>NW_026047470.1:1499214-2810928 GCF_023864345.2 Schistocerca serialis cubense
ATATATATATATATATATATATATATAACGAAGTCGGGTTTGTTACAACACTTATAACTCGAGATCTGCTGGACCAATTTTCATGGTTTTTGATTTGTTGGATTTGTCTCCGCCCCGAATAGCAGAATACATCTTAAAAATCTTAAAAATAATGAAAAATTGACGAATAAAAATTTTCATGGTTTTTGATTTATTGGATTAGTCTCCGCCCCGAATAGCAGAATACATCTTAAAAATAATGAAAAATTGACGAATACTTGAAAAATGCGTTATTTTCACTAAAAGTTCTTTAGTTTCGGAGTTGTCAAATTTTTTTGTCAAAATCTGTAAGTAATGATTGACATTTATGCATGCGTTCATAAACTATTTAAAGTGGATGAATAAACTATTATGTGTATTTTTTTAAAAAAAAGATTGAAAAATATTACGCGTACGTTCAGAAATGTGTAATGAATACTTAATCTATATATATAAAAGAAAGTCGTGTTAGTTACACTATTTATAACTGAAGAACGGCTGGACCGATTTGGCTGAAAATTGGTGGAGAGGTAGCTTAGAACCAGGAAAAATTATAACAGAAACGCATCTGGCGTGGAATAACAAAACGCAAATTAGATTTAGTAGTTCAAACGAATGTACCCCTGTTGAACCCCCAACAAAAGGAAGTTTATGATACATTAATGAAGGCAATTGATGATGGAAGTTGTGGTTTATATTTCCTGGATGCCCCTGGTGGAACTGGCATAACATTCCTCATGTCAGTAGTTTTAGCCACTGTTCGTGCGAGATCCAACATTGCGGTTGCAGTTGGTTCTTCCGGAATAGCAGACACATTGTTAGAAAGATGCCGTACGGCTCAGTCAGCATTAAAATTACAGTTAAATCAGCAAGCTCTTGAATAACCAACATGTAATATTACAAAAACCTCAGCAGTGGCCGAAGTTTTATCAGCATCCAAGATCTGGGACGAATGCATAACGGCTCATAAACGTGCATTAGAGGCACTTAACCGAACATTGAAAGATCTACGCAATGACTCGAGATGTTTTGGAGGAGCAATGATTTTACTGTCTGGCGAATTCCGCCAAACACTGCCAGTAGTTCCAAGATCAATGGCTGCAGATGAAATAAATGCTTGCCTCAAATCATCGAATCTATGGCGCTTTGTGAAGAAACTTTAACTGACAACAAACATGAGAGTTACATTGCTTAATGATACATCTGCTGAAGATTTCTTTGAGCAATTGCTGACTATCGGTAATGGTCGAGTACCTGTCGAAGAATCGAGCGGATTGATTTCATTTCCTCATAATTTCTGTAACTTTGTCTCATCGAAAGACGAACTTATCAACAAAGTATTCCCAAACATCATTACTAACTACAAAAGTAATGAATGGTTGAGTGAGCGAGCAATTTTAGCGGTTAAGAATAAAGATGTAGATGACCTAAACTACATAATTCAGAATGAGATCATTGGTAAAATGCATTCATTCAAATCTATTGACTGTGTAACAAATGAAGATGAAGCCACCAAATATCCAATTGAATTTTTAAACTCTTAGGATGTGCCTGACATACCACCGCACAATTTACGCCTAAAAGTTGGCTCCGTAGTAATCATGCTTCGAAACATAAACCAACCAAAACTGTGCAACGGTAAACGTTTTGAGGTAAGTAAATTGATGACCAATGTTATTTACGCGACGATACTCAAAGGAAAATTCGAGGGTGAGGAAGTTCTCATTCAGATGATCCCGATGGTCCCAACCGATGTGCCGTTTGAGTTTAAAAGACTTCAATTTCCGATGCGTCTTGCATTCGCCATGACCATTAACAAATCACAAGGCCAATCCTTGAAAGTTTGTGGTTTAAATCTGGAATATCCATATTTTTCAAATGGTCTATTATATGTGGCATGTTCACGGGTTGGAAGACCATATGCGTTGTTTGTTCTTGCGCCTGATAATAAAACAAAAAATGTCGTGTATCACAAGGTACTGAATTGAAGAGTGGAAGCTATGCACCAAAAAACATAAAGAATCATTAAAATACTTAATTTTTATTCGTCCTAATAAAAAATTGAACTTAACATCCAAAATCTGATTATTTATTGGCTTTAAGGCGGAACAGAGTTCGCCGGGTCAGCTAGTATAGAAATAAAAACTAAGTAGAGATTGATTTTCTTCTGGGAGTTCTTCACACAATTATGTTTACAGTAGACTTTTAAAAAGATGTTGCTCAATTTTTAATAGTGATTATAAAAATGCCAGTAATTATAGTTTTTATCTAAAAAGTCTTTAATTTTCAAATTTCAGTCGTAATAATAGCCTAATTTTTAATTAAGTATGTTTTAAGAGAATATACAAAATTTCAGCCTTCTGTCTTTTACAGTTTTTAACCCATGTGTACCAGAACATCCAAAAAGTGAACATCCGGTAAATTAAAATTAAAGCTTGCTTGTTTGATGGCTCCCAACACTGATTTCTCTTCTTCGATGAGTTGCCAGGGGTCAACGCCAGTTAAAATGCTTTGCATATTTAGTCCAACAGGCACTCTCATCAATTCGATAACCTTAAACCTTGACACTGCACCACGACTGAAGCGTGGCACAGCATCCAGGACACCTATTTTCAAAGTATTTAGTCCAACCAGAACAGTTTTTGGTATCAGTTCCCGTATACAGTTGTTAAAACTTTCATCTGGGTTTTGAGTCCTGCAGTGTAATTACTTGTCACAATCTAGTGCACTAAGAAATATGGGACTAAAAGCCATAAAAACAAACAAGTGAGAACAAAATTATGTTTCTGACAGAGCTGTCTGTGTCACATTGTCGCGCCGTCATGTGTGCATACACTTTTAATTCCTCTAGTTTTCGGGCTTTTTCGGGTGCAGTTTCCTCGAAGAAAACTTTATCTTATGCAGAAAAGTACAGAGAATTTTTAAGAAAAAAATTTAAAAATTCTGTTTTTTTTTTTTACTTGTTTACATACTAATACCCTTAAATGAAATGTGGTCGTTGACAAGTCTGCTACCGTCGTTAATTTAAGAACAAGTGTCCAATCATATGCACGTGTTTCTTTGCCTACAACGCAATAAGTGTCCTGTAACATCAGCAGCATAACGGGCAGCTAACATGACCCTTCCAAGCGTGTTGGTACTTGTATGCCGCCTCTTCCTCCCAGCCCTTGTTCCTTATCGCCTCTCTATGCGAGGTCCCTGCCACTTGCACTCAAACCTATAGCACCATCATAGACAAGACTTCCGTGAATTGCGGGTGGATGTTGAGCGGTCAGACATCAAAATAGCTCCCAATTCCATCAGTGTCTGGTGAAGTCGATGCCATGACACTTCGCCGCCGTCAGCACTGCGGAAGGGACTCTACACGCTGCTAAGAAGCTGTCTCTAACTCAGATGCTCTTGTATTTCTCTCGTTTGACGTAAAATGCTGAAGGGTGCACTGTCCGCATCTACCAGCACATTACCATCACAGGGACGAGGTCACCAGTTGTAAAAGTAATGGCCGGGTCATCTCAAGCGAATGTCGTTGCCACCATTCTTGATCACGATATACAGGATGGTCCATTGATAGTGACCGGGCCAAATATCTCACGAAATAAGCATCAAACGAAAAAACTACAAAGAACGAAACTCATCTAGCTTGAAGGGGAAACCAGATGGCGCTGTGGTTCGCCCGCTAGATGGCGCTGCCATACATCAACTGCGTTTTTTTTTTTAAATAGGAATCCCCATTTTTTATTACATATTTGTGTAGTACGTAAAGAAATATGAATGTTTTAGTTGTACCACTTTTTTCGCTTTGTGATAGATGACGCTGTAATTGGCACAAACGTATAAGTACGTGGTATCACGTAACATTCCGCCAGTGCGGACGGTATTTGCTTCGTGATACATTACCCGTGTTAAAATGGACCGTTTACCAACTGCGGAAAAGGTCGATGTCGTGTTGATGTATGGCTATTGTGATCAAAATGCCCAACGGGTGTGTGCTATGTATGATGCTCGGTATCCTGGACGACATCATCCAAGTGTCCAGACCGTTCGGCGGATAGTTACGTCATTTAAGGAAACAGGAAGTGTTCAGCCCCTTGTGAAACGTCAACCACGACCTGCAACAAATGATGATGCCCAAGTAGGTGTTTTAGCTGCTGTCGCGGCTAATCCGCACATCAGTAGCAGACAAACTGCGCGAGAATCGGGCATCTCAAAAACGTCGGTGTTGAGAATGCTACATCAACATCGATTGCACCCGTACCATATTTCTATGCACCAGGAATTGCATAGCGACAACTTTGAACGTCGTGTACAGTTCTGCCACTGGGTACAAGAGAAATTACGGGACGATCACAGATTTTTTGCACGCGTTCTATTTAACGACGAAGCGTCATTCACCAACAGCGGAAACGTAAAAAATGTTCAAATGTGTGTGAAATCTTATGAGACTTAACTGCTAAGGTCATCAATCCCTAAGCTTACACACTACTTAACCTAAATTATCCTAAGCACAAACACACACACCCATGCCCGAGGGAGGACTCGAACCTCCGCCGGGACCAGCAGCACAGTCTATAACCGCAGCGACTTAAACCGCTCGGCTAGTCCCGCGCGGCGCGGTAACATAAACCGGCATAATATGCACTATTGGGCAACGGAAAATCCACGATGGGTGCGACAAGTGGAACATCAGTGACCTTGGCGGGTTAATGTATGGTGCGGCATTATGGGAGAAAGGATAATTGGCCCCCTTTTTATCGATGGCAATCTAAATGGCGCAATGTATCCTGATTTCTTACGTAATGTTCTACCGATGTTACTACAAGATGTTTCACTGCATGACAGAATGGGATGTACTTCCAACATGATGCATGTCTGGCACATAGCTCGCGTGCCGTTGAAGCAGTATTGAATAGCATATTTCATGAGAGGTGGATTGGTCGTCGAAGCACCATAACACGGCCCGCACGTTCACCGGATCTGACGTCCCGGAATTTCTTTCTGTGGGGAAAGTTGAAGGATATTTGGTATCGTGATCCACCGACAACTCCTGACAACATGCGTCAGCGCATTGTCAATGCATGTGCGAACATTACGGAAGGTGAACTACTCACTGTTGAGAGGAATATCGTTACACGTATTGCCAAATGCATTGAGATTGGCAGACATCATTTTATTTATTGCATTAATGTGGTATTTACAGGTAATCACGCTGTAACAGCATGCGTTTTCAGAAATGATAAGTTCACAAAGGTACATTGGAACAACCGAAGTAAAATGTTCAAACGTACCTACGTTCTGTATTTTATTTTAAAAAACCTACCTGTGACCAACTGTTCGTCTAAAATTGTGAGCCATATGTTTGTGACTATTACAGCGCCATCTATCACAAAGCGAAAAACGTTGTCCAACTAGAACATTCATATTTCGTTACGTACTGTACGAATATGTAATAAAAAATGTGGGTTTGTATTTTAAAAAACGCAGTTGATATCCGTTTGACCTATGGCAGCGCCATCTAGCGCGCCAACCATAGCGCCATCTGGTTGCCCCCTTCAAGCTAGACAAGTTTGGTTCTTTGTAGCTTTTTCGTTTGACGGTTATTTCGTGAGTATTTGGCCCGTTCACGATCAATGGACCACCCTGTATAGAAAACAATGCAATGCTTTAAACCCGTTTGTGACACCTGTTAATAGGCGAAGATCATCGTTCATGTGCTTAATAACGTTCCCATTTAAGAAGCTATCGTGCAGATTCGCACTATTACGAAAACCCGTCCTACAGTCAACTTTGTCAGAGAGCAGAACCATAAGAGACTAGAGAGGCGGCAGCGGGCAGTGGGTACTTACGCTTTATTGCGGATCTTGAGGTGGGTCGGAGCGCCCTTGCCGCGCGAGTGCGCCGGCGCCGGCAGCAGGCGCGCCCTGTCGCGGTACCAGGAGAAGCTGACTGCGCCGGAGGAGGAGGAGGAGGAGAAGGAGGGGGAGGAGGGCGCCGACGCCGACGCCGACGTCCGGCGGGGCCGCCGGCCGTAGCCGGGCCGCTGGCGCTGGCGCTGGCGCTGGCGGGGTCGCTGGTGCTGCCGCCTGGCGGGCGCGCGGCACACCAGTCGCAGGCGGTCGCCCTCGCGCACGCTCACGGTGGCCGGCAGCGCCTGCAGCGACAGCCGTGGCCGCGAACCTGCAACGCGACCAACAGACACGCTAGCGGAGTGCCGCGACGGCGAGGGGCCAGCCACACCAGAAACGCTTTTAGTGATGCTGAGGCTAACACGACCAGCCACGCATGTTGGCTGACACAAACCAGTACTCCATGAACATGATGTCCGCCTCGGTAGCGCAGCGGTAGCGTTACCGTCTCCCACGCAAGGGGGCCCGGGTTCGATTCCCGGCAGGGGATTGGGTGTTGTGTGTCCTTCATCACTGACATGCCGAAGTGGCGTCAACTACAAAGACTTGCAATACGGGCGAACCCCGAAGGGGATATCCCGGCCAATAAATGCCATACGATCTTCTCATTTCGTCAACATGATCAGTCACAGTGCGGTGTCAAATCCTGCAACACGACTATCTACTGGTGCAGTTCGAGCAGTTCACAGATCGTCTGATCTCGGGCTAACGAATTCTCCAGAATGAGATTTTCACTCTGCAGCGGAGTGTGCGCAGATACGAAACTTCCTGGCAGATTAAAACTGTGTGCCCGACCGAGACTCGAACTCGGGACCTTTGCCTTTCGCGGGCAAGTGCTCTACCATCTGAGCTACCGAAGCACGACTCACGCCCGGTACTCACAGCTTTACTTCTGCCAGTATCTCGTCTCCTACCTTCCAAACTTTACTGTAGCTCTCCTGCGAAACTGTAAAGTTTGGAAGGTAGGAGACGAGATACTGGCAGAAGTAAAGCTGTGAGTACCGGGCGTGAGTCGTGCTTCGGTATCTCAGATGGTAGAGCACTTGCCCGCGAAAGGCACAGGTCCCGAGTTCGAGTCTCGGTCGGGCACACAGTTTTAATCTAACGAATTCTGTTCGTCCATCTCTATCATGTGTCACCGAGTGAGGTGGCGCAGTGGTTAGGCACTGGACTCGCATTCGGGAGGACGACGGTTAAATCCCGCGTCCGGCCATCCTGATTAATGTTTTCCGTGATTTCCCTAAATCACTCCAGGCAAATGCCGGGATGGTTTCTCTGAAAGGGCACGGCCGACTTCCTTCCCCATCCTTCCCTAATCCGATGAGACCGATGACCACGCTGTCTGGTCTCCTTCCCCAAACAACCCAACCCCAATCTTTCATGTGTCATCGCATTATTAATGTATTATGGATTTTAAACATAAAAATAACCATAAAACACGTGCTGCGGTATCTTACAGAGAACAGATCATATGTAAACACAGCCATTAAAAATGGTTCAAATGGCTCTGAGCACTATGGGAGTTAAATTTTTCAGGTCATCAGTCCCCTAGAACTTAGAACTACTTAAACCTAACTAACCTAAGGACATCACACACATCCATGCCCGAGGCAGGATTCGAACCTACGACCATTGCGGTAGCGCGGTTCCAGACTGTAGCGCCTAGAACCGCTCAGCAACAACGGCCAGCCCAACGACTGCGTTTTATTGGCGGCAAACACAGCCATTAAGGAATAAATGATCACAATCATGGTTCACACGATTCTGTCTAATCGTGGAGCCTTAAGCCGTCGGCAGACGCACCGTGCTGTCGAACGTCAACGTTGAGCGTGCCGAGTCCGACGTGCTGCTGAACGCTCAGGAACGATGCGACTTGTGCGTACGGTGTGTGGGCCCTCAACATGGTATACGCGATCGCAACGCACTCCAGCGGCAGTTGAGGGATGTTTCTAGTTCGTAAATCACACTGTTTACTCAGCGGGCGCGCGTAAAATTCCCACGTTAGCTCTATTAAAACGCACATTCCCTCCATCGTCCACGGAAAGGAAAGTACCATGTCCAATCAATAAGGACACAATCTTGGAAAAGTTCCGTTACAAAGAGTGCGGTATAAATTTGGAATACTTCTCCGCATAAGATAAACATTGTTTCACCATTTCCACATTTTAGTAAAACCCCAAGGTCAGTCTTACTTGATCATTGTTCCTACCCAGTAGCAGACTCTTTGCAACATATGAATTACGAAGCGTAAAAGGAAAGGAGCAAAATATCTTTATACAAGTAGCGCAAGCTGTCCTGTAATTAAGCCAGTCGACAAAGTCACCCCTCAAAGAAAGGTGAACTTATATTTACATAACATCAAACGTTATAATATATACTTGTATTAAACTAATAATAAAGTATCAGAACCTAATAAAAACAGGAATGTTGGGAAAAAAAATTGGAAGTCTCAAGACGCGAACCACCGCCCGTACAAATAACTCTATTCAGGACATTGACGCAACTTTTTTCTTAACGTTTTGTTCGTTGTTGATCCTTTTGTTTCGTCGTTGTGGACGTCACGTAACATCCTTTCAAGTTCGTTATTGATCCTTTCACTTAGTTTTTTATTACAGATACCAACCAGCTCTCTGACCGAATACGCTGAGCTACCGTGCCGACTCAACGCTCAATGTTCGGATGCACGGTCCGTGTGCCGACGGCTTTAGCTCGTCCTGCGATCTAGTGACGGGTGTTGGTTCTGTATCCACAACGGGTCTTGCAGCTGTTATTTATACTCGCGATCGCAACCACAGTCAATTTAACATGAATTATTTCATAATTACTATTAAAAACAGTCTTGATCACGATTTATTTTATAAGGTGACCGGTTTCGACCACTACTGTGGTCATCTTCAGACCATTGAGTGGAAACCCCTTTCTGTTGGAGAATCAAATTATTTCGTTTATTAAGGTTTCATCTCAAAATTCTCATTTTCAGGTCACACAGTAAGCTATTATTGTCTCTAACAAATAACCGAAACATTGTATTCGTATTAATCCGAGCAGAGCTAACAATTTTGAATTATATCTGTCTGATATCTACTCCGTCCCTGATGACCCACAATTTGATTACTCATTTTTCTCTACCATCCTTGAACATACAAATACCGCTGCCCCAGCCCGGCATCCAGCTTCCAGTATTCGGACAACATACTACATATAGTACTAAATACGCCAATTACAGCAAGCGACATAAAACAAGTACTCCACAAAAAGCGCAACACTTTCCCCGCTCACGTCTGCATTACTTACAGAAACCTCAAACCGCTCCATCTGCCTCACCTCAGTGTTTACCAAGGCCTTCGAATCCATTCTCTCCCGACGCATCCATCAACATTTTTACCAAAACCATTTTCTTCCCGTTAACCAGTGTTACTTCCGTCCTTACTTCTCCTCTGATGACCAGCTCCTGCATCTTACACATCTCCTATCCCACCAACCGAACTCCCATAATTCCATTACTTTTGTCTTCCCCTACCTAGAAAAAGCCTGCGACCGTGTATGGCATTCCGGTCTCCTTTTCAAACTTCAGCCATACGCATTTCCAGTTAACGACGGGCCTTATTGCATCTTTCTTATCCAATCACCCATCCTTTGTCACTATTAATAACACCTTCCATCCCACTGCAGGACTGCCCCAAAGGTCTGTTGTCGACTGCTTTATCGCCTCTACACCGCTGATATGCCCAAACCACCCCCACGAGTCCACCTCCTTCAGTATGCCGATGACACCGCTTTACTCGTCCTCTGCGCTACACTCCAGAATCCCAGAGATCCCTCCAAATCCTCCTCAATCAGTTTGTCCCCCTCTGATCACAAAGCATGCCGCCACTCTTTCAAGAAAACATCCCTCCGTCCCGACACCTGCGCACTACTCCATATCCTATCCCAGCACAACTTCAGCCAACTCCTTCTCCCAGACAATGAGATCCCTCCTAATACTTTAACTCTTCCCCGTCTATCGAACTTCACAACAGGGCTCCTATCTCCATACTCATCCCTTTCCTCTTACAACCACTGCCCTAGCTACCAGACACACAAGTCCTCGCTCTGTGTCTTTCCCATCGGCTGTATTTCCCACTAACTCAGCTCCTACCTCTCATCTACATAGTTTTGCTATCTTTCCATCCACACCCTCAAACCTATGGAATATACTCTCTCCTCCGGCAATACTTCAGAAACTAGTGCAGGTCCTTCTGATTTCAAGTGAAAGAGTAGTCCTTCGTTATTTTTATCAAAGTAATTTCACCTTCTTGCGTTATGTTCTAACATGTATGTGTTTCCGTTTTTTAACTGTCAGTCTTCCATTTTTAATTTAAAATACAAAACAGCCACAAATTTTGTTTGTATTTCTCGTCGTACATTTTTTAATTCGCTTGACTGAAGAGCGGAGAATTGTACTGGTGAGAGCCCACCCTCCCGCCTATATGGGGCGAGGGGGACGAAATAACAATAAAGAAAAAAAATATTGGGATGAGAGTCGAGTAACATTTTTGAAGGACCATACTTTCGTCTTTGTTAGCTTTACATAATCATCATAAAATGCTTACATGTGGTATTCATAAATACAGGTTCAAAATGGTTCAAATGGCTCTGATCACTATGGGACTTGACTTCTGAGGTCATCAGTCCCCCAGAACGTAGAAGTACTTAAACCTAACTAACCTAACGACATCGCACACATCCATGCCAGAGGCAGGATTCGAACCTGCGACCGTAGCGGTCGCGCGGTTCCAGACTGTAGCGCCTAGAATCGCTTGGCCACTCCGGCCGGCATAAATACAGGAGTTTGTGCCTTGGCAGTATTTATTACCATTTCTAACTGTATTGCACAATGCCTTTTCTCAAGCGGAGCTATAGCTTGCTCTTGTGACAATTTTTTAGATCCTCAGGATCGATTGCTTTCGCGCCGCGTGGGTCAAATGTCACGTGACTCTTCGAGCAGCAGCCGGCCGCGGTGGCCGAGCGGTTCTAGGCGCTTCAGTCCGGAATCGCGTGACTGCGACGGTCGCAGGTTCGAATCCTGCCTCGGGCATGGATGTGTGTGATGTCCTTAGGTTAGTTAGGTTTAAGTAGTTCTAAGTTATAGGGGACTGATGACCTCAGATGTTAAGTCCCATAGTGCTCAGAGCCATTTTTTGAATCTTTGAGCAGCACTCGACACTGTATTGAGCTCTGCGGTGTATCAGGATATCTCGAGCTCGTTCGAACGCGTCTATCGTTTTCCCAGTCCTTCCAGTCACACTTGTGGGATTACACGAAGACGCCTTACAGCACGACTACTCACTTTCGTGGGCTAACACTAAAACATCCACTTTTGAAAGCCACCAAAGGTTAGCCACAGAGCAAGCCGTTGTTGTAGTAGCTCATCTCCAACTGTGAATTGCGGATCCAGATTCCCTGCACATGAAACAAAACAATCCCAATTTTCTTTTTTTACATATTTCTGATTTCCAGCTGATCTCTGACTATCTCATTATAAACAGAGATCTCGTTTACCTCTCAAATACCTTATCTATAATAACTATTTAACTCAAGACTGAAAAAATTCACCCACTTGTCCGTAAGGTAAATTTAGACTCTTTCTTTTGTATCATCTACATCTACAATCCCTCCCCTTCGCGGCACCAGCAACCGACTCCACCTCCTCGCAGAAATGTAAAGAAAAACCCCTAGCCGTTGAACAAGAATTAATCCTCCCCTTCAGTCCAAACGAACAGCTCTTGCCGCTGGATATATTATCCCCTTAGTTGCCACTTGCAATCAAACTACCAATTCCTTTTAAGTATCTCTGTATCTCCCAACAAATCACAGCACTCCGTGTTGGACCAAACGCCACTCTCATATATTTCGAGTATCTATACTCTCTGCCAAATAGTCGGCCGGGGTGGCCGAGCGGTTCTATGCGCTACAGTCTGGAACCGCGTGACCGCTACGGTCGCAGGTTCGAATCCTGCCTCGGGCATGGATATGTGCGATGTCCTTAGGTTAGTTAGGTTTAAGTAGTTCTAAGTTCTAGGGGACTTATGACCTCAGATATTAAGTCCCACAGTGCTCAGAGCCATTTGAACCAACCTCTGTTGGAGTGCCTTAAAGATAAATATGCATTATATTAGCTCCAACGATTTGTTCCGAGAGGCCGGTACTCCCATAGCATCTTCTGTATGATGAAATTTGTTTCCGTTTGCGATGTGACTTGGGACAGCTTTCAGTGGCATTGTTTTTCAATACTTGAAGGGCATGAAAGGAAAGGAGTGGTTGAGAAACGAGTCCTCTGCCGACTTTGTACGTAGAGCAATCAAAAAAGATAACTAAGGATAAATCTGAAAAGAGAATAGGAACCAAGGGGGAAAACTTTATATACCCCTTCATTATCGAGCGGATTTTAAAAGTACAAGAGGGCTACAATTGATTAATTGCTCTGTGGTAATGTTAGTTAACAATGAATGAGCCTCAAAAAATATTTGAAACCACAGTGAGTTTTTTGTAGATGGTGTAATATGTGATAGTTCAGAACTTAAACACGACAATTATACACACAAATCTGCAGCTTCATGTTGTTCTATTGCAAAAAAACAAGTATATACATTACACGTATTACTCATGTTTGCTATAAATTTCAAGATAGGTCAAAATACACACTTGCGAACAAAACTTTCAACAATTGTAAGTAAACAATTCAAAATATTTAAACAAAATTTACCATGGCAAAAATTTTCAAAGCCCTTTTGCTTTTCCTTATATTACCATATAGATCAGTCTTGAGTTAATATTGCTTGTCCTAATTTTATTTTATTTTTTGTGGAATGTGTAAAGCAATTCCTGACATTAGGGAAGCAAAGAAACATAACATATATATATAACCTCACTTACACTGGCATTAAATCCCGGGGTCGGCCGCCAGGATGTCATGTATTCGCGCACCGATCGTAAGAACGATGTATGAAAAGCCCTCTAGTGCTTAAGTTCTTACGATCGGTGCGCGAATACGTAACATCCTGGTGGCCGACGCAACAGAGGGCGCTGATCAATGATCTGTCTTTTCTTCAGTTGTCATATAGACATTTTATCTTTCATAGGTAATTTGTAGGTTGCTACAGGCAATTTATTACGTATATTTACTTTTGACCGTAAATTGACCATAAAAGTGTCAGACCTAATATCTTTATATATTTCCTTTCAACAATTTTATATGAGTAACTATATTCGTCTTTTACTGTATCACTATTAGTTTCTATAATAGGGCAGCGTGGAGGGTAAAAATCGTAGAGGGAGACCAAGAGATGAATACACTAATCAGATTCAGAAGGATGTAGGTTGCAGTAAGTACTGGGAGATAAAGAAGCTTGCGCAGGATAGGGTAGCATGGAGAGCTGCATCAAACAAGTCTCAGGACTGAAGACCACAACAACAACAACAATAGGGATCAATATTTAATAGTCTGCTACCAAATGTGTTTTTATCAGATTATGTTTCTTACGTAAATGACTACATCTAAGCCCACAGTAGCGACATCTATGTAGGACGTAGGCAAACAGATTTCGGGTAGCTACTGTACTTCAGTAGCCAGTTGCAAAAATGACTGTGGGTACGATGTGGCCTATTCTACACCTTATTTTAGACCTATGTGACGATGCTGTGCTGAGTATATTTATGTTTTGACGATGCCATTACGGCCTTATTACATTAGGACATGGTGTAGAGCAGATACATTTTACCGTATTTTATCTGTACATTTCGCTGGTGTATGATATTATATTGTGATACATTATGCTGTATTGTGTTGAAAGTCATACTGCCTACTAGGTGTATGTATTTTTGTATTGTAGATCTGAGGATGGCCATTACGGATTGCAACCGGTCATCGTCAAAAGAATTGATATTGTGATCAAAGACTGGAATAAAAAATGTTTGACAGTAGTAGATCACTTTTCATATTCGCGACTATGTCGCAGCTGGTGAAAAACATATACAGGGTTATTACAAATGAGTCAAGCGATTTCATAAATTCACTGTAGCTCCATTCATTGACATATGGTCACGACACACTACAGATACGTAGGAAAACTCATAAAGTTTTGTTCGGCTGAAGCCGCACTTCAGGTTTCTGCCACCAGAGCGCTCGAGAGCGCAGTGAGACAAAATGGGGACAGGAGCCGAGAAAGCGTATGTCGTGCTTGAAATGCACTCACATCAGTCAGTCATAACAGTGCAACGAAACTTCAGGACGAAGTTCAACGAAGATTCACCAACTGCTAACTCCATTCGGCGATGGTATGCGCAGTTTAAAGCTTCTGGATGCCTCTGTAAGGGTAAATCAACGGGTCGGCCTGCAATGAGCGAAGAAACGGTTGAACGCGTGCGGGCAAGTTTACGCGTAGCCCGCGGAAGTCGACGAATAAAGCAAGCAAGGAGCTAAACGTACCATAGGATGGTGCTCCACCGCACTTCCATCATGATGTTCGGCATTTCTGAAACAGGAGATTGGAAAACCGATGGATCGGTCGTGGTGGAGATCATGATCAGCAATTCATGTCATGGCCTCCACGCTCTCCCGACTTAACTCCATGCGATTTCTTTCTGTGAGGTTATGTGAAAGATTCAGTGTTTAAACCTCCTCTACCAAGAAACGTGCCAGAACTGCGAGCTCGCATCAACGATGCTTTCGAACTCATTGATGGGACATGCTGCGCCGAGTGTGGGAGGAACTTGATTATCGGCTTGATGTCTGCCGAATCACTAAAGGGGCACATATCGAACATTTGTGAATGCCTAAAAAAACTTTTTGAGTTTTTGTATGTATGTGCAAAGCATTGTGAAAATATCTCAAATAATAGAGTTATTGTAGAGCTGTGAATTCGCTTCAATCATTTGTAATAACCCTGTAAGTCAGAATCATTTAAAATGAATATAAATAAGTTATCGAAATAAAAAAATACTCACAGAAGTTATCATCACAGTAAACAGGTAAAAGGGAGGTTGCTTGGATTCAAAATAAAAAAATAAAAAAAAATCGATGTTGAGATTATGAGAGACGATATTAATTCTTCGATGTCAAGACATTCAGGTACTCGATGGCGACATGAAAGTCATAGACAAAATTATATACTCTACAGGGGTTCGCTATCATTTCCGAAAATCTTTGAAGATACTACAGATTTTTATTGTTAAATGTGATTCGGCTTGGACTGCATCAAAATGGCAAAAGACCAGAAAAAGGAGTAATGTGTCGTCTGGTATGCAGAGTCCAAATCTGTGACAACGGTAGTGCGGAATTATCGACGCTAGTGTGGGAGGTCACCTCCGGCAAAAACTAGCATACTGAGGCGATTCAAAAACTTTAAAGAGACAGACAGTGTCAAAGACCTTCCTCGGAATGTGCGCCCTCCCGTGTCTTAAACGTGTGCTGACAGAGTGCAAGATGCATTTGAACGCAACCCTCAGAGGTCAATTCGTCGTGCATCACGCGAGTTGCAGAAAACAAGATCAACTGTTCATAAAGCGTTACATAAGCCACTGCGCCTCACTGCGTACAAAGTGGAAATGCTCCAAGCATCGGAGCCAGACCATCGTCCTATGTGATATGAATTCTCGTATTCTATGATGACATCCTCCGCCGTCAACGACTACCCAGAAAAATGCCATTTTTTAGATGAATCAACATTTCACATTTCTAGAAACGTGAATCGCCACAACATTAGGATTTGGGGCTCCGAAAAACACACACAGCATACGTGAACACGTCCACGATAGCCCGAAGCTGAGTGTGCGGTGTGATCTGATGCACGAGAGGTTGATGATCCCATTTTTCTTCGCAGAGAAAACCATAACGGGAAATGCTTACCTGGACGTGCTCCAACAGTTCCCGCTATCACAGATCGAAGAGCTGCAGACGTTCATCTTCTTCCAGAATGATGGTGCACCCTTACATTGGAGTCTGAAGCAGGATTTGCTGAATGACACATTTCCTTAGAGGTGGATGGTTCGTGATGGTCCCATAGCATGGCCCCCGCGCTCTCCCGATTTCGTGCCATTATTCCTGTTTTGTGGGATTACGTCAAAAATGGCGTGTACACAACACCAGTCAATGACATTGCTACCCTTCGTGCACTAATTAATGAAGCAATCAGAATTGTTGATGCTGTAGTGCTGACTCGTACCTGGGCAGAACCCTACTAACCGTCTTGATGTTCTACGAGCGATAAGTCTGGCACATATTGAACTTCTACAAGAAAGAAGACGGGGCGTATTTTAATTATAGATTGAAATAAAAAGTTTACCTTGGCGCCAGTCATGTCATGTGGTTACCAGCGGGGGTCTCTCTGGTGCTCTTAGCTTTACTCAGTATGCGTAGAATCGATAACAGCAGCAAAAGGTGTTTTCGCCAAGAATACGGTACTGCACCAAAATATTCGTCTATGGCACCAGCAGTTCCTAGACACTGTTTGATTTATTTAAGGGGAAATTGTGGAGGTTTTATGAAACATTTCGTCTTGGCGCCTAACGTTCCAACAACTTTGCGCATATTGCGACGCTGCATAACAACAGCAGTGAATGAAGTTTACTGCCATACACGCTCGCCAGAGTATGAGAGGAGTCTGAGTACCGTGCGGATGTTTCTTTTACGTCAGACAGAATGCGCATTGAATACTTGCGAAAGTTAAATGAACCTTTTGTACTAAGCGTAATAGTAAAAAGTATCCCAAGGTTGGAAGTGATTGCATGTAATGGATATACCCATTTAAAATATAATGGTTCATTTTAAAATAACAACTTCGTTAGGCATAAGTTAATATTCACCCCCTGTTTCTGTCGTCATTCATATAGAAGATATAGACTTGTGAAATTGGTTCAAATGGCTCTAAGCACTATGGGACTTAACATCGGAGGTCATCAGTCCCCTAGACTTAGAACTACTTAAACCTAACTAAGCTAAGGACATCACACGCATCCATGTCCGAGGCAGGATTCGAACCTGCGACCGTAGCAGCCTCGTGGTTCCGGACTGAAGCGCCTAGAACCGCTCGGCCACATCGGCCGGCTTGTGAAATTGGATGAATCTTATTATAACAGACTGTATTATGAGAACGTTTTCCAGGTTGTCTACCGATGTTACCCATATCCTATCACATATTCATATTATTATTTATGTATCAAACATAATAACAAAAATGGTTCAAATGGCTCTGAGCACTGTGGGACTTAACTGCTAAGGTCATCAGTCCCCTAGAACTGAGAACTACTTAAACCTAACTAACCTAAGGACATCACACACATCCATGCCCGAGGCAGGATTCGAACCTGCGACCGTAGCGGCCGCGCGGTTCCAGACTGAAGCGCCTTTAACCGCTTGGCCACCACGGCCGGCAAACATAATAACACATTGCATTTCATTAGATTTTTTTCTTTAGTCAACGTTTGCTTGTAAGCGACGTTCGATTACGAGGGAGAGTCACTCCAAAACAAATGCACGCTATTTTTGTAAAAATAGTTTTCATTCTGCATGTGTGAAAGTTTTATACTGTGTAAACACATCCTTTCCGCTTGTTTTCAAATTTAGTTCAACCTGTTCCCGTGAGTGGCGCCGTCACAGCATGTCTTCAAGATGGCTGCTACACTTGACGTTCGTCAGAAGCAACGTGCTGTCATAGAATTGCTGTGCTGTGAAAACGAGAAAGTGGGAAACATCCACAAGAGGTTGAAAAAAGGTGTATGGAGATGCTGCTGTCGATCACAGTACAGTCAGTCGGTGGGCAAGCAGGTTACGTGATGAAAGCGGGCACGGCAGTATTGAGGATTGTCCTCGCAGGCCTCGTACTGCACACACTCCAGACAATGTGCAGAGAGTTAACGAATTGGTGACTGCTGACAGACGCTTCACAGTGAACCAATTGTCACAATTGTCACAATAGCTTGAGATAGGGAAAGGAAGTGTTCGCAGAATACTGAAAGTGTTGGCGTTAAAAAAGGTTTGTGCCAAGTGGGTTCCCAGGATGTTGACAGTGGCTCACAAGGAAACAAGAAAAACGGTATGCAGCGAACTTTTGGAACAGTACGAGAATGGTGGAGATGAATTTCTTGCAAGAATTGTGACAGGTGATGAAACATGGCTCCATCATTTTTCACCAGAGACGAAGAGGCCATCAACGGAGTGGTATCAGCAAATTCACCCGAGGAAAAGTAATTCAAAACCCCACCTTCTGCTGGAAAAGTTGTGGCTGCGGTGTTTTTCGATTCCGAAGGGCTCTTGCTTGTGGACATCATGCCAAGTGGAACCACCATAAATTCTGATGCATATGTGACGACACTGAAGAAACTTCAAGCTCGACTGAGTCGTGTTCGACCACATCGGAAAAAGCAGGATGTTTTGCTGTTGCACGACAATGCACGACCACATTTCAGTCAAAAAACCATGGAAGCGATCACAAAACTCGGATGGACAACACTGAAACACCCGCCTTACAGTCCTGACCTGGCTCCATGTGACTACCATCTCTTTGGGAAACTGAAAGACTCTCTTCGTGGAACAAGTTTTGAAGATGACGACTGCCTTGTGCACGCTGCGAAACAGTGGCTCTAACAGGTTGGTCCAGAATTTTACCGGGTGGGTATACAGGCGCTGGTTCCAAGATGGCGTGAGGCAGTTGAGAGGGATGGAAATTATATAGAGAAATGAAAATATTGTTCCTAAAGGATGTATCTACACACTCTAATACTTTCAAACGTGTAGAATAAAAGATGGATTTTTAAAAAAATTGTGTGCATTTCTTTTGGAGTGACTCTCGTAATTTTTTGAACGTTCCTTGAGGGTCTATATGGAAATATCTGCACTTAGCAGTATCTTTTTATATGTTCACAACTACGTAGACAGATATAGTACATACGTATCTTTTGCTGGTTTTCATATCATGATGGATTACTGAATGTCGCAGCTTTTTGTTTGTAGTTCTCCACAGCCAGACATCGAAGCGTCTTGGATATCTTCGAAGCTTCGGATGCGACCCACGAATACTCGGAGAAATTTCTCTGTGTCAGCACAGTAATAATAATAATAATAATGGCGTGTGACGAGGGCCTCCCGTCGGGTAGACCGCTCGCCTGGTGCAAGTCTTTCGATTTGACGCCACTTCGGCTACTTGCGTGTCGATGGGGATGAAATGATGATGATTAGGACAACACAACACCCAGTTCCCGGGCCCTTAGGATTGACAGTCTGTCGCGCTGACCACTCAGCTACCGGGGGCGGACTATCAGCACAGTGTGATTCAGGAAACCACAGGACAGCGGATCAGGAAGGGGTCATCATACCTAAAAGCGCTGTGACGTCTGTCACATAGCACAGTGCCAGCAACTCCAATCTGGGAGCGGTCAATTCGCAACGTGCTCGTTAAAGGTTCAGAGCGTATCTCGTTCTGTTGTGATGACGTCGAGGCCACGCTCGCCACACACAGAAAATCTTCAAAGGCGTCCGCCGCCGCCCGGCTGCGAGGGGCCCCCAGCGCAGCACGTCACGTTTGGCGGGTCAGCCTGACATCCAGGGGAACGCCGCGACAAGGCCTTGTCACGCATGCGAAATTTTCGAGTTACGTCTCTCCCTCTAGTAAAGAAAAATCTCATAGGAAGCATGACGCGACAAGAAATTTATCGCAGGTTCAAGACAAAACTTCCGTCTGAACATAGCTAATGAGCGTGGTCAAAACATTGCTCGATGTTATCGTACATTCAGTTTTTCTACAAACGTGCTACTGTCATTGTCTTCACATGTTCCAGTCTTCCTAGTCGCCATCTTCCTCTGTCTGGTGCTTCATCCCTTTCCCTGCTTGCGGGTTCTGGATTTTTTCTTTTTCTTCCATCTGCATGTCCGTTGTTAGAAAAACGATGTGCTACACTCTTGTTTGCTTTGGTATTGTGTTTCATACAGTCTCCCTGTGGTTTCTGTCACTTTCACCACTTTCTACTCCTCCTGTAGCTAAACGACCGCTTCAAGTACTTTCACGTCGTCCTTTCAATTTTTCGTCGTAGCTTAGTTCAGTTCATACTCAACAGAGTAATGCAACCGTGTAGCTTCAAGAAATTCAGTTATAATTTTAGGCCATCGACTGAAATATACAGGTTTTCGATGGCAGTGGCGCATTTGGTGTGACGGAGAATGATTTGTTTCACTGTCCGATGAAGCTGAGGTCGCCGTTTCGAAGGTATCTGTGTGTGTTTTCAATATGTGTCACTTGTCTCTACATCACAGTATTCCTACGTGGCGTCCGACTGTAGCTTAACGTGTTGTGTATCCTCTAAAAAGAAAAAGGTGTCACTAAATATGCATAGTGAGCTGGCTTTACGCATTTTCTTCACAAGATATGAATAGTGAGCTGCCGGCCGCAGTGGTCGAGCGGTTCTATGCGCTTCAGTATGGAACCGCGAGACCGCTACGGTCGCAGGTTCGAATCCTGCCATGGGCATGGATGTGTGTGATGTCCTTAGATTAGTTAGTGTAAGTAGGCTGTTTAGGTTTTTTTATTGGTGGCGCCACCTCTGTATGAAAATCACTGGCTGTGCTGTGTGCAGTCTGTGGCTGCTTTGCATTGTTGTAATACTCGCCATTGTAGTGTTAGGCAGCTGGATGTGAACAGCGCGTAGCGTTGGCAGTTGGAGGTGAGCCGCCAGCAGTGGTGGATGTGGGGAGAGAGATGGCGGAGTTTTGTAATTTTTCATGAACTGCTATATTTATATATGATGATATCAAGGTAAATACATTGTTTGTTCTCTATTAATATCTTTCATTTGCTAACTATCCCTATCAGTAGTTAGTGCCTTCCATAGTTTGAATCTTTTATTTAGCTGGCAGTAGTGGCGCTCGCTGTATTGCAGTAGCTTGAGTAGCGAAGATTTTTGTGAGGTAAGTGATTTGTGAAAGGTATAGTTTAATGTTAGTCAGGGCCATTCTTTTGTAGGGAATTTTGAAAGTCAGATTGCGTTGCGCTAACAAAATATTGTGTGTCAGGTTAAGCACAGTCTTGTATAAATTTTTCAAAGGAGACGTTTCATTAGGTTTAAGTAGTTCCAAGTTCTAGGGGTCTGATGACCTCAGATGTTAAGTCCCATAGTGCTCAGAGCCATGTGAACCATTTTTGAATAGTGAGCTAGCTGTACGCCTTTTCCATTTCTTTTAAGTTTCCAGTCTTTGGTGCGGTCCTGTATTGTGCTGAAGGCATAGATATTGAATTAAATAAATTCCATAGGATATACAGCACAATAAGGAGACCATTAAAAAACAAAACCCGGAAGGACACATATGGTTCAAATGGCTCTGAGCACTGTGGGACTTAACCTCTGATGTCATTAGTCCCCTAGAACTTAGAACTACTTAAACCTAACTAACCTAAGGTCATCACACACATCCATGCCCGAGGCAGGATTCGAACCTGCGAGCGTAGCGGTCGCGCGGTTCCAGACTGTAGCGCCTAGAACCGCTCGGCCACCTCGGCAGGCTGAAGGATACATATCTCAGGTTGTAAAGTGTAATGCCTGTCTCTATGCTACTTTGATTGAAGTGAGTCGTAGATAATGAGAGGCAGAGGGCGATAAATGCCGTGTGCAAACCGCTGGAATTAAATTTACGAGAAGATCGATTTAGAGATGAAGGTATTAGAGGAGAGTTGCAGATATACAACCTAAATGATGAAATACAACTACGTAAAAATGGAAAGACCGTCTAAAACATATGTGTGAAAGAAGACCACCAAAAGCAGCAAGTAGATGACGAGGCAGTCGGAAGTCGAATTGTGAGAAGACGAATAAAAAAATTGGGAATGAATCCAGCAAAGCTAGAAAAGCGTCACTAAAGCCTCATCCTAGTTGGAGGGAAGAAGAGAAAAAGACCAGCTGATAATTTCGTCCCTGTAGAACTACTGACACCCACCATTCTCTAGAATCTTTTCTTTATATCTCATCTTTCCCCTGTTTTTCCCTCTACTGTTCCTCCCAGCGTAAGATAAAAAAAATAAAACTAAATAAAAAAAACCTCATACATCGTTAAGATGTCCCTTCTTTTGGGAAAGTTGTTCCATAGATATCTACCATCACCTACTCTTTGTAATAAGAAGTAACTTATTTCGTACTTCACCTGTCCACTTAATTCTGAACATACTTCGATAGTAGCTCATTTCAAATGCTTCCAGTTTCTGCATCTCCGTATTTCCGGTGCCCACATTTCACTTCCATACACTCCTGTGCTCTGGTCCAACACGTCCAGCAACTTCCCCTTCGGTTCCACATCAATACCCGACACCAGTAGACCTACATACAGAAGAAAACCTTTTGTCGCCTGCATTGCTAAGCCGTTTCCAATTTTGATGTTAAGCAAGTGGTTATTCTCCTTTTGATTGCTGCTCATCACCTTCGCCTTTACTTTTCTTATCCTTATTCTGTTACCTACTCCTATCGACAGGTATTCTGAGACTACTTTACGACCGCCAGAAGAGCTATCTACACTCCTGGAAATGGAAAAAAGAACACATTGACACCGGTGTGTCAGACCCACCATACTTGCTCCGGACACTGCGAGAGAGCTGTACAAGCAATGATCACACGCACGGCACAGCGGACACACCAGGAACCGCGGTGTTGGCCGTCGAATGGCGCTAGCTGCGCAGCATTTGTGCACCGCCGCCGTCAGTGTCAGCCAGTTTGCCGTGGCATACGGAGCTCCATCGCAGTCTTTAACACTGGTAGCATGCCGCAACAGCGTGGACGTGAACCGTATGTGCAGTTGACGGACTTTGAGCGAGGGCGTATAGTGGGCATGCGGGAGGCCGGGTGGACGTACCGCCGAATTGCTCAACACGTGGGGCGTGAGGTCTCCACAGTACATCGAAGTTGTCGCCAGTGGTCGGCGGAAGGTGCACGTGCCCGTCGACCTGGGACCGGACCGCAGCGACGCACGGATGCACGCCAAGACCGTAGGATCCTACGCAGTGCCGTAGGGGACCGCACCGCCACTTCCCAGCAAATTAGGGACACTGTTGCTCCTGGGGTATCGGCGAGGACCATTCGCAACCGTCTCCATGAAGCTGGGCTACGCTCCCGCACACCGTTAGGCCGTCTTCCGCTCACGCCCCAACATCGTGCAGCCCGCCTCCAGTGGTGTCGCGACAGGCGTGAATGGAGGGACGAATGGAGACGTGTCGTCTTCAGCGATGAGAGTCGCTTCTGCCTTGGTGCCAATGATGGTCGTATGCGTGTTTGGCGCCGTGCAGGTGAGCGCCACAATCAGGACTGCATACGACCGAGGCACACAGGGCCAACACCCGGCACCATGGTGTGGGGAGCGATCTCCTACACTGGCCGTACACCACTGGTGATCGTCGAGGGGACACTGAATAGTGCACGGTACATCCAAACCGTCATCGAACCCATCGTTCTACCATTCCTAGACCGGCAAGGTAACTTGCTGTTCCAACAGGACAATGCACGTCCGCATGTATCCCGTGCCACCCAACGTGCTCTAGAAGGTGTAAGTCAACTACCCTGGCCAGCAAGATCTCCGGATCTGTCCCCCATTGAGCATGTTTGGGACTGGATGAAGCGTCGTCTCACGCGGTCTGCACGTCCAGCACGAACGCTGGTCCAACTGAGGCGCCAGGTGGAAATGGCATGGCAAGCCGTTCCACAGGACTACATCCAGCATCTCTACGATCGTCTCCATGGGAGAATAGCAGCCTGCATTGCTGCGAAAGGTGGATATACACTGTACTAGTGCCGACATTGTGCATGCTCTGTTGCCTGTGTCTATGTGCCTGTGGTTCTGTCAGTGTGATCATGTGATGTATCAGACCCCAGGAATGTGTCAATAAAGTTTCCCCTTCCTGGGACAATGAATTCACGGTGTTCTTATTTCAATTTCCAGGAGTGCAGTTCTGGTATTTGTTGCTTTTCTCAGATTTTCTTTCGCTTACTTCCCTGGTGCGCGGCTAAGCTTCCAAGATACCAAGAAAGGCCTCTTCTCCATTCTGGTAACTTCACTGTGAACGGGGAATGTTCTCTCTGAAGTTGACCAACAAGCACAAAAAAGAAACAAAAAATAAACTAATCGCACCTGAATGGAAATAAGCCCTGCGTGATCGATATGAGAAAAGTTCACTGGTATGGCAGCTATAAGTTTGCATTTTTCTCTTTTAAGTGCTACTTACCAGCTTTTGTTCCATGCTGATGTTTTATAGAGGTGTAACTGGACATTATTTTAATTTTTTCCAGACAGAACTGAAAGGCTCGGTGGAAGAAAGTGCTAACACACGACTGAGTCATTTTGATATTACTGTATGAGAATATGTTGGTTAAATTCACAGACAAGAAGATCAATACAATTAGACAAACAATTTATGTAGTAGACAGTTTTCCCTAGCAGTGCAAATGGAACTACACTAATGGCCATTAAAATTGCTACACCAAGAAGAAATGCAGATGATAAACGGGTATTCATTGGACAAATATATTATACTGCAACTGACATGTGATTACATTTTCACGCAATTTGCGTGTATGGATCCTGAGAAATAAGTACCCAGAACAACCACCTCTGGCCATAATAACGGCCTTGATACGCCTGGGCATTGAGTCAAACAGAGTTTGGATGGCGTGTAGAGGTACAGTTGCCCATGCAGCTTCAACACGATACCACAGTTCATCAAGAGTAGTGACTGGTGTATTGTGATGAGTCAGATGCTCGGCCACCATTGACCAGACGTTTTCAATTGGTGATAGATGTGGTGAATGTGCTGGCCAGGACAGCAGTCGAACATTTTCTGTATCGAGAAAGGCCCGTACAGGACCTGCAACATGGCGTTGTGCGTTATCCTGCTGAAATGTAGGGTTTCGCAGGGATCGAATGAAGGATAGAGCCACGGGTCGTAACACATCTGAAATGTAACGTCCACTGTTCAAAGTGCCGTCAATGCGAACAAGACGTGACCGAGACATGTAACCAATGGCACCCCATACCATCACGCCGGGTGATACGCCAGTATGGCGATGACGAATACACGCTTCCAACATGCGTTCACCGCGATGTCGCCAGACACGGTTGCAACCATCATGATGCTGTAAACAGAAACTGGATTCATCAGAAAAAATGACGTTTTGCCATTCGTGCACCCAGGTTCATAGTCGAGTACACCATCACAGGCGCTCCTGTCTGTGATGCAGCGTCAAGGGTAACAGCAGCCACGGTCTCCGAGCTGATAGTCCATGCTGTTGCAAACGTCGTCGAACTGTTCGCGCACATGGTTGTTGTCTTGCATACGTCCCCATCTGTTGACTCAGGGACCGAGACGTGGCTGCACGATCCGTTACAGCCACGCGGATAAGATGCCTGTCATCTCGACTGCTAGTGATACGAGGCCGTTGGGATCCAGCACGGAGTTCCGTCTTACCCTCGTGAACGCACCGATTCCACATGCTGACAACAGTCATTGGATCTCGACCAACGCGAGCAACAATGTCGCGATACGATAAACCGCAATCGCGATAGGCTACGATCCGACCTTTATCAAAGTCGGCAACGTGGTGGTACGCATTTCTCCTCCTTACACGAGGCATCACAACAACGTTTCACCAGGCAACGCCGGTCAGCTGCTACTTGTGTATGAGAAATCGGTTGGAAACTTTCCTCATGTCGGCACGTTGTAGGTGTCACCACCGGCGCCGACCTTGTGTGAATGCTCTGAAAAGCTAATCTTTTGCGTATCACAGCATCTTCTTACTGTCGCTTAAATTTCGCGTCTGTAGCACGTCATCTTCGTGGTGTACGTTTTTCTCGCATTCACAAGCTACTTTTGCACCTAGTGGCGAAAATCGGAACTAATTTTTTTCCAGCGTAAATCGGTTCTGCATTAACGCATTAGAATACCTGGCAAGTTTCGCTACCGTACGATAATTGCAAGCTACACTGATCCTGTGTGAGTAGCTGCATCTTAATTATAACCACTCGTTATGTGTTGGTTATGCAGAGATGAAGTGCCTTGTGCAACACAGGCGATTGTGTGGAGTCGCATCACGCCTGAACTGATGACGGTAGCGAAAAGTGGTGAACGTGTGGCGCCGGTCAGCTCCCCTGGCGTCGAAGGTGCTGCGGCAGCGCGCACTCCCTCATTGGCGGCAGAGCCTGCCCGTCCCGGCCGCTGGCGCCCACTTCCGGCGCGACAGCTGCGCGCAACTGGGGCCGCCTTCCACTTAACTCCTCTTTGCGCTCGCTCCCCAAATAAATCCCTCCTCATATTTTTCCTTCCTGCTTCCTTAGCCGACCAGTTTACCTACAGTCTCCCTGTCTCGCGGCCGCTCACGCTGCATCGCCTCCGTTACAATGGTAGTCCCACTGAATTCGACCATTGCCACCCCCCGCCCCCCCCCCCCCCAATGTTACTGCTTTGTTGTTGTTGTTGTTGTGGTCTTCAGTCGAGAGACTGGTTTGATGCAACTCTCCATGCTACTCTATCCTGTGCAAGCTTCTTCATCTGTCAGTACCTACTGCAGCCTACATCCTTCTGAATCTGGTTAGTGTATTCATCTCTTGGTCTCCCTCTACGATTTTTACCCTCCGCGCTGCCCTCCAATACTAAATTGGTGATCCCTTGATGCCTCAGAATATGTCCTACGAACTGATCCCTTCTTCTACTCAAGTTGTGCCACAAATTTCTCTTCTCTCCAATTCTATTCAATACCTCCTTCTTAGCTATGTGATCTACCCATCTAATCTTCAGCATTCTTCTGTAGCACCACATTTCGAAAGCTTCTATTCTCTTCTTGTCTAAATTATTTATCGGCCACGTTTCACTTCCATATATGTCTACACTCCATACAAATACTGTCAGAAACGACTTCCTGACACTTAACTCTATAGAACGAAAGAGCTTCTGTAAAGTTTGGAAGGTAGGACACGAGGTACTGGCACAAGTAAAGCTGTGAGGACGGAGCGTGAGCCGTGCTTGGGTAGCTCAGTTGGTTGAGCACTTGCCCGCGAAAGGCAAAGGTCCCGAGTTCGAGTCTCGGTCCGGCATACAGTTTTAATCTGCCAGGAAGTTCTAGTTAACTCTATACTCGATGTTAACAAATTTCTCTTCTTCAGAAACGCTTTCCTTACCATTGCTAGTCTACATTTTATATCCTCTCTACTTCGACCACCATCAGTTATTTTGCTCCCCAAATAGCAAAACCCATTTACTACTTTAAGCCTCTCATTTCCACATCTAATTCCCGCAGCATCGCCCGATTCAATTCGACTACATTCCATTGTCCTCGTTTTGCTTCTGTTGACGTTCATCTTAAATCCTCCTTTCAAGACACTGTCCATTCCGTTCAGCTGCTCTTCCAGGTCCTTTGCTGTCTCTGACCGAATTACAATGTCATCGGCGATCCTCAAAGTTTTTATTTCTTCTCCATAGATTTGAATTCCTACTACGAATTTTTATTTTGTTTCCTTCACTGCTTGCTCAATATACAGGTTGAATAACATCGGGGATAGGCTACAACCCTGTCTCACTCCCTTACCAACCACTGCTTCCCTTTCATGCAACTCGACTCTTGTAACTGCCATCTGGTTTGTGTACAAATTGTAAATAGCCTTTCGCTCCCTGTATTTTACCCCTACCACCTTCAGAATTTGAAAGAGAGTATTGCAGTCAACATTGTCAAAAGCTTTCTCTGAGTCTACAAATGCTAGAAACATAGGTTTGTCTTTCCTTAATCTATTTTGTAAGATACGTCGTAGGGTCAGTACTGCCTCACGTGTTCCAACATTTCTACGGAATCCAAACTGATCTTCCTCGAGGTCGGGTTCTACTAGTTTTTCCATTCGTCTGTAAAGAATTCGTGTTAGTATTTTGCAGCTGTGGCTTATTTAACTGATAGTTCGGTAATTTTCACATCTGTCGACACCTACTTCCTTTGGGATTGGAATGGCTTTGTGCTAACGATTTCCATCCCCCACCCCATTTTATATGAATCCAGAGGCAGACTTAGTCCTGTTTGTAGATGGTATAAGCATTGCTGTCAACACAGAAAAAAGTACAGAATGTTTTTGTGAAAGCTGTCGGCTGGTTATGCACAAATGGGCTAGCTTAAATCCATAAGAAACAGAGGTTATCCACTTTTGCAGTGTCATAAATGCCCTCCTTATTAACCTATCACACCAACAAGAAATAATAAACATGATAGAAAGTTCTAAGTCTTTAGTTATGCATAATAAAGAAAACATAAACTGGAAAAACCATGTAGTAGACCTGCTAAATCGTTTTGGTTCGACTAGTTTTGTCATAAGAATAACTGCCAACTTTGGGGATATAAAGAAGTCAGTGAGTTAACATATTTTACGCGTTATCATTCACTGATATCTTATGGGATAAACTCTCGGGTAACTCCTCACTTTGGCAAAAAGTAATCTTTGCACAAAAGAAAATAATTAGAATCATGTGTGGGGACCGTTCACTCTCGTACATCTTGAAGGCATCTCTTTAAGAAGCTGAGAATATTAACCGTAGCTTCACATTACCTTTATCCACTTACGAATTTTGTTATCAACAGCCCATATGAATTTCAGAGTAAAAGTAATATTCACAAGTACGTCAGTAGAAGGAAAAATGATCTGCATTACCCTTTAACAAATCTAACTTTGGACGCAGAGGGATGATACATGCAGCTATATAACTCTCTGACTGTGTGCCCTTAGGAATAAGATGTCTGATAGCTAGTAGAAGTATATCCAAATGTAAATTATGTGTGTTTCTCCTTAACAGCTCATTCTACACTATAGAGGAATTCTTGAATAAGAGCAAGTCATTATTTTTGCAGGGTGATATATATGGTGAGTCAAGAGGAAAGGTGCATGCTTTGAGATGCGATAATATTAGTGATTCTGAACGAAAAACTTCATTTGGATATGTGCCCTATTGCTAACGGTTCCCGAGATGGAACACGTCTAATATCACTTTTGTACGTTTTTCTTTAATAACTCGAAAACCGCAAACTCCAACGCAAACGTGTCTCAGTACACAATTGGATGAAATTAAATTTGCTGCAAAACAGGTCCTATTTATTTTTTTGTCTAGGACTAACAGTTGGCGCGGAGAGATCGCGGGAATATTGAAAATCTCGCGCGACGCGAGTGCGCTGTAACTTAGGTACTTTTTGTAGGCCAGTTTGAGGTAGTTTTCCGACTTGATAGACCACAATCGCCCTGTATCAAAATGTTAGTCTCAACTTCCTCATTATCACTGTGGTACGTTGTAAACAATGACAATGAATAATACAGAAAATAAATAGAGATGTACGTAAAACATGTTCTATTCGGAATAGGGCATATATCCACATCAAGTTTATGTTGAGAAACAGTAATGCTATCACCCGTCATAACACGTACCTTTCCTCCTGACTCACCCTATTTATATGTTTGTGTGTGTGTGTGTGTTTTCTACGTCTACAAAAATGGTTCAAATGGCTCTGAGCACTATGGGACTTAACATCTTAGGTCAGTAGTCCCCTAGAACTTAGAACTACTTAAACCTAACTAACCTAAGGACATCACACACATCCATGCCCGAGGCAGGATTCGAACCTGCGACCGTAGCAGTCCCGCGGTTCCCGACTGCAGCGCCTAGAACCGCACGGCCACCGCGGCCGGCTTTCTATGTCTACCCGTCCTGATAGCCGTGCGTGTTAAAGGACAGCTTAACGACGAGGGCCGGCGAACCGACCAGCCTGGATGTGGTTTTAAGGCGGTTTGCTACATCCAAATAGGTGAATACCGAGCTGGTACCCCCATGCCGCCTCAATTACACGATTAGGAAATATTTCGAAACATTAAGTTGGTAACACTGCACGCGGAGAGTTTGGTTAACGACAGGAAGAGTATCCGGACAGGCCTTAAATGAACCACGCCAGACACAGTGGTAACCATGTCGACCACAAGTAGATGTGGGCCAAAACCACAAAAAAGAAGTAGATATATATGTTCTATGTTGACACGTTCCACATCATAACTTTTATCACGAATGTGATCTATGGAAATAATAATTAACAACTAATTCTCCAAAAAAATCTATCACTCTGTTACTGTATTATTGCATCTAATACATATTACGCAGCCACTATACAGTGCTTGGCGGACGGTAGTTCGAACTAGTGTTGGTAATTGAAATGACGGTGGAAAGTGTCAACCCCCAGTTTACTAAATATTAGTCTATCAAATTATCTGTTGTGCTTTCGTGTTTACCACACACTGGTAACAAATAGTTGCGGTATGATCACTAGAAAATGCTGCCTGCTATATGATTAGTTCGGTCTTATTATATTTATGTTCTTGTCTCTGAATTTAACCAGACATATAGCATGTAGCAACGCAAAATGTAATCTTGAGGTTTAGCAGTTCCTTCCGCCGACCCCTTCAGTGATATGTTCCGATCCATTCACGTACTGAGCGAACGAAAAATGACTGAGTATATGCCTCTCTGCACAGTCGAATCTCATCTGATTCTCATGCGCGCACACACACACACACACACACACACACACACACACACACACACTCAGAGAGAGAGAGACACACACACAGACACATAGAGAGAGAGAGAGAGAGAGAGAGAGAGAGACAGAGAAACACACACACACACAAACGCACTCGGAGATACCCATGCACGCAGACAAAGTTTTATTCTGACAATGGACACGCATGAAACAGCAACTTTGTAATTCTCAAAGAAATGCAGCGAAAAAGTCGAAGAACAGTCTGCAGGTGTCAATGGAATCAAAGGCGTTTATCCCTCTGAAAAGTATCTTGAAAAATATGCAATTTCGTCCTACACCAGTATCACGAATACTGCCGAATGGCATGGATGGCTTGGAGATGCCAAGGGGTCGGTTTAGCTGCCTAATCGGAAAGATTTTTCTTCTTTCGTGCACAGTGACACATTGCTGTCGCGAAGTTAGGAAGTTGTGAGTCAAATGTATCAGTTGAGTGTAGGTGATTGTGTAGGCGTGTATACGGAGTGTCTTGATTGTTTTATATGATGATGGAGAGAAAGGAGAGGGTAAAATCCGGAGAAGGTGGGACGCAGTCGTGCTCAGCGTCGCCATTTGGCGGAGGATAGATCACCATCAGCAGCGTTACATGCCCTCACTTCATGAGACATTATGTTGAAGTTTGAAATTCCAACCAGGACACTGGTGGAAACTCCTATGATCAGAAGAATTATGCCACCAGTTCCCTGCCGCACACGGAGACGAAGAAAAATGTACAATCCCTATCTCCCTTATCTTATTATCATGAGCCCTATGCGAGATATACAACGGTGGCAGCATAATACTTGTACAGTCTTCTTCCAATACAGTTTCTAGAAATGCCTTGCATGCTTGGCAGGGACTAGAAAATACTGAAGAAATACTCTAAAACTAGTCGCACTAGCTTCTTGACGCAATATTTATTACACATCCAGCGCACTTTTCCTTAGAGCCCTTCCAACAAAACTAAGTTTCCCATTCGCCTTCCCCACAAGTAGTTTGCATACTCGGCACATATTTAGCATTATCGCAAAATACTTACACAGTTTGATTGTTCTAGAGTCTAGATATTCACATCTAATATCACAGACGGGCCCTATGGGTTCCTGTTATGGCACTGTCTTTTGTTTATTCACATTTAAAGAGAGCTGCAATTCGTAACACAAAGTAGAAACTTTGTTCAAGTCTTTCTGCATTTCCATATGATCGCCCAATTACGGTACACACAAGTATCGTAAGTGAACAATTTGACAGTGCTCTGATCCTATCTGATGAAGCCTTTATGCTTTTGTTAGAGGCCATTTACTCTTCTTTGGGGTACGGTCGATGTTACTTTATTTTCCGTTCGACATTCTACCAACTGGGTTCTGTTAATCGAAAACACATCGAGAAAATCGCATATCAGTGAAGATACTTCGTACATCATACTTTTGCTATTATCCCACGAAGCCCTGGAGATTTGGTGCTACAAAAAGATGATGAAGACCAGTTCCAGAGATAAGAGTTAACAACGAGGTGGTGCTCAGAAGAGTACGGAAACCAGGTCTCTCCGGAGACAAATGGAAAAAGAGAAAATAGGACACATTTTAAGGCACAGTAACGTCATTGGAACTATGGTACAAAGATCTATTTGGGGGTAGAATCGCCGGTGACGGTCAACGATATTAGAACATGCAGAAGATTATATACACGGAAATGAAGAGGAAGGCAGACAGTAGAGTGGGCTGGCCCGCATCTCATGGTCGTGCGGTAGCGTTCTCGCTTCCCACGCCCGGGTTCCCAGGTTCGATTCCCGGCGGGGTCAGGGATTTTCTCTGCCTCGTGATGGCTGGGTGTTGTGTGATGTCCTTAGGTTAGTTAGGTTTAAGTAGTTCTAAATTCTATGGGACTGATGACCATAGATGTTAAGTCCCATAGTGCTCAGAGCCAGCCAGTGGGCTGGCGTATTGCTGCAAACCAATCTCGGGCCTGAACACTGAAGGAGATGAAGAAGGAAAACGAGAAGAAAGAAGAGTATATGCTCCAGTGTCACACACCTTTCGGAAATCTGCTCACCTACATGCTCATCTGCAGATGCTATTCGCAAAATATGGTGAGTGAAAGAATGACAATAATAATAATAATAATAAAGATACCACTTGGCTGAATACCTCTGGATTAAGTTTTTCTCTTATCCGACGTTCGTCATGAGTGAAACGCAGTAATTAAAAAGTTTTAACAACAAGTAGTCTCTCGTTATTAGCGACCTAAAAGGGTATTACGGACGTGATGGGTTACTGATAAAGCAAGCGTGTTTCGCCCGAGTAATTGTTCCTGAATTCAGTTTCTACCAGAGTGCCGTACATCGACGACTTCATCTCATCAACAAAGGAGAAAAATGCTTCAACAGTGAGAAGCGGTGATCGCGCTGGTCGTGGGACAGCATCTCATTTTTCGTTCAAGAGATACAGGTGTCTGCCAGTAATGTGAACGTTATTCCGTCTTTTGCGACTGTAATAAGGACTTACTTGTACTAAACGCGTTTCGCTTCTTTACTGGTCAGTTTTTTGGCTCTAACGATACTTCCATCCCTACTTCTACACACAGGAGTTCGATTCAGTGCAGTGCTGCGTGCTAAAAATCGAAATCCTTCGTGTAGAATAACACATGGAAATAACGTAACAGCCAGAAAACTGGCCGCTGAAGAGGCGAAACGCGTGTAGTACATAATTATAGACTTTCACTATAGTCTCAAGAAACAGAGTATCTATCATATTACTTGCAAAACTGCGACTGCTGAAGATAGGTGCCACATTAATATCCTAGTAGTGCGATGCAACACATCTTCCCGCGGACAGCTTTCCCACCCATGCTTGTCCTCCCTATCCACAACCAAGTACTATCCTCCATCCTAGACACTCCTCTCCCGTATGCCTTGTCTCCTACCACCCATTACACATCCCCATATACCAGACCACAAACTCCTTTATGATCCCACTTCTCACAGTACCAGTCAACAGTCCTCCTCCCAATTTATGCTTCGTAGTGCATATTCCACAGCTTAGTGCAGTGTAGTTATTCGTTTTCTTTACTGACATTGCCATAACCGAGAACTTAAATTTACAACTGCTCTTTTTGATAATTAAAAATGTACATAATTTTTCACTTTATTATTGCTTTTTGACAGCGGATGCACATTTTTATACTCTCGGTTGAAGGTTACCATGTTCAGCCCAACAACGAAATGGCCATAAAAAAATACCAGTCCTGATATAATAAACTGTGTTTATTTCTAGCATGTATGACTTACGGTATATTTAGTCGGCTTGTAATTATGTAGATACTCCTAATTATAATTTGTTTTTTTGCTATCGCTGATACTGTTGATAGTGTTCGTTGAAACGCGTTAATCGCGTAAGGTATTTTGATAAATTTCGATCTATATTGAACACTACTGCTCCCAGTATAATCGCTTACCTTATAAGGACGTTTTCCCGCACATTGCGTTAATCTGACGTGCTAGAATTGTGACAACAATCGTAAATCTTGTGACAAAGTTCAGTTTTGTGTTAAAAAGCAATAGTTCTGGGTACAGCAATCTTACAAATAAAGATAGGACAGTAAGAAGAAGGATATTTACGTGTGATGAAAGACTGCCACCACGAAAGCAGCTGCTGAAGATACTGTGCCTCTAGATAAAATTGTGTATGGAACTGCCTACACAACATTCACGGATGAGCTCCCATTTTCAGACTTCTAAACCATGCGACGCAAGGGAGAGGCTTCAGTTTGCAACAAGCACTCAACTAGGACTAACTAGCTGTGGTAACGCGTCATTTGACCTTGTAATTCTATTTTCTGGATGTTCGTTATAGCAGAACGTGCTTGCCATCTGGAGAGCAGTGGGATGAACTAACAGTACAGACTTCCTTCCAAATTCTTCATCCAATAAGGCAGGCAGTTATAGCAGTACAGGATATTCCCCAATAAAGCGGCTGTACTGAAAGCGGGAAGTCTGACGGCAGACAGAAAGTAAATCGTTCAAATTTCACATGTAGCTGGGACTAACGTTTTTCAAGCAGGTGCGACGATGTTATTGATGTGTGTAAAATTTAGGATGGTTACTGAGTGTTTCCTTAGATTATGAGAGCAATGCGCACACAGATAGACGAAAAAGTTGACAGAAGAGAAAATCGTCAATGAAGATAAAGAGCGCAATGGGACATAGTCAGCTGTGACTGTTTGCACGAACAGTGAGCTAGAGGACGAGTTGATTCAGGCGGACGGCTGTGTCACAACCTGTGGGATTGCTGCGCGACTGAGCTGTGGCCACAGTTCCGTACGGATGATGGTGGAAAACTTACGGGTACCATCACACAAACATAAAAGTCTGCTCTGATTTGTCTTGGGAAAAGAACCTTGATCTCAATTGGCTTCAACCTGTTGAAATGAGGATAACAGGGAGCTTTTTTTGATGCAGAATCGACGAACGAGTCACAGCCATTGTACAGGCCTAAGTATAAGATTCAACTACCAGCAAGAAAAGTACTCAGACACGCTAGAAGCTCAGAGAAGCCATTGAGCAGTCACGGCCATTCCCCAAACCTAAGTATGAGATTCAACGATCAGCATAAAAAGCACTAAGACACTTCAGAAGCTTAGAGAAGCCCAGAGGAAGAAGAACATTCGATATCAATCGGTGTTCATGACAATTAACGAACACTTGAAGTTTGGTCCGTAGCAGCCAATTCACCATGCAGCTAGGATATGGAGCCTTCCATTTCTACCTGTTTGATCCAGTGAAGGATAGTGTTTCGAGGCAACGATTCGTTGACAGGGGTGGAGAAAGTAAATATGAACACCTCTGTACTGAAGTAAGCATCTACCTTTTTCTGAAGGGTACTCCGCTGTAGAATTTGACGGTGTGAGGAATACACTTTCGTACGATGTGTCACCAACAAGTAAGACAGCTCGATGAAACTTGGACCATGCATAGAAAGATATATTACAGTGAAGTACGGAAGATATTTGAAAGAAAAATACTCAATGAGACCAAGAGAAATAACACTTTATGTGACCCCATTTTTATACTGATTGGTTGATGTGAGATGGAAGGAGAAGAGGTAGGCGGAGCATCTTCGTACTTAAGCGTATACTCGTCACTTGCTGGCACCAACTGACATCACAGCATCTGAGAAGATTGCTCCACCTACCATCTTCGAAGGATGCCATGGGTATAGCACGTCTTATTGTATTTTTTCCTTATAAGCATTATGTGGTGTCACCGCCAGACACCACACTTGCTAGGTGGTAGCCTTTAAATCGGCCGCGGTCCATTAGTATACGTCGGACCCGCGTGTCGCCACTGTCAGTGATAGCAGACCGAGCGCCACCACACGGCAGGTCTAGAGAGACTTACTAGCACTCGCCCCAGTTGTACAGCCGACTTTGCTAGCGAAGCTACACTGACCGATACGCTCTTATTTGCCGAGAAGATAGTTAGCATAGCCTTCAGCTACATTTGCTACGACCTAGCAAGGCGCCGTATTCAATTGATATTTATTATGTGAAGCATGTATCATCAAGAGCGATGTTCTACAATTGTGGATTAAAGTTAAGTATTATATCAACTACGTACTTTATTTGCAATTCTCAAGATATTGTCCTGTTCCAGACCTCACGCCAGTCAGCGTGTAATTAAACGCGTGCATTTCGGCCTCCTCTAGAAACACAGTGTTGGCTCTTCTGCTCTTCTTATTTTATTGTAAATCTAGTAAGGTTTCTATTACTTTCTAAATTAAATTACAGGTCTGATGATGGTCAGGTGATATGACCGAAACCGGTCACTTATGTTCTTGTAACATACGTGGTGTGATTAAGACTGAATTTTAAAAACAAAAAAATTTTAATACTGAAGCTGAACATCGTTTTGCTGGTAGATGAACATTTAAAGACAAAATCATCTTTTGTAGTGGTGTTATGTAACAAACGCCTCTCGCTCTTTATGTTCGAAATTGCAGATACACTCAGTCGCAAAAGTATTCGGACAGCACGTAACGGCGCATAATTTTGCAGTTTGCCGCATGATCATATACAGAAATTGCACTTTGTAATGTATTTGGGACTCTGGGTACGACGTCGCAACGTGAAACACGTGTCAAACACGAAGAATTGTTGTTGGACATGTGTCTGTTACGTAATATTTCCTGAAAACGGCACGGGGAGGTGCAACAAAAGTATTCGGACAAAGGCGGACAATGTGAGAGAATAGTTCATTCCGAGACGCAGAGAGGGTGAAGCGACTGTAGTGTGTGCGACATTTCCGCGAGACGATAGCGATGATTAGTAAACACGTATCGCGAGCCTGTGCAGGCCGACGATGGGACGCAGAGGGACGTGTTCTACGTTCGAGCAAAGGCAGCTTGTCGTTTATCATCACGCGAAGGGGAAACCTGCAGGGAAATTGCCGCAATAGTGAACATGAACAAAAGTACAGTTCACGACGGTTCGAGAAAGAAGACCGATTGGAATTCCGTTGCAGTACAGGACGGCCACGGACATTTTCACAGAGAGATGAACGTGTGATTGTGCGAAAGGTACAACAGAATCCGAAAATATCTGCCACACGAATTGCAAGTGAGGTGGAGGGAGACCTTGGTATAAAAGTTCATCCCGAAACCGTGCGGAGAGTACTACGACGATCGCAGTACCATGGTCGAGTGGCACGGCGAAAGCCATTCATAAATGCAGTGAACCAGAAAAAACGTATGCAGTTTGCGAGGGAATACGCCGAATACGATCAGGCTTGGTGGAATCGGGTGATATTTTACGACGAATGTACATTTACATTATGGCAAAGCGACGGAAAGGCAAACGTGTGGCGAAAGACCAATGAAGAGCTGAGTCCCAGGAACCACAAACGAACAGTAAAGTTTGGAGGTGGGAGCATCATGGTGTGGGGATGCTTGTCCGGCAATGGTGTGGGTGGTTTAGTGTTCATTGATGATACGATGAACAAGGAAGCGTATTTGAATATACTGCGAGGACATTTCAAGGAGAGTGCACGACATCCAGGTATTGCGGACAACTTTCATTTTTATCAGGATAATGATCCCAAGCATACCGCGCATATTGTACAAATGTGGTTGGTCTTCAATTGCCCGAAAGTATTGCACCCCCCTCCCCAATCACCAGACCTTAACCCAATCGAACATTTGTGGGATGAATTGAAACGGACCCTCCGCGCGGACAACATCTATACGAAGGAGACCTTGAAAGAGAACCTGCGCCAAGAATGGGCAAATATAGGCCCAGATTTCACGAAAAAACTCGTGGAAAGTATTCCTAGTAGATTGGAGGAGGTATTGAAAATGAAAGGTGGACGCACAAGGTATTGACATTTTCGTCGTACAACTTATGAACATTTATTGGGCAGTGTCCGAATACTTTTGTAGCAGCAGGGTGTGCAGGATGTTTCATTTTCGTTGTTAATTTTTCTGTTATTTATGTTTTGGAAACGAAATAATACAATAATTCTCTTGTAATTAATGTTGTTACGCATATATGTTGCTAATAAATATGTTTTGGTTTCATAGTCAGTGTTTCTTGAGTACTCATTGTGAAACTTCCCACTGTCCGAATACTTTTGCGACTGAGTGTATCTGATGATGACAATATCCGAAACGGCGTAATAAGCAAAGAAAGTTGTTAAGTGACCTAGAAGGTTTTATCCACAAAACAGTAAACAAAAAATAGCCTCTGTTGCGCAGTAATACGCAGAATATAGATGAAAATGTGGCCTTCTGAAAGAATCGGGGCAGACTGTTTGTGAGTTGCGGCAAAGAATCGCATTGACCCCTGCAGGACTGCGGCGCCTTTGGCCCAGCGCGGGGCCCCATTTGACGCGTGACGTGATCGCCCGCAGATGCTCGCCTCTGGCCGGGCAGCGCTGCCGCGCACAGTAGCGGCCGACGTTTTCAGAACGGACCGTAGCGCGCCGGGCGCCAGCCACACAGCCACGCAGTCTGGCTGCCGTCTGCCGCCGCCGTTACAACTTATTTAGCAGCCGCTGGGACGGGACGGACGGGAAGAGGCTCATGGCTTCTTTCTCCTCCTCCTCCCCCTCCTCAACCACCTCCAGTGTCCCGTCGCTGCAGGAACGCGATAATTACCCACGCGCTCCCACAGTTCCCTCGCTCTTCCAAACGCTCCTGACGCCCTGTTTCTTTTAACTTTCCTAAAAATGATAGGAGCTAATCCTGTGCCGTCCAGGCTGGACCGCTATCTCGAAAGACGGTAATATTTGCAGTATGAAGCAAGAGAAGCAGATACATGAGCCAGTTACACTTTCTTTCTCGAGAACACCCACGACGTGTTCCGGCATCTGTCGCGCGTCTTCTGGTGTGCAGTAGAGATGGGCAAACTCGTTCATCCTTGGGAACTAGTTCACAGCTGATCGTTCTTTTTTGGGAACCGTTCATTTTTACTCGTTCGTCGTTCATTTGTGCTTGGTATATGGTTCTTATGAAAAGCTGAAAAATAGTAGTGTAGGTGACTGAGGGATGGAGGGCACCATAAGGGGGCACTGGCCTCCCCCCTGGAGTATAGAGTTTTTATTCATTACAGAATTCTTACACACTTTTAGAAGTAATTGCTGTGCTTCTGCAGAAGCTCTCGTTTAGCCAACTGTAGCGTTGTGTGGCTGATAGCAGGGAAATAATATATAGGGTGGCGCACGGAAAACCGGCCCGAGTACAGACTGCTCGCCAATTACGGACGATGTGTTGCCAGTTACGAGCAGATACAACAAACAGACAAACATGTAATAATTAGGCAGTGAAGGAATAACAAGCTAATGCAAGCAACAATGGCGAAACAATCGATGACGATGTGTAGAGAGCTGGAGAAGAGAGCATGAAAATCTCACGCGACGCACATGGGCTATAGCACGTGTTTTTGTAAACCTGTTGGTGGCTGTTTCCCAACTTAATAGACCACAAGTGTCTTGTATAAAATTCTTCGTCTCGACTTCCATTACATAGCTATGCTACGTTGTAAACAATAATCGTTTACACTCTATATATACTTAAGTTGTCTCTGAGTTCGTAGGCGAAATAGACTTTATGGAAGCATAAAATAAAATGTGGTTTTATCATCATACTTGCGTCACATGCTTAGTAAAAATTAGGTTTTTATGTTGCATTATTAAAGTGAATGCAGCAATAATAAAAATAATTAAGTTCGCAGTAATAAAGTTTTTGGTTTGAAAGCTCCTTCTGAACAAATGTTTTTGAGATAATAAGTAAATACGATTTTATGGCAATCTATGTCTTTTCAAATGGAGAGGCACCGCTTTTGCTACTGAGCCAAAATAATCCATAACCCACTTTTTTTTTTTCAAAGAAACCAAACTAGCAGGTAATGCAAATTGGAAACAACTAAACTTAAAAAATAATTAGAGCCTTCCTAAATGTAATGTTTTGTATATGAAAGATACACGAAAATAGTTTTATATGAATTTTCTTACACTAAAAATTAAGCAAATTATTGAAAGTTAGTTCCTAAATCAAATCGATGAAACCAAAAAATAAATGAATAACAAAAAATACTTGCCTTGTTATAAGTATGTCTTCTGCTGTTCATCGATATGATGAAGTGAGCTGATATGCCCTTTTGTTACCTCAAAAGACGTACCTATTACATACAACGTGATTTTTATGTAATTTACGTAACTATAAAATACTTTTTGATTACCGGTCGTGGATGCTTAATAGCCAGTCCCAAGTGCAAGAAAAGTTTGGAACACATGTAAAATGGGCGAGCGCAGTGAACGAAACGAACATCTGTATACTGAACTAACTAGGAGCAGTCGGCAGTGGAACTGAGACAGGTGGTCATGCGAAGAACGACGAGTGCGGCCGAGGGAGACCGAGACTGAGACGAGCACGAGACCGAGGCTGGAACGAGAACTGCCGAAGTGACCGCCGCGACCGAAGTAAACTATGAACCGATCTTTCCTCGTTCCCAGGAACTATAAGTAGACCGCCGCGACCGAAGTGAACTATGAACCGATCGTTCCTCGTTCCCAGGAACTATAAGTAGACCGCCGCGACCGAAGTGAACTATGAACCGATCGTTCCTTGGAATTCGTTCCACGGTCCTTTCGTTCATCTTGGTGAACCGTTCCTTTGCACCCGTTCGTTCGCGAACTATCCATCTCTAGTGTGCAGCTTTCATTAGAAATTAAGTGGATTTACCAGGTGTACCGGTATGAAATGAGCGTTAAGATACAAATGTGTAGGCTAGAGTCATAACTCACATGCTCCAAAATAATGAAAATTGAGATGCCGACATATTCTCATATAGCTTTATACATACAACATGATTCACGAAACAGTTATTCACATTTAGCACAAGATCCTTGAGAAAACCGGTGTTAAACTTCATGGTTAGTTTCAAAAGTCTCATGATCCGCCGAATCTTGTGAGTTTTGTCTCGTACCTCATCTTGACCAATCAGCGATTAGCTCACTCGCTGCCATTTTCTTGTGTAGTAGTAAATATTGCCGGCCGCGGTGGCCGTGCGGTTCTGGCGCTGCAGTCCGGAACCGCGGGACTGCTACGGTCGCAGGTTCGAATCCTGCCTCGGGCATGGGTGTGTGTGATGTCCTTAGGTTAGTTAGGTTTAAGTAGTTCTAAGTTCTAGGGGACTTATAACCTAAGATGTTGAGTCCCATAGTGCTCAGAGCCATTTGAACCATTTAGTAAATATTGATGCCAGTGGAGTGCGTTTTCTGTTCTGTTCAGTTATTTTGGGGAATATAATAATACACGGTAGAAGTGAAAGTGGCTTGCGGTCGGTACCAAAAAGTGTTGCATATCGAGTCGCAACACGATAGTTTCCGCGAAACCAACATCGTCCAAACAGCTCAGTAGCAAAACTCACAAGATCCAATATGGGGATTATCAAAACTTACGTGTTCCATAGCTCATTAAAAAAACTCACATTATCCATAATATAACCTTAAATAATTGTAATTTCTCAATAAGCAAACATAATCTGAAATATACACAATGATTTATAGCATTGTTCTTGCACATACTGATGTCAATATATGGGATATGAGCACGACGCATGTAAAACACGTTTTCAGTCATTTGTGAAAATTTATGATTCTGGAGAATGTGAGTTATGCTTCTAACCTACTCAAATGTGTCGATAGGGAACATTTGTTGTGAACGAGCCTTAATTTTTTTTTGTTTGATTGGTATGACATCTGTGAAAAATATTTAGTATACATCAAGTCATGGAACCAACAACATCGTATGTTTTTATCGTGTTAACAATGTCGAATTTTGTACCAGAAAGTGATGATTTGTGGAAAGCATTAATCCATTTGAAAAAAAGAAAAAAGTGCTGCAGAGTCGCATCGAATGCTTGTCGAGGCATATGGTGATCATGCTCTACCAGAAGCAACATGCAAAAGATGGTTTCAACGGTTCAGAAATAATGATTTTGATGTAAGAAACGAAGAACGTGGAAGATCACCAAAAAAGTTCGAAGACGCTGAATTGCAAGCAGTACTGGATGTAGATGATACTTTGAGTCAGAAGCAAATGGCAGCAATGCTAAATGTTGCACAAAAACAATTTCTGACCGTTCGAAAGCTGTGGGAAAGATCCAAAAGTGTGGAAAATGGGTGCCACATGAATTGAATGAAAGACAGATGGAAAACGGAAAAACCGTTTGTCAAATTTTGCTTCAAAGACATGAGAGAAAATCAATTTTGCGTCGAATTGTTACTGGCGATGAAAAATGGATTTATTTTAAGAATCCTAAACGGGAAAAATCATGGGTTAATCCGGGACAACCATCAACATCGACTGCAAAACCAGATCGATTCGGCAAGAAGACAATGCTCTGTGTTTGGTGGGATCAGAAAGGTGTGGTGTATCATGAGCTTCTAAAACCCGGTGAAACTGTGAATACTAATCGCTACAGACAACAAATGATCAATTTGAACTATTCATTGATCGAAAAAAGACCAGAATGGGCCAGAAGACATGGGAAAGTAATTTTTTTACACGACAATGCACCTGCACACAAAAGCAAAACTGGTTCAGAATACAATCAAAACACTTGACTGGGAGCTGCTACCCAACCCGCGGTATTCACCAGACTTGGCCCCTTCCGACTACCAGTTGCTTTCATCAATGGGACACGCATTGGCTGAGGAACACTTCGATTCCTACGAAGAAGTCGAAAATTGGGTGTCTGATTTGTTTGCTTCAAAAGACGAACATTTCTATTGGCGTGGTGTCCACAAATTGCCAGACAGGTGGTCAAAATGTATAGAAAGCAATGGTCAGTACTTTGAATAAAATGTTTTACTTTTCCATTCAAAATTAGTGTTTCATTTTCACAAAAAACGCTCATTTCATAACGGTACACGTGGTATACAAAAGTCTATTCGCGAGTGTCCAGTGGATATTTTGTTGACACTCAAACATGTGACATCGTTTCGGATGGGAACGAAGTTTCTCGTCACGGCATCCTGAAACGATGTGTTCAAATGTCTTATTTGCTGTGTCAAACTACAATAAAAACTCGGGCTTTCCACTACAACCTCCTCCGTCTCTTCCCACTCCATTCACGGATGGAGTTTGGTAAGAATGACGGCTTATATGTCTCGCTACGAGTTGTCTGATATCATCTGCAATTCTGTCAGATTTTTGAACTTCTCTATCAGGTTTTCGATAGATGTACGGTGCCTTCCTTCGTGTGGAAACCAGTTAAGAATTTTCAACATTTTTTACTGAACACTTTATCTTTATCCCAAGAGTGAGGACCATTCGTGCAACCATTCTTTGGTAACCGACCGATGTCTCCTGTTTGATCTGATATGGGTCTTATACGCCTGACCCACATTCAAGGATGCCCCGTAAACATGTTTTGTATGTTGCGCCTTTTATGTACAATTTGCAGTTTCCCACTATCTTCCAGTGTCTGCCATTTCCTTTCCCGAAAATTGAGCCTAACGGTCGTTCTATTTTGTGTCTCTACAAATTGCTACTCTCAAATATTTTTAATAAATGACTGACACCAGTTGCAGCTCATTCACGCTGTAGTAAAAGGTAACACGATTTTACCCGGTGTAGAAGTATGAAACCGGAATTTCCCCACAGATGGTGCTTTCCGTCAGTGTAGGGTCAATGACACCACGTCAGCAGCTCCATCTGCTTCCTGTAACGGCTGACGACGAATGTCAACACACGGTAACCCAAGTTCCATACATCGTTTTCTGTTTCAAACCCGTAAACACGTCGAGTTTTATGCCTACGAACTACGATTTGCGGTCAGCATTGGTTTCCTGTTACCAAAACTGCTGCAGAATCGCATCGAATGCTCGTCGAAGCTTTCGGCGAACATGCTCTTGGGAGAACACAGTGTCACGAGTGGTTCAAAAATTTCAAAAGTGGTGATTTTGACGTGTAAAACGATGAGCTCGGGAAACCACCGAAAAAGTTCGAAGACAACGAATTGCAGGCTTTGTTGGATGAAGATGATACTCAAACTCAACATGAACTCGCGGAACAATTGAATGTGAGACAGAAAGCAGTATGTCTTCGGTTGAAGACTATGGGGAAGATGCAGTAATTGGGGAAACGGGTTCCGCATGATCTGTATGAAAGACAGCAAGCAAATCTGAAGACCACTTGTGAAATACTGCTCGCCAGATATAAAAGAAAGTCGTTTCTCCATCGAATCGTGACAGGTGATGAAAAAAGGATATATTTTGAGAATCATAAGCGTCGTAAATTATGGGTGATCCAGGTAAACCATCGACATCCACTGCAAGACCAAATCGCTTTGGAAAGAAGACAATGCTCTGTGTTTGGTGGGATCAGATGGGTGTAGTCTATTATGAGCTGCTAAAACCTGGTGAACCCGTTAACACTGATCGCTACAAACAGTAAAAGATAGATATAAATCGAGCATTATGTGAAAAACAACCGGAATATGGAAAAAGGCAACACAAAGCCATATTGCTCCATGATAACGCCCCACAGCAAAACGAGTCAGGTAAACGATCGAGGCCTTTAGTTGCGAAATACTAAGGCATGCGGCTTATTCTCCAGACTTGGTTCCATTCCATTATCATCTATGTGCGTCACTAGGACACACTCTCGCTGAACAACGCTACAATTCATATGAAAATGTACGAAAATGGTTCGCAGACTGTCGGAGAGGTGGGAGAAATTAGAAAATAGCAATGAAAATTATTTTGAATAAAATATTGTTTATCAGTTTCAAACAGCAGACGTGTATTTATTGCAACCAAATTCCGGTTTCATACTTCTACACCTAGTACGCTAGGTGAATCGCAAAACTTCTCGTTTCTCAACATAAGAAATACTGTCAGTATTTGCACGAATACGACATTGTGTACAGATCTATCTGGATATTACTGCAATTTTTCTCAGGCTGAATGCCTTTGTAGATCATCTGTAAAAAGGCTGAGAAGGAAACTAATGCTATCCGATAAATCGTGAATGTGTAACACCAAAGCAACAATCTTTCTTCACTCCCCTGGGACGTACCAGATATTACTTAAGTATCTGGAGCTGACTCTCCATCCAGGAAAAAGTGCTGCCTCTTTTTTGTAAGGAAATGTTCCATCCATTTGCAAACTTCGTTAGTTATTGTAACGTACTTAATGTGCATTAAAATGAAGGATTTTTGTCTCAGTGTTTGACCAGCCAGTGACTGAAGGCAACGCCCGCACATTAATTTACTGAAGCTCTTAGACCTTTTTTAAATGCGGAATTGACGACGTACATTGAATCACATTATAAAAACTGGCTCTCGGTGATGAAACATTAAGAAAAATTTTGTGTTGCCTTATTTACGTGGATACGACGGCGAAACGTCTGGAAGTAATCAGTACTACGCGGTCAAGTTACTTTAATGTGACCACCACCTATGTTCGACGTCATCGCGCAATAACAACTCACAGCCGACATGTGGCAGCACTAGCAGTGCAGGATATACGGGGTGACAACTACTGAACTCTATGAAAAAAACGTTAATTTATTTACAAACTACGACGTGCACACATTTTATTCAACATGTAAACGTCATTACAGATATTCGGATTTAGGTTATGACATGTTCGATATGTCTGCCATCATTGGCGATGATCTTGGCGCAGACGAATAGCTGAACTGTCGGAACATCGATGCTGTCGATGGCCTCCTGAATGTTTTCAGCTCAACAACGGTTTCTGGGTTATTGCTGTACACCTTGTCTTTAATAGACAAAAAGGAGATGCATGTGTTGAGATTCAGAGAATACGACAGCCAATCGAGGTCGATGCCAGTGGCCTCTGGTCATCCCAAAGTGCTCCTCCAGGACATCAAACAATCTTCTGCTTCGATGGCGTCGAGCTCCGTCGTGCATGAACCACATCTTGTTGAAATCAGTGTCACTTTGGATAATGGGGATGAAATCATCTTCCAAAACCTTCACGTACCGTTCAGTAGTCACCGTGCCACCAACGAATATCGCACTAATTATTTCGTGACTGGACATTGCACACCATACAGTCACCCGTTGAAGATGAACAGACTTCTCGATCGCGAAATGAGGATTCGCAGTCCCCCAAATGCGACAATTTTGCTTCTTGACGAACTCATCCAAATGAAAAATGGCCGGCAACAAGGCTCGTGCGCATGCTCATACTATTCCCATTATGTCCCGCTGCCAACCTTGCAGTTTGAACATCCTAACGCAGACAGTTCACAAGCTATGACAATTTTATTTCATATAGTTCATTAATTGTCACCCAGTAGAAAGCCCGTTGGATAGACATTGAAAAAGTGCAGTAGTTGTATTAATGCGGAAACGGAGATACTGGATATTTGTGGTAAGCTCTATGGGACCAAACTACTGACGTCATCAGTCCCTAGGCTTACACACTACTTTAATCTAACTTTTACGCTAAGGGCAACACACACCCATGCCCAAGGGAGGACTAGAAACGCCAACAGGGGGAACTGCGCGAACCGTGGCAAGGCGCCTGAGACCGCACGGGCCCGCATCTCGTGGTCGTGCGGTAGCGTTCTCGCTTCCCAGGCCCGGGTTCCCGGGTTCGATTCCCGGCGGGGTCAGGGATTTTCTCTGCCTCGTGATGGCTGGGTGTTGGGTGATGTCCTTAGGTTAGTTAGGTTTAAGTAGTTCTAAGTTCTAGGGGACTGATGACCATAGATGTTAAGTCCCATAGTGCTCAGAGCCATTTGAACTCGAGACCGCACGGCCACCCCGCGCGGCGGTACCGGAGAGATTTATCTGACGTTCAAGGGTATAATTAAGTTACGCTCCACTAAAACTACGGTTTGGTAGTTTTGGTAGAGTATATAAATGACGTAGTAAACTGTAGGATTACCGGTGGTACTGTTAGCATTGTTAGGGAAAGAAACATACATGAATGTGTGAGAGAGCAATTGGGAGCCGACGGCTTCTCTCTGTTTCTTTCTTTCTTTGGTAGTTTGTTTTGCACGTAATTAGAACAGCACATTATTCAGTGCTAGTCCGTTGTGTACTTTATATCCTTACAGAATATAAATTGCATTTTATACATAATTAAAATTAGCTGACCGCGTAACTTCTGTCCTTTTATGTAACCAAAGAAGTCGCTTCTGATGCAAGTACTGTTTACGTGCACAAACATTAAAAAAATCTGGACAATTATTATTATTTTGCATTCAATAGAACATTCTTCATCGTGATCAATCACAAGAGAGTCCTGTTATTGGTGGTAAATCCGAAAGTTCTGTATGAATGAGAACTAAATGTTTTATACAAGTTTGATGAAGTATTGAAGCGATGTTTGGTTAATTTTTATTTTGCAGATTTGTTTTAGTATTATCTTCTTTAAGAAACTGCGTTTTCCAGCGCAACATTATAAATCTGTATTTTTCTCTTTTATATTTACTGCAACATCCCTCTGTTTCACGTTACAAATCAACAAACATGGAATAAAAGCTCAAATTAAACGCTGACCATTTCGATTTTACTATTACGCTGTTTGTTTTTAAGTAACAGACAGGAGAATAGAACAAAAACGTCCCGTAGGTCGGCCCTTTTGATATCGTCTCTCAGTTTCTAGACGGTTCATCGCTTCCTGTTTCCAAAAGGAACCAGTAAGACACTGCTCGCACACAAGAAAAAAGCGATCGATTTGAGATAACGCCCAATAGGTATCCGACAAGCCTGGTGTACAGGTAATGCGGGTACGTCCATAACTGACTAAAGCTAGTAGCAAGACTACCGTAGACTACGCTTGCATACGGTAGTCTACTGTAGTTTTATGTCTCTAGGCACGATCATCGGCTTTTGGCCCAACGGTGGAAGCATTTCCGAAATAGGTAAGTCTGTAAACTGTTAAAGTATACCGTGCATGGCAAAATGGCGCCTTCCAAAACCGGAGCCGAGGCAGCTGCAGTGCACCAGAGGCCATAGACAGCAGTGATGATCGGCTGGTGAAATGTGTAGTTCGAGGTCGGCATATCTGCCTACTAAGTAAGAAGAGCGGAGTTCGAGTCCCGGCCGCAGCACAAATTTTAATTCACTTCTTCAGCTTCCAACGTTATCGTAGATAAATTAGAGACTTAAATATCTCAGGGAACATTTAATTTAAAATCTATACGACCACATGCAATATAGTACTTCCCTATTACGTCCAATTCTGGGATGCTATTCCAATGTCGGAGAGCCCTAGTAATAGTGACAATATAAGCAGTGGTTGGGAAGGGAGTGAGACAGGGTTGTAGCTTATACCCGATGTTATCCAATCTGAATATTGAGCAAGCAGTAAAGGAAACAAAAGAAAAATTCGGAGTAGGTATTAAAATCCATGGAGAAGAAATAAAAACTTTGAGCTTCGCCGATGACATTGTAATTCTGTCAGAGACAGCAAAGGACTTGGAAGAGTAGTTGAACGAAATGGATAGTGTCTTGAAAGGAGGATATAAGATGAACATCAACAAAAGCAAAACGAGGATAATGGAATGTAGTCGAATTAAGTCGGGTGATGCTGAGGGAATTAGATTAGGAAATGAGACACCTAAAGTAGTAAAGGAGTTTTGCTACTTGGGGAGCAAAATAACTGATGATGGTCGAAGTAGAGAGGATATAAAATGTAGACTGGCAATGGCAGGGAAAGCGTTTCTAAAGAAGAGAAATTTGTTAACATCAAGTATAGATTTTAGTGTCAGGAAGTCGTTTCTGAAAGTATTTGTATGGAGCGTAGCCATGTATGGAAGTGAAACATGGACGATAAATAGTTTGGACAAGAAGAGAATAGAAGCTTTCGAAATGTGGTGCTACAGAAGATTAGATGGGTAGATCACATAACTAATGAGGAGGTACTGAACAGAATTGGGGAGTAGACGAGTTTGTGGCACAACTTGACTAGAAGAAGGGATCGGTTGGTAGGACATGTTCTGAGGCATCAAGGGATCACCAATTTAGTATTGGAGGGCAGCTTGGAGGGTAAAAATCGTAGAGGGAGACGAAGAGATGAATACACTAAGCAGATTCAGAGGGATGTAGGTTGCAGTAGATACTGGGAGATGAAGAAGGTTGCACAGGATAGAGGAGCATGGAGAGCTGCATCAAACCAGTCTCAGGACTGAAGACCACAACAACAACAACAAGGGGAGATGTGAATTAGAGGTTGTGTTGAGGAGGCTAATTGACGTATGTAGTTTGTGCAGCTATGTTGACCATAGTTCTGTGGTGGTGTAATGGTCAGCGTATGTGTCTAGAAATCAAGAAGACCGTGGTTCGATTCCCGGCCGCAGCGAAAATTTTAATTCACTTCTTCAGCTTCCAACGTTAGTCGTGGAACTTGAGCATCTGACCACCCAGATGAACCAAGGGCTGCCAAGTGTCATCTCAACGACTGGCCCGCGAACTCTGCTGTCTATGGACCTCCGCAGCAGACACTTGGCTCACGCATCCGTGCTGACTGCTGTCCGTCGGCGATGAAGGCTGGAATTTGCACACCAGTACCGCAACTGGACGTCCACTGCGTCATGACATGTGATCTTTTCGAATGAATCACGTTTTGTGCTCATCGGACAGATGACCGTTGGCGTGTACGGCGTGAAACGTCTGAAAGCAAACACTGTGCATGCGTTATGGTCTGGGGAATGTTTTCGTGGCACTCTAAATGAGCACAAGTATGCATCTATCCTTGGGTACCATGCCCATCCCTACATGCAGTTTATTTTTCCTCGGCACGATGGCATCTACCAGCAGGACAATGCAACGTGTCAGACAGTTGGTACTGCACGTGCGTGATTCGAAGAGCACCAGGATAAGTCTACCGTATTCCCCTAGCCACCAAACTCGCCGGATTTAAACCCAGTCGAGAATCTTTGGACCATCTCCATCGGGCTGTGGATCCTCTACCGAGAAATCTAGAGCAGCTGGTCCCGGCAATGTAGTCGGCATGCCTCCACATCTCTGTCGGTGCCTTCCAGAACATTCCGCAGTACACAAGGTGGTTATTCAGTCTTTTTACAAGTCGTCACTTTAATGTCACTGGACGGTGTATGATACCAGTAAACCAAGCATAAAATCAAATTGAATGCCGAGAGTTACCGAAAAAGACCCAGAATTATCGTCGGTGAGCTGTCGTTCAGTATTGCTTCCTGATTATCCTCTACTACAGTTAGCAGACTGTTACCACTTCCAACTGCTAAGAGCAGATATATAAGAATGTTACCATTCTTTCTGTTCCCTAGTGTTTATCCCGTCTAGTACGTGGCCTGCTATTTCAGTAATTGGCAAATTTTATTTTATTACCAAGCTTTGTGACCTGATCCTCTTCCAGACGCCACAGCTCTTAAGGTAACCTAAGAGAAGGAAGCCGTGTTCGCCTCTGTCTGCGAACTGTGTAAACTGTGTTTTCTTAACTGTTTGTATATCGTATTCTTTGAGGTGGAATTTGTCTAAACTTTTTCTAATCTGACAAAAACCCTCCTGCTCAAGTACGGCATTTTAAATCCCATTACTCACTCATTGTCTATTGGAAAATAATGAGTCATTCGAAATTTGTGATCTACTATGTCCTTCCGGGTCGAAACTCAACGAAACTGTGGACGTTATGAGACATTAAGACATAATATTATGTTTGTTTGGTGACTGATTCGCGTCCCCGCAAATATGAAAGACTAAGCAACAAACGATTACGCAGGACTCTCATTTTCTACGTGGATGAAGATAAAAACTGGGATGCCGCTCGCTCGCTCGATTAGACGAAGTGTTCCCCACATTTGCAAGACCATGAGAAAAATTTCATTTTCCAATAGGAAGAAGCACCACCGCACTAGCAGCTGCACAAATGTGCATTTCTTAACAACGCATCGACAGCAATTTCGGGAGATCGCAAGATACACTATTTTTTTTATTGTGAGAATTCGTAAGTACTGTGTCTATTCGCCTCCCATTCCAACAACTCTGGATGAACTGCGACACTATGTAGTGAAAAACACTGTTTTGAAACAAGTTTCAAAACATTGTACAGGACATTGCCTGAAATGGTCGCAGACTCCTTCTCTTTTGTTACATCGCATACAAAGTATTAAGTTATGTAAATACGGCAGAAAACAATCTGTGGTTAATGGAGATAACATTTATAAAAAATGGTTCAAATGGCTCTGAGCACTATGGGACTCAACTTCTGAGGTCATCAGTCCCCTAGAACTGAGAACTACTTAAACCTAACTAACCTAAGGACATCACACACATCCATGCCCGAGGCAGGATTCGAACCTGCGACCGTAGCGGTCTCGCGGCTCCAGACTGTAGCGCCTAGAACCGCACGGCCACTCCGGCCGGCGATAACATTTATATTTCGCTCATCTATACAACCGAAGACCTCCACAGTCCTTTGAGACCTTATTCCAAATTAGTGTTTTGTTTTTGTCATTGTAGTCAAAATTATTATCTTCTGTGCTATTTGCACGTATTAGATTCTTGACTCCATTTCTGGTCACTTAAGAGTTTACAAACTGCGAGTGAGCTTGTTATACGACGACCGCTGCAGACCTCTACACAAACTATGAGCAACGTATTAAAATAGTGTTTAGTTTTTTGCTCTTCTGCTACGTAGTGGCATTTGCTACCCGAAAGTGGTAAACACAACACGTAAATTATACGCCGTATTTCTTCAGATACATCCAACTGATGACGGAGCTTTACATTCTGATACGCGTAGTGAAAATAAAATACGACTGATAAAAGTAAACTTGTTGTCTCCAACGGACGATTCTTTTGAAAGCTAAACTTTGGACTTTTATGCGTAATTTAAAACTTACCTCAAGTCTCTGATCTTCGTGTGAAATCGACGGATCTTGAAATACCTTGTGCTTTATCCATTACTCCAGTACAGGATTTTTAAAGTTTTGGCCAAATAATCCCATAGACATCAGTACTGAAACTCAGCTCGCTCTGTTCCTCCATGACTCCATAGGGCTGTAGACAACGGTGTTGAGCTTGATGCCGTGTTGCTTGACTTAACGAAGGCATTTGACACTTAGTGAAAGAAGTAGGAGCTTATCGAGAATCGGAACAGATCTGCGACTGGATCCAAGACTTTCTAGCAGATAATAACTCAACACACCGCTCTCAACGGATCAAAATCGACAGATGTAAAGATAAATTCCGGAGTACCCCAAGGAAATGTGATTAGACTGTTACTGTTTACATTGTATATAAATGATCTAGTAGAAGGCGTCGGATGCTCTTTAAGACTGTCCGGTTGTCTGTAACAAAGTGGCAATGCCAGAAATACAGTATCTATTTGTAAATGACCTGCAGAGGATTGATAAATGGTGCAGGCTCTGGCAGTTGACCCTGAAGGTAAACACTTGCAACATATATTGTTTATCCATAGGAAAAGAAAGTACTATCGAACAACTACACTGTTTCATCCCTATCGACACGAAAGTCACCGAAGTGGTGCTAACTCGAAAGAATTGCACCAGGTGACTGGTCTACCCGATGGGAGGCCCTAGCCACACGGCATTTCCATTTTACTACACTGCTGATGAGAAACTGCTTGAAACAGTGTCACCCAAAAAGTATCTGGAGTATCCAGAGCGACCTTCACTGAAATGACAATATTATGGCAATAGAAAAAACTGATGCCAAACTGAGATTCATAGGAAGAAGTTTACGGAAATGTTACTCATTCACGAAGAAAGTGGCTTAAAGGTGCTTGTTCGACCAATTCTTGAGTATTGTTCATCAATATGGGACCGTTCCCAGGTAGGACAGATAGAAGAGACAGAGAAGATCCAACGAAGAGCGGCGAGTTTCGCCACGGAATAGTTTAGTCGGCGCGAGAGAATTACAGAGAAGCCAAAAAACTTCACTGGCAGGCGCTGTAAGAGAGACTTTGTGCATCGCGGACAGGTCTCGAATTGAGATGTCGAGAGAGCACTTTACTGGAAGAGTCGGGCAGCATATTACTTCCTCCCACGTACGTCTCGCGTAATGATCACGACGAGAAAATTCGAGAATTAAGAGCCAATACAGAGGATTACCGACGATTATTCTTCCAGCGCGCCGTTCGCGAGTGGAACAGGGTAGAGGGGTTCAGTTAGTGGACCAGAAGTATGGCCCGCCTCAGGCTATTAGGTGGCTTGCGGGGCACTGATGTACGAGGGGTGTTCAATAGGTAATGCAACATATTTTTTCTCTGGAAGCAGGTTGGTTTCAGGGTACCAATACACGTTACTATCCCTCCACTTTTGGCTACAAAACCCTATTCTTCAACATAAGCTCCTTAGGCGATCTTATTGGGAGCGCTGTATGCCCTCGGGGTAACAGTCTATTGGCCGAAGTCGCAGTCGGCGTCTTGTTGCATGAGTAACCTACTCAGCATCCTTCATGGGTCAAACACGTGGAAGTCTTCTGTTAGGTGGTGAGGAACCCAATGAGCACACAGCTTTGAGTACCGCAACTCGAGGACGAGTGTGTCAGCATTACCAACACAGGCTTCCAGTTGAGCAGCGAGGTGTTTGATTGAGATTCGTCATCACCGCGAATGAGAGTGTCCATACGTTCCAACATTGCAGGAGTCACGACAATGTGGGCAGCCGGACGGCATGCAGGAGACCAGACAGGTTTGTGCGACCTTTGTGGGATGATAACAGACGCCTCGCCGAACGACTCACCGTGCTTTTGTGCACTGCCAGGTCTCAGTCGACATTCCGCAAGTGCCTATGAATATCTGCGAAGCTCTGATTTTTACGCAAAAACTAACTCAATGACACTTCTCTACTTGGAATGCACCTCCGTGACAGACACTCACAAGGGGAGGCCACGACATTTGGAACGCAGATTTACTGCATTCTTCGTACACTCGTTGTACTCCATGAGGACAACAAAATGTGTAAGCAATAGCCCGTACTTCTCAAGCGTTACTGAGAAAATCGCAAGATAATTTCGGTCATCAAATATATATCTGTGCGTGGCCATTTTAACCATGAAGCGGCAGCAGTTCCGGCACGGTAGCTCAGCGTGTTCGGTCAGAGGGTCGTTTCGAATGCGGGACGGCAAAGGACGTTTGGTATTTGGTGCGCCAGATATTGGCTTTTCTCACACGCACGACTCCCAACAGGATAACTACTCGATCACTTCTTTTCCCCGATGAGATGTATTTCCCAAGAGCAAAAACGAACTTTGTAACGTGGATTAGCGGCCACGCTGTTCACTACCTATTCGGTAATGGCGAAAAGGCAGTACCCGATTTTTGGTATTACCTCAACGAACGACATTGTGCGATCATCAAGAACCCTAAATACAGGCAATATTTTTCTAATTTTCTTTGGAGCGCATTCCATAATCCGCCACGCAGCTGGATTATCGATGACATGAGAAGATAGCCATAGCATCCCTTTACAGTTCCCTTTTTTATGAGATTGAACAACAACTGAAATAACACAGCATCGAGACGACAGTGATCGAAAAATTCGCAGCGGGCTATATTATGGAGCATCCTTATGTCGTAACGGGACGACTTCCGATTATTCTGTTTATGTAGCCGAAGAGGAACAGCTTTCCTTTAACTATTTGTGTAAAAATAAAATAAAAAAAAAACAGAAAAACAAAAAAAACAAAAAACAAAAAAGTGGTAAGGGGTCTGGAACGTTCCAGCCCGGCCGGCGCTGGAATTTTCAGACTTCCGAACACTAGCCTCCAGCTCTGCCCTGGCATGTGGCGCATGCCGGGTACCCCCGTGGGGTCCATGCTTCGGATCCCTCTTGGATCTCACTCCCACACTACAAACTAAACCTGATTATGCTGTTGCAAACACTTACTTTAAATTTTAATACGCTCACTTTCTTCACCAGACCATATCTACATATATTTTCAAGGTACTTTCTACATAATATATCTGACTGTCAAAAGAAACTGCATAGAATCATGAACATTTGTAGGATTACAACAATGAAATAAAATCCTTACTAAAAAAGAGGGTTAGCAGCCCTCTGTAATAAAAAAAAACTGAGTTAATCGATCAACAACGAACTTAAACGGATGTCACGACGTCCGCCCCGAGCAGATGCAACGAACGACAACGAACAAAAATGAGATTAAAAAAAAGAAAAGTGGTAAAAAAAAGCGTGTTCGGCTAGAGCATTAGCATTCTCTTCTAATAAAAGAACTGAGCGAACGGACCACCGAACAAAGTGAACGGGTATCACCGGACGTCCGCCCTGAACAAATTCAACGAAGAATACAGAAAAGATTTTTTTTTTTTTTTTAAAGACGTGGTTGGCGTTCAAACCGCTGGATCGCTGGATCGAGTTCCGTTCGTCAGTTTCTTTTTTTATTTTCAACACAGTCATTTTCTTTATTATTTATATTACAATTGATATAATGGGGAAAATACGTTTAATCGGATGAACTTTTATTAAATTTACAATGTTATTTGGCAGCCTACTAGTTTTTACTATCACAAATGATGTAATATTCATAACTATCGACTAGTAAACGGCCAAACGCATAAAGTGATACTGAAAATGTATGGTTGTCCGTAATTTGAGAACTCCCTTATACCTGGAAGGAGCCCGAAACGACTTGTTACCTCCAAGTTTTGACCGGCACAGACGGCTTTCGAAAGATGTACTATTAAACGTCGCTTTCGACTTTACGGGTACAAGTTGGAGGATGGTATTTTTCGTAAAAACATGGAAAACGTGAAGTTAAACCGCACCAGCTACATTGAATAAATGCTATGTTTCCTCATACGCAAGGTCTTTTGACGTTTTCCGTGGAAAAACAAACCTCGTAAACATTTTCAAAAACCTCTCTTTCAGACGATAGTTTGGAAGCAAACCATGCATAACACAGTATTTCCTTAAAAATCGGCGCCGATAATTGGTTATGCAGTATCGAGTGTATTTTAATAGCGTCTTTCAAGAAGCAATTTCTCGTTCTCTTTCGATTAAATACGAACAGTTTTCAAGACACGGACAAGCATACATTTTCAGTATCACTTTATGCGTTTGGTCGTTTACTAGACGATAGTTATCAATATTATATTATCTGTGGTAATAAAAATTAGTAGACTGCCAAATAACATTGTAAATATAATAAAAGTCAATCCGATTACAGGTATTTCTCCCATTATATTAATTGTAACATAAATAGTAAAGAAAATGACTATGTTGAAAATAAAAAAAAAACTGACGAACGTAAGTCGATCCAGCAATCTAGCGGGCTTCAACGCCAACCACATAAAAAAAAACATTTTGTTCTATATTGTTCGCTGAATTTGTTCAGGGCGGACGTCCGATGACACCCGTTCAGGTTGTTCGTGGATCCTTTCACTCAGTTTTTATTACAGAATGTAGCTAAACCCTCTTTTTTTATTTTTATTTTTTATTTTTTTTAATCTCATTTTGTTCGGTTTCGTTCGTTGCATCTGCTCGGGGCGGACGTCGTAAGACATCCATTTAAGTTCATTGTTGATCGATTAACTCAGTTTTTTTTATTACAGAGGGCAGCTAACCCTCTGACCGAACACGCTGAGCTACCGTGCTGTCACGACTCGGCTGCAGCCGCTTTATGGTTAAAATAGCCACGCACAGATGTATATTTGACGACCGAAATTACCTTGTGATTTTATCAGTAACGCTTGAGAACTACGCGCTACTGCTTACACATCTTGTTGTCCTCATGGATTACTGCGAGTCCAAACGTCGTGGCCTCCCCTGGTCAGTAAAGACTACGTACAGCGTCGCCACCTCTCGGAACTTTATGAAACTACAGGGGGTGGAGCGGGAATATTGCGCGATATCCCACAACAAATTCCGCATTTTTCAGCCTAAATTGGCCGCAAAAAAGAGTGCTGCATTACTTGCTGAACGCCCCTCGGAGACACACGAAGTACGGCGGCGCAGTGCAGTCGCCTCAAGCGCCCAAGAGGCAGTCGGAAGTCGGAGAGGATGCCATTAGGCGTGATTTACCGGCCGCGCGGCTCATACTTCACACATTCCGAGTCTCACGAGACGGCGTGGCTAAACGCTTAGGTAACACTGTCTCATTTTATAGCAGTCGGACGCAACTGTGCTCAGATTTACGAGCGCCCCTTGAAGCCTTCCCACATGAAACACAAGTGAGCAACTCGTGTTACTAGGATGATTTGTGCAGTGGGAGTTTCATCTTTCATATTAATTGCTGCAAAGTGGCGAGCCGCTCGGTAAATATTGTAGTTGTGGTGCTAGTCGGAAGTACTTCATAAGCTTTGGTGGGAAGGCGAGCTAGCAAACGGAACTCCGTGCGTCATCAAAAAGTAAGGTTCAAATGGCTCTGAGCACTATGGGACTTAACATCTATGGTCATCAGTCCCCTAGAACTTAGAACTACTTAAACCTAACTAACCTAAGGACAGCACACAACAAAAAGTAAGTGTGATAAGCGTAACCGTACCGCTCGCCATAGCTAGGAACTGTATAACCTTTCTTCCGCCGTTGGTTCTCTTTGAACTGCAACACGTCTGCTTCGGCGATACTGTCCGTGTGAACAGTACCGAGTCTGGGGCCAAAATAAGGACGCGAGGCACGTGGTCACGTTAAAGATATTAAAGTGGATATAACTAGTTTCTTAACAGGACAGAGACGAAATACTGTCGCGAATAATCTCATCAGACATTGTATCAGTAAGTCTGGATGATAAGTTTGTACTCTTAAGTAAAGGTTAACATTCGTTAAATAGTAACGATTCAATACATACATACATACATTAATGCTAGTTTCATAGACCATGAATACGATATTTCGTAATGATGTGGAACGTGTCACTTTAGCATAAGTTTTCTTTACAGAAAATAATTAATTAATTTAAGTTTCTTTTTACAGTTACCAGTTCATATTTAAGAATTCGTCTATTGAGTAGAAGGAGTTGTCATTCAGAAATTCTTTTAATTTGCTTTTAAATGTTGGTTGGCTATCTGTCAGACTTTTAATACTATTTGGCAAATGACCAAAGATTTTTGTGGCAGCATAATTCACCCCTTTCTGTGCCAAAGTGAGATTTCATCCAGCATAGTGAACATCATCCTTTCTTCTAGTGTTGTAGCTATGCACTTCGCTGTTATTTTTTTAACTTCGATGGGTTATTAATGACAAATTTCAGAAGTGAATATATGAATTGCGACGGTACTGTGAATATCCCGAGTTTTGTAAACAAATGCCTGAAAGATGATCTTGGGTGGGATCCAGCTATTATTCTGCTTACACGCTTTGGTCAATGAATACTTTCTCTCTTAATGACGAATTGCCCCAAAATACGAAAGCAGTGAATGAAAATAGGCATAGTAGGCTAATTTACTGATATATTCATCATCAAAATTTGCTATAACCCTAATAGCATAAGTGGCTGAACCTAACCATTTCATCAGATCATCGATGTGTTTCTTCCAATTCCATTTCTCATCAATGCATACACCCAGAAATTTTGAGTATGCTTACTTAGCAACAGACTTCCGTTCATAGTCTATATTTATCAATGGTGTTATGCCATTTACTCCACAGAATTGTATCAACTGTGTTTTCTCAAAATTTAGTGAGAGACCACTTGCAGAGAACCACTTACTAATTTTCTGAAAGACATGATTTGCAATTTCGTCAACTGCTTCTTGCTTCTTGGGTGTGATTGCTATACTTGTATCATCAGCAAAAAGAACTAGCTTTGCATCTTCATGACCATAGAGTGGCAAGTCGTTAATATATATTAAGAACAGTAAGGGACACAAGACTGAACCCTGTGGGACACCATTCTTGATACCTCCCCAGTTAGAGGACTCTACCGGTTTTTGCAGACTATCTGTACTGTTAATTGCAACTTTCTGCATTCTTCCAGTTTAAGTATGAATTAAACCATTTGTGCACTGTCCCACTCATTCCACAATACTTAAGCTTATCTAGAAGTATTTCATGATTCACACAATCAAAAGCCTTTGAGAGATCACAAAATATTCCAATGGGTGATGTTCAGTTACTAAATCCTTTTATTATTTGATCAGCGAAAGCATATGTAGCATTTTCTGTTGAAAAGCCTTTCTGAAAACCAAACTGACATTTTGTTAGAACTTCATTTTTACAAATGTGTGAAGTTACTCTTGAATACATTACTTTTTCAAGAATTTTGGATAAAGCTGTCAGGAGTGAGATTGGGCAGTAGTTGTTAGCATCAGAGCTATCCCCTTTTTATGCAATGGTTTAACACTAGTATATTTCAGTCTATTTGGAAAAATGCTTGTTTCAGTGAGCTACTACATATGTCGCTGAGAATGCTACTTATTTGTTGGGAACAAGCTTTTAGTACTCTGTTGGAAATGCCACCAATTCCGTGTGAGCTTTTACTTTTAAATGAATTTATTATTTGCCTAATTTCCGTAGGAGAGGAGGGTCGAATTTCAATTTTATCAAATTGCATAGGTACTGCCTCTTCCATATACTGCCTTGCATTTTCTAATGAATAGCTGTTTCCTATTTTCTCTACAACACTTAAAAAATAATTATGAAATATGTTTTCTACTTCTGACTTCCTGTTAATAAACTTTTCATTGTGTTTGATAGAAATATAGTCTTCCTGTGCTCTCGGTTGCCCCGTTTCCCTTTTCACAATGTTCCAAATTGTTTTAATTTTATCATCAGATGTGATAATCTCAGACATAATGCACATACTTCTGGACTTTTTAATAACTTTTCTTAATACAGTGCAGTAGTTCTTATAATGTTTTGGCATCATTACTCCTCCTAGCAATAAGATACATTTCCCTGTTATGTTTACAAGATATTTTTATCCCTTTAGTAAGCCACACCTTTTTAAATGGTTCCTTACAATTATATTTCACTGTTTTCTTAGGGAAACTGTTTTCAAAAATACTCACAAAGGTATCACGAAATCGGTTAAATTTTAAATTATCATCATGTTCCCTTCACACCTCATTTCAGTCTAACTTTTGCAAACTTCCCTAAAATTTTGAATTGTTAAATCATTAATGGAACACACTATTTTGGAGGACTGTTTTGCACTACTATATGGAGCTATATCACATACTGTAACTAGCTGTGCATCATGGTCATACAGACCAGAGGAAAAGTTTTTATTTGTTTAACTTTATCTTGGTCTATGAAAAAGTTACTTTCAAATGGTTCAAATGGCTCTAAGCACTGTGGGACTTAACATTGGAGGTCATCAGTCCCCCAGACTTAGAACTTCTTAAACCTAACTAACCTAAGGACATCATACACATCCATGGCCGAGGCAGGATTCGAACCTGCGACCGCAGCAACAGTGCAGCTCTGGACTGAAGCGCCTAGAACCGCTCGGCCACAGCGGCCGGCGTTATCTATCAGTGTGCTGCCTTCCTGTACCATCTGAGTAGAAAAATCAATAACTGATGTCAAATTGAAAGAACCAAGTAATACTTCAAGGTCAAGCTTTCAGAAAATCTACGTTGAAATCCCCACAAACAATAATTTGCTTTCCTTTGTCTTACAGGTAGCACAAAAAAAATCCAAGTTTCTCAAAAATAGTTGAAAATTTCCCAATGGGGACCTATACATAGCGACAATTATAAAAGTGCCATTATTTAGTTTAAGCTCACATGCACATGCTCTACGCAAAAATTTTTAGTTTCCATATTTCTCACACTGTGACTGGTTTTGACATATATGGCAACCCCTCCTCTCTCCATGTGCTGAAAGCTCATATCCACCTACATTTATCATTTCCATACCTGTGACAGTACGATGCTCAGACAGGCACAGTACATCTATTCCACCCTCAGGTTCTAAATCTTCTAAACAAACAAGAAGCTCATCTACTTTATTTTTTAATCCCCTGATATTCTGATGCAATATATTAACATTATTTTTCACTGTGCTTTTATGTGAATCCTGCGACGTACTAACATTTTTTCACTATACTGTTATGAGAATCTTGTGATATTTTCACATCTCCACTACCTGCCTGTCTGAACTTCTCATTAAGCTTAATTTCAATCAATGTATGATGACTGGACACTGATCTTAGCATAAAAAAGAAGTACTACCATGAGTTTCAATTACCCCCCCCCCTTTAAAAATTTTGGTATCATCCCAGCTAGTTTAACTTTCCATTTCCTGCTGAGATACAGGCCATGTCTTGTGAAGACTCACCTACCAATACAACCTATGCCTGACAAAGTAGCCGCCCGAAGCAGCTGATCTAGCTCCATATTGACCCTCCTGACAGAGCTGTTCAATTGGAGCTGGTCATACCGCATTAGAGCAGGAACCAAGCCAACATTTGTACGGTTCGTTGCAGACGCTACTTTTACCAGGTAATATTGTAGCCCTGGTCCCTATCAATACTGTTTTCCTCTCCACCCACTACCACAACATGATCCTGCTTTGTAAGCCCCTTGCAAAATGATCCTACATCCTCTATCACTTGGCTAAGACATGCACTGGGCTTCAAAATACTTGTGACCTGGTACCTATCACCTAATTTTTCCTGCAAGATCTGGCCTACACCTCTTCCATGGCTACTACCTAAAAACAGAACTTTCCTCCTAGTTTCTACTTTTTTTTGCAACAGTTGGTTTCCTAGTGAAAGTCTGTTGAGTGCTGACTACACTTACATCTACTTCAGCCTCCTCCTTAGCTGACTGAGGTAGCAAGGCAAATTTATTGTTTGTGCCAATGATGAAACTGTCTGATATTGTTCTCTTTCTGTGGCCCTTACTTGCTACCACTTCCCACCTGTCTTCACCCTCGTCCCCTCTTAATCTCATCAGTTCCTGTCTAGCACTATCCAGTTCAGCCTGAAGGGCTTAAGGCTCTAATCTTCCCTTCCTGTTCCGCTATTTTCCTATCCCTTGAACATAATCTGCAATACCATGGAAGAGACCCATTTACTTCCCCAATTCCCATGACACTACATTCACCGCAGTGCAAACATCCGCCACAACAGCTGCACAGAACCCCAGAACTGACTTTTCTAGGGCAGCTCAAACACTTCTCGCTCATGGTCGTTCACAATATTTTTTACAAAATTTATCTAGGCAATAACTGTAATGTTCTATTAACTACAGATCACAAAAGTCTCTAAAGTTATGTGGAGCACTAATATACGTGTATAATATTAATGCAGTTAAACGAACGTTAAGAATAAAAACTTGTATACCCGAAAAATTAGGCCTAAGATCGTGTATGCGTGATACGTATTTTACGCGTTTTGAAAGGAAATAAAATATAGAACTTGAAACCTTTAATTCCTCGAGTAGATACGGCACTACTAAATATATGTATAATGAAAACAACCTAAATTCTTCACTTAATACTTAAATTTTTCTGTGGCTGTGGTGACGGTCAGTCAGTACAGTAACTGTATTTAACACCGATTTTTAAGAGACTTTTTTTTCCTGTGAACTGAACAATGTCAGAGATACAGATTTTTCCGTCATTTTGGCGAGGCAGATTTCCGAAAATGCAGATGACACGGCCGAGTTCCTTTCTCAACCCTGTTTGTAACAGATGCGTCATGAATGGGACGTTCAACCTTAATCATACTTTTTTGTACTGCCCCCGTATTTAGATGCCTTCGTTATCGGTTTCCCACCAGCGCATGAAACATCAACTGGAGTCATACTGAAAGTCGCTCAAAAATGGTTCAAATGGCTCTGAGCACTATGGGACTCAACATCTGAGGTCATCAGTCCCCTAGACTTAGAACTACTTAAACCTATCTAACCTAAGGACAGCACACACATCGATGCCCGAGGCAGGATTCGAACCTGCGACCGTAGCAGCAGCGTGGTTCCGGACTGAAGCGCCTAGAACCGCTCGGCCACAAAGCCTGTCCTGAAAGTCGTGAACAACCCTTAGTTACAACTGAAATTCCAACAATTTATTAAGAAAATGCCAGCATGCTTAGTTACTTTAAGAATAGTTTGCTACCAAGATGCTGAAGTGAATCGCAAGATTGAAAAGCCGGCCGGAGTGGCCGAGCGGTTCTAGGCGCTACAGTCTGGAACCGCGCGACCGCTACGGTCGCAGGTTCGAATCCTGCCTCGGGCATGGATGTGTGTGATGTCCTTAGGTTACTTAGGTTTAACTAGTTCTGAATTCTAGGGGACTGATGACCTCAGAAGTTAAGTCCCATAGTGCTCAGAGCCATTTGAACCAAGATTGAAAATGTAAACAAGCATGCAGACACAATTAGAAACGAAATTAGGAAAATAAGACTAATTTTCTATGCACACATCCAAAGAATGAGTGCTAGCAGACTGATAAGAAAAATTGCAGAGCATTTTGAAAGATTTTCAGGCAAACCCAACTGACGTAACAAAGTACATGAAGAGATAGAAAGGTTATCGTCAACAAGGAAGGGAGAATAAAACTGGAAACAGAATTAAGAGATGGGAAGGTTTCCAAAGGAAACATTTCCAAAAAGAGAAGGAAGAAAACGAATAGTGGGAAAGAAGAAATGAACATAAAAAGGAGTATTGGAGAATGCGTAAAGTTAACGTAATGGCTTAATTGTGGCCGTTAGCGGCCTGCAACGAAAGTAGAAGAAAGTACTACATTATGCCTATCTGCAGACTTTATATGTTGACACATTATGACGTCGCTAATTTCTATCACGTGACCACAGGCTATAGTTAAAATCGTCAACATCGATGTTTCGTCTCGGTACCGCGCACTCATTAAATTCCTTGTGTACGAGGAGAAACTTGCTGCTGTACTTCATATGAGACTTCAGTGTTCACGTGGAGATATTTACATGGGTGACAGCAGTGTTAGCAGATGGGTGAAGCCCTTCAAAGACTCAGGATGAACCTTGCATCGGTCTCCTGCAACTGTCCCCAAGGTTCACGACAAGGAAGTAGCTATTGGGTTCGTTAGAGAAGACAAGCGTGTCACTGTGAATTGACTCATAATAAAACTTGCAGTAAGACATCGTGCAGTGCAGGAAACAACTCAAACCTTGGGTCATCGAAATCTTTGAGCCCGTTAAGATTCATGTTTATTCACCGAAGATCCCAAAGTTGAGAGAAGAACCGATATCCCAAGTGATCATAAGAGATTTCTAAACGAAGAAGACTTTTTCTTTTTACTAGTACAGACAACGAAAGGTGTTTCCGTCATTTTGAACGAGAAAGCGAAGACGATCCTGCAATACGACAACGGATGACGTCAAACTACCCGGAAATTGTGAAGATACTTACATTTGCGCGGCAAGATCTTCGTCAACCTCTTATAGTCCTGACTTTACACCCTCTGATAATCCATCTTCTCCGTTCTACCTGCATGGCCACCTTCGCAAGATCGTAGTGACATCCAGAAAGCGGCACACCAATGCGTTTTCAAAATATTTTATTTTACAAATTACAACTTTCACTCAATTACATCACAGTACGTAACAGCATTTATAAATAAGTTTATAGAGTGTAACACATTCACACTTCGGAGTGGAAATCGTGACACTGCGTGTTCCTTTTGTTTGTCTTCTTTGTGATCGGTGCCTCTGAACACGGTTCCATTGGAACAGATACATGTTTGCATCGTCTCCTTTAGGCTGCGGTTATCTTTGACCATTTGTGTTTCATGTACTTTTAAAAACTGACAAGTTAGCACAGGATAATTTTTAAGACTTCCTGTGTGTTTCTGTTCTTGTTATGTTCCGTAATAATGTAGTACCAGTAATCCTCCAGGCTTGCCTATTCTCCTTGACATCACACACTATGAGTAGCTGGCCAGTAACTAACGGTAACTACTTCATCGTTTTCGGGTAAGATGTCTTGTCCGGAATCAATAGGTTTTCTATGGTTATTATGTGTGGCGATGTTCTCATTACAAAAGCAAATTCTTCTTGAGTCTATTTCCATGTCATCTGTGTTTCGCATCTTATCAGTTTGTGCGCCAACGTCCTAGCTGAGTAACACACACTTGTGCGAGAAACCAAACCGTGAGAACATTTACACTGCACAGCGGTGTGTGTGCTTCTGAAAATTCCTTGTAGATGACAACTGTGTGTCGAGTCGGGACTCAGATCCGGAAGCTTTCCTTGTGATAGGTAAGAGAGAGCTACCTCCGGAACCAAGGTTGTGAAGGCGAAGAGTCTTATCTGTATAGTGCAGTCGGTGTGATAGATGCCCGCGAAAGACTAAGTTTTGTTTCCAGTAATTTGGTGTTTGTTGTGATCATTGTATGCTAGGGTGGCGGATATCGATGGAGCAACAGGCTTTCGGTTATACTGATTTTTTTTTCCAACGCCCAATGCCAGTTTAACCTGACTATTAAAACCGCCAAAAATAAGAGGTTTCCGAAGTAACCGATTTTCGGTTTTTTGTTCCCACTGTTTCTTGTAGTAAATGTAGAAATCGAGCAATATTCAAAAATTTTTACTCCCTTGTTTCAAGATGCATACACTCAAAAAATTAAATTAAACAGGCAAATAAAAGAAAACGTAGTCCGTCCATCGTTCGCTGCTCTTCTCGGAAAGTGGTGACTGTTTGAATGCTACGAAAAACCACCAGTACTCTAAATTTGTGACTCTTCCTCAAAAATCAAGTTGTATCCGAGTATCATACCACTATTTGGCCACTACGAATCGTCAGTGCTAAAGGGTGAAAACTGAGGCTCAAGAACTCAATATTTCGTGTTAATATTCCCGATTTCAAGGTCTACAAACAGATGAAGGCATGTTAGGCCGACGCAGAAAGCAGATCAGAAACTTTCTATTTTTATCACAAACTATGACTGAATTTTTAAGGCTTAAGTTTTCTCCTCAGGTTATGTCACAGGCTTGTTGTGGCTGTCCAGTTTCTAATATTTTAAAGCTAATGGAAAATTGTACTTCGTAAAATAGTTTCAGGCTAGGGATGACGCCATTCTGTAATACAACTCATATACGACGACGGCAGCTAGAAACTACCATATAGACCAGATGAAAAAAATCTTGCAAAATGCGTGTACTCGTGCACACGTACCATCTAATAGGCCACATCATATTATTGTCTCAGCAACGCTATAACAATTCTTATGCCACGTATTAGTTGCTCGTTTCTGTCGGCATTCTTATTAAAATTCCACCGATCATTTTACCAAACACAGCGAAGTGGCGCAGTGGTTAGCACACTGGACTCTCATTCGGAAGGACGACGGTTCAATCCTGCTATCCTGATTTAGGTTTTACGTGATTTCCCTAAATCGCTCCAGGCAAATGCCGGGGTGGTTTCTTTGAAAGGGCACGGCTGACTTCCTTCCCCATCCTTCCCTAATCCGATGAGACTGATGACCTCGCTGTTTGGTCTCTTACTCCAACCAACCCAACCCAACTTTTCCCATTTTGTATTGTATCGTAATTCAAAAAATGGCTCCAAGCACTGTGGGACTTAACATCTGAGGTCATCAGTCCCCTGGACTTATAACTATTTAAACCTAAGGACATCACACACATCCATGCCCGAGGCAGGATTCGAATCTGCGACCGTAGCAGCAGCGCGGACTGAAGCACCTAGAACCGCACGGCTACAACGGCAGGCCTCTATCGTAATATTTTAAAGCAATGGAAATTTTACGAATAAAAATTTATTTAAAACCAAAACTTTTGGCTCTGCTGTTATTGCTATGTGAAATTTTTCTTTTTATCCGGATATTACAAAAATTAAGAAAAACTTCTGCTAAACCGTTGCCAAACAAATACGGAAAGTACCAGTTATTCGGAACTGAAATACCTGTATCAGTCTTAACCGGTCGGTTTTTCCCATCTTTATTGTATACCCCGCTCTGTACCATACCGAGCGAGCATTCAAACTCATCGCTGGTTTCCGTACATTAATCTTCGTGGAACCTGTTCCAACTCATCTATGGGTTGTCTATATTAATCTGGACAGACTTCTACAGCAAGCCCATTTTGAGACTTGCAGAGCGGTTAGAGATGTTTCAGATGGCTCTAAGCACTATGGGACTGAGGTCATCAGTCCGCTAGACTTAGAACTACTTAAACCTAACTAACCTAAGGACATCACACACATCCATGCCCGATGCAGGAGTCGAACCTGCGACCGTAACAGCAGCGCGGTTCCAAAGCGCCTAGAATCGCTCGGCCACAGCGGCCGGCGTGGTTGGAGAAATGTGTATAAAGAAATAGAAGCTATACAGGAAAAAAAGCGGAAAAGTCTTCAGACGAAGGCTAAGTATTGGTTAGCCTAAAAAAATTAATATTCATAACAGTGAACTGCTCGTGACTTTCAGTAGTATCCTTGTTCTTTGTTCATCACTGAGTACCATGTGTGAGTGTAATGTAATGGCTCTTTCAGTGCACCAGCTGTGTGGTCCTACGACCGCCTTTCGTAGAATTTCCGCATAAGGCAGCTGACCCCTCCTTTTCCCTCTCCCGAACGGCCGAATTCCAGAGCACCGGAGGGCGCAGTTAGTCCGAGGAGACTCGAGAGAAGGGAAGGAAGGGGACCACCGCCAGAGTGGCGTGATGAAATAGATCCTTTTCGGAAGAATAGCCTCGTCCCGGTCGGGCCAGGCGGCACGGGCACACAGAAGATCAGAGAAGGAAGGATACCGGCCTGTGTTTGAGAGAGAGAAGGAGAAGGGGTGAGGGGGGGAGGTGCGGAGGGGAAGCGGCGCGTGCGTTTGTATGCTGCGGGCGGCGCAACGCGACAGACGATTGTGTGCAAATGGGCGCCTCCTGGGCCCGCTATCTGCAGCCAGGCTTGGCGCGGTCTCATGAGTGCGTACGCACACGCGCGTGCGTGCACGCAGCGCAGCCCAGGCAGGGGCGGGGGCGGGGTGGGGGCGTGCTGCAGGTCTCCGCTCTGTGATAATAAGTCAATCCGCTCAGAAAGAACGAAGTCATTCTCAAATGGGGCACGAACTGTTACGTACTCTTGGAGACGGGTGTGGTTTTCAGCGTGGCTGGTGAGCGCTCAGAAACGGTCACATGGGACAAGACAAGCTCGCCAACGACTTCGCTGCCGCGGGGCTCTTGGCTGTTGTTGGCTACATCAGGCGCACCGCACACACACACACAAACACACACACACACACAGACACACAGCAGCAGCAGCGTTGACGTCATTAGTAATTCTCAAAGACATTCTACTTGTTTTTTGTTGTTGTTGTTGTGGTCTACATCTACATCTACATATATACTCCGCTAGCCACCAAGCGCTGTGTGTCGGAGGGCACAATTGCGCCAAAGTCATATTTTTTTTTGATAATTCTTCCGGGTTAAGTGGCCGTGGTCCATGGAATTCTTCAATTCCTAACGTTTCGTCCAATACTACGTTGGACATCTTCACAGGTATGGCTGGTCCTGCTGAGTCCTGCCGACTGACTAGTCGGGCGTCGGAGAGCGGCCTAAATACCGAGGAAAGTGGGCGTGGTCTAGCTTGCACATAGTAGCAGAGAGAAAACTAGTCAAAGATAACTGCCGGCCGAAGTGGCCGTGCGGTTAAAGGCGCTGCAGTCTGGAACCGCAAGACCGCTGCGGTCGCAGGTTCGAGTCCTGCCTCGGGCATGGATGTTTGTGATGTCCTTAGGTTAGTTAGGTTTGACTAGTTCTAAGTTCTAGGGGACTAATGACCTCAGCAGTTGAGTCCCATAGTGCTCAGAGCCATTTGAACCAAAGATAACTACGTGCAAGCTAGACCACGCCCACTTTCCTCGGTATTTAGGCCGCTCTCCGACGCCCGACTCGTCAGTCGGCAGGACTCCGCAGGACCAGCCATAACTCTGAAGATGTCCAACGTAGTATTGGACGAAACGTTAGGAATTGAGAATTCCATGGACCACGGCCATATAACCCGGAAGAATTATCAACAGCAGTACCATCAGGTCGTGAAAGCCTTCTTTGTATGATTAAAGTCATACCCCCCCCCCCCCCCCCCTACTGTTCCACTCGCGGATCGCCCGAAGGAAAAACGACTGTCTGAACGCCTCTACATCTACATCTACATCCATACTCCGCAAGCCACCTGACGGTGTGTGGCGGAGGGTACCTTGAGTACCTCTATCGGTTCTCCCTTCTATTCCAGTCTCGTATTGTTCGTGGAAAGAAGAATTGTCGGTATGCCTCTGTGTGGGCTCTAATCTCCCTAATTTTATCCTCATGGTCTCATCGCGAGATATACGTAGGAGGGAGCAAAATACTGCTTGACTCCTTGGTGAAAGTATGTTCTCGAAACTTCAACAAAAGTCCGTACCGAGCTACTGAGCGTCTCTCCTGCAGAGTCTTCCATTGGAGTTTATCTATCATCTCCGTAACGCTTTCGCGATTACTAAATGATCCTGTAACGAAGCGCGCTGCTCTCCGTTGGATTTTCTCTATCTCTTCTAGCAACCCTATCTGGTACGGATACCACACTGCTGAGCAATATTCAAGCAGTGGGCGAACAGGCGTACTGTAACCTACTTCCTTTGTTTTCAGATTGCATTTCCTTAGGATTCTTCCAATGAATCTGTCTGGCATCTGCTTTACCGACGATCAACTTTATATGATCATTCCATTTTAAATCACTCCTAATGCGTACTCCCAGACAATTTATGGAATTAACTGCTTCCAGTTGCTGACCTGCTATATTGTAGCTAAATGATAAGGGATCTTTCTTTCTATGTATTCGCAGCACATTACACTTGTCTACATTGAGATTCAATTGCCTCAGTACGAGCTCTTATTTCCCTTATCTTTGAATGATGATCATTACGCGATTTGAAAGTTGGTGGTAATAATATATGCTCTACATCCTCGTCGAAGACCGGATTTCGGAATTTAGTGAGCAGCCCCTTCTGTTTAGCCCGTCGTCTATCTGCAAGTGTGTCCCACTTCAAACTTTCTTCGAGATTTTTTAACGCTCTCGCGATGGCTAAATGTACCAGTCACGAATCTTGCCGCTCTTCCTTGGACCTTCGCAATCACTTGAATCAGACCCAACTGGTAAGGGTCCCATCCAGACGAACAATATTCTAAGATTGGACGAACTAAGGTATTGTAAGCTCACTTTGGTTTGATGCAGGTCTCCTTGCTACTCTACACCCTGTGCTAGACTCTTCACCTCCACGTAACTGCTGCATCCAACATCCATTTGAGCCTGCTTTCTGGTATTCATACCATGGTCGCCCCATGATTCCCTCTGATGTGAAACCGACAATTCCTTGTTGCCTCAGAATGTGTCCTATCAACCGATCCCTTTTCCTTTAGTCGAGTTGTGCCACAAATTTCATTTCTCCGTAATTCGAATCAGTACCTCCTCGTTAGTTACGTGCAGGTAATTGATGCGAATGGTGGGTAGGTATCATACCAGCCACATTCCTAACGTGAAACTTTCCTCGTCTCACATTACTCCACTTTATACTACAACACGTGATATAACCGTGTGTTTGTTAACTGGAGAACTGCCTGAAATCATTGTACTTTACATTTTATTTACTGAATTCGAAAGCACTAACAAGTCAATTTCAACCGAAGTAGAAATAGTTTCGTAATACGGGATAGACAAAACATAATATCGACAAACGTAAGAACTCTAAAATAATATTCTCTTCTTTAATGCCACTCCAACAATTTCTGTGTTTACTGTGCAAAAGAAGTGCTGTCAGGGCTTACAAAACCCTTTTTTTTTCAAGTTAGCATCCTTAGAGATCCGAAGGGCAGCATTCTATGCACTGTTGCCCTTTCTGTATGTTACTCTTCAGAGAAACGTACACTGCAGAAAATGCACTCAGAATCTTCTTCTTCAGATTGCACATCTGAAGCACTCTCCTCAGTTAAATTTATATCAGATTACGAATGATTGTAAGATTTTTTCCGGTGTTTTTCTCTTTTTCTGTTACAGGAACAAAACATTCGCTTCTGATTCCGCTACAGCCTTCTTCTTTGTGAATTGTTTCACATGTTTCCTGTATGGAGACGATGTCAGCTACTTAACAGTTTCAGAACTACTGATTTTACTAGATCACTTGACTCTTGGTCTGGCTTGCTGATTTTGGGAGCTGGTCGGATACCATTTGGACTCGAATTTACTCTGCTGTTCGCATCTTGAATGTCAACCGCCTGGTGTACTGCAATGTTATTGTCTTTAAGTATACGTCTGTTACAGGAGACGAGACCCGTTTTCCAGAGGCAGTTATGGCATTTTATGTTATTACTGCTCAGAAAATGGCTGCTTCAAATAACTTCGTAATCAAAAAAGATGTTACTATATGACCTGGGTTATTTGCACACCAGGTTTCTATTTCTTTGAAGTCATACGTTTTGGACGGTCCCATGAATTCCCTACAATATACTGTTTTTTATGCGTCGGATGAATCGGTAAATCTACCATTCAGATGTGATAAATGCACGTAAAATATTAGCACAACTAGATCATCACCAGACCACTTGGTAAAAAAGGAGTATGAATCCAGCTACTAGGATGGCAAGCTGAAGTTACCCCAATATAAGATACTGCGTCCAAATATGTGATACTGCCGCTTATTAGGATACCCACGCGTGATGTCGCATATTAGAAATAACTTATCGTCTGCTATAAACCTAGCCTCACAGACAAGCTGCTGGATTTGAAGGACAGTTCATTACAGCGAATGAAAGAGTACTGCGTGCACAATGTAATCATATGAATATTGTTGCAACAGCTACTGAACTTCAGCTATTAAAACCCTATGAGCATATTACACTCACAAATTTGAAATTCAACGCTTTTAAAATCAAGGATTCTCGACAGTATCCAGTAGAATAATGGTCGTACTGTCACTGCTTTGCGCCTCAGGCGCTGTGGTAACTAAGTTCTGATAATTTCCAACACCAACTGAGCACTTACTTCAGTCAGAATCTAACTGTCTCGCATTAGCGAACTCTCCCACAATAGGCACCTTTCCTCTGTATACAAAATCATTCCCAGTAATGGTAGTATCTTTTGAATAAATTAAAAAATGTCAAATCATAACATAAATAGTCATTTTCTCAAATTCTAAATGCAGTAAAACGAAGAGCAGTGCGTTCCATCATCTTGCGACTTTAATTTCATATCCACGTACCACCGAAATTATTCCGAAATTTCCGTTGGAAAGCAATGTTCTATGCTTGTCCTGTCAATTAGAAGGTCACGCAATTTCGTATCCGCTTATCTCTTCCGGATCATTAATTACACACATCCAACAGGGTTTTAATAAATATTGTTTGACAGAATTTAAACCTCTCATTCAGAACCTATTACGCTGAATAGTTACGCACACGCATAATTGCAATTTTAATTCGAGACAAAAGTTTATGAGCTCATCGTTAAAAATTTAAACATTTATTCTCTCTTGTTCAATTCCATCTTAAGGCTTTTTTATGCTGCATCTGCTTTTCTGCTCTGCCTGATACTTCTATGAACAGTTTTAGGCATACAGACTGAAACTTTCTATTCGGAAACTTAATTTGGACCTCACTGTTTTCGAATTTGAGATTGATAGTGAATTTTATTGTTCTCGAATAAAAGGGCATTAGGATTTATGTTGTTCTTGGCACTTAGATTTGAGTGCATACTTTGAAAAATAAGTGCATCATTACCAGTTTAATTCGTGCCAAAGCACTGAATAATTGTTCGACTAGTTACTCTTTGGTGTGTTTGAAATATAGACTTCTTAAAAGATAACATTTTGCTAGAATCCTAATTGCTCTAAAATCACTTACTCCTCAAAATTATAATATTTTCTCACTCCTATAAAAGGGAAAGCATTAAAATAAATTGGAAATTGTGTTTAAAATTTTATGAGTTTTCTGACACACCTTTTGTTAGCTCGTGCTACAGTAGCTTTCTCAAAGGCTACAAATAATGCGCAACAGTGTCGTACACATAAAGACAAAAGATATTACCGCAGAAAGGCCGTTGGCACAAACCACGACGGGGACATGTATTGTATTGGCCAGATGGCGGACCCGAAATGTCATACAAGGAGTGACGACCCGGCACTCTGACCGTAAGCTACTTACAAAGCGACACTAACACCACCTTCGGACAAAACCTAGCGCAGCCGGTCAAATCACTACACATAGAGTGGACGGAAACAGTCTGAAGGGCTTTCACGGGTGTTGCAGGGTAGGCTCCGTACGGAAATAATTGTAAAGAAAAAATCGATACGTTGCGCTGTTTCCGAGTTCAATAGCACTGAAGTTAGACATTCAGGCCGTTGCACATGCAAATTCAAGCGGCCTGCCAGAGACGGTATCGCCAATTGGGTTGGGTTCCTAAAACCGAACAAGACAGTGTACACGGGACCGTAGTGAGGATCGAATCCAAATCAAACTCTGAGCAGTCTGCTGTGCTATCATCTGCGCTATGAGAACAACTGACAGTAATTGTATCTGGCGGGCCGCTTGAATTTACACGCGATGAAAGAAACCCTATTTTTTCAAATGGCCGCCATTTTGTTTCCTGTTGTTGTTGTTGTGGTCTTCAGTCCTGAGACTGGTTTGATGCAGCTCTCCAAGCTACTCTATCCTGTGCAAGCTTCTTCATCTCCCAGTACCTACTGCAACCTACATCCTTCTGAGTCTGCTTAGTGTATTCATCTCTTGGTCTCCCTCTACGATTTCTACCCTCCACGCTGCCCTCCAATACTAAATTGGTTATCCCTTGATGCCTCAGAATATGTCCTACCAACCGATCCCTTCTTCTAGTCAAGTTGTGCCACAAACTTCTCTTCTCCCCAGTCCTATTCAATACTTCCTCGTTAGTTATGTGATCTACCCATCTAATCGTCAGCATTCTTCTGTAGCACCACATTTCGAAAGCTTCTATTCTCTTCTTGTCCAAACTATTTATCGCCCACGTTCCACTTCCATACATGGCTACACTCCGTACAAGTACTTTCAGATATGACTTCCTGACATTTAAATCTATACTCGATGTTAACAAATTTCTCTTCTTCAGAAACGCTTTACTTTCCATTGCCAGTCTACATTTTATATCCCCTCTACTTCGACCATCATCAGTTATTTTGCTCCCCAAATAGCAAAACTCCTTTACTACTTTAAGTGTGTCATTTCCTAATCTAATTCCCTCAGCATCACCCGACTTAATTCGACTACATTCCATTATCCTCGTTTTGCTTTTGTTGATGTTCATCTTATACCCTCCTTTCAAGACACTATCCGTTCCATTCAACTGCTCTTCCAAGTTCTTTGCTGTCTCTGACAGAATTACAATGTCATCGGCGAACCTTAAAGTTTTTATTTCTTCTCCATGGATTTTAATACCTACTCCGAATTTTTCTTTTGTTTCCTTCACTGCTTGCTCAATATAGAGATTGAATAACATTGGGGAGAGACTACAACCCTGTCTCACTCCCTTCCCAACCACTGCTTCCCTTTCTTGCCCCTCGACTCTTATAACTGCCATCTGGTTTGTGTACAAATTGTAAATAGCCTTTCGCTCCCTGTATTTTACCCCTGCCACCTTCAAAATTTGAAAGAGAGTATGCCAGTCGGCATTGTCAAAAGCTTTCTCTAAGTCTATAAATGCTAGAAACGTTGGTTTGCCTTTCCTTAATCTAGCTTCTAAGATAAGTCGTAAGGTCAGTATTGCCTCACGTGGCGCCAACATTTCTACGGAATCCAAACTGATCTTCCCCGAGGTCGGCTTCTACTAGTTTTTCCATTCGTCTGTAAAGAATCCGCGTTAGTGTTTTGCAGCCGTGACTTATTAAACTAATAGTTCGGTAATTTTCACATGTGTCAACACCTGCTTTCTTTGGGATTGGAATTATTATATTCTTCTTTGGTCCAAATAACTTAAGCGAGGTACAACTCCTAAGGAACCTTATGTACTTCGCTGACGTCAACTCCATTTTGATTTCAGACGAGCCGGCTGACCTGTGACGTACCGCGCGTGGAGGTTAGACGGCACTTCAACCTTGGCTTTTCGATATTTCCGGTCTAAAAAAATTCCAGTTTGTAGAGGAAATATCAATAAACATTTTGACCAAATTTGACATTGATACCTTTAACACACCCCGAGGAAAAATTTCTCAAGTAACATTCTTTTTTCGGGCCAAAGATAGTAAGAAAATATATCGTTCCATTTTGTGAAATAAAACATACTTGCTCCAAGATTTCGTTTGTTACGAGGATTTTACATACATAAAAATTTTGTATCCGTTTGCGTACTGTCATTTGCAGAAAACCTCGTTTCGGAAATCTTGTACCGTTCACCAAATAAGAAAGATGTTACGTTTTACGTGAAATAGTGTACTATGTGAACACTGCGTTACGGATATCGCCGTACGGAACCGAGTCGTAAGGCAGCCACATGGGGCGCCAACGCTGCGCATCGTGCCGCATAACGAAGCAGAAGGAGAGAGCCACTCTCAGTAGAGTTCGCAGAACTGTATTTCGGAACGCGGACTTTGCTAGGAAAACATACAGCGGCAGCAACATCAAACAGAAGGCGCGTGCCGATGACAATTTGGACGCCTGTTGCCGATGCACCCGCAGCGGCGCAATATTAGGACTCGCCCGTGACAGACTTTGGAAGAGGCGCCGAGCGAACACTCACTAACGAGGGAGGCGTTCGGGAAATGTGTGGCAATGCTCGGCTGGCCAGTGCCTGAGGTACCAGAGTAATTGCAGTGATGATGATTTAACGGGACTCAGCTACGAGGTTATCAGCCCATTCATCCTTATTCATGAAGCGAAGAGCAGTAAAACGAGAGAGAATGTTTAAAAGTTTCAAAAATTTGTAGCTCTAGTACATTTAGTTAACACAAGTTATAAGTAGCTTTATATAACATAGGACTGAAAAAAGGCGAAATATACAGCTAATAATAGTGATAGGATTACTTCGGCGTAATGGGAGAGGTAATGGCGTGTCAATATGAGAACGGACACAGCTGGAGACACCCGTCGCCCCAGAATAGCACCAGTGCGAGAGGCGCATCATCCACTTCCCCCAGCGGCGTGAACCCCCAAGTAACTTAAGCAGATGTCTCAAAGTCTGTGCAATATGCCCTGGCTGCTGCAAACGTGTTTGAAATTTAAAGTTTTCGATCAAGGTAAGATATAACTGTGCCGACGGTGGTGTTCGTGGATTTTCGTTATTACTACGTGAATATCAGTACGGTTCTATATTTGGCATTTCTTCTTTTACTATCTGTTCTGCTCTCGGAAATACGGCTTAGATGTTCCAGATGGAGATCGTAAAAAAATTCCTTTTCATCAAAGAAAAGATAGACAACAGTGCTTATGTTATCAAGGTAAACGCAAGTATACGAGGCAGTCTCAACACATGAAAACTACGGACCTGATTTTTGACACTTTGCGGTTTTCATAGAGAATGCCAAACAGAAGAATTCTTAACTTGAAGTTTACGAGAAAGATAAAAACTTTCTTCCACCTTCATTCTTACGTTTACTTTCTTTGAAACACCGTGTATAAATCGAATCGACAATGGGTTGAATTGATTGCACATTTACGCTTGGAATGCTCCATTTGCTGTCTCAGTCCAATTTTCCCCAGTAAAATAGCATCTGTTGCAGAAACGAAGCTATTCCTGAAACCTACAACGCCGTAGCTCGCGTTGGTGTTTTCAGATAGTCTCGTAGCCCACTTTACAGAGATTGGATCGTGTGTATGAGAAACTTCCATAGGGTGTTAGGGAAGCTATTTCAGATGTGTAGATGTCCACATGTTAAAATAAACTGCTTTTGTGGAAGAATAACGAACTGTCTACCGGGTTAATATACCCTCCCGGAAAGCCACGCGTGTTAGCAGGCCGCTTTCGGGATTCGGTCAGGCGAGCCGCCCCCAGATCGTATTCGCCCGGGGATTAACGACGATGGTCCGTGTGCCGCCCAGTCTGGTTGTCGTTTCACGCGGTTTACTACATCCAGCTAGGTGAATACTGGGCTGGTACCCGCATCCCGCCTCAGCTACACGATCCCCAAATATTTAGAAAACGTTCGCACACTTCCACAGGCAGACAGCTGAGGTAGACAAATTCCGTCCCGGCAGTTAAAGGGGTGACGGCAGGAAGGGGATCCGGTCACCCCTCCAGTTAACAATACCAATACCGGGCTGACCCCGTGTAGGTACGGGATAAACGCAAACGAAAAGCACTCCGCTTCTTTTGGCTTTCAAATTTATCACATTTCTCTTATGCCTTCGCAAAAAGTTTCAGTGCGCGCATTAACAATGTATCACTGTGCTTATCTTTTCGATAGCTTTCGAATGCCATTAAAAAGAACATTTCTCTATTTAAGAATCTTGGTTGTGAGGATTAAACATGTTGTTGTTGTTGTTGTGGTCTTCACTCCTGAGACTGGTTTGATGCAGCTCTCCATGCTACCCTATCCTGTGCAAGTTTCTTTATCTCCCAGTACCTATTGCAACCAACATCCTTCTGAATCTACTTAGTGTATTCATCTCTTGGTCTCCCTATACGATTTTTACCCTCCACGCTGCCTTCCAATGCTAAATTTGTGATCCCTTGATGCCTCAGAACATGTCCTACTAACCGGTCCCTTCTTCTCGTCAAGTTGTGCCACAAACTCCTCTTCTCCCCAGTTCTATTCAATACCTCCTCATTAGTTATGTGATCTACCCATCTAATCTTCAGCATTCTTCTGTAGCACCACATTTCGAAAGCCTCTATTCTCTTCCTGTCCAAACTATTTATCGTCCATGTTTCACTTCCATACATGGCTACATTCCATACAAATACTTTCAGAAACGACTTCCTGACACTCAAATCTATACTTGATGTTAACAAATTTCTCTTCTTCAGACACGCTTTCCTTGCCATTACCAGTCTACACTTTATATCTTCTCTACTTCGACCATCATCAGTTATTTTGCTCCCCAAATAGCAAAACTCCTTTACTACTTTGTCTCATTTCCTAATCTAATTCCCTCAGCATCACCCAACTAAATTCGACTACATTCCATTATCCTCGTTTTGCTTTTGTTGATAATCATCTTATATCCTCCTTTCAAGACAATGTCCATTCCGTTCAACTGCTCTTCCAAGTCCTTTGCTGTCTCTGACAGACTTACAATGTCATCGACGAACCTCAAAGTTTTTATTTCTTCTCCATGGATTTTAATACCTACTCCGAACTTTTCTTTTGTTTCCTTTACTACTTGCTCTATATACACTCCCTTCCCAACCACTGCTTCCCTTTCATGCCCCTCGACTCTTATAACTGCCATCTGGTTTGTGTACAAATTGTAAATAGCCTTTCGCTCCCTGTATTTTACCCCTGCCACCTTCAAAATTTGGAAGAGAGTATTCCAGTCATCATTGTCAAAAGCTTTCTCTAAGTCTACAAATGCTAGAAACGTAGGTTTACCTTTCCTTAATCTTTCTTCTAAGATAAGTCGTAAGATCAGTATTGCCTCACGTGTTCCAATATTTCTACGGAATCCGAACTGATCTTCCCCGAGGTCGGCTTCTACCAGTTTTTCCATTCGTCTGTAAAGAATTCGTGTTAGTATTTTGCAGCTGTCGCTTATTAAACTAATAGTTCGGTAACTTTCACATCTGTCAACACCTGCTTTCTTTGGGATTGGAATTTTTATATTCTTCTTGAAGTCTGAGGGTATTTCGCCTGTCTCTTACATCTTGCTCACCAGATGATAGAGTTTTGTCAGGACTGGCTCTCCCAATGCCGTCAGTAGTTCTTATGGAATGTTGTCTACTCCCGGGGCCTTGTTTCGCCTCAGGTCTTTTAGTGCTCTGTCAAACTCTTCACGCAGTATCGTATCCCCCATTTCATCTTCATCTACATTCTCTTCCATTTCTATAATATTGTCCTCAAGTACATCGCCCTTGTATAGACCCTCTATATACTCCTTCCATCTTTCTGTTTTCCCTTCTTTGGTTAGAACTGGGTTTCCATCTGAGCTCCTGATATTCATACAAGTGGTTCTCTTTTTTCCAAAAGTCTCTTTAATTTTCCTGTAGGCAGTATCTATCTTACCCCTAGTGAGATAAGCCTCTACATCCTTACATTTGTCCTCTAGCCATCCCTGCTTAGCCATTTTGCACTTCCTGTCGATCTCATTTTTGAGACGTTTGTATTCCTTTTTGCCTGATTCATTTACTGCATTTTTATATTTTCTCCTTTCATCAATTAAATTCAATATTTCTTCTGTTACCCAAGGATTTCTACTAGCCCTCGTCTTTTTATCTACTTCATCCTCTGCTGCCTTCACTACTTCATCTCTCAGAGCTACCCATTCTTCTTCTACTGTACTTCTTTCCCCCATTGCTGCCAATTGTTCCCTTATGCTCTCCCAGAAACTCTGTACAACCTTTGGTTTAGTCAGTTTATCCAGGTACCATCTCCTTAAATTCCCACCTTTTTGCAGTTTCTTCAGTTTTAATCTACAGTTCATAACCAATAGATTGTGGTCAGAGTTCACATCTGCCCCTGTAAATGTCTTACAATTTAAAACCTGGTTCCTAAATCTCTGTATTACCATTATATAATCTATCTGATACCTTTTAGTATCTCCGGGATTCTTCCGTGTATACAACCTCCTTTTATGGTTCTTGAACCAAGTGTTATCTATGATTAAGTTATGCTCTGTACAAAATTCTACCAGACGGCTTCCTCTTTCATTTATTAACCCAAATCCATATTCACCTGCTATGTTTCCTTCTCTCCCTTTTCCTACATTCAAATTCCAGTCACCCATGACTATTAAATTTTCGTCTCCCTTCACTATCTGAATAATTTCTTTTATCTCATCATACATTTCATCAATTTCTTTATCATCTGTCGAGCTAGTTGGCATATAAACTTGTACTACTGTAGTAGGCGTGGGCTTCGTGTCTATCTTGGCCACAATAATGCGTTCACTATGCTGTTTGTAGTAGCTTACCCTCACGCCTATTTTTTTATTCATTATTAAACCTACTCCTGCATCACTTCTATTCGATTTTGTATTTATAACCCTGTATTCACCTGACCAAAAGTCTTGTTCCTCCTGCCACCGAACATCACTAATTCCCACTATAACTTTAACCTATCCATTTCCCTTTTTAAATTTTCTAACCTACCTGCTCGATTAAGGGATCTGACATTCCACGCTCCGATCCGTAGAACGCCAGTTTTCTTTCTCCTTTAACAACGTCCTCTTGAGTAGTCCCCGCCCGGAGATCCGAATGGGGGACTATTTTACCTCCGGAATATTTTACCCAAGAGGACGCCATCATCATTTAACCATACAGTAAAGCTGCATGCCCTCGGGAAAAATTACGGCCGTAGTTTCCCCTTGCTTTCAGCCGTTCGCAGTACCAGAACAGCAAGGCCGTTTCGGTTATTGTTACAAGGCCAGATCAGTCGATCATCTAGACCGTTGCCCCTGCAACTACTGAAAAGGCTGCTGCCCCTCTTCAGGAACCACACGTTTGTCTGGCCTCTCAACAGATACCCCTCCGTTGTGGTTGCACCTACGGTACGGCCATCTGTATCGCTTAGGCACGCAAGCCTCCCCACCAACGTCAAGGTCCATGATTCATGGGGGGGGGGGGGATTAAACATAGAACACAGAAAAAATACTATAAAGGGTGATTAGCTGTCCCTACCCATGGGTCGATGCAACCTGCAATGCCTTCAGATATCACAAACAAAATTTTCACACTCTCGCTCGCTATGCACCAACTATTAGTCCTACAGAAAAATCAACAGGACCTTTTTGTAGTAAATTTAATGTAGTTAAACTTTATACTGGGATACGTTTTCGTTAGAGATTGGTTTCTGAATTATTCAAGAGAAACATACAAAAGGGACCTTCAAACGCGTGTTTCTTCAATATATCGAAAACCTTGGCCTCCAACAAAAACGTATCCCATTACAAACTGTAATTACATTAAATTTCCTACAAGAAGGTCTGGCTCATTTTTTTCTGCAGGACGAATAGTTTGTACGTAGCGAGCAAGATAATATGAAAATTTACTGTATGGTCTTTGAAGGCATTGCAGGTTGCATAAAACCTATCAGTAGGGGTAGCTGAATCACCTTGTGTATAGGGTGTGTCAAAATCTTCACATCAAATATGTAGGGGTGATAGATCATGGCCGACCGCGGTGGTCTAGCGGTTCTAGGCGCTCAGTCCGGAACCGCGGGACTGCTACGGTCGCAGGTTCGAATCATGCCTTGGGCATGGATGTGTGTGATGTCCTTAGGTTAGTTAGGTTTAAGTAGTTCTAAGTTCTAGGGGACTGATGAGCACAGATGTTAAGTCCCATAGTGCTCAGAGCCATTTGAACCATTTGCTGAATCACCTTGTGTATAGGGTGTGTCAAAATCTTCACATCAAATATGTAGGGGTGATAGATCATGGCCGACCGCGGTGGTCTAGCGGTTCTAGGCGCTCAGTCCGGAACCGCGGGACTGCTACGGTCGCAGGTTCGAATCATGCCTTGGGCATGGATGTGTGTGATGTCCTTAGGTTAGTTAGGTTTAAGTAGTTCTAAGTTCTAGGGGACTGATGAGCACAGATGTTAAGTCCCATAGTGCTCAGAGCCATTTGAACCATTTGATAGATCATGTAATGGGGTAACAACTTTTTCCAGAGGCAAAATGTTCACGGCTCTCACCAGCAATTCTAGGCTTTTTTCATTATTGATGATGCTTCTGAGAAGCGGCAGTGCGTAAGCACTCTGCTGTGTGCAAATGCAATGTGCATTGCATGAAAAGGAGTACGAAGAGCAAAATGAAAGCTTCTGATTTGCGACTATAATATCTTTCTCCTCTTAGATACACTTATTCTCAAGGTCTTCTTATTAAAAGCCGCTTTATCAATTCACTGAGGTAGGTAGTATATACCTCGTTACCAAACCCCATTAGTTTGGTGAAATCTTGTGGTTTTCTTTCCTTTTTATTTTTTTCAATTTTTTTATTTGGCTTTTGAGTGTACTCAGTTTAGCCATCGGCAACACATAGTGACAATGTACACATAATTGAGTAAACAAATACAGAAATGCATATTTACAACAATAAAAAGTTTAACTGTTACAGGTTTGTACATAATGTTTTAAAAATTGAATTGAATTGAAGTGGAAAATAATTAAAAGTGCCTTGGCTTACAATTCACACCAATTCTGAAATATCTTCATCAGCAAGACACATTTATAATTTATGTACACCATTAAAACCTACAGATTGTGCCCAGTACTCTTGCTGAAGTTAATTATCACTTCATATAGACGAACGTCTTTAGTACACAAAAGAGAAGAAGCTGATTGAGGAAGATGGTAGCCCATACTCAGAAATGTCTTCAGAAAGACCAACTGTTCACGGCCAAATTTGGGGCACATAAATAAGATGTGGTTGACATCAGCTTCCGACTCAGGATCACACTCACATGCTGGTGAACTGTATACGTTGATCCAATGTAGATGTTGTGGGAAAGAGGCATGATTGAAGTGGAGTCTTATGATGATAGAAATCGTGGACCGGTCCAGATGTGTCCTCATGAACCACGGCTGTGAAGGAATCCGAGGTTCTAGCACTGCGTAATAACCGCCTTTTGTCTGTTGAGAAACATTCCACATTTCCTGCCATTGTTGTCTTGCGTGATCCTTGACTTCACGTAAGTAGTCTGTATAAGGAAGGTGCAGATCCAGGACGGTGCCTAAGGTTGCCACTTGTTTGGCTAATGCATCAACTTCATCATTATAGAGGATATCAGAGTGGGAAGGTACCCACAACAAATGGATCGACCGGCCCGTTTGCAATTCCCCATCAGGGGCGGGCTGGCAGCAGCATAGACGCTGCTCTTCAGCCAAGAGACATTACAAGTAGACAGGAAGAAATTTAAAACAATATAAAGAAGAAAACACGGCGGAATGTAGAAAAAAAGGCAGAACATAAGAGAAGAAAACATACAAAAAGCGCCGACTGTAAAATGGAGGTAAAAATCTAAAAAAGTATTTTACACAAAAAACACACACTGTAAGGATTAAAAGGCACCATTACGGCCGGAGCATAAAAAGTCGCAGAACGATTAAAACAGCCATGGACGGCGTAGCACTACGCACCGAGCAATCAAAGCTTGTCGTCTTTTTTTTGTTACTGTAATTTCACTCCCCAAAATGGGGCGGGCTGGCAGCGGCACAATACTATGCTCTTCAGCCAAGAGAGTTACAGAAAAAAACCATGGTCAAAGGAGAAAATAAAACATAACATAGAATGGAATAAAGTGATGAATAAACAAGAACAAAAATAGATGGTAGATTTAAAAACAACATAGACGAGAACCACACACACAGGCGGAGGATGGACACTGTGAGTCTACATGAAAACAAAGAAACGCCACAGTGGGAACACAAGTGAACGATGCTGGGAACACTGTTGGTGCTGGTGGAACGTAGCACTGCACACGGCACTGGAGAAACACGAGAAACAGGCACACCACAACGAAAACGTTAAAAATCACTGCACTGAAGGGGACCTACCACCGTGTGGAGGGAGGAGGGGGGAAGAAAAGGGAGGGAAGAGAGCTTGTCGTCCCAGGGCAAGCAAATGTAATATAGACAGCACGCTTATTCTTAAGAGTTCTCCTGTTAGCTTTCCTCCTTCATTGTTGCTTCATTGTTCTAACCACCTGTGTGGTAAAATTTATCCTTGGCCTCTGCTAAAAGGGAAATAACTTCTCTGACTTCAAGCAAAATGGCTCTGAGCACTATGGGACTCAACTGCTGTGGTCATAAGTCCCCTAGAACTTAGAACTACTTAAACCTAACTAACCTAAGGACATCACACACATCCATGCCCGAGGCAGGATTTGAACCTGCGACCGTAGCGGTCGTGCGGTTCCAGACTGTAGCGCCTTTAACTGCTCGGCCACTCCGGCCGGCTGACTTCAAGCAAATCTCACGGAAATACCGAGATAATTTTCTCTCAATGAAACACACAGATTACACCAAAAAGTCAGGGGACAGGAATGTGCTCTTATACAGATGGCGATAGTATCGCGTACACAAGCTATGAAAGAGCGTTGCACTGGTGGAGACGTCATTTGTACTTCAGTGATTCATACGAAAAGGTTATCAGCGTGCTTAAAGTCGCACGACAGGAATTAAGAGACTGAATGCGGAGTGGTACTTGGAGGCAGACGCATGGAAGATTCTATTTCGGAAATCGTGAAGGAAGTGAGTATTCCGAGATCCACAGTGTCAAGAGTGTGCCGAGAATACCAAATTTCAGGCATTACCTCTCACCAAGGACAACGCAGGGGCCAACGGCCTTCACTTAACGACCGAGAGCCGCGACGTTTGCGTACAGCTGTTAGAGCTAACAGATGAGCAACACTGCGTAAAATAACCGCAGAAATCGATGTCAACGTACGACGAGCGTATCTGTTAGGGCAGTGCTGCGAAATTTGGCGTTAATGGGCTGTGGCAGCGGACGACTGAGGCGAGAGCCTTTGCTAACAGCCCAACGTCGCTTGCAGCGCCCCTCCTGGGTTCGTGACCATATCGTTTGAACCCTAGACGACTGGACAACCGTGGCCTGGTCAAATTATTCCCGATTGCAGTTGATAAGAGCTGATGGTAAGGTTCGAGTGCAGCATAGATCCCACGAAACCATGAACCTAAGTTGTGAACAAGGCACTGTGAAAGCTGGTGGTGGCTTCATAATACTGTTTGCTGTGTTTACATGGAACGGACTGGGTCCTCTAGTCCACGTGAAGCAGTGACAGAACTTGTTTGTGTGCGGCTGCCTGGAGACGCTTTGCAGCTATTCATCGACTTTATGTTCCAAAACAAAGATGGATTTTTTTATCGATGTTATTAGACCACAACTGTTCGCGATTGGTTTAAAGAACATCCTGGACAATTTAAGTGAATGATTTGGCCACTCAGATCGTGCGACACGGGACGTAGACGAGAGATCAGTTGGTGCACAAAATCCTGAACCGGCAGCTATGGACGGGTGTATAGACAGCACTCCTCAGTATTTCTGTAGGGGTCTTTCGACGACTTGTAGAGCCCATGGCACGTCGAGTTACTACACTACGCCTAGCAGAAGGGTATGTCCAGACACTCTGTGACCAAAATGGTACTGAAACAGAGGATGACAGACTAAAGCCCGAAATATTAAATGTCTTTTTGCAAAGCTGTTTCACAGAGGAAGACTGCACTGTAGTTCCTTCTCTAGATTGACGCATAGATGACAAAATGGTAAATATCGAAATAGATGACAGAGGGATAGAAAAACAATTAAAATCGCCCAAAAGACGAAAGGCCGCTGGACCTGATGGGATACCAGTTCAATTTTACACAGAGTACGCGAAGGAACTTGCCCCCTTCTTGCAGCGGTGTACCGTAGGTCTCTAGAAGAGCCTGGCGTTCCAAAATATTGGAAAAGGATACAGGTCATCTCCGTTTTCAAGAAGGGACGTCGAACAGGTGTGCAGAACTATAGACCTATGTCTCTAACGTCGATCAGTTGTAGAATTTTGGAACACGTATTATGTTCGAGTATAATGACTTTTCTGGAGACCAGAAATCTACTCTGTAAGAGTCAGCATGGGTTTCGAAAAAGACGACCGTGTGAAACCCAGCTCGCGCTATTCGTCCACGAGACTCAGAGGGCATCCTACGTGCCACTGTCATTACCTCCCTTTCCTGTTCCACTCGCGTATGGTTCGCGGGAAGAACGACTGCCTGAAAGCCTCCGTGTGCGCTCGAATCTCTCTTATTTTACATTTGTCATCTCCTCGGGAGGTATAAGTAGGGGGACGCAATATATTCGATACCTCATCCAGAAACGCACCCTCTCGAAACCTGGACAGCAAGCTACACCGCGATGCAGAGCGCCTCTCTTTCAGAGTCTGCCACTTGAGTTTGCTAAACATCTCCGTACCGCAATCAGGTTTACCAAATAACCCTGTGACGAAACGCGCCGCTCTTCTTTGGATCTTCTCTATCTCCCCTGTCAACCCGACCTGGTACGGATCCCACACTGATGAGCAATACTCAGGTATAGGCCGAACGAGCGTTTTGTAAGCCACCTCCTTTGTTGATGGACTACATTTTCTAAGGACTCTTCCAATGAAACTCAACCTGATACCCGACTTATCAACAATTAATTTTATATGATCATTCCACTTCAAATCGCTCCGTACGCATACTCCCAGATATTTTACAGAAGTAACTGCTACCTGTGTTTGTTCCGCTATCATATAATCATGCGATAAAGGATCCTTCTTTCTATGTATTCGCAATACATTACATTTGTCTACGATAAGGGTCACTTGCCACTCCTTGCACCAAGTGCCTATCCGCTGCAGATCTTCCTGCATTTCGCTACAATTTTCTAATGTTGCAACTTCTCTGTATACTACAGCATCTTCCGCGTAAAGCAGCACGGTACTTCCGACACTACTTACTAGGTCATTTATATATATTGTGAAAAGCAATGGTCCCACATCACTCCCCTGTGGCACGCCAGAGGTTACTTTAATGTCTGTAGACGTCTCTCCATTGAGAAAAATATGCTGTGTTCTGTTTGCTAAAAACTCTTCAATCCAGCCACATAGCTGGTCTGATATTCCGTAGGCTCTTACTTTATCAGGCGACAGTGCGGAACTGTATCGAACGCCTTCCGGAAGTCAAGGAAAATGGCATCTATCTGGGAGCCTGTAGATAATATTTTGTGGGTCTCATGAATAAATAAAGCGAGTTGAGTCTCACATGATCCATGTTGATTCCTACAGAGTAGATTCTGGGTTTCCAGAAATGACATGATACGTGAGCAAATCGTTCATTCAAGTCTTATTATATAAATGTAGTACTTCTGGCTTTTGTCACATTAAAAAGTCGACAGACAAACCAAAAGCACGTCGTCAAAGTGGAGACCTCACACCTATTAGATGCAGTGACTGATGGCCTTGCGGAAACTGTAGAGGATGCCAGGAGTGGATCAAACGTCATCAAGTGTTGCCTGTACTAGTTTGACAAGAACGTGGCCGTGCTATACAGGCACAATATACATGCTACTTATGACGTGACTCCACAGGAAAAAATAGACCGGCGTGAGGTCAGGCAGCAGTTGTGCTCATGGTGGAGGTCCGCCTCTCCCAATCCACTTCAAACGAAACAAAGTGAGGTGATGGCACACACGTCGGTTAACATATGAGGCGCGCCATCAAGTTGAAACCACGTTTTTGCTCGTACGTTGAACGGAACATCTTCTAGCAGCTCGGGTACATCATTTGTCAGAAATCTGTGATACACCTGGCTGTCTAGATGAGCTGGAGGAATTGCGGGTCCAGTATGTCCGTCGGTGATGTCAGCCCACAGGCTTACTGAAGACTGTTTTTGGTTATGTGTGGCTGTCGCCTGTTGGGAAGGTGGCGCTGAGCTTCCACCGTCTCTAGCCTCACCGTGCAACAAACGCATAAACGCCAGTTCTGCCGAGGACTGGTGCGGTGTACGATGCGCAGGGACCATCAAGACACTAGTGTTGAGACTCAGGCTGACAGCGGCAACGACTCTGCTGTGACAGAAAGTACACAACTACCGCTCTTGCGATACCATCTTCCGCAGCAGGTGCAGCGCTCCGCCGACGCCCTGTTACGTAGAGCAGATGACTGGATTATAAGCAACGCAAATCGCATATGTACGCCACAGAATGCCAACCGTCCGCATCTAAGAGTCATAACCAGTACTAAAAGACGCCTAGCGTCGCCGGTTAGTATCAGCGAACATTTTGTCTCCAACAACAGCTGTTCTGCATGACCAGGATCTATCACTCCTAAATGTCTTACAAAATGACTCTGAAACACTTTATATACACACCGCGTTTCTCATCTCATAAGATCCTGAAACTTCCTGGCAAACTGTGTGCCCGACCGAGACTCGAACTCGGGACCTTTGCCTTTCGCGGGCAAGTGCTCTACCATCTGAGCTACCGAAGCACGACTCACACCCGGTCCTCACAGCTTTACTTCTGCCTGTGAGGACGGGCGTGAGTCGTGCTTCGGTAGCACAGGTGGTAGAGCACTTGCCCGCGAAAGGCAAAGGTCCCGAGTTCGAGTCTCGGTCGGGCACACAGTTTTAATCTGCCAGGAAGTTTCATATCAGCGCACACTCCGCTGCAGAGGGAAAATTTCATTCATAAAATCCTGTTTAGAATTTCCGCAACATCAAACGGCTGATAAAGAGTCTGTCAAGTCAGTTTCAACTTCATAACGGTTCGGTTTGATCAAGGTATCTAGATTCTACTTCTGTCAGTACCACACTCTCTAACCACATGCAGGCATGGAAAACAGGTGACTGAGCAGAAAATCTACAAAAATATGCTAACGGCCAAGAGTACCTAATTAGTAAGGCCTTTTCTATGGCCCGCTGTTCACCGGGAGTCGATGCACTAAACTTGTGAATTGCTTTCTGGAGGATGTGTCTAACATTCCCAGCACAGTATCTTACTTGTTTCCATAATCTTGTGGTGGTACTGTCCCGTCAGTCTCCGCTTCAGAATAATTAGTGGCGTTGTTGTTGTTGTGGTCTTCAGTCCTGAGACTGGTTTGATGCAGCTCTCCATGCTACTCTATCCTGTGCAAGCTTCTTCATCTCCCAGTACCTACTGCAACCTACATCCTTCTGAATCTGCTTAGTGTATTCGTCTCTTGGTCTCCCCCTATGATTTTTACCCTCCACACTGCCCTCAAATACTAAATTGGTGATCCCTTGATGCCTCAGAACATGTCCTACCAACCGATCCCTTCTTCTGGTCAAGTTGTGCCACAAACCTCTCTTCTCCCCAATCCTATTCAATACTTCCTCATTAGTTATGTGATCTACCCATCTAATCTTAAGCATTCTTCTGTAGCACCACATTTCAAAAGCTTCTATTCTCTTCTTGTCCAAACTATTTACCGTCCATGTTTCACTTCCATACATGGCTACACTCCATACAAATACTTTCAGAAATAACTTCCTGACACTTAAATCTATACTCGATGTTAACAAATTTCTCTTCTTCAGAAACGCTTTCCTTGCCATTGCCAGTCTACATTTTATATCCTCTCTACTTTGTCCATCATCAGTTATTTTGCTCCCCAAATAGCAAAACTCCTTTACTACTTTAAGTGTCTCGTTTCCTAATCTAATACCCTCAGCATCACCCGACTTAACTCGACTACATTCCATTATCCTCGTTTTGCTTTTGTTGATGTTCATTTTATATCCTCCCTTCAAGACACCATCCATTCCGTTCAACTGCTCTTCCAAGTCCTTTGCTGTCTCTGACAGAATTACAATGTCATCGGCGAACCTCAAAGTTTTTATTTCTTCTCCATGGATTTTAATACCTACTCCAAATTTTTCTTTTGTTTCCTTTACTGCTTGCTCAATATAGAGATTGAATAACATCGGGGAGAGGCTACAACCCTGTCTTACTCCCTTCCCAACCACTGCTTCCCTTTCATGTCCCTCAACTCTTATAACTGCCATCTGGTTTCTGTACAAGTTGTAAATAGCCTTTCGCTCCCTGTATTTTACCCCTGCCACCTTTAGAATTTGAAAGAGAGTATTCCAGTCAACATTGTCAAAAGCTTTCTCTAAGTCTACAAATGCTAGAAACGTAGGTTTGCCTTTCCTTAATCTTTCTTCTAAGATAAGTCGTAAGGTCAGTATTGCCTCAGGTGTTCCAGTATCAGTGGCGTATGGATTACTAAATATTTTGACCGACTGTGCCTGTGTTTCTTATTGAGATGAGTGGATCATATACAGTTTTCGGATTAACGCCTCTCGACCATTCCTCAGCAGGAAGGTTCGCTCTCACGAACCACAATAGTACCCCAATTCTGTCCTGCTTGCAGGGTTGAACAGCAATGCTGTGACCGTTGATTGACTTCAGAGCTATAGTGTGGATGGGGATAGCAACCCACAGTCTATTATTTCGGCTGGTCGGGGAAAAGTAGTTTTGAATGCAGGAAGCATGGCAAAAAGCTGCGTATACTCGTAATTCATTTCACAAGCAAAAGCTGGGATAAGAAAAGCCTCCTGGAGTTTCGTTGCGCAAGAAAGAAACCAAATGAACAATTGCAACAGATTCATTTTTTATTTATTTTACGTGATCTGGATTAAAGCCTTTAAGCCCTCTCTGCATCGACGAGGGTTTTACACATGCGATATCTTTTACATCGCGATTACTTACAGAAAGTCCGCCTCCGTGGCTGAGTGGCCAGCGCGGTTGACTGCCACGCAGAGCACCCGAGTTCGATTCCCTAAATGAGGGCAGTGGTACGGGATGCACTCAGCCTCTGAAGGCCAACATAGAAGCCACTAGACAGATTATTAGCGGTTGTGGAAGCAAGAAACAGGGAGAGTAGTTTGATGAACACGTGCCACTCCATGGCGCCATTGGTAAAGAATGACACGGCGGTCGATCGGACCCGAGTGGCCCTCCTAGAGCCAGAAGGCAGACTTGCCTTACTTACAGAATGATAATTATGCTACGAAACCTGTAATAATAGAATTAAAAAAAAGATGTGAAACAAGATACGATTTTATCTAATGTCTTTTGGACTAACAACACTGACAAGTAACTAACAGCAACAATCAGTAGCTCTACCCCTCTTATGACTCGAACTTCCATGTATCACACAGCTTCAGACGTCTGATTACCTTAGAAATAAGGTAATGTATTAAATATTTGAAGTCAACCAAATGAAACCTTTGTGGCTGAAGATGAAATACTTTAATTATATTGGTACTTCGCAGCTATGGGTAGCAAATATATTTATTAGTGGGGAAGTAATTTTATTTAATGTAATATTTGATGTTGAAGCTGTAACATATGAAAAACGAACATTTAGCAAGAGATAAATTGTTTTCTTCTGTTTATTTTGCAGGAATGTAACGCGAAAAGTTTATAAAAGGTTTGAAAAAATATTCGAAGTTTCTTGGAGGTCGCTAAGGGATCTCATTCTCAAATACTGGGTCAACATATTATGCGTAATATGTATGCAGTGAGTGAGATTGCCTCAAGACGTACCTCGTATGTATACAGTTTCTAACATTAGTACTCGATTTAATGTATTAAACTTTTAACGTAAAATTATAGCTCGTAATCAGTGGATTATGGCAGCATTTTAAATTCTGTCGGTAATTATACGGAACACAGAAAAACCAAACGTTTTGCTCCTGGAGACCCTTAGATAGGAAACCTGCAATTGTCACCTTTTGACCGTTTTAGCCATTAATTATACTAGCAATACTAGAGATAATACTGATGATGGGCTATTTCTTGCCGACGAATATGTTTGTCTTCTTAGAAATTCGTTTTCTATGGGATCCTACGTAACTGTAGAGGCCAGCTTGGAGTTGCAGATTTTTCCACATTGTTGACACACGTTTGTTCCTGTGGGGACTGGCTGCATAGCATTGCTTATTTTCAGGAGTTCGCGCTGTTCCCTAGCATTCCGCCTCAGTTACTCGAAGCACTGAGTTCCTTCCCAAATACTGCGACGCCAAACTTGACTGTTATGTGCACAAGTTTCCAGTTAGCAGCTTCAATTAGATCTCTTTTCGTGATGTCCTTTAGCACATGTTTGTATCTTTTCTGTGGCCTTCCTAGTTTTCCTTGGCCATCCTTTAGCTGGGAACGTATAATTTGTTTTGATAGACAAGATACAGACTCACGAACAATGAGGGCCGTCCTATGGAGTTGATGCTTGATGATCATGGCTTCGATACGAGTAGAGACTGCTTCCTCCGGAACACTGATGTTAGTACGCCTATAATGCTATTTCACCCTTAGGATCCCTCTCGGCCGGCCGAAGTGGCCGTGCGGTTCTGGGCGCTAAAGTCTGGAGCCGGGCGACCGCTACGGTCACAGGTTCGAATCCTGCCTCGGGCATGGATGTGTATGATGTCCTTAGGTTAGTTAGGTTTAATTAGTTCTAAGTTCTAGGCGACTGATGACCTCAGAAGTTAAGTCACATAGTGCTCAGAGCCATTTGAACCAGTTTTTGATCCCACTCAGGCAGCGCTGATGGTACTTTTCCAGACATCGTATGTGCCTTCTGCAAGTAATCAATGCTTCGCACCCATATGTGTGAGGTGGTATAACAGTAGTTTGGCGCCGGCTGGTATGGCCGTGCGGTTCTGGGCGCTTCAGTCTGACTGCTACGGTCGCAGGTTCGAATCCTGCCTCGGGCATGGATGTGTATGATGTCCTTAGGTTGGTTAGGTTTAAGTAGTTCTAAGTTCTAGGGGACTGATGACCACAGATGTTAAGTCCCATAGTGCTCAGAGCCATTTGAACAGTAGTTTGCTTTACATAGCACTTGGTATTAATGCTGATGTTATGGTTATCAAAGACGCCTACCCGAAACCGTACAGGCACATTTGAGGCGGTTTTGCATATTAGCATCAATATTCGCATTTGCTGAAAGATGACTACCGAGATATGGGAAATAATTTACGTTTTACAAGATTCTGCCTTGTACTGTATGATTCTAGGGAGTATGGCGATAGAGTTGGGTGCAGGTTGATGAAGGATCTGCGTCTTCTGGGTGTTAAAGCATAATCCATTGTTCGAATATGCTTCATCAAATGCATTTAGCATTGCTTGTAGATCTTCTTCTGAGTTGACTAGATCGACATTTTCATCTCATATTGATGCATATTTTGGCTGTAGTGGATACTTTAGTCTTGGCCCGTAGCCTACTGAGATTGAACAAACTACCATCAGTCCTGTATTCTATTTCTATGCTCTTTGGCAGCATCCCACGACAAGATGAAGTATAGCTCCAAAAAATATTGAAAACTAAGTGCGAGCTGTCACACACCCATTGTAATTTGGAAATTCTTTCCGTGGCTATTGTTGACAAGAAACATGTCATTCATGTTACCGTGCAGCAATCTAACATTCATGGTACCGTGCAGCAGTCTAATAATGTTAATTTACTTCACAGGACAGCCTGCTTTATCTAAGATCTTTCACAAGGCATCTCCTTTGACTGAATCTAAGGCCTTGAAAAGATTTATGAAAGCCATATACGGAGGAAGCTGTTGTTCTTTGCACTTCTCCTGCATTCGTCTGGCACAGAAAATCATATGTGTGGTATTGCGATTAGGTCGAAATCCACGCTGTGTTTCAGGTAAGCAAACGAGAGGTATCTCGCGGTTGGACAGAAATCGAGCAAGTATTTTTCCAGCAACAGATAGAAAGGATATTCCACGGTGGTAACCATTGTCAGTTATGTCGCCTTTTGTTAAAGATGGTGAAACCCCCCACTTAACCCGCAGAACAGGACAGGTAGTTTAAATTGTGGAAAGGGGCCACAATAAGGGGCTGTCAGTTACACTCGAACATACAACTTTATTATTTGATCAACTATTACAAGAGGCCAAAAAAATTTTTTTTTAACTCACAGCTTTACTCTTTGGGACTTAATTACCAGCTGAAAGCCACTTTAATTTAAAAATGGCTGAAGACCAATAACTTAAAACGCAAGCAAAATCAGAAATTTAAAAGGTGAGCCTTACCTTACAACAGTTTTTTATTTAGGCTGAAGGCCCAAAGAATCTGAGATTTTCAGAGCCAACAATTTGAATTCAAAATCGGCTGAAGGCCCAACACTTAAAACTCCATAACATTAATTTTTTTAAATACCAAAGGCCTTACGTGGAACAGTTCTTTAATTTAGGCTGAAGGCCCGAAGAATCTGCCGGCCGGGGTGGTCGTGCGGTTCTAGGCGCTACAGTCTGGAACCGCGTGACCGCTACAGTTGCAGGTTCGAATCCTGCCTGGGGCACGGATGTGTATGATGTCCTTAGGTTAGTTAGGTTTAAGTAGTTCTAAGTTCTAGGGGACTGATGAGCTTAGAAGTTAAGTCCTATAGTGCTCAGATCCATTTGAACCATTTTTTTTTACCAACCCACAGAATCTTAAGGGCAAAACAACCTTAATTTAATATAAGTGTAAACAACAAGATCAAATAAAAAAAGGCAGTACACCCAAGGGAGCTCAAATGTTCGAGGGTCGGCCTGGAATGCAAACACTAACGCTCGCTTAGGTGAGACAGGCAGTCGGGCCAACCATTCACGATCCGACGACAACTCAACCGACCGACAGTCAACAGACCCACCGACAAGATAACTTCCACTTCAACTGACAGGAGCACAACAGGTAGTTCAACGGAACAACGTAGAAGATATTGGCGCCCACAACCAATCACACATGGAGCTGCCAAACTACACACCGTGATAGACAGCAACAACACGATGAGGAAACCACACTGCCTGAAATTTACGTCAACGGCCAGGGCAGGTAACCGGAACGTTAACGGCCACAAGGCAGAAGATTCCGCTGGTGCACTTCAGTTCAAATAACCAGATACAGTGAAACTCCACCGGAGGATGACTAGAATTTTCCAACTTGAAAACCACGTTGTTGCTCGCGGGAATATCCCAACAGCCGACAACGAACTCTAAACGACACAATGTGAACAGTCGTGACTTGCTGGCAGATTAAATCAAAACTGAACTTCCGTGTCCAGGGTCGGTGAGCCACGGACCTCGTAGGAATGGGAGCCGCCCCACACACTCCGACAGCGCGAAGAGACTGCCAGCGACCCTGGCCCAACTACGTACCGCGGAGAATTCCTCGCTGCTCCACGCCAACCGCCCGACTGGTGGCACACCGCACTATAAGCGCCAGGTCAAAGATAGTCCAAGGTGCGAATATCGATACACACCGCTGCTGCCACACTCAGAAGGAGAGGATAACAGCATAATCGCGATAACCGCCAGAGACTAAACACAGAATCGCAACGAAGGTTTAATCCATCGCATCGCATGGGCCAGTCGCGGCTCAGATGCCTCCCTGAAATCGAGAGGAATGGTTTCAGTGCTCATACTTCGACAATGAGAGTTGGTATATGTTCAGCGAGGATACGTCCACCTTCTTCGAAAAATCCAGCAGAAATTCCATCTGATCCGGTGGATTTGTTGTTTTTTAGATGCTTAATAGTTTCTAAACTTACAGAAGAGAGGACCTTCACCAAGATGAGGTTTTGTAGGTTTTTTCGGAATTGTGAAAAGTGTTATTTGGTTGACCTCTGGGCCTTTATTCAAGAGTTCGTGCAAATGGCCTTCCATCTTTTGGAAACGGAAATGCTGTCTGTCAGGAGAATGGAGCCTTTCCCAGATTAGAGTGGGATTAGACCGTGAGTTACTGGGCCATAGTTACACAGTATTCGTCATGCTAAAGGAAACTTGAGCGTTGTTAGTTTCCGCTAGCTGTTGTTCTTCTTGAGATATCATCGCCCACTATTTGTTTTTCACAGCAAGAGTTTTCCTCTGCACTTCCCGTTTCGCTTCTTGACATTTTCTTTTTTTGGTGATTGACTTAGGATTGTTCTGCCATGCCTGGCGCTCCTTTCTCTTTTTGTTTAGTAGCGCCTGAATTTATTATTCACTTTCGCCAAACCAGTCTTGGTGTTTGGTCTTGCAGTATCCAACTGATTCTTCAGCAGCGGACACTATTGAAGCCTTCAGTGCCACCCGTGTTCTTCAATGCTTTCAGGATATTTATCCATTTATCCAACATTTTCTGCAATTTTGCTTTATTACTACTATCCTTAAGATGTTCTGGACTCATTTTAGATCTCGCAAATTTTCTCTGTTTCCGACGATGTAAGTGGATGTGAAGGGTCGTCAGGTCACAGACGGCATCAGTCGGTTGTCCTCAGCTTTCGTGATTATGACATCGAGTTGGTCTCGGGCGCGCAGAATTAGGTAATCAATCAGGTGCCAATGTTACTGCTATTACTACTACTACTACCAGTACTACTACCACTACTAGTACTACTACGGCTACGACAGTACTACTTGATAGTCATCATAACAAGTGGCAGTGACAGTAGAAGATACAGAATGTATTATGACTATTCGTAAGTGACTTACTGATTTCTGAGGGAGGGAAATGAAGATACGAGGGGCGTTCAGAAAGTAAGCTCCGATCGGTCGCGAAATGGAAACGACTATGAAAATCCGATAAAGCTTTGCACAGATGTGTTGGGTAGTGTCTCTAGTATAACCCCAGTTAGCATCACGTCGCTCTTCTCATTTCTGAGCTCGCAGTGAGTGCGTAAAGATGTCTAGAAAATAGTGTCTGCCGCCAAGTACGAGGGCCTGGTGAGAAATTTCGCCTGAAGCTATGCAGCTAACATTACATAACTGTCGTGCTGTTTCTTCTTCAAAACAATTCTCAGCCGCATTCTGCAGGGGCAATGAAGATGCTCCTGCATCGTTTTCAAATGGAAATGTGAGATTACCCACAATACAGTCCGCAATTGTCTCCCCCTGAGTTTCATCTCTGGTCACATGAACCGCCGTCTTTGAAGACAACATTTTGACACAGACAACGAGGTGTAGGCCAGCGTGGAGAATTGGCGGAAAGCACTGGCGGCTGCCTTCTATGATGAGGCTATTGAAAAGTTGGTACAACGCTATGACAAAAGTCTAAGTCAGAACGGCGACTACGTAGAGAAATAGCTGAAAGGTGTAGCTAATTGTTACAAGTAAAACATTTCTGATGTTCACTGTGGTTTCAATTTGGCAATCAATCGGAGCTTACTTTCTGAACACGCCTCGTATATCACGCTTCATGGGATCTCTGGAAATGAGGAAGTTCTGGTGGCAAAGAAGGGTATGTAATTGTAATGGGGTAAACGTTCCCTACGGAATCCATACATTTACTATTGAATGAGGAAACTGAATTGAACTATACTGCCTTTTAGACAATATTACAACTCGTACATAACAGAAGAACCTTAGTACTTTCGATCATAAACGGATATCCACACAAATACTCATTCCTGTGCACACAGCTGTACTACAGTGTACGTTAATTCGTAGTTGCTGTCATAAAGAATGTCATAAGCACATACAATCTAAATCGTTGTTGTTGTTGTTGTTGTTGTCTTTAATCCTGAGACTGGTTTGATGCAGCTCTCCACACTACTCTATCCTGTGCAATCTTCTTCATCTTCCAGTACCTACTGCAATCTACATCCTTCTGACTCTGCTTAATGTATTCACCTCTTGGTCTCCCTTTACGATTTTTATCCTCCACGCTGCCGTCCAATACTAAATTGGTGATCCCTTGATGCCTCAGAACATGTCCTACCAACCGATCCCTTCTTCTCGTCTCGTTGTGCCACAAATTTCTCTTCTCCCCATTCCATTCAATACCTCCTCATCAGATAGAACAAGTATCTCCTGATAACGACGTCCTCTTGAGTAGTCCCCGCCCGGAGATTGTAGTGGGACGCGAAATTGAAGCGTCACCCATCCACCAGTGTCACCCCAGTTTGCAGGTGAATATAAGTTTAATTTAGTTTTTTGTTGATGTATTTTTGTAATATTTGTAATGGTTGTGAATTGACTAAAGTTTGTATTTACTTTTTATGTTTCATGTACGGAGGGCGGCGCAACGAACGGAGACAGCATCTTCGCTGCCGGGACCAGAGAGAAAATTGCTGGCCACTATACGTCGCGGGTCGACAGCCAAAGAGCAACAGAAGATCCTGAAACCGAGTTGTTGCGTCGTGCTTCTAAAAATCGAAAAAATAGGAATTTGTAATGTTTTGTACAACAATGACGTCATAGAAAGATTAATCTTGTTGTAAATGTTCAGTTCTGTCTTGTCAAGGCTCAGATTCACGTCTATATGTAGGAAGATAATAAACTAGTGGATGCTACAAAAGTTTAAATACGTGTTCTATTTATGAAGAAATATGTTAAGTAATTCATTTGACAAGATTATTAATTTTTGACAGCGTTCATCGCGAGTTTGAGTCTTGAAAGTTTATTCAATGTGGCTCTAATATCTATTAAAGCAGATAACCTGCATTAATATAATTTCTGAGGAGAAACAAACGACATCTAAATTGAAAAAGTTTACGCAAACCAATTGGACGGAGTGACGTAATTCTGCGCATACGACTCAAATGACGATGTTTTACAGTTTCGTTCAAGAACCATTCAGAGACAATTTAAAAAGAATTTAAATAATTTTGAAGTGTGTTGTAACTGACGTAGGTGACGGAGTCTGCACATGGTCATATGTTAAAAGAAAATCATTCATACAAAACTTGCGTCGTTACACTACAAGATCTGAATGGGGGACTATTTTTCCTCCGGAATATTTTACCCAAGAGGATGCCATCACCATTTAATCATACAGTAAAGCTGCATGCCCTCGGGAAAAATTACAGCTGTAGTTTCCCCTTGCTTTCAGCCGTTCGCAGTTCCAGCACAGCAAGGCCGTTTTGGTTAGTGTTACAAGGCCAGATCAGTCAATCATCCAGACTGTTGCCCCTCCAATTACCGAAAAGGCTGCTGCCCCTCCTCAGGAATCACACGTTTGTCTGGCCTCTCAACAGATACCCCTCCGTTGTGGTTGCACCTACGGTACGGCTATCTGTGTCACTGAGGCATACAAGCCTCCCCACCAACGGAAAGGTCCATGGTTCATGGGGTGGGGGGGATCTAAATCGTAACTGCCTCAAAATAGTCAACAGAGATAACTTAATAATAAGTCGAGAATTGATCGGGTGGGAAGTTGACATTTGTTTATCTTTGTTTGGCTACCATCTTTGGAATCAAATAGGGATCATAAACCGAAATGTAGATCATACAGAAATAATACAGTTTTGTGAAACAAGGCAAAAAAGTGTTTCGTTTAGTTAGTACTACAGTAAACAGCAGATTTTGTTTGCACCTCATAAATTAACAACAGCACATACATTATTAATTTGAAATAAGAGAAAAATGGTTAAAATAGAGAAAAAATCCCATTTAAGTTTGTTTACAGGATGAATCAACTTAGGTGAACAGAGAATAGCTATGTTTCGGCACAAAGACTAACAACTTCCTCCGTTTTATTCATCAGTCACAAAAGGCTTATTCTTGGTTTCTTGTTCATTTACACAGCAGATTGTAACAACGGCGATTTGGGAGCAGCAGAACGAATGGTTAGAGAGGAAATAAATTACACAGCCTCTTCATCTTTTTTGCTTGCCTCTTCCTCTGTCGCGTCTCGCACCTGGCTTCAGTCAGCAGGTCTTGACGACAATGAGAAGCCTTTGGTACAATGGGATATTTGCTTCAGCACATGCACCTTTGAGGTTCAATAGTACCGTAACAAAGTAACAGCAACAGCTCCGTTGTTGAACGGAAGTCATATGTGTAGGCGCCAGCCGAGTGGACAAAGCGCTAGGTCGCCACACACACCACGTCTGTTCGAAAGGAAGGGAGACTAGGTTTTAACGTCCCATCGAGGTCATTACGGACGGATCACAAACTCGAATTGTTTCAAGGATGGGGACAGAAATCGACCATGCTCTTTGAAAGGAAAAATCTCAGCATTTGCCTCGAACGATCGTGGATGGCCGGGTGCGGACTTGAAGCGTTGTCCTTCGGAATACGAGTCCCGTGCGCCATCTCGTTCTTTATCTCTGTTCAGTAGAGGTCGTTTCCTTATGATCACGCTGCTTGAACAAAATGACATTATAGAAATACACTACTGGCCATTAAAATTGCTACACCAAGAACAAATACAGATGATAAACGGGTATTCATTGGACAAATATATTGTACTACAACTGACATGTGATTACATTTTCACGCAATTTGGGTGCATAGATCCTGTGAAATGAGTACCCAGAGCCACCACCTCTAGCCCTAATAACGGCCTTGATACGCCTGGGCATTGAGTCAAACAGAGCTTGGATGGCATGTACAGGTACAGCTGCCCATGCAGCTACAACACGATACCACAATGCATCAAGAGTAGTGACTGGCGTATTGTGACGAGCCAGTTGCTCGGCCACCATTGACCAGACGTTTTCAATTGTTGAGAGATCTGGAGAATGTGCTGACCAGGGCAGCAGTCGAACATTTTCTGTGTCCAGAATGGCCCGTACACGATCTGCAACATGCGGTCGTGCACTATCCTGCTGAAATGTAGGGTTTCGCAGGGATCGAACGAAGGGTAGAGCCACGGGTCGTAACACATCTGAAATGTAGCGTCAACTGTTCAAAGTGCCGCCAATGCGAACAAGAGGTGACCGAGACGTGTAACAAATGGCACCCCATACCATTACGCCGGATGATACGCCAGTATGGCGATGACGAATACACGTTTCCAATGTGCGTTCACCATGATGTCGCCAAACACGGATGCGACCATCATGATGCTGTAAACAGAACCTGGATTCATCCGAAAAAATGACGTTTTGCAATTCCTGCACCCAGGTTCGTCGTTGAGTACACAATCGCAGGCGCCCTTGTCTGTGATGCAGCGTCAAGGGTAACCGCAGCCATGGTCTCCCAGCTGATAGTCCATGCTGCTGCAAAAGTCGCCGGCCAGTGTGGCGCGTCAGTCTGGAACCGCGCGACCGCTACGGTAGCAGGTTCGAATCCTGCCTCGGGCATGGATGCATGTGATGTCCTTAGGTTAGTTAGGTTTAAGTACTTCTAAGTTATAGGGGACTGATGACCTTCGCTGTTAAGTCCCATAGTGCTCAGAGCCATTTTTTTGCAAAAGTCGTCGAACTGTTCGTGCATATGGTTGTTGTCTTGCAAACGTCCCCATCTGTTGACTCAGGGATCGAGACGTGGCTGCACGATCCGATACAGCCATGAAGATAAGATGCCTGTCATCTCGACTGCTAGTGATACGAGGCCGTTGGGATCCAGCATGGCGTTCCGTATAACCCTCCTGAACCCACTGATTGCATATTCTGCTAACAGTCATTGGATCTCGACCAACGCGAGCAGCAATGTCGCGATACGATAAACCGCATTCGCGATAGGCTACAATACGTCCTTTATCAAAGTCGGAAACGTGATGTTACGCATTTCTCCTCCTTACACGAGGCATCACAACGTTTCACCAGGCAACGCCCGTCAACTGCTGTTTGTGAATGAGAAGTCAGTTGGAAACTTCCCTCATGTCAGCACGTTGTAGGTGTCGCCACCGGCGCCAACCTTGTGTGAATGCTCTCAAAAGCTAATCATTTGCATATCACAGCATCTTCTTCCTGTCTGTTAAATTTCGAGTCTGTAGCACGTCATCTTCGTGGTGTGGCAATTTTAATGGCCAGTAGTGTGGACATAGCGTTACGACAACAGTGTGTGTTTACAGTCGCGGATAGAGAGAAGACATATTTTCTCGTGTCGAAAAGATAGGAACACGAGGGTTAGATGAATTCAGGTACCTCTCTTGGTTAGTTGTTAAACTGCCTTTCCTTCCTGTTTTTTTTCTTTCCGTTTTTGTGACACACATACCTGCGCCCTTGGTTGAGACTATTGCGCCACCCATTCGGTACGACCGTGGATTGAGCTGACACAAACTGATTATTCGAATAATGAAAGAAAAGAAGATTTGGGTTTAACTTCCCGTCGACATCGAGGGACACGGGCTGTTTCCTTAAGGAGGGGGAAGGAATTCGGCCGTGTCCTTTCAAAGGATTCATCCCGTCATTTCTCTGGAATGATGTAGGGAAATCGCGGAAAACCTAAATGTGGATGGTCAGACTCGAATTTTACCGTTTTCCTCCCGAATGCGCCACCTCTCTCGGTGATGATTTTTCGAAAGTCTGAGTGAGTTCCGTTGCCATTTGTGTCTTTAATCTTCGACAGAGGTCACTGATGGACACGGTATGTCAGCCATTACTACTCTTCGGTCGTACTGCGTTGCTACGTGCAGCGCATGTCGTCATTGCCGCGGAAGGAAGCAAGATATAGTTCGATGCCTTTGAAGGAGGAGGTTATTACAAACGAAATAGTTCATTTCATGCAGCGTGACAAAAGACATTTGTCGTAGCTACTCTCGAAATAGTTTATGGAAACCACAGAAAATCTTAGTCATAATGGATCTACCGGGATCTCTGCTCCTGAATGCGAGACCAGTGCGTAAACTGCCTGCACCACATCGTAACATGACAGAACTGAGAATTACATTACATGACAAATTTAGGACTGAATTTAGTACGTTTTAATAAAAAAAGAGACAGTCAATATCGTTGGATGGTAGACTTAGCAACAGACTAAACTTAGTATTATGTTCGAAAAGGGGTTACTCATCCTCGTATTTAAAGGAATAATATCTTTGCTGAGTTTTGCTTCTTCTTTTTTACATTGAACATGAATTCAATGGATCATGCGAATAGGTGTCTTAATTATTTTTAATTTGACTCACACCATCTCGCTATAATACTTATTAGATCAGTAACATTCGAGGAGAGTTACGTTGTGCAAGTTTTCACGTGAATATTGCATTATACTTTCTTAATCTGTTCTCTACTGTTGTCCTGCATAGATAATATTTTTCTTTATATCTGATCATCATCACACATCAGTTTCACTGTTAGAGTATTTCTGTGTTCTTGACATCCGGTATGTCCTAAAAGCCTTGTGCCGTACTGTCCAACTTTCGCTAGCCCTTTCCTCCATTGTCATTGTGTGGTTTCTCCCCAATTCTACCCCCACTTTCCTAGTGGTGGCGTCCCTCGCGCGTTCTTTTTAATTATTGTTTGTTTAGAACTTCATCCGTCCAATTAAGAAGCCTGATCACCATTAGTTTCTCCATTTCTCTCCATTTCTAGTATTTGTGCTCTCTCTGCACTCCACTTGTAGAGATTCAGAAAATTCTTCGCAAATCTGGGTTAGTTTACACTGTCATTAGCACTGACATTAATATAAAGTCTTTCTTTTTACCATTTTAGTAACAATTTTCAATCTTGAATACCTCTTTTATCACCCACACGTGAGTTTTGAAGATTACATAATTTCCTGCCTTTGTATTTCATTCCTGCTCTCCTTCGATGTCGAAAATATTACTCTCTCGTTTCCCTGACCATAATAATAAGATTTACCCCTCTGATAGCTGAAGTGGAACTCTCTATCCTGCTGTTGTTCTTTGCATCATTATCTATGTATATAAAACAAAGTCGGGTTTATTACAACACTTATAACTCGAGATCTGCTGGACCAATTTTCATGGTTTTTGATTTGTTGGATTTGTCTCCGCCCCGAATAGCAGAATACATCTTAAAAATAATGAACAATTCACGAATAAAAATTTTCATGGTTTTTGATTTGTTGGATTTGTCTCCGCCCCGAATAGCAGAATACATCTTAAAAATAATGAAAAATTGACGAATACTTGAAAAATGCGTTATTTTCCCTAAAAGTTCTTTAGTTTCGGAGCTGTCAAATTTTTTTGTCAAAATCTGTAAGTAATGATTGACATTTATGCATGCGTTCATAAACTATTTAAAATGGATGAATAAACTATTATGTGTATTTTTTTTAAAAAAAGATTGAAAAATATTACGCGTGCGTTCAGAAATGTGTAATGAATACTTAGTCTATATATATAAAAGAAAGTCGTGTTAGTTACACTATTTATAACTGAAGAACGGCTGGACCGAATTGGCTGAAAATTGGTGGAGAGGTAGCTTAGAACCAGGAGACGGGCATAGGATACGTTTTATCCCGTTCGACCGCTATAAAACGTAGTATAACAGAAACGCATCTGGCGTGGAATAACAAAACGCAAATTAGATTTAGTAGTTCAAACGAATGTCCCCTGTTGAACCCCCAACAAAAGGAAGTTTATGATACATTAATGAAGGCAACTGATGATGGAAATAGTGGTTTATATTTCCTGGATGCCCCTGGTGGAACTGGCAAGACATTCCTCATGTCAGTAGTTTTAGCCACTGTTCGTGCGAGATCCAACATTGCGGTTTCAGTTGGTTCTTCCGGAATAGCAGACACATTGTTAGAAAGATGCCGTACGGCTCAGTCAGCATTAAAATTACCGTTAAATCTTCAAGCTATTGAATAACCAACATGTAATATTACAAAAAACTCAGCAGTGGCCGAAGTTTTATCAGCATCCAAGATCTGGGACGAATGCACAACGGCTCATAAACGTGCATTAGAGGCACTTAACCGAACATTGAAAGATCTACGCAATGACTCGAGATGTTTTGGAGGAGCAATGATTTTACTGTCTGGCGAATTCCGCCAAACGCTGCCAGTAGTTCCAAGATCAATGGCTGCAGATGAAATAAATGCTTGCCTCAAATCATCGAATCTATGGCGCTTTGGAAGAAACTTTAACTGACAACAAACATGAGATACATTTGCTGAAGATTTCTTTGAGCAATTGCTGACTATCGGTAATGGTCGAGTACCTGTCGAAGAATCGAGCGGATTGATTTCATTTCCTCATAATTTCTGTAACTTTGTCTCATCGAAAGACGAACTTATCAACAAAGTATTCCCAAACATCATTACTAACTAAAAAAGTAATGAATGGTTGAGTGAGCGAGCAATTTTAGCGGCTAAGAATAAAGATGTAGATGACCTAAACTACATAATTCAGAATGAGATCATTGGTAAAATGCATTCATTCAAATCTATTGACTGTGTAACAAATGAAGATGAAGCCACCAACTATCCAATTGAATTTTTAAACTCTTAGGATGTGCCTGACATACCACCGCACAATTTACGCCTAAAAGTTGGCTCCGTAGTAATCATGCTTCGAAACATAAACCAACCAAAACTGTGCAACGGTAAACGTTTTGAGGTAATTAAATTGATGACCAATGTTATTTACGCGACGATACTCAAAGGAAAATTCGAGGGTGAGGAAGTTCTCATTCAGAGGATCCCGATGGTCCCAAGCGATGTGCCGTTTGAGTTTAAAATACTTCAATTTCCGATGCGTCTTGCATTCGCCATGACCATTAACAAATCACAAGGCCAATCCTTGAAAGTTTGTGGTTTGGAATATACATATTTTTCAAATGGTCAATTATATGTGGCATGTTCACGGGTCGGAAGACCATATGCGTTGTTTGTTCTTGCGCCTGATAATAAAACAAAAAATGTCGTGTATCACAAGGTACTGAATTGAAGAGTGGAAGCTATGCACCAAAAAACATAAAGAATCATTAAAATACTTAATTTTTATTTGTCCTAATAAAAAATTGAACTTAACATCCAAAATCTGATTATTTATTGGCTTTAAGGCGGAACAGAGTTCGCCGGGTCAGCTAGTAGTCAATAATTTAGGCGACAGACGCGCAAGTGATTTCACGCTTTTCTCTATAGTGATAAGGGTACATATCTGTTATGAGGTTTGATTGATAGAGTACGGGCACTGAGTTTCTTTGGTACAATTCAACAATTCTCTTCTCGATTCCAGCATGCTCTCTTATGGAGAGTCCATTGTGAAGAGGGGTAGCGTAGCTGGCAGTTGACGATGGCGTGTTGTAGGTGTTGCGTCGGCTCTCGTGTTTGCAGTTAATATCGACAGATACGTTCCGCTTCAAGCAAGCAGACAAAATTTATAGTACGTAAGACTACATATGTAACCGCACGCAAGTTCAATACCAGCTTTTCGAAGTTTGCCATATTAACATGCCGAAATGGAATTTTATAAGTCAAGAAATCATGCGGGAAAGGAAGATAACATGTTTGCTTACTGTCCAGATAATGTCTACGCTTCTGCTGATAAAGGATATGTGTGAACAGCTTAGGTGATCTGAGTGCCTTCAGTAGAAACGTATACTCTCAACATTTGCTTACGTAATGAATTCACAGTATTTGATGCTGAACTATATGCGATCTCGAGGATGTTGGAGCAGATGTGAAGTACTCATTGTACTAAATTCCTCGTGTGCTCTGATTTCCTTCAGGATATCCATCACAAGTACGCAGCATACCAACAAGTCCAGACGGTCTACAACTCCCTTATTCACCTACATGTGGTGTCATTTCGTTTTGTTCCGGAGCACGTTGGAATTCAGAGAAATTAAGCAGCAGATGAAGCAAGTAAGAAGGCCGGTATTAAAAACATGATGTGGTGTTCCCATATATGCAATCAACTTGCTGTTGTGACGCAAGTTCATACGTCAGTATGAAGTAGCGAGGCTACAGATGAGGTACAACGAATTTCACTCGGCGAAACAGACTATATGGCCGTGGCATTTCTCCTCCCGACCGCTGGGCGGGAAGCAGTAATTCTGTGCTCTGTACTCTGACGAATAGATTCCTTCTCCGCTGAGAGCACCCACTATTGTGCATTGTTTGTGGCGTGCAGCTATCAGTACAGCCCATTTTAGCAGAATGTTTGTTTTTTTTGTTGTGATTTGATCCATTATAAATGGTTTTTGAAAGCCTGCGACTGTAGATACAATAGGTTTGTTTATAAATAAATAAATAAATAAATCTTCTGTTACCAGTCACGTTTCGATAATATATTTAAATAAAAATAGTAAAACATAGAAATAAGCACAATTGTAAAATCAGTATAATTAATTCATGAACCAAATTGTAAAGATAAATTAACCTCTGTACAAAAGCATATCATAATCTGTGGAAGACCTATAATGTTATCTCTGTGAACTACCTATAAGAAGATCTTTGTAACTGTTTTGTTTATATAAGATATTTTCGATGTGTAAAATGTACAAGTTGTGTGTGATGTTAAGTGTGTGTGACTCTCTACACAAATGGACCATTAGAAAACTGTAAGTACAAATTGTTCTCAAACTATAGCCACTAACCTCACAGAAAGAATTGATACCCAACTAAAAATCGCGTTTCTTATGTATTACAGTAAAAGTCAATAAAATGAAGCAGACTCACACACACTGACAACATCAAAAGAAATGGCTTAACACACATCAAAAAAACGCACTTGAAAATGGGAATTATTTCTCGAAACGCGTCGTGCGAATAGTAAAACAAAGAAAATCGTGACTGGTAGCAGAAGATTTATTTATTTATAAACAAAACTATGGTTTTTTTTTCAGAAGATGAAGGCTGAAACTCGCTCAAGAACTGATCTGCCCACAGTTTTAGGAGATAGTGAAACGATTGTGATCCGTTTTTTAAGACTATATGTACCATCAGTTCTTCTAATATGATTGTAACTTGTCTTCAGGCTGGCTCCTACTATTTCTTTCACAGTGATCCGCCAGTCACAGACCCTTGCTAGTTTATTTTAGCTACTTTGCAGTTGCAGTATTGTTTTTTAACTCTGGATTTTACAAAATGGCGAGGGCGTCTCATGTATTTTACACTTGTTTGTGAAAGTGTGAGTGGTGAGTGCAAGCGAGCGAGAAAGGGTCAGAATGGATAACATTTCTGTTGTATATTTTACTTTTCCAAAGTTAATTTTAAACATTTTAATCACATTCGTCTCAATATCAGTAAGTGCGCTGATGAGCTCGATGTTAAAGGCTTAATACATACAAGGGCGCCTGAAAAGTAATGCCTAAGAATTTCTTATGTGAAAAGCCTTAAAGATTTCTAAATATAACAAACGTTATTAACATTCTACGTCGTTATTCTTGTCGTCTGCGTATTTATTTCTCAATATAGTCCCCATGGCCACGAACACATTTCTCCCGTTGAGAGACCAGTTTGATGATGTCATTGTAGAAGGTTAGACTTTGTTGGCGGAGCCACGACCTCACCTCTGCCTGCACCGCTTCATTACTGTCAAATTGAAGTCCTCGAAGGTGTTCTTTAGGTTTTGGAAAGACATGAAAATCGGAGGGGACCTATAACGGTACTTTGAGGGCAGGACTGTCAATTGACATCATATTAATTAAAATCGGGGATAAATAGACTTTATTTTGGAAGAATTAAAAAGGGGAAACTAATATGAAACTTTAATAACTGTACAGTATTACTAAGAAGCAATATAATGAAAAGTAATAAAAAGAAAAGTAGCAAAGACCAAGCGGGATAGAAAGATATAGGGGAGCGTTTGTTTTCTAATACATATAAAAGAACATGTAACATATTATTGAGCTCTCTACCCTCAGTTATCGCGATCGGGCTAGTCGATGAAAAAGTGGTACGCGACTGCGAAATTCGTTAAGGAGATTATTTAAAGACTCTTCAAGCACGTTTAAAATACATTACATGTGACTAAGTGATCAGAGACGCCGGCCGCCGTGCTCTAGCGGTTCTAGGCGCTCAGTCCGGAACCGCGGGACTGCTACGGTCGCAGGTTCGAATCCTGCCTCGGGCATGGATGTGTGTGATGTCCTTAGGTTAGTTGGGTTTAAGTAGTTCTAAGTTCTAGGGGACTGATGACCACAGATGTTAAGTCCCATAGTGTTCAGAACCATTTGAATCATTTTTTTTTTTTTTTTTTTTTTTTTTTTTTTTTTTTTTTTTTTTTTTATCAGAGACGTTTATTGTCGGGTAAAGTGAAAATGATTCCGACAACATAAGTCGAACTTTGTGTTAGCTGGGAAAAATACTCTTGGGAAACTATTATGGTTGTGGAACCCGCGAAAGTTGTACGCAAGGGAAAGCTATAGATTACGTAACTCTGCATTTTATGAAATTGTGAAACGCGTGTGCGCGGAACATTAAGAGAATCTTATCCTTGGGCGGTTGCGGGGGTAAGTGATACAAACAACGCGCCAGCATAAAAATAGTTCGCTTATTAACTACCCGATATTAATTAACGGGGACCTAAAATAATAAAAACAGTGCATACACCGTTAAATTGAACCCTGCGTGTGAAAGACAATCACATTGAACATTTCGAGAGCGAAGAATAGACATTTAAGTGCCGAATTGAGAGCCTGGGTCGTGTCGATATTTGGACATTATGTGACACGCGTTATTCAGAACACGATATCGACCATTCTAATACTGAAAAGAAGGATAGGTTCATCACCTCCAATCCCGATTCATATTTCATATTTAGTTAGCGAAAAGAAAAGTGTCAATAAACAAACTACATTTCAATTTTATCCACGATTTTGGCTTCATTACGTAGTCTTGACTACATGATAAACAATATCTGTGGAAGTTGTATACAAAGTATCGTCATAATATTTAGCCAACAAATATTGTGGGACACCAAAAATGTAAATGCATGAAACTGTTCTTACAGCAGATGTATAATGTGTGAGTGCGACGAACTACATTGAGAAACTGAAGATCCATTACGTACTTGCATGTTTATCTGCGAAAATGGTCCTTGTCGGTACATCAGCATAGAGTTCGTACAGAATCGCTGGAACATTGCAAAACATTCATATTAATCGAACATCTAAATACGCATAATGCTGGTATCACCAGGATGAGTTCTTTCTCCTCACCCCCGTGGCAGTAATTGAATTAAGAGTCAGACGGGAATAACATTTAAATCAATTGACGACCATTGAGCAACCGTCACGAATTTTCAAACGTCCACTGCCATGTATGAAGGCGAGTGACACCACGAGTGCTAAGGTCGATCGAGGGGGTTCGTCGTGATCGTATTGAATGACATTGAGCGGTCACAGACCAAGTCGGGACTCAATCGACCACGATTGATGCCAGCGTGTGGGTTGCCGTTGTCATGTTGAAGGAGAGGGTGCTGACGATCTCTTCGAATTGAAAATTCTATTACAGCACCGTGTTTCCCACGCACCGAATAGTTACGTTACACACCGCCATGTTACAGGCTACAATTCGGAGCCCTCTGGCGGCAGACGGCTGCAGATAGGTAGGCATGAAGAGCAAAGGCGTAGAATGTCAATAATGTGAGTTTTATTTAAAAAGCCCCAAGATTTTAACATAAAAATTCGGAGGCATTACTTTTCAGCCCGCTCTCGTACAATCAACCAACGAAGACGAAAACGCGAGTGGTTTCTTCGTTCTCCTTCCACAAATTTGCGCTTGTCTTGAAGCATTGCTTCACGTAAGAGCTTTCCGAGCGCTCTATATGCGCTGCTGCACAGCAATGGAATTTATGAATCTCTCAGTTTCCCTTTCTGAAGATAGCTGGCTGGCCAACTGCGAGGGCTCTCCCTGTTAACGCAGCTTCCCGTATGGCCGTTTCCCACGCACCGAATAGTTACGTTACACACCGCCATGTTACAGGCTACAATTCGGAGCCCTCTGGCGGCAGACGGCTGCAGATAGGTAGGCATGAAGAGCAAAGGCGTAGAATGTCAATAATGTGAGTTTTATTTAAAAAGCCCCAAGATTTTAACATAAAAATTCGGAGGCATTACTTTTCAGCCCGCTCTCGTACAATCAACCAACGAAGACGAAAACGCGAGTGGTTTCTTCGTTCTCCTTCCACAAATTTGCGCTTGTCTTGAAGCATTGCTTCACGTAAGAGCTTTCCGAGCGCTCTATATGCGCTGCTGCACAGCAATGGAATTTATGAATCTCTCAGTTTCCCTTTCTGAAGATAGCTGGCTGGCCAACTGCGAGGGCTCTCCCTGTTAACGCAGCTTCCCGTATGGCCGTTGGCCAAAAAGATTACCATCAGCGTCGCAATATTTTTCCGGCTTACGACAGCAGTTCTGCCCAGGGTCCCCAACCATTTAATCATCTCTCTTCCGGTGACTTCATCTCAGATTCTGCTCGTGTTTACAAACAAGATGCCATTTATATGTATGCGGAGCCCCTTATTGCCTCGCTGCTTTCTGAAATATGCCCATTCCGTTGCTGTCTCCTCCTCGCGACATCTGCAATCATTTATTACGATTTCGCCTTGCAGATTACGACTGAAATTCGGAAGCGAGATGACACGATTGACGTATCAGATGACATAAATGTTACCGGCCTGAGTGTATCTATTGCAGAACGTGCGAAAGAGTTTATCTGCATGCAATTCCTACAAATAATAAAACTGTGATCCCCATGGAAACAAGTGTGACGACATTCCAGAGTGCCATGATCCTATTTTCCAAAAGGAATACGTATTGTCAGAATATCTATCTTCGACCATTGGTACTCGTACATACCCCTCCCCTGTTCGCCCCGATAGCTGAGTCTGTCATGCCAAGGGGTCCGGGTTCGATTCCCGGCTGGGTCGGAGATTTTCTCAGCCCAGGGACTGGGTGTTGTGTTGTGCTCATTATCATTTCTTCATCATCAGTGGAAGGCAACGGGAAACGACCACTGGAATCCCTTCCCCAGACGCTCATGCGGTGGACCACTCTGACGAGGCTTCCCCCAAGACAGGACCTGCTGTAAGGCAGAGCACAAAGTTAAGTTCCTCCCCTGCCCCCAACCTCTGCCGTACAGAACTTTGAAATTGAAACCAATACAATAACGACGAATAAGGCGGAGCCCCTGAAATTTCGCGCTATGCTTACTGAAGGTAATAGTTAAAACTTTTTCCCATTTGTAGCTTAAACCAAGCACTGGTTTTAGCAGCTGTTTGACGTAATGCACTAATATCACCTTGTAGCACAATGAATAACGTCGCTGGTGTTGTTGTGGTCTTCAGTCAGACTGGTTCGATGCGGTTCTCCACGCTGGTCTGTACTGTGCAAGTCTCTGCATGTCTGCTGTAACCTACATCCACTTGAACCTGCTTTTTATAGTCAAGTGTTGGTCTCCCTCTGCGATACGTGTTCCAAAACATCCCTTAATTGCCACATAAACTATTCCTGTAAGACACAGGAAATGTCATATTAAGATTCTTTAAGTCAGTTGTGCTGTAAAGCTGTTTTCTCACCAGTTCGAATCAGTGCCTCTTCATTACTCACTCGATCTACCCATCTAATAGTCAGCATTTTTTCTGGATTTGAAAATATTTTGTCCCTTTCTTGTCCTTACTGTTTCACTTCCATATAAGGCTACACTTCACACAAATACCTTCAGAAAAGGCTTTCGACCTTAAATTTATTTCCGATGTTCCTGGGCAATTTCATGTATTAATTTGTTGTTTATCGTTTTATCCTTCGCTTTGCTGGAAGAAAAACAAAAATATAAATTTTTTATGGTGAGTTATTTTCTGTGTAAACCTTTCACAAGGGTCAGAATTGCTTTTTCTTCCGTTAATTCGTAAAAAGCAATTCTACTTTCCAACTCATACTTCATCAGTAGGAAGACAAGACCTTTATGACAGAACTTGATGAAATGAAGTGATAGATTACTACGCGACACGCTCTAAGACATTAAGGAATGGCGAGAAGTGCTGGTAGGGGGGGGGGGGGGGGGAGAGAGTTAAAATAGTAGAAGGAGAAGAAGGCTTCAATATTGTGCAAAAGGTTGTAGGATGTTGTAGTAAGAAGAAGAGAAAGAATGAAAGATTCGGATGGCACTGTTGGTCGGAAGACGACTTGTGGTCGGTGCAGCAGCCTCGTTGGGAAAGATTTCCTTCCTCCGCCCACAACACTGTGCGAGAGTTGCGCTGTAAGTGTGTGTTGCTACCCTACCACGATACTATTGTACTTGGCCTCGTGACCATTACCGGGAACACTCGCTGACTTTACGGTAAACGAGCACAGTGGCGACTAAGGTAAGCGCATGCCACTATGAATGATTTCAAGACTGTTGTGCATATTCTATCAAGTGTTCCAGCGTGTCCTCTCCAAATTTCATGATAAAAACTCACAATAAGCCGACTGAAGCTCCCTCACTACCAAGTACAATAATATTGTGGTCGACTAATATCTGTTGAGCGTATGTTATTGTAATAGACGTGAGGACAGTGTGTTGTCATTTTCGTGTTGTATGAGGACAGACCCCCCCATGAACCATGGACCTTGCCGTTGGTGGGGAGGCTTGCGTGCCTCAGCGATACAGATAGCCGTACCGTAGGTGCAACCACAACGGAGGGGTATCTGTTGAGAGGCCAGACAAACGTGTGGTTCCTGAAGAGGGGCAGCAGCCTTTTCAGTAGTTGCAAGGGCAACAGTCTGGATGATTGACTGATCTGGCCTTGTAACAATAACCAAAACGGCCTTGCTGTGCTGGTACTGCGAACGGCTGAAAGCAAGGGGAAACTACAGCCGTAATTTTTCCCGAGGGCATGCAGCTTTACTGTATGATTACATGATGATGGCGTCCTCTTGGGTAAAATATTCCGGAGGTAAAATAGTCCCCCATTCGGATCTCCGGGCGGGGACTACTCAAGAGGATGTCGTTATCAGGCGAAAGAAAACTGGCGTTCTACGGATCGGAGCGTGGAATGTCAGATCCCTTAATCGGGCAGGTAGGTTAGAAAATTTAAAAAGGGAAATGGATAGGTTGAAGTTAGATATAGTGGGAATTAGTGAAGTTCGGTGGCAGGAGGAACAAGACTTCTGGTCAGGTGACTACAGGGTTATAAACACAAAATCAAATAGGGGTAATGCAGGAGTAGGTTTAATAATGAATAGGAAAATAGGAATGCGGGTAAGCTACTACAAACAGCATAGTGAACGCATTATTGTGGCCAAGATAGATACGAAGCCCACGCCTACTACAGTAGTACAAGTTTATATGCCAACTAGCTCTGCAGATGACGACGAAATTGAAGAAATGTATGATGAAATAAAAGAAATTATTCAGATTGTGAAGGGAGACGAAAATTTAATAGTCATGGGTGACTGGAATTCGAGTGTAGGAAAAGGGAGAGAAGGAAACATAGTAGGTGAATATGGATTGGGGGACAGAAATGAAAGAGGAAGCCGCCTGGTAGAATTTTGCGCAGAGCACAACATAATCATAACTAACACTTGGTTTAAGAATCATGAAAGAAGGTTGTATACATGGAAGAACCCTGGAGATACTAAAAGGTATCAGATAGATTATATAATGGTAAGACAGAGATTTAGGAACCAGGTTTTAAATTGTAAGACATTTCCAGGGGCAGATGTGGACTCTGACCACAATCTATTGGTTATGACCTGTAGATTAAAACTGAAGAAACTGCAAAAAGGTGGGAATTTAAGGAGATGGGACCTGGATAAACTAAAAGAACCAGAGGTTGTACAGAGATTCAGGGAGAGCATAAGGGAGCAATTGACAGGAATGGGGGAAATAAATACAGTAGAAGAAGAATGGGTAGCTTTGAGGGATGAAGTAGTGAAGGCAGCAGAGGACCAAGTAGGTAAAAAGACGAGGGCTAGTAGAAATCCTTGGGTAACAGAAGAAATATTGAATTTAATAGATGAAAGGAGAAAATATAAAAATGCAGTAAGTGAAACAGGCAAAAAGGAATACAAACGTCTCAAAAATGAGATCGACAGGAAGTGCAAAATGGCTAAGCAGGGATGGCTAGAGGACAAATGTAAGGATGTAGAGGCCTATCTCACTAGGGGTAAGATAGATACCGCCTACAGGAAAATTAAAGAGACCTTTGGAGATAAGAGAACGACTTGTATGAATATCAAGAGCTCAGATGGAAACCCAGTTCTAAGCAAAGAAGGGAAAGCAGAAAGGTGGAAGGAGTATATAGAGGGTCTATACAAGGGCGATGTACTTGAGGACAATATTATGGAAATGGAAGAGGATGTAGATGAAGATGAAATGGGAGATAAGATACTGCGTGAAGAGTTTGACAGAGCACTGAAAGACCTGAGTCGAAACAAGGCCCCCGGAGCAGACAATATTCCATTGGAACTACTGACGGCCGTGGGAGAGCCAGTCCTGACAAAACTCTACCATCTGGTGAGCAAGATGTATGAAACAGGCGAAATACCCTCAGACTTCAAGAAGAATATAATAATTCCAATCCCAAAGAAAGCAGGTGTTGACAGATGTGAAAATTACCGAACTATCAGCTTAATAAGTCACAGCTGCAAAATACTAACACGAATTCTTTACAGACGAATGGAAAAACTAGTAGAAGCCAACCTCGGGGAAGATCAGTTTGGATTCCGTAGAAACACTGGAACACGTGAGGCAATACTGACCTTACGACTTATCTTAGAAGAAAGATTAAGGAAAGGCAAACCTACGTTTCTAGCATTTGTAGACTTAGAGAAAGCTTTTGACAATGTTGACTGGAATACTCTCTTTCAAATTCTAAAGGTGGCAGGGGTAAAATACAGGGAGCGAAAGGCTATTTACAATTTGTACAGAAACCAGATGGCAGTTATAAGAGTCGAGGGACATGAAAGGGAAGCAGTGGTTGGGAAGGGAGTAAGACAGGGTTGTAGCCTCTCCCCGATGTTGTTCAATTTGTATATTGAGCAAGCAGTAAAGGAAACAAAAGAAAAATTCGGAGTAGGTATTAAAATTCATGGAGAAGAAATAAAAACTTTGAGGTTCGCCGATGACATTGTAATTCTGTCAGAGACAGCAAAGGACTTGGAAGAGCAGTTGAATGGAATGGACAGTGTCTTGAAAGGAGGATATAAGATGAACATCAACAAAAGCAAAACAAGGATAATGGAATGTAGTCTAATTAAGTCGGGTGATGCTGAGGGAATTAGATTAGGAAATGAGGCACTTAAAGTAGTAAAGGAGTTTTGCTATTTGGGGAGCAAAATAACTGATGATGGTCGAAGTAGAGAGGATATAAAATGTAGGCTGGCAATGGCAAGGAAAGCGTTTCTGAAGAAGAGAAATTTGTTAACATCCAGTATAGATTTAAGTGTCAGGAAGTCATTTCTGAAAGTATTCGTATGGAGTGTAGCCATGTATGGAAGTGAAACATGGACGATAAACAGTTTGGACAAGAAGAGAATAGAAGCTTTCGAAATGTGGTGCTACAGAAGAATGCTGAAGATTAGATGGGTAGATCACATAACTAATGAGGAAGTATTGAATAGGATTGGGGAGAAGAGAAGTTTGTGGCACAACTTGACCAGAAGAAGGGATCGGTTGGTAGGACATGTTCTGAGGCATCAAGGGATCACCAATTTAGTATTGGAGGGCAGCGTGGAGGGTAAAAATCGTAGAGGGAGACCAAGAGATGAATACACTAAGCAGATTCAGAAGGATGTAGGTTGCGGTAGGTACTGGGAGATGAAAAAGCTTGCACAGGATAGAGTAGCATGGAGAGCTGCATCAAACCAGTCTCAGGACTGAAGACCACAACAACAACAATGAGGACAGAAAAGAGATGACGAAAACGGTGCCGCCGGCCGCGGTGGCCGTGCGGTTCTAGGCGCTTCAGTCCGGAGCCACGGGACTGCTACGGTCTCAGGTTCGAATCCTGCCTCGGGCATGGATGTGTGTGATGTACTTAGGTTAGTTGCTTTTAAGTAGTTCTAAGTTATAGGGGACTGATGACCTAAGCTGTTAAGTCCCATAGCGCTCAGAGCCATTGGAACCAAAACGGTGACGACACATGGCGTACTCCTCTCGGATAGCAAGAAGCTTAACGTCCCTATCCGACAGACGTACCACCAATAGTGTCAAATGCTCTGACTTCATGCGACGTTGCGAAGAGGTTTGGAATTTAATCCACAACATGGGAACAAAGTCCAGCGATCGCGACCTGTACGCCACCATCTCTACTTCCCTTGTCGTTCGAACACTATGTGCTTATTCACTGGCCTTCGGTATAAACCATTTAGCCAGAGAAGTGAGTAATTAAGGACTTGGTATACAATGTCATATGTACCGCATATGCACTGGAAATTACATTAATACCAGTTAAACTTCATACTACTCTTTCTGCATTCATACATTCAAGACAGTCCATATCTCATATCTTCTCACGTCGACCCTTTGTCTCTGTCTGGACTTGCACTCCTTGGACTACTGGTATTGTCTATTGTAAACAGCTGCCAAAACAGGTCCGTCACAGGCGTAGGTTTCGAAATTCCTGCTCTGATTAAGGCCATGAGAAACTTGTCTGACGTAGCGCAAACACTCTATTATCACATGTTTGAGGTCTGCTATTTGACTTTGGTGGACTTTGCAGTACGGAGATGGCTGAAATTTTATCATAAAAAGAATACACTTTGTATTCCAAGCTAAACACAAGAGATGGTGAGTGTTTCAGGACGAGGGGTACCACAAGTCGTTGCTGTACGAAACCTTGAACTAATGGAGATGCTCTCCTTCTTCGAATCTTATCGACGTACCAGTTGTCCTCAGTGAAGTAGTTATGTAGGAGATGGTGAACTGTTTGTGCTGCTCTCCTAAATATGAATTTATGACCCAAGAAAGTCCTCCGTAACTGTGGGGGCATCTCTCTTGCCAGTCAAATACTAGCGGCGAAAATTTCTGCCACCACCTGGTTTGAAACGTCTACTGTTCGCCAGCACGAGAAACACTACTGCGACGATAAACAGTGCGCTTCCCTTCAGTAGTAGTCCTCCTGTCACTACCAAGAAAAAAAATGCGCATTTGGCTCTTACTGAAGTTTACAAGAATCGTCCCGTGTTTCATAGTGTAACCGTATACAGAGTGTTACAAAAGGTACGGCCAAACTTTCAGGAAACATTCCTCAGACACAAATAAAGAAAAGATGGTATGTGGACATGTGACCGGAAACGCTTAATTTCCACGTTAGAGCTCATTTTAGTTTCGTCAGTATGTACTGTACTTCCTCGATTCACCGCCAGTTGGCCCAATTGAAGGAAGGTAATGTTGACTTCGGTGCTTGTGTTGACATGCGACTCATTACTCTACTGTACTAGCATCAAGCACATCAGTACGTAGCATCGACAGGTTAGTGTTCATCACGAACGTGGTTTTGCAGTCAGTGCAATGTTTACAAATGCAGAGTTGGCAGATGCCCATTTGATGTACGGATTAGCACGGGGCAATAGCCGTGGCGCGGTACGTTTGTATCGAGACAGATTTCCAGAACGAAGGTGTCCCGACAGGAAGACGTTCGAAGCAATTGATCGGCGTCTTAGGGAGCACGGAACATTCCAGCCTATAACTCGCGACTGGGGAAGACGTAGAACGACGAGGACACCTGCAATGGACGAGGCAATTCTTCGTGCAGTTGACGATAACCGTAATGTCAGCGTCAGAGAAGTTACTGCTGTACAAGGTAACGTTGACCACGTCACTGTATGGAGAGTGCTACGGGAGAACCAGTTGTTTCCGTACCATGTACAGCGTGTGCAGGCACTATCAGCAGCTGATTGGCCTCCACGGGTACACTTCTGCGAATGGTTCATCCAACAATGTGTCAATCTCATTTCAGTGCAAATGTTCTCTTTACGGATGAGGCTTCATTCCAACGTGATCAAATTGTAAATTTTCACAATCAACTTGTGTGGGCTGACGAGAATCCACACGCAATTGTGAAATCACGTCATCAACACAGATTTTGTGTGAACGTTTGGGCAGGCATTGTTGGTGATGTCTTGATTGGGCCCCATGTTCTTCCACCTACGCTCAATGGAGCACGTTATCATCATTTCATACGGGATGCTCTACCTGTGCTGCTAGAACATGTGCTTTACAAGCACGACACAACATGTGGTTCATGCACGATGGAGCTCCTGCACATTTCAGTTGAAGTGTTCGTACGCTTCTCAACAACAGATTCGGTGACCGATGGATTGGTAGAGGAGGACCAATTCCATGGCCTCCACGCTCTCATGACCTCAACCCTCTTGACTTTCATTTATGGGGGCATTTGAAAGCTCTTGTCTACGCAACCCCGGTACCAAATGTAGAGACTCTTCTTGCTCGTATTGTGGACGGCTGTGATACAGTATGCCATTCTCCAGGGCTGCATCAGCGCATCAGGGATTCCATGCGACGGAGGGTGGATGCATGTATCCTCGCTAACGGAGGACATTTTGAACATATCCTGTAACAAAGTGTTTGAAGTCACGCTGGTACGTTCTGTTGCTGTGTGATTCCATTCCACGATTAATGTGATTTGAAGAGAAGTAATAAAAAGAGCTCTAACATGGAAAGTAAGCGTTTCCGGACACATGTCCACATAACATATTTTCTTTCTTTGTGCGTGAGAAATGTTTCCTGAAAGTTTGGCCGTACCTGTTTGTAACACCCTGTATAAAAAGCGGCCGCGTACGATATTATAATAGTGAAACTGAAACTTAATGCAGCCTCATGCGACTCGAGATAAGGTAGAAAAGAAAATGCAGAGCTTCTTTCCGCTTTTCAAAAAGAATTAAAGAGGGAACACAGCTGCAACCACACGACAAACCGCGTCTCTCCTGTTTATGTCACCCATTGTGAATTTACCGACAAGAACGTGCCTACCTACACACATTAATTTCTGATTGCGGTACAGATTTTGACGTCGTAACTGAAGGATAGTTGCGAAGTTAAAGAGAATGTGTGATGGCTCCATGAGACACTGCTAAGGTATTTGGAATTTAATCCACAACACTGGTGCAGTCTGGTGATCAGGAACAAGCTTCTCCCAGTCATGCGTGGTTTTTTGCAGCCCAGAACTGGCTTTATTTTAAGTAGTTTCTTGAGCTTTTCTATTTTGAAGCGATATATGATGCAGTTCTCCTGTCCACACATATGGTGAGTCGCGTGCAGCTTAAATGTTCTTCTGAATACGTGACTCTGAAAACAGTTTTCTGTGGCAGTTACGTGCTATGTTCGTGTAATCCTACCTTATTTGGACCTTTAAGAATTTGAATATAGCGTAAAACCTTTCGCTCTAATAAAGTTACAAAAGCTACACTAATTAAAACACGAATAACCAGTAAAAGAAAATTCAAAACAATCATAAAGTAATCTTCCACTTAACTGTGCTCGTCGTTGATGATGCAAAACAAGCGATGGAGATTTGTAAATAATATATTTACTCTACCTTCTTAATTTGTCTGTGAACGTATTAACGGGAATACAGATCAAGTCATCGTAACGCTAAAATTTGTAAATCAATGAAAGTGTGTAAAACAAGACTGAGCTGAATGCCAAGTAGTTCTAGCACAATTAAAACACAATGCAGTTCCGTCAGTTAAGAACGTGAAGAAAATTTCTCTCTTTAGGTAAAACTTTGTATCTCACGCAATAAATGTTCTTGTCGTTTTGTCGATTAGTTACAGTGTCTTTATATGTAAGTGTAGCCGGCCAGAGTGGCCGTGCGGTTCTAGGCGCTACAGTCTGGAACCGAGCGGCCGCTACGGTCGTAGGTTCGAATCCTGCCTAGGGCATGGATGTGTGTGATGTCCTTAGGTTAGTTAGGTTTAATTAGTTCTAAGTTCTAGGCGGCTGATGACCTCAGAAGTTAAGTCGCATAGTGCTCAGAGCCATTTGAACCATATGTAAGTATATTTCCACATTTTTTTTATGGGTGAATGATAAGTGTCCTGAAGACATCTATATATAAAGCAAATGAATGGTTGCAATATTAACTGCAAGAATGAGACCTCGTAACTAGCAAGCACCTCTTTATATTATTGTTTCTTCTCCAGTTCGTTAGGCAGTATAGAATTTCAAGGCATCTAGTTTGAATACGCTCATAACGTACTGGCGTTGACCTAATAATCACATTGTGTTTCTGAATTTGAAATCGTTTTGCGTCTGGCCTTAGCACATGTTCTACACTGAAGTGCCAGAGAAACTGGTGTAGGCATGCGTATTCAAATACTAAGATATGGAAACAGGCAGAAGATGTCACTGCAATCGGCAACGTCTATATAAGACAACAAGTGTATGGCGCAGTTGTTAGATCGGTTACTGCTGCTGAAATGGCAGATTATTAAGATTTTTGTAAGTCTGAGCGTGATGTTTCAGTCGGTGCACGAGCGATGGGACACAGCATCTCCGAGGTAGCGATGAGGCGGGGATTGTTCCGCACGACCATTTCACGAGTATACCGTGAAGATTAGGAATCAGGAATCCGGTAAAACATCAAATCTCCGACATCCTTGCGGCGGGAAAATGATGCTGCGAGAACGAGACCAACGATGACGGAAGAGAATCGTTCAAGTGACAGGTGTGCAACTCTTCCGCAAATTGCTGCAGATTTCAGTGCTGGGCCATCAACGAGCGTTCCTCACAAGCGACTTCTAATCAATCTGCGGGCCTATGGGGTATCGTCTCAGTTGTGCGATTGGATTCGTGATTTCCTGTCAGGAAGGTCGCTGTTCGTAGTAATAGACGGCAAATCATCGAGTAAAACTGAAGTGATATCAGGTGTTCCCCAGGGAAGCGTCCTGGCACCTATGCTGTTCCTGATCTATATAAATGACCTGGGTGACAATCTGAGCAGTTCTCTTAGGTTGTTCGCAGATGATGCTGTAATTTACCGTCTAGTAAGGTCATCCGAAGACCAGTATCAGTTGCAAAGCGATTTAGAAAAGATTGCTGTATGGTGTGGCAGGTGGCAGTTGACGCTAAATAACGAAAAGTGTGAGATGATCCACATGAGGTCCAAAAGAAATCCGTTAGAATTCGATTACTCGATAAATAGTACAATTCTCAAGGCTGTCAATTCAACTAAGTACCTGGGTGTTAAAATTACGAACAACTTCAGTTGGAAAGACCTCATAGATAATATTGTGGGGAAGGCGAGCCAAAGGTTGCGCTTCATTGGCAAGACACTTAGAAGATGCAACGAGTCCACTAAAGAGACAGCTTACACTACACTCGTTCGTCCTCTGTTAGAATATTGCTGCGCAGTGTGGGATCCTTACCAGGTGGGATTGACGGAGGACATCGGAAGGGTGCAAAAAAAGGCATCTCGTTTTGTATTATCACGTAATAGGGGAGAGAGTGGGGCAGATATGATACGCGAGTTGGGATGGGATTCATTAAAGCAAAGACGTTTTCCGGAAGTAGAATGGTAGAGAGATAGTATGAATGTGGTTCGATGAACCCTCTGCCAAGCACTTAAATGTGAATTGCAGAGTAATCGTGTAGATGTAGATGTAGGGTGCAAACCATTCACCGAAACATCATCGATATGAGCTTTCAAAGCCGAAGGCCCACTCGTGCCTCTTGATGACTGCGCGACACAAAGCTTTACGCCTCCCCTAGGCGCGTCAACACCGACATTGGACTGTTGATAACTGGCAACATGTTGCCTGGTGGGACGAGTCTCGTTTCAAATTGCATCGAGCGGATGGACGTGTACGGGTATGGAGACAACCTCATGAATCCATGGACCTAGCATGTCAGAAAGGGACTGCTCAAGCTGGTGGAGGCTGTGTTATGGTGTGCGCTGTGTGCGGTTGGAGTGATACGGGCCCCCTGACACGTCTAGATACGACTCTGACAAGTGACCCGTACGTAAGCATCCTGTTTGATCACCTGCATCCATTCGTGTCAGATGTGCATTCCGACGGAGTTGGGCAACTCCAGAAGAACAATGCGACACCCCACACTTCCAGAATTGCTACAGAGTGGCTCCAGGAACACTCGTCTGAGTTTAAATACTTTCGCTAGCCACCAAACTCCCCAGACATGAACATTATTGGGCATATCTGGGATGCCTTGAAACATGCTGGTCAAAAGAGATCTCCACCCCCTCGTTATCTTGCAGGTATATATACAGCCTTGCAGAATTCATGGTGTTAGTTTTCTCCAGCACTACTTCAGACATCAGTCGAGTCCATTCCACGTCTTGGTACGGCACTTCCGCGTCCTCTACGATATTAGGCGGGTGTACCAGTTTCTTTGACTCTTCAGTGTATGTGTACGTGCTGTGTCGCCGGTCTTGATATGGCAGCGAGTCTCCCCTGGAGCCTTTGCCGACGTTGGTCGCAACGTCAGCGACTTCGGCTACGGAGGCAGCATATACATTTGCGGAACTGTGTCACTGAAATTTAACAACAGCAGCGGAGCTCGTGCTTTCAACATGTTGTGCGCCACGTGACGAAGTCCCCTGTAACGACGTTATCATATTGTACTGTTTTGCTGGCTAATGAAGAGAAGAAGAAGAGCTGCAGACAGCCGCTGCAACTGCACGAGAGTGCTGAAAGTACGGCCGCATTTACGGTCCAGACCCAGAATCGTTAAACATGTTTATTGAATGATGAACGTAATTACCGGGCTTACGACTTTCATTTTACCTTCCGCATCGGAGAAGAAAAAAAAGGCCGTGGTTCGCAGAATCGACTGCGGTGGTGGTCTCTAGCGCCGGTTACCTTTTTAGTTTTGCCGCAGCTCCCAAGGGCTCGCTAAACACGGTTCGTTACGTAGCGGGCCAATAACTGCGTTTTCGCGTAACACACACACACACACACACACACACACACACACACACAGGTAAGACATTCCGGCAGATAGGCTTTTTCGCTTTCTCTCCTTTTCTCAGTTTCTGACATGGTGGAAGTGTAGGGCAACCAATGCATTGTTGATCACGTAATTTTGCATTTCGTTATGTGTTGAAACTCTTTTGGTGATGAAAGATACCGTTTCTTACTCATTTACAATTGCTTATTCATTTATCACTGTTTCGTTCAGACCTACCCTTTTTATTCTGTTACGCGTCGTATGACACGTAACTGGCACTATATTGCACTCCACTATTGTTCAAATTACAATCATAAAGTTATTCGTAGCCAAACAAAATGATTACCATAATATAACGATTACAACAAACCGAAATGAAATTGGTATAACACAATCACCAATTAAAAATAAAGAACTAAATCCTATCTATGCAGTACAGTTTTGTTATTTTACACACGTCCAAGATATCGTGGCTGTCAAGGAGAAACTTCAAGTCTGGCCAGTCTCTTGGCAAGAAGAGAATCCTACCTAAGCAGCTACGGTATAACTGACCCACTGACCCAGTCTTCGTCAGGTACGTGCGGGTTACCATTAGTCTAGCTAACACACAATGTGAACCCGAAAGTCACCGACATTATTTCGGAGATTGTTCAGGGATATTTGGCGAGTATTTTGGTACAAACGACCCGTGGAAGGAAAGCAGAAGGAACCTTGGGACACAGCGTCTACCGCAAGCCAACGCATACAGATCTATATCTGCAGGCAACAAGCTACCATCATCCTGCACAATGCGATAGTGCATTACGTACGTTAGCTCATAGAGCACATGTGGTATCTGATCCTGAAAGCCCGTGGAGTGAAACACTACATTTAAAGACAGTGTTCCGACAAAACGGTTATACTGAGAGACAGATACGTAATGCATTCAGGCCCAGGCGAGTTCAATCTATGGAGCAGAATGAAGATACGAAGACACCCACCACTTTGGCCCTTTTGCCGTATTTTGAAGAAGAGCCCTCGGAAGATATGGAATTAAGTGTGTTTTTCAACCATTTGCAAAGCTGAGAAACCTGTTGGGTTCGGTTATGGATGACCTTGACCTGAGGAAATGTGGTGCGTACAAGATTCCTTGCCAATGTGGTGCAGCATATATAGGCCAGACATGCCGCACAGTACAAGAATGCTGCAATGGGCATCAGCGTCATACACGCCTTCGTCAACCGGAAAAGTCAGCAATTGCGGAACACTGCCTGAATACAGGACATCGGATGATTTATGAAAAGACTGAAGTTTTATCCCCGGCATCACCTTTCTGGGACTGCGTCATTAAGGAAGCAACACATATCCGTACAGCCGGTACTCTCATCAGCAAGGATACGGGATTTCAGCTAGGCACAGCCTAGAGTCCAGCACTGGCTGCTATTAAATCACGTCGCGAAAATCAAGATTCCTCGATAACAGGCCCGCCATGACACTGGCCTCGTACGGCCATTGGTGAGTAACGTCTGGCCGCAATGTTGGCAAACGCAGCGTACAGCGCACGCGCAGGAGAGCCGTTCTGCGATTAGCGGCAAGAGTTTGAATATGGCACCATCTACACTACTGGCCATTAAAATTGCTACACCACGAAGATGACGTGCTACAGACGCGAAATTTAACCGACAGGAAGAAGATGCTGTGATATGCAAATTATTTGCTTTTCAAAGCATTCACACAAGGTTCGCGCAGCTGGCGACACCTACAACGTGCTGACATGAGAAAAGTTTCCAACCGATTTCTCATACACAAACAGCAGTTGACCGGCGTTACCTGGTGAAACGTTGTTGTGATGCCACGTTCCCGACTTTGATAAAGATCGGACTGTAGCCTATCGCGATTGCGGTATATCATATCGCCACATTGCTGTTCGCGTTGGTCGAGATGCAAAAACGATTAGAGTCAACAGATGGGGACGTTTGCAAGACAACAACCATCTGCACGAACAGTTCGACGACGTTTGCAGCAGCATGGACTATCAGCTCGTAGACCATGGCTGCGGTTACCCTTCACGCTGCATCACAGACAGGACGGCCTGCGATGGTGTACTCAACGACGAACATGGGTGCACGAATGGAGAAACGTCATTTTTTCGGATGAATCCAGGTTCTGTTCATGACGATCGCATCAGTGTTTGGCGATATCGCGGTGAACGCACATTGGAAGCGTGTATTCGTCATCGCCATACTGGCGTATCACCCGGCGTGATGGTATGGGGTGCCATTGGCTACACGTCTCCGTCACCTCTTGTTCGCATTGACGGCACTTTGAACAGTGGACGTTACATTTCAGATGTGTTACGACCCGTGGCTCTACCCTTCATTCGATCCCTGCGAAACCCTACATTTCAGCACGATAATGCACGACCGCATGTTGCAGGTCCTGTACGGGCCTTTCTGGATACAGAAAATGTTAGACTGTTGCGCTGGTCAGCACATTCTCCAGATCTCTCACCAATTGAAAACGCCTGGTCAATGGTGGCCGAGCAACTGGCTCGTCACAATACGCCAGTCACTACTCTTAATGAACTGTGGTATCGTGTTGAAGCTGCATGGGCTGCTGTATCTGTACACGACATTCAAGCTCTGTTTGACTCAATGCCCAGGCGTATCAAGGCCGTTATTACGGCCAGAGGTGGTTGTTCTTGGTACTGATTTCTCAGGATCTATGCACCCAAATTGCGTGAAAATGTAATCACACGTCAGTTCTAGTATAATAAATTTGTCCAATGAATACCCGTTTATCATCTGCGTTTCTTCATGGTGTAGCAATTTTAATGGCCAGTAGTGTAAGTGCAAATATTTGCGCACGCGCGATTTCCGCGTCTGCGCGTTCTGGAAACGGGGCGTCTAAGTGCGGATACCGTCAGTCGAACCTAGCCACCAGCAATGTTGAACCACCTGGGGATGTCGGACAGTTGCTCCGAGGAAATATTGTCGAACTTGGACAACGTCATCCGGCGGCAAACCCGTGAAGACTATTTCCAAAATGGTTCAAATGTCTCTGAGCGCTATGGTACTTAACATCTGAGGTCATCAGTCCCGTAGAACTTAGAGCTACTTAAACCTAACTAACCTAAGGACATCACACACATCCGTGCCCGAGGCAGGATTCGAACATGCGACGGTAGCGGCCGCGTGGTTCGACTATTTACTACAACACATCCGCCGGGAAAGCTTGAATAGTCACAGTTCGCAATACCGCTATGTGGTTACCGTTACTGCGGGAGCAGCTAACCAACAGCCCGTCTTTATAGCACTCTTCGACTACATTCAGTGAACTCGTATACGAGGTACATATCGATCAACTCTTCATTAGTAAATTTATCCGTACTACCGTGTATTATTGTTAACGTACGAGTAGTCATTGTTATAACGCCATTCACGGAAGCTGCTGTGACAGCGAGTAAATCAACACTGAAGACTATTTAAGAGTGCACGAGCTACACGTTTACGACTTGAAAAAAAGAGGCAATATAAGAAATGACATTTTTCGGTCGGTTACATTTACATGGAAAGATAACAATATCACGGGTATTAAGGCGGTCTGCTTGGAGCAGACACGATCGTCTCTGTTGGATACATCTATCCAGACCATCACGCAGAAATTTCAAATTGCATCAGAATCCACTGCAAGTACTATGACAGTTAGGCGGGAGGTGAGAAAACTTGGAATTCATGGTCGTGCGGCTGTTCATAAGCCACACATCACGCCAGTAAATGCCAAACGACGCCTCGCTTGGTGTAAAGGACCGTAAACATTGGACGATAGAACAGTAGAAAAACGTTGCCTGGAGTGACGAATCACGGTACACAATGTGGCCATCCGATGGCAGGGTGAGCGTATGGCGAAAGCTCGGTGAACGTCATTTGCCAGCATGTGTAGTGCCAACAGTAAAATTCGGAGGCGGTTGTGTTATGGTGTGGTCGTGTTTTCCATGGATTGGGCTTGCACCCCTTGTTGTTTTGCGTAGTACTATCACAGTACAGGCCTAAATTGATGTTTTAAGCAGCTTCTTGCTTCCCACTGTTGAAGAGCAATTCGGAGATAGCGATTTCATCATTCAGCAGGATCGAGTACCTGTTAATAATTCACAGCCTGTGGCGGAGTGGTCACACGACAATAACATCCCTGTAATGGACTTGCCTGCACAGAGTCCTGACCTGAATCCTATAGAACACCTTTGCGATGTTTTGGAACGCCGACTTGGTGCCGGGCCTTACCGACTGACATCCATACCTCTCCTCAGTGTAGCACTCCGTGAAGAATGGGCTGCCATTCCCCAAGAAATCTTCCAGCACCTGGTTGAACGTACGCCTGCGAGAGTGGAAGCTGTCAAGGATAAGCACTACCGATGGAGGGCGCTACGAACTTGTAAGCCATTTTCAGCCAGGTGTCCGGATACTTTTGATCACATAGTATATTTAATTCAGTGCTTCAGACTCCGTGGGCTCATGTGAGCCAAAGCTACTTCGTTATGGACCAACTCAGTTCATAGGAAGCTGATACAAAAACGTGAAACCCGTAAAAGAAGACTATTAAAAACACAAAAATTTAGCAGTGCTATAGTAAATAACTAGTTAGTGCAAATCTCTAAATTCATGTACTGAGCAACAACAGTAAGTTCCAAGAAAGGCTCTCAACACATCAGAAATAAAAAAACTGAGGTTTCCGATCAAGTGCTTCAGTTTTATTCGAAGCACACCTTTCTGCGTGATGTTTTTCAGTAGTGTATCTCAAGTGCAAATCGTGTCTCACAAGGACAGGTCCCCAGCGGTGGGATCGAAGGTTATGTAGGTTAAGATCCTAGGTATCACACATTGCAGCCATTCGTCCCCGTGGGCCCTCATTTGCGACTAACTGCAGAAAAAAATTCCAATTCTTTGTGTCACTCAATAGCGTATAAAAAGTTGTCTCAAGTAGTTTGGCTAAGAAGTGTAATGGATAGCAAAGTAGCTTCGTGGGTTCGAATCTCGCCAGGTGCAATAGATTTTCATTTTTAAATCTTTGTCGAAATTACTTTGAACATTATTTTTTGCTAATTACCTGATTTAAAAGTAATTTTTTTTACATTTCTTTGTCACATAATTTTAATCATAACGTCAGCTGATTCATATGGTTTCATTTTTCTTCCTGTCACTCTTTTTCGATTTGAAATGTTTGCTCATGTTTTTTAAATTAATTTTATATATTAATTTCGATTTAATTTCTTTTGTTTTATTAACCTTTTTTCGTCCACGTTAATGCGTTCATTATACTTATTTCTCATTTTGTTGAATTTCATTACACTTATAAACCCTTCTTTCATTTAAATCTTCATCTGCACAGCTGGTAACGAAAAATACATTTTTCACACCACGTCACAGTCATTATTCGGTTTTTTTGTCTTTTAACTGATGGATCGGAATTTTCAAATAATTAAATATTGTAATAGATAAATATAATTAAATTCATATTCACAAGAATTCCGAGTGGAAAAAGAGAAATATAAAGAACAAAATGAAGCAATTTGAAAATGTTCATTGGAGATTAAAATAATGTGGCAAAGGAACACAAAAAATTCGTTGAAACCAAATATTTAAATAAAAATAAATGTCAAAGGCATTTCGATAAAATTTAAAAAATAAAAAAGGTACTGCATTTGACGAGATTCCAACCCACAACATCTTGAAGCCATTACCCTCTGCATTACACCACACAACTAGGCTATGTAACTCGACTTTTTATAACGTTATTGATCATCACTCAAATTTCCGAAATTTTTTTGGTCTATTACATCAGGGTGAAAGGCTACAGGATGTGATACCTGAGATTTTAACCTACATCACCGTAAATTTGGTTTCAAAAAGTCTGACCCACCGCTGGAGACCTATCCTAGTCCGTCTAAAATTTACTGAGAGAATATTACAGCTCGTTTTGACTTACTACGGAGTGAATTGGTGCTGTGGTAATGTCGATGGGGGTCGCTTTCAGGACACCGGTCCAAACCGTAATCCGGCCACCCTACATCTTACGATGAGTGGCGGAGGGTACTTGTGTACCAGTGCCACTCCCCCTCTCTTGTTCCAGTCACGAATGATCCGCGGGAAGGTCGATTGTTGCTGATCCTCCGTGTGGGCTCCACTACCGCTAATTTTACGTTGAGGGTCTTTGCTGCAGATACACCTATGATGAAGCAAGACGTTAGTTGACTTTTCTACAGACGTACGTACTCGGAATTTTAGCAATAAACCACTCCGTGATGCACAGCGCCCCTCTTATAGCGTTTGCCACTGGAGATAGCTGAGTATTTCCGTGACGCTCACTATATAAACTTCCAGCGAAAGGCGCAGCTATTCTTTGGATCTTCTTCATTTTTTCTATCAATCCTATCTTGTACGGAACACTGACTGACGAGCAACATTCAAGTGTCGCTCGGACGTGGCTTTTTTAAGCTACCTACTTTTCGGGTAGACAACACTTCCTGAAGATTTTTCCAGTGAAGCTCAGTTTAGCATCTGCCTTACCTGCGATTACTTTTATATGATCATTCCACGTCAAATACCTCCATACGCATACTCCTAGATACGTTTATGGATATGACTGTTATTTTTCCACTGACCGTTCTGCAATCGTGTAATCATACAAAATGGGTCTTTCGCCGTATTTATGCGCAATATGTTACATTTTTTATGACCAGGGTTAACTGCCAACTCCTGGACCCGGCGTCGGTTCTCTGCTGATCGCAGAATGTGTGGACACATAGCTTAGATCCGTTTGTTGATTTACGCAAGACACAACTTGTTAAGATTTTCTGTCAAGTCGGTAGACAGAATTTTACTTTCGAATCCCTTGAACAGCTTATGCATGCCACCTCTTACGCTAATTTTGGTTTAGTTAAGTTATTCTTTGCCTTTGAGGGTTTGGCTGCGCTTAAATTCGCAGTAAAGTTCCCTTTGCTTTCGTAGCAGGTTTCTAATACAGGTGTCGAACCACGGCGGTTCTTTCCCATCCTTAACAACTTTGCTCGGCGCATACCTGTTCAATGGGTATTAGGCGAAAAATACTCTTGAACATTGTCCATTGATGCTCAACATTTTCGGTTCTCAAAAATGGTTCAAATTGCTCTGAGCACTATGGGATTTAACATCTGAGGTCATCAGTCCCCTAGAACTTAGAACTAATTAAACCTAACTAACCTAAGGACAACACATACATCCATGCCCAGGGCAGAATTCCAACCTGCGACCGTAGCGGTCGCGCGGTTCCAGACTGAAGCGCCTAGAACCGCTCGGTCACAACGGCCGACCTTTCGGTTCTGAATATGAATTTATCATGTTGAGAGATCAAATAACCAGTCTTTTTTTTTTAGACTCTTGCTAAACAAAAATGTCTTCCTACATTTTTTTATATTCCCGTTTACTGCCGTATTGAGTGAGGCTGTAAAGTGCTTGTGATCATTGATTGCTTGTTCTGCCACAAGTGAGTCGAAAGGTTCGGGCCTGTTGATGACAAGGAGATCTAGTATGTTGCCTTCACGAGACATTTTTGTGATTAGTTGCCCAAGGTACTTTTCGGATAAGGCATATAGAATAATTTCACTCGAGTCTCAGTCTATAGCTGGTAAGTTGAAATCTCCGGCCAATATTATAACCTGGAAATTTACTCGAATTCTGCTTCAAGTTTTCCCGAAACTGTTCCGTGGATTTTGTTAATCGCTTAAGGCAAATGGCAATGTGGTTCCAGACAGTGACCTTCCCCAGTTAGAACTCCGATTCTAATGACCATATCATCAAACAGTTCCTTATTTTTTAATGAGTACATCCTATTAACCACTATTTCCATAATACAGTAATGGAACAGGGATCGAAGAGTACATTGCATAAACATATTCATTGTGCTCCGTCAATCTTGTAGCGAATGTTACGAGCTCCTGGGAGGTTGGAAGTTCCAAGTTTGTGACGTGTTACGTACGTAACTTGTAGGATTACAATACTACGAGAGTGGTCCCATAAGTAAGTCTCCCTATTTAATTCATTTCTCTGCAAAATGAACTGTGCCTGTGACATTTGAGAGCTGGCGAGTTCGACTGGTATGTGTTGCAACGCTCACGCCGGCTTGTGATGCATGCCGCACTAACTTGCCAGTAAACTAGCAGCTAGCATGGAATTACCACTACAGTCATTATTGCAACTCGCAGCTCTGTGGAGGAAGATTGTCGTGTTACCAAGGATAACATCCTAATGCAGTTGCCTCTTGGGGCTGCAATTGGACGCTCGTGCATCGCAAAATCCTGACAGACCACCTTCTCTACCGCCAAGTCTGTGGAAGAGGGGTGCCACATTTGTCGTGTGACGTCCACAAGCAGCAACGGATAAAAATGTTCAAAGGTGTGTGAAATCTTATGGGACTTTAACTGCTAAGGTCATCAGTCCCTAAGCTTACACACTACTTACCCTAAAGTATCCTAAGGACTCGAACCTCCGCCGGGACCAGGGCAACTGGTAGATTCGGCCAGAACGTTTCTGGAAACACATCAAAGAGAGGGAGATTTACTCGTCACTGGGGATGAGATCTAGGTCCACACCAAACGTCGGGGTAATGTGTGGAAGAAGCCTGGTGAAAGTGGCCCAAATAAGGCAAAGGACACACATTCCGCAGGGAAAATTATGGAACCATCTTTCGGGACTAGCAGGTGTTTTTTTCTCATTCACTACCTGCCTCGCAACACCACAATGAATGTTGAGAGGTACCGTACTGTCTTGAGGAATCTATGACCTCCCATCAAAAGAAGACGTCGTGGACTTTTTCTCACGAAGTTCTCTTCCTTCATGACAATGCTCGGCCTCATACAGCGCGAATGACCGAGGCAGATTCGACTGGGAAATGTTCCCGCATCCACCATATGCACCAGATCTTGCCCAAGTGATTTTCACGTGTTCACTCAAGTGAAAGGTCGTCTTGGAGGTAAGCACTTTAACACCGGTGATAAAGTCACGTCAACAGTGACCAGTTGGTTACGAGCACAGGATCCGACCTGGTACAATGTTGTCCAGCGAGCACGATTGCCCATAACAGCTATTACGAGACCAGTTAAAGGCACTGCTATATTTGTGACATGAAGGCTACTGGATTAGAGCAGTTTAGGCCTGAAGATGACGTAGTGTAACGTCGAAACTGGTCGCCTAGAAATAAACCTATACAACGGCGATTGGTATTGTTTTTATTGAACATTGAACAGCCGTAGTCCCATACTCCACCAGAAGATGGAGTTACATTCCGTAGTCCTTCACTCCAACAGATGATGGAGTTACATTCATGGTACAACAGTGGTTTGGAAGAACTTCCGTCACGTTGCCAAAGATGCTTGGAAAAACATGGCGACTATTTAGAAAAGTAACAGAAGTATTTTACAGTGTCAACAATGATATATCAATACGGTACACTGCATGTAATGCTTCTTGTAAACTAAGGAAACTTACTGATTGGCCTTGATCACATTGGATCTAAAGACTGCCGTAACTAGGTAAAACCAATAATGATATAATCTTATATCAATATTTATAACAAACCTTTAATTATGACGTTGAAAAGAATTCGGTAAATCTACCGTTCAACTTTTTTTCGTGTTCAACAACTTTACTCCTTCGTGACGATGTACTGTTCTGATTTAATAGATGAGAACCATAAAAATTATTTAACCAATTTTGCGGTTTTGTAAGGAACAACTGGAAGCGGCAAAAAATTTTCAAAATTTATAACGATGTCCCATAGCAAGACAGTAAGAGGGGCGTGCGACGTGGGAAGGAGTAAGAGAGCAGACGGTCTAGTACTCTAGTTTAAAGCGTCTGTACGCCCCTCGCTCTCTCTTGTATTTCTTGCGTCCTACTCGAGATATACGATGGTGCGAGTAAATCAGTATGAATCCTTCCTCTGACACCGGTGTCCTAAGTTTGCCCAGCAATGATTACGTGGACAATGTCGCCTTTCTTCCTTTTTTTTTTTCTTCTTCTTCATGACAAGTTTTTTTACCTTTCGAGAACATTTCTGTTACAAAATGATAATTAATTCGACACCCGAGCTGCAAACAGGCGTTGACATACATCATTCGGGACATGTTGAAAATGTGTGCCCCGACCAGCACTCGAACCCAGGATCTCCTGCTTACATGGCAGACGCTCTACCCATCTTTTTTTTAATATTTTTATAAATTCGGTGGTCTTACGCTCTAACAAACTTTTTTTTTCTTTGATCTCGTTTTGTTCCACCTTGCTCGTTGAATTTATCTGGGGCGGACATCCGATGGCACCCGTTTAGGGTCTACGTTGACCCATTCACTCAGTTTTTTTGTTACAGAGGGTAGCTAACCCCTCTGACCGAACACGCTGAGCTACCGTGACGGTATTAATGGCATCTGTTCTTTCAGGAACAGATAATATCTTTATATATAGTTAAAATGTGGCTACCTGGCCATTGACTTCTGGTGCGAATGCACAGGCTATGCTCCAACTCGTACGGGACTTGGTAGATTAATCTGCCACGAGTAATGAGTGTGATGGGCAAACATCTATTAGGCGCACTACGAATGTAGTGACGTGGACATGTTGAAATGTGGGTCTCACGGGGAGCGTGCAAGGGATAAGTCCCTGCAGGCGCACTATCCTCTGTACCCTCGGTAGCTCAGATGGATAGAGAGTCTGCCATGTAAGCACGAGATCCTGGGTTCGAGTCCCGGTCGGGGCACATATTTCCAACATGACCCCAATGACGTATATCAACGCCCGTTTGCAGCTAGGGTGTCGAATTAATTATCATTTCGTTTTAGAGAGGCTGCACGGTCATCAATGGTTTCTGTTCTTTCAGGAACAGATACTACCTTCATATATATTTCTGTTACACTTTCGTATAGACTACACCGACTCATTACGATCCTAGCAGTGCGTCTCCGAATTCGTTCTGTCTGTGCTGTCTTGCCTGAATGCAACGAGCTCACACTCGTGTTTGTTTTGCATTTCCTTTACAAATGCACAGCAAATTCCTAGAATCCTTCCAACAAATCCTAAGTCTTTCATTCGCCTTCCCTCCCACACAATGTACAATGGGTTGCGGAGAAGTACCGCGGAGTTACAATTAAAGTGCAGTTACTCACAGAGATCCAGTGTGGGCTCTGATTATAGTATGGCAGCCGAACGTAGTAGATATTTTAATGCGTTAGTGCGGAATCGATATATGCTGGAAAAAAATTAATTTCAATTTTGGTCATCAGGTGCAAATCTGATCCTGTGAATGCAAGAACTATAGAAATGTTTCCATATGTAATGGATAACGAACGGGACGTAGGCAGAAAAGGTCAAGTAAGTGAGAAAGGTATAATGTCGATTTTACGCGTATTATTAATGCAATTGTTCAGTATAAGCAATTGTTCAGTATAAGCACCGGATACGTCGACGAGTTAGTGTCACACTGTCACCTGGCTGACGAAATTGGAACTAATTTTTTTCAGCGTAAATCAGTTCCACATTAACGCATTAGCATACCTACCAGCTTCGCCACCATACGATAATTACAGCCCACACTGTACTTCCGAGAGTAGTTGCAGTTTAATTATAAGCACCCGGTATATCTGGCGTAAGGATCATAGGACAGGAACATGTGTGGAGTAAGCATTCAGATGCTTCTAACAGATCTTTTTTTCGTCACATAATCTCCCTCCAAAGTGACGAGACTATCGAAAGCATAGCCCGTAAGCACTATGCAGATTTTGAGTGTTATTACGTACATCTGTAAGACATGCAAATGTGTGAATTTTGTACACTAGTGAACTTCACTTAAAGCTTTGAAGTTTGTTTGTTTTTTTTTTTTTTTTTTTTTTTTGTCGTACTTCACTTGATCGTATGACCAAATCTCTGAATGTCACGTTGCAAAACGATTTCCGAGTATGCCAAAGTGTAAGTGTCCCGAAAACCATCGAATCTGGAGCTGTTATGTACAGAAAAATAGCGATTTATCACACACTGATAATTTTTAGGCACAAAATCTTCATTTTGTGCTTTCTGATGTGATACGTATAATCTTAACCGCACGTAGTTATTCTGTACACTACAAGTAACATTACTACAACGTCCCACTGTCCTACTGTGTAGAATAATTCGGAGATCTGTATAGACCTGAGGTAAATTGACTGCCATATATAAATATTACCTGCTAGTGAAAATTTCTCGAAGTGTGTATATTTATTCTAAAGATATACTGGAATTCACATTAACGAGTGTATCTAGCACTTGTTTCACTAACGTATGGACATGCATTCACATAGGGATAACAATTACTGACCTATATGAAATAAAATCGTCATAACTTCTGAACGGTTTGCGTTAGGAAGTTCAAACTGCACGATTGGCGGTGGGGCATGATGGGAATATGGTTTCGTTTAGCGACGAAGCCCACTTTCATTTGGATGGGCTCATCAGTAAGCAAAATTAGCTCCTTTGGGGGACTGAGAATCCGTAGTTCGTGATGTCTGGTGTACAATGTGCAGTCACAGAATAATCGGTGCGATATTCCTTGATGGTACCGTGACCATTATCCAAAGTCACCCTGATTTCGACGAGATATGGTTTATGCAAGAGACGGAGCTCGACTCCATCGAAGCAAGAGTGTGCTTGATTGAAGCACCTTCGGGACCGCATTCTAGCTGTGGGGTTCCAAGAGGCCACTGACATGGTCCTCGATTGCCCGCCATATTCTCCGAATCTGACCATACGTTATTCCTTTTTGTGGGGTTACATTAAAAAAAATGTTCAAATGTGTGTTAAATCTTATGGGACTGAACTGCTATGGTCATCAGTCCCTAAGCTTACACACTGCTTAACCTAAATTATCCTAAGGACAAACACACGCACCCATGCCCGAGGGAGGACTCGAACCTCCGCTGGGATCAGCCGCACAGTCCGTGACTGCAGCGCCTTAGACAGGGGCTACATTAAAGACAAGGTGTACAGCAATAACCCAAAAACAACTACTGAGCCGAAAACAGCCATACAGGAGGTCATAGACAGCATTGATGTTCCGACACTTCAACGCGTCATGCAGAATTTCGCTATTCGCCTGTGCCACATCATCGCCAATTATGGCAGTCATATCGAACATGTCATAACCGACACCCGAATATCTGTAGTGACATTTATATGTTGACTAAAGTGTGTGCACGCCGCAGTTAAACTCCTTACTATACTGTATCTCAATATGTCCAAACACGCAAAGCTGCTGTTACTAATGTGATTGCTATTACTAGATCTCCGTGGTACTTACCTAAGGAACGTAACTTTTCCGCCTTTAACGTATTCCGATTTGCATCCAAAGCGGCAACAATTTTTCACCACTGCCGTTAGTAATAAATGAACGCGTAAAAACCGGACGGATAAGGGCAATATTGAAGTTTTGGTATTTGTGCAAAATGTAAGCAAACAGCATTGTACGGAAGTAAAGTGATAATTCTCCTCACTCCTTAGATGCTTCTGTTCTGAGTTGGGGATGGTAATACGATGAGAGAGAGCAGGACGCTTGCAGAGGGATATAGATAGTCATTTCTTCCTCGGTCAGTATCTCAATGCAACAAGATAGTTAGTGACTACTGTTGGTGCCAAGCGCCCGGATTAAGTGGCTTATGGAGTATACATTATACCTCATTTGTCTTGAGCGCCACTAATAACTGTTTTGTGGCAGCAAAATAAGAAATATATCATGAAAATGTTGCTTAGCTGCCAATTAGACATTAACCGTAACGATTGCCTTTCTATCAACTTTATTGATTACTAGTTTATGAGCAGCAGTCCATCTTCTTTAACAGACCCTATATTTTTTATTTGTTAATACCACTTCCTCTTCCCAAGACCTGTTCAAAAACGTATCGCAATGAACCATTAATGCAAACATGACTTTATTGCAAACATAACCAAAAATTAACCTTGTTCTCCTGTACCAGTACATCGTTCAGGTACCCAGGGTAATGAAACTCATCCACTTGCTGCAGTTGACAGTAAACTAATGGAAACACAAAGAAAACGCACACCGGTCACTACGTCAAGCATCTTCAGTTGAAGGTTTGTGTGAGTACAGTGTGCACCAAAGAAGGGAAACTGTAAACGCTACTCGTTTGTGGAGTACGTAGTTAGAAGAATACTAATTGCAATAACGTCATATCGAATTGCAATAGTTTTTCTTAATTACAATACGGCTGCATGTACTGTAGCACTGTAATGTTTTTAAATGATGATAGTTTGCGTAGAGTAACGGCAGTCCTCCATTAAAAACCGGATTACAATTACTTTTATTGTGGTTGAAGACAGGCCGATCCTACTCAGGCAGGTGCACTCTACAGAAAGCGATATGCCGACAGGAAACCTGCTCGCCTTCCCGAGAATCGGCTGCGTGCGCTCTACGACGGTTTCGTTGCCTCGAGCCGAAATTCCCAGCCTCGTGAAACGCCACAGGAAGACGAGAGGTCACACGTCGGAAAGGTGGGCCCGTGTCTCTGTATCGTTCCTCTGCCTGAGTAGCAATGCCTGTCTTCAGTCACAGTGCCCGGAGTGCATTCTCCTAGTGGTTCCATTTCTTTACTATCAACTCCAGTAAGTGACCGAGCTGCGTTATCCCAGGTACCTACACCGTGTGTTGGTTCTGGAGGGTCAAAGTACACTACTGGTCACTAAAATTGCTACACCAAGAAGAAATGCAGATGATAAACGGGCATTCATTGGACAAATATATTATACTACAACTGACATGTGATTACATTTTCAAGCAATTTGGGTGCATAGATCCTGTGAAATGAGTACCCAGAACCACCACCTCTAGCCCTAATAACGGCCTTGATACTCCTCGGCATTGAGTCAAACAGAGCTTGGATGGCGTGTACAGGTACAGTGGCCCGTGTAGCTCCAACACGATACCATAATTCATCAAGAGTAGTGACTGACGTCTTGTGATGGGCCAGTTGCTCGGCCACCATTCACCAGACGTTTTCAATTGGTGAGGGATCTGGAGAATGTGCTGACCAGGGCAGCAGTCGAACATTTTCTGTATCCAGGAAGGCCCGTACAGGACCTGCAACATGCGGTCGTGCATTATCGTGCTGAAATGTAGGGTTTCGCAGGGATCGAATGAAGAGTAGAGCCACGGGCCGTAACACTTCTGAAATGTAACGTCCACTGTTCTAGTGCCGTCAATGCGAACAAGAGGTGACCGAGACGTGTAACCAGTGGCACCCCATACCATCACGCCGGGTTTTACGCCAGTATGGCGATCACGAATACACGCTTCCAATGTGCGTTCACCGCAATGTCGCCAAACACGGATGCGACCATCATGATGCTGTAAACAGAACCTGGATACATCCGAAAAAATGACGTTTTCTCATTCGTGCACCCAGGTTCGCCGTTGACTACACCATCGCAGGCGCTCCTGTCTGAGATGCAGCGTCAAGGGTAACCGCAGCCATGGTCTCCCAGATGATAGTCCGTGCTGCTGCAAACGTCGTCGAACTGTTCGTGCAGATGGATGTCGTCTTGCAAACGTCCCCATCTGTTGACTCAGGGATCGAAACGTAGCTGCACGATCCCTTACAGCCATGCAGATATGATGCCTGTCATCTCGACTGAGGCGGTTGGGATCCAGCACGGCGTTCCGTATTACCCTCCTGAACCCACCGATTGCATATTCTGCTAACAGTCAATGGATCTCGACCAACGCGGCTAGCAATGTCGGGATACCATAAACCGCAGTCGCGATAGGCTACAATCCGACCTTTATCAAAGTCGTAAACGTGATGGTACCCATTTCTCCTCCTTACACGAGGCATCACAACAACGTTTCACCAGACAATGCCGGTTAACTGCTGTTTGTGTATGAGAAATCGGTTGGAAACTTTCCTGATGTCAGCACGTTGTAGGTGTCGCCACTGGCGCCAACCTTGTGTGAATGCTCTGAAAAGCTAATCATTTGCATATCACAGCATCTCCTTCCTGTCTGTAGCACGTCATCTTCGTGGGGTAGCAATTTTAATGGCCAGTAGTGTAAGTTTTGTGTTACATTTTAATTACATGGTATTTATGTCAGTGGTTACTGTAATACTTTCTAACCGGGTCTTGTGGAAACAAAGTGGATTACCGTATAAAAAATACAGGTTGCTATTTAAAAAAGACGTACTGGTGTTCACATCTTCGTAATGAACAAAGTTACAAGAAAGGCAATCGTGCTAGTTGATGTTCCCCCCTTGGCTAAATAACATTTGCTTCGTACGCTACTTGTTTTGCTTCTGGACAAAAAATTATTTGGGATGATCAAGTTAAATGAGGCTGTGTGTGTGTGTTTGTGTGTGTGTGTATGTGTGTGTGTGTGTTGCTATTTAAAAAAGACGTACTGGTGTTCACATCTTCGTAACGAACGAAGTTACAAGGAAGGCAATCGTGCTAATTGATGTCCCCCCTTGGCTAAATAACATTTGCTTCGTACACTAGTTGTTTTGCTTCTGGACAAAAAATTATTTGGGATGATCAAGCTAAATGGGGCACTGAGTGTGTGTACCACAGAGGCCGGTGTCCAGAGCGGCGCGCCGGAAGCGGGCGGGACCTGCCCGACGTGTTTGCGTTGGTCAGTAGCGGCGGCTGCGGCGGCGGCGGCGGCGGCGGCGGAGGCGACCACACAGGTGGGCCCGGCGAGTGTGTGGCCCGCATCAGCTGGACTGCCGGCCCGCGCTCGCGGGCGGTCTCCGACTCAGTAGCTTCCTGCCCCACACTGCCGCGTCCAGCACGCTCGCTTCATTACGCTCGGGCCGTGTCAGCTGCGCACACCACCCACTCACTACGCCCGACGCGGCCTCACAAATCCGGTTACCCCAAAAACCTCTATTCCCTTTACCGACTCCGGATCGTCACAGGCCTATCAAGATACAGAAAATTGACGACTGTGGCGTTATGGCTGTGGTACAAACGCTATAAAGGGTGTCACAAAAAGGTACGGTCAAAGTTTCAGGAAACATTCCTCGCACACAAATAAAGAAAAGATGTTATGTGGACATGTGTCCGGAAACACTTAATTTCCATGTTAGAGCTCATTTTAGTTTCGTCAGTATGTACTGTACTTCCTCGATTCACCGCCAGTTGGCCCAGTTTAAGGAAGGTAATGTTGACTTCGGTGCTTGTGTTGACATGCGACTCATTGCTCTACAGTACTAGCATCAAGCACATCAGTACATAGCATCAACAGGTTAGTGTTCATCACGAGCGTGGTTTTGCAGTCAGTGCAATGTTTACAAATGCGGTGTTGGCAGATGCCCATTTGATGTACGGATTAGCACGGGGCAATAGCCGTGGCGCGGTACGTTTGTATCGAGACAGATTTCCAGAACGAAAGTGTCCCGACAGGAAGACGTTCGAAGCAATTGATCGGCGTCTTAGAGAGCATTCCAGCCTATGACTCGCGACTGGGGAAGACGTAGAACGACGAGGACACCTGCAATGGACGAGGCAATTCTTCGTGCAGTTGACGATAACCGTAATGTCAGCGTCAGAGAAGTTGTTGCTGTACAGGGTAACGTTGACCACGTCACTGTATGGAGAGTGCTACGGGAGAACCAGTTGTTTCCGTACCACGTACAGCGTGTGCAGGCACTATCAGCAGCTGATTGGCCTCCACGGGTACACTTCTGCGAATGGTTCATCCAACAATGTGTCAATCTCATTTCAGTGCAAATGTTCTCTTTACGGATGAGGCTTCATTCCAACGTGATGAAATTGTAAATTTTCACAATCAACATGTGTGGGCTGACGAATATCCGCACGCCGTTGTGCAATCACGTCATCAACACAGATTTTCTGTGAACGTTTGGGCAGGCATTGTTGGTGATGTCTTGATTGGGCCCCATGTTCTTCCACCTACGCTCAGTGGAGCACGTTATCATGATTTCATACGGGATACTCTACCTGTGCTGCTAGAACATGTGCCTTTACAAGTACGACACAACATGTGGTTCATGCACGATGGAGCTCCTGCACATTTTAGTCGAAGTGTTCGTACGCTTCTCAACAACAGACTCAGTGACCGATAGATTGGTAGAGGCGGACCAATTCCATTACCTCCACGCTCTCCTAACCTCAACCCTCTTGACTTTCATTTATGTAGGCATTTGAAAGCTCTTGTCTACGCAACCCCGGTACCAAATGTAGAGACTCTTCTTGCTCGTATTGTGGACGGCTGTGATACAGTATGCCATTCTCCAGGGCTGCATCAGCGCATCAGGGATTCCATGCGATGGAGGGTGGATGCATGTATCCTCGCTAACGGAGGACATTTTGGACATTTCCTGTAACAAAGTGTTTGAAGTCACGCTGGTACGTTCTGTTGCTGTGTGTTTCCATTCCATGATTAATGTGATTTGAAGAGAAGTAATAAAATGTGCTCTAACATGGAAAGTAAGCGTTTCCGGACACATGTCCACATAACATATTTTCTTTCTTTGTGTGTGAGGAATGTTTCCTGAAAGTTTGGCCGTACCTTTTTGTAACACCCTGTATTGTGAAATACCCTTAACTTCCGGAAGGCGTTCGGCACAGTTCTACATCTACGTCATACGCCACGAGACACCTAACGGTATGTGGCGGAGGGTATTTCTGCTACCACTAAAGGATTCCCCCCTTCCCTGAGCCACGAGACACCTAACGGTATGTGGCGGAGGGTATTTCTGCTACCACTAAAGGATTCCCCCCTTCCCTGTCCCACTTGCTACTGGCGCGTAGGAAGAATGATGGTCAGCAGGCCTCTGTGACTTACTAGCTCTAATTTTTCGTTCTTCTAGTGGTCATTTCGAGAGTTGTATTTGGGAGAAAGTGACATGTTGTCCGACTCCTCCTGAAAAGTGCTGTCTCGAAATTTCAACAGTAAATGTCTCCATGATGCACGACGGCCCTCTTGCAACGACTGCCACTGCAGTTTGTTGAGGATCTCGGTAACGCGCTCGCGCCAACTAAACGATCCTGTGACGAAACGCGGCGCTCTTCGTTGGGTCTGGCCTATCTGGGAGGGGCCCAGATACATGAACAATACTAAAGAATTGGTCGAAGAAGCACCTTGTAAGCCACTTCCTTCGTGAATGATTTACGAGGGGCGATTGCAAAGTCCGTGCAAAGTCCAAGAGATGGCACCACCGGCGCTTATAGAGGTCATGTTTAGTTAGTAGCATCTTTGGAAAGAACACACACCAAGTTACAGCCGCATTGCTCTATTTCTTTGTGTTTGGCATTCATGTGAATCAAGGAAGTCGAGAGATTGTCAAAAAGTGGACGAAAAAGAATTTCGTGTGGTGATTAAACCTTATTTTATGAAAGGCAAAACGCCTCAGGAGACTAAAGAGGAGCTTGATAAAAACTCCGCACCTTCGATTAGAATAATTTATAAGTGTCATGTCCATTATAATTATCCGGGTTGTTATGCCGTAGTCGGTTGACAGTAGCGAGACAGTGGATGTGTTGGACCTTCCATCGAGCTACAGACCCCCTTGAAGAAGTCTCTCGCAGACGGGGACGAAACGTTGGGTATTAACACAGAATTCATCAACCGACGACGGCATAACAGCCCGGATAATTATAATGGTCATGACATTTCCGGCCGTGACAGTCTACATTTTAGTATCAGTTTATAAGTGGTTTCAAAACTTTCGGAGTGACCACATGGGCACAAGTGATGCTGAACGTTCTGGACGCCCTGTGGAGGTTACGACTCCAGATATCATTGATAACATCCATGATATGGTGATGGATGACAGAAGAGTTAAGGTGCGTGACATTGCTAGTGCGGTGGGCATCTGGTATGAATGGGTACATAATATTTTGCATGAACATTTGGACATGAGAAAGCTATCCGCAAGATGGGTTCCGCTATTGCTCATGCTTGACCAAAAACGGAATCGTTTGAAGTGTTTGCAAGGATGGTTTGCAGCTGTTCAGGAAGAATCCGCAGGACTTTAAGCGTAGTTTCGTCACTGTGGATGAAACATGGACACATTACTATACTCCTGAGACCAAACAACAATCTAAACAATGGGTTACCAAGGGAGAATCTGCACCAAAAATGGCGAAGACCATTCCTTCGGCCAGAAAGGTTATGGCGACTGTCTTTTGCGATTCGCAACTGATAATCCTTATCCACTGTCCGGAAAAGGATAAAACTATTACAGGTGCATATTATTTATTGTTATTGGACTGTTTGAAAACCGAGCTGCAAGAAAACCGCCGGCGATTGGAAAGCAAAAAAGTCCTTTTCCGTCACAACAATGCACCAGCACACACCTCAGCATTTGTGGTCGCAAAATTAATGGAAACTGGATTCCAACTTGTTTCACATCCCCCCTATTCTCCAGACTTGGCTCCCTGGGACTACTACTTGTTCCCCAATTTGAAGAAATGGCTAGCGGGACAAAGATTTTATTCAACGAAGAGGTGATTGCAGCAACTAACAGTTGTTTTGCACACTTGGACAATTTCTATTATTCGGAAGGGATCAACAAACTAGAACAGCGTTGGACGAAGTGTATAAGTCTAAAAGTAGACTATGTCGAAAAATAAAAAAAGGTTTACCCCAAATACGTGAGTAGTTTTTATTTTTGCACGGACTTTTCAAACGCCCCCCGTACATTTCCTTAAAATTCTTCCTATGAATCTCATTCTGGCATTTGCATTTCCTTCTGTGTGTTATGTGGTCATTTCTGTTAAGATCGCTTTGGTTATTGTACGGTGGATACTGTTTCCCATCAATAGTGTAGCTGTACAGTAGTGGCTTTCTTTTTGTGGTTACGTTACATTTATTTACGTTCAGGGTCAACTACCTGACTCTGCAACACTCATCAGTCATCTTCAGGTCATTCTGCAAATCGATGCTGTCTTCTGGTATTGCTACTTTCTTATCGACAACCGTATCATCTGCGAACAGTCTTAAATAGCTTCTGACGCTTTCTACTAGCTCATTTGTGTACATTGTAAACAGTTAACGCTCCTATCACATTTCCTTGGGGTACTTCGGAAATTACGTTTACATCTGTCAGTTCCGTTCCGTTAAGAGCGGCATGTAGAGTTCCGCCGGCCGCGGTGACCGTACGGTTCTAGGCGCTTCACTCCGGAACGGCGCGACTGCTACGGTTGCAGGTTCGAATCCTGCCTCTGGCATGGATGTGTGTGATGTCCTTAGGTTAGTTAGGTTTGAGCAGTTCTAAGTCTAGGGGCACAGGAGAGCGGCACGGTAGGGCTTCTCCCGCAGTCAGTTTTCGATCCATGTTAAGTTCTAACGCTTGTGCCTCGACTCGTTTGTTTGTCAAATCTATCTTGGCCACAATAGGCCGGTAAATTTATTACAAGTTGAAATATTTTCTGTAGCGTTCATCGTGCATTACTTGCCACTTCCAGCACGTGGTTATTTTCAAATGCAAATGTAGGGGCTGTACCAATGATGTGTGCCTCAGCATATTTAATATCAGTTCGTCTTACGTGAGAATAGCAATTCGTTCCTAAGCAGAAGTTTACGTGTTATGTATAAATGATTATGGGAAAACTAATGGATTTTCAAATGTTGGTTATAGAAGACCAAGTGGTTTTTTGAGGCAAAACGGGAGAGACGTAACAAATTCACCACGAAGTTACCAGTCTCATTTTCTCTGTATTGGATTTGGAGGAGCACATAAATAAAATTCTCTTTTTGTATTTTTCCTGTCTCCGGTCGATTTCTCGGAAAGTTATGATTGCATGATTTGATTATATTACACTGAAACTCATAAAAGTGATTTTGAGTTGGTAAAAGATTCGACTGTAAGCGGATTAGGACGTGTTTAAAGACATCAGGTAATAACTTTCATGGAACTAGATGGAGCTCTAGAGGGTAAAAACCGTAGAAGGAGACAGAGATTGGAATACATACAACAAATAATCGAGGACGTAGAAGTAAATGTCTTTCAAAGATGATAATTTAACTCGGTAACGGCTTATTTGTCACGGATTCCACTCCAAATCTAACTTCGCCACATTACAGCCGAATATGTATCTTAAATAACACCACAGAAGATATTTGTAGTTGGACACCGAAAAGCTTCTAATACATGAGACTTATTAGTTTTGCGGTCATCTGTGGATCTAGTCAAAAATATCAAGACATGCAAGTCGCGAACGTATCACTGCGTTGCAAAAACCGTAGTCGTCAGAGAGCTCAAACGCTTCACCAGCTGCTAATTGCAACACCAGTGTAGCTACATTTCGCAGAAAGATTTTTTCTGCTCATTCTGTACGGTCTGTCTATGGTTTTTTTTCCGAGCATGCTAGCTAATAATATAAGCAGAATTATTCAGTTTTGTAGGTGTTAAGTTTTGCAATCAATACCAACACACGTATAAAAACTGAAGTAATTGAATAAGGCTACGATTAAAACATTTATTAACCAATTTTCTCTATTTAACCTTTGTCTTATGTAAAAAATTAAAAAATAACTGAATTTTCGATTAAACTTCAACATCCTTTGCTGTTTCAGTAGGTACCTTGGTGATGAAACTACCACTTGCGTTTTTTACCAGTCTTGAGATGGATATGACAATGAAGATGATGAGGGTTGTAACCACATTGCAGTATTGTTGCCGTACTGCATTGCTGCGACATCGGGGGAGAATATGTGCAATGTGTTATTGATTAATGAGTCATCATAGAGGCGAGAAATTGAGCGGACACGTTTCACTTATTGCGGGTGCGAAACTTCAGAGCAGCTGAACTCTGAGCAAGAGATGTTTATGGAGTAAAGTTTAATAATCTGTGAGTAGTGGGACACCGATTTAGACGCCTCCGATAGTGCAACTGAATTCTGAATGTGATCTTCGATAGTTATTAGTTGTGTTGCTTAGAAAATATGGAGGACAAGAAGGGCATTTGTTGGTGTCTTTTAAGTCAGAAACATTTTGCTGGGATGTAAGGAATCTTAAGAGACCAATGGAGTGCATAATCAGCAGAGATACGCGTGAAGGACAGACAAAGCTAGGGAGGCGACGATAAAGAGTAACAGAAAGCAGAATAACGACTAAGTTAACATCAAAACTGGGAACTGAATCATGACATTTTTCCACACTGACTGTTTGCTGGATCGATTAAAATGTCCTTTTACATTGTTATGTAAAACTTAAGAACGAAAATAACTTTTCACATCACTTGTGGCTGCTAACAAGGGAACCTCCCCATCGCACCCCCCTCAGATTTAGTTATAAGTTGGCACAGTGGATAGGCCTTGAAAAACTGAACACAGATCAATCGATAAAACAGGAAGAAGTTGTGTGGAATTATGAAAAAAATTAGTAAAATATACAAACTGAGTAGTCCATGCGAAGATAGGCAACATCAAGAACACTGGGAGTCAAAGAGCGCCGTGGTCCCGTGGTTAGCGAGAGCAGCTACGAAACGAGAGGCCGTAGGTTCAAGTCTTTCCTCCAGTGAAAAGTTTAATTTTTTATTTTCAGTTTATGTGACAAACTCTTATCTTTTCATCATTTTTTTGGGAGTGATTATCACATCCCCAAGGAGACCTAAATCGGGCAAGGTAGAAGAATCTTTTTACCCATTCGCTAAGTGCACAAGTTAGGTGGGTCGACAACATATTCCTGCCATGTGATGCACATGCAGTCACCAGTCTCGTATAGAATATATCAGACGTGTTTTCCCGTGGAGGAATCGGTTGACCTATGACCTTGCGATCAAATGTTTTCGGTTCCCATTGGAGAGGCACGTCCTTTCGTCTACTAATCGCACGGTTTTGCGGTACGGTCGCAAGAGACAAATGCTAAACTTATTGCAGTGAACAGAGACGTCAATGAACGAACGGACAGATCATAACTTTGCGAAAATAAAGAAAGTAAAACTTTCGGTCGAGGGAAGACTTGAACCAAGGACCTCTCGTTCTGCAGCTACTCACGCTAACCACGGCACTAAGGCGCTCCTGAGCTCGCATTCTCCTAGATGTTGCTTATCTTGCACATGGACTACTCAGTTTGTATATTTTACTAATTTTTTTTACTGTTGTACACAACTTCCTCCTGTTTTCTCGATTGATCTGTGTTCAGTTTTTCAAGGCCTGTCCACTGTGCCAACTTATAACTAAATCTGAGGGGGGTGCGATGGGGACGTTCCCTTGTAAGTAACGTTCCTCATCGTTCCGGGCACCTAAATACTGGTAAATAGCGTTCTGACAAAAAGTGTATCGGTCGTGGTTCGCCAATACTATGGCCTTCCTGGCCCCCCAACTTGAAACCGTTATACTTTTTTGTGTGGAAATAATTAAATCGTTGGTGTATTGCAACCCCACTGATAGAGTGGGTGAACTCCGGGAAACCATTGTGGATCGTTGTCAGTACTCTCGGAAGATGCCCGGTATTTTTGAACGTGTAGGGGCGTCGATGAGAAGACGTGTTGAAGCCTACCTTCACATGAACCGTGGCCATGTCGAACACTCGTTGTAATGTGTTCGTCCTCAGGTGCATATCTACAGTATGAATCATCGACGACGCTGCTGTAACGTGTTTATGAACACAGCCATAATACACTACTGGCCATTACAACTGCTACACCAAGAAGAAATTCAGATGATAAACGGGTATTCATTGGACAAATATATTGTACTACAACTGACATGTGATTACATTTTCACGCAATTTGGGTGCATAGATCCTGAGAAATCGGTACCCAGAACAACCACCTCTGGCCGTAATAACGGCCTTGATACGCCTGGGCATTGAGTCAAACAGAGCTTGGATGGCGTGTGCAGGTACAGCAGCCCATGCAGCTTCAACACGATACCACAGTTCATCACGAGTAGTGACTGGCGTATTGTGACGAGCCAGTTGCTCGGCCACCATTCACCAGACGTTTTCAGTTGGTGAAGAGATCTGGAGAATGTGCTGGCCAGGGCAGCAGTCCAACATTTTCTGTATCCAAGAAGGCCCGTACAGGACCTGCAACATGCGGTCGTGCATTATCCTGCTGAAATGTAGGGTTTCGCAGGGATCGAATGAAGGGTAGAGCCACGGGTCGTAACACATCTGAAATGTAACGTCCACTGTTCAAAGTGCCGTCAATGCGAAGACGTGTAACCAGTGGTACTCCATAACCCTCACGCCGGGTGATACGCCAATATGGCGATGACGAATACACGCTTCCAATGTGCGTTCACCGCGATGTCGCCAGACACGGGTGCGACCATCATGATGCTGTAAACAGAACCTGGATTCATCCGAAAAAATGACGTTTTGCCATTCGTGCACCCAGGTTTGTCGTTGAGTACACCATTGCGGGCACTCCTGTCTGTGATGCAGCGTCAAGGGTAACCGCAGCCATGGTCTCCCAGCTGGTAGTACATGCTGCTGCAAACGTCGTCGAACTGTTCGTGCAGATGGTTGTCGTCTTGCAAACGTCCCCATCTGCTGACTCAGGGATCGAGACGTGGCGGCACGATCCGTTACAGCCATGCGGATAAGATGCCGGTCATCTCGACTGCTAGTGATACGAGGCCGTTGGGATCCAGCACGGCGTTCCGTGTTACCCTCCTGAACCCACCGATTCCATATTCTGCTAACAGTCATTGGATCTCGACCAACGCGAGCAGCAGTGTCGCGATTCGATAAACCGCAATCGCGGTAGGCTACAATCCGACCTTTATCAAAGTCGGAAACGTGATGGTACGCATTTCTCCTCCTTTCACGAGGCATCACAACAACGTTTCACGAGGCAACGCCTGTCAACTGCTGTTGGTGTATGAGAAATCGGTTGGAAACTTTCCTCAAGTCACCACGTTGTAAGTGTCGCCACCGGCGCCAACCTTGTATGAATGCTCTGAAAAGCTAATCAATTGCATATCACAGCATCTTCTTCCTGTCGGTTAAATTTCGCATCTGTAGCACGTCATCTTCGGGGTGTAACAATTTTAATGGCCAGTGGTGTACGTCGTGTGGGGGAAACCATTGGTTTCTGGATGTATGCTTATTCGAATTATTTGTTTGTTTCATTGTACTCTACTCATCCCTTTCGTATGTACCAGTAATGGCCAAACACATTGTACGTATTTCGTTTCTGCACCGAAACAGATTTTTAGGATGTCTCCTCCTCGGATTGTGGCTTTGGCCTTGCGTTTCGCAACCTGCCGCTGCCTGCTTCTGCAGTTTCTCTCGCAATGCGAGCGGAATTTGTAAACACTGGCTGCCGCGATGCTATCGCTAGCTGGTGAGTATCTGACTTTTAACGACATGCAACAGCTCTCGCTTTTGTTTCGCTCCAACGCCAATCCAACGAGTGCATTGCTGTTTCTGCTCTCAGTGTTTCGTTACCCTCATCTTCCGTGGATAACATTAGTTTCGTTGTTTTTATCTTCTTTTTTTAATGCATTTTCTGTTTTCGTTGGCATTTTTCAGCTATATTATGTCTGATTTATAATCTTAGATTGTGAATGACATTGCGCATGACGTCATTACATGGAAAGCAGCATCTCATCCAGCTGATAGCTGGATGTTGGCTGCAGGAGACTTATGCAGTAACATTAATTTTTCTTTATCGTAGACATGTAAATCAAGATTTTTTTTAAAAATTGTAGTGGTAAAGGTTGCTGCAGCGTTTGTGGTGGTGGTTAGTGTTTAACGTCCCGTCGACAACGAGGTCATTAGAGACGGAGCTCAAGCTCGGGATAGGGAAGGATTGGGAAGGAAATCGGCCGTGCCCTTTCAAAGGAACCATTCCGGCATTTGCCTGAAACGATTTAGGGAAATCACGGAAAACCTAAATCAGGATGGCTGGAGACGGTGCAGCGTTAGTTGCCCGAAGTAATATATAAGGGAAGTAATACAATGTTCAACAGGTAAATTTGTTGTAAAAATACTCGAATTTTGTTGATTCAGTTTTCGAAATCAGTTCGGTGAATTGAAATTGAAGCTAAGAATTAATGTCGTTTCCAAGGAGACACGAACGGTCGTCTACAGTATTTACTTTGCATAAATATCAAAAATTTATTTGTAAAACTCTCCAATAAAGGTACATGATATGGACGAGATATTAATTGCAACGTCTTTCACTTTATTTGTCTATGGCACGAACCTTACAACTTCTTTTTACTGAAAAATCAATACTGAGAGCAGTCTTTACACTGGTGAAGTAACATATTTCCTCGTGTTACATATTCAAAACTAGATGAAAGACAAAGATTTTGATACAGCAAAATGCTAATACTATATGACCCACTACATTTTCTGCTAGCTGTAAACGTTTTCCAATATATTTTCGTCTTCTTTCCTTAATATTGTTTTAGTATCTGAAGTGGATTTAGCAAAATTCATAAAACGAGAACGCCTGTTTTGTGTAAATACTGGATGTAGTGGACGAATGCGTAAGTTGTCTCTGATGGCAGCATAAAATACATTTGACACTTTTTTTCGAGAAACATCTGAAACATGAAATGCCACGGAAGAAGAGGATGTTCTGAAGCTACAAGGGTCACTCCAAAAGAAATAAACACTACTTTTTTTTAAATCCATCTTTTATTCTTCATGTATGAAAGTTTTGCAGTGTGTAGATACATCCTTTAAGAACAATATTTTCATTTGTCCACATAATTTCCATCCGTCTCAACTGCCTTACGCCATCTTGGAACCAGCGCCTAGATACCCGCACGGTAAAATTCTGGACCAACTTGGTGGAGCCACTGTTTGGCAGTGTGCACAACGGAGTCATCTTCAAACCTTGTTCCACGAAGAGAGTCTTTCAGTTTCCCAAAGAGATGATAGTCATATGGAGCCAGGTCAGGACTGTAAGGCGGGTGTTTCAATGTTGTCCATCCGAGTTTTGTGATCGCTTCCCTGCTTTTTACACTGACATGTGGCCGTGCATTGTCGTGCAACAGCAAAACATCCTGCTTTTGCCGATGTGGTCGAACACGACTCAGTCGAGCTTGAAGTTTCTTCAGTGTCGTCACATATGCATCTGAATTTATGGTGGTTCCACTTGGCATGATGTCCACAAGCAAGACAGTCCTTCGGAATCGAGAAACAAAGTAGCCATAACTTTTCCAGCAGAAGGTGTGGTTTTGAATTTCTTGGGTGAATTTGCATGATGCCACTTCATTGATTGCCTCTTCGTCTCTGGTGAAAAATCATGGAGCCATGTTTCATCACCTATCACATTTCTCCCAAGAAATTCATGTCCACCATTCTCGTATTGTTTCAAAAGTTCGCTGCATACCGTTTTTCTTGTTGGTTTGTGAGCCACTGTCAACATCCTGGGAACCCACCTGCCATAAACCTTTTTTAACGCCAGCACTTTCAGTATTCTGCAAACACTTCCTTCCCCTATCCCAACGTAGCGTCACAATTCATTCACTATGATGCGTCTGTCAGCAGTCACCAATTCGTTAACTCTCTGCACATTGTCTGGAGTGTGTGCAGTACGAGGCCTGCCGCTGCGAGGACACTCCTCAATATTGCCGTGCCTGCTTTCGTCACATAACCTGCTTGCCCACCGGCTAACTGTACTGCGATCGACAGCAGCATCTCCATCCACCTTTTTCAACCTCTTGTGGATGTTTCCCACTTTCTCGTTTTCACAGCACAGGAATTCTATGACAGCACGTCCTTCTGACGAACGTCAAGTGTAGCAGCCATCTTGAAGACATGCTGTGACGGCGCCACTCACGGGAACGGATTGAACTAAGTTTGAAAACAAGCGGGAAGGATGTATCTACATACTGTAAAACTTTCACACATGCAGAATGAAAACTGAATTTTTATAAAAATAGTGTGCATTTATTTTGGAGTGACCGTCGTAGTAATATATATATATATATATATATATATATATATATATTAATTATCCAATTAATACTGAAGATTTCGTTCGTTATGGGCTACATACACTGACCAGCCAGAACATCATGACCACCTATCTAATAGCCGGTATGTTCATCTTTAGCACGGATAAGAGCTGCGAAGCGTCGTGGCATGGAAGCAGTGAGGTCTAGGTTAGTCGCTGGAGGGAGTTGGCACCACATCTGCAGACGCAAGTCACCAATTTCCCTTCCGAGTTAGGGGGTGGGGGGGGGCGATGAGCTCTGACACCATGTTCACATCCCAGATGCGTTCCATCTGGCTCAGATCTGGAGAGTTGGGGGACCAGCACATCAACTGAAAATCGCCACTGTGTTCCTCGAACCACTCCACCACACTCCCGGCCTTGTGACATGGCGCATTATCATGTTGCAAAATGCCATTTCCGTCGGGAAACATGATCGTCGGGAAGGGCCGTACATGATGTGCAAGCAATCGTGAATGTTCCCTGGAACATAATGGAGTCACCACCAGCTTCTCTCCGTACCGCAGTACATGTGTAAAGGAGCTGTTCCCCTAGAAGACAGATTCGCGCCCTCCCACTGGTACGAGGAAGAAGGCATCGGGATTCATCAGACCCTGCAACGCTCTGCCACTGCGCTAATGTCCAGTGACGATGGTCAAGTGCCCATTTCAATCGTACATGCATGCGTCGTCGGCTGCGGAGGCTCATTGTTGGGAGCATATGGGATTGGTTCCGTAGTATGTGAGTGGCTCGAAGACTTCTTAAGTAATAGAACCCAGTACGTTGTCCTCGATGGTGAGTGTTCATCGGAGGTGAGGGCATCATCTGGAGTGCCCCAGGGAAGTGTGGTAGGTCCGCTGTTGTTTTATATCTACATAAATGATCTTTTGGATAGGGTGGATAGCACTGTGCGGCTGTTTGCTGATGATGCTGTGGTGTACGGGAAGGTGTCGTCGTTCAGTGACTATAGGAGGATACAAAACGACTTGGACAGGATTTGTGATTGGTGTAAAGAATGGCAGCTAACTCTAAATATAGATAAATGTAAATTAATGCAGATGAATAGAAAAAAGAATCCCGTAATGTTTGAATACTCCATTAATAGTGTAGCGCTTGACACAGTCACGTCGATTAAATATTTGGGCGTAACATTGCAGAGCGATATGAAGTGGGACAAGCACGTAATGGCAGTTGTGGGGAAGGTGGATAGTCGTCTTCGGTTCATTGGTAGAATTTTGGGAAGATGTGATTCATCTGTAAAGGAGACCGCTTATAAAACACTAATACGACCTATTCTTGAGTACTGCTCGAGCGTTTGGGATCCCTATCAGGTCAGATTGAGGGAGGACATAGAAGCAATTCAGAGGCGGGCTGCTAGATTTGTTACTGGTAGGTTGGATCATCACGCGAGTGTTACGCAAATACTTCAGGAACTCGGGTGGGAGTCTCTAGAGGAAAGGAGGCGTTCTTTTCGTGAATCGCTACTGAGGAAATTTAGAGAACCAGCATTTGAGACTGACTGCAGTACAATTTTACTGCCGCCAACTTACATTTCGCGGGAAGACCACAAAGATAAGAGAGATTAGGGCTCGTACAGAGGCATATAGGCAGTCATTTTTGCCTCGTTCTGTTTGGGAGTGGAACAGGAAGAGAAGATGCTAGTTGTGGTACGAGGTACCCTCCGCCACGCACCGTGTGGTGGATTGCGGAGTATGTATGTAGATGTAGAGTGTTCGGTGCATTGTGTGTCCAGACGCACTTGTACTCCACCCAGCACTGACGTCTGATGTTAGTTCCGCCGAAGTTCGCCACCTGTCCTGTGCTACCTGTCTGTCCAGCCTACGACGTCCGACTTCTGTAAAGAGGGGTGGCCGCCCAACCCCACGACGTCTGGACGTGCTTTCAACTCTGTTTCGTCACTTGTTCAACACACTCGCCACAGCACTCCTAGAACAACCGACAAGCAGTGCAGCCTCCGAAACACTCGTGCCAAACCTCCGACTATCACAATAGCCCTCGGTGAAACGCAGACAAATCGCACGCCTTTTCCATTCTACACATGGACAGCAAGCTCACTGATACTACATGTACCACGCGTGTGTCTGACTAGCAGTCAGTCCTACCAGGTGACGCTGCTAGCACCTGGACGGGTGTATATCGGTAATAGGTCGGTGGTCATATGTTCTGGCCGATCGGCGTATACTGTATAAAACTGCTGTAGTAGGGCTAATTTCAACTGTAAATGAGAACAGCTATGACAGTCGGATTCACTGCATATAGCGCGTAATGACCGTCTACGGTCTAACAAGGGGAGGCCGCCAATTGTGAAATTCAGATTCAATTCATACTGCGCATGATAAAAGCTCATGGCCAGAGGTGTAATGTGGCAAAGCACCAAGATGCACTTCTCAGCCGTTGTCGAGAAAATCGACAGTTAAAATAAACCGTTGCGGTGAAATACTCTCAACGATAAATTACTAGCGACAGCGTCGTAGCTCAGCGGCCAGTCTGCCTTCGGCAGTGCTACGGCACGGACGTCTGTTTACGTCCCTGCCGGAGACGTTCGTGCTCGCGCAGTTGTTTACCTCTTCGGCGTACTCGCGCGTTTAGACGACTCGATATAGAATGGCACATGCATATCGAAAGTCGACTCTCAAGATTAGTTTTTCGAATGAATACGCGAGACCGAAAGCCTACGAAATCGAAAGGTTCCTACGAGACGACGTTAAACTTGACTACAACGAACTTATCGGAATACACCTCTCCATAGTGAGCAGTGTCGTTTACGTCAAGCTGATTAACGATGCAGTATGTGACAGAATCATCCGAGATACTAAACATGGCCTCAAATTTCGTCACTCTGATGGACATGTTGGAGAAGTAACTATTGATCACGCAGGACTGGGCTTACGAAACATACGTATTTTCGAACTTCCCTTCGATGTTCCGTCTGACTTGGTCGTTGACGCCTTACGCCCATATGGAAGAGTGCTCAGCCACGTTGAGGAAAAATGGTCCAACTTCACGACTTACCCAGTTCTCAATGGGGTGCGTCAAATCAGAATAGAACTGACACAACATGTACCCTCGTACTTGTTCATCGGCGGATGTAGAGCTATCGTCATCTACGATGGACAACCCAAAACATGCTCAGGCTGCGGGAAAGAGGGCCACGTCCGTTCCGAATGTCTGCAGCGGAGGATTGTCCAAGTTCCAACCGGCGAACCCGTGCCTCAGTCCACGTTGACGCCGCTGCCACTAACGTACGCGGACGCGTTTCGAACTGATCCCATCCCGAAGAATGACCAGCTACTGAATACTGACAGTTTACGGCAACCGACTGCAGCAGAGACCGCCTCCAGTGACGAAACGACGCACACTTCTACCGCTCCGGAGACGACGACGCCCTTAACTGAACGGAAAGGATCGGTAGGAGATATGGAAATTGATCCTGCGGTTGTGCCAACAGCTGCTTTCGTCCCTGAGCACCAGGAGTCACTTCCGCACTCGGATACGGAGGCGCACACGCGCAAACAACGATCGCCGAAGCGCCACAAGAAACGACGACTAGCGCCGTCGGATACCTGCTTACTGCAGCCCAAGTCAGACGGACTTGGGTGTAACGTCGATGCAGTGCATCCGGATGCGCAACGAGAGGTTCTACCTCCCACACAGCTGTACGACGCGAAGCATGCTAGACAGGTGTTGAATACAGACACACCGGACGGAAAGCCGACGGGAGGAGTCCCTCCACCCACCGCAGCAACGCCACCGCCTTCGGTCAGCCAGGCCGGAGGAACACGGCGGGAGCTGGACCACCAGCACAGGAACTGGGTCGACGAATCCGATACTGACCCACAGACCGACGACGCACCCGCCATGGCGAGTGCTGCGTCCACCGGATGTTAACCACGCAGAAGATGCAGACTGCCGCACACACAGCATGTCGCCGAGCAGCGGCACACCAATTCACATAAGCGTTCATGTGCGCTTTACGCACTGAGGAACAGCGGCAGGCATATCGAACGGCCTCTATTAATATTAATACGATCAGAACGCCTGTCAAATTGCAATTACTACGAGACATGTTGCGTGCGTCGGACGTCGACATCGTTCTTCTGCAGGAAGTATATGTCGAGAGCTTCCCCGAGATATACGAGTACGATACATACATTACACCTACTACCGACGGCGGAAGTGGAACAGCGATACTTCTACGTAGCGGCATAGTAGCCGAGGACGTGGTGTACCTGCCGTCAGCGCGAGGACTGGCGCTCACAGTGCTGGGAGTACGGGTCGTTAACATTTACGCACCGTCGGGGTCTGACAGACGGCGCGATCGATCCCGATTTTACGCAGAGGAGATTGCAACACTATTCGTAGGTCGGTATGAACATGTCTTATTTGGAGGCGACTTTAACTGCGTGCTTGCACCAAGAGATCAACACCCACGTTACACTTCATGCCCGGAGCTGCGGCAACTCATACAGGACATGAATCTCATTGATACATGGGAGACGATACATGGCGACAGACGTGGATACACCTACGTTACGAGTCACTCTGCCAGTCGTCTCGATCGCATTTACGTAACACGTCGTCTCGAAGCTGCGATCCTCGATGCGGAATTGTGGCCTGTCGCCTTTTCAGATCACATAGCATATATATGCACGGTCTCCCTGAGACGTCAACAAGTGTGGAGGAGTCGCAGTGTTTGGAAACTGAATACAGCACACCTCAAGGAACCGGAGTGCAGACGCTTAATCGAAGACACTTGGCACGTGTGTGAACGACGCCTCCCGACATATCCGACGACATTGCAGTGGTGGCTGGAATGCGTTAAGCCTGCATTGCGCCGAGCGTTAATTGCATACGGAAGAGAGCAGGTGATGTGGAGGCGACACACGACGGAATTTTATTTCACGATGCTCCGTGAACTTTCTGTACAAGCACCTTCACAGGAGCGTCGTGCCGGTATAAAACGAGCACAGGCCCAAATAATTTCAATAACGCGCCGCCGTCTGGAGGGTGTCGCAATCCGTGCAAGGGCCTTTGAACGAGTCCATGGAGAATCACCGTCGATGTATCACATTATCAGAGAAAAACAACGTAGCCGCAGAACCTTAATACAGACTGTCGTACTGCCGGATGGACGCCGTATGACAACGCAAAAAGACATTGCCAACGCTTTTGTGGAACACTACGGTCATCTCTATGACGAAGCGGAACACGATCAGGCAGCCTTTCATGAGGTCCGACGAACGCTCTCTGCGTGTCTCGACGAGTCGGCCAACCTGGAGTTAACAGGAGAAGTCACAGGTGACGACGTAATGGAAGCGATTGATAAGGGAGCGTCGCACAAATCGCCGGGGCCCGACGGGTTTCCGTTAGAGTTTTATCGTACATTTAAAGATCTTATGACTCCACGATGGACTGCCATGTACCGCGAATTGATGTCTCCCAACGTGCCTCTTCCACCCTCCTTCGTGGAAGGAATGATCATCCCCATCCACAAACCATCTGGCGGCACAGGGATACAGGCCTACCGGCCACTGACTCTTCTCAATTGCGACTACAAGATCTACGCCAGGATACTTGCAGCACGCTTTAAACGCGTGATACGCCAAGTGATTTCACTCGACCAAACCCAGCTAGGAGGAGCTAGCAATATACAAACGGCACTCAGCGACTACCGCGATGTTATCGCACTGGCAGCAACATGTCGTCTCCGGGGTGCTTTGGTATCGATAGACTTCGATCGCGCATTTGACAGGCTGAGCCATGCTTACCTCACGGACGTGATGAAGCAAATGAAGTTTCCGGAAAGTTTTGTCACCGTCGTCATGCGACTACTCCACGGAGCCGCATCCAAAGTGCTCATCAACGGACGCTTGGTGGGGCCCATCACCATCTCACGATCGGTCAGACAAGGGTGCCCGCTGTCAACGATATTGTATGCCATCGCTGTCGAGCCGCTGCTCTGCGGGCTCCGGAATCGACTCCAAGGAATGACGATAAGGCACAACACGTTTATATGCAGAACATACGCGGATGACCTAGTGTTTTTAGCACGGTCAGGCGACGAGGCAAGAGTGGCCTTGCATTGGGTTAATTTGTATTGTATGGCTACGGGAAGTCGCCTGAACATGGCAAAGTCGGGAGCGATGAACATCGGGAGAGGACTCCCACCAGGAAGTGTAGCACAATTACAGCCGACTAACAAGATGAAATGCCTAGGAATTATCTTCACTACAGACGTTCGACGCACGGCGGCACTGAGTTACAGACATCTTCTGCAAACAATTCGTGCGAGTGTACGAAGTCACAGGTTAAGGGCACTGGATATGATACAACGGGTCACCTTTGCCAACACTTATCTAGCTTCTCGCATCCCCCACCTGGCACAAGTTCTTCCTATGCCGGTGGTGTTGGCCCGTCGAATCCTGGCGGCACTGGGATATTTTGTGAGCACGGGTCTGCTTTTTAAGGTCGGATACGAAACCCTCACGCTTCCTCGTAGTCGTGGAGGTCTTGGACTAGTCCACGTACGCGACCGAGCAGTGGCTATTTATGTAACCACAATGATAAAGATGTGGACACGACACCAGACAAGTCTGACGGGCACCTTGATAGACGAACTCGCTCCACCTTCACGTTCGGCTCCAGTAGCGGTGTCTCACATCTCACCATCGCTTGCCCATATGCGAACCTTCTTTGTGGAACACAGTTATCTACATCTGGAACTACCGACAACCAGGACGGCAACGGCTCGTGATATATATCAAATCTTAACTCGACGACGGCCGAATAATGCCGTAGAGCGCCGCCAACCATCAGTTACGTGGTCAGTGGTATGGCGTACCGTGCACCACCCACACCTTGATACGGGAACGCGCGCACTGTGGTATCAGGTGGTAAATGGGAAATACGTGACTCGTTCCAGGTTGCATGCAATTCATATGGCGGACGAGCCACTGTGTCCGCAGTGCAATGTAATAGACACAGAGGAGCATCGCCTGATATGCGGACCTTCGGCGGACGTATGGTATTTGGTCAAAAAAATGATGGCCTTCCTCCTTCGGGTGGGGCCGCAAGCAATAGAACCACGGATACTACTTCTCCCAGATAGGACATATTATCCCCGAACAAAGACAAACGCAGTGACCTGGATTCGAGGTTTGACTGTGCGTTATCTTTTCCGAGACGGCAGTAAGAATGTGCTCGACTTTTGGGCCTTACTACAAGATCATCACTCACAGCTTATGAGACATCCGAGATATCGAACATATTACGCAATTTTTTTAGGGAGTGCCTTGCTTGATCCCCCACCCAGTTGGGGTGTCCCGGGTAGGAGAATGTAATTATTGATTATCAGTATCAGAACAAGAAAGGACCAGGACAGTGGAGAGGATCCACAACCACACGTGAAGACGTACCCGACACCAACGAGAGGTATGACGGGATTAGCGAGGTCCGCGCCCAAAAGAGGAATGTAGACCGTTATTGTTTTGTACTGACAGAAGCAGGAGATATATATATATATATTTTTACTTAAAAAAAAAGTTCACGTATTTACGTTTCCCAGAAATATTTTATTTTGTAAAAGTCGTCTTCCTATATATTAAAAAAAAAAATGCTAGAAGCAGTTTATGTTTGTTATTGCTACACCGGACTGCAAACAAAAAAAAAAAAAGTCCACTTATTTACATTTCCCAGAAAAAAAAAAAAAAAAAAGCGGTAAGCGCTCGAGTTCGTAATCCGAAGGTCGCCGGATCGAATCTCGCGCCATGCAATTTTTTTTTGTATTTGTTTTTTGTTATTCAAATGTGTCTATACAAACACACACACACACACACACACACACACACACACACACATATATATATATATATATATATATATATATATATATATATATATATAATTCCCGGCAATCAGTTGCAACAATTATGCATATAATAAGTTGTTGAAGGTCGTTTGTCGTGGAAAAACTGGCGACTTCGAACATCATTATGTTTTCCGCAAACAAAGTTGTATTTCACAAATGTTATTAATTGTCTTCATAATGTTAACCACGTATAGTTAACGGAAGACGTAGAAACGATATTCCGAAACGAATACGTATAGCGTAAGTCAAACGTTCGAATTAGAATAGAGACCCCACGAACACAAATTTGCTGTGGCAGGTATGAAATATAAGCTCCGTTACTCGCTCGTTACACTTGAAGGACAGATGTTGAATGGGCCGAAACGAGCCGCCGCATAAAAGCGTAGTTGCCTGCTAACTTCGAAAGAAGGTAGATGCGGTCCCTAGCGCAACTTATAACATCGTCGAAAATCAGTGCGGACGTGAGAGCTTTGGTACACCCTGTTAAACAAACGGAAAAATGGAGGCGGTACAATTGGAGAGCGATCCGCCTTCACCAAAATGCATAAGCAAATTCATTAATAGTTGAATTACAAAAACCTAATAATAAAAAAAAAATGTTGCATGGCACGAGATACGATCTGGCGACCTTCCAACTACAAACCCGAGCGCTTACCGCTGCGCCACGACGCTGTTTAAAACTGTTAACCGTAGAGGGCATTTCACCGGAACGGTTTATTTTAACTGTCGATTTTCTCGACAACGGCTGAGAAGTGCATCTTGGTGCTTTGCCACATTACACCTCTGGCCATGAGCTTTTATTATGCGCAGTATGAATCGAATCTGAATTTCACAATTGGCGGCCTCCCCTTGTAAGATGTACACTGACAATACATGGATTCTCGTCCACGGTCGTTCTCATTGATGTGGCCTCCGCTTCAGTAGTTAATATAACCACACATGTAATCAAATTTGGCAGAGGATGAGTCCATGTGAAACGGTCTAGGTGACCCCACTCGACCCTCTCTGATGTTCAAGTTTTATTTGTATGTTTGCTGAGGCACAAATATTTTCAGCCTACAAATTTTATTACTTTGTGAGTAGCGAAGATTGACAAGAAGCCGCGGCGTCAAGACATAAATTTTGGACAAGTTAGATAAGGAGTGACTCGCTGTTCTGGAACATCACGTTGTAATATCGCATAATTACTGGACAGCAGCAGTAAAGTCAGAAAGTCTTTAAAGAAAAATGACACCTAATGGTTAGTCTGCAATTTTTAAATCTTTTATAACTGTATTACAAAACTAACTCTACAGTTAAAAATTTAATCGAATAGTATTTTCAGGTAACTTCATACAGTTGCTTTGAAACTGATTGGGCCAGTGAAGGAAACGTGCTAAAGCGTAGATTTGCTCATTTGAATGCTTCAAAGTGCAATCTGCTGATCCGTAATTGAAAATTTGTTGGGAAAATTGACTTTATGATCAGTTCATATAATAGATTCATTACTTAACCTCAGGTAAGAACGACTCAATAAGAATACCTTTTGCTGAGGAGAAAAAAAATCACCTACATTTTGTTCACCTCTCTGCAATTATAGGCCAGTGCAAACGGCGTCTTGAAGCAACCAGATTACCAGAACTACACTCTGTCAAGTATTTGTCACTTGCTGAATTCATGAAACTTTCAAAGCAACAGTATGAAAAGTCATCTGAAAAAGGAAATGGTTCCATTGAAATATATTTCTAAGAAGTTGAAAGGTTACGGAATAGCCTTCATGTTTTATTTTTCATTTATAGCTGACTGAATTTAGTCATGCGTTTACTGCTACTGTTCACGAAGTTATGTGAGCTCAGAACACGACATATCGAAATAGTAATTTATATGGAAACTTTACAGTACAACTGTAGACGTGCAAAAAACATGATTGTGTAAATTTGATATTTTGTACAGAAAAGAACTGTCTAGTAAAGTGTTGTTAAAAGATGCATTCTTTTTGAGGTACGAGGTTTGAAAAAAGACTTATTTTTGGAGTAACTCTTCTTCGTTCGACTTCAGCACTGTATATTTCGAAAACAAATAAAATGACAAAACTGCAAGCTTTTTATCAAGTTCACGAAAGGATAGCTTCGTTAAGACATCTACGTAAGAAAGTGAAGGTACTTACAATCAAGGAATTTTAGTGCCGCTTGGACCAAAATTATTGAATCAAATGACACAAAACTTAATGAATGTGCACAATGAAACCGTTCAAATATCTTGCCAAGTTTTACAGTTTTAGCACAATTATTAATTGAAATACTTGTAACACCCCCGGGGGTAAAGATGGGGGTAGGGTGGTACCCTTAAACTGTCCCGCGGCGGCCGTACTGTTCTGCTTCACAGCTGGCTTGCCTGAAATTATCTATCGAAATACGCAAGCGAGTTAGGGGAGACACTCAACATCAAAACCCAACACTGTTCTACGTCTGGTATGAACAACTATATTCTCAGACGATAAAAGAAAGTCGCAGGTTGCACTGTTTACATTCTAATTCATAAGTGTTACCCCAATTAATGGATGATCAACAGTCCACAATATCATTCGGACGAGCGTACGCGTAACCGACACGACGCGGGTGATTGTTGTTGATGCGGAAGCCGAATGATCGCACGGAAGTTCTTACGCTCGTCACGCATACACAGATATTTGGTACCAGTCCTCCTTGACACTAGTAATGATATTTTAACACTGTTCACAAAGTTAAATAAATCTACAGTTCACAGTTCTCAGTTGTTCGAGCGTGCGCTTAACCGTCACGGCGCGGTTGATTGTTGATAATGCGGAAGCGCGATGATCGAACGCACCTCCTCACGCTTGCTGCAGCTTAAATGCTCTCTTTTGTGGTAAACAGTATTACTGATTCACATTAGTTCATCTGAGAGACCGAACACGGCGCGGATGACTGATGTACGGTACGACACGCAACGAGAGGAACCACGAATACGTTATCGGCGGCACTGCTCATTTTTTAATTACTTCTTGACGCACTTTCCTCTGAATCACTTCCATATTTCATGACTTTACTGAAATAGCACTTGTAGCAACACTTCAACTTCCATACTAACAATGCCTCTCACATGCAGAGCTACACACTACACAACATAACAGTTCCGTGTCCCGCGTTCGACTCTCTACAGACGCGACTGCCCGCAAAGATACTCCACAACTCAGCCAGCGATATGACAATACGCTTACATACTGTTCTCCAAAATTACACAACATTTTTCTAAATTTTACCGCGACGTTTTGTCGTCTTTCACGTAAGACGTTCCCATTCACAAAATATTAAAATGTGTGGGGTGTAATTTCGTAAATCTTTCTTTGCTCGTTCAACAAATCTGTACGCAAAAGCTTAACAATATCTGTGGTGGTCGATTGGGGAACATCTTAGAAACTACATAGTTTCCACGACGTAACTAGAAACCCTACGAATACGTGGAGGCCTAAAAACATCCCCGAATGGCACAGTATACTCAGTTTTGGGGAAAATTCTGTATCTCTGTCGGGCTTCCGTCGAAGGGCCGAACTCCCGCGCCGTTCGAACGACTTCGGTAAATCCCGACTACAGTTCAGGGACTAGGATGACCTACTCCATGCAGTCAGAACACACAAAGTGTTATGGGGCATAAGGAAAAGCAAGTAAGCTGCCAGCTTCGCCTGAATGGACGACCGTATTGCAGATACCCTAGACCACAGCTGCTATGCATATGTGGCATTTAAACTTCCATCACGCACAGTGAATTTTGAAAGGGTCACCCTACTACCGATAACCAGCTTTTCTGAACTCACTGCATCGTAAATCTAGGTCGTCTGACCTTGTGGCAGTAGGAGGAGTCGCGGTTAAGAACGGACGGTCTGACACATTCTCGTTTGTTACCACAAACAGCTTCTCGCCACTTAGCGGTTGGCACCCTCTGTTGCTTCCTGCAGCCTGGCTATAAAAACAAACAAACAGTGGCTTTTATTACGAATACTGGTGAACTAACTTACGAATGACGTAATCTGGATTCAGAAAATCACAGTAATTCGGCACTGCTTCATGTGCTGGTGCCCGTGAAACACTAGCGACAACATTTCGCATAAAAACTGTAAGTCTGATAATTACAAAAAAAAAAAAGAATAAACCACTCCGTCTACAGGCCTCAAGTGGCCCATCGGGACCATCCGACTGCCGTGTCATCCTCATCTGGCGATGCGGATAGCAGGGGCGTGGGGTCAGCACACCGCTCTCTCGGTCGTTATGATGGTATTCTTGACCGAAGCCGCTAGTATTCTGTCGAGTAGCTCCTCAATTGGCATCACGAGGGTGAGTGCACCCCCAAAAAATGGCAACAGCGCATAGCGGCCTGGATGGTCTCCCATCCAATCGCCGACCACGCCCGACAGAGCTTAACTTCGGTGATCTCACGGGAACCGATGTATCCACTGCGGCAAGGCCGTTGCCCTGATAAGCACAGCAAAATCTAAAATACTAGGACGCTTGACACTGACATGTACCTTAATACAAGTGTACGCATTTGGGATGCTCATTCCATTAAACAACTTAGCTCCGTAGACGATGTCGTTAATGCGTGCCTGCGTAGTGGCACTCCAGTCCGACGTAACCGTTACGAATACCGATGGACATAGAAATTTTCTCCGCCATTATATGACCGGAAAGGGAAGTAGAAGTGGTAGCGTACAACTCGTGATCAAACGGGACATCTCACTCTAAACGTAGATCCGTTCCAGGTACCTGCATTCAACAGATGTGCTGTCACCTAAGACTCTGACCGAAGCGGAGTGTTGCCAAAATCATATCTGCGCAACGACTGTGCCAACTTGGTTCTCCAAATTTCGAATAACTCGTTCATGTAAGCCTAAGTTTGGAAATTCACGTTCATAGTACAATCGTGAAATGTTTCAGTTAATCTTGAAGTAATTTCTCTGTTCCACATGTAATAAACAAACAGTAATGCGTGGGGAGGCTCTAGTGCCAGTCGCTTTCTCCGTTTGATTCACGCGGATCGATTGTTTCCCTCTGGCGTTGCTTATCTTTGCCCCGTTGGCCGGTGGTTGAGCTGGTGGACTGTCGTGCAGACTGGATTTTGGCTTCGGAACGGCTGGTACGTGTCGCTGCTCAGAGAGTGAAACTTGTGTTTGCGTGGAGTTAGCTGGATTTGACCGGTGTATGTGGCTCGGAATGCGGAAGCCGGCCTGTTATTGCAAGTTCTTGAGGCGTGACTGGGCCATGATCTTCTGCACAGGACGCTGAGCAATGTGTTATTAATTTTAGCTAGTGGAGTTGAACTATGTACCACGCAGCTGTCTATTGAAGAAGTAGACATTCAAGCTTTCTAGTTTTGTACTCGGGCCTACCCGTGTTATCACTAGCTTCTACCTTTACTTATGAGTGCCAATATTGTATTGAAACTGCGACATACTGGTGTAGTAATATTATGTTTTGTCTTATCGTTGCCCTTTTAAAACTGGTCTGTTTGTACTGGGGCAGTTTTACATATTTTGAAATTTGAGGTCTACAGTTAATTCTTTTAACCATTTTTAATTTGCCTTTGTCTTGGTGTGGTCTATCTTTGCAAAATTTTATCTTACTATATTCTGGGGCTGTTAACATTGTTTCTTTTGGCTGTGGCTGTGTGTTTGTGCTTTTCTGTTGCAGCACTGCAGCGGGCACCTAGTCCGTGTCTAAATCGATGTCCGGAGTACGACGCCTTGGCCGATCAGTAGCAGAGGGAACGGAGGTTCTATGGCCGCGGGGAAAATGGCAACCGATGCGGTGGCCACTGAGTTCTTCGGGTTGCCGTGAGTGGGGATCTTGCATCAAGTTAAGCTTCCTCTGCATTGGGACGCCAAGGCGTCTGTTCCGTTTGCTATACTGCTCATATATTTACCATCAAAACCATTTTTTTTAGACTAGTGTTCTGAATTATACCTTACGTGCAGCGGGAGTTGAACTTATGTACGTGTTAAAGAGAAATACTTGATGGGTAGCGGAAATTGGAAATTATGTGAATTGTCCTACTGCGCTTGCCTAGGTGCCCTGTTTAAAAGAAACTTAAATTCACCTTGTCTATTCAAGTGCGCTTTGTTCAATGAAACTGATTTTACCTTTTATTATTGAAGCGCTTACAGTTAGTATAGGAGTTATAAGAAGCTCTTGTTTGCAAGTAATTCAATCAGAAAGGTTTTGTGCAATCTATTTTTCTGACTTGTGTATCCTGTTCAAAACAAACTTATTTCACCTTTATTATTCAAGTACCCTTGTTAAATGAACTGATTTTACCTTTTATTATTGAATTGCTTACAGTTAGTATAGGAGTTATAAGAAGCTCTTGTTTGCAAGTAATTCAATCAGAAAGGTTTTGTGCAATCTATTTTTCTGACTTGTGTATCCTGTTCAAAAGAAACTTATTTCACCTTTATTATTCAAGTGCCCTTGTTAAATGAAACTGATTTTACCTTTTATTATTGAAGTGCTTACAGTTAGTATAGAAGTTGTAAGAAGTTCTTGTTTGCACCTAATTCAATTAGAAAGGTATTGTGTAATGTATTTCTCTGACTTGTGAATAAGAGACGCTTGTAGAAAATTTTTGGTGAATACTGTGCCCTTTGGGTTAAACTGTTGATCAGTAATAAATTAGTTGCATCTTGAAAGTCCTCTGTACTTGTTATTATTTCACTTGTCACCGGTTTGCACGTAAACTTCACGTTGCAAATAGTTTCCTTGAGATGTCTGTCTTTTATTGAATCTAGAGCTACATCCACACCCCGCACGTTGCGTAGCAGAATGTGCTCTGTGCCTCTTCTTCCAGTCGCGAATGGCACTGGGGTAGAACGGTAGTCGGTAGTCCTCTACATGATCTCGAATGTCTCTCATTCTGCCTTCATAATCTTTTCGCAGGACAGACACAGCAAGAAGGAATATATTGGTTCACTCTTCTAGGAAAGCAAGCTCATGAAATTTCTGAACGTAAACCACTCCACGATGCAACCACTTCTTTCTTGAAGGCCGGCCGCTGTGGCCGAGTGGTTCTAGGCCCTTCAGTCCGGAACAGCGCTGCTGCTACGGTCGCAGGTTCGAATCCTGCCTCGGGCATGGTTGTGTGTGATGTCCTTAGGTTAGTTAGGTTTAAGTAGTTCTAAGTTCTAGGGGACTGATGACAGTCCCACAGTGCTTAGAGCCATTTGAACCATTTCTCTCCTGAAGGGTCTGCGACTGGAGCTGGATGAGCATCCCCGCGACGCTTTCGCGCTTACTAAGCGGATCCGTGATGAAATATGCCTCTGTTCTTTCGATATCCTCTGTTTTCTGTACCTATCTTGTTGGACGTCCAAGGCTGGCCGTAAGTGTTCATGTGCCAATCGACTTCTTCTTTCTTCTATTCCCTGTCTTTTATCCCCTCTAGAATGGGGTTCGCTTTTTCAGTGTCTGGGAAATTATATTTTTGCATCACTTTACTCTGTGACTGGATCCCCTTCGTGACGCCACAGTCGTCACGGTAACCCAAGTATACAGGGTGGTCCATTGATCGTGAAGGGGGCAAATATCTCACGAAATAACCGTCAAACGAAAAAACTACAAAGACCGAAACTTGTATAGCTTGAAGGGGGAAACCAGATGGCGCTATGGTTGGCCCGCTAGATGGCGCTGCCATAGGTCAAACGGATATCAACTGCGTTTTTTAAATAGGAACCCCATTTTTATTACATATTCGTGTAGTACGTAAGGAAACATGAATGTTTTAGTTGGACCACTTTCTTCGCTTTGTGATAGATGGCACTGTAGTAGTCACAATCGTATAAGTACGTGGTATCACGTAACATTTCGCCAGTGCGGACGGTATTTGCCTCTTGATACACTACCCCTGTCAAAATGGACCGTTCACCAATTGCGGAAAAGGTCGATATCGTGTTGATGTATGGCTGTTGTGATCAAAATGCCCAATGGGCGTGTGCTATGTATGCTGCTCGGTTTCCTGGACGACATCATCCAAGTGTCCGGATAGTTACGTTATTTAAGGAAACAGGAAGTGTTCAGAAACATGTGAAATGTCAACCACGACCTGCAACAAATGATGATGCCCAAGTAGGTGATTTAGCTGCTGTCGCGGCTAATCCGCACATCAGTAGCAGACAAATTGCGCTAGAATCGGGAATCTAAAAAATGTCGGTGTTGAGAATGCTACATCAACATCGATTGCACCCGTACCATATTTCTATGCACCAGGAATTGTATAGCGATGACTTTGAACGTCGTGTACAGTTCTGCCACTGGGCACAAGAGAAGTTACGGGACGATGACAAATTTTTTGCACGCGTTCTATTCAGCGACGAAGCTTCATTCACCAACAGCGGTAACGTAAACTGGCATCAGCGATCTTGGCATGTTAATGTATGGTTCGGCATTATGGGAGGAAGGATAATTGTCCCCCATTTCATCGATGGCAATCTAAATGGTGCAATGTATGCTGATTTCCTACGTAATGTTCTACCGATATTACTGCAAGATGTTTCATGACAGAATGGTGATGTACTTCCAACATAATAGATGTGCGGCACATAGCTCTCGTGCAGTTGAAGCGGTATTGAATAGCATATTTCATGACAGGTGGATTGGTCGTAGAAGCACCATACCATGGCCCGCACGTTCACCGGATCTGACGTCCGGATTTCTTTCTGTGGGGAAAGTTGAAGGATATTTGCTATTGTGATCCACCGACAACGCCAGACAAAATCCGTCAGCGCATTGTCAATGTATGTGCGAACATTACGGAAGGCGAACTACTCGCTGTTGAGAAGACTGTTGTTGCATGTATTGCCAAATGCATTGAGGTTGAGGGACATCGTTTTGAGCATTTACTGCATTAATGTGGTATTTACAGGTAATCACGCTCTAACAGCATGCGTTCTCAGAAATGATAAGTTCACAAAGGTACATGTATCACATTGGAACAACCGAAATAAAATGTTCAAACGTACCTACGTTCTGTATTTTAATTTAAAAAAACTACCTATTAACAACTGTTCGTCTAAAATTGTGAGCCATATGTTTGACTACCACAGCGCCATATATCACAAAACGAAAAAAGTGGTCCAATTAAAACATTCATATTTCTTTACGTACTACACGAATATGTAATAAAAATGGGCTTCCTATTTAAGAAAACGCAGTTGATATCCATTTGACGTATGGCAGCGCCATCTAGCGGGCCAACCATAGCGCCATCTGGTTTCCCCCTTCAAGCTAGACAAGGTTCGTTCTTTGTAGTTTTTTCGTTTGACGATTATTTCGTGAGATATTTGGCCCGGTCACGATCAATGGACCACCCTGTAGACATATGGGTCTTCTGTCTGTGGACAGAGTACATTCTGCTCTGTGTATTATCGTATTTTAACTGCATGTGTATAGAATTCTGTGAGCTGTAATTTGGGGGCCAGTCCATCATTTCCCTCAAACAATGCGGAAAACTGGCTAAAAACCACATTCAGACTGGCCGGTGTACCAGCCCACGTTCGTTAATCCGTCCTACGGATCCGACCCGGAACTGCTTCACCTTCCTGTCTCGCAAGCTAGCCGTCTGACAAGGTATCGTACGAACTTCCTCTCACCGATCTGACTCATATGAAAGACTGTCAAGACACAACGAGGACATCAACAAATGCAAACAAGAAGACGCAGCACGAGAAAAGCGAGTTTGAGTGTTTTAGGCTGACTTACATACTTTGTACGGTCGCTCGTTTTTAAAGAGTTCGCAACCGATCAAGTAAACGCCTCGTTTCATAAGCGCAAGGTTTCTGGGTCGAATCTCGCTGCCAGTGTTTTTTTTTTTCATTCCCACGTAATTCTAATAACAGATTTATTAAGACTGTGCTGATAATTTACTGCGTGCAGGAAGTCGTATGGAGAGCTTTTGTTACAGCGAAATAATGCGGGTGGAGAGGTGAGACCGGGCCACTCCGGACTTCAGCGACCGACCGCACCGCGCTTCCCACGGTTTCTCCGCGACTTTCGCCGCGCGCTCTCGCCGTGTCAAAACAAGCGGCTGCGTGTCCACAGCAGGGCGGCGCTTTAGAAGAATCGCTTATCTGGCTGCGGCACGCGCGCCGTTTCGCAACAATCCTCATGAGCCTGGCGGCCGGGACGCGCTAACGCCGGCACTAAAGCGCCCGGCCTTCCTGGCAGCGTATTCTTCAGCGTACGCTAGGTTGTCCTCGGTGCTCCCGTGGGTCGTCTTCCGTCTCGTGAAAGGATATCAACAAAGAGAACGAACGATAGCCCGTTATTATTGCCAGTATAAAAAAATGCTCCTATCATAACACAAAAAAGGCGAGTATGTCGTGAGCGGAGGTAGGGATAAAAAAGAAGGGAACTAACTTTTCGACTAACCTGCCAGCTTCAAAGACATTTACATCAAAAAATCTTGACCTAGTCCTTGTCACTGTTACACTATTGGCCATTAAAACTGCTACACCACGAAGATGAGGTGCTACACACGTACAATTTAACTGACAGGAAGAAGATGCTGTGATATGCAAATGATTAGCTTTTCAGAGCATTCACACAAGGTTGGCGCCGGTGGCGACATGTACAACGTGCTGACATGAGCAAAGTTTCCAACCGAATTCTCATACACAAACAGCCTGGTGAAACGTTGTTGTGATGCCTCGTGTAAGGAGGAGAAATGCGTACCATCACGTTTCCGACTTTGATAAGAGGTCGGATTGTAACCTGTCGCGATTGCGGTTAATCGTATCGCGACATTGCTGCTCGCGTTGGTTGAGATCTAATGAATGTTAACAGAATATGCAATCGGTGGGTTCAGGAGAGTAATACGGAACGCCGTGCTGGATCCCAACGGCCTCGTATCACTAGCAGTCGAGATGACAGGCATCTTATCCGCATGGCTGTAACGGATCGTGCGGCCACGTCTCGATCCCTGAGTCAACAGATGGGGACGTTTGCAAGACAAAAACCATCTGCACGAACAGTACGACGACGTTTGCAGCAGCATGGACTCAGCTCGGTGAAAATGGCTGCGGTTACCCTTGACGTTGCGTTACACACAGGAGCGCCTGTGATGGGGTACTCAACGACAAACCTGGGTGCACGAATGGCGAAACGTCATTTCTTCGGATGAACCCAGTTCTGTTCACAGCATCATGATAGTCGCACCCGTGTTTGGCGACATCGCGATTAACGCACATTGGAAGCGTGTATTCGTCATCGCCATACTAGCGTATCACCCAGCGTGATGGTATGAGGGGCCATTGGTTACACGTCTCGGTAACCTCTTGTTCGCATTGACGGCACTTTGAACAGTGGACGTTAGATTTCAGATGTTTTACGACCCGTGGCTCTACTCTTCATTCGATCCCTGCGACACCTTACGTTTTACCAGGATAATGCGCGCCCGAATGTTGCAGGCCCTGTACGGGCCTTTCTGGATACAGAAAATGTTGGACTGCTGCTCTGGCCAGCACATTCTCCAGATCTCTTCACCAACTGAAAACGTCTGGTGAATGGTGGCCGAGCAACTGGCTCGTCACTGTACACCAGTCACTACTCTTGATGAACTGTGGAATCGTGTTGAAGCTGCATGGGCAGCTGTACTTGTATACGCCATCCAAGCTCTGTCTCAATGCCCAGGGGTATCAAGGCCGTTATTATGGCCAGAGGTGCTTGTTCCGGGTACTGATTTCTCAGGATCTATGCACCCAAATTGTGTGAAAATGTAATCACATGTCAGTTCTAGTATAATATATTTGCCCAATGAATACCCGTTTCCTCTTGGTGTAGTACCAATGACACTTAATATAATGCATCGTGGCAGGTAAAGTAACATGATACTTGATTTCCTGTCGTATAACATGACACATTCCATCACATCATGCGGCATAGTATATGTCATGTCGTGCAGTATGATGCAGTGCATCATTAAACTCTGGGATACTTCCTATGGTAGATGCATCCCACTCTCTGGAAACAAATAAATTCGTGTCTGTTTGTTCTTACACCCCTCACCGTTCATTTGACAGGAGGTGGAGCTAAGGCCGGTATTACACTATCAAAATTCGTTGTCCAATATTATTGTCAAAGAAATTTGAAGGTGTAATAGGGAACTTTGTCAAATGTCGTCAAATATTTGATCAAATCTAGGGCCACGCTGTAGATTTGATCAAAGAAGTGGCTTGTCTAGTGTTCACTGCAATGTGACATGTTACCACGTGGAACGCTAGCATCGCTGCAGCATTCTGTCATCTGTAGTGTTTTTATAAGCATTGCCGGTAAATGGAATTGGTGTGTACCGACAATTACAAAACTAATAGAGATGTATAAAGCTGATGAGGCGCTTTACAATATGAGGCACCCTGAATACAACAATGGATTAAGAAGATTGGGGACCTGACCTAACCAGACCTAACCTAACCTAACTTTCTCCTGTAGCAAGGAATCGGAGTTTTACAGTGAGCCTGTCTTCTGCAGATATAGCAGTTCTTGAGTGAATATTGTGCTTTGTGTTATGAGGATACACTTCACTGAGCACATACAGAAATGTATGGTCATCCATTCTTAAGAAATTGACGTACGAATAGACGTCCTCCACTATAAGCTCATGTAACAAGTTTTGTTGAATGCTTTTATCGTGTCGTCGTAAAACCCACGGTTTCACATAGGTACGTTTCCTTTTTCCCCCCCACTTCTCTTCCGCATGTGCACACAGTGCAATTATGGTACATGCAAATGCTGCGGTTAATAACGAGTTGTTGTTGTCACCCATCTCGAACTTCGACGAAAAATATGATGACAGTGTAATATCCCTTTTTATCGCCACTTCAAAGATCTTTGTCAAATATATTTGACGGATATTTGATCACATCTTTGATCAAATCTTTGACAAAGAAATCTGATAGTGTAATACCGGCCTAAGAGAGCTCACTGCGCTGGGAAAGCAGTATTAATTCGTAAAAAAGCCCGAATATGTCTAGATGTTTTGCTTTCAATGTGTTTGAACCTGACAGATAAATCTAAAAGCTAGTTCCCTTCCTCTTCATCCCTAACTCTGTCACAGACATATTCGTCTTTTTCTTCTTTTTTGGGCTACGATAGGAGCATTTTTCATTCTAGTTCCGAACTTTTATTCTACCATAATTTCCGCATTACACCGCCACAGCCTGACAACCGATGTCGATTTTTTTGGACTCAGGCGACGAGTGATCCGGTGTAGGTTTTTCATTGTTTTTCGCAAAATGTTGCATATATCGTGGAAATGGACGAAGCTGTCACGAAATGATAGGACGACCATTACTTACATTTCTAGCTTCTTCCAAAATTTTAACCGATTTACCCAAGTGTGAAACACAGAAGCGGCCCCCGAGCAAAAACTTACACGAAACGTGTTTCTTTCACGTAATATACGAATGAAGCTAGATCTTTGAAAGTGAGTTTTCATTTATATACTAAGAATGCATTTTTTGTTTATCTGATTCACTTTAAACCGTTTCCGCGCATTCAAATCACGGAAGAAACAATTTCACGTGTTATGTATAGCTCGAAGTTAAACCATGCTATCTGGACATTGTATTGACTCATGGTATAGAGGCGCCGGCACAGTAGCTCACCGTGTTCGCTCAGAGGGACAGCTGCCCTCCAAAACTGAGTTAATGGATCAATGATAAATTTGAACAAGCGTCATGGGGCGTCCGCCTCGAACAAATACAGCGAACAATAATGAACAAAATGAAAACCAAAGAAAGAAAAAGAGATAGCGTCGTTGAGTGTTAATCAAAATGTATTTGGACCCGGGTTCGAATTTCGCCGCTGCTTAAATTTTGATTAATGATCAGCATCGGCGGGCGAAGACTTCCGGCATAAGAAGTCACCCCTTATTCTGCCAACGGCCATGTCAAAGAAGGCGGAGGAGCGGACAGAGGTTCAGGACACTCTCTTGCCCTAGAGGTGGGAAACTGCTCCTAAAGGCAGTCGGCTTTCAGCCGTGATAACGTGCGGACGGCCTCGGCGCGCCGGGCAGCGCTCCGCAAGTGTTTGTTTACCCGCTAGCGCGCTGTTGCATCGTTGTACTGCCTTACAGAACCGGTACCGACCCGCCATGGCGTTCTCATATCGACAGGCTACAATCAAACTAACGTTCAACTCATCGTACACGAGACCGAAGCCCAAGAAACTGAACGGTTTCTCCGAGACATAATGCACATAGTGTGGTGTCACCGCCAGACACCACACTTGCTAGGTGGTAGCCTTTAAATCGGCCGCGGTCCGTTAGTATACGTCGGACCCGCGTGTCACCACTATCAGTGATTGCAGACCGAGCGCCGCCACACAGCAGGTCTAGAGAGACTTCCTAGCACTCGCCCCAGTTGTACAGCCGACTTTGCTAGCGATGGTTGACTGACAAAATACGCTCTCAATTGCCGAGACGATAGCCTTCAGCTACGTCATTTGCTACGACCTAGCAAGGCGCCATTACCAGTTACTAATGATACTGAGTCATGTACAGTCAAGAGCGACGTTCACCATTTATGGATTAAAGTTAAGTATTCCACCAGCTACGTCCGTTTTTCTAAAGTCTAATTTCCTTGTCCTGTTCCAGACCTCACGCCAGCCTGCGTGAGCTAAAACGCGTGCCTTTCGGCTTCCTCTAGTACCCGGTGTTGGCTCTCCTGCCAACCCACAACACATAGAACCGCAAGAACTGATAGGCATTCACTTGTCTATTGTATCCAGCACAGCGTATCTCAAACTGATTGACGAAGCGGCCTGCGACAGACTCCTCCAACGATCTGCAAACGGCTTTCGCTTCTGCCACGCAGACGGTAATGTGGGCGTGGTAGGAGTTGACCATGCCGGTCTGGGGGTGCGTACTGTGCGCATATTTGAACTACCGTTCGAAGTTCCCGCCAACCTTGTCGTTGACGCGCTGCGGCCATATGACACAGTTCTGAACCACACAGATGAGAAATGGAATACATTCGAAACGTACCCTGTCCTTAACGGGGTACGATAAGTGCGCATAGAACTTAAGAAGCACGTCCCATCATATGTTTTCGTTGGCGGCTGCCGCGCGGTTGTTATATATGATGCCCAACCGAGGACCTGCAAGTCAGTGGATCATACGGCACAGTAAAGCACGCATTACGTCCCATGCCCAGCTCTAAATGCACTGGTACGTAACCTCCCGGTCCACGACACATGGCTCTTACATCAAGGGAACAAGCACGGATATACGCACTTTACCGGCCACTCTGGACCGGATTTACGTCTCGCGTGCCCTCCGCACAGCAACCCGTGATGCAGAACTCTGGCCGACGGCCCTCACGGATCATCTCGCGTATATCTGCACCTTACTCCGACAACTCACAATACGCAGCAGAGGCCCGCGGAAGCTGAACGTCACCCTCTTTCGCGAGGAAGCGTGTCGGCGAGCAGTTACTGACACGTGGTTCAAAAATGGCTCTGAGCACTATGGGACTTAACATCTGAGGTCATCAGTCCCCCAGAACTTAGAACTACTTAAACCTAACTAACCTAAGGACATCACACACATCCATGCCCGAGGCAGGACCGTAGCAGTCACGCGGTTCCGCACTGAAGCGCCTAAAACCGCTCGGCCACCGCGGCCGGCTGTGTGCAGGTTAGCGCAACGCTTGAGTATTACGGAAATTGGCAGTGAATCGAAATGGGAATACCTATTAAGGAAAGGAGACGTTCTTTTCACAAAACGCTATTGAGAAAGTTAAAGAACTGGCATTTGCGAAAGACTGCAGAACGATCCTATTGCCACTAACATACACCTGACGACGAAGACAAGTAAGTTAGGGCTCATATGGAAGCATATGCAGTCAAATGAAAACCGAGTACTCGCCACAACGGGACCACGGAATGATTCCATTCAAAAGTAATCACCGCAGGCGATAAAACATTCATCGCACTGGGAGACGAGGCGATCAACTTCAGTTTCGTAGAACGCGGTCGGCCGCTGACGGATCCACAACCGCACCGACTCTTCCACTTCTCGTCTGACTGAAACCGATGTCCAGGCATGTCTTTCTACAGGTAACCAAACATGTAAAAATCACACCGTAAAATATCCAGCTATAGGAAGGACGTCGCAGTGTTTGCCAACCTAAGCCTCGAACCGCAGTCTCCGTCCGATTGCAAGTATGAGGGCGGTCGTTGTCGTGATGGTCGAGACCTTAGAGCCGGGAACCACAGTCAATGAGCAGCGGTAGAAAGATGCTTTACAGAAACCGCGACGCGCCTTGAAGTCAAAACGCACAGGAATGCTATCGGACGTCTCCACACTGCCAATCGTACGAGGGCTGCACTTAAGCGATTTGGTTGGTAAACACTGCAACATCCTCCGTACAGACTGGATCGTTCACTGTGTGATTTTCTCATCTTTTGCGGCCTGAATACTGACATGAGCGGACGTCGGTTTCAGCCGGACGAGGAAGTGGAAAAGAGGGTACGATTGTCGATCCGTCAGCGGCCGACCGCGTTCTGTGTTGTTGTTGTGGTCTTCAGTCCTGAGACTGGTTTAATGCAGCTCTCCATGCTACCCTATACTGTGCAAGCTTCTTCATCTCCCAGTACTTACTGCAACCTACATCCTTCTGAATCTGCTTACAAGGGAACCTCCCCATCGCACCCCCCTCAGATTTAGTAATAAAAAATGAAATGTCGTGTGACGAGGGCCTCCCGTCGGGTAGACCGTAAGTTGTCACAGTGGATAGGCCTCGAAAAACTGAATACAGATTAATCGAGAAAACAGGAAGAAGTTATGTGGAACTATGAAAAAAATAAGCAAAATATACAGAGTAGTCCATGGGCAACATAGGTAATATCAAAGAAAGTGTGAGCTCAGGAGCGCCGTGGTCCCGTGGTTAGCGTGAGCAGCTGCGCAAAAAGAGATCCTTGGTTCAAGTCTTCTTTCGAGTGAAAAGTTTTCTTTCTTTATTTTCGCAAAGTTATGATCTGTCCGTTCGTTCATTGACGTCTCTGTTCACTGTAATAAGTTTAGTGTCTGTGTTTTGCGACCGCACCGCAAAAGCGTGCGATTAGTAGTCGAAAGGACGTGTCTCTCCAATGGGAACCGAAAACATTTGATCACAAGGTCATAGGTCAACCGATTCCTCAACAGGAAAACACGTCTGATATATTCTATACGACACTGGTGACGGCATGTGCGTCACATGACAGGAATATGTTGTCGACCCACCTAACTTGTACACTTGGCGAGTGGGTAAAAGGATGCTTCTACCTTGCCCTATTTAGGTTTTCTTATGGATGTGATAATCACTCCCAAAAAAGTGATGAAAACATAAGAATTTGTCACATAAACTGCAACAAATGAATGCAACAGTTTCACAGTCGCACAGTTTTCCCTGTTCTCTGTCAAAACATATGTTTTTATCGTTTTCAAATTTTTTCGAGAGTAGACCGTCAAATCCTGCATATGCCCAAGCAAATCTGAACATGTCCTGGAATTTTGGAGAGCGAAAATTATTATGTGTGAGTGCCTGAACTTTGATAATTGTCTGAAAATAAAAAATTAAAATTTTCACTCGAGAGAAGACTTGAACCATGGACGTTTCGCTCCGCAGCTGCTCACGTTAACCACGGGACCATGGCGCTCCTGAGTTCACTTTCTCCTACATGTTGCCTGTCTTCGCATGGACTACTCAGTTTATATATTTTGCTTACTTTTTTCATAGTTCCACACAACTTCTTCCTGTTTTCTCGATTGATCTATGTTCAGTTTTTCAAGGCCTATCCAATGTGACAACTTATAACTAAATCTGAGGGGGGTGCAATAGGAAGGTTCCCTTGTTTGTGTATTCATATCTTAGTCTCCCTCTAAGATTTTTACCCTCCACGGTGCCCTCCAGTGCTAAATTTGTGATCCCTTGATGCCTCAGAACATGTCCTGCCAACCGGTCCCTTTTTCTTGTCAAGTTGTGCCACAAACTCCTCTTCTCCCCAATTCTATTCAATACCTCCACATTAGTTATGTGATCTACCCATCTAATCTTCAGCATTCTTCTGTAGCTCCACATCTCGAAAGCTTCTATTCTCTTTTAGTCCAAACTATTTATCGTCCATGTTTCACTTCCATACACGGCTACACTCCATACAAATACTTTCAGAAACGACTTTCTGACACTTAAATCTATACTCGATGTTAACAGATTTCTCTTATTCAGAAGTGCTTTCCTTGTCATCCCCAGTCTACTTTTTATATGCTCTCTACTTAGACCATCATCAGTTATTTTGCTCCCCAAATAGCAAAACTCCTTTACTACTTTAAGTGTCTCATTTCCTAATCTAATTCCCTCAGTATCACCCGACTTAATTCGACATTATCCTCGTTTTGCTTTTGTTGATGTTAATCTTATATCCTCCTTTCAAGACATTGACCACTTCGTTCAACTGTTCTTCCAAGTCCTTTGCTGTCTCTGACAGAATTACAATGTCATTGTTCTCCATGGATTTTAATACCTACTCCGAATTTTTCTTTTGTTTTCTTTACTGCTTGCTCAATATACAAATTGAATAACATCGGGGAGAGGCTACAACCCTGTCTCACTCCCTTCCCAACCACTGCTTCCCATTCATGTCCCTCGACTCTTATAACTGCCATCTGGTTTCTGTACAAATTGTAAATAGCCTTTCGCTCCCTGTATTTTATCCCTGCCACCTTTAGAATTTGAAAGAGAGTATTCCAGTCAACATTGTCTAAAGCTTTCTCTAAGTCTACAGATGCTAGAAACGTAGGTTTGCCTTTCCTTAATCTTTCTTCTAAGATAAGTCGTAAGTCAGTATTGCCTCACGTGTTCCAATATTTCTACGGAATCCAAACTGATCTTCCCCGAGGTCGGCTTCTGTCAGTTTTCCCATTCGTTCTACGAAACCTGAATTGATTGTCTCGTGTTCCAGTGGGGTAAATGCGTTAACGCGTATGGTAATTGCTTCTGAGTAGAACTATCCCGTTGTCAAGTGGGTGTTCGGTTTTAACTGACTGCCCCTCATAGACAGTAGCTGCTCGCTCGCTCCATCTGCGAGTGGAACAGAAACAGAAATGAGTAGCAGTTGTGCAAGTTCCCTCCGGCACACATCTTCCGGTGACTTGCGAATTATGTACGTACATATAGACCGAAAAGAGCTGTAGCTTTCCATTTGAGCCTCACGTCTTAAGACTCTGTGGAGACTACTGGAACGGCCACTGCTTCTTTTGTATCCCGCCTGGAAGGCGGCGAGTGGGTCTGCTCCTGAAAAGTTAAAGGTTGGTCGAATGAAGGAAGCGATTAGGAGCAACTGAGGTTTAAACACGTCGGTATTGCAAGTAAAAAAAAAAAGGGGTTTACTGGTGCATGAATATCTACAGAGGCATACATAAAATATCTACAGAGGCATACATAACTTTGTACAGACGAGCACGTAGGTGCGAAGCCTTTGGCCCGTCGTAAGTCTGCTCTTGATGAAATCTGCGGAAGTGGAGCGGCGCTCGTCGAGCTGCACAGCGTCGGCTAGAGGGGGCTGTGGTCGGCGAAGATCTTCCGCTCTCGTAGTGTCAACCTAAGAATGGGCACCTACGCTGTGGTATCGTAGCTATCGATACCACAGCTTCGCTGGAACCGATCTCATTCATGATTCGAGTTTCAGAATGATACTAACAGGGAGGACCTCCAATCCTGTCTCGGTGATACTCTTGAAGATCAGATAGGGGGGGGGGGGGGGGAGGTATCACGGCACCTGAGAATATGCACAGCAAACAGAAAGACCAGGAGACGCCTTTTCTGAGTATTACTCCGTTCCACTTTTGCAGTTTTCACAGCAAAATTGTCCGGATCGCTGGCTGGTTCCGTGTGGCAACGGCCATCCTTGGCTCGGCACTCCACCTGGCCGCCGCGGACCTCCGATCGTGATCAAGTGGCTTTCCGCGCCTCGCCGAGACGCGGGGGTGACGTCAGGCCGGGCGGCGAGCGCCCGCTCTGAAAGATTCAGCAGCTTCTCGTAATAACGTGACGCGCTTCCATATGCAGCAGGAGAGCGGTTTGGCAGCGACTGCGCCGCGCGAAAATGTTTCTAATGTGTCGCGGACGGGAATCCCTGAGCAGCTAGCGGCTAGCACCTGCATCGCCCGTGGCCGCGCCCACCACGACAAATCGTACTGCTCTCTAGCCGTATAGTTTGTTAGATTTCTCTGACTGTGTGTCAAGAGAATATATGAGTTGCGTGGCCAAAGTGATGGAAATGGTTGTCTTATTTGAAGACGTGCCTTGTGTCACGCCAAATGTTGTGCATAGGTTAATATAGTATTCCCTGAGGGTAGCATGTTAGGACCAATATTGTTCCTCATATATCGGATGATTATAATTAAAGTGCAGCTACTTATGGAGATCCAGTGTGGAATGTAATTACCCCAAGGCAGCGAAACGTGGCAGATATGCTAATGTGTCAATGCGCAACCGATTTACGCTGGAAAAAAATTAGTTCCAATTTTGGCCACCAGGTGCAAATGTAGCGCTGTACTGCAATATGTCACCGTTTCCGATTCATATTGAACAAATTGTGCAAGTGACGGTTAATAATAAAGTCAACATTATGGCTTCCTCATTCGTTTCCTTCTACACAAAACTGGCACTAATAGCATAGACACATAGGGAACAGACACCACACAGATCTGTAAGTCCACGGTATTGGTGATGAGAAAACCGTCCCGAAACACATGTGCCACAAAACGCCACTGTTTCCTGCGCATGTCCATCAGTATGGGATATTATCACCTTGAACACGTACAGAGGCCGCACAACAGGTTGGCATACTCTGGATCAGGTGGTAGAGCAGATGCTGGGGTATAGCCTCCCATTCTTGCACCAGTGCCTGTCGGAGCTTCTGAAGTGTCCTAGGGGTTTGAAGACGTGCAGCGATACGTCGAACGAGAGGATCCCAGACGTGCTCGATGGGATTTAGGTCTCGAGAAAAGGCAGGCCACTCCATTCACCTGATATCTTCTGTTTCAGGATACTCCTCCACGATGGCAGCTCGGTGGGGCCGTGCGTTATCATCCATTAGGAGGGAGGTGGGACCCACTGCACCCTTGAAAAGGCGGACATACTGGGGCAAAATGACGTCACGATACACCTGACCTGTTACAGCTCCTCTGTCGAAGACATGCAGGGGTGTACGCGCACCAATCATAATCCCAACCCACATCATCAAACATACAGGTCCCTTTGAAGTATATTAAGGGGTTGATATCTGGTTCCTAGTTCTCGCCAGATGTAGGAAAAAATAGACAAGCACTTAGAAAGTGTAATTGAAAACAAGTCAGCGCAGTTAAGCGCACAGAAAATATTCGCTTCTTGGCAAAAGCTCATGAGCCAACACTTAAACAAACGCCGTGATCAAACAAACAACTGCTGCTGTCACGCACTGGTCCCTCGTTGGCGGATGGAAAAATCTTGTTGTTTTCAAAGTAAAATTAAATGTCAAGTTCGGTACCCTTGTAAAAGTGACCCACGAATGAATAAAAGTACTACTACTGTTATTACTACTACTGCCTTAGGGGACGAAAAAATGGCACAGAAATTAGCTTACACAAAGTCAAGAGGATCTACGGAAGAACTCAAGGCACCTTCAAAAATCAAGCGTTGCAACACAGATATTAAAGCAGAAGCCCCGTGTGCCAGTGAAACTCTCACACTTCAAACAAAATGTGAAAAAAAAATCCCGAAAGATGAATGCGAAATCGTGAGAAAGATTCTCAGACCGAACAGAACGGAAGATGGCAACAGAAAACAACTGAAAAATTATCAAACATAGCGGGAGACACTCTAACAAGAATCTTACCCTCAAAATTTTAACGTAAAGGAAACTATTGTAAACCATAGTCTGACTTTAACAAAAAAAGATCTAAAAAGACACACGGATAAATGTCTCGGAAATTTTAGACATCTCGAAGAGACAAAATGTTAACTGATGAGAAGGGCAGTTGGAGAAAGAAATGATGAAGAAAAAGGGATCAAGATGAAGAAATAGGGATCAAAATTAATAAAGTATGAAAGAGAATTGACGAAGAAAATATGAGAGCCGTCTGGAAGCAAATACCAGGTGGGACCGGAAAACTTTATCATTCAAGTTTATGAGTCTCTATGCAGCTTTAGTATTTCCTCCATGCATTCTCTTTACCTCTCCAATCCATTTTTTCCAGTTTTTTTCATCATTTCATTCTCCAGCTGCACCTCTCGTACATATACTGGAAAGCTTTATGATTCAATATATCTATTTATTTTATTATCCCGAGCATTCCACCGGCCGAAGTGGCCGAGCGGTTCTAGGTGCTTCAGTCTGGAACTGCGAGACCGCTACGGTCACAGGTTCGAATCCTGCCTCGTGCATGGATGTGTGTGATGTCCTTAGCTTAGTTAGGTTTAAGTAGTTCTGAGTTCTAGGGGACTGACGACCTCCGTTGTTAAGTCCCATAGTGCTCAAAGCCATTTTTTTTAACCAAGCGTTCCAAAGGAATACTGCAACACACAGCTCTGGATTGTTTAGGGCAATTTAAATCCAACTTGGCAGACTCACTCTCTGCCTCTAGAAAAATATACCACTCGAGTAAGGTATGCCTGGTACCCTAAATGGTGGAGTGCGGGTATAGGTGAAGGGAAACATGTAAAAATAATCGAAAATAATTCATTTTAATGTGGAATGCATACTTTTCGTGGTTGCTGTACTACGTGGAGTTTGTCCTGATGGTGTTTGACGCTTCCAGATGGGGATGGAGGTGGTAAAACAAAACTCTGGAAAAGTTGTTTCGCTTGACAATGGCCAAGGTGTGCCTGGTCGAGAGCCTGTGGCATTTTAATCAGCAAACGCGGCTGGAAGCCTGAGAATATTTTATTCTTAGTCTACGTATGGCTTACTATCAAGCAAAAAAATAATATGAAGGATAAGACACATGTAGTACCGCTAGAAGTGAGAGTAGAGATCGGAAAATGGCGAAATGTAAAAATAATCGTATTTAATATAGAACTGGGATAACTAAGCAGGCAGGAAACACCGAATAATCAGCTGGTATATGTATATGTTTATCCTCTACGTAACTTGCAAAATTATCTATAGAATGGATGCGCAAAAAGCCCATTCCTCAAAACTGATGAAAGGGGGAAAAGATTACCACCAGCTGCACACACTTTTTTACTAGGAAAAAAGGACTAGGAACTTGTTTTAGAATGGAATACCTGCTAGCCCGGAACGAATTGAAAAGAAAACTTGACACGAAGAAATTCACAAATTTACGGAAAGATTTTGATTCAATTTCAACACAGTCTGCAGTAACATTCCTTGTGAAACAAGCAAGTGATTAAATCTATGTGGGCAGTCCTTAACAATATGTATGTGAACGCTATGGCTTTTATTAGATAACATCAGGACAGGCAGAAAAGCAAAATTGAAACACGAGTCATCCACGGAAATTCTCATCAGCCCTATAGGTTGTTTTCACATCTTTAAACCATGAAAACAAATAAGAAACAAGTGTTAATGTAACATACCCATGGCTTCGATTTGATGATTATATTAAAATGCCAGACTCGAGATTCTCCTGGCGTATAAAACGTTTAAATAATTTACAACCGCTGCCAATTCTATAGGCGAACTTCCCATAATTTTCAAGGTACAAATACAAGGGAATTTAAAACTTTGGTAGGCGGCACTGCACCGACCAAGGATCATAAAACGGCGTATGGAGTAATATAACACACAAACATGCTTCATACACTGGTCCCATATGGTGCTGATGGTTGTATGACAAGGCACAATTACATGGGATACGGTAGACACCCGCCTTATGCAAAACAAAATCATCCTTTACAGGCCCTAATAGAGCCCCAAATCTTCGATGGTGATCGAAAAACACACTTTGCACTCCGCTCCGCAGAATACGATCAATTCTGTTGGGAACGCTACTTCTGTATAACAAGTTTGTAACGCCAGTTTTCAGTTACGACAATGAGACGTAAACGTTTGTTGCCAAATCTTCCAAAAATTGAGGATTTGGACGTTGCATATCTTTGTGTTTATCGATAACCCATCGGTAGTATCACGTTTATTTCTTTAACGCGCAGTAGGTGGCGTTTGTCGAGAAAAGAGAGTGTTTAGCTCCCCCAATACAGAGTGTCGAAAGCATGACCCCCCCCCCCCCCAAATTGGAGCACGGAGCGGGACGTCAACATAAAAGGTTTATTTGAATGGTGAAAAGGAAAGAGGCAACTATTTGGTGCTGCGTGTACATAGTTGTGGCGTAATAGTGCTAACAGTACATTCACTGTACAATATGAGACAATCTGTGCGTGTTATACACTTACATTCGTGTACATAGCCGCGCCATGCTGACTGAACCGAAAGGATCGTCATAATTCACACGAGACAACGACGAGTAGACTTGTTGCTTTGGCTATATAAATCATTCACTTAATGCATGAGAATAGTGCGTGAAATACAAGTACAGAATAAATTTCAAAACAGAATTTATATTACCAGAGCTATGTTCCTTAAATGGTATGACAGAACTTATAACATTTGTGTCGAACTTTTATATTGTCTTCAAGCATTTCAATAGCTCTACGAACGACAGTCTCACAGTCGTAAAAGAATCTTACCCGCCACCTACAGTAGTTAGGCTATACAGCTGTTATTTCAGTAGGGACGCGTACAGGTTGCCCTGCGAGCATGTTGCGAGTTACCGAGAGAAACATGAAAACAAAAAAAAATTATGATGACTGATGACTACTATGACCCAAACCTAGAGAGATAGGAGAGCAATCAGCAGGGTCTGCATCAACTAATTAGACAGACCATTGGGTTAGATAAAGAAGAAAGGAGGATGGTTCAGGAGAGTCAGACATTGGGATAGATTCTTAGCAGACAGCAAGCATGCGGCACTGTTAGGAACTTGGCAGTTTCTTCACCTGTTCGCCGTCTGAGAGGCAAGAAACAAGCGGCTAGTGGCTGGAGAGAAGTGTTTATATTGTTCCGAAAGTAGTGTGCTCCGATACGCGTGTTAACAGCTCCAGCGGAGAGATTCGGCTGCTGACAGGCGGCAATCGTTACACGCCTCGCCTGCAGCTGACTTGTAGCAACACAGCCGGAAGTGACAGCGGACCGGTGGCAGCGCAAAACAAAGAAACCGAAAGAAGCTAACAACACGGTTCAGAAAAAGGGTGTCACTGTGGTGCTTTACAAGATTGCGGGAAATTCATTATTCCTCTACGTTAAGTACTTGATAGGAAATACATTGCCTTGTTCCATAAAAACACGGGAGAACTGCCGGATATCAGTCACGTCCTGCCAATATATTTCGGCGCAGAGTCTTCTGGCCATCTTCAGGTGAGTACCACTGTAGTAGTACTGGCGAGTACGCGCTGAGCTCTGCTATTTAAAGCCATACTGAGGTGACACTGCGCATGCGCTACTCAGCGTGCGTGTTCATAACAACTCCGTGCGCTGCGCCTCGCGCCCTCCACGATGAAAGCTCGGCGTATCGATGTCAGGTCGATTTTCATCTTTATGCAGATAACTACGTCGACTTCGAAGTTTCTCTATAACAGGATTCCAAGTGGAGTTTAGCTGATAACCGCTATCTCGATTGATGAGAGTCTCGTTGTCAGAAAATGTTATTTCCACAGATTCATTGCTAATCGAGCTCCAAAAGTTTGATGTATGGGCCAAAATTTTTGTGTCGTTGTAATTCATGGAATGGCCTGTGGAAATACAATGTTCGGCGATTGCGGATTTGGTGGGTTGGAGAAGGCGAGTATGCCGTTGGTGTTCCACAATGCGTTCCTGCACAGTTCGTGTTGTTTGCCCTATATATGATTTGCCGCATTCACACGGAATCTTGTAAACACCTGATTTACGCAGGCCCAGGTCGTCTTTAACGGATCCCACTGGTGATGAAATTTTGGAAGGAGAGCGAAAGATGACTCTCACTTGATACTTTCTCAATATTCTGCCTATCTGTGAAGAAATATTCCCAATAAATGGTAGAAAAGCAGTCGATCTGAATGCCTCTTCCTCTTCCTTGTTCCGTCATTTGTAGGTCTGCATTACTCTATTCACTTGCCTAGTTGAAAAGCTATTCTTCAGACATACTTTTTACAGGTGTTCCAGTTCCGCTTGAAGACTGTCGACGTCAGAGATGGTATGGGCACGGTGGACCAAGGTTTTGAGAACGCCCATTGTTTGTGTTGGATGGTGGCAACTAGTAGCTTGTAGATACAGGTCTTTATGAGTGAGCTTTCTGTACACCGAGTGACCAAGTGTGCCATCACTCTTACGTCGCACCGTCTAGAAATGGCAAACAACCATCTTTTTCTATCTCCATGGTAAACTTTATGTTTTCATCTATGGAGTTAAAGTGACGTAAAAATTCTTGCAGACGGTCCAGACCATGAGGCCACACTATAAAAGTATCGTCAACATATCGCCAAATACTGTCGGTTCAAAAGTGGCATAGTCTAGTGCTCTCTTCTCAAAATATTCCATAAAAAGATTGGCCACCAGGGGAGACAAAGGACTCCCCATGGCGACACTTCGAGATTGTTCGTAAAATTCATTGTTAAATATAAAATATGTAGAGGAGAGAGTGTGCTCAAACAACGCTGTGATATCTGCACCAAACATGTTGCCAATGAGGTGTAGTGAGTCCACAAGAGGCACCTTTGTGAAAAGTGAAACCACATCAAGAATGACCAATAAGTCGTTACTTTACAGTTATAGTGACTGAAATCGACTGATAAAATCACTAGAATTCTCTATGTGATCTGCACACTTGCCTATCACTGGTTTGAGCAAAGATACCAAGATTTTTTCTAGGTCGTAGGTGGCTGCTCCAATGTTACTCACAACTGGACGTAACGACACATTTTCCTTGTGGATCTTAGGCAGTCCATATAGCCTCGGTGGAACTGAACTGTTTGGTTTCAGTCTCTTGATGACCTCCTTCGGTAGAGAACTATTTGATAAAAGTTCTGCTGCTTTTTGCATCACTCGGCTCGTGGGATCCTTATCGATTTTGCGATACGTTGAGTCACATAATAAAATATTGGTCTTATTAATATATGGAACAATCAGTACGCCGGGAAAGCTTTAAACATCATATTGCCTTGTTGTTCGACTTGTGTGGTTTGACTGTCGAAGTGATTCGTCTTTATGCGTAAGAATAGCTTGGGAAGCGCTGAGACAAATTCTAGATTATGAATTTTGCATTGTCTGTGGTCGTCGTGTGACTAGGGCCTCCCGTCGGGTAGACCGTTCGCCGGATGCAAGTCTTTCGATTTGACGCCACTTCGCCGACTTGCACGTCGATGGAGATGAAATGATGATGATTAGGACATCACAACGCCCAGTCCAGGAGAGGAGAAAAATCTCCGATCCAGCCAGGAATCGAACCCGGGCCCTTAGGATTGACATTCTGTCGCGCTGACCACTCATCTACCGGGGGCGGACGTTGCCTGCGGTACTCATATAACAGACACACGCTGTTAAACTCCTTTTTTTAATCATTTATGTCACTAATTTCAAATAGAGACAGTTTTATCTTCACATAACTCCAACTGGTTATGCTTTATTTTTAGTGTCATAATGTTCTACAGTGATAAAAAGTCAAATTGCGTGCATATGAAGTGCATCTCACTTGTGGGAATGAATTCTTGATTTCTGTCAGAAATATGATAGTTGATATTAAATCACTGAAACCGAAGTGATAACTGAGGTTCCCCAAGGATGTCCTATACACCTCTCGATCTATAGAAGACAATATGTGAAACCTCTTATGTTATTGAAAGTCTATTCAGGTTTGCTGCCGGACCCTAAAATCGACGTCGATTTGCAGCCTGGCGTCAGTTCACAGCGGGACTCATCAGCAGAGGCAGCATTTCCCTGAAGATGGCGAACAGTTGGATCGCCTAAATATCGAGTCAAGTTGATTTTTGGATCCAGCAGCAAACCCAAAGAGACTTTCAAGACTTATTACGCCGGGAAAGCCTACGTAATCACGCTTATGCTATTGTTTAATGTCTGTGCGTTATGAACTAACACTTAGGCAAAGCTTCGTCCTTTCATTGTCCCCTTGTTCTGCGTGGCCGGCAAAGTTATTAACGGATTTGGTATGGTTAATTTAAGGGGTGGCCGGATACCCTTCCTGTCGTCACTGCGTTATCCCCATGGGTGTGATGTGTGGACGCAGAGCTCTTGCGTATAGTGTGATTCACATGAAAGTGTGAGAAAGTTTTCTAAACGTTTGCGAATCGTTTAACTGTGGCGAAACTTGGGTACCAACCATCCACATAAGCGGAGGAGACAGTAAGTGAGAGCAGCTGAATGGCTTCTCCGCCATAGGCTTCAACTGTAGGTCATTAGGGCCACTAAGTGGTCCCCAGTTTGGGGTCTCAGCACGAGCAGCAGGGCCGCAGCTACAGTAGGCACAGGGTTGACTGGTTGGTGTATGTAGACTCTTAAACCGTCGTATGTCCCCCCCCTCGGAGCTGGTGACCGGCAAACTGCGAAGCCTCTGACTAGAATTGTGGAATATTCATAAAGGCTTGGCCCATCCCTGTTTGCTAAGGCATACGTTTCACTCACGTAAGCTGTAACAGAACCATGGCTGGGATGTGAAGCAGTTGGGTTACCCACACAGCAGCAGGCTCTGCCTATCTGCTGCATCAGTGCTCTTACGGCTGTGGTCCGTCTGCTTGGCTTTAGCATGTCTTAACTGTCTCGACGCCTCGGAGACAGTAATTGCTTTATCGGCAGGTAGAACCTGATGTAACTTCACGTGGTCGGCCCAGTCTGTCCCGTTTCTGCGGCCTTATGCATTACCCGTGGAAGGTGTCTCAGTTTTACTCAGCTGTGCCCAGTAAATTGATTACGGCGCAACAGTCGTGAGGAAGACGAAGCAAAGACATCATTTTCAGACAGACCATTTAAAAAAATCTATCAAATAATACTAAAGAGAGTGCCTACACTGAGCCAGATCGCTGGTCGATCATCAGCGATCGGCTTGTTATCTTTGGCGCGTCCCCGGGCATGAGCATCTTTGCGTTTTCGGCTGGGGCGCGCGGGACGGTGAGAGGCAGTCGGTTTGGGGCGTAAGCACATGTGTGATGTCTGTTACGCTGGGGCTGTTTGAGAATCGTGAAACGCCTGCGGCGGTTACTAGTTGACTGGAAAGCATTTCGTATAAACTGTGCCAAGCCTCGTAGTGAGAGGGGAGTCCGGAGTTGGTGTTGGCCTAGATGTTTGTACAAATTGAGGTGCCTGTGTGAGAAACACGGAGTGGTCCTGTTGGTTGCTTCGTCCTTCTGGCAGCCACCACAAGCGGATGTTCGGCCGGAATGTCTACAGTTTGTGGTGAGCATAGTGTGAACAAGTTCTCGTAGGATGTGCTCCCGGCCTGACTCTTAGCCTGTGTTATTTGTGGGTGCCGACACCCTTGTCTGTTACTGCTTCCGGGTGTCCTGTAAGATTTCACAGAACTGTTTTTTTGTGGCATTCTGTGTTTCTGGCTCAGCCTCCGCCTAGAAAAGGGAAAGATATGGAATTCCTTAATGCTGTAATTTAAACACATAAAGAAAAAATTGTTTTTTTATTCCTGTTTAATGCCAGACAGATTCAAATTTAGTTTACCTGGTTATTGGCTCAACTCGCGCTTCACGCACTATATCAGCTGATATTGAAATTTTTTTTATTCCTGTTTAATGTCAGACAGATACAAATGTAACTTCATTTAGGTATTTGAAATAAATGTGTTGGATTGACCTTAATGAATTATGTGCAATCGAAGTAAGGGACCCAGTCCTTCATTAGTGCTTTACAGTGGCGTGCGGTTCGGGTTGTGAGCCCCGAACTCGTACCATACACTGGAGTATTGTTGTGCGGTATGCAGTCCTTACCAGATAGGACTGGCAGAGGACGCAATTTAGATCAACAACTTTCTCCTCCGAATGGCAAAATATGTTGACTTCCACCTCCACAGAGAGAAACGACTATCGTAATAAAATAAGAGAAGACAGAGCTCGCCCGGAACAACCAACTTGTTCTCTCTCTGACGGTGTTTTCATTTATAATTGCGTAGGCTTCCGCGGCAAGAGTCAGTGGACATAAAAGTTTTCTGGGTATAGTACCGCGTCATTATGTAAAAACTACTGCTGTTGGAGAAAAACCAACGTTTCGGCCACGATTGCAGCGGCCTTCTTCTGGGTCTAATAGTCACCAATCGTGGCCGAAACGTTGGTTTTTCTCCAGCAGCAGTAGTTTTTATATTATGACGCGGTACTATACCCAGAAAACTTTTCTGTCGGTGTTTTCATTGTGCGTAGTGGCCAAACTGAACGATCAGCTATATTAAAAATACAAAAAAGGGAACGAGCATTGCACTAGCTTGTCTTGTATGACAGAGGATTTGTTTTATAACGAGCATTGAACCCACTCGTCTTGTCATATCAAACACACACCCAGCCCAACCAATGAATACTTCGTCTTGGCGTTTTAAACTAATGAACTGCCACTAGGGTAACATTTATACTGGTAATAATGTTGAATTCAAACGGAACTCTTGCGTACGGGCTGTGTAGCTAAACGTTTGCAGGGCTTCGTTGTAGTCAGCGTAAGAGAGCGAAGGAGCTGTCACTGGGGTTAATGTCAGGAGAATGCTTCCAAGTAAGTTCGTTAGGCTGCAAGACGGAATTCCGTTCTTTTCTGTGGAAGGAGATTCATATCTTTGAAATTCTTTGTGTCGATGTGGATAAAGATAAAAGAACAGCGTTTCGCTTTCACTTCACTGAAGTTTGAAACGTGTAAGAAACATGAAATGGAATTTTCAGAAGCGTGTATCCGTTCGTACAATGGTCGTAATAATATCATAACCGATAGTGGCTGGAGATAATATTGGCACGCTTTGTTAAGGACAATCGGTTTCAAACCCGACAGGTACTGCTGCCATCAGTGACTGTAAATCCGTCACAAACAATTTCCCATCCGACATTACGAAGGGAGCTTTACGTAAGGGGCAACTGGAATCGGGTACCTCCAAAAAGGCCATTGCTAACAGGATCACTTATAGCTGCAAGTCTTCAAAGCGCCAAATAGAAGCCAAACTGGGAAGCAGCTCATTGGGAACGTATAGTGTGGTCCGACGAATCGCGATTTTGTCTCTGTTCAAATCATGCTAGGCGTCGAATTTACCATTGGCCCAAAGGGGCATTTCGCCCACAATGTGTAAGGGTGTAGTTCACGCCAGAAGTGGTTCTGTAATGTTTTCGGGGTATTTACCGTTCCACGACTTGGGCCCACTATACCCTGTTACCTTTGAAATGAAGCAGGATATTTATTTCAACATTCTCGGTGGCCAAATGCTGGCCTTTCTTCTACAAAAATGGTTCAAATGGCTCTGAGCACTATGGGACTCAACTGCTGTGGTCATAAGTCCCCTAGAACTGAGAACTACTTAAACCTAACTAACCTAAGGACATCACACACATCCATGCCCGAGGCAGGATTCGAACCTGCGACCGTAGCGGTCGTGGGGTTCCAGACTGTAGCGTGTTTAACCGCTCGGCCACTCCGGCCGGCTTTTCTTCTACATCTTCATTACAACTCTACTGTGAACACTCACGTCGTTCAAACTGGGCTCCAGTACTGCTTGGAAGGTTTACCTCGACTGGACCGCTAAATCACCCATTCTTAATCCCACAGAAAATGTCTGGAGCTATTTGGAACAGCAGGCGAAACGCAGCAGTCAATGCCCCCTCAATCCAGTAGTTCTACTGTATCTAACGAGGACTGTATTGAACTCACTTGGTGTCTTGGCCATGAAATTCGCCTGATTTTAACCCGAAGGAACAAGCCTGGGGCGATGCTGGTCACCAGCTCCGCACCCAAGAACTACCGGCCCATGATTTACGGGAATTGCGTAATCTGTACGTCACATACCTCTGCAGACCTACGATGACTTGTCGAATCCATGATGCGCAGAATCTTTGTTGCGCTGCGTTCTAAATGAGCACCAGTAGGCTATTTAAGAGGTAATAACAAAGTTTTGGCTTTGATTTTATCCATACTGGATGAGAGGTCGTAGTTGTGAATATCAGCGTTAAAAAATATATCGGCTCAACCACTTGTTTATAGTGTAAAACACTAAGAATGACGCGCTTCGGAAGTCAAGCTTCCATCACCAGAATAATAAAAAGTAAAAGAACATGTTAAAACTGGCTAAAATGGAACACGCACCAGGCACAATAAAATTGATAGTAAAATTAAAACATCGTGGCCACTTCCCTTGCAACAAGGCTGCAACAAGGGAAGTAGCCACGATGTTTTAATTTTATTATCAATTTTATTGTACCTGGTGCATGTTGCATTTTAGCGAGTTTTAACAGGTTCTTTTACTTTTTATTTTGATGATGGAAGCTTGACTTCCGAAACGCGTCAATCTTAGTGTTTTACACTATAAACAAGTGGTTGAGCCGATATATTTTTAACAAAGTTTTGGCTTATCATAGCATCCCCATAGGCCATTTGTGGACAAAATTTGATTCATTTCGTACGACGGATTCACGATGCGATATATTTCAGCCCTGGCATCTTATCACTTTTTTCTTCTGTAAAGAATGTGTCCAGACCAACGAAAATTTGTGGCTCACCGGAACTTTAACCTGAATTTCCTGCTTTCCGCCAGTAGCGACGTTAACTACTCGTTCTAGGCTAATTGAGCACGCTTTCAAGCCCGAATCAAATTTTCTATTGTCACCAATGTTTCTTTTTACGAGAGTAACGGTACAAACTGTGGTTCTCTTTAGAAGTGAGCGGCAACAGCTTTACTGGGGGAGCGTGTTCCCAGTAGACCACGTGTAGCGGCAGGCCAGTTCGCCTGCACAGTTAGGCTACCGAGCGTAGCGTGTTTCCCAGCTCTCCGAGATAGTTGTGTGAAAACTGCATGTTTGTCACGGATTTGTTCACCTGTAACTGGACACAGATTTTGATAATCTTTTCTTTCTTCTTCTCGTCCTCTTGTAGTGGATTTGCGTTAACGTATGCGATCACATTTTCCGTGTGGTTTCAGTTTTGACGGCATGAGGGTGGCATTCTTCGTAATTCTTTTCGGGACACGTCCCAGTTTGGTTTCACTCATGTAAATGTGAGCTGTGTGAAATTTGGGCTCTATAGGCGTTCAAAATCTGAAAAATCCAGGTAAAAAAAACGTCAACTTTGCACAATATTACTTCTGCATGAAAAACGAGCGAGCTGAGTAATTCCTTTTTACGACCCAAACCGGCTCACACCAGTCTTTTCGCTTTCAAGGGAAACAGGCAGTTGTAACAGATACTGTGTGTTCGATTGCAGAAAATCTATTTGCTGGACTGTTATTGATATGAAACAACTGGAAGAAAACTTTCTGCTACCAAGCAGATATTCATTATCTTCTTTTACAATAACTGGGTGTTTAAATCACCAGTGCGCCAACGTGTCACATTAGGTGTGCGGGAAGTGGTTTGCTGGAAAAAGGTAGAATTCCAACTCACGGACTGAGGAACTGTATACCATAATTGGAAACTTCCTCTCAACAATATAGGGAGGTAAAAAATATACTTAATATTTAGAATTAACTGCGATCTATCTTGGCGAAGCATCAGCTTGTGAAGTATCTTTTTGATCTCCAGAAACTGTTATTCGTATACGATGGATGACGAAATCTAGTTACTGCTTAAAAATGTTTATCATGCGCGATGAATCTGAATTTTCTGCACAAGATACTTGTATGTGAAAATGAATTCAGAAATAAAGTGACTGTGTCTGTGATTCAACATTCACAGTCAACGTCTATCTTCAGGAGTTCTGGGAACCGGGGTGAGGCAAAACTTTTTTTGATGGTGTAGATTACACTTTTTCGAAGACTGCTGTAAATTTATTTTAATTTTAATATCTTGTCAGAGAATTTCTAGCAGTTACGTAGACACATACACACTTTGAAGGCGTACCAGAAAACATACGAGGATGAAGTGCAATTTTTGAATGGTGATTAATTATGGAAGCAGATGACAGAAATGAATGTAAGCTTGACAACTCGTTGTCAGTCCATAAACGTAAGTTGCCATGACGAAACGAATACAGAAATAACACGCTTTTTTTTGTCGCAGGGGTACAACACACGTCGCTCTGTGCCCAGTTTTTATCTGACGCAGCAGATATTGATTCTCATGCTGGAGGTGGAATAAACAAACATACAACCATTTTGTTTGCAGTGGCCGGCTTCTGTGACCGAGCGGTTCTAGGCGCTTCAGTCCGGAACCGCGTTGCTGCTATCCGGTACCGCGTTGCTGCTACGGTCGCAGGTTCGAATCCTGCCTCGGGCATGGATGTGTGTGATGTCCTTACGTCAGTTAGGTTTAAGTAGTTCTATGGCTAGAGGACTGATGACCTCAGATGTTAAGTCCCATAGTGTGTAGAGCCATCTGAACCATTTTTGTTTGCCGGCCTGATGGCCGAGCGGTTCTAGTAGGCTGTTTAGGTTTTTATGTTGGTAACGTCACCTAGCGCTCTCTATGAAAATCACTGGCTGTGCTGTGTGCAGTCTGTGGCTGGTTGGCATTGTTAAAATATTCGCTATTGTAGTGTTGGGCAGTTGGATGTGAACAGCACGTAGCGTTGCGCAGTTGGAGGTGAGTCGCCAGCAGTGGTGGATGTGGGGAGAGAGATGGCGGAGTTTTGAGAGCGGATGATCTGGACGTGTGTCCATCAGAGACAGTAAATTTGTAAGTCTGGATGTCATGAACTGCTATATATATTACGACTTTTGAACACTATTAAGGTAAATACATTGTTTGTTCTCTATCAAAACCTTTCATTTGCTAACTATGCCTATCAGTAGTTAGTGCCTTCAGTAGTTTGAATCTTTTATTTAGCTGGCAGTAGTGGCGCTCCCTGTATTGCAGTAGTTCGAGTAACGAAGATTTTTGTGAGGTAAGTGATTCATGAAAGGTATAGGTTATTGTTAGTCAGGGCCATTCTTTTGTAGGGATTTTTGAAAGTCAGATTGCGTTGCGCTAAAAATATTGTGTCAGTTTAGTGATGATCAGAATAAGTAAAGAGAGAAATGTCTGAGTACGTTCAGTTTTGCTCAGCTGTTTCAAAATCAAATAACGTAAGGGGTTTTCTAGCACAGTAATTCATTAATTTAAGGGGACGTTTCACTCGGCGCTACAATCTGGAACCGCGCGACCGCTACGGTCGCAGGTTCGAATCCTGCCTCGGGCATGGATGTGTGTGATGTCCTTAGGTTTGTTAGGTTTACTAAGTTCTAGGAGTCTGATGACCTCAGAAGCTAAGTCCCATAGTACTCAGAGCCATTTGAACCATTTGAACCGATTTTGTTTCCAATGGACAAAACTGCCATATTTTGCGTCTGACGCATGGACTGCAGCGTTTGTAATGGAACATGCAAATTGAATGCTTTGCATTTATTAATTTTCGTCTTACACCCTCGACAGACTCACAAACCACAGCATCGTTAAAAGGCCATCTGATCCTGGCTTGTGAGTACTACGTAACAGCAGCAAGATCACGCACTCATCTTCCGGTCACGACTATCCTCACATTGCTGAACTCTTCAGTAAGAGAAAACGACCACGGCGCCATAGTTCTCAGACACGTCATACTCACGGAGCTACAGCGAGAACGAAGGAAGCTCCTTAGCACTGTTGTAGCACCGACGCGACGTTTTGATTTACGAAGTATGCAACCGGAACGTTAGACTCGACTTGCTCCGTTTCTGACGTGGCAGAGTGGACGCGAGGCGCGGCCCCGTTGGCGGGGAGGAGGCGCACCTGGAGCTGGCGCGGCTGCCAAGGGGGCCACCGGCTCTCTTCCCGCGCTGTATTTATAAACGGGCCGGCGCACGTGCTCACACCTGCTCCGCCCTTCCCGGCGACAGCGCACCTTACTCGCTCGTCTGCATCTACATCTGCATCCTGCAAACCTCTGCCAAGTGGCACCAGTCATTAGGGTTCCTTTCCCTTCTATTCAAGTGTAGATAAACGCCTGAGTACGCTCTGTAATTAGCCTAATCTTGTTTTCGAAGCCCCTGAGGTCGATACTTGGAGATGGTACACCGAATGACATTATTTTTATGAAAACAGAGACACTGTTGCACGGGAATAATCACTGGCAATGATGGATGACACGGAACACAGTTGGAGTGCCTGTTTGTACCGAAAAATGGTACAGATTTCACCACACGGGGAAAGCAGGGTAACAGACATAAATAACGTTAGGTCAGACTCCCAACATGATGGTCGATATCGGACTCTCAGTAAGGAATTGCCGTCCTCTAGCACTAATGCGCATTTTGCATCTGTTATTCTTGCTGACCACCTAACCCGCCAGGTTAGCCGAGAGCTCTAACGCGCTTCTTCCTGGACTCGGGCAGGCGCACCGGCCCCGGATCGAATCCGCCCGGCGGAATAACGATGAGGGCAGGTATGCCGGCCAGCCTGGATGTGGTTTTTAGGTGGTTTTCCTCATCCCCCTAGGTGAATATCGGGCTCGTCCCCACTTTCCACCTCAGTTCCACTGCTCGCAGACATCTGAACACTTTCGCACTATTCCATGGGTTACACAGTTGGGGTACACTAATTCCTTCCCGGGGAGTACGGGGTGGCGGCAGGAAGTGTATCCGGCCACCCCTTAAACTAACATTGCCACATCCGATTAACTATGCCGACCCTGCGTCTCCGCGGGAAAAAAGGCACAAGCAAAAGAAAGACAGTAAGAAAGAATTCTTGCTGACCACCTAACTGCTGAGGAGTCTTTGAGAGATATTGTCCCACTCCACTGCCAGGCCAATTTTCAGCTCTAACACAGTTCGAGGAGAGGGTGATGGTTGAGTAGAGCATCCCAAGCATGCCCTGTAGCACAAGTCTTCAAACTTTGTCCACGCGTGCTCTCTTCTGAGGCGTAAATTAGTTTGACCTCTCCCCTGTTGTACTTCCCTTCTTCAGCACTTCTCATACTTGGCACAAAACAGCCTACGATACGTATTTACTTCTGTCTAATCACTTCAACTATCAGTTACAATGACAATAATAATAATAATAATAATAATAATAATAATAATCTAAAATAAACCACTAATAGGGCTAACCCCGCTTTCAGTGTGATTAGTTGGTTCAGGACAGAACTAATGAAGCATCGGACAAGCGCTGTCATGGTCGGGGACGACGCTTGAACCCTATGCCCGTCCACAATGGTAACGACACTGCTAGCCACACGGAAAATCACTTAAATCCAAATAGAGGTGTTTTGCAGGATATGCTTCCTGCAACCACTCTAGAAGGAAAACAAAGACAGAGGATGAAGTTAACAGACACTTCATGTTCTGTTATTACCAAGTAACAAACTTAGGAACAAACACAACTGGATACAGATCGCAAGTATACACAACATTTATTACCAGATGCCCAGAATTAAAATTTTTAACAGAACAACGAATAGCTGATCAGATTCGTGTAATAATCAAAAATAACAGGATATCACACTCAGAATTAGAAAACATAAACAACAAGTACAACAAATACTAGAACAAAATAATGTGCAATCAGAAGAAGAAGAAGAAAATACAGTAATGGACTCAAACATCCCAGAGCAAACAAACAAAGAACAACACGCATCAATTAAACAACCAGAGGAAAACGAAATCCTAAGACAGCCACCAGAACAAGCACAAATAGAACACAAAGTGACGCACGTGTTAGATATAGAAGAAAAATTCAGCTGACATATATAGAATACAAAGACACAAATACAGACACTAGCCCATTCTTGCATAGACCACCAAATAACCCACAAGTCGAAGCAACAATAACAACTATCAACACAATCATACACAACAAAATAAATGAAAATACGACTATGGAAGAGTTACAACTACTGACTTATTTAGGAGCACTCACTACACTAAATATACACTCTAGGCAGAGAGCAGAACCAACCAACACACAGAAGAAACCCACAAAACCAGCATGGCAACACAGGCTACAGATCAGAATAGAAAAACTGAGAAAAGACATCGGACAGCTAACACAATTTATAAGAAATGAAATATCAGACAAAATACGAAAAAGGTTAGGTAAAATCTCACAACAAGAAGTAATGGAGCAATTAGATGAAAAGAAGCAGAAATTACAAGCATTGGCCAAACGACTTAGAAGATACAAAAGAAGTGAAAATAGAAGGAAACAAAACTAAACATTCAACACAAACCAAAAGAAATTTTACCAGACAATAGATAACACACACATTAAAATAGACAATCCACCAAACATAACAGACATGGAACACTTCTGGAGCAACATATGGTCAAACCCGGTACAACATAACAGGCATGCACGGTGTATTCAAGCAGAAACAGACACATACAAGATGATACCACAAATGCCTGAAGTGATAATTTTGCAACATGAAGTCACCCAAGCAATTAATTCTACTCACAATTAGAAAGCCCCTGGAAAAGATAAAATAGCAAATTTCTGGCTAAAGAAGTTCACCTCAACACATTCACATCTAACTAAATTATTTAACAGTTACATTGCAGACCCATACACATTCCCTGATACACTTACACGCGGAATAACTTATCTGAATCCTAAAGATCAAGAAGACACAGCAAACCCAGCTAAATATCGCCCCATAACATGCCTACCAACAATATACAAAATATTAACTTCAGTCATTACACAGAAATTAATGACACATACAACACAGAACAAAATTATAAATGAAGAACAAAAAGGCTGTTGCAAAGGAGCACGAGGATGTAAAGAGCAACTGATAATAGATGTAGAGGTGACATACTAAGCTAAAACTAAACAAAGTTCGCTACACTACACATACATTGATTTCCGAAAAGCTTTTGATAGTGTACCCCACTCATGGTTACTACAAATATTGGAAATATACAAAGTAGATTCTAAATTGATACAGTTCTTAAACATAGTAATGAAACATTGGAAAACCACACTTAATATCCAAACAAATTCAAATAATATCAAATCACAGCCAATACAGATTAAGCGTGGAATATACCAAGGAGACTCATTAAGTCCTTTCTGGTTCTGCCTTGCTCTGAACCCACTATCCAACATGCTAAATAATACAAATTATGGATACAATATTACTGGAACATACCAACACAAAATCACACATTTGCTATACATGGATGATCTAAAACTATTGGCAGCAACAAATCAACAACTCAGCCAAATAACTAAAGATAACAGAAGTATTCAGCAATGATATAAATATGGCTTTCAGAACAGAGAAATGTAAGAAAAATAGCATAGTCAAGGGAAAACACACTAAACAAGAAGATTACTTATTGGATAACCACAGCGTCTGCATAGAAGCAATGGAAAAAACAGATGCCTATAAATATATAGGATATAGACAAAAATAGGAATAAATAATACAAATATTAAAGAAGAACTAAAAGAACAATATAGACAAAGACTAACAAAAATACTGAAAACAGAATTGACAGCAAGAAACAAGACAAAAGTTATAAATACTTATGCTATACCAATATTGACCTACTCATTTGGAGTAGTGAAATGGAGTAACACAGACCTAGAAGCACTCAAAACACTTACACGATCACAATGCCACAAATATAGAATACATCACAAACATTCAGCAATAGAAAGATTCACATTAAGCAGAAAGGAAGGAGGAAGGGGATTTATCGACATAAAAAACCTACATTATGGACAGGTAGACAATTTAAGAAAATTCTTTCTAGAACGAGCAGAAACTAGCAAAATACACAAAGCAATCACTCATATAAATACATTGGCTAAAACCACTACAATTTCATAACCACCTCTATAACCCTTTAGATCACATAACATCAACAGATACGAAGAAAGTAAATTGGAAAAAGAAAACACTACATGGCAAGCACCCGTATCATCTAACACAGCCACACATCGATCAAGACGCATCCAACACATGGCTAAGAAAAGGCAATATATACAGTGAGACGGAAGGATTCATGATTACAATACAGGACCAACAATAAACACCAGATATTACAGCAAGCATATTATTAAAGATCCCAATACCACAACAGATAAATGCAGACTTTGCAAACAACAAATAGAAACAATAGATCACATCACAAGCGGATGTACAATACTAGAAAATAAGGAATACCCCAGAAGACATGACAATGTAGCAAAAATAATACATCAACAACTTGCCATACAACATAAACTAATGAAACAACACGTTCCCACATACAAGTATGCACCACAAAATGTACTGGAGAATGATGAATACAAATTATACTGGAACGGAACCATTATAACAGATAAAACAACACCACATAACAAACCTGACATGATACTCACCAACAAAAAGAAGAAATTAACACAACTAATCAAAATATCCATACCCAATACAACAAATATACAGAAGAAAACAGGAGAAAAAATTGAAAAATACATCCAACTGGCTGAGGAAGTCAAGGACATGTGGCATCAGGATAAAGTTGACATTATACCGATTATACTATCAACTACAGGAGTCATACCACACAATATCCACCAGTACATCAACGCAATACAGCTACATCCAAACTTATATACACAACTACAGAAATATGTAATTATTGATACTTGTTCAATTACCCGAAAGTTCCTAAATGCAGTATAACATATACTGTACAGTTAAGAGGAAGTCATGCTTGATCAGGATCCGCGTCACTTCCCATTTTTAACCAGACATGACGTCTGAGAAAGAAAAGAAATAATAATAATCTGAGACAGGAAAGAATAATAATAATAATTGTATGCCATGATGTCCATATGGGTTTATAAATGTTAATCCACGTTTCAGATCTGATGATGGCACCTTCAGAGTGCTGAAATCGGTCATCTAATAAACGACTGAAGCGATCGTGGCTTTTCAATTATTTTGAAAAAAGAGTGATCGCCCCACGACACACCATGTGTTCACTGCAATAATAATAATAATAATAATAATAATTAGAAAGTGACATTCGAGCAAATTACAGGTAAGCTTTTTGTGCAAATTATCATTCACTTGTATTATTCAAAGACTATTTGAAGCTGACAATTACAACTAGTTTATAAATAACTGTAGCTTCGAGTGCAGTTATTGATTTTGAGCAAATATGTGTAATGGACTAAATTTTTTTTCAAATTAGTTCAGAAATTCGTTAGTTGGTTAAAATTTAACTGTTTTCATCTGTAATGGTTTTAATTCAATTAGAAAGTTTTAATATTTGAAAGGTCACGACGTACAAATGACGGCAAAACAATATTAAACATTTAAATGTCAATTTAAAAACTGTTATATTCAGACTATCATCCGTAAAGGAACTAAAAAACAGTAAAAATGCACGTGATTCAAAATTGGGAAATTTTTTGGCACTTTTCACAAAGTTTACAACATTAAGTCGTTCAGCACTTTACTGACTTCAAGTTGTACTGGTTTGGTAGCCAATGTCTCCCTGCGTAGCCGCGCGGGGTAGCCGCGCCGTCTGAGGCCATGGTTGACGCGGCTCCCCCAGTCGGAGATTCGAGTCCTCCCTCGGGCAGGGGCGCTTGTGTTGTCCTTAGCGTAAGTTAGTTGAAGTAGTTTGTAAACCTAGGGGCCGATGACCTCAGCAGTTTGGTCCCATAGGAGATTACCACCACTACCACCTCCCTGTATGCAATGTCGCAAAGTGGGAATTTTGCAGGAGGAAAAACAGCACACGCTCTTGTCATGAAGCACTCTTTAGCTCCAGTAAATGCTGCCACCCCATCGGCACATCGAAAACACAGTTTGCCAATGACATATTCTTATCAACAAAAAAGAAATACACAGTAAAGAAAACAGCCTGTAGTCCTCCCTCTAGACATGTAAACTCCTCGTGACTTTCATTTTGATAACAGCATCGTACAAAAACAAAAAGCTGAAAATGATTTCCGATATCGGTACTGTCATCAAACTATAGAGAGAATTTTCCGCTACCATGAAGACGTGGTAGCAGCTGATTTTTCATGTCAGTGGCTCTTGCATCAATACGACGATCTCGATATCATCTGGTGGTGGTATCAACTTCAGACCCTCGGAAAACCTTTCTTCCTACACGATTTTGCACATTTTGGCGACTCTCACCAATAGTGTACGGTGATTTGAATTTTATAATGAAGAAGTAATTTGAATTTTGCAATGAAGTAGGTCACCCATAGGAGTGCTCTTAGCGCTATCATAGGAAAGGAATCTGACATTTCCTTTTAGTGGCTGCTCATGATGCTTAAAAAATTCGACGGGTTTACCTACACGGTCTGGACGTTTTGTCTGTGGGTACCTCTTCGGTTTTGTTGGTTTCAAGCAATCGTCAGCTAAAATCTCCAAACAAAGAACACATTGTGGTTGTTCCTCATAATTCAAAAGAGTGCTGGTAAAACCTAATATCAGATAATCAACTTCATATTTACGCACTTTGGCTTTTGCGTCTAGAAGTGACGTTGCTGACAGGAACAGAGGAGGATGCGAAAGAATAATGTAGTTTGATTAAATTCGAATCTTTTTCGTTATTAGAACTACATACTTTCGAAGGAGAAGAGACACCCTGGTCAATCGCTTCCATGGGATCTCTGGTTATCGCTGCGAATCATCTGAGGCATAATTACTACATCGTGTCGTGTATGAACGTATTTTATTTACGAAAGACTCCGTGCGCTACAGTGAGAGTACCCGGAAGCCGTCGCCACGATTTTAATTTGGGCGACTCGCCTTAATACGACCGAGAATATTCCCTGCCTCCCGAAAATTTTTTATTTACAGTTCTTAGTGACACTTCCTCACTTATCTCATCACCAAAATCGCCGATGTACGCTTTACAAAAGTAATGTCATTTTATGAACTTTCGCAAAGTGTTGCGTTATTCCTGGTGGTGGTGGTGGTGGTGGTGGTTAGTGTTTAACGTCCCGTCGACAACGAGGTCATTAGAGACGGAGCGCAAGCTCGGGTTAGGGAAGGATTGGGAGGGAAATCGGCCGTGCCCTTTCAAAGGAACCATCTCGGCATTCGCCTGAAACGATTTAGGGAAATCACGGAAAACCTAAATCAGGATGGCCGGAGACGGGATTGAACCGTCGTCCTCCCGAATGCGAGTCCAGTGTGCTAACCACTGCGTTATTCCTGGGATATTCGCTGTTGGCCAGACCAGTAGAAAATCGACACTTTTAGATTGTTTTTCTTGATGCAATAATTTACCAACAGCCGTATGTATTGCAGAAATTTATTTTATGAACTTTTTACGTCCTACCAGTTTCGGCATTACACTCATGCCATCTTCAGGCCCCTGTACAATGAGTAGAACAAATGTACTATTATAAAAAATATAGAATATACGTTAACAATTGACAGGTATCGTGTTAACTATGTAAGTAGCTCAAAAAGACATATTGTATATCATTAAAACTATATGTAACATTAGGGAAAATATGCTTCTGCCTATGTCATGCATTTGTTAATAGTTTTCACTGTTTTACTCGAATATAGCACAACAGATGAACATATGTATACGCTATTATTCATAAATCCGTACCACACAGTTGTAATAGGCCATGCAACACAACAATCTGTACTGCTTACAATCATATGTCCATTGGAAGAATTTTTTAAATAATTAACTAATATAAATAAATAAATAACGGCTGAAAGCAAGGGGAAACTACAGCCGTAATTTTTCCCGAGGGCATGCAGCTTTACTGTATGATTACATGATGATGGCGTCCTCTTGGGTAAAATATTCCGGAGGTAAAATAGTCCCCCATTCGGATCTCCGGGCGGGGACTACTCAAGAGGATGTCGTTATCAGGAGAAAGAAAACTGGCGTTCTACAGATCGGAGCGTGGAATGTCAGATCCCTTAATCGGGCAGGTAGGTTAGAAAATTTAAAAAGGGAAATGGATAGGTTGAAGTTAGATATAGTGGGAATTAGTGAAGTTCGGTGGCAGGAGGAACAAGACTTCTGGTCAGGTGACTACAGGGTTATAAACACAAAATCAAATAGGGGTAATGCAGGAGTAGGTTTAATAATGAATAGGAAAATAGGAATGCGGGTAAGCTACTACAAACAGCATAGTGAACGCATTATTGTGGCCAAGATAGATACGAAGCCCACGCCTACTACGGTAGTACAAGTTTATATGCCAACTAGCTCTGCAGATGACGAAGAAATTGAAGAAATGTATGATGAAATAAAAGAAATTATTCAGATTTTGAAGGGAGACGAAAATTTAATAGTCATGGGTGACTGGAATTCGAGTGTAGGAAAAGGGAGAGAAGGAAACATAGTAGGTGAATATGGATTGGGGGACAGAAATGAAAGAGGAAGCCGCCTGGTCGAATTTTGCACAGAGCACAACATAATCATAACTAACACTTGGTTTAAGAATCATGAAAGAAGGTTGTATACATGGAAGAACCCTGGAGATACTAAAAGGTTTCAGATAGATTATATAATGGTAAGACAGAGATTTAGGAACCAGGTTTTAAATTGTAAGACATTTCCAGGGGCAGATGTGGATTCTGACCACAATCTATTGGTTATGACCTGTAGATTAAAACTGAAGAAACTGCAAAAAGGTGGGAATTTAAGGAGATGGGACCTGGATAAACTAAAAGAACCAGAGGTTGTACAGAGATTCAGGGAGAGCATAAGGGAGCAATTGACAGGAATGGGGGAAATAAATACAGTAGAAGAAGAATGGGTAGCTTTGAGGGATGAAGTAGTGAAGGCAGCAGAGGATCAAGTAGGTAAAAAGACGAGGACTAGTAGAAATCCTTGGGTAACAGAAGAAATATTGAATTTAATTGATGAAAGGAGAAAATATAAAAATGCAGTAAGTGAAACAGGCAAAAAGGAATACAAACGTCTCAAAAATGAGATCGACAGGAAGTGCAAAATGGCTAAGCAGGGATGGTTAGAGGACAAATGTAAGGATGTAGAGGCCTATCTCACTAGGGGTAAGATAGATACCACCTACAGGAAAATTAAAGAGACCTTTGGAGATAAGAGAACCACTTGCACGAATATCAAGAGCTCAGATGGAAACCCAGTTCTAAGCAAAGAAGGGAAAGCAGAAAGGTGGAAGGAGTATATAGAGGGTCTATACAAGGGCGATGTACTTGAGGACAATATTATGGAAATGGAAGAGGATGTAGATGAAGATGAAATGGGAGATATGATACTGCGTGAAGAGTTTGAGAGAGCACTGAAAGACCTGAGTCGAAACAAGGCCCCCGGAGTAGACAATATTCCATTGGAACTACTGACGGCCGTGGGAGAGCCAGTCCTGACAAAACTCTACCATCTGGTGAGCAAGATGTATGAAACAGGCGAAATACCCTCAGACTTCAAGAAGAATATAATAATTCCAATCCCAAAGAAAGCAGGTGTTGACAGATGTGAAAATTACCGAACTATCAGCTTAATAAGTCACAGCTGCAAAATACTAACGCGAATTCTTTACAGACGAATGGAAAAACTAGTAGAAGCCAACCTCGGGGAAGATCAGTTTGGATTCCGTAGAAACACTGGAACACGTGAGGCAATACTGACCTTACGACTTATCTTACAAGAAAGATTAAGGAAAGGCAAACCTACGTTTCTAGCATTTGTAGACTTAGAGAAAGCTTTTGACAATGTTGACTGGAATACTCTCTTTCAAATTCTAAAGGTGGCAGGGGTAAAATACAGGGAGCGAAAGGCTATTTACAATTTGTACAGAAACCAGATGGCAGTTATAAGAGTCGAGGGACATGAAAGGGAAGCAGTGGTTGGGAAGGGAGTAAGACAGGGTTGTAGCCTCTCCCCGATGTTGTTCAATCTGTATATTGAGCAAGCAGTAAAGGAAACAAAAGAAAAATTCGGAGTAGGTATTAAAATTCATGGAGAAGAAATAAAAACTTTGAGGTTCGCTGATGACATTGTAATTCTGTCAGAGACAGCAAAGGACTTGGAAGAGCAGTTGAATGGAATGGACAGTGTCTTGAAAGGAGGATATAAGATGAACATCAACAAAAGCAAAACAAGGATAATGGAATGTAGTCTAATTAAGTCGGGTGATGCTGAGGGAATTAGATTAGGAAATGAGGCACTTAAAGTAGTAAAGGAGTTTTGCTATTTGGGGAGCAAAATTACTGATGATGGTCGAAGTAGAGAGGATATAAAATGTAGGCTGGCAATGGCAAGGAAAGCGTTTCTGAAGAAGAGAAATTTGTTAACATCCAGTATTGATTTAAGTGTCAGGAAGTCATTTCTGAAAGTATTCGTATGGAGTGTAGCCATGTATGGAAGTGAAACATGGACGATAAATAGTTTGGACAAGAAGAGAGTAGAAGCTTTCGAAATGTGGTGCTACAGAAGAATGCTGAAGATTAGATGGGTAGATCACATAACTAATGAAGAAGTATTGAATAGGATTGGGGAGAAGAGAAGTTTGTGGCACAACTTGACCAGAAGAAGGGATCGGTTGGTAGGACATGTTCTGAGGCATCAAGGGATCACCAATTTAGTATTGGAGGGCAGCGTGGAGGGTAAAAATCGTAGAGGGAGACCAAGAGATGAATACACTAAGCAGATTCAGAAGGATGTAGGTTGCAGTAGGTACTGGGAGATGAAAAAGCTTGCACAGGATAGAGTAGCATGGAGATCTGCATCAAACCAGTCTCAGGACTGAAGACCACAACAACAACAACAAATAAATAATAAAATAAATTAAAATACAAGAAAATGTGCCATAACCATGTCAAAATATATAAGTTACATATGTGCAGCCTAAGTCGTATTATGTGTGGTATGACAAACAGCTGCCGCAATATTAACGATAAAAAGCATAAAAGAGTTTGTCTTAAAACCCAATTGCATTCACGAACTAAACCAAAGCAATCGTACTATAAAAATCATCAAACACCTGGTCCCGTAGGCACTTCATTAGAACCCCTATGTAAAACCACCCCGCACTGTGCTCAGTGGAATAATGCAACGACAGTAGCTGTCTCTTATAGTCATAGTTACAAAGAATTTTCTCGATCTCCGTATATCAAAAATGTCTGTCTCCCTACATGTAAGTCCTATACATTTATGTAGGATTATACCAAGTGGAATCGAACGAATAAAAAGGAAAAACGAAAAAGAAAAATATAGGAGGCCGCCTATAAGTCCGAACATAAACCTCAAAATGAAAGGTTCAAACATGGCTCTGAGCACTATGGGACTTAACATCTGAGGTCATCAGTCCCCTAGAACTTAGAACTACTTAAACCTAACTAACCTAAGGACAGCACACACATCCATGCCCTAGGCAGGAGTCGAACCCGCGACAGTAGATGTCGCGTGGTTCTAGACTGTAGCGCCTAGAACCGCTCGGCCACTCCGGCCGGCAAAATGAAAGGTATATCATCCCTAAGACTAAAGGGTACCACATATAACCTTGTCAAATCATTCTCAAGGTTGCATAAAGGCCGGGTGTAGTAACCTTTGAGATGACTATCAGGATCTTAAATACATCATCCAGTGTCATCATATTCTGTCTAATGACCTTAGTGAGTTGGGAACTGTCTGTATGGGTCAAAATGTTAGATTGTTATCGAATATCTTTTCACCCTTCATGCACACCGACTGAAGTAGCGTTACAAGTAGGCCCTTACTGCTGTATTTCGCTTTCTATCAAACACACGCCAATGCACCGTTTCGCGGCAGACTGAAACCACACGTGAACCTCGCTATCGCACGGGAATACAGGAACAATGAGCTGGCGCTGAACAACCACTGTGTTAAAAGCGTACACTCGGCAACAATGCTGTGAGGCGGGCGAATCACAGCTGGCGTGCTGCGAGTAGTAGCTACAGGCTGACAATTATTGAACTATATGAAATAAAATTGTCATAACTTCTGAGCGGTTTGCGTTTGCACGTTCAAACTGCACTGTTGGCCTCGGAGCATGCTGGGAATTAGTAAGCGCATGTATGGTTTGGTTTAGCGACGAAGCCCACACCGACAACTCTTTTCACCCTCAAGGGGTGACTGTGTGGTGTGCAATGTCCAGTCACAGAATAATCGGTGCGATATACCTTGATGACACGGTGACTACCGAACGGTATGTGAAGGTTTTGGAAGATGATTTTATCCCCATTATCCAGAGTGACCATGATTTCGACTAGATACGGTTCATTCAGGGGGGAGCTCGACACCATCGAAGCAGGAGAGTGTTTGATATTCTGGGGGAGCACTCTGGGGACCGCATTCTGGTTCTGGGATACCCAGAGACTACTGGCATGGTCCTCGATTGGTCGCCATATTCTCCAGAACTGAACATATGAACTTTTTGTGGGGCTATAGCAATGACACGGTGTGCAGCGATAACCCCCAAAACCACTGCTGAGCTGAAGACAGCCATTCAGGAGATCATCGACAGCATCGACGTTCCGACACTTCAGCGGGTCATGCAGAATTTCGCTATTCGTGTGCGCCACACGATCGCCAATAATGGTAGGCATATCGAACATGTCATAATCTAAACCCGAATGTCTGTAGTAACGTTTACATGTTGAATAAAGTGTGTGCACGCCGTAGTTTGTAAATAATTTGCGTTTTTTTCACACAGTTCAATAATTGTCACTCTGTATGACCTTGAAGAGTCTAATTTCGTGACGGCCCATCTAGGGGTCGTCACATGTTTGGTAAGTAAGTTACTCATGCGACGCCGGCCGATGTGACCGAGCGGTTCTAGGCGCTTCAGTACGGAACCGCGCAGCTCCTACGGTCGCAGGTTGAAATCCTGCCTCGGGCATGGATGTGTGTGGTGTCGTTAGGTTAGTTAGGATTAAATAGTTCTAAGTCTAGGGGACTGATGACCTCAGATGTTAAGTCCCATAGTGCTTAGAGCCATTTGAACTGCTGGGACTTATAGGTGACAGGGGTTGTGTGATGAAATACGACTCCTGACTCAACACCATTCCTGCTGACACGATTTACGGGTCAGGTCTTGTGAAATACGATAGCAAATTAACGATGGGCCGGCTTCTTAACTAAGTTCGTGGAACTGAGAATCTGATGCCAGCAATATTTTTTTCGCGGAAGTCTTCTACTTACATAATATGAAATATAAATATTTCAGTGAAAGCCGGCGACCCCGTCTATTTCTGCGCCGCCCTCAGGGGGGGAGGGGCAGAGGGAGGAGTCACTTTGAAGATGGATGCTCTATAGGTTTAGGTCCAGAGAGTAAGCAGGCCATTCCATACTTTCAATATCTTTACTTTCCAACACCTCAGCCGTCCTGTGTGGGGCGGCACTATCATTCGTACACAGAATGTTCGGCCTCATACCGCCCCTAAACAGACAACACGTCCGCAGTAATCTCCTTGTAATACCACGGCACCTCGCACATAGATATGCAGCTGTGTTCGGCTACTCTGCATAATGTATCCCCACTAACACCTACCCCATTACGATGACGTTCGGAACATTCTGTTGTGTGTAACGTGTTCCCCTCTCTCTCCACACCAACTGGTGGGCAGAATCGCAAGCCATAGTGAAGCGGGATTCATCAAAGAACATAACTCTGGACCACTGTTGCTGACCTCTACCAGTATGCTCCTTACACCAACGAACTCTTTCTCTAGCATAGTGTGGTTGAAGTAGGATGTATTTAACAGGCTTCCGAGCATACAAACCTGCCTGGTTTAATAGCCGTGAAATGGTTCTGTCGGAGACACGTGTACCGATACTGGCTGCAAGACCTGTAGCGATCTGCGTAGGAGTGAGATGTCTGTTACTTTTCATCACTACGGCGACGTATCGATCTTCTTGCGTTGTGGCCGTCCATCCACGACCACCGACATGCTTTCACATAGCATTACCACCTCCGGAGGCCCTTTTTAATTGCTGATGACACTTTTCCACACACCCATTACTGTGGTCACAGTAGTGTCACATAACCGGCTTTGATTCGTCCAACTGCTCGTCCACGATCGTATACACTCAGATGACGTCTTGCAGACACGTTGCCGTACCACACCCAAATGGCGCATTAATTGGTTCCACATCAATCTTACTGCATGAACTGTCGAATGCGTGCACAGGCATCGCCGCAGTTAACACGTCCCGCCCCTTACATTACCTTTTGCTGCCACTGGTCAGGTGTTTTGTAGCAGTTGTCGGTTGTTCCGTGGCAATTGACAGTTGTTCCTCAGCAAGGGTCAGCTGTTCCTTAGCAAATATCAAGCAGTGTACTTGGACCTTTCTATGTCGTCTTTCACAGGAACAGAATATTGAGCGCCAAGTCGAAGATCATTGCCAAAGAAATGTGATGACTATTTCATGAAATTTCTTTGCCAGTAGTTTAATATCGGCCTTAAGCGTAAATGCAGCGCCCAGCCAGCGGGTCGCAGTGGATTACGTTCAGAAAGTACCCGAGAATTGAGAACCGATGACCTCTTGGAGGCACCCAGTAATCGGTAGGTGTTGGTCTGGTGCAAGTCCAAGCTGGAAGGCGCCAGTTCAGGTCCCCGGCATCATCGAGACTAGACGCGGCCCATAGACCGGCGTGTAGTGGAGGCTGCGGCTGGTTATAGACGAGACTTGGTGAGTCACACTGGGGCGACGCCCGCTGTGGAGACATTGCCGGTGTAGGCAGCAGTCGACGACAGCTGCTGTTAGACCTGAGGGCCTAGCAGTTATACTTGCACGCCTAGTGGTTTTATGAAAAGAGACCACGTACTGCGCCCAGGAAGCAAACGTTAGAGCCCGACGTGTTGTAACCACGCTCGCCACAGTGTCGGAGCACAAGCTTTCACCGTGGCGGTTCAGCAGTTTTCCGGCTCCGGCAGCGGAATTTGGAAGTCAGCCTGCCGGCTCGCTTGAGTGCATGATGGGAAGGTAGTCACAAAGCAGGTCAAACATTGCGCTCAGATTGCAAAGGAAATTTGTGAACTAAGAAAAATCTCCAAAGAAAAGAATGGAGGCGATTGAAATGTGGTGTTATGGAGGTGTACAGAAAGTTATTATGGAAAGATAAGACGTGAAATATAGAGGTTGTCCACGGAATCAGAGAAATGGAATGAGTGGGTAACACTATGTTCAAGGGGCAGGATAATCGGACGTCGGTTAAGGCGTCAGGCAGTGGGTTTCAAGGTGTTACAGCGTCCATACTCCGTAGAGGGCAAACGTTGTTGTCGAAGACAGAGACTGGAATAGACACAAAAAATAATGAGCACGATTTGTGTAAGTATTAGTCTGAGATGGAGGGATTATCAGCAGTGAGGAAATGGTGGCGTACCGCACGAAAGCAGACAGAAGCGTGCCGCTTTGGAATTGCGTGCGACGTGCAGCACTGCGGGCCTGCAGCGTGTGCTCGTTAGACGCCACCTGTGGGAAGCCACGTGGCCGCGCACGTGCTTCCAGCCTCCGCGCCGTGGGCGGTCTGCCGGTCTCTGGGGCGCCGCTGATTAACACGGGCCTGCGCGACCGCCGACCGCTGCTTTCATATCCACCTGCCAGCCAATTACGTGGCCTAACCGCCCGACGCCCTATTCTCAGCCTCACAGCGGTCTCACCAACAGGCTCGCACGCAACGAACATTTATTTTGATATGACTTCATAGTTTTACGCAGCAGCGCCTAAGTATAAAGTTTCGGTCTTGAAACCGTGTCGTGTTTGACTTAAAACTCGATCTCTACAAGGCATTTCCTAGTCGTTCAATCCAAGTAATTACACACTAAAATAAGCTCTCAGGACAAAGTATTAGTCATCCCCCCCCCCCCCCTCTAAAAGACCGCACTAGTCGCTCCGTTCCACTGTAGCGCAATGGGCGCTCCGTAACGCTGAAGTTGGTAAAGAAATGGTATCAGGCCGTCATTTGACGCTTCACTAGTGACACAAGTTCTCTGTCCCAGTCGGTTGTATGGAATCGGAGCAGTAAGATGGATGGAAGTGGAGACGTGACGCCGGCCGTTGTGGTCGAGCGGTTCTAGGCGCTTCAGTCCGGAACCGCGCGACTGCTACGGTCGCAGGTTCAAATCCTGCCTCGGGCATGGATGTGTGTGACGTCCTTAGATTAGTTAGGTTTAAGTAGGTCTAAGTTCTAGGGGACTGATGACCTGAGATGATAAGTCCCATAGTGCTCAGAGGCATTTGATTTGGAGACGTGACAGAACTGCAGAAGAGCCGGAAGAGTGGCCGTGCGGTTCTAGGCGCTACAGTCTGGAACCGCGCTGCTGCTACGGTCGCAGGTTCGAATCCTGCCTCGGGCATGGATGTGTGTGATGTCCTTAGGTTAGTTAGGTTTAAGTAGTTCTAGGGGACTGATGACCACAGCAGTTAAGTCCCATAGTGCTCAGAGCCATTTGAACCATTTTTTAGAATTGCAGAGGAGGCTATAGTGTTTGGCTATGTCAATGACTACACCGTGAATGAAGTCACAACATTTGTCGCTATCTCACCGCGCTCTGCCCAGGAGTGGTAAATGGAAATGAGCGTTTGGCGTCATTGGCCGGGAGGCCTCTTACGGGGCAGGTCCAGCCGCCTTGTTGCAGGTGTTATTGCATTCGACGCCACATTGGGTGACCTGCGCGCCGGATGGGGATAAAATGATGGTGAAGACAACACAACAGCCAGCCCATGAGTGGAGAAAATCCCCGACCCACCCGGGAAAATGGTTCAAATGGCTCTGATCACTATGGGACTTAGCATCTGAGGTCATAAGTCCCCTAGAACTGAGAACTACTTAAACCTAACTAACCTAAGGACATCACACACATCCATGCCCGAGGCAGTCGCGTAGTTCCAGACTGAAGCGCCTAGAACCCCTCGGCCTCCAGCCTGGAATCGAACCCGGGCCCCTTAGGACGGCAGTCCATCACGCTGACCATTCAGCTATCGGGGCGGACCCCAGGAGTGGCGTATCACAGCGGAAGAGCAGTGCTCGTAGAAAGGTCCTAATGGAGTTATATAAGACGGGAGTCACTACTTGTCAATAGCAATCCGTTTCAAACCCGACAGAAATTTGTAGTGATTCCCTACCCAAACATAGGTATATTTTACTCGCACAGGTCGATGATTGGCCAGTAACCATTATCAAGCGCCGAGTTCACCAGCGAGTATCATCGTTCTCAGATTAATTGTTGCAGATGCAGTGTCGACCTCGGTCGTAAACAGAAATGTACGACAATGGTAGTGAATGTCTCCAAATGTGTTTAAATTGGGTATACATATTTGTGCAAACTTTTTGCGATCTTGATTGATGCAAAACCTTCTATTCCTCGAATGCAGCATTACTGAGCAGCCGGAATACGACTGAAACAACTCCTGTGGCCGTCATACTGGTCAGAACTCATCAATTAGGTCACGGTCGTTTGAAATAAAGGTTAGCTTGCTACCTTATTCAACCGCTAAAAATAACATAAATGTCATGGGGGCCTTCAACGAATGTACTCGTAGATCGCCAGCCTTTGTGGCCGAGCGGTGCTAGGTGCATCAGTCTGGAACCGCGCGACTGCTACGGTCGCAGGTTCGAATCCTGCCTCGGACATGCATTGTGTGATGTCCTTATGTTAGTTAGGTTTAAGTAGGTCAAAGTTCTAGGGGACTGACGACCTGAGATAAGTCCCATAGTGCTCAGAGCCATTTGATTTGGAGACGTGACAGAATTGCAGAAGGGACTATCGTGTTTGGCTATGTCCAAAACTACACCGTGAATGAAGTCACACCATTTGTCGCTATCTCATCGCGCTCTGCCCAGGAGTGGTAAATGGAAATGAGCGTTTGGCGTCATTGGGCGGGAGGCCCCTTACGGGGCAGGTCCGGGTGCCTTGGTGCAGGTCTTGTTACATTCGACGCCACATTGGGCGACCTGCGCGCCGGATAGGGATAAAATGACGATGAAGACAACACAACAGCCAGCCCGTGAGTGGAGAAAATCTCCGACCCAGCCGGGAAAATGGTTCAAATGGCTCTGAGCACTATGGTACTTAACATCTGAGGTCATCAGTCCCCTTAGAGCTCAGAACTACTTAAACTTAACTAACCTAATGACATCACACACATCCATGCCCGAGGCAGGATTCGAACCTGCGACCATAGCAGTCGCGCGGTTCCAGACTGAAGCGCCTAGAACCCCTCGGTTACCAGCCGGGAATCGAACCCGGGCCCCTTAGGACGGCAGTCCATCGCGCTGACCATACAGCTATCGGGGCGGACCCCAGGAGTGGTGTATCACAGCGGAAGAGCAGTGCTCGTAGAAAGGTCCTAATTGAGTTATATAAGACGGGAGTCACTACTTGTCAATAGCAATCCGTTTCAAACCCGACAGAAATTTGTAATGATTCCCTAGACAAAGATAGGCTTATTTTACTCGCACAGGTCGATGATTGGCCAGTACCCGTTATCAAGCGCCGAGTGCACCAGCGAGTATCATCATTCTCAGATTCATTGTTGCAGTGTCGAGCTCAGTTGTAAACAGAAATGTACGACAATGGTAGTGAATGTCTCCAATGGTGTTTAAATTGGATATATATTTGTGCAAACTTTTTGCGATCTTTATTGAAGCAAAACCTTCTATTCCTTACCTAAATTATCCTAAGGATAAACACACACACCCATGCCCGAGGGAGGACTCGAACCTCCGCCGGGACCAGCTGCGCAGTCCATGTCTGCAGCGCCTTAGACCGCTCTGCTCATCCCGCGCGGCGACCTCAGATGTTAAGTCGCATAGTGCTCAGAGCCATTTGAACCATTTAAATGTAGATCTGTCAACCACTTTCCGAGCGAACATAGCGGAGGGACCTGCATGCATTGGAGATTTGCAGTCGGGTACTTTGCAAACTGTCATATCTTCAGTGGGCCAGACAACACACAAACTGGACAGTAGTTTGCTGGAGGCTTGCGGGGTGGTATAGCGAGCCGTTATTTAGATGCTCTTCAAATGATGCAAGGGAAGAATGCACCAGTGGCCAAATGAGTGGTTTAATCAGCAGGGTGGAGTTCACGCTGGAGATTGTTCTGTGATGTTTTGGGGGCAGGTTTCGTAAAATGACTTGGGTCCACTCACTTAAGTTACAGTGGACATCATACAGTATTAATTCAACATTCTCGGTGACGAGAGCGCTGCACTCGCTACTACACCTTCATGATGAGTTTGCTGTGGACACACCCGTCTTGGAAGGTACCAACAGCCACGTTCACAAGAGTTCACGCCTAAGTTTACAGTTTTGTCGAACACTCAGTGACCCTATCGCATCTCGACTGGCCCACTAAGTCACCCGTCCTACTTGGAGCAATGGGTAAAACGTAGTAATCAAGATAGCAGCAATTGGTAGCTTTACCCGGTCAATAAGTGGCTTCAGCTGGATATGGCGTTATCAAGACTAGAGGCAGTGTTACCTATTGACCATACAAAATAGACTAAATTTACTGAAACGGCTAAAACACTAATCAAGGATGGCCGAGCGGTTCTAGGCGCTTCAGTCAGGAACCGCGAGACTGCTACGGTCGCAGGTTCAAATCCTGCCTCGGGCATGGATATGTGTGATGTCCTTAGGATAGTTAGGTTTAAGCAGCTCTAAGTCTAGAGGACTGATGACTACAGATGTTAAATCCCACAGTGCTCAGAGCCATTTGAGCCATTTTTGAGCTGATCATGGTGATTGCAAACCTCCACCATACTCCACAACTACAAAGCTTTAAATCAATCTATGGATTTTCGCTGGATCAAAATTTCCCTGCTTCTTCGAAATCCTCGAATGCCGTGCAGTTCGCCGCGCCATCCGTATCCACCTGTCTTTCCCAACTTTCTCCTCTCCCATAGTGAACATCTTTGGACTTCTTACAGTTCCGGCAATCGTCACCATAAGCAGTCTGTCGCAAACCTCGCATTCTGCCACACTTGCACCAGTGTATGCCACCAACTTTATTCTATCGCAACGAGAGCTTAATTAAGAAATCCGCTCAGAGATCTCTCCATTTTTCGCCTGTGACACAGCAATTGTCTTCCACACAGTGCCAGGACTTGTCTTCTCCCTGCTGTCTCCCTAACTTTCAAAACACTTGGTTGGAGGTCTTTCTCCTCATTCCATATCCTTTCCAGAATTACATTCCACAACAGATCACCTCGCTACTGCTCAATTCCATCAATTTAGAGCAGTGAGGCGAAGAGTTGCTCTTTTTTTTTCTTTTTCTCATATCAAATGAGGGGTGCTGGACAATTGCTCTCATTGGCCTTCAGATGCTCAATTGCGAGCTGCACCTCACGGATAACAAAAGGATTGCGAAAATGCCCTTGTACCTTGCGATAACGATGACAAATCCATGTTTATGCGTGTTCACGAATGCGTGATATGTTTGAGATACATTTAAAATGGTTCTAATGGCTCTGAGCACTATGGGATTTAACTTCTAAGGTCATCAGTCCCCTAGAACTTAGAACTACTTAAACCTAAGTAACACACATCCATGCCCGAGGCAGGATTCGAACCTGCGACCGTAACGGTTGCGTGGTTCCAGACTGTAGCGCCTAGAACCTCTCGGCCACTCCGGCCGGCTACATTTAAAAGCGAAGTCTCAATTCGAAACGGAACACAAGTCAACTTCCAAGGCACAATTTTTCATCCATGTAATGAAAAAAAACTCTAATCTGACAGTGCGTATATTAAAAGGTCAATACAATTGAAATTGAGAATAATATCGATACAAAATTGTATCTGTACAGTCATCTAGCACGAAGTGTACACGAATTCTTTCCCTCCGTTAGAAAAAGCTATAAAATCGTTAAAGTCACAGACAACTCTTTATCTTTCCGTAATAGACTAGACTTGAGATCATGTCAAATGTATTGAACCGAAACAACAAACCAGATTGTTTTCACGGAGAAGAAATTGTAATACGAATCTACATAGCAGCAAAAGCAACAACTTGGCATCCAACTATGAACCCAAAGACATACGACTGAATGCAGCTCATGGGGGCGTCACAAAACACAGAATTCTTATAGTCACAAACCATGGGCGATGCCGTAATCGTGGCAGTTTTTGATATGGCATATGCCTAATCTATCGTGTAAGTTTCAATTCAGTTACACATTTGGTGAGCGCTGCAGGTTCGTAATATTCCAGAAATTCCGCCGCGTCGTCGCGGACGAGAGGAAGTGAGTTTGGGAAGTCTACGTCTCTCACAACGCACGGCGGACTCCACAGAAGGCGTCTTTGCTGACTCATGCTCCGCCACGGGATTTAATTCCGGGCCCAGACGCTGTTTGCGCCGCCAAAACGACGGCATTATCCGGTATTTACCGGCCGTCGGCTTGTCTTGGAACTTGTTCAACGCAAATACGTATTTTATTGCGGCCAGAAAATTTTCCGAGAGGCCGCTACTCATTTAGCAGCGAACGGCAGTCGGAGTCAAAGACCTGATTGCTATGCTGCGGGCGGTCTGGTAAGCGACTGACTGTGGGAGCAATTGTGAGAAGCAGCAGGAGGGAACGACCACTCCCTCACAATGAGACAGCGAGACCATGTTTACAAAAGTCTCAACACTCAAGCAGCCTAGATTGCTGTTGTTCTGGTCTTTAGTCTTACGACTGCTTTGATGCAGCTCTTTATGCTCGTCTATCTTGTGGAAGCCGCTTCATCTCTGCATTCTACATCCATTTGAACCTGCTTACTGTAGTCAAGCTTTTGTCTCCTTCTACGATGTTTGCTTCCCCGCGTTCCGAAAGTTTCTTTCATCACGAAATAAACGATACATTGATACCCCAAGACGTCTCCTATTAACTGAGTTCTTCTTTTAAGCTAGTTGTGCTACAGATATCTTTTCTTCTCAGTTCGATTTAGTACACGTAAGCTTCTGTAGCACCATATCCCAAAAGCTTTTACTGTCTTATTGTCTGGGTCGTTAACGTCCATGTTTCACATCTATATAAGGCTTCGCTCCAGGCCAGAAAAGACTTACATTACACTTTATATACGATGATACAGAAACCTTTTCCTTGCTGTTGGGAATCTGTATTTCATACTCAACCAATCCCAGCCACCATCAGATATTTTGCTGACCAAATATCAAAACTCATCTACTATTTCTTTAATTTAATTCTCTCAGCATGGCCTGATTTAATTCGACGACGTTCCATTACCTTTGTTACACTTTTGTTGAGATTTGTGCTGTCAGCTATTTAAAGGTATTGTCCATCATGCGTAGAAAAAATATAGGGGAGGGAAAGGATCCAACTCCATTCCGTTCAACTGCTCTTTGGCGTCCTTTGCCATCTCTGACAGAATTACAGTGTCATCGTCAAACCTCAAAGTATTGATGTATTCTCCATAAACTTCAATTCTCTTTCAAAATTTCCACTTAGTTTCCTTTACTGTTTCCTCAGTGTAGAGATTGAATAGCATCGGGAGGAGGCTACAAGAATTTCTAACTCCCTTTTCAACTGCCCCTTCCCTTTCGTAGCCTTCAACTTTTATAACTGCAGTATGGTTTCTGTACGAGTTTAAATGACCTTTCATTCCCTGTATTTTATCCTGCGGCCTTCAGAATTTCGAACAGTGTGTTCCAGTCAATATGTCAAAAAAGCTTTCTCTATATCTACAGTTAATGTTAACATAGATTTGCCTTTCTTTAACGTATCTTCTAAGATAAAACGTAGAATCACTGTTCCCTCACGTGCTCCTTCTTCGGAACCCAACCTGACCTTCTCAGAGGTCTTCTCTAAGTAATCCGCGTCAATATTTTCGAACCATGCCTTATGAAACACATGGTTCAGTAATATTGACGCTTGTCAGGAGCCGTTCTCTTTGGAACTATTACGTTCTCCTTGATGTCTGTGGGTATTTCTCATTTATCTTACACTCTGGGTCGAATAGGAGTGCAGCCGTTCTCTGCGAATTTCATTGCTGAAATCTTATCGGGTTATCAGTCGAGTCGTGGTCTCGGAACGATCGACTTCAGGCGAAGTGTTGGGTAAGAGTTCATTCGTTCCTCCATAGCCGCTGAATCGTGATCTCCTCTGCAGACAGACCAACGGGTGGCCACATCTCGCATCGCGGAAGCGTCGGTTGCTATGGCCGGGGGAGGGGGCGGGGGGAGGGGGGAGGGAGAGGGATCTGATCGTCGAAACCTGGTGCTGCCTGTCTATTTCGTCCGCCGCCTCCACCGCCCGTTTCCACAACAGAGCGCTTACAACGTATTTCTGCAAAAGCCACATCCAATGCGGAGCTCATCTGGGAACCGCTGTCCCAGATGACAAGATCGGAATGTACTCGAATTTCCACTGCTTCCTTGATGACTGAAACCCATTACCAGATGGTACGGGACAGCACCTTTGTCTGTTCAAAAACAAACATGTTTCCTTCGTTGATGGCGTCGTCCGCCACTGCACACTTGTCGCTTTGGGCGGGGCGAATACCCCTGCATGCTCTGAACGGCGCTGCAAGATGGATCGCTGCATCTGGTCGATATACCGCGAGCCACGCTCGCAACAGGCGCTGTAGACGCCAGATGCCAGAAGCCCTAGTTGCTCTTTGACTGACCTAAGCTTATTCGTTATTTTAAACATTCAGCGGAAAATGACTCAGTGTTGTATTTCTCCGTTATCCTTGGAATACTGGTCATGGGCAACTCTGCGTAAGGAACGAACCCCATTACCTTTGTTTTTTCTTCCGCGTGAAAACTTTCGAAAGGAGGGCTACTCGGAGACACAAATAAGAAATGCAGTCCATCTGAGCAAGAACAGAAAAGAAAACAATCGAGAAAGAAATGTTCTAAATATCTTCAACTTGCTTATAAACACACATGCAGTTTTACAATACTCTTAGTCGGTTTTAGGATACAGTTAACGAAAGGCACCAGCTTCAGTTTAAGTATAACATGTCAGCTGGAATTGTAAGTGACTGTGAGGTCCATAGGACATCCCGACACGTCTTAGTGGAGCTGCCGACCAGACTCTATTTACAATCTTCTTCCAAACTTGCTACAAATGCCTTCCTGCAAGTAAGAAGAAGCATGTGGTTTGTGCATGATGGGGCTGCAGCACATTTAAATGTTTTTGTTTGAGATCTTGGAGATCTACACTACTGGCCATTACAATTGTTACACCAAGAAGAAATGCAGATGATAAACGGTTATTCATTGGACAAATATATTATACTACAACTGACATGTGATTACATTTTCACGCAATTTGGGTGCATATATCCTGAGAAAACAGTACCCAGAATAACCACCTCTGGCCGTAGTAACAGCCTTGATACGCCTGCGCATTGAGTCAAACAGAGCTTGGATGGCGTGTACAGGTACAGTTGCCCATGCAGCTTCAACACGATACCACAGTTCATCAAAAGTAGTGACTGGCGTATTGTGACGAGCAAGTTACTCGGCCACCATTGACCAGACGTTTCCAATTGGGCAGCGATCTGGAGAAAGTGTTGGCCAGGGCAGGAGTCGAACATTTTCCGTATCCAGAAAGGCCCGTACAAGACCTGCAACATACAGTCGTGCATTATCCTGCTGAAATGATGGGTTTCGCAGGGATCGAATGAAGGGTAGATCCACGGGTCGTTACGCATCTGAAATGTAACGTCCACTGTTCAAAGTGCCGTCAATGCGAACAAGAGGTGACCGATACTTGTAATTAATGGCACCCCATACCATCACGCGGGGTGATACGCCAGTATGGCGAAGACGAATACACGTTTCCAATGTGCGTTCACCGCGATGTCGCCAAACACGGATGCGACCATCATGAAGCTGTAAACAGAACCTGGATTCATACGAAAAGAATGACCTTTTGCCTTTCGTGCACCCAGGTTTGTCGTTGAGTACACCATCGCAGGCCCTCCTGTCTGTGATGTAGCGTCAATGGTAACCGCAGCCATGGTCTCCAAGCTGATAGTCCATGCTGCTGCAAACGTCGTCGAACTGTTCGTGCAGATGGTTGTTGTCTTGCAAACGTCCCCCTCTGTTGACTCAGGGATCGAAACGTGGCTGCACTATCCGTTCAGTCATGCGGATAAGATGCCTTTCATCTCGACTGCTAGTGATACGAGGCCGTTGGGATCCAGCACGGCGTTCCGTATTACCCCCCTGAACCCACCGATTCCATATTCTGCTAACAGTCATTGGATCTCGACCAACGCGAGCAGCAATGTCGAGATACGACAAACCGCAATCGCGATAGGCTACAGTCCGACCTTTATCAAAGTCGGAAACGTGATGGTACGCATTTCTCCTCCTTACACGAGGCATCACAACAACGTTTCACCAGGCAACGCCGGTCAACTGCTGTTTGTGCATGATAAATCGGTTGGAAACTTTCGTCATGTCAGCACGTTGTAGGTGTCGCGAACGGCACCAACCTTTGTGAATGCTGTGAAAAGCTAATCATTTGCATGTCACAGCATCTTCTTCCTGTCGGTTAAATTTCGGGTCTGTAGCACGTCATCTTCGTGGTGTAGCAATCTTAATGGCCAGTAGCGTAAAAAAGTGACCCTTAAACGCACCCCTACTCCGACACTCAGCCACCAACTGTCAGGATTTCTAGTATGTTGTTCATGGCATACCCTCCTACGACTCTGATAATATTTGCGACTGCACGAATTATTTCCCACATCCGACGTTATTGGTCTTCATTGACTGGCCTTATTACTGCATTGCCTTAGTGGAACACATACAAATTGTAAAATTGAGGTTTGTGTAAACTTTACCAAACAATTTTGCTATGTTAATATTCACAAAATAGTTTGTGAATTTTAACATCACAAAATAAACAATTATATCGTTGAATGTGTTTGGCCTTCTGACAACGAAACTACTGCGTTTGTAAGTGTTAAGCTTGGATCTAATTTTCAGCGTAATTAGTTTCAGCATAACGTTTACAAAAGTCGTTTTTATGTCATTATCCTCGCCGCCACGTTTAAATTAATAATGTTAAGGAAATAGCTGACTATGTTGTTGGCATAATAGTCCAATCAATAGAGACCAAAATGGTGGAATTTCGGGAATAGTTCGTGTAGTTCGGAACTTTTAAACAGTGGTAGGAGGAGAAATCACGAACAACGTACTAGAAATCCTGAATGGTGGAGAATGAGTGCGGGATTGGAGGTGCGTTTGAAGGTTACTTGTGTACGTTTTTCTTGAATAACTCGAAATCCTTGTCCAGCGTAAACGTACCCCAGTACAGAATATAGATACATTAAATTTCCTACAAAAAGGTTGTGTTTATTTTTTCTGTGGGACCAATACTTCCCTCATAGCGATCGAGAGAACATGAAAACCTAGCAATGGCTTTTGAAGGCCACTTATAACATTGCCGGCCGGTGTGGCCGTGCGTTTCTAGGCGCTTCAGTCTGGAACCGCTTGAACGCTTCAGTCGCAGGTTTGAATCCTGCCTCGGGCATGGATGTGTGATATCCTTAGGTTAGTTAGGTTTAAGTAGTTCTAGGGGACTGATGACCACAGATGTTAAGTCCCATTGTGCTGAGAGCCATATAACATTGCGGGTTGCATAAAGCGACATCGGTAGGGGCAGCTGAGTCACTGTATATCATAATTTCAACACTTACTGCGTTCATCATAATACATACTCAACATCTGACGTCGTGACGTTATTTCTCAACAAGATGAAGCAAGACCGCAAGTTGTCTGTGCTTTCCGACCTACCGCGAGACACAGAGGGAGTTCGGCTTTTTCTCTAGCCAGCACGGTCTCCGCAACTCCCATCCGCTGAAATATCTGGTAACAGCTTGCCTGGAGATTGGCACTCCGCCACTCGCCAGCCGCAACGAATGATGAACTCTGGCACTGAGTATGGGATGGCGTACCGTTTTCTGTCAGCCAAGCTCAGTTCGTTCTGTGCCCAGTCTGGTTAGAGCCAATGTTGCCGCCAGAGGTGGCAGCTCCGTGGAGTAAACTTCTCACCATGTATAACGCCCGGCTACAAATTTAATACGTATGACGCCTAGCAGTTAGTAGTGATGTTGCCAAATTTCAGCTGCAAAGAGCAGGCGGCTACTGGCAAAGATAAAAGTCGTCTGTACATCTGCGACAACACTGAGGTGTTGACAAAGAGACAAATACAAAATAGCATCGGGTTACTGGTTGAAGTAGAGGCACAAACCTGCAACTCTGTCAAGACGCTGCTATAGCTGTATACTGTCGACTCTGCTATAACTTCTTACTTCAGTTAAACACTTTAAAATCTACGGGGCCCACGTGTGCTCCATACCGCTTCACGATGTTCAACATTGAGGCCCAAAATGAGATTTTCACTCTGCAGCGGAATGTGCGCTGATATGAAACTTCCTGGCAGACAAAAACCGTGTGCCGGACCGAGACTCGAACTCGGGACCTTTGCCTTTCGCGGGCCAGAGAGTTTCAACAATAAGGCCTTTCGACGATTCAGACTCGGTAACAAGTAGCAATTTCATTGGCCATATCCCGCCCACGCTAATAACACTTCACTGCAAAAATGCTGCTTTCTGTCACAGATTTTCTGAGGTTTATTTCCAGCAGGTGATGGGAAACATCTGCCACACCACCTGGCTGTCACCACAACCCATTTAAGATGGTTAGGGAAAGACCAAAACATCATCTCGATCCTGGGGGAAGTTTCTTTCCACCGGATACCAGAAACCAGCTTGGCGAACACAAAAAACACAAGACAAGCACATATGCGCAGTCAGAAAATGATATATTACCAGTATGAGTGTGGTCAAAAGGCGGCTGAAACGCCGGTGTGGAAGATGGCTAAGGCTTTTGGAATTGTGAACGGTCCTGGCATTGTCCAGGACACGGTCGTAATAATGAGTTTGGCAGTATACGAGAGGTGTTGGAGCGAGATATTTGGGCACTGGGAGCTAACAATCGCGGCGGGACTATTTCGGGGCGGCGCGAAGCGGCCCGCAAGGCCGGCTGCTTTGGCGGTAGCGACGCGGTGCGAGCAGCCAGTGTTTGTTTAGACTGTGGCGAGCCTTCACGCTGACAGGCTGTTTTACCGCTTATCTGGCGCTCGCCCGGGTCAAACGCCGCCACATCCAGCCTTACGGCTCGGCCCGCTCGCCTCCCCACTCTTCTGGCAGGTATCGAGCTCAGCAAACTGCGCTGTAACTTGGGTGAAGAAAACAACTGGCTCCATCTTACTAGCGTTCACGCGTTTCTCGTCTTCCTCTCGGTTCATTTTGCGTTCAAGGGAAGTTCTGTACCACTCTTTTGATTTACTTAGGTTCTGTTGTTTTGCTGGGAAACCTTTCCTGCCGGCCGGTGTGGCCGAGCGGTTCTAGGCGCTACAGTTTGGAACCGCGCGACCACTACGGTCGTAGGTTCGAATCCTGCCAAGCGCATGGGGGTGTGTGCTGTCCTTAGGTTACTTAGGTTTAAGTAGTTCTGAGTTCTAGGGGACTGATCACCTCAGAAGTTAAGCCCCATAGTGCTCAGTCATTTGAAGCCAATCCTTTCCTCAGTCCCCTTTTAACAACAGGAAATCGCTAAATATAGTTATCTTGTAACGTGACTGTGATTCCTGCATCATAAATGACGTATTATTTATAAAAGCCGGAGAGCCTATTCAATACGTATATCCTTTGTAAAAGACATGGTATTCCATTTTAGCAAAATGACATGTGTTTCTTTGCCACACCACACGTTTGTGCATGTGGAAAGCATCTTTTGTTGCAGCAAGAGTCATAGTTCGTCAGGATTCGACTTTTTCTGATCGGTAATGGTTCATTTTTGCTCTTTGTATTATCAATATTACATACTGAGTGGCATTCGAGCGCTGTTCACTTTTTTAATTCAGTACACTTCACGCAGTTTTTGTGAATTACCACCTCAAAGAGGATACCTTCTCCGTAATGACTTAGAATCTCCTGTCGCCAGACTTCACGTGTCAGTCGGCTATCTCGTCCCCATTCTCGTGCATCATAGCAACTCGTGGTCCCTTTTACGGGTGAAGTAGTGTGTGCAGTGATGTTTGCGAGACTGAGCTTGTCGTGGAAGATAGTCTCAAATCTAGTTGTCTACATCCGATTAGATTCCATTTGTCGACGAATATCGAGTGAATATCAGTTTAGCGTGTTTCATAACATTATTCTGCGCTTAATGAATACTCGTCAGCATATGCCTCCTGCTATTTTGAAGAGAATTCTCTCGTTTTCTGTACGTTATTAGTTTTTACCCCTTGGTTTAAAATTCTTTCCCACTTGGACTGGCCTTCCAGCCATCAATCAGAATAGAACATTTCCTCTTCGCCGTTCTGTTGATCAACATCCTCCTGGGTTTCGAAGAAAGCGTGCTTTTTTCCGTAATTTGAGTGTAGAACGCAGCGTGCAGTCCGCAGCTCGTGGTCGTGCGGTAGCGTTCTCGCTTCCCACGCCCAGGTTCCCGGGTTCGATTCCCGGCGGGGTCAGGGATTTTCTCTGCCTCGTGATGACTGGGTGTTGTGTGATGTCCTTAGGTTAGTTAGGTTTACGTAGTTCTAAGTTCTGTGGGACTGATGATCATAGATGTTAAGTCCCATAGTGCTCAGAGCCATTTGAACCATTTTCGCAGCGTGCAATTGGCGTGTATCAGTCCTATCTTCTCTGGTTTGCCTGACCATGATCGATTGTCCACTTCCCCAGCCCTGTAGGTTGCCTCTGTCGTTAAATTATGCTCTGTGTATGCAGATTACGGGCACAGGTGCCAAATTTTGTATAATAGATTGTAAATGGTTATCAGGTCCACGGGAGAACCACCACGCGTGATCCAGGTCCTGTCGTGTTTTGTATTTACATTACATCACGGGAAAATTTATTTGATTCAGTTATTGCTGGTCTGCATGTGACTCTTTATTACTTGCTCCTTCTATCACAGGGTTCTCCGTTGCATGACCGATTTCCAGAACTGCAGCCCTGATTCCGTTGTACCGTTGCCCCACAGAACGCGGAAGGGCCTCCTGTTAATCAGTTTTTAAAATAAAAATAGCAAATCACACTTCAGTCTGTGTAACGGCGGTAAAAATAAGTCTGCTTTTGTCACCGGACTTCAAGAGTGCATACTGCCTTTAATCGTACACGGGACAATGAGACTTACCTAACTAACGTAAGGACATCACACACATCCATGCCCGAGGCAGGATTCGAACCTGCGACCGTAGCGGTCCCGCTGTTCCAGACTGTAGCGCCTAGAACCGCTCGGCCACCCCGGCCGGCCGGAGACTGCAAGAAACACGTTGTACATCACGGAGGGATTTATTATTCGACTTCCAAGATAGTCGAGTAACATGTAACTTCCACCAACATATGTCTTGGTAAATGTCCACACGACGAGAAAATCATAGAAATTAGAGATTCCTCCGCCATATACCGCAAGGCATAGGGATAGATTCTCGGGGCACTTTAGCACAGTGCGTTCTTTTAGTTAAATATTCGCCCGCCCCACCGGATGCCAATGAAACCACCGCGTCTCTCCGTGGACGAAGCGAGTGGTGCAGCGCTGCAGGTAAGTGGCTTTCGTCCTCAGGTTGTGCCGCTGTGCTGCAGCGCTATTTCAGGTCGGGCGCCGCCGTGACGTCACACGGCACGCGGCCGCGCGGCGGGACCACACGCAGCTGACTGGCGCTCCCCTACAAATTCTCAAATGGCAAAAGGAATATGACTTGTCTGGGTCACAAAGACCGGAAATAGAGCTTCATTTTTATGGTTTACTCTCGTTTTGGTGATGATTCATCGTATTGACCAACCAGGATCATGTTGGGGACATGATGCAGGTGTTCTTTAAAAATGTTTCTCATTCTTTAAAGAACACCTGCATCATGTCCCCAAATTGTCTTTCCGTTTCTTCTGTCCAATTTGTTCCTGGTTTCTTACACTACTGGCCATTAAAATTGCTACACCACGAAGAAGACGTGCTACACACGCGAAATTTAACCGACAAGAAGCAGATGCTGTGATATGCAAATGATTAGCTTTTCAGAGCATTCTACATCTATCTATATCTACATCCATACTCCACAAGCCACCTGACGGTGTGTGGCGGAGGGTACCTTGAGTACCTCTATCGGTTCTCCTTTCTATTCCAGTCTCGTATTGTTCGTGGAAAGAAGGATTGTCGGTATGCTTCTGTGTGGGCTCTAATCTCTCTGATTTTATCCTCATGGTCTCTTCGCGAGATATACATAGGAGGGAGCAATATACTGCTTGACTCTTCGGTGAAGGTATGTTCTCGAAACTTTAACAAAAGCCCGTACCGAGCTACTGAGCGTCTCTCCTGCAGAGTCTTCCACTGGAGTTTATCTATCATCTCCGTAACGCTTTCGCGATTACTAAATGATCCTGTAACGAAGCGCGCTGCTCTCCGTTAGATCTTCTCTGTCTCTTCTATCAACCCTTTCTGGTACGGATCCCACACTGCTGAGCAGTATTCAAGCAGTGGGCGAACGAGCGTACTGTAACCTACTTCCTTTGTTTTCTGATTGCATTTCCTTAGAATTCTTCCAATGAATCTCAGTCTGGCATCTGCTTTACCAACGATCAACTTTATATGATCATTCCATTTGATATCACTCCTCATGCGTACTCCCAGATAATTTATGGAATTAACTGCTTCCAGTTGCTGACCTGCTATTTTGTAGCTAAATGATAAGGGATCTATCTTTCTATGTATTCGCAGCACATTACACTTGTCTGCATTGAGATTCAATTACCATTCCCTGCACCATGCGTCAATTCGCTGCAGATCCTCCTGCATTTCAGTACAATTTTCCATTGTTACCTCTCGATACACCACAGCATCATCTGCAAAAAGCCTCAGTGAACTTCCGATGTCATCCACAAGGTCATTTATGTACATTGTGAATAGCAACGGTCCTACGACACTCCCCTGCGGCACACCTGAAATCACTCTTACTTCGGAAGACTTCTCTCCATTGAGAATGACATACTGCGTTCTGTTATCTAGGAACTCTTCAATCCAATCACACAATTGTTCTGATAGTTCATATGCTCTTACTTTGTTCATTAAACGGCTGTGGGAAACTGTATCGAATGCCTTTCGGAAGTCAAGAAACACGGCATCTACCTGGGAACCCGTGTCTATGGCCCTCTGAGTCTCGTGGACGAATAGTGCGAGCTGGGTTTCACACGACCGTCTTTTTCGAAACCCATGCTGATTCCTACAGAGTAGATTTCTAGTCTCCAGAAAAGGCATTATACTCGAACATAATACGTGTTCCAAAATTCTACAACTGATCGACGTTAGAGATATAGGTCTATAGTTTTGCACATCTGTTCGACGTCCCTTCTTGAAAACGGGGATGGCCTGTGCCCTTTTCCAATCCTTTGGAACGCTACGCTCTTCCAGAGACCTACGGTACACCGCTGCAAGAAAGGGGGCAAGTTCCTTCGCGTACAATGTGTAAAATCGAACTGGTATCTCATCAGGTCCAGCGGCCTTTCCTCTTTTGACTGATTTTAGTTGTTTCTCAATCCCTCTGTCGTCTATTTCGATATCTACCATTTTGTCATCTGAACGACAATTTAGAGAAGGAAATACAGTGCAGTCTTCCTCTGTGAAACAGCTTTGGATAAAGACATTTACTATTTCGGCCTTTAGTCTGTCATCCTCTGTTTCAGTACCATTTTGGTCACAGAGTGTCTGGACATTTTGTTTGGATCCACCTACCGCTTTGACGTAAGACCAAAATTTTTTAGGATTTTCTGCCAAGCCAGTGCATAGAACTTTACTTTCGAATTCATTGAACGCCTCTCGCATAGCCCTCATCACACTACATTTCGCTTCGCGTAATTTTTGTTTGTCTGTAAGACTTTGGCTATGTTTATGTTTGCTGTGAAGTTTCCTTTGCTTCCGCAGCAGTTTTCTATCTCGGTTGTTGTACCACGGTGGCTCTTTTCCATCTCTTACGATCTTGCTTGGCACATACTCATATCACGCATATTGTACGATGGTTTTGAACTTCGTCCACTGATCCTCAACACTATCTGTACTTAAGACAAAACTTTTGTGTTGAGCTGTCAGGTACTCTGTAATCTGCTTTTTGTCACTTTTGCTAAACAGAAAAATCTTCCTACCTTTTTTATTATTTCTACAATCCTGGAAATGGAAAAAAGAACACATTGACACCGGTGTGTCAGACCCACCATACTTGCTCCGGACACTGCGAGAGGGCTGTACAAGCAATGATCACACGCACGGCACAGCGGACACACCAGGAACCGCGGTGTTGGCCGTCGAATGGCGCTAGCTGCGCAGCATTTGTGCACCGCCGCCGTCAGTGTCAGACAGTTTGCCGTGGCATACGCAGTCTTTAACACTGGTAGCATGCCGCGACAGCGTGGACGTGAACCGTATGTGCAGTTGACGGACTTTGAGCGAGGGCGTATAGTGGGCATGCGGGAGGCCGGGTGGACGTACCGCCGAATTGCTCAACACGTGGGGCGTGAGGTCTCCACAGTACATCGATGTTGTCGCCAGTGGTCGGCGGAAGGTGCACGTGCCCGTCGACCTGGGACCGGACCGTAGCGACGCACGGATGCACGCCAAGACCGTAGGATCTTACGCAGTGCCGTAGGGGACCGCACCGCCACTTCCCAGCAAATTAGGGACACTGTTGCTCCTGGGGTATCGGCGAGGACCATTCGCAACCGTCTCCATGAAGCTGGGCTACGGTCCCGCACACCGTTAGGCCGTCTTCCGCTCACGCCCCAACATAGTGCAGCCCGCCTCCAGTGGTGTCGCGACAGGCGTGAATGGAGGGACGAATGGAGACGTGTCGTCTTCAGCGATGAGAGTCGCTTCTGCCTTGGTGCCAATGATGGTCGTATGCGTGTTTGGCGCCGTGCAGGTGAGCGCCACAATCAGGACTGCATACGACCGAGGCACACTGGGCCAACACCCGGCATCATGGTGTGGGGAGCGAACTCCTACACTGGCCGTACACCACTGGTGATCGTCGAGGGGACACTGAATAGTGCACGGTACATCCAAACCGTCATCGAACCCATCGTTCTACCATTCCTAGACCGGCAAGGGAACTTGCTGTTCCAACAGGACAATGCACGTCCGCATGTATCCCGTGCCACCCAACGTGCTCTAGAAGGTGTAAGTCAACTACCCTGGCCAGCAAGATCTCCGGATCTGTCCCCCATTGAGCATGTTTGGGACTGGATGAAGAGTCGTCTCACGCGGTCTGCACGTCCAGCACGAACGCTGGTCCAACTGAGGCACCAGGTGGAAATGGCATGGCAAGCCGTTCCACAGGACTACATCCAGCATCTCTACGATCGTCTCCATGGGAGAATAGCAGCCTGCATTGCTGCGAAAGGTGGATATACACTGTACTAGTGCCGACATTGTGCATGCTCTGTTGCCTGTGTCTATGTGCCTGTGGTTCTGTCAGTGTGATCATGTGATGTATCTGACCCCAGGAATGTGTCAATAAAGTTTCCCCTTCCTGGGACAATGAATTCACGGTGTTCTTATTTCAATTTCCAGGAGTGTATTTACGGCTGAAATCATCGATGCAGTAACCGCTTTATGATCGCTGATTCCCTGTTCTGCGTTAACTGTTTCAAATAGTTCGGGTCTGTTTGTCACCAGAAGGTCTAATACGTTATCGCCACGAGTCGGTTCTCTGTTTAACTGCTCAAGGTAGTGTTCAGATAAAGCACTTTAAAAAATTTCACATGAGGAAGGTTTACAACCGATTTCTCATACACAAACAGTAGTTGAACGGCGTTGCCTCGTGTAAGGAGGAGAAATCCGTACCATCACGTTACCGACTTTGACAAAGGTCGGATTCTAGCCTATGGCTATTGCGGTTTATCACATCGCGACATTGCTGCTCGCGTTAGTCGAGATCTGATGACTGTTAGCAGAATATGGAATCGGTGGGTTCAGGAGGGTAATACGGAACGCCGTGCTGGATCCCAACGGCCTCGTATCACTTGCACTCGAGATGACAAGGCATCTTATCCGCATGGCTGTAACGGATCGTGCAGCCACGTCTCGATCCCTGAGTCAACAGATGGAACGTTTGCAAGACAACAAACATCTGCACGAACAGGTCGACGACGTTTGCAGCAGCATGGACTATCAGCTCGGAGATCATGGCTGCGGTTACCCTTGACGCTGCATCACAGACAGGAGCGCCTGCCATGGTGTACTCAACGACGAACCTGGGAGCACGAATGGCAAAACGTCATTTTTTCGGATGAATCCAGGTCCTGTATACAGCATCATGATCGTCGCATCCGTGTTTGGCGACATCGCGGTGAACGCACGTTGGAAGCGTGTATTCGTCATCCCCATACTGGCGTATCGCCCGGCGTGATGGTATGGTGTGCCATTGGTTACACGTCTCGGTCACCTCTTGTTCGTATTGACGGCACTTTGAACAGTGGACGTTACATTTCAGATGTGTTACGACCCGTGGCTCTACCCTTCATTCGATTCCTGCGAAACCCTACATTTCAGCAGGATAATGCACGACCGCATGTTGCAAGTCCTGTACGGGCCTTTCTGGACACAGAAAATGTTCGACTGCTGCTCTGGCCAGTACATTCTCCAGGTCTCTCACCAATTGAAAACGTCTGGTCAATGGTGGCCGAGCAACTGGCTCGTCACAATACGCCAGTCACTACTCTTTATGAACCGTGGTATCGTGTTGAAGCTGCATGGACAGCTGTACCTCTACACACCATCCAAGCTCTGTTTGACTCAATGCCCAGGCGTATCAAGGCCATTATTATGGCCAGTGGTGGTTGTTCTGGGTACTGTTTTCTCAGGATATATGCATCCAAATTGCGTGAAAATGTAATCACATATCAGTTCTAGTATAATATACTTGTCCAATGAATACCCGTTTATCATCTGCATTTCTTCTTGGTGTAGCAATTTTAACGGCCGGTAGTGTATTTTCTAGCTACCAAATTCAGTATTTTCTTCTTAAAACAGCGTCTTTCTGTCATTTCCAACTTTGATGACGTTTCTTTCTAGTTATTTTATTAGTTGTGTAATCCATAGTACTATTGTCAACTTTTTACAGAAATACAGAAATATTTGTTTTGTTAGCGTATTGTCATTCATGTGACAGAGTTAACATTAACTTCTGACATTTTCAGCATATTTTTCTAGAGCTCTTCATTACTTACACGAAGTGTTGAGTGCTATTGATTCCGCACTTCTGGATTTCCGGAAGGCTTCTGACAATTTACCACACAAGCGGCTTGTAGTGAAGTTGCGTGCTTGTGGAATATAGTCTCAGTAACGTGACTGGGTTCGTGATTCCCTGTCACAGTTCGTAGAAGCTGATGGAAAGTCATAGAGATAATTGTCAACTGACCCTAATTAACGAAATGTGTGAGGTCATCCACATGAGTGCTAAAAGGAATCCGTTAAACTTGGGTTACACGATAAATCAGTCAAATCTAAGGGCCGTAAATTCAACTAAATACCTAGGAACTACAATAACGAATAACTTAAATTGGACGAAACACATATAAAATGTGGGGAAGGCTAACCAAAGACGGCGTTTTTAGGCAGGACACTTGCAAAATGTAACAGATCTATTAAAGAGACTGCCTGCACTACGCTTGTTTCTCTGCGCGGTGTGGGATCCTTACCAGATAGGATTGATGGAGTACATCGAAAAAGTTCAAAGAAGAGCACTACATTCAATATTATCGCAAAATAGAGGAGAGAGTGTCACTGAAATGATACAGGAATTGGGGTCGACATCATTAAAACAAAGGCGTTTTTCGTTGCGACGGAATCTTCTCACGAAATTCCAATCACCAGTTTTCTCCGCCGACCTACGTAGGGGGGAAACGATCACCATGATAAAATAAGGGAAATCAGAACTCGCATGGAAAGATATAGGTGATAGTTTTCTCCGCGCGCTGTAGGAGATTGGAATAATAGAGATTTGTGAAGTTGGTTGGATGAACCCTCTGTCACGCTCTTAGATGTGATTTGCAGATTATCCATGTAGATGTGGATATAGATACTTCTAGTTTTCCAGTTGCCTGTTTTCTATATAGCTTACATTATTTTTATAACGATACATCTTTCAGTACTATCAAATTCCTCCCAGAATATAGTTCATTATTGAGCACACACAGGCACATAAACATTCTGTTCTGACCACTGTCTAAGTGTGCGTTTCCTCTTGCAGATATTGTTAGTTTAAAAGTCTGCTCTTCCTATAATTCTTCCATTTATTGTAAACCTTTCTAGACCTTTCTTCTATCCGGTTTCTCAATGTATTTAAAATTACAAGCCTTTTCCATTTTACGGATTGTGTTTCTATGTATTTTGATGCAATTTTCTATTTTCGTGATGTTTTTAGCTGAAATTCCGAGATCAGTTACATTGACTATTTGAGTAACTGCTTCAGTCAGATTTATTGGATCAAAACCTAGGCAGTTTATCTTAATTTCATTCAATTTCCTCCCTAGAATTACTGGCGCAGCTTCAGAATTCATGTTCGAGGTCCTTGTAATTATTTCTAAAACATAGCACGGACTATGCTCGTATGATGGTGGAGACCACTCTGTTGACAGTACTCCGCTTCCAACTACGATTCAAGCCAACCTCCAAAAATCTAGATTTATGTTGTAAGGCTAACAAATCTAATCATAATTTATACGGGCATTAACGCAGTTGTTAACTTGCACCTCAGAAGAAGAACGCACATACCGATATTTCAGTGTTCATTTAAATTGTAAATATCTTGAGGTATTAGTTTTGTTTTCATGTTATGTGTATGTTACATGCATTGTTGTTGTTGTGTGGTCTTCAGTCCTCAGACTGGTTTGATGCAGCTCTCCATGCTACTCCATCCTGTGCAAGCTTCTTCATCTCCCAGTACCTACTGCAACCTACATCCTTCTGAATCTGCTTAGTGTATTGATCTCTTGGTCTCCCTCTACGATTTTTACCCTCCACGCTGCCCTCCAATGCTAAATTTGTGATCCCTTGATGCCTCAAAACATGTCCTACCAACCGATCCCTTCTTCTAGTCAAGTTGTGCCACAAACTTCTCTTCTCCCCAATCCTATTCAATACCTCCTCATTAGTTACGTGATCTACCCACCTTATCTTCAGCATTCTTCTGTAGCACCACATTTCGAAAGCTTCTATTCTCTACTTGTCCAAACTGGTTATCGTCCATGTTTCACTTCCATACATGGCTACACTCCATACAAATACTTTCAGAAACGACTTCCTGACACTTAAATCTATACTCGATGTTAACAAATTTCTCTTCTTCAGAAACGATTTCCTTGCCATTGCCAGTCTACATTTTATATCCTCTCTACTTCGACCATCATCAGTTATTTTACTCCCTAAATAGCAAAACTGCTTTACTACTTTAAGTGCCTCATTTCCTAATCTAATCCCCTCAGCATCACCCGATTTAATTTGACTACATTCCATTATCCTCGTTTTGCTTTTGTTGATGTTCATCTTATATCCTCCTTTCAAGACACTGTCCATTCCGTTCAACTGCTCTTCCAAGTCCTTTGCTGTCTCTGACAGAATTACAGTGTCATCGGCGAACCTCAAAGTTTTTACTTCTTCTCCATGAATTTTAATACTTACTCCGAATTTTTCTTTTGTTTCCTTCACTGCTTGCTCAATATACAGATTGACTAACATCGGGGAGAGGCTACAACCCTGTCTCACTCCTTTCCCAACCACTGCTTCTCTTTCATGCCCCTCGACTCTTATAACTGCAATCTGGTTTCTGTGCAAATTGTAAATAGCCTTTCGCTCCCTGTATTTTACCCCTGCCACCTTCAGAATTTGAAAGCGAGTATTCCAGTTAACGTTGTCAAAAGCTTTCTCTAAGTCTACAAATGCTAGAAACGTAGGTTTGCCTTTTCTTAATCTTTCTTCTAAGATAAGTCGTATGGTTAGTATTGCCTCACGTGTTCCAACATTTCTACGGAATCCAAACTGATCTTCCCCAAGGTCCGCTTCTACCAGTTTTTCCATTCGTCTGTAAAGAATTCGCGTTAGTATTTTGCAGCTGTGACTTATTAAACTGATAGTTCGGTAATTTTCTCATCTGTCAACACCTGCTTTCTTTGGGATTGGAATTATTATATTCTTCTTGAAGTCTGTGGGTATTTCGCCTGTCTCATACATCTTGCTCACCAGATGGTAGAGTTTTGTCATGACTGGCTCTCCCAAGGCCATCAGTAGTTCTAATGGAATGTTGTCTACTCCTGGGGCCTTGTTTCGACTCAGGTCTTTCAGTGCTCTGTCAAACTCTTCACGCAGTATCTTATCTCCCATTTCATCTTCATCTACATCCTCTTCCATTTCCATAATATTGTCCTCAAGTACAATTTCCTTGTATAAACCCTCTATATACTCCTTCCACCTTTCTGCCTTCCGTTCTTTGCTTAGAACTGGGTTGCCATCTGAGCTCTTGATATTCATACAAGTGGTTCACTTCTCTCCAAAGGTCTCTTTAATTTTCCTGTAGGCAGTATCTATCTTACCCCTAGTGAGACAAGCCTCTACATCCTTACATTTGTCCTCTAGCCATCCCTGCTTAGCCATTTTGCATTTCCTGTCGATCTCATTTTTGAGACGTTTGTATTCCTTTTTGCCTGCTTCATTTCTGTATTTTTATATTTTCTCCTTTCATCAATTAAATTCAATATTTCTTCTGTTACCCAAGGATTTCTATTAGCCCTCGTCTTTTTACCTACTTGATCCTCTGCTGCCTTCACTACTTCATCCCTCAGAGCTACCCATTCTTCTTCTACTGTATTTCTTTCCCCCATTCCTGTCAGTTGTTCCCTTATGCTCTCCCTGAAACTCTGTACAACCTCTGGTTCTTTCAGTTTATCCAGGTCCCTTCTCCTTAAATTCCTGCCTTTTTGCAGTTTCTTCAGTTTCAATCTGCAGTTCATAACCAATAGATTGTGGTCAGAATCCACATCTGCCCCTGGAAATGTCTTACAATTTAAAACCTGGTTCCTAAATCTCTGTCTTACCATTATGTAATCTATCTGATACCTTTTAGTATCTCCAGGATTCTTCTAGGTATACAACCTTCTTTCATGATTCTTGAACCAAGTGTTAGCTATGATTAAGTTATGCTCTGTGCAAAATTCTACAAGGCGGCTTCCTCTTCCATTTCTTCCCCCCAATCCATATTCACCTACTATGTTTCCTTCTCTCCCTTTTCCTACTGACGAATTCCAGTCACCCATGACTATTAAATTTTCGTCTCCCTTCACTACCTGAATAATTTCTTTTATCTCGTCATACATTTCATCAATTTCTTCATCATCTGCAGAGCTAGTTGGCATATAAACTTGTACTACTGTAGTAGGCATGGGCTTTGTGTCTATCTTGGCCACAATAATGCGTTCACTATGTTGTTTGTAGTAGCTAACCCGCACTCCTATTTTTTTATTCATTATTAAACCTACTCCTGCATTACCCCTATTTGATTTTGTATTTATAACCCTGTAATCTCCTGACCAAAAGTCTTGTTCCACCTGCCACCGAACTTCACTAATTCCCACTATATCTAACTTTAACCTATCCATTTCCCTTTTTAAATTTTCTAACCTACCTGCCCGATTAAGGGATCTGACATTCCACGCTCCGATCCGTAGAACGCCAGTTTTCTTTCTCCTGAGAACGACATCCTCTTGAGTAGTCCCCGCCCGGAGATCCGAATGGGGGACTATTTTACCTCCGGAATATTTTACCCAAGAGGACGCCATCATCATTTAATCATACAGTAAAGCTGCATGTCCTCGGGAGAAATTACGGCTGTAGTTTCCCCTTGCTTTCAGCCGTTCGCAGTACCAGCACAGCAAGGCCGTTTTGGTTAATGTTACAAAGCCAGATCAGTCAATCATCCAGACTGTTGCCCCTGCAACTACTGAAAAGACTGCTGCCCCTCTTCAGGAACCACATGTTTGTCTGGCCTCTCAACAGATACCCCTCCGTTGTGGTTGCACCTACGGTACGGCCATCTGTATCGCTGAGGCACGCAAGCCGCCCCACCAACGGCAAGGTCTATGGTCTATGGTTCATGGGGGGGTTACATGCATATGTCATATATATATATATATATATATATATATATATATATATATATATATACATATTGTTATGATTTAATGCATGCTGAATTTGTATAAGAAAAGTAAGTTAGCAGGTGTAACCGCATCAGTCCTTTATCTTCGTTACTCTACAGATAACACCGTAAGTTAACCTAGAAACATTGATATTGTAATGTAATGAAGTATGTTAAATAATAATAATAACGAAAATAATAGCAGTTCTAATTTGACATCTCAGACTGGATAATATAGATGAAAGCGACCGGCTTCTTATAAATTCCAGTCCACTTTCTATAACGCGGATCTTCCCTATGAATTCCTAATAGGGTATATGTTTTACGTACCGTGAAATACTAAGGCTAAAAATGAAATGCTTCTTCGCTGCGAAAGTACCTTAAAACACGTGTTCTGTTTGAAACGCTTAGTCGCTGAATGTCGCGAGCCTAATTATCGTGGAATGAGACGCCAAAAATAAATATTCTCGGATTTTTAGGCAGGGCATACGTTATTCGGAAGGCGAAGCGCGAGCGTGTTTCCAGGCGGTAGCACAGACAGTCTCTGGCAAGCTTTCTCAGCTCTTAACAAAGCGATGCTGTTAGCACACGCGATGCAGCTCGACTGTCAATCTCCGTGGTGTTTAGTCTTGGTTTATAAAGGTCGATGCCACGCACACCCGGTTTATTCCTAGCCTTGCCTCCTTGCTGTTCAGTATCTTATCATGCGGAATGAAGGCAAGTTGTCGGTCGGGATTCACTGAATAATTTGACCAAATCGTAAGGAAAAAGATTAAGGCTTTAAATGCGCGGCAGAATTACTTACCCTGCCAAGCGTGAGGTTCGTAGAGTAATACGGTTTCTGAATGTAAAAAAGAAAGAGCCCTATCGAAATTTACAGAAAGATAACTAGAAACCAGATGGCAGTTATAAGAGTCGAGGGGGATGAAAGGGAAGCAGTTGTTGGGGAGGGAGTGCGACAGGGTTGTAGCCTATCCCCGATGTTATTCAATCTGTATATTGAGCTAGCAGTAAAGGAAACAAAAGAAAAATTGGGAGGTTCGCCGATGACATTGTAATTCTGTCACAGACAGCAAAGGACCTGGAAGAGCAACTGAATGGGATGGACAGTGTCTTGAAAGGAGGATATAAGATGAAAATGAACAAAAGCAAAACGCCGATAATGGAATGTAGTCGAATTAAATCGGGTGATCCTGCGGGAATTAGATTAGGAAGTAAGACGCTTAGAGTAGTAAATGAGTATTGCTATTTGGGGAGTAAAATAACTGATGATGGTCGAAGTAGAGACGACATAAAATGTAGACTGGCAATGGCAAGGAAAGCGTTTCTGAAGAAGACAAATTTGTTAACATCGAGTGTAGATTTAAGTGTCAGGAAGTCGTTTCTGAAAGTATTTGTATGGAGTGTAGCCATGTATGGAAGTGAAACGTAGACGATAAATAGTTTGGACAAGAAGAGACTAGAAGCTTTAGAAATGTGGTGCTACAGAAGAATGCTGAAGATTAGATGGGTAGATAACATAACTAATGAGGAGGTATTGAATAGAACTGGAGAGAAGAGAAATTTGTGCACAACTTGACTAGAAGAAGGGATTGGTTGGTAGGGCATATTCTGAGGCATTAAGGGATCACCAATTTAGTACTGGAGGGCAGCGTGGAGGGTAAAAATCGTAGGGGAGACCAAGAGATGAATACACTATACAGATTCAGAAGGATGTAGGCTGCAGTAGGTACTGGGAGATGAAGAAGCTTGCACAGGATAGAGTAGCATGGAGAGCTGCATCAAACCAGTCTCTGGACTGAAGAAAACAACAACAATAACAACTGAAGTTTATGGAAATAGCATAATGAAGCTTTAGTTCGAAGGATTCATAATAAACGATCAAGCAGACCTTCAGTTCTGTCTGACGAAGTCAAATCAAGGCTTGAGGAAAAAATTCAACACGAAGGATGTGTCACTACTGATGGACTGATATTTCACGAGTAGTTCTTTGTCAGATTGTTAGTGGATATTTGATCTATAGAAAACTGTGTGCCAGGTGGTTTCCTCCAGTTTTGACAGATGAACAGAAAAAAAAAGAAACGAATGGGAGCTGCAGTGGCATTTCTCACTCGGTATGATAAGGAAGACGAGTTTTTGAACCTCATTGTTGTTAGTGACGAGAACTGGGTTTCGCGTAAGAGTCCATTATCTAAGTGCCAATCAGTGGAGTGGCATCATTCACGATCCCCAACAAAACCAAAAAAGTGGATCATTCTGATCACCGAAAGGGGCTGGGGATCTTGGAGCTTACGGCAGATGAAAGTACGCGCAGCAAACAAGGCACACGCTGGCACGCAGGAATCTGCTCGCGGAGGAACGCCATCCTCAAGATGGCCCCGCTGCCTCGCGGGCTTCCAAAAACAAACTGCTGTCGCTCTGAATACTCTCTCTGTTTACAAAATCCGCGCAGGGGCAGACAAAACTTTTGTTATATACACCTAGATTAGCTGCGCGGAGAGTTCAGCAGAATCAAGTCTCCACTCTGGCGAGGAACAATATCCTCGACGACGGACCGGAGGGAAACAGGCAGGGGCGCACGGAGAAACCAGAGCGTATTACTGGGCTTCTGACCGCCTCATCAGCGAGAAGTTCCATGAACTGATTATCTTTTATGTGCTGCTTCTTTCATGTGGGCGTTATACTTGATTAACACGTCAAAGCGAATGTATGGGCACAGTGGAATAGCGCAAATAAATTGAAGAACAATTTTATTTTGATTTTGAAGTACGTTGTGAAACTTTGGGACTCCATAAACTTACGTATAATGTGAATAATTAGCAGCCAGTCATATTTTGTTGTATTTCATTCAGTGAGTCGTTGCCAGTGTCGACCTAACCACTGATACTTTTTGTTTAGTATTTCCTGCTGTAAGTAAGCTGTTTAGGTTTTTACATTGGTAACGCCACGTAGCGCTCTCTATGAAAATCACTGGCTGTGCTGTGTGCAGTCTGTGGCTGGTTGGCATTGTTAAAATATTCGCTATTGTAGTGTTGGGCAGTTGGATGTGAACAGCACGTAGCGTTGCGCAGTTGGAGGTGAGTCGCCAGCAGTGGTGGATGTGGGGAGAGAGATGGCGGAGTTTTGAGAGCGGATGATCTGGACGTGTGTCCATCAGAGACAGTAAATTTGTAAGACTGTCATGAACTGATATATATATATATATATATATATATATATATATATATATATATATATATATATATAATGACTTTTGAGCACTATTAAGGTAAATACACTGTTTTTTCTCTGTCAAAATCTTTCATTTGCTAAGTATGCCTATCAGTAGTTAGTGACTTCAGTAGTTAGAATCTTTTATCTTTTATTTAGCTGGCAGTATTGGCACTCGCTGTATTGCAGTAGTTCGAGTAACGAAGGTTTTTATCAGGTAAGTGATTCATGAAAGGTAGTCAGGGCCATTCTTTTGTAGGGATTATTGAAGTCAGATTGCATTGCGCTAAAAATATTGTGTGTCAGTTTATTGGTGATCTGAATGAGTAAAACAGAAATGTCTGAGTGCGTTCAGTTCTGCTCAGCTTCTTGAAAACAAAATAACGTTAAGGGTTTACCAGCACAGTAATTTATAAATTTTTCTAAGGTTAGGTTTCACTGCCTCTTATTAGTTGCATTCTTGTAATGTTCCGTTTCGATAATTCTTATAAGACTCGTCTTGTAATGTTATGTGAGCCACACTGCCCCTTTTTATTGTAACTAATTTGTGTCTGATTTTATTCTGAGAAGCTCAGTAATGTACGTAAATACTGTAAATGTAAATTTAATTAAAAAGTGCTTGAAGTGAAGTAAAGCGCAGTTGGACAGCAACAAACTCTTTATCGCGCAATCCCCGCAACGAGTAGTTGCGAATCTTTGAGTATAGACTCAAAAAAAGACAACTGATTTATTAAAAAAAAAAAGAGAGAACTGTTAATCTGTATCTTGTGGAAAGAGGACGTGTTGCTAGGCCGTCGCTCAGAACGTATTGTTATATTTAACGAAAATTGATATTTTAGTGATAAAACCGAGTAAAGTATGTGTAAGAGTTGCCAAACATTTAAGTATACAAGTTTTCTGGAAGTGAAGAATAGAAATATCTTGTTTTTGGAAAAGGAGGCGAACTTCATTGCCGTCGCCGTCTATCAATCGACAGAATAGTAAGTGTACAAAGTTCACTAAAAACAGTAAAAGAAATGCATTGTCTATAGTTTTCATTCAATAAGTAATGACCTCTCATAATTTCTTAATTACAGTAATTGGATTATGTTCTTGTACAATAGTATGGTGCTGAACTCCACTGATCAATTTTGATGTAGCAGGACGTGTAGTTTGAAGGAAGTTTGTGTGCTAAGCAATCTCCTTTTCTCACGAAAAGCAGATTGCTGTTTGATCTTATTTACTTACAGCAGTGGTCACTTAGGTAAGGAAAGCTACGAAAACTTTGGCTCAAAGCTATCCGCAAAACGGCCAAGTAACTAACAGAGTCGTATTTTAAACCTTAAAGAACAATAACTTCCTCCAAATTGTAATACGTCACCTACTGGTTCAGAAGCTGATCATTCAAGGAGGCACCAACCAAAATTCAAGTACCCGTTAGGACTTAAAGTAAAAATCTCAATCAAAAATCAATCTCTCTCTCTATCTCTCTCTCCAAACACATATATAAATATTCATATTATAAAAAAGTCATTTTATATTATACTGCGCATAATGTTTTCATTAACATGCGTTACACTTATATTGTAAATCATCGACGAACGTCGGGGGTACAGCTCTAATTGACTTACATGTCAGTCAATCTGGCTAAATCCCAGGCAGTCATCATAGTTCCCATCACTAGCTGCGGTCATCAATTTTTATTCTAGCGTCCACTGGCTGTACCGTCCCACTCACTTAGAAACGCATATTTCTTTGACCATCCCGAGAACCTGAATGAACCCCATCTGCTAACGTTCCAACTAAAATTCCACAGTACACAAGACCCATCGAAAAATTGACCCTTAAGTCTACGTACACACCAGCAATCTCTAACCTGTCACATTCGTCAATGTGCCTTGACCATCTGTGCCCTTTAACTTCAAGCACTCTTGGAAGACCATACACCTGGCATTGCCATCCGCACATACATACTTTCTATGGCACTATCTGCCACCAGTTCCGTCCCCTCCACAGACAGCTGGAACACCTTCCTTAATCCTGCTGACTAGCCTCTACTCTCTCACCAGTCCCGTACCAACAGATGATGCACCTCACGTCCTTACCAACGGCAACTCCACCGGCTGTCTTATTTGCAGTCCAGATGTCCGCCACAATATAAGACCCTAACACTCTCCTCCCCTGTCCTCTTCTCCACGTCACATGTCTGTGTCCCACCAAAAGTCTTACCGCTTCGACAATTCACAGCACCAATGTTCATATCCCTCCATCGTCTCGGGTCTTGCCCGTCCACTCCGGGAAGTACCTATCAGCCATCGTCATTGCAATGCAAGAACATCCACTAGTATAACATTATACCAGTGTCCCAGCACCGAAGAATCGTAAGCAAATACTACCCCATCAGATACATTACATCTCCACTACCGGTCAAACTTTTTCCGTCACCTGTCAGAACTATGAGTTTGGGGTTAAAGCTGGCATTTCGTTTTGAATATTCCATCAAATCCCCTTTCTTACAGTAAAACAAATATAAAAATGTAAAGAATAAGTGTGCCTCTATTGTATATTTGACAGATAGTTCGCATAGAGGAGCGCTGATGTGTATCAGCAGCAACACTGGCTTGTTTTTACCAAAGTGACTTCCATTCGAATAGGCCTCATTCCTTCAGCTGTCTGTCTAACAATCAGTTCGCATTAAATTACAGTAACTAGCAGTGTATATGATGAGGTTCATACCATATTACCTCCTGATGAGACGGAAGCAGGAAGCTGGAATTGAAAAACTTTCTATAATTGTAGCTCTGCGTCAGGAAGGCTTTTGTAGCGGAACAATAACAACAGAAGTTGGCGTAGCGCAGTCTGCAGTGGCGTATACATTACAGCGATTCAAGCAAAGTGATGCGAATGCATGTGTTTCGCGATCTGGAAGACCCCGAGTTACATTATAAAAGGAAGATCTGTCCATATGTATACAAAGTAAACGTCACAGTGCTCGTGCTGCGCTTAAAATTTGCGAGGAAGTAAACTGTGTGCGAACAGCTCCAATCTCTGTCCCAACAGTGCAATGCCATCTTCGTGAACGAGGTTTAAAGGGATTACAAAATAAGATGAAAACATTGCAATGGACACAGCAACATTACGAACTGGCCTGGCAACAATGTTCCAATGGTTATTCTTGAATGAATCTAAGTTTGAGGTATTTGGAAGCCATCTTCGAATGTTTATTCGTCGAATTCGTAGAGAACGTACGAAGAGTCAGTGTGTGACGTCAACGGTGAACCGCGATGGCAGGTCGGTCCTGTCGTGGGGATTTTTAGCGGTCGATAAAGTTAGTGGTCTACTGGTAATTAATGAAGTATCAAAAAAGGAAGGATATCATAGGGTACTGATCAACAACGCAGTTCAGCCTAGTAAGAGATTTATTGGTCGTGTTCTGCAGCGGTACAATGATCCCAAACATACTTCTAATTCGTGCAGAGGAATATCTACATAAAAGAAAGTGGGGAACTGAGAAATACATTTTGGCTAAGTCAGTCACCTGGCTTAGATTCCATTCATACAATGAAGGCTTTCACGACCGGATGTTTCAGCTGCCGAGAATTCTTCCGGGTTGTACGGTCGTGGTCCATGGAACTCTTCTATTCCTGACGTTTCGTCCAAAGCTACGTTGGACATCTTCGGAGGAACTCCTGGTGGTGCTGAGTCTTGCCGACTAACGAGTCGGGCGTCGAAGAACGGCCTAAATACCGTGGAAACTGGGCGTGGTCTGGATTTCACGTGATAGCAGAGATAAACCTTGTCAAGGATAAAATATAACTGTCGTCAAAGATAAAAAACTTCTCATCGGTTCTGTAGCACCACTGTCCATATATTGCTGAGTTTCATAGCTTCTTCTTTTCTGTAAAATTATCCACATGTTTATATATTTCGATGGCTTCTCTATATAGCCGTAGATAATAGTTCGTCATAGTACATAAAACTTCAGTTTCCGAAAATTTCACTACGTGATCACCCGACTGAAGAGCATGTTCCGCCACGGCTGACTTGTCTGTTTTCCCTAGTCGGCAAAGACTTTTGCGATCCTTCAACCGTGTATTTACACTTGTCTTTGCAGTTCCAAAGTAGACCCTATCACATGTACACGGAATCTTGTATATACCATTTGCAAACAGAAGGGAACGTTTATAGTTAGCGGTACGAAGTGCTTGGCGTATTTTCTTAGTTGGTCTGAAAACCGGTCGAACGTTATGTTTCCTTAAAATCTTGCCGATCTGATACGTTACTTTTTTGATGAAGGGTAGAGAAACCGTGTTCTTCCATCTCTGTGTCCTATCGTTGTCCTTAGGCGTGTTGTTGTTCGGTCGCAAAACTCTATTTCCTTACTAGATTACCCATTCTTCTCAAAAGCCTGCTTTAGATGTTTTAACTCGGAGTTCAGGTATTCCGACGCACAAATCCTTTTAGCACTGTCCACTAGACTTTTTAATTATACCTCTTTTCAGTTGCGGTAATTAAAAGTTTTTACATTCATTCACGTAGAAGGAGTATGATGAATATTTTTGCAACATCCTATACATCTGTATTTTCATCGCAATCTGCTGTTATGTGTTGAGGTGTAAGAAATAACATGTATCATGCTTGCCTCTTCCTATTCTATTCGCAATTTGCATTAATGAAAAAAAAAACGCCCCCCCCCCCCCCTACTCACGGTATGACACAAATCCGTCTAATTTCCGTGGATGTCGTCATACATGGGTAAATTTATGTGTGTGTCACGTAGAATATTAACGCTTCTGAATTTCTTCCCCTCAGCCAGTAACAGGGGGCAACGGCCTTGCCGCAGTGGATACACCGTTCCCAGTGAGATCACAGACGTTAAGCGCTGTCAGGCGTGGTCGGCACTTGGATGGGTGACCATCCAGGCCGCCATGCGCTGTTGCCATTTTTCGGGGTGCACTCAGCATCGTGATGCCAACTCAGGAGCTACTCGTCCGAATAGTAGCGGCTTCGGTCAAGAATACCATCAAACGACCGGGAGAGCGGTGTGCTGACCCCACGCCCCTCCTCTCCGCATCCTCCACTGAGGATGGTCCCGGTAGGCCACTCGTGGCCTGAAGACGGAGTGCTTCAGCCAGTAACAGGCGACTATATTGTTTACTCGCAGCGGGTAAGAAGCGACTTATTGAATCAGGGCTAAGCAGCAGACGAGAGAACAGTCACGCAGCCGCCGGCCTTAGCTCACAGAGAATTGCTTAAAGATGGGCGACCTTAATAAGTCATTAGAACTTTTACATGACTCTTAAAAGGAGGAAGTCGTACGTCATCCAAAGGTTACAAACGGGCCTAACCTGAATTAAAATGGAGAGAATAGTCTCATCGTTGACTGCAGTTAGTGGGCTTACTAGTCGTTGATGATAAGAACTTAGACAGTCAAGATGAGTTATAATTAGGAGAAGACTCTAGACTATGGACTTAGGCAAAATACGGAGCACGTACAGACAGCATTCTATTCTGTACGCAGCCACGACACAAGGGAACTGACAACCACCATTGGACATCAGTAGAAGCAGCGAGACGATAAGGTATGCTGAGTTTCTATCCAATGTGCTTTCATAGTATAAATAATGAATCCTGTATTTTTTCGTTCGTTAGCCACAATAAAATGCAACTCAACACATTTGTCTCTGATGAGTAAAATATATGGAAAAAGCTGACACCTTTCCAGCAATGAATGATTTTCTATACAATAAATATTATGTTTTGTACACCATGCATAATTATTACCCGTTCAGCCTATTCCAGAATTCTGAGAAAGCTCTCTTCTTTCTACCTTCAGACTCTCTGCTAATACCCCTGAATAAGAAAAAGTGTGAAGTTCTTCACATGAGTAGTACAAGAAATCAGCTAAATTTCAATTACGCGTTAAGTCACACAAATCTGAAAGCTGTATATCCAACTTAATACTTAGGGATTACAGTTCCAAATAACCTAAATTGGAACGATCACATAGATAATATTGTGGGTAGAGCAGTTCATTGGAAAAACACTTAGAAGGTGCAACAAATCTACTAAAGAGACTGCTTACACCACGCTTGTCCGCCCTGTTCTGGAGTATTGCTGTGCGGTGTGGGATCCGCATCAGGTGGGATTGACGGATGACATCGAAAAAGTACAAAGAAGGGCAGCTCGTTTTGTATTATGGCGAAATAGGGGAGATAGTGTCACAGACATGATACGTGAATTGGAGTAGCAATCATTAAAACAAAGGCGTTTTTCGTTTGCGACGGGATCTTCTCATGAAATTTCAATCACCAGTTTTCTCCTCCGACTGCGAAAACATTCTGTTGGCACCCACCTACATAGGGAGAAATGATCATCACGATAAAATAAGGGAAATCAGGGCTCGCAAAGAAAAATTTAAGTGCTCGTTTTTCCCGCGTGCCGTTCAAGAGTGGAACGGTAGAGAGACAGATTGAAGGTGGTTCATTGAACCCTATGCCAAGAATTTTATTGTGAATAGGAGAGTAATCACGTAGATGTAGATAGATCTTGATCAGAAGCTATAAGTCGCTTCCTACAGGCTGTATGTAAGTAATTCTAGGATTTAACACTTGTCCGCTTATTTATCTTAGATTTCAGTTCGAAGAGAAATGTTATATTGCCCAGCCCTATAATAAACTGTTGTAATAATAAATACGGCAATTTGTAAGTGAATCAATATTTCTTGCATTTCGCGAGCAGTCGCTTTCAATCTCAGCACGCCTCCAGGAGAGATTCAAACTTTTGTTGATTTTTCTTCTCATTACTTTCGAACACAGTTATGACTAAATGGAGAATAATGTAAGTTGATGCAGATGAGTAGAAAAAACGAACCCATAATGTTCGAATAAAGGATTAGGATTCGGAGTAGGAATTAAAATCCATGGAGAAGAAATAAAAATTTTGAGGTTCACCGATGACATTGTAATTCTGTCAGAGACAGCAAAGGACCTGGGAGAGCAGCTGAACGGAATGGACAGTGTGTTGAAAAAAAAAAAAAAAAAGATGAACATCAACAAAACCAAAACGAGGATAATGGAATGTAGTCAAATTAAATCGGGCGATGCTGTGATAATTAGATTAGGAAATGAGACGCTTAAAGTAGTAAATGAGTTTTGCTATTTGGGGAGCAAAATAACTGATGATGGTCGAAGTAGAGAGGATATAAAATGTAGACTGGCAATGGCAAGGAAAGCGTTTATGAAGAAGAGAAATTTGTTAACATCGAGTATAGATTTAAGTGTCAGGAAGTCCTTTCTAAAAGTCTTTGTATGGAGTGTGGCCATGTATGGAAGTGAAACATGGACGATAAATAGTGTGGACAAGAAGAGAAAAGAAGCTTTCGAAATGTGGTGCTACAGAAGAATGCTGAAGATTAGATGGATAGATCACATAACTGCTGAGGAGGTATTGAATAGAATTGGGGAGGAGTTTGTGGCACAACTTGACAAGAAGAAGGGATCGGTAGGTGGGAAATGTTCTGAGGCATCAAGGAATCACCAATTTAGTATTGGAGGGCAGAGTGGAGGGTAAAAATCGTAGAGGGAGACCAAGAGATGAATACACTAATCAGATTCAGAAGGATGTGGGTTGCAGCAGGTACTGGGAGATGAAGAAGCTTGCACAGGATAGAGTAGCATGTGGAGCTGCAGCAAACCAATCTCCGGACTGAAGACCACAACAACAACAAAGGATTAGTAGCGTCCTGCTTGACACAGTCACGGCGATTACATATCTGCGCGTACCGTCGCAAAGCAGTATGAGATGGAGTGAGCATGTAACGTAGCGAAGGTGAATGGTCGACTTCGTTTTATTGGCACAATTTTAGGAAGATGTGGTTCATCTGCAAAGGAGACCGCATATAGAACGCTAATGCCACCTGTTAAATATTGCCTGAGTATCTGGGAAAACATCGAAGTAATTCAGTGACGGGCTACTAGATTTGTGACTGGTAGCTTCGAACAACACGCAAGTGTCACGAAGATGCTTCGGGAACTCAAATGGGAATCCCTGAAGGGAAGGCGACATTCTTTTCGAGGAGTACTAAAGAGAAAACTAGAGGTCGCATTTGAGACAGGCTGTAGAGGGAGCCAACTTACATTCCACGTTAAGGACCATCAAGATAAGATTAGAGAGTTTGGGGTTTGTATGTAGGCATGTAGACAGTCAGAAAAGGAAATGACTAGTGGTGGTGCAGGGTATCCGTATGGTAGCTGGCGGAGTATGCATGTAGATGTAGACTGCTTCAACCGGAGGCTCTCTTCCCCCCCGGGGTATATAGGCATAGCCCCACCGGGGGAACAAATTTGGCGTGGGTTAGTGACTCACCCCGCCATAAGCAGTACAGATCAGCTGAATTAAGTACAGTAAAACAAAATGAATGGACGATGGGTGGGTGTCCCGGTCTGGCACAATTTTTCGTCAACCACGTAACATTCACTATATTGTGGGTTAACCATTTTTGACCGGTTTCCACTGATATCATTTCGTGCCATAACATTTTAACTAATTTAACCCATTCATTCCAATTCAGCGAATCTAATTCAATCGTTGCTGTAATACTCAGCAACTGAACTCCATCCCCGTGTTCATTATGTAACGGAATTCCTCGACTTTCCCACCAGATGTTTTGACCAATGCACAAGTTGTTCCTCTGCACCGTATCCTTTTCCAGCGCATGTCATCTTTGGTCAGCCGGAGGAAACCAGATTGCGCTGGAATGCTATCCTGTAGCGATCAGAACAGTTTGCTACAAGGCAGAATTTGGTGTGATCCTGCTGTTACGGTAGTCAAAAGTGTTCTATATCCATGGTTAAAAAATAGGAGACCTGCGAACGCTTAGAACATACCACTGCAATTTTCGAGAGTAACGCAATGACCTTCATGAGAGAGGAGGTTAGTTGCAGATGCTGCTAGGGTAGCCGTGGCGTTGGTGGTGTGGATATGTAACGTAAACATGACACATAATGAATATAGTATACCTTCTTTTACAACCTTCTTCATTTTCATGGATGACGTATAATTTATAAAATGGTTCAAATGGTTCTGAGCACTATGGGACTTAACATATGAGGTCATCAGTCCCCTAGAGCTTAGAACTACTTATACCTAACTAACCTAAGGACATCACACACATCCATGCCCAAGGCAGGATTCGAACCTGCGACCGTAGCAGTAGCGCGGTTCCGGAGGGAAGCCCCTAGAACCGCTCGGTCATCGCCGCCGGCGACATTTCATAGTTTGCAGTACCTGTGAGAAGGTTTTCGTAGAATAAATGGAATTAAAACAGAATTTTTGTCTTTTTTTTTTTTTTTTTTTTCACGGAAACATGATAATGCGTTCCACAAGGTACGGGCTGCCTCTGGTAATCACTTCCTGTCCTATCACTGAAATTGCTCATTCTACATCTACATCCATACTCCGCAAGCCACCTGACGGTGTGTGGCGGAGGGTACTTTGAGTACCTCTATCGGTTCTCCCTTCTATTCCAGTCTCGTATTGTTCGTGGAAAGAAAGATTGTCGGTATGCCTCTGAGTCGGCTTTAATCTCTCTGATTTTATCATCATGGTCTCTTCGCGAGATATACGTGGAATGAGCAATATACTGCTTGACTGCTCGGTGAAGGTATGTTCTCGAAACTTCAACAAAATCCCGTACCGAGCTACTGAGCGTCTCTCCTTCAGAGTCTTCCACTGGAGTTTATCATTTCCGTAACGCTTTTGCGATTACTAAACGATCCTGTAACGAAGCGCACTGCTCTCCGTTTGATCTTCTCTATCTCTGCTATCGACCCTGTCTGGTACGGATCCCACACTGGAGAGCAGTATTCAAGCAGTGGGCGAACAAATGTACTGTAGCCTGCTTCCTTTGTTTTCGGATTGCATTTCCTTATGATTCTTGCAATGAATCTCAGTCTGGCATCTGCTTTACCGACGATTAATTTTATTTAAATCACTCCTAATACCTACTACCAGATAATTTATGGAATTAACTGCTAATTCGCAATCGAGATTATAATTTTATTTCTGAGGCAGTGTTATTCATTAAAAAATTTAAAAATATACACTCCAAGACTACAAACACGCACCACGAGTGAATTATCAGAATGGGACGGAAATCGGTGTATGTGGTTTACGTGTACAGAAAAACAAATGATTACAGTTTCAGAAAAACTGTATGATTTATTCAAGACAAAAATCTTCGCAAATTGAGGAAGTTAGTAACGTTTTGGTCCAGCTCTGGACCTTATGTAAGCCGTTATCAGTCTTGGTACTGATTTATATAATTTTCGGATGTCCTCTTACGGGATATCATGCCCAGTTGTGCCAAACTGGCGCGTTAGATCGTCAGAACCCCGAGCTTGTTTGCGGGGCCCTCCCCATAACGCTCAAAACGTTATCAGTTGGGGACAGATCCGGCGACCTTACTAGCCAAGGTACGTTTGGGCGAGCAGGAAGACAAGCAGAGAAACTCTCGCCGTGTGCCGGCGGGCTTTATCTTGCTGAAATGTAATCCCAGGATGGCTTGCCACGAATGGCAACAAAACGGGGCGTTGAATGTCATCGACGTACCGCTGCGCTGTAAGTGCGCCGTGAATGGCAACCAAATGGATCCTGTTGTGAAAAGAAATGGCACCACAGACGACCCTCACTCCTGGTTGTCGAGCCATACGGCGGACGAAGGTCAGGGCGCTACCCCACCGCTGTTTGGGACGTCTCCAGACATGTTTCCAATCTGGAATCTCATTAACTCGATAAGAATTGTCTTCAGTGAAGAGTCCGGCTTCGAATTGAGACCCAATGAGCAGTGAAGACGTATCTGGAGATGCCACGTATAACGATGGAATATCAAACTGTCTATCGCCCGGCGTACTGCCTAACAAACAGGAGCTATGGTCTTTTCTTTTCATTGCAGGACCCCTTTGGTTGTCATCCACGGCACTCTTACAGCACAACGGTATGTCGACGATATTCTACGATTCCGTTTTGTTATCTTTCGTGGCAAGTCATCCTAGGATAACGCCCTTCCACACACGGCGAGATTTTCTACTGACTGTCTTCGTGTTCGCCAAACCGTACCTTGGCCGCAAGGTCGCCAGATCTCTCCCCAATTGAGGACGTCTGGAGCATTATGGGCTGGGCCCTCCAACCAGTTCGGGATTATGACGATCTAAAGTTCCAGCACGACATAATTTGACACGATATCCCGCAAGAGGACATCCAGCAACTTTATGAATAGCCGAATAATTACTTGCATAAGGGCCAAAGATGGATTGTGATATTCGCCATTTTTGGCTACATTAAAACAGCAAATAGTTAACACTTTCAGCCAGAAGGCGAATACTTGTTTACAAAGAATGATTAACGTATAATAAGGCGTCGCATAGCGACGGTGGAAATTCCTAAATAATGTAATTCGTCGTCTTTGGGCGGCAATATAAACAGAAGAATACGGATCGACATGCGATCCTTCACTATTTTGTTCGCTGGAGAACAAATGAAGCCTTGAGCGCTAAACACTTGTACTGTTTTTCTTAAGTAAGACGGACGCAGATTTGTGGCGGTCTGATCTAATTTTTACTAAATGTATCAAAACGTGTTTCGTATAATTTTGCGTGAAGTGTAAAAAGGAGAACTGTTATATCGTGACGACGCACGTGCGACGCAACAGGACAATGGCTATATAAAAGAGCGCTAAATGGACATGAAACGGACATAAAAATCTACAGTCATTGTAGTACTAAGCATAAGGTACGATATATGTTTTAGTTATAATAAATATTTGTTCTGGAAATATTGAATCATTTAGCAGTGCTCATTCCTATTATCTCCTTAGTATATTTTCATTTTAATTATGCATTTTGCTAAGATACATAGAAAAAAGGAAAGATCCCTTATCATTTAGCTACTATATAGCAGGTCAGCAACTGGAAGCAGTTAATTCCATAAATTATCTGGGAGTACGCATTAGGAGTGATTTAAAATGGAATGATCATATAAAGTTGATCGTCGGCAAAGCAGATGCCAGACTGAGATTCATTGGAAGAATCCTAAGGAAATGCATTCCGAAAACAAAAGAAGTAGGTTACAGTACACTTGTTCACCCACTGCTTGAATGCTGCTCAGCAGTGTGGGATTCGTACCAGATAGGGTTGACAGAAGAGATAGAGAGGATCCAAAGGAGAGCAGCGCGCTTCGTTACAGGATCATTTAGTAATCGCGAAAGCGTTGCGGAGATGATGGATAGACTCCAGTGGAGGACTGTGCAGGAGAGACGCCCAGTAGTTCGGTACGGGCTTTTGTTGAAGTTTCGAGAACATACCTTCACCGAGGAGTCAAGCAGTATATTGCTCCCTCCTACGTATATCTCGCGAAGACACCATGAGGATAAAATCAGAGAGATTAGAGCCCACACAGACGCATACCGACAATCCTTCTTTCCACGAACAATACGAGACTGGAATAGAAGGGAGAACCGAGAGTAGTACCCAAGGGACCCTCCGCCACACACCGTCAGGTGGCTTCCGGAGTATGGATGTAGATGTAGATGTAGATTACAGACACCAAGATCAGCGGTCCAATGTGAGTGTTACATTTAAAAAAAAACTGTTTTATCGTCTTCTTGCATCAGCTTTAATATTGAATTCGCCTTTTGTGTGATGTTACAGTTGTTTTTGTGCCCTTAAGAACTTTCTGGTCCCTTAGGAAATTGTTTTGTCATAACAGTAACTTCACAACCGGGTATGATCGTATCTACGATCATGAAGTAATTAGAAAGACGATAATGCAATTTCTTAATCAATAGCACGCTAGCTGTGACTGCTTCAAGCCACGCGAAACTGCAAGTAAAGACTATTCACATTTCATAACGCAATATTTTATGACAATGGTCAATCCTTGATTCTTACGCCAACTGTGATTGATAAAACAGTAAACGAAATCTCAAATTCCAACTTTTCCATTGAATAACAACATCACTTTTATTTTATTATATCACAGGATCAACGCGTTATTGACTTGCTCAATTTTGTGAAACTCTTTCTCTTGAATAAATCATCCAACTTTTCTGAAATTGTAATCATTTGTTTTCTTTGTGCCTGTACGTCACGTCTATAGATTTCCGTCCCATTCGAATAATTGCTCGGTGGTGCGTCTTATACAGGGTGTTACAAAAAGGTACGGCCAAACTTTCAGGAAACATTCCTCACACACAAAGAAAGAAAATATGTTATGTGGACACGTGTCCGGAAACGCTTACTTTCCATGTTAGAGCTCATTTTATTACTTCTCTTCAAATCACATTAATCATGGAATGGAAACACACAGCAACAGAACGTACCAGTGTGGCTTCAAACATTTTGTTACAGGAAATGTTCAAAATGTCCTCCGTTAGCGAGGATACATGCATCCACCCTCCTGCGCATGGAATCCCTGATGCGCTGATGCAGCCGTCCACAATACGAGCACGAAGAGTCTCTACATTTGGTACCGGGGTTGCGTAGACAAGAGCTTTCAAATGCCTACATAAATGAAAGTCAAGAGGGTTGAGGTTAGGAGAGCGTGGAGGCCATGGAATTGGTCCGCCTCTGTCAATCCATCGGTCACCGAATCTGTTGTTGAGAAGCGTACGAACACTTCGACTGAAATGTGCAGGAGCTCCATTGTGCATGAACCACATGTTGTGTCGTACTTGTAAAGGCACTTGTTCTAGCAGCACAGGTAGGGTATCCCGTATGAAATCATGATAACGTGCTCCATTGAGCGTAGGTGGAAGAACATGGGGCCCAATCCAGACATCACCAACAATGCCTGCCCAAACGTTCACAGAAGATCTGTGTTGATGACGTGATTGCACAATTGCGCGCGGATTCTCGTCAGCCCACACAAGTTGATTGTGAAAATTTACAATTTGTTCACGGTGGAATGAAGCCTCATCCGTAAAGAGAACATTTGAACTGAAATGAGGATTGACACATTGTTGGATGAACCATTCGCAGAAGTGTACCCGTGGAGGCCAAACAGCTGCTGATAGTGCCTGCACACGCTGTACATGGTACGGAAACAACTGGTTCTCCCGTAGCACTCTCCATACAGTGACGTGGTCAACGTTACCTTGTACAGCAGCAACTTCTCTGACGCTGACATAGGGTTATCGATAACTGCACGAAGAATTGTCTCGTCCATTGCAGGTGTCCTCGTCGTTCTAGATATTCCCCAGTCGCGAGTCATAGGCTGGAATGTTCTGTGCTCCCTAAGACGCCGATCAATTGTTTCGAACTTTCTGTCGGGACACCTTCGTTCTGGAAATCTGTCTCGATACACACGTACCACGCCACGGCTATTGGCCGGTGCTAATCCATACATCAAATGGGCATCTGCCAACTCCGCATTTGTAAACATTGCACTGACTGCAAAACCATGTCCGTGATGAACACCAACCTGTTGATGCTACGTACTGATGTGCTTGATGCTAGTACTGTAGAGCAATGAGTCGCATGTCAACACGATCACCGAAGTCAACATTACCTTCCTTCAATTGGGCCAACTGGCGGTGAATCGAGGAAGTACAGTACATACTGACGAAACTAAAATGAGCTCTAACATGGAAATTAAGCGTTTCCGGACACATGTCCACATAAGATATTTTCTTCCTATGTGTGTGAGGAATGTCTCCTGAAAGTTTGGCCGTACCTTTTTGTAACACCCTGTATATTGTCTTAGAGTGTAAATCTAACGACAGAGGCCCTGACAGTCGCTGGGTGCGTTCTGTGACTGGCTTTCGCACTTCAGGCAGATATTGGAAACGGTGCCATCTGTCCCCGCGCGGCACATGTCACTTTCACCTCGGCGGTACGTGACTCAACTGCCCACCAGCCGCGCGAGGCACGTTGCCGACCGCTGTCACATTGTTTTCCTTTATTCTTCTTCGTACCACTCTTTCGTCAGGCACTGCGGCGCAACACTAAGAGATCTTAAACTTACACGAGGAAACAGGCAGTTGCAGTACGGTATTGAACTCCAGCAACCAAAGATGTCGTTGCAGTCATCTTCCATATTTTCATAAAGCGATTAATCCTACGTTCGTCTGGATGGCCATCTCCCGCAGCAGCTGTTATGTAACAGTTATTGTCTTGTATAGACGTGCTGCAAACAGGAAAATTTCCAACCAGACGCTTTATGTTGTATATGTATATAAAAAATACAAATTGCCTTGCGGCATGTAAAAAGAGCGTTAAACGGCAGCAGCAACTGACGACGCTTTATTAATAAGACGAAATGTGTCTGGTGCAAAACTTTCCTAACTTACAGTAGGGAAGACCGGGGTTACTTGATATAAGCTGCTAGTTAGCACACAACTTCCATTTCCTGACACCGTGGAGTTTGAACACTATCATTGTGGGGAATATATATAGCGATGCACCATCCACTTGAGTCTGCCTGGAAGCATTACGAAGGAATGACCGCAGTTCCTTCGTTTTCGTGACTGCTGACTAAATTTTTTCGTCGTTAATCTTTTTGTTCTGATGAACCAGTAGACTGAATTTAGGCCCTTCTGACGGCGGTTTTCGAAAGAGGGGTAAACCTTCGTTGCATGCTTTTGTTATAATTTTGTTTCTGATGTCTGAGATTGTGTAGTATCCATTCCGTTTTTGATATCGTCGAGAGGCTAGCTGGCATAGTCAGATACGGGGTCCGTTGGCGTACCTATGACAACTCGCCCCACACTTTATGCCAACTAAACCCTCCATTACCGTTCATAAAAAAGCAATGATTACTGTAAAAAATAAAAAGAATGCACACCACCATAGAAGGAATTCGCCCTTTCGCCACAACAGCAATCTAGCCATGGCCGAAAAGAAGATTTGCTGCTGTTCTAAAAGACAGTCCCAGCAAAGGGAGAGTTGCGGCCGAAAGGGCCAATAAAAAGACAAGGCCATGTACAGTGAAGAAGGGTGACACAGCTAAGGTTGACAACTTGAGGAAAAAAACTTCCCAGAAAACGTCGATCTGATTTTTTTTGTACAGATTCTGATGGCCGTGTGTCAGAAATTAGCTATGCCGAAAGTGACGAGAGCTTGGCCTTTCTTGATTGTTCAGAGGCTGAAGAACCTCACCATGGCGAAGAACTTTCACCCACAGCCTCCTGCCTCGACGGTGAGGGTTCTCATTCAACAATTCTCACCAGGACAACCTCAGAATATACCAGCATGTCACATCGAACAAGACCACGAATGAACCCTCCAAAATCTCAAGGATCTCCTGATCACCTTAATTCCTTGTAAATGACGTTGTTTTGGTGAAGTACCATCCTCGCTAGTGCCCTTTCAGATTGTCGAATGCGCATCCACCAAGGTCAAAACGGGGAAAACGCGATGCACAGGTTAGAATAACTCAGATACGACGAAAGTAAAATTTTGCGGGAATTGAACCCGCATGTTCAAATAAACGAGCACCCAACTCCCATTTTTTTGTTTGTTTTCATTCACTAAGTTAATTCCATTTGTTCATAAATTTTGACAACAGCGGCCAGATGCTACATTTAAGTTGAAATGAACAGTCGAGATCGCAATAATATTTCTTTATTAGCCGGTTTTGACTTATTTACAAGCCACCTTCATATATTTTGGCCCCCCATAGCTGGTGCAGATGGCAGTAGTCCGTTCTAGCACACTTTCTTCGTGCACGTTGCCTACATCAGGGGCAGGTATGCACTTAGGGGCGAACCTATTGTTTTACTTTGATCGAGAGGCTCTTAACCAATTGTTCTGCTAAAAGGATCCTTCCTTTTGCCGGCCGCTATGGCCGAGCGGTTCTAGGCGCTTCAGTCCGGAACCACGCGGCCGCTATGGTCGCAGGTTCGAATCCTGCATCGGGCATGGATGTGTGTGCTGTCCTTAGATTACTTAGGTTTGAGTAGTTCTAAGGCTAGGGGACTGATGACCTCAGATGTTAAGTCCCATAGTGCTTAGAGCCATCTGAACCTTCCTTTTGATTGACAGGCACTTAACCTAGTGTTCCCCCACACCCTCCCCCCCCACCCACCCCTCATAAAACCTCCCCCCCTCGTAGCTACAGGTACACTTTCAGGTCTGAGTTATTGTAATAGCCTCTTATCAATTTCATTGACCACTTAATTAAATTGATCAGTTAATTAACCTCCCTCTTCCGGTAAACCATCTCCCCTCCCACCCTACCTCCTGGAAATTGACAGGAAAAAGCCTCAGTTGATTGGGCATTTGGAGGGAATTCAATTGTAGTGTGTGGAATATTGTTTAAACACTTTAGACAATGTATAGAATATTATTGACAATGTATGGAATATATTTGATATATATTTAGTTACAGAATTTGTCCAGAAAGCGACTGCTGTGTATGGAACATTGTTCAAACAATTTATAAAATGTGTGGAATATTGCTTATTTAAACAATGTAGGGAGATTCAAGGCGGTCACTCTCTGGTGGAGAGGAAGGATCTCACAACAGGCAATTCAAGGGTGTATTGTTTATTTATAAAAAATTCAGTTTGTGAGGGTTGGATTTCTCTTGCTAATCATTCGCTGCTGTTGGGAAACATGTAGGTTTTGTAAGAAATAATTACATCGGGCAAACATGTTGCCTAACCTAATGTTTGGCACTGTTCTCTGGGTGCCTTTTCTTAATGTTCGGCCCTTTGTTGGCACTTAATCTATTGTTCTGTTAAGTGGTTTTCCATGTCATCGCCATTTCCTTAAACTATAGCACCGCCTTTGTTACTAAATTAAGTTATATTAATTATGTCCTCCCACCATTTTCTGGAACACTTTTCGAATTTCAAATGCTTTTGAACGCCATTTCTGGCGCATTCTTCTTTGTCACCCACCCCCTTAAACTATTGTACACCGTTTTACATAAAAATTATGCAAATTAACCTAGTGATCTGTACTTAACCTGCTGTTCTGCTCCTTGTCACCCACTCACGCACGCACACTCTCCACTTAACTATTGTACTGCTAACACCACATTGACATAAAAATGTATGCATTTAATTAAATCGATATTCTTCACATGTAAAGGGTTGTTGTTGTTGTGGTCTGCAGTCCTGAGACTCGTTTGATGCAGCTCTCCATGCTGCTCTATCCTGTGCAAGCTTCTTCATCTCCCAGTACCTACTGCAACCTACATCCTTCTGAATCTGCTTAGTGTATTCATCTCCTGATCTCCCTCTACGATTTTTACCCTCCACGCTGCCCTCCAATACTAAATTGGTGATCCCTTGATGCCTCAGAATATGCCCCACCAACCGATCCCTTCTTCTATTCAAGTTGTGCCACAAACTCCTCTTCTCCCCAATTCTATTCAATACCTCCTCATTAGTTATGTGATCTACCCATCTAATCTTCAGCATTCTTCTGTTGCACCACATTTCGAAATCTTCTAGTCTCTTCTTGTCCAAACTATTTATCGTCCACGTTTCACTTCCGTACATGGCTACGTTCCATACAAATACTTTCAGAAACGACTTTCTGACACTTAAATCTATATTCGATATTAACAAATTTCTCTTGGGGCAGCTTTTTTTAATTTTCAGCACCCTACTGGTCGGGAAATCGATGGAATACCAGCAGCCCCACGAAGTGACGACGTGGTCGTCAGCTGCCGAGCCATGCACATGTGCCTGTTTGGGTCCTGCAAGACTGTCGAAATACGTGTTCACTTAGGCACCGTTGCTGGTGCAATGACGCAGGGCTGCAGGTCCAGTGCCATAGAAATCTGTTCCAATGGTTCCCAGAATAGCTCAGGGTGCATCGTTCCTAGGAATCCTAACGGGACACGTGAGATGCATCAGCTGCGCACATGTGTTTACCTGCCCACTGAGGCTGATGCATCGCCACGAATGTGTGCGTAGTGTGACTGGAATTTTCAGTGTCCTACAGCTACTGGTCTGGAGATGTCCTAATGCTGCATTGTCGGACGAGGGACAGCATCATGCTGAAGATGGACGGCCTGCTTCAATTTGTCTTTGAGCACATGAACAAAGGATACATCACCTTACACTCAGAACTTACTCTTCTTCTTCTTTTTCTCTTCTTCTTCTTCCTTTTCCTGGTGCCTTCCCGTTAAAGAAAGGTCCACTCTTTGTGTCAGTGCACGCTATTTCTTACGATTTAACGCTTCCTGTGAGCAGTAGGTAATGTTCATTCTACTCCACATTGCGGGTTGCATACATTCAGGGGCAAGCATACATTCAGGGCCAAACTTGATTGATTTGTAACACCTCCCCCTTCCCTTAACATATGGTAATAATAATTTATTTTTGATCCCATGTGGGTTAACTTATGACTTCAAGGGGATAATCCTTCCCTCTGAGAAATCGCCTCCCTCCTCCTCTTTCCCAACAAGCTGGTAAATCCTCAACCTTCACCATCCCCCTCGCCGATAGAGGCACACTTTTGATATAAAATTAACTTATAAATTAAATTCATAAATTAATTACCCTCCACCTCCTGGGAAATCCCTCAGCCCTCCCCTAACCTCACAGCACTTCTTCCCTGTGGCTACAAAAAATTGACTGGAAAATCACTCTGTGCAGAGCTGTTGGTGTGGCAGGTGCAAATATTACCCTGTCCAACAGCTACATGTCCTAATTATGTAATTACACTGCTGCAGACTGGAGGTGTTGTCTTGTTGGAAAATTTTCGCGTGTGTGCTCACCTTGACGTGTAGGGACTGACTGAGCTAGTGCACAGTGCCACCACCAGGGGATTCCCACCTCCACTCCTTCCCTACTCCTCCCAGAACAAAACTGGCGGGGAAAACCGCTGAGCTGGTGGACTTGAAGGATCTCATGATAGGAAATACAATTACATTAGAGAGGACATAAAATAAATAATAATAATGTATTGTTTATTGATAAAGTTCAATTTGCAGGGTTCGGGTCTCTTTATTTGGTGGGAAAATCTCATCATTCTTTGCTGTTTATTTAATTTTGTGAGCTGCAGGTCTTGTAACATACAGCGAATAGAAGTAATTAAATGCGCAAATAAATCGCTATTTCCCGATCGCGCAAGAAATGCCGTCGACATAAAACACTCACTGTTTGTAATTACAGATTGCGCTAAATGTATCTGGCGAAAAAACAACTTTCCGATTGTACACACTCGCTTCTTCGCTTCTTCGCGCACGCAGTCCGTAGAGTAGCACTTGATGACAGGGTCGCGGCCGCACATGCGCTGAGCACCGGACAGTGACTGCAGGAGTCCAGGGCCACAGTCATTAGGCAGCTCCACGGTCGCCTGCTACATTATCCCCGAACAAAGCCCCTTTGATACCGAACTCACTCCCTGTTTTGCTCCCAAACACACACCTTCCCTACCGGGTCAGTGGAAGCAGCAGTTCCAAGTGCTCGCTCTACTGTGCAGACACTGTTAGTACACAACCACAATGGCGGAGGACGTTGGAAGAAGCAGCCTCCCCATCCATCCTCCTTCCGATCCCCTCTTCCCCTCCCTCCATCCTTCCAGTTACTTCCTGTCGGACAAAGCATCAGGTGATATGATACTAGGTTCGTCTGAGCAATTACCAGACAGCGCCAGCCAACAGGCTGTACTGCGCATGAGCAGCTACAATGACGTAGGCAGCCCGTGCTTGGTGCTTGCTCTGCTCATACGCTTTTCGTCGCATTTCTGGTGGAATTTCGTGCGTGGTGGAGCATCACGTGACCATGTGCAGCTCTGCGGCATGTTGCTGAGAGGACATACGAAGTTGTACTTAGAGCAATTGTTTTTTCATATCCCACCCAGATAAAGGATGCAAGTAAGGAAGCAGTTATTGGCAAAATGTCATTTCAAAATTGGACTCCACAGCTCGAAGTACCATAACATTTTGCTATATTTTGACAGATTTTTTTTTTTTTTATTCGAACTCTGCAATATTATTATGTAGCATTTCCAATCGGGTTTACATCTACACAGCACTGCAAAAAGCTAGTAGGATGGAATACAAATTTCTTGCAAAAAAAAAGAAGAAAGAAACAGTTTCTCGTGTAGCTTACACCGGAATAAAGGACAATAAATTTCATGACTATTTCAAAATGTGTAAAAAATTAACAAGGTTGTCTGTGACGCAAAGAAACTGTACAACTGACAGTTTATATTCTACCCTAGGAATAAATATACAGCCATGTGGGGAGTTAAAACGATGAAATACGGTATGCTGCCAGTTTAAAATTTACAACAGAATGGCATCCTATAAATTTAAGACGTAAACACAAATTAAGAAATAACTTCAGGCCTAGAGGAAGTACTAGACAAGTGCCTTGTGATCGAAAAACACTTTCACAGAAGGCAGATTTTTAAAATTCTGCTACAGCTGTCATTATATTTGAAATAAAATATTTAGTTCAATACTACTGACCAAATTTGCCTACTTAGTCAGCTTCAAGTAAATGTTTACGTATGTTCGTACGTATATATCATTAAGAGATCTTACAGTGTCATAAAAGGAGCAGGACATCAGAGACTACTCGAGCAGCATCGGAATTTCATTAACCATACAAAAATGCTTCATTCCGCTCTAACTGCACATTTCTATGTCTAGATGCACTCTGAAGTACCTGATGTTCAGCTTTTCATGTAGTTTTGGTGATACCAATTTTCTTGGTGGTCCATAATTGAACGAAGTTGAAAGTAGCCAATAGTGCGGAATAAAACACTTCGTTTCAAATAAACTAACTGCCTCAGCGGAAAAAAAATAATAGAAGCAAATTTATCTATAAAACAGACAGAAATAGCTTCATTAAGACATTAATGGTTGATTGCTAATAACATGGAAATAATATAGAACCAGAAAATTGAAACTACTAACTAATGGCCCAAGAACTTTCTGACAGCAGTAATGATTCCATTACCGAAAAAATGAGGAACCAAGAAATGCAGTGAGCACAGGACAATTAGCTTCATTTCACATTCAGCCAAAATAATGTTGAGAATAATTTATAAAAATTGAAAACTTGATGGAGGAGAATCTTGGCAAGGAGCAGTTTTGTTTTACACGAAATACAGGCACCAGATATGCAGCAGGGCTCCTACGAATCTTGGGAGAAAGGTTTATGGAAAAAGGAAGAGACCTCTATATGTGCTTCATTGATCTAGAAAATGCATGTGACAATGAGGCTTGGGACAAGCTGGTGATCATAATGAGGGAAAAGAGAGTGGACTGGAAAACAAGAAGACTTGTAAACTCATAATATCTTAATCAAAAAGTCTCAGTTAAAGTGAGAGGAGAAAGTACAAACTGGATGGGACTTGGAAAAGGACTAAAACAAGGATGCTGTCTGTCACCTACCCTTTTCAACCTCTAGTTGGAAAATATGACTGACCAACGCTCATTAGATGACAAAGAGTGGAAACTGAAGGAAGAAGAGAAGGGTGTCTGAAGTTTTGCTGATGACACGGTCCTTTTAGCCACAGAGGAAAAAGAATCACAGGATTTAGTGGACACCATCGAAGCTAACGGAATTAACACGAAGAAGACAAAAGTATTGGCACTAGGAGGAAATACAGAAATAAAAATTATGCTGAATGGAGAAATATTGGAAAGGTGCAAAATTTTAAGTATCTTGCAAGCGGGATCGACACCGACTGAAAGTGCAACACAGAAATTAAAATAACGATAGCAATAACAAAAGAGGAATTTATTTAGAACAGGAGAATTTTCTGCAGCAGTCTGGACAGAGAATTGAGGGAAACACTCATGAAATGTTTTGTATGGAGTGTTCTTCTGCATGGCGCTGAAACATGGACTTTAAGAAAGAGCGACAGAGATAGGCTGGAGGCTTTTGAGATGTGGACTTGGCGGAGGATGGAAAGAATAAGTTGGATGGACGGAGAAAATAATTAAGAGGTGCTGAGAAGAGTGGGAGAAAAAAGACAGTTACTAGACGCAATAAAAAGAAGAAAAGGAAATTGGATTGGGTACATATTAAGAAAGAATGACGGACTGATAAAAACGGTTTTAGTAGGTCATGTAGAAGGGAAAAGGACGCGAGGAAGGAAGAGATTTCAGATACTGGATGGCGTGATGGACGGTACAATATACAGCAGCCTTAGGAAGGAAGCAATGGATCGCGAAAATGGAGAGGCAAAGGAGCTGCTAATATAGCAATAAACAGATTATCATGATGAAAGAGCTTGGAATATCTGGAACGCAAATAAAAAATGGTAAGAACGGGAAAAATGTTATCACGATAGCAAATATCCTTCAATTTTCCCCACAGAAAGAAGTCTGGGGACGTCAGATCCGGTGAACATGCGGGCCATGGTATGGTGCTTCGCCGACCAATCCGCCTATCATGAAATATGCTATTCAATACCGCTTCAACCGCACCGCGAGCTATGTGCCGGACATCCATCATGTTGGAAGTACATCGTCATTCTGTCATGCAGTGAAACATCTTGTAGTAACATCGGTAGAACATTACGTAGGAAATAAGCATGCATTGCACCATTTAGATTGCCATCAATAAATGGGGACCAATTATCCTACCTCCCATAACGCCGCACCATAAATTAATCCGCCAAGGTCGCTGATGTTCCACTTGTCGCAGCCATCGTGGGTTTTCCGTTGCCCAGTAGTGCATATTATGCCGGTTACGTTACCGCTGTTGGTGAATGACGCTTCGTCGCTAAATAGAACGCGTGCAAAAAATCTGTCATCGTCCCGTAATTTCTCTTGTGCCCGGTGGCAGAACTGTACACGACGTTCAAAATCGTCGCCATGCAATTCCTGGTGCATAGAAATATGGTACGGGTGCAGTCGATGTTGATGTAGCATTCTCAACACGGACGTTTTTGAGATTCCCGATTTTCGCGCAATTTGTCTGCTACTGTTGTGCGGATTAGCCACGACAGCAGCTAAAACACCTACTTGGGCATCATCATTAGTTGCAGTTCGTGGTTGACGTTTCACATGTGGCTGACCACTTCCTGTTTCCTTAAATAACGTAACTATCCGGTGAACGGGCCGGACACTTGGATGATGTCGTCCAGGATACCGAGCAGCATACACAGCACATGCCCGTTGGGCATTTTGATCACAATAGCCATTCATCAACACGATGTCGACCTTTTCCGCAATTGATAAACGGTCCATTTTTAACACGGGTAATGTATCACGAAGCAAATACCGTCCGCACTGGCGGAATGTTACGTGATACTACGTACATGTACGTTTGTGACTATTACAGCGCCATCTATCACAAAGGGGAAAAAGTGGTCCAACTAAAACATTCATACTTATTTACGTACTACACAAATATGTAATAAAAAGTGGGCGTTCCTATTAAAAAAAAACGCAGTTCATATTCGTTGACGTATGGCAGTGCCATCTAACGGGCCAACCATATCGCCATCTGGTTTCCCCCTTCAAGCTAGGCGAGTTCCGTTCTTTGTAGTTTTTTCGTTTGATGCTTATTTCGTGAGATATTTGGCCCGGTGACTATCAATGGACCACCCTGTATAAAAAGGAAAAGAAACTGATCCTAGCAATTACAGAGGTATATCCATCCTACCAATGTCGTATAAGGTGTTGTTGGTGTTGTTCGTGGCACTTTTAAAGAGAACTAAAGGGATTCTAGATCCATAACTAGGAGAGTATCAAGCAGAATGCAGGAAGATAAGGTTTTCAGTAAAGCAAACACTAAGTCTAAAGAACGTAATAGAAATGAGGAAAATCAGAAACTTGAAATAAGTGGTAACGTTTGTAGATTTTAAAAAAGCACATGACTCAATTGACAGAAATGCAGTGATCAGTGTTGTAAAGGAATTCGGGCTCAACAATAAAACAACAGAAATAATCAAAGGGACTTCAACAAACACAACACCAAAAGTAAAATTTATGGCGAAACTGTCGAAATCCTTTGAAATAAAATCAGGAGTAAAACAGGAAGATGGTTTCAAAATGGTTCAAATGGCTCTGAGCACTATGGGACTTAACATCTGTGGTCATCAGTCCCCTAGAACTTAGAACTACTTAAACCTAACTAACCTAAGAACATCACACACATCCATGCCCGAGGCAGGATTCGAACCTGCGACCGTAGCAGTCGCGCGGTTCCGGACTGAGCGCCTAGAACCGCTAGACCACCGAGGCCGGCGAAGATGGTTTATCACCCCTATTGTGCATTAGAGAAAGTAGTGAGAGAATGGAGAAAATCCATCAATAGTAAGGGTGTTCAGCTAGGAAGAAGCGCAGACAAAATCACCATAGATTGTCTAGTTCCTGTAGATGATAAGACATTAACTACAGATCCACTGGATAGTACCAAAGAGCAAATCAGCGAACTACAGAAACAAGCAAACAAAATAGAACTAAAAATATCATTGGAAAAAACACATTTCATGGCAAATATCAGTATGCGCCACCAAACCTTAAAATTTATAACAACATATTAACTAAAACAAACTGTTTTAAACACCTAGGAGAATAGACAACAAGCAACACAAAAGAAATGATAGCTATAGGAAATAGGGTACATAAAATGGAAAGCGCATTCTAAATGACAAAAAAATATGAACAACAAAAAAGCTTTGTCCTGGAACACAAAATTTAGACAGTATCACACAGTGGTAAGGTCTGAAACACTGGTTGCAGCAGAAACACTTAAAATAACAGAATTTAGGGATCTTGAAAAACTGGAAAAAGTTAAAAGAAGAATTCTAAGGAAAATACTGGGTTGGATTGTTTTGGGGAAGGAGACCAGACAGCGAGGTCATCGGTCTCATCGGATTAGGGAAGGACGGGGAAGGAAGTCGTCCGTGTCCTTTGAAAGGAACCATCCCGGCATTTGCCTGGAGCGATTTAGAGAAATCGAGGAAAACCTAAATCAGGATGGCCGGACGCGGGATTTAACCGTCGTCCTCCCGAATGCGAGTCCAGTGTAAGGAAAATACTGGGACCCAGAAGTAATAATAGTGTTGACTACAAATTAAGGTCAAACAAAAAGTCTATTTGAAAATAGAAAAGCTAACTGATGTAATTAGGAAAAAGAAGACAGTTTTGGGCCTCATATACCGAATGGATAGTAACAAACTAACCAAGCAGATCTTCAATTAGTAAGAAGCTACAAAACCGAATCCACATGGTTCTCCGAACTTGACAAAGATATGAAAAACACAGGAATCAGAATAGACACAATGCACAACAGAATTTTCTATAGTAGCTACACAAAAGGAAGGATTTCAGGGAAAAGAGAGGTCTGCAAAAGGAAGAAAGTAGACACAGGAAGAAAAGGAGCGGCGCTCTCGACGGATGGAGGAAGTCTGGGAGCAACGAAAATTAAATACAAAGAAGCAAAATAAAAGTTGATTTATCGTACCCTCCAAAATGGTTATTCGAATAAATAATAAATAACTCGGAAACGGTGTAACGCATTCACTTTTCCTAAACAGTTATTTTTTAGTAAAACATACCCTGCAACAACGTTACAAGTTTTTAATACTGTTTCTGACCACTCAGTATATTTTTTTTTATTTCGAGAACACAAGCAGTCTACAGTGCAACATAATTTTGCGGGAATTTCGACGTAATTCATCTAAGTCTACAACAATTCTAACATGAAATAACTTAAAGATATGTTTACAATGTTTTCATTCTCTTCTGGGTGCAATTACAATTACATAGGCCGTTTCTGACATGGTTTTTTGTTCCTGTAGGGCACCACTAGCCGAAGGTGCTTTCGCCGTAAGTTGTCACTTCACGTAAATGACAGCAAATGTAATCTGAACGTGAACAACTGTATGAAGATGAACCTGTCGATTGGAAATGGGTAACGGGACTATTTGGGTAAATAAATAGCCTTATTAACAGTGGCCAGTTGTTGCTTTCTTATTTTCGAGGGTCAAATTGTATTATTTAATATTACTATCATGTTAGTGTCTCGAAAGGATGGTATAAAATGAACATCAACAAAAGCAAAACAAGGATAATGGAATGTAGTCGAATTAAGTCGGGTGATGCTGAGGGAATTAGATTAGGAAATGAGACACTTAAAGTAGTAAAAGAGTTTTGCTATTTGGGGAGCAAAATAACTGATGATGGTCAAGTAGAGAGGACATAAAATGTAGACTGGCAATGGCAACGAAAGCGTTTCTGAAGAAGAGAAATTTGTTAACATCGAGTATTGATTTAAGTGTCAGGAAGTCGTTTCTGAAAGTATTTGTATGAAGTGTAGCCATGTATGGAAGTGAAACGTGGACGATAAATAGTTTAGACAAGGAGACAATAGAAGCTTTCGAAATGTGGTGCTATAGAAGAATGCTGAGGATTAGATGGGTAGACCACATAAGTAATGAGGAGGTATTGAATAGAATTGGGGAGAAGAGGAGTTTGTGGCACAACTTGACCAGAAGGCGGGATCGGTTGGTAGGACATGTTCTGAGGCATCAAGGGGTCACCAATTTAGTACTGGAGGGCAGCGTGGAGGGTAAAAATCTTAGAGGGAGACCAAGAGATGAGTACACTAAGCAGATTCAGAAGTATGTAGGTTGCAGTAGGTACCGGGAGATAAAGAAGCTTGCACAGGATAGGGTAGGATGGAGATTTGCATCAAATCAGTCTCAGGACTGAAGACCACAACAACAACAACAGCAGCAACAACATCATGTTCTGTCAAGTAGCAACGGAACATTCTCGGCCTTTGCGATAGATAGCGTATTGCAACGAAATGAGCTGACTGATTTCTCGTGTTCACCCCTGTCTCCTCGCCGCCGGGTCGTACTAGAAGGGTGTCCACAACAGGTAGCCGGTCAGGCAGAGGCGCGAGACCGCAGTCAGCTGGCGGCCGCGCTGTCCGCTTCCTGCCCGAGCCACTACCTGCCGCCCGCACCCACTACCTGTTCATCCGGTGCGTCGCACCCCCACCACTCTTCGTACGCGCAGAATCCCTTCCGAGGCCCGTCAACGACCAGGCCTCCCGCCACGCTTTTCCGGCCCGCCTCCCTCCTTGTAATCCGATTTACCACGGCTGAAAGGATTCTCCCGCTGCTCGCCGCGCTCCCACGTACGCGGGTGGGGTGTCAGTCCTCAGAGGCGTGGAACAAGTCACACCATCTCTTTCCAGCACTTGCTACGGAAAGTTCTAGAGGTGTCATTTGCTTCTGGCATGTTCGAAGTTGTCTAAGAGTGTCTAACGAAGATTTCTGGGCTCCACTTTGATCTTTGGCGTAACGAAAATGTACACTACTGGCCATTAAAACTGCTACACCAAGAAGAAATGCAGATGATAAACGGGTATTCATTGGACAAATATATTATACTAGAACTGACATTTGATTATATTTTCACGCAACCTAGGTGCGTAGATCCTGAGAAATCAGGAGCCACAACAACGACCTCTGGCCGTAATAACGGCCTTGATACGCCTGGGCATTGAGTCAAACAGAGTTTGGATGGCGTGTACAGGTACAGCTGACCATGCAGCTTCAACACGATACCACAGTTCATCAAGAGTAGTGACTGGCGTATTGTGACGAGTCAGTTGCTCAGCCACCATTGACCAGACGTTTTCAGTTGGTGAGAGATCTGGAGAATGTGCTGGCCAGGGAAGCAGTACAACATTTTCTGTATCCAGAAAGGCCCGTACAGGACCTGAAACATGCGGTCGTGCATTATCTTGCTCAAATGTAGGGTTTTGCAGGGATCGAATGAAGGGTAGAGCCACGGGTCGCAACACATCTGAAATGTAACTTCCACTGTTCCAAGTGCCGTCAATGCGAACAAGAGGTGACCGAGACGTGTAACCAATGGCACCCCATACCATCACGCCTGGTGATACACCAGTATGGCGTTGACGTACACGCTTCCAATGTGCGTTCACCGCGATGTCGCCAAACACGGATGCGACAATCATGATGCTGTAAACAGAACCTGGATTCATCCGAAGAAAAGACGTTTTGCCATTTGTGCACCCAGGTTCGTCGTTGAGTACACCATCGCTGGCGCTTCTGTCTGTGATGCAGCGTCAAGGGTAACCGCAGCCATGATCTCCGAGCTGATACTGTTCGTGCAGATGGTTGTTGTCTTGCAAACGTCCCCATCGGTTGACTCAGGGATCGGGACGTGGCTGCACGATCCGTTACAGCCATGCGGATAAGATGCCTGTCTTCTCGACTGCTAGTGATAAGAGGCCGTTGGGATCCAGCATGGCGTTCCGTATTACCCTCCTGAACCCACCGATTCCATATTCTTCTAACAGTCATTGGATCTCGACCAACGCCAGCAGCAATGTCGCGATACGTTAAACCGCAATCGCGATAGGCTACAATCCGACCTTTATCAAAGTCCGAAACGTGATGGTACGCTTTTCTCGTCGTTACACGAGGCATGACAACAACGTTTCAGCAGGCTATGCCGGTCTATTGCTGTTTCTGTATGAGAGATCGGGTGGAAACTTTCGTCATGTCAGCACGTTGTAGGTGTCGCCACCGGCGCCAACCTTGTGTGAATGGTCTGAAAAGCTAATCATTTGCATATCGCAGCGTCTTCTTCCTGTCTGTTAAATTTCGCGTCTGTAGCACGTCACCTTCGTGGTGTAGCACGCGGGCGGCGTGCTACGTTTTTGAGCGTCACTGGTCATTGACGTAGAGGTCCTGATTTTGACTTGTCGATTTTTCCGGAGTCTGAAACGGAATGCACTCAACTTCGAGGTCTCAGATCACCTATTGCTTTTGTAAACAGAAATTGTCTTGACGGCAGAGAGTTGCCCCACGCTGGGGCCCTCGGGACAGTTCTGTACAGTAAGTTCGGCCCTACGACATTGTATCTCGTGCAGATGACACCGTCTTGATGGTGGCCAGTCTAGATTTGTCTTCTTCATGGGGGATACATCATGCACCACCATAACTTAATTTCTCCACCTTCCCCCGCCGAACCCTGTTTCCTCGTCCTTTCGGTTTACTAAGTGCTCGCATGTCCCTTATTCTATCATTATGCTCGTTTTGCGAGATCTGTGTGGGGGAAAATATTTTATCGTCTGACTCTTATTGGGACGCACGCTCTCAGGAATGCAACACTAAACCTCTTCGTCATTCGTAACACGTCTCTTGTGGCGTCTTCTAAAGGAGTTTGATGAGTATTTCCGTAACGTTCTAGTATTTACTGCGAATCTGTCCAGAAACGTGCTTCTTTTCTCTGGATCTCACACACACACACACCTTTGGACCAGCCAGAGAAATCTGCAATAACCGAGCGTTGTCTGAGTACAGGACACAGTATGGAATACAGGAACACTAAAATTCTCTCGTCGACGTTTTCGTACTGGGGCAGCGTTATTAAAGAAGCAGTGGAAATTGGCACCTCAACTACTCGTAATCTGCTTAACAGGGACACAGGATACCAACTCAGCACTGCATGGGGTCCAGCGTTGATCATGTTAAAATTACAGCGGCTGGAAGAAGAACTGTTGGTCGTACAAGGGATGACGCTGCGTTGGCGTCATAGATAATCGGAGAACAACGGCGAGGATAGGCACAAGCCAGCGCGATCACGTTATTGATAGGCGGCTACCGCCGGCCAGGGTGGCCGAGCGGTTCTAGGCGCTACAGTCTGGAACCGCGCGATCGCTGCGGTCGTAGGTTCGAATCCTGCCTCGGGCATGGATGTGTGTGATGTCCTTACGTTAGTTAGGTTTAAGTAGTTCTAAGTTCTAGGGGACTGATGACCTCAGATGTTAAGTCCCATAGTGATCAGGGCCATTTGAACCATTTGATTGACAGTCTTTATGCGTGCGTCGAAGATGTAGGTTCCTCTTCCGACAGGTGGCGTAGCTGCGTTTGTCGCAACCCATCAGCACATCTGCGCTATTGGTGATCGAATTCGGCACGTTCACTCCCGCACAGTTTCTTCTCACACTGCCATAAGTGCCGGCCGCGGTGGCCGTGCGGGTCTAGGCGCTTCAGTCAGGAACCGCGTGACTGCTACGGTCGCAGGTTCGAATCCTGCCTTGGGCATGAATGTGTGTGATGTGCTTAGGTTAGTTAGGTTTAGGTAGTTCTAAATTCTAGGGGACTGATGACCTAAGATGTTAAGTCCATAGCGCTCAGAGCCATTTGAACTGCCATAAGTAGGAGTCGTAAAGTACCCGTGGTCTACGGATAGCGTCTTTGATTCATAATCAAAACGTCTTCGGTCCCGGATTCGATCCCCGCCACTGCCTAAACTTTGATAAATAATCAGCATTGGCGGCCGACGACTTCCGGCATAAGAAGTCAGCCTCATTCTGCCAACGGCCTTGTCAAAGAGGGAGGAGGAGAGGATAGAGGTTCAGGGCACTCTCTTGTCCTAGGGGTGGGAAATTGCCCCTACAGGCGGAAGAATCAGCAATGATCAACGACATGAGGATGCAGAAGGCAATGGAAACCACTGCATTAAAGACACGTAACGTGTATCCACAGGATATGTGGCCTGTATTTGAAGAAGTGTCATGATGATCTCTCCATTGGCCAAAGATTCCGGAATAGTCCCCCATTCGGATCTCCGGGAGGGGACTGCCAAGGGGGAGGTTACCATGAGAAAAAGACTGAATAATCAACGAAAGGATAACGTTCTATGAGTCGGGGCGTGGAATGTCAGAAGCTTGAACGTGGTAGGGAAACTAGAAAATCTGAAAAGGGAAATGCAAAGGATCAATCTAGATATAGTAGGGGTCAGTGAAGTGAAGTGGAAGGAAGACAAGGATTTCTGGTCAGATGAGTATCGGGTAATATCAAAAACAGCAGAAAATGGTATAACAGGTGTAGGATTCGTTATGAATAGGAAGGTAGGGCAGAGGGTGTGTTACTGTGAACAGTTCAGTGACCGGGTTGTTCTAATCAGAATCGACAGCAGACCAACACCGACAACGATAGTTCAAGTATACATGCCGACGTCGCAAGCTGAAGATGAACAGATAGAGAAAGTGTATGAGGATATTGAAAGGGTAATGCAGTATGTAAAGGGGGACGAAAATCTAATAGTCATGGGCGACTGGAATGCAGTTGTAGGGGAAGGAGTAGAAGAAAAGGTTACAGGAGAATATGGGCTTGGGACAAGGAATGAAAGAGGAGAAAGACTAATTGAGTTCTGTAACAAGTTTCAGCTAGTAATAGCGAATACCCTGTTCAAGAATCACAAGAGGAGGAGGTATACTTGGAAAAGACCGGGAGATACGGGAAGATTTCAATTAGATTACATCATGGTCAGACAGAGATTCCGAAATCAGATACTGGATTGTAAGGCGTACCCAGGAGCAGATGTAGACTCAGATCACAATATAGTAGTGATGAAGAGTGGGCTGAAGTTCAAGACATTAGTCAGGAAGAATTAATACGCAAAGAAGTGGGATACGGAAGTACTAAGGAATGACCAGATACGTTTGAAGTTCTCTAACGCTATAGATACAGCAATAAGGAATAGCGCAGTAGGCAGTACGGTTGAAGAGGAATGGACATCTCTAAATAGGGCCATCACAGAAGTTGGGAAGGAAAACATAGGGGCAAAGAAGGTAGCTGCGAAGAAACCATGGGTAACAGAAGAAACACTTCAGTTGATTGATGAAAGGAGGAAGCACAAACATGTTCCGGGAAAATCAGGAATACAGAAATACAAGTCGCTGAGGAATGAAATAAATAGGAAGTGCAGGGAAGCTAAGACGAAATGGCTGCAGGAAAAATGTGAAGACATCGAAAAAGATATGATTGTCAGAAGGACAGACTCAGCATACAGGAAAGTCAAAACAACCTTTGGTGACATTAAAAGAAACGGTAGTAACATTAAGAGTGCAACGGAAATTCCACTGTTAAATGCAGAAGAGAGAGCAGACCGGTGGAAAGAATACATTGAAAGCCTCTATGAGGGTGAAGATTTGTCTGATGTGATAGAAGAAGAAACAGGAGTCGATTTAGAAGAGATAGGGGATCCAGTATTAGAATCGGAATTTAAAAGAGCTTTGGAGGACTTACGGTCTAATAAGGCAGAAGGGATAGATAACATTCCATCAGAATTTCTAAAATCATTGGGGAAAGTGGCAACAAAACGACTATTCACGTTGGCGTGTAGAATATATGAGTCTGGCGATATACCATCTGACTTTCGGAAAAGCTTCATCCACACAATTCCGAAGACGGCAAGAGCTGACAAGTGCGAGAATTATCGCACAATCAGCTTAATATCTCATGCATCGAAGCTGCTTACAAGAATAATATACAGAAGAATGGAAAAGAAAATTGAGAATGCGGTAGGTGACGATCAGTTTGGCTTTAGGAAAAGTAAAGGGACGAGAGAGGCAATTCTGACGTTACGGCTAATAATGGAAGCAAGGCTAAAGAAAAATCAAGACACTTTCATAGGATTTGTCGACCTGGAAAAAGAGTTCGACAATATAAAATGGTGCAAGGTGTTCGAGATTCTGAAAAAAGTAGGGGTAAGCTATAGGGAGAGACGGGTCATATACAATATGTACAAAAACCAAGAGGGAATAATAAGAGTGGACGATCAAGAACGAAGTGCTCGTATTGAGAAGGGTGTAAGACAAGGCTGTAGCCTTTCGCCCCTACTCTTCAATCTGTACATCGAGGAAGCAATGATGGAAATAAAAGAAAGGTTCAGGAGTGGAATTAAAATACAAGGTGAAAGGATATCAATGATACGATTCGCTGATGACATTGCTATCCTGAGTGAAAGTGAAGAAGAATTAAATGATCTGCTGAACGGAATGAACAGTCTAATGAGTACACAGTATGGTTTGGGAGTAAATCGGAGAAAGACGAAGGTAATGAGAAGTAGTAGAATTGAGAACAGCGAGAAACTTAACATCAGGATTGATGGTCACGAAGTCAATGAAGTTAAGGAATTCTGCTACCTAGGCAGTAAAATAACCAATGACGGACGGAGCAAAGAGGACATCAAAAGCAGACTCGCTATGGCAAAAAAGGCATTTCTGGCCAAGAGAAGTCTACTGATATCAAATACTGGCCTTAATTTGAGGAAGACATTTCTGAGGATGTACGTCTGGAGTACAGCATTGTATGGTAGTGAAACATGGACTGTGGGAAAACCGGAACAGACGACAATCGAAGCATTTGAGATGTGGTGCTATAGACGAATGTTGAAAATTAGGTGGACTGATAAGGTAAGGAATGAGGAGGTTCTACGCAGAATCGGAGAGGAAAGGAATATGTGGAAAACACTGATAAGGAGAAGGGATAGGATGATAGGACATCTGCTAAGACATGAGGGAATCACTTCCATGGTACTAGAGGGAGCTGTAGAGGGCAAAAACTGTAGAGGAAGACAGAGATTGGAATACGTCAAGCAAATAATTGAGGACGTAGGTTACAAGTGCTACTCTGAGATGAAGAGGTTAGCACAGGAAAGGAATTCGGGGGGCGAGCCGCATCAAACCAGTCAGTAGACGACAAAAAAAAAAAAGTAGGAGGTTTCGATCACAGCCCCTTAGCAGCGTGTTCGCCGCACCTGAAGAAGTCAGTCAGTTGCGCCGACGTAATATTGTGGAAACTTCACGACGACGTCTGACGTACCTCACAATAATCCTGGTTTCGGTATGGGGCGGCGGTAGGGTGGGTAGACTGCTGTGCGGTTGTGAACCACTGAGGGCTACGGCGGGACGAAGCCTCTCCGTCGTTTCTAGGTCCTCGGTTTAATACAATGCAATAAAACTTATTTACTTGTTTATTTTTTATTGGTAGAAGGCTTATCCCATTTTGTCTTGCGTTACTCAACCTTCTTTCACTGACGAACATGTAGATGTTGCTGGCAGCAAGCTCGGCCAATCATAACATGATCGCTTTTAGCTGGCCTGAACGTTTACCGCAGCCGGTCAGACCGTTGGTCCCTCCACATTGACTAGCGCTCAGTAGAGAAGGGTGATTCGCGAAGGAAAGGGTCCAAAGGGGCGGCTGACTTCCTTCTTCGTCGGGTGGTCTCTCGTCTTATTTCAGCTGCACCATTCTTCGTCCTACCCCGAGTTATAGTTTCATTCATTGCGCGTACCCGTAACTGTTCTCGAAATCTCGACCGTAGTTCTTTATGTACACCGTTCAGAGTGCACGTCCAGCAAGTTATAACTTTGTGTAATTATACATTATAATTAGAACAGGAATAACCAGCTTTTGGACTTTGTTGCTTTTTTTACTTTACTTTCTTGATAATAAAAGCCGGAGAGGAATCCCGCCTTATCCAAGACGCCGTTTTATAGTTTTGTTATTTCTCTTGTGCTTTGCTGATAATATGTATGAAATGAGTGTGTGACAGCAAGAAACGATAACAGCAAGGAAATCCGTGCTTTAACACGTCACAAACAAGGGAAGCAAGATCACAACATCGAAAAAGAAAAAAGCATGACAAGCTTTTGAATGTGTGGTAGCTCTACAGCTACAAGCATACACAACTGAAAGTGTCATGTGAGAAAGAAAATAAACAAAATTCCATCTGATGATAGCACATAATGTGCTGGAACATCTGTGGATAGTAACGAAACTGTGAAACGATGACTTGCATAAGGCGGTATTTCTCCCAGATTTATTTCTTTCCTATTTTTTTAATAGCATACTACGATTAGCAGGAACTCGCTTTCCGACATGCTAGTTAGAGCGTTTTGAAAACAAGCTTCCACAAATCATAATTACCAAGGACAATGTTTAATTTTGTATATATTTGTTCCAAGAGTCGTTAAAAAATAAAATGCTAAAATGAAAGTAAAAGAATTTATGAATACAGTTACCTCGCCCATATTTACTTTTCCGCTGCTTAGGCACTACTAGTAAACCTTCGAAGGTATTAAAGGGCGGTAGGACTACCTGGGAGTCCACTGTAATCTCAGTTTCTATCGCTGAAGAATACATTTTCACTCTGCAGCGCAATGTGCGTCAATTTGAAACATCCTGACAGATTAAAAGTATGTGCGGACCGATACTCTAGCCTAGGATCTGTGCCTTTCACGGCCAACTGCGATGATATTCCGGCGGAAGTAAAGCCATTAAAGCGGGCCGTGAGTCTTACTTGGATAGCTCTGTCGGAGAGCCTCTGCCGGCAAAATACAAAGATCCCCATCTACCAAACAATTTTAATCTGCCATGAAGTACCAATTATTTTAGTTCTACTATGGAAAATTTTGGATTCCACTTGAGTATGACGCAATTACAATATTTATCCCAAATTTCAGTTTTTAAAATAGCAATTTCTTTTTGGAGTGGAGTATTATGTGCCACGAGAGACCGAGTTTCCATTAGAAACATTTTAAAAATATCTGCACAGAAGTGTAGCAGGCGAAGGGGGGGGGGGGGGCGAAGCCGGGAGGGAGGGAAAGCGCGGTCGTTGACTTCCCGTAGAAAAAAAAAAAAAAAAACTTTCTTAAAAAATGTTGGCTTTCGGAACGTACCCATACAGCCATCTCAACACTGGAAATGTTATTCTACAGATTGTTCTGACAAACTACATTAGTTTAAATCGGAACCTGGTACGAATTACATAGATTTAATATAGGACAGATTCGGATATAAAGCCGAATTTATATCCGCTGTGTAGTGAAACGAGTAAACAGTACGAAAATGTAACACGGGATACACAGATGTAGTATGCTATAAAAATCCTAGTGGTAACGGCATAAGAAGTGATAAACCGCTATTGGTACAAATTTGGGATATTCCCAGTTCAATCAATATTGAAGACTATGTATCCGAATAAGCAATAAAATTTTCTTAGGTATGTCCTGTAAGAATTGTTTCAAAGCTGCGGATAGGGAATAGAATATTCGGGCAGGCCTATAAGCATCATCTAGACAGAACATGAGAACGGCATACAAGGACCACATTTGGATATTACAGCCATAAGGATAGACATGTCAGTATTCAGTCACATACATGTAGGAGGTGCATCGTGACATACATTTATAGGCTGAGCGTCCTATATCCTGCTGAGTAGCACGCGTGGGAATATAGTCAGTTAATTGTTCTTTGGTCTTTCCCTGGCATTCTAATTACCAAGAGGATTAGATCAGTCGCGCAGGGAGCTATATCGGGAAGTTGGCGCTATTGGCGAACTCGCGCAGTATGTCATACGTAGCCATATTGTTGGATGCTAGCAAGGTTTGGGGGCTGATACTTGCAAGTAAGAAAAAAAAAATCTTCGCAAACCGAATTCGCATTACGCCGTACTCCACAGACAACCGTATCAGTTCAGTATCAGTTTGAAGTAAGGCGGAACTTGTAATAGGCACTGACTTGTATCAAATTTAACGAGAACCATTTGTCGCGAAATGTCAAAACGATTTCACCATAGCTAATGAGCTACACCCCTCACCTCCAGCTCAGATCCTGTTTACACTCTTGTTATTAGGTACAGTGCTTCTCGTTTTTCATTATGCTTTTTAATAGGCGTAGAGAGTTTTACGTCTAGATATATAAAGGAATCACGAACGAGTAACCATTATGGATCCCAAAATGGGTCGGTCACCAGTGAACCGGTTCTCAAAGATAAACGAATTTGCTCATATGTCGCACCCGGCAAACAGTTAAAAATGTTAACCTTGTCATCTTCATGAGCCTTGGTTGTCATAATCATATTCTGGACGTTCCGTGCTTACTAAGGAAATTTTTTGGACTGTAATGTAGCATGACAACTAAGCAAACCTTGGGAGAAATTCCGCCTTATGCAAGACACCTTTATTCATTTCATTGCTACCCGGACGTGTTTCAGCACTGTATGTGCTTCTTCAGTGAGATTTTATTTATATTATTTCTGAAAAATCATTGTTACATGTTAACCTGTTGTTTACGTTAGCCGGCTGTGGTGGCCAAGAGGTTCTAGGCGCTTCAGTTCGGAACCAGGCGGTTGCTACTGTCGCAGGTTCGAATCCTGCCTCGGGCATGGATGTGTGTGATGTCCTTAGGTTAGTAAGGTTTACGTATTTCTAAGCCTAGGGGACTGATGACCTCAGATGTTAAGTCCCATAGTCCTTAGAGCCATTTGAGCCATTTGTTTACGTTACATGAATTTTGCAAAAAGAGCTATCCTTAGGGGCCAAATATTTTACATTAGTTTACATACAGTGTAGATTTTAAACGTATGTGACTGAGTGACGCAATTTATGTTATTCATTTACGGTATACTTAGAAGTTTTGTTCTACGATACTAAATTTGGGCCGGCCGGAGTGGCCGAGCGGTTCTAGGCACTACAGTCTGGAACCGTGCGACCGCTACGGTCGCAGGTTCGAATGCTGCCTCGGGCATGTATGTATGTGATGTCCTTACGTTAGATAGGTTTAAGTAGTTCTAAGTTCTAGGGGACTGATGACCTCAGAAGCTAATTCCCATAGTGCTCAGAGCTCTTTGAACCATTTTTTGAACTAAATTTGGAAATAATATTTGTTCACATACCTCACATGACGCTATTAGTTGTGTATGCTGGTAGCTTTAGATCTACCAAACATTCTACAGCTTGTCATCTAATATCAACAAAAACTTTACTATTTTTTTGTTTATGTACACCACAAAGCTATAACAGGCGACATGGTGGCAGGAACGTTGTATTTTGCTGATAAATTGTATAAAATTCGTGTGTAATAGTAAGAAAATACAACACCACAAGAAATAAGTACTTAAACACGTCACAAAAAATGAAGCACGACCACAGATACCACAGAATAGACACCTGTAAGTAACACGCTACATAACGCAATATACAGGATGTTTGTTTTAACTGGAGGGAACTTAAAGTCCCGATAAGGACACGTCACATTAAAAAAATGTTCTAGGTGAATTGTTAATATAAGTAAAGGGGACTTCTGTCTGTGCTACAACTGGCCACCTTCTAAACACCCTTCCTGCGTGGGCGGGGTCAAATTTGCAGTTTCAAATGGGAAACACATCCCCGTTTTCATTACATATTCGGATTCCACGCCGAAAAATACCTACGGTTTACTCAAAGCATTGTTTCCCATTCGTGATACATGGCACTATTAAGTGTACTTGCCGCTACATTTGGTTCTGCATTTCATTACGACTTAAATGTAAACCTTTGTGTTCTAACGGTTGATATTGACGTTTAAACAATACTTGAGCGTTGGAACTGTGTTTTTTACAGTACAAATGACATGGCTAGACACTGACATTTGTGGAAGATAAGCTAATTGGGGTAACGTAGTTTTCTATTCCCTAAGTGGTTGATTATGGTGAGTCCCCAAACCAACGGACTTCGGTGGCCGCCCTCGAACCCATTAAGGTGACATTTAGGTGTGTCTTTCTATCCACACGCCGTTGACTCTCGTGCTGGCGGGTAGGCAGCTGCCGGCTGAATACAAACCACAACCATTGTAATAGCCGGCCGCAGTGGCCGAGCGGTTCTAGGCGCTTCAGTCTGGAACCGCGCGACCGCTACGGTTGCAGGTTCGAATCCTGCCTCGGGCATGGATGTGTGTGATGTCCTTAGGCTAGTTGGGTTTTAGTAGTTCTAGGTTCTAGGGGACTGATGACCTCAGATATTAAGTCCCATAGTGCTCAGAGCCATTTGAAACATTTGAACCATTGTAATAAGATAAAATGTCCATGAAGAGACAGGCACACTTGCGATCGATACGCATATATCGTCTAAACACTCACGCGCTCACCGAAATCAAGGATCGTAGTGGTGAGAGACCAGGGGACTCTCCGATACCGAGCATCTCTATGGCATGAGAAAACTGTTACACTCACGTCGTCGTCCCTGGATGTCGCTAAACGTAGTTCCTAACCAGACACTGAAACGGCTAATCATAATGTACTGTACAATCAAATTTGAAACTCTAAAGTAAATTTCGAACCTTAACATCAACAATTAGAACATAGAGATTTACATTTACATTGCAAATGAAATTTAGAATCAAATACGTCGGTTCTTAATGGCAAAACCTGGCACTCTTGATATTTGCAGATTACAGTGCCATCTACTACGAGCGGAAAACAGTGGTGTAAGTAAACCGTAATTGGTTTTTGGCGTAAAATCCGAATATGCGATAAAAAAAGGGGGGGGAGTTCTCATTTGAAAATACGAAGTTGTCACCGCCCACGCTGGAGGGTTGGTAGGAGGTGGCTAGTCGTAGCACAGAGAGATGCCACATTTAGTGATATAACTTTTCACCTAGAACATTTTTTTTTACGATGCGTCGTTTTCGAGATATTTGGTTGTCTCTAGTTAAAACAAAAACTTTGTTTATCGCTTCCCAGTCGAAAATGAACGATAAACGGAAAAATAGAAAACGTTTCGTTGTTTCCAGACGGCAAGCTGTAGAATGTACAGAGGGATCCAAAAAAATGTATCCATTGTTTAAAAGTCTATAACTGGCAAACTAATTGACGGAGTTGTCTCATCTTTGATAGTGTAACAGTTTGTAGTTCCGGCAATCGCCACACAAGCGTTGTTTTGTTTTGTCAGATGACACTTGCCAGATAGTCAGTGTTTTGTTCCTAGTTGCACCTAGTTACTCGAGTAAACATCTGTGTCGCAAGGCTTACGTTCGATGAAAGGAATTCAGTTTTGAAGTGGTATTTTCAGTACGAAAACATTAATGAGGTTCAACGGCAATGGCGAAATGAGTATCAAACCGAGCCACCGACACGTTTAACGATTCTTCGCATTCGAGACAAATTTGAAGCCGAAGGCTGTGTTAAAGATGTACACAAATAACGATCTGGACGACCTGTAACTGTAACAAGACCAGCTAACTCCCGTCGTGTGTTACAACAATTTACTCGTTCACCACAGAAGTTTGTGAGACAGTGTGCCGATGAAACTGGAATGAGTCGCTCAAGTGTTCGGCGAATTTTGAAGACAACAAAGTGGAAGTGCTACATCCCACAATTGCTACACGCAATGAACGAGGACGACCCAGATCGTAGAATGGAATACTGCGAGTGGTTTACTAACATGGTGCGCAACGATGAAGAGTTTGCAGAGATGATTGTGTGGTCTGATGAGGCACAGTTCAAACTCAGTGGTACAGTAAATCGCCACAATTGCATCTAATGGGCCGCCGAAAATCCGAACGTCCATGTAGACAAAGCCGTGTATTTGCCAGGAGTAAATGTGTGATGTGGGTTGTCTTACCGGGGCTTGATTGGGCCATTCTTCTTTGACGGCACAGTTACCGGTGAGGTGTACCTTCAGAAGCTTCAGACATCCATTTTACCTGCCATCCCAGACCTGTATGGAGACGGAAGAGTTTACTTTCAACAAGATGGTGCCTCAGCCCACTACCAAAATCGTGTTACGGCATATCTCGACGAAAATCTACCAGGAAGATGGATAGGCTTCAAATGGTTCAAATGGCTCTGAGCACTATGGGACTTAACATCTAAGGTCATCAGTCCCCTAGAACTTAGAACTACTTAAACCTAACTAACCTAAGGACAGCACACACATCCATGCCCGAGACAGGATTCGTACCTGCGGTACCGTAGCGGTCGCGCGGTTCCAGACTGTAGCGCCTAGAACCGCTCGGACACCCCGGCCGGCTGAAGATGGATAGGCCGTAGAGGTACTGTGGAGTATCCACCACGTTCCCCAGACCTAACTCCTCTGGACTTTTACCTGTGGGGAACACTAAAGGACGCCGTTTATCGACAAAAGCCAGGCACATTGGATGAACTTCGAGAATCCATCGTACATTCCTGTGCAAATATCCAAATGAACACGTTGCAGTCAGTAGTTCGTGCTGCAGTTCGGCGGCATCGTTTGTGTGTGGATGTTAATGGTGACCATTTCGAACACATATAGTGATATCTTTAAGTTATCGCGAATCTCTTGCCCAACGTAAAGTCCCGAGCGACAGGTGACGCCTGTATATAAGAAGTGTAGAAGGACGGATCCTCAAAATTACAGACCGATATCCTTAACATCGGTTTGTTGCAGGGTTCTCGAACATATTCTCAGTTCGACCATAATGAATTGCCTTGAGACAGAGAAGTTGCTGTCTATGCATCAGCACGGCTTTAGAAAGCATCACTCCTGCGAAACACAACTCGCCCTTTTTTCACATGATATCTTGCGAACCATGGATGACGGGTATCAGACGGATGACATATTCCTTGACTTCCGGAAAGCGTTTGACTCGGTGCTCCACTGCAGACTCTTAACTAAGGTACAAGCATATAGGATTGGTTCCCAAATATGTGAGTGGCTCGAAGACTTCTTAAGTAATAGAACCCAGTAGTGTGTCCTCGATGGTGGCTGTTCATCGGAGGTGAGGGTATCATCTGCAGTGCCCCAGGGAAGTGTGGTAAGTCCGCTGTTGTTTTCTATCTACATAAATGATCTTTTGGATAGGATGGATAGCAATGTGCGGCTGTTTGCTGATGATGCTGTGGTGTACGGGAAGGTGTCGTCGTTGAGTGACTGTAGGAGGATACAAAATGACTTGGACAGGATTTGTGATTGGTGTAAAGAATGGCAGCTAACTTTAAATATAGATAAATGTAAATTAATGCAGATGAATAGGAAAAAGAATCCCGTAATGTTTGAATACTGCATTAGTAGTGTAGCACTTGACACAGTCACATCAATTAAATATTTGGGCGTAACATCGCAGAGCGATATGAAGTGGGACAAGCATGTAATGGCAGTTGTGGGGAAGGCGGATAGTCGTCTTCGGTTCATTGGTAGAATTTTGGGAAGATATGGTTCATCTGTAAAGGAGACCGCTTATAAGACACTAATACGACCTATTCTTGAGTACTGCTTGAGCGTTTGGGACCCCTATCAAGTCGGATTGAGGGAGGACACAGAAGCAATTCAGAGGCGGGCTGCTAGATTTGTTATAGTCTGTCTGTAAACTGAAGAGCGAGAAAGCGAGTCCACACTCTGCCTACCCTGCTACGTCACAGGGCGCTTCTACAGGCTGTTTCACAACGTAGTACCGGCCCTGCGGTGGTGCGCGCTTCATATCTGTGGCGACGCCGCGTACAGATACGTCCCGGCTGTGTTTATTTTTAGACAAATGCATTAAGAGTATAAGGAAAACAAAAGACGATAGCTTCTTCGAAACAAAACATTATAGAGTAAATAATATTAACATAAGAACGGAAGTCAATATTCTACTACAAACATAGAACCGAATGCCTCTTCATGTGAATGTATGTTCCTCTATTCGTAAGACGAACCAGATATAGTGCAATCAACCTGTAGAATTTAAGGCTTGTTCTTACTAAAATGTAGAAGTTTTCTTTAAAGGGTCTGCATTGGAACTTAACAATTCTTGCAACACGAAAAGTGTTTAAAAAGTAAGCAGAAATTTATAATTCCGTGTTTTGTATTAGTTCGGTTTGCACTGCTTTTTTTGCCACTCTCTTCGTAAACATGTCTGAAAAGTATCTGTGCAATGTTTTGCATATTGGGTATTTACCCAGTTCTCAGTTGTCAAATGGTTCAAATGGCTCTGAGCACTATGGGACTCAACATCTTAGGTCATAAGTCCCCTAGAACTTAGAACCACTTAAACCTAACTAACCTAAGGACATCACACACACCCATGCCCGAGGCAGGATTCGAACCTGCGACCGTAGCAGTCCCGCGGTTCCGAACTGCAGCGCCAGAACCGCTAGACCACCGCGGCCGGCTCTCAGTTGTCAAAAAAGTTATATGTGTTTTGGTAGCATCAACTATTATTTGTTTTGTATAAAAATAGATTAGAGAATCTGTACTAAATTTTGTTATAAGAATGGAATAAAGTGTATCAAATTTTTAGGAATGTTAAATATTGCTTTTGGTGAGTCTCTTATGAGTAAACCCAGAACACACAAGTGGTATAAACATTTCAAAGCAGGCCTTAAAGGACAGCAGTTTTACAAGAATGGGTGAGATTAAAAATGCAGTCAAAAGGCCTATGAACTATCCCGAGGAAATAATTCCTAAAGTGTTTTGGGAATTGGAAAAAGCACTGGCATAAGTGTATAGCATGTACTGGGGAATATTTTGAATAGGATAACATTGTTGTAGATTAACAAGTAAAGTTCTTACCAAAAAATAAAAATTAATATGTGAACGCACCTTGTATGTCAAGCTTTTTACATAGAAGTCCAGAATCGGTATACGTGTCTCGAAAGAAATTTCAGTAGTGTTTAGATTAGCTATTGCACACATGTTTTAAGCAATATTCCTTAGAATCATGTGAATAGTAACCGAGATAGAGTTTTAGTGACAGAGTATATTCAAATGCTGCTGTTCTCTAGGCATTAAATGTATTACGTGATTGAATCACGTTCTGCTAGCGAAACGTTAATTGATTTTACCATGAAGCTCTCAAGTTATTCCTGGTTTTGTACAACAAGTGATAATGGTATTTATTGCTTTGGACAACATTTGACTGTATTTATCTTGGAAAATCTTTTACTACCATGTACTACATTTCTACCAAAAGAAATTTCATAGTGTATGAGCAGAGTCAGGCTTGAAAGAACACACAACATATTTTTCAAAAAAATATTCATTGCCTGTTTACATACATCGTATTTTAGAGGTCATCATCAACATTGTCACTATCATTACTGTCGTCGTCGTCGTCGTCCTCGTCGTCATCACTTTCTAAATTAATAACTATATGTCTTCCATAACCCCATCCTTAACCCAATATTCTCTTTCAAGTTTCTCCACATGGAGGCAGTATGCACTCCAGTCATCTTGACTTATCGTTTCAAAACCTGTAACAATTGGGACAAGTTTTTGTATACGCTCTCTTTCGGTTACGGCAAAATTTAGTTCGGAATAAAACATGGAAGCTCAGAAAATGTCTACATACCTTCTTTCACCAACTGCAGCAACTTCGTCATGCAAATATCTCCAAGAATATTTCTTCCTCTGACGAAATTCTTGAGCTTTGCCCACGCCATTTCAATTGGATTTAAGTCACAGTTGTATGGTGGAAGTCGCAGCACAGTGTGTCCATGGGCTTCAAGTATTTTATTAATTTCAAATACTTTGTCTTCCGGCTTATGTTGTTTAATTAAATCAAATAATTTTGTTTTTCTCATTGTCAACTCAGCTTCCACCTTATTTTTTAATAACCATTCAATCATTTCGCTTTTATTCGAGGACCTAGTTGGAGCTTTGTTGTGTTCCTTGTTGTGATATGAAGCGTTGTCCATAACAATAACACAGTTCGGTGGCAGATTCGGAATCACTTTATTCGATATCCAATTAGAAAAATTTTCGTAGTTCATTTGCCCATGGTAGTCTCCTGTTGCACAACCCGCTTTATAAACCAACTGTGCGTTGGGTAAGAACCCATCTTTTGATCCAATATTCACCACTATAATCCTATTGCTTCCGCTAACATTGTCCATAATGCCCTCAACGCCAGGGCCCTGCCAACATTTTCTGTAAGTAATGTTATTGTCCACCCAAGTTTCATCAATATAAAAGAATTTTCTGCCTAGCTCCCTTAATTTCCTCACTTGGATCAGATACTTACATCGCCAGTCAATTATATCCGTTCTTTCTACGAGAATCTTTCGTTTACTTACAGATCTTTTCCAGGTAAATCCCATTTCACGCAATGTCTTGTGTAAAACATCTTTCTGTCAAGGAAAATGTATTTTTTGTTTCACGGCATTAAGCAATTTCCGTAATGTCGGCACTATTTTTTGGTTTATGTAAAAGTCCTCCATCGTTTGTCGAATGACTGATTTTGTGAAACTGTCTATGACGATGGGTTTCCTCCCTAAATTATCAGTTTTCCTTCGCGGCGATTCCAGTAAACCATGCGGCTTGTTTTCACGTTCCTTCCTTATGCGTCCTATAGTGGCGAGGCTGACGTTTGCATAAACTGCAGCCCTTTGATTGGGGCTGTTAATGTTAACCAACAGTTCTTTTTGTGTTGCCTCCTTAACACACGCTGTAATAACGTTAGAGACGATCGAACGCTCTTTACTCCGCAAATACCTCCTCTTCTTCGTATTCCGCACATTTTCTTGCAATGCAGGGCGATTATCCATCACTTCGGGATACTGAAGTATATCAGTGAGTACACAAAGTCAACTGACTGACGCTGGCAACAAAGATTCCACAAACAGAAACGACGTATATCAGTATATCACTGCACGCTGAACTACACCGCTAGACGGGTAACAGGGCAACTGATTTTGGGTGGCCCTGTAGGCCAGTGGCAGCGTTCTTCCGGGAAAGGCCACTTCCCCCACCAAAGGCGCTGCTCGCTCTTCAGTTTACAGACAGACTATACTGGTAGGTTTCATCATCACGCGAGTGTTACGGAAATGCTTCAGGAGCTCGGGTGGGAGTCTCTGGAGGAAAGGAGGCGTTCTTTTCGTGAATCGCTACTGAGGAAATTTAGAGAACCAGCATTTGAGGCTGATTGCAGTACAGTTTTACTGCCGTCAACTTATATTTCGCGGAAAGACCATAAAGATAAGAGAGATTAGGGCTCGTACAGAGGCATATAGGCAGTCATTTTTCCCTCGTTCTGTTTCGGAGTGAAACAGGGACAGAAGATCCCAGTTGTGGTACGAGACCCTCCGCCACGCACCGTATGGTGGATTGCGGAGTATGTATGTAGATGTAGAAACTGGACTTTAAGTTACACTTTCACCAAAAATGATACAACTCCGCCAATTTGTTTGCAAGTTATAGACTTTTAAACAGTGGATACATTTTTTTTGGACCCCTCTGTATGGTAGATGTAAAGCTTCCGACATACACAATTTACGTCTGGGTAATAACTAAATTGTCTTGCATAAGGCGGAGTTACTCTCCAGTTTTTCTTAGTACTGTAGTCGTGTTGCATTACTGGACAATGGGTGGCTATGGAGGTTGATGACTGACACAGGTGAGAATATACTGTGGATGGCTTTAGTGGAGTGCGACTCCCCTCGGACCCGCAGTGAGCGGCGTGGCGCGCCGCCCCTAGCCGCAGAGCGCCGCGCGCTCTGGAAATCCCCGTGTAAGCCCAAGATTCGGGCGCGGCGGGCCAGCCGACTATTTCTGTTGGCGACCGCCGCGCCGCCGGGAGGCCTGCCAAGAAAAATCGCCCCAGACGGCGCGCGCCGCACGCCGGCCCGCCTGCGCTGCGCCTCCAGCCCCGCGCCGACCACTCGCTGAGGTGCAGCCGGGTAACGCCTTCGACAGCAGCCGGAATTTTGAACGTGCCTTTAGCGCTAGGATTTCACTCGGAACAAGTCCCGCCCATTCACCCCCACCCCTCCATGGCTGTCCATAGTGTAAGGCCCTCCCCTAAACAGCCGCCAGTTCCGCAAACTGGAAGCTACATCAAAGTTGTTATCTTAATTTTATCCATTGTTTTTGAGTGTTTCGTCCCCGACTGTTTTACTTTCGTAAAATGAAGAACAAACCGCCTTCAGTCACAGCTTGGTTTATTTACTGCACTTGTAAGATGGCAAGAACTATACCCCTTACATGAAGTCATTAAAGATCACCTAACTCACGATGAACGAACAGTAGGGCTGAACAGAAAATGACTGACAAGGCACAATGCATCTTGTAGAGTGTATAGTATGGACGTATTGGAATAATTAATGTCGGGTGATGGTTTTAAAGTAATTCACACGACATGAAAACTTTGTGGAAACGAGTCGATTTACTGAACGCTAGTTTACCCCAGGGAAGTATTTAGAACTGACCGTGGCCGGATGGGGAATGGAAAAGGGAAGCGACAATAGGCAGCTTAGGGCGGCTCCAGCTCTACGAAAGCGGTAACGCGGCGCGGCCTCCAGCCGCCTTAAGATGAGTGACAGAATGGGTGGTTGACCCCGACCGCATGTTGATGTACTGGGAAACAGATGGAGAACTTTACGCCTGTTGATTAATGTTTGTCGTCCCATTATCTGTGAAACATGCGAGAAAGCCGCGCAAAGCTACGGTGGAGCGGTCAACAGAGGTCAAAATATGCGTGTTTGTGACTATAGCAAGTTCACGGTGAATTCACAGTCTGCAGAGCCTGAAGTAAATCAGGTGAAGAGTGACAGCATGAAATACGCCGGCCTCCGATGGTAATGTAGGACTGAGGAATTTGAAGTACTCTCCTGGGAGTCAGAATTCCGGAAAAGTTGATGTTTGTGCAGACGCTAACCTTGATGGGTGGCCTGGGGGTAGCGAAATAGAAGAAGTTGAGAGGAAGGGAAATTTTGTGGGAATTTGTTCACTTCCCAGAGCAGGCATTGGTCGGCGCTGGGAAGCGACGCATAATTAACGCGACTTGCGCTGCAATTGGCGTAAGTTTTTTTGCTGGAGGGGAAACCGAGGCGAAGAGCGGACTGGCAGAAGTCTCAGTAGAGGTCTTCCGTTCCCAGCTTGCCTAGAGTGCAGACGTGGCGTTCTTTACTCAGCTTGCCTGAGAAAGAGAGAGAATCTCTGCAGTTTAGGACTTAGCAAGTGGAACGCTTGAGCTTGGAGATAGAAAGTTTTGGTTCTATGTACTGAGAAAGATAGCTAGGAGTGAACAGACGAACGCAGCCTTGCAGCACCACGAGGTCGGCCGACGTCCGCACAACGACGCCGATCCGCCACGCTGTATTCGGTGATATCGCGCCTGCTCCGGCCACTCATTAATTTGTTGGATCACGTCGGCAAAGTTTCCACGAGGGTTTCATGGGCCGTGTACTGTAGACTTCTTCTCACACTTCGCATTACGCCTGGGTCAGTCGACAGGAATTACTTTTGAGTTATCGCGCTTTACTCCACGCAGACGCAATTTATTGCCACTGCCTGGTAGGAGAGTCATGTAATGTGATGATTGAAGGTCGTGAGTTAAAATGAATTTGTGATAATCGACTGCATCTGTTTTCAATCAAGTAGTTGAAATCCTAAGTCACTTTCTTAATTAATTTTATGTTCAACATTTACATCTGGTGTTCAATAGCTGCATATAACATCAATGTGCACCCCTTTTTAATTAAAAGTGATCAATTCTGAATCAATTAATGTCAACACTGCCACCGCAGTTCAATCAGGAGTCACAGGGCCTTATTACTTTCTTTGCGTTATCCGATATAGCGGCAGTTTTGCACTTTCTGTTGATCTGTTAGTCAATTAGCTGGGGTGAACACACGCCAAAACCAGATAAGTGACGGGTGGGGTGTTACACACTATGCATTTCGAGCCCTGGAGGCTCATCTTCAGGTGCTTTTTAGTGATTTACATCAGGTTTTTTAGTTCTTTGCCTGTTGATATTACATTTTTGTGTTACAACGTGGTATATTGTAGATATAAGTCTAATAGCGTTAATAATATGAAACTAACTTACAGTTTAACATTGTATGATGTCTGCTTCTGCTGTGCAGTTGGTATACACAATACACATCTTTAATTTTGCAGTACATTCTGGGATATACAGGGTGAGTCACCTAACATTACCGCTGGATATATTTCGTAAACCACATCAAATACTGACGAATCCATTCCACAGACCGAACATGAGGAGAGGGGCTAGTGTAATTTGTTAATAAAAACCATAAAAAAATGCACGGAAGTATGTTTTTTAACACAAACCTACGTTTTATAAAATGGAACCCCGTTAGTTTTGTTAGCACATCTGAGCGTATAAAGAAATACGTAATCAGTGCCGTTTGTTGCATTGTAAAATGTTAATTACATCCGGAGATATTGTAACCTAAAGTTGGCGATTGAGTACCACTCCTCCGCTGTTCGATCGTGTGTATCGGAGAGCACCGAATTACGTAGGGATCCAAAGGGAACGGTGATGGACCTTAGGTACAGAAGAGACTGGAACAGCACATTACGTCCACATTCTAACACCTTTTTATTGGTGTTTTTCACTGTCGCACATGTACATTACCATGAGGGATTAGGTAAACGTACACACGTGGTTTCCGTTTTCAATTACGGAGTGGATTAGAGTGTGTCCCTACATGTCAGGCCAGTCGATGTTCAATGTGGTGGCCATCATTTGCTGCACACAATTGCAATCTCTGGCGTAATGAATGTCGTACACGCCGCAGTAAATCCGGTGTAATGTCGCCGCAGGCTGCCACAATACGTTGTTTCATAGGCACATCACGGTACACAGTCTCCTTTAACGTACCCCACAGAAAGAAGTCCAGAGGTGTAAGATCAGGAGAACGGGCTGGCCAATTTATGCGTCCTCCACGTCCTATGAAACGCCCGTCGAACATCCTGTTAAGAGTCAGCCTAGTGTTAATTGCGGAATGTGCAGGTGCACCATCATGCTGTTACCACATACGTCGACGCGTTTCCAGTGGGACACACTCTATTCCACTTCGTAATTGAAAACGGAAACCACGTGTGTACGTTTACCTCACCCCTCATGGTAATGTACATGTGCGTCAGTGAAAAATACCAATAAAAAGGTGTTAGCATGTGGACGTAATGTGCTGTTTCAGTCTCTTCTGTACCTAAGATCCATCACCGTTCCCTTTGGATCCCTGCGTAATTCGGTGCTCTCCGATACACACGATCGAACAGTGGAGGAGTGGTACCAAAGGGTCAACTTTAGGTTACAATATCTCCGGATGTAATTAATATTTTACAATGCAACAAACGGCACCGATTACGTATTTGTTTATATGTTCAGATGTGCTAACAAAACTAACGGGGTTCCATTTTAAAAAAACGTAGGTTTGTGTTAAAAAACATACTTCCGTGCATTTTTTTATGGTTTGTATTAACCAATTACACTAGCCCCTCTCCTCACGTTCGGTCTGTGGAATGGATTCGTCAGTATTTGATGTGGTTTACGAAATATATCCAGCGGTAACGTTAGGTGACTCACCCTGTATACGTTGTCACACACTTTTTCGAACATTGTAGTGGCAGAACGTAAACATGTCAAAGATTCTCATTCATACGGATGTTCTACTTCTAAATATAATCGATTTTCTTGTTTCACAGAAGATAATATTATATAGTATTACTAGTACGCAGGTATTATTAAAATAATTATTTGGCACCATGTTGTAAGTTGTCATCTGTTTGTACTATTATAGATTTGATTCCTCAGGAAAAAATAAACTTTTAAAGGTGTAGAAAAAAGTGTGGCTGTTAAACTGTGTTTGTTCATTTAACAAGTTTTAGGAATATTTTTCTTTGTGTCGCATTATTTCTAACTGTTCTAGTAGATTAAGATTTTTACTGTTGGGTTCTGTGTGAAGTACAGTTAGGCTGTTGTGGATGTCACGTCTGTGTTTATTAATATACATGTGGTTAGCTATTGTAGATTTGTCAAAATGGTTTAGTCGAAAGGTGTCGGTGTGTTCTTTCTACCGTGTGTGGAAGGTTTTTCCAGCACCTGAAGATTAGCCTCCAGGGCTCGAAATGCGTAGTACAGTAAATAAATGCAACTTGTGACTGAAGGCGGTTTGTTCTTCATTTTACGGAAGTTGTTATCGTCACAGTCCAACACTGTTAGACTGCGATGAAATTCACTAACGATAAGAAATTTAAGTTTTTCTGGATAGTAATGTAATGTGAATCTGCATTACTAAAGAAATAAAAATATTTATAGAGAATTGAAAGCATCGCCAGCAATAGAAAACAAAAAATAACGTGATGTTATTTAAGGGCATTAAGGACAAATTTTCATTAACTAATTCACTTATTATAATACGTTTATTTGAGGGAAACAGCAGAGAAAACATAAAATGCGAAAACAATGGTCTTGAATCTGTCATGTCGGTAGTAAAGTCACGGATGCATTCGAATAACTCTGTTGTCTAAAGTCAACGTTATATACACTCCTGGAAATGGAAAAAAGAACACATTGACACCGGTGTGTCAGACCCACCATACTTGCTCCGGACACTGCGAGAGGGCTGTACAAGCAATGATCACACGCACGGCGCAGCGGACACACCAGGAACCGCGGTGTTGGCCGTCGAATGGCGCTAGCTGCGCAGCATTTGTGCACCGCCGCCGTCAGTGTCAGACAGTTTGCCGTGGCATACGGAGCTCCATCGCAGTCTTTAACACTGGTAGCATGCTGCGACAGCGTGGACGTGAACCATATGTGCAGTTGACGGACTTTGAGCGAGGGCGTATAGTGGGCATGCGGGAGGCCGGGTGGACGTACCGCCGAATTGCTCAACACGTGGGGCGTGAGGTCTCCACAGTACATCGATGTTGTCGCCAGTGGTCGGCGGAAGGTGCACGTGCCCGTCGACCTGGGACCGGACTGCAGCGACGCACGGATGCACGCCAAGACCGTAGGATCCTACGCAGTGCCGTAGGGGACCGCACCGCCACTTCCCAGCAAATTAGGGACACTGTTGCTCCTGGGGTACCGGCGAGGACCATTCGCAACCGTCTCCATGAATCTGGGCTACGGTCCCGCACAACGTTAGGCCGTCTTCCGCTCACGCCCCAACATCGTGCAGCCCGCCTCCAGTGGTGTCGCGACAGGCGTGAATGGAGGGACGAATGGAGACGTGTCGTCTTCAGCGATGAGAGTCGCTTCTGCCTTGGTGCCAATGATGGTCGTATGCGTGTTTGGCGCCGTGCAGGTGAGCGCCACAATCAGGACTGCATACGACCGAGGCACACAGGGCCAACACCCGGCATCATGGTGTGGGGAGCGATCTCCTACACTGGCCATACACCACTGGTGATCGTCGAGGGGACACTGAATAGTGCACGCTACATCCAAACCGTCATCGAACCCATCGTTCTACCATTCCTAGACCGGCAATGGAACTTGCTGTTCCAACAGGACAATGCACGTCCGCATGTATCCCGTGCCACCCAACGTGCTCTAGAAGGTGTAAGTCAACTACCCTGGCCAGCAAGATCTCCGGATCTGTCCCCCATTGAAAATGTTTGGGACTGGATGAAGCGGCGTCTCACGCGGTCTGCACGTCCAGCACGAACGCTGGTCCAACTGAGGCGCCAGGTGGAAATGGCATGGCAAGCCGTTCCACAGGACTACATCCAGCATCTCTACGATCGTCTCCATGGGAGAATAGCAGCCTGCATTGCTGCGAAAGGTGGATATACACTGTACTAGTGCCGACATTGTGCATGCTCTGTTGCCTGTGTCTATGTGCCTGTGGTTCTGTCAGTGTGATCATGTGATGTATCTGACCCCAGGAATGTGTCAATAAAGTTTCCCCTTCCTGGGGCAATGAATTCACGGTGTTCTTATTTCAATTTCCAGGAGTGTAGAAATAACTGAAGGTTGTTTTGTTTATGTATGCCCTCATAAGAGCTCACGAAAATTAAAGAATATAAGAATGTCTTAAAGTAGAAATGCCTGGTGAAAGCAGTGAGATATTTCCTTGTATGACATATTTCGTTAGTATTTGCATGGGTAATGGGTGAATTTTAACTTGTAAATTCTTCCAATGCCATACCTGCGCATTATAAACGAGGTTACAAAGAATTGTGGCTGTTTCTTTGTGATTAGTGACCTATGTGCTGTTGCAAACGTCTCAGGAAAATAATGTGTCGTTATTCTTTGTCCTGTCCGTTTTTAACTAAAAGATTTATTAATTTCGTAAATATCATTCAAACCATTTTTTAAAAATAATAATGTGATGTGTATGTTTCTCACAGAGCAGTTATGGAGGAAATAAATGCTGCTGCGTTTCACGGCTGTAAAATGTCCTTGATGCTGTGCTAGTTCTTCTTTCACCCCTAAAACTTTTCAGCAAAACTACTCAGTGAATAGCACGCAAAAACAGCTTGGATCGATCTAGGAAGAACAAAGTAATTTCGATGCCCTCTGGAAGTGTAGTGAACATTGGTGCTTGTTTCACATATACTGTCTGAGTTCTGAAACTTAAGTGTCAAGTATACTGTCGTTCCTCTTTCCCCAAGTAAATTATTCTTTGAGCGTAGGTTTATCCTGTTTTAGCTTTGGGTGCTTTACCTCACATACAAGTATGTTCCTTCGTAGGCTATTCATCTGAATACTGAGTTCTCGTATTTAAAGAATTCAGTGCTAAATGGTTTTTTCTTATGTTTGCTGTGGAAGTACCTGGCACAGATGAGCGCAATTGTGCACGTTTTTTGTAACGTGTCTTTTAACTACCTGGCAAAATTTGAGACCTAGCAAGATATTAATGTAACATTCACTCCAAGTGCAGCCGAACGCGGTAAACCACGTGGGTCAAATGAAGCGATGCCCAGGCGCCGAACAGAGGCCGGGAAAACCAGGGGTGAGTGGGCGGGACTTGTTCCGGGTGAAATCCTAGCGCTAACGATTCCTGGATTTTGACAGGTGAACATGCCGCCACTGCCGACGCAGAAATGCAACGCTGTCCAATTCAGTCCACCCCGAATACTCCCTTCGATGTGGAGGTGCAAAAGAATGGATGTCTTCTTCCCTTCTTTGGTGTGTTCGTCTACATCTACATTTATACTCCGCAAGCCACCCAACGCTGTGTGGCGGAGGGCACTTTACGTGCCACTGTCATTGTCTCCCTTTCCTGTTCCAGTCGCGTACGGTTCGCGGGATGAACGACTGCCGGAAAGCCTCCGTGCGCGCTCGACTATCTCTAATTTTACATTCGTGATCTCCTCGGCAAATATAATTAGGGGGAAGCAATATATTCGATACCCCATCCAGAAACGCCCCCTCTCGAAACCAGGACAGCAAGCTACACCGCGATACAGAGCGCCTCTCTTGCAGAATCTGCCATTTGAGTTTGCTAAACATCTCCTTAACGCTATCACGCTCACCAAATAACCCTGTGACGAAACGCGCGACTCTTCTTTGGATCTTTTGTATCTCCTCTGTCAACCCGACCTGGTATGGATGCCACACTGATGAGCAATACTCAAGTATAGGTCGAACGAGTGTTTTGTAAGCCACCTCCTTTGTTGATGGACTACATTTTCTAAGGACTCTCCCAATGAATCTCAACCTGGCACCCGCCTTACCAACAATTAATTTTATATGATCATTCCACTTCAAATCATTCTGTACTCATACTCCCAGATATTATACAGAAGTAACTGCTACCAGTGTTTGTTCCGCTATCACATAATCATACAATAAAGGATCCTTCATTCTATGTATTCGCAATACATTACATTTGTCTATGTTAAGGGTCAGTTCCGCTCCCTACACCAAGTGCGTATCCGCTGCAGATCTTCCTGCATTTCGCTGCAATTTTCTAATGCTGCAACTTTTCTGTATACTACAGCATCATCCGTGAAAAGCTGCATGGAACTTCCGACACCATCTACTAGGTCATTTACATATATTGTGAAAAACAATGGTCCCATAACACTCCCTTCTGGCACGCCAGAGGTTACTTTGAGTCTGTAGACGTCTCTCCATTGAGAACAATATGCTGCGTTCTGTTTGCTAAAAACTCTTCAATCCAGCCACCCAGCGACAGTGCGGAACTGTATCGAACGCCTTACGGAAGTCAAGGAAAATGGCATCTACCTGGGAGTCTGTATCTAATATTTTCTGGGTCTCATGAACAAATAAAGCGAGTTGTGTCTCACACGATTGCTGTTTCCGGAATCCATGTTGATTCCTATAGAGTAGGTTCTGGGTTTCCAGAAATGACATGATACGCAAGCAAAGAAACATGTTCTAAAATTCTACAACAGATCGATGTCAGAGATATAGACCTATAGTTTTGCGCATCTGCTCGACGACCCTTCTTGAAAACTGGAACTACCTGTGCTCTTTTCCAATCATTTGGAACCTTCCGTTCCTCTAGAGACTTGTGGTACACGGCTGTTAGAAGGGGGGCAAGTTCTTTCGCGTACTCTGTGTAGAATCGAATTGGTATCCCGTCAGGTCCAGTGGACTTTCCTCTTTTGAGGGATTTCAGTTGCTTTTCTATTCCTTGGACACTTATTTCGATGTCAGCCATTTTATCGTTAGTGTGAGGATTTAGAGAAGGAACTGCAGTGCGGTCTTCCTCTATGAAACAGCTTTGGAAAAGGTGTTTAGTATTTCAGCTTTACGTGTGTCATCCTCTGTTTCAATGCAATTATCATCCCAGAATGTTTGGATATGTTGTTTCGATCCACCAACTGATTAAACGTAATACCAGAACTTCCTACGATTTTCTGTCAAGTCGGTACATAGAATTTTACCTTCAAACGCTGCACGCATAGCCCTCCTTACGCTAACTTTGACATCGTTTAGCTTATGTTTGTCTGAGAAGTTTTGGCTGCGTTTAAATTTGCAGTGAAGATCTCTTTACTCCACCCCGAATATTCCCTTCGATGTGGAGGTGGAAAAGAATGGATGTCTTCCCTTCATTGGCGTGTTGCTCCGGAGGATGGTTAATGGCACATGGGGACATGTTTATAGGAAGTCAGCTCGCACTGATTTTCATAATCAAATTGTTTTCACCATATGGATCAGCGTGAAGGAGTGCCTCGTACCTTGGTTCGTAAGACCACGTCATTTCAGACTCTGGGAGTTTGTCAGCCGAGTTAACCCATCTTGAGGTCACCTTTCGTCAGAATGGATGAAGTAGTGCTATCGACCAACTGTGCAACTGGTGGGAGTAATGATACTACCGAGCTGGCACCAAGGTCTACGGCCTTCCTGCCTTAAGCATGGAGCATTTCCTCAAGACTCCTTGTATTTTGCGGAAATGTGACGTGCAATGTGCTTCGCGATCTCATCTGACCAGCCCCCTTAGATTATTTTCAGATGAAGCTATAATTTACCGTCTAGTAAAATCATCAGACGGTCAATTCCAATTACAAACTGACCTAGAAAGAATTTCTGTACGGTGCGAAAAGTGGCAATTAGCACCAAACAAATAAAAGTGCGAGATCATCCACATGGGTACTAAAAGAAATCCGATAAATTTTGGGTATACGATAAACCGCAGAAATCTAAGGGCTGTCAATTTGACTAAATACCTAGGAATTACAATTACCAGCAAATTAAATTGGAAAGGCCACATAGATATTATTGTGGGGAAGGCTAAACGAAGACTGCGCTTTGTTGGCAGAACACTTGGAAGTTGCGACAAACCCACTAAAGAGACAGCCTACATTACGCTTATCCGTCCTCTACTGGAATATTGCTGCGCGGTATGGGATCCTTACCAGATAGGATTGACGGAGGACATCGAAAAAGTGCAAAGAAGGGCAGTTCGTCTCGTATTATCGCGCAATAGGGGTGAGAGAGTCACTGATATGATACGCGAGTTCGGGTGGCAGTCACTGAAACAAAGGCGGTTTTCTTTGCGGCGAGATCTATTTACGAAATTTCAGTCACCAACTTTCTCTTCCGAATTCGTAAATATTTTGTTGACACCCACCTACGTAGGGATAAATGATCATCATAATAAAATAAGAGAAACCAGAGCTCGAACGGAAAGATTTAGTTGTTCCTTTTTCCCACGCGCCATTCGAGAGTGGAAGGGTAGAGAAGTAGTATGAAAATGGTTCGATGAACCCTCTGCCAGGCACTTCAGTGTGAATTGCAGAGTATCCATGTAGATGTAGAGTCTGAGATCGGGGCCCTTGTAGGTTCTATTAAGGATGATCATAGTTTGCCTGAGGCAGGTGTCTATTGTATTCCTTGTGCAGTTGTGGCATGTCATATTTTGGTCAGACTATCAGGACCGTGGGTGACTTATGTACCGAGTATAACCGTCACACACGTTTACAACAGCCTATCAAATAAGCTACTGCAGAACATTCCCCGACACAGGTCATCCTATGGGATATAACAGCACAGAGATTCTGCTGTGCGCTTCCAGCTATTGGGATCATTTTATTAAGGAGGCTGTTGAGATTTAATCAGCAACTCACCTCATAGACACAGAGATTTTTGGTTATATTCTGCGTACAATTCTGCTCTGTCTCTTGTCAAACAACACAGCGACACAAGTTTATGTTACTTGCTTATCCATTCGTAATTAAAATTCACTATCGACTAATTCTGACGTTTCTCTGGTTGTTATGGTGACGATAGTTGTTTACTGTGTGCATGTTGTCTTTCTGCGTATGTCGCATTATGGGTCTCAATCAGCCTTGTCCCACCTGCTGAAGCTTGAATACTTCTCTCAACAGCGCTCTCTTGTTGCATTTGTGCCTTGAAAATTGTTGGGTGCTCACCTGTCGAAATATCGGTGGTTGTCAAAGACGGCAATTAGCAGACATTTTTATTGGCCTTTAATCTAATCTTGGCTATATGTAACAACTGCTCACCGGTGAAGTCTCCAAGTCATCCACAAACGAACACACAGCCTTAGATGCCTTGCCAGAAAATGGAATAATCAAACTCGCGGCAACTGGATCAATCTCCTGCACCCTAGGCAACAACGGCTGATCAGGTGCGGTTTCCTGCTTACTTCTAGTTGTTAATTCATTTCTCAAGTGCGTATTGTTTGCTGTCAATTGTGCTACTTTTTCCAACAAAATCCGTACTGCTTCTGGTTCCGACACACCTCGCATCGCTGACTCTGCCATTGCGTTGCTTTCGTTCCCAGTTTGTCCAAAAACAAAACAATTACGTACAAAAATAACACGGCTCCCTACACCTCAGTATCATCCTACTCGGTAACATCATACTCAAACCAATAAAAAAGTAATTAAATGCCACGAAAAACATAATAAATCTTACTTCCCCAAATACACTAACACTTATTCTGACAAAAAATAATAATATGCCTACACAAAACATCTAAAATGGCCTGCCATGAGCCATACTCAAAAACACAAAAAGTCAAGAAAACGTCCAATACTCAACAGAAAACTGGTCAAAACTCACCACATCTTGTGAATGTAATGCAGTCAGTGGGCTCAAATGTCATTCTGGACAGATGACGTCCACTATTCTAACACCAAATGTAGTGACATCTTCTTCCACTGAATGAATCAGAATGACCAAATGGAGTGGGAAGAGGTAGAAGGCACCATATTGAGACTCGTCCAAGCTTTCCAACTACAGTCCCCACGTTCCTCTCGATCTGCGTCACTGGGTCCCGCAATGCTGAGGACACCACTTCACTGACTGCGAAACACCTTGGCGCGGAATGGTTGCCTCAGTGACCCGTGCACGCACTGTATATCAGCCTTGTAAGCCAGCAGAGTTGCAGCATCGTCAGGATGCCAGCAGTCGACTCAGCAGTCTGCATCCCTGCCGACTCAATGCCACTCACTGTGAGCCGCAGGCGGCCAGCTGTGTACTTCTCGCTGGCGTGGCTGAGATCGTGGCGACAACAGGCACCCACGATTCGACATCTGAATCTGCGGCCCTCACCTCGAGATGCCTCCGGCATGGGTTGGAAGCCAGGATGCCTGCCCACAGTAGCGAGCTGTGGAGTGGCCCACCACTGGCTGGTTACAGACCCCGTGTCAGCCTCAGAGGTTCAAACCAGCAACCTGCTGTGGACTGGAATGCTGGCGCCCCATCTCCTGCTGCGTGTAGCTGGTGGTGTGACACACCCTGCCATCCAAAAGAGATGCCTGACTTGAATCAATCTCGTCAGGAACCTGAACTTATTTATATGTGGCTATTCGCCTCTGTTTTGCCGTACATGTCGCTTCGTGTCACTTACTCATAACATGCTAGGTTGGCCAGTGGGTCCCTTCTGCCTGTGATTTGCGACATTCAAAACCGCTAGGTATACTCTTTAGCAATTTGACAGCCCTGTGGCCTCTGTTCTACTTCGCAAATGTTCGTATGCGTAACTCACTGCAATCCAGCCCGCACCTGGCTGTAACTTGTGAGAATATTGCACAAAACTAACTTTCCCTAACCCAAACAGTGGTGCTGCTACAGTCCAGAAGACTCTGAAAGTGCAGGATTGCAATCTGCACACCAGAACGAACATGTCTGTATTTACGCTGGCTACCTCCCTTTATATGCTGCACTTCAGATCAGCACGTGTGTAAATGCTCCCCTGGTAAATCCTGTACTTCAGGTGGCCCCCCAAACAGAAATCACAGGTGATTGTACCAGCCAAGCATTTGGAAACGATCGGCTGATAATTCGATCTCTTCCAAATGTGTTTCGATGAACCAGGTGAAGTTCACGAGCGACGAGCGGTGGGTCTCCATCGTGCATGAAAATATGAAAACGGTTGAGTTCGATGCGTCTCTCCCCTGTAGGGCGGGTATGACATGCTGGCGAAGCATATCGCACTAACGTTGGCCAATCACACTGCACGTCTTTGGTCCTTGCGCGCCAACCTGTGTAAAAAAATTATGGGCCAATGCTGAACGTAGCCGTGAAACCACACCAAACCATGACACGCCGGCCAGGGTGGCCGAGCGGCTTTAGGCGCTACAGTCTGGAACCGCGCGACCGCTACGGTCGCAGGTTCGAATCCTGCCTCGGGCATGGATGTGTGTGATGTCCTTAGGTTAGTTAGGTTTAAGTAGTTCTAAGTTCTAGGGGACTGATGACCTTAGAAGTTAAGTCCCGTAGTGCTCAGAGCCATTTGAACCATACTATGACACGTTCATCATATAGAGGAACTTCATGCACAGTGATTGGAGGTGAAGATCCCCACATTCGGCAATTCTGTGTGTTCACCTCACGTGTTAGAGAAAAGTGAGCTTCGTCTGTCCAAGGATGGTCCCGTACCAGCCCTCGTCAACTTCAGTTCAAAAATGGTTCAAATGGTTCTGAGCACTATGGGACTTAACATCTATGGTCATCAGTCCCCTAGAACTTAGAACTACTTAAACCTAACTAACCTAAGGACATCACACAACACCCAGCCATCACGAGGCAGAGAAAATCCCTGACCCCGCTGGGAATCGAACCCGGGAACCCGGGCGTGGGAAGCGAGAATGCTACCGCACGACCACGAGATGCGGGCCGTCAACTTCAGTTCTTGCGAGAAAGCGGAGAGCGAAGTCAACACGTCGTTGTGCGCCCTATACTGCAAGCTGCTGTACGATATGGTTCTTCTATGGATACCATTTGAGAATGGTTCGAAGCACCTTCCGTACAGTGGACCATGGGATGTTTAATTGTCGTGACAGCACTGCCTGACGATCGGGAATTGCGCGCAACATCGTCTAGTACAGAAACAGCGATTTCGTCAACCACATGTGCAACCAGTCATCGGCTTCTTCCTGGATCGACGTCCAGTTCTCCAGTTCATTCGACCTTCATCAAGTTCCGCACAGCAGATGAACAAAGAGGATCCTTCCGTAATCCTTTTAGCCGGCGATATTCTTCAAGTGCAGCTACAGCATAACTGTTGTTTTGATAATGGAACTTTTGTCCAAGCCCATGTTGCACGTCAACAAGTGTACTGCGACTGGTCAGTAGTGTGAGAGTATGAATAACGATGATTGATCATGGCCCGTGGTGGCCATAGTTGGAATTGGATGGTAGCGCTGTGACGCATGGAAATCATGTACCATTTAATCTGGATGCTACGAACTTTGGTACTCATACTGTAATTAGTCTGCATGTTATAACGTGTTAAATAGAGTAAGTTTAGTTATAACAACCCGGTACATGCCTTTTTCCCCCCATATGATACAACAATCCTTCTTTAGTTATCCAGCCTACCCACATATGTTCAAAAATCTTACGTAATATCACAGTACCAAAACTTCTGTTTTCTTCATACCTGCACCGTACTGTTTACAATCCGTGTCTCACTTCCGTTAAAGACTACAAGGCAGAGAAATACCTTCAGAAATGACTTCCTAACACTTAAAATTATATTCGATTATCACTCTTTTTTCTTCTTCTTCAGAAACGCCATTTTTGCCACTGTCACTCTACATTTTAGATATTCTCTACTTTGGCCATCTACAGTTATTTTGCTGCCCAAATAACAAAACTTATCTACTATTTTAAGTGTCTCATTTAATAGTCTAATTCCTGTAGCATCATCTACTGGACTACATTCCATTATCCCTGTCTTGATTTTGTTGATGTTCATCTTATATCCTCTCTTCAAGACACTATTAATTCCGTTCAACTGCTCTTCCAAGTCCTTCACTGTCTTTGATAGAATTACAGTATCATCGACAACCTTTAAAGTTCCTCTGTCTATACTTTGAGTCCCACTCCAAATATTTCTTTGGTTGCCTTTACTGCTTGCTCAATGTGCAGAGTGAATAATATTGGGGAATAGGTTACATCCCTATCTCACTCCCTTCTCAACCACTGTTCCTTTTCATGCCCTTCGACTTTACAGTCTGCTTTCTGTGCAAGTTGTATATACCCTTTCGCTTCCTGTATTTTATCCCTACTACCTTCAGAACTACAAAAACTGTTTTCCAGTTAACACTGACAAAAGCTTTATCTAAATTTACGAACGCTATAAACGTATATTTGTCTTTTTTCAACCTATCGTGTAAGATTTATTGTCCGTCACCATTGCCTGATGCGTTCCCATATTTGTGAGGAAGCCAAAGTGATCTTCCACGGGGTCGGCTTTTATTAATTTTGCATTTTTTTCTGTAACTAATGAGTGTCAACAATTTCAAATCAAGATTTACTAAACTCACAGATCGGCAATAATCACATCTGTCAGCATCTGCCTTCTTTGGAATTGAAATTGTTACATTCTTCTTGAAGTCTGAGGGTATGTCAACTGGTCTCAAGTCTCTTGTATACGATGTAGAACAGTAGTGTCCTGGTATGTTTTCCCCGAGATCTTAATTGTTGCTCTGCTCCAGGAGCTTTCTTTCGACTTCGGTCTTTCAGCGCTGAGTAAGATTCTTCTCAGTTACGAGTAATCACGTAGTGTTGGTACTGGCTTCTTCTTCAATGACCGTGGATTACTGAAACACGGAGCATCTGTTGATAAGCCCCCTGACTGCGAGAACCTACGCACTGTGCTTTGTTACATCGAAGGAGCGTATTCGTTTGTCTGTAGGGTGAAGCAACCGGCAAACGAACTAATGATGCTGTCTGAAACACGAAACCCAAACGGGGTCCTCTAGAAATACGTGACAGTTATTCTTTGAGTAGCACCACCAGTTGCCACAAACGCCGTTTCGTGATTCGATAAAGCTGTCAAGCGGCTGGGAACGGGACGAGAGTTAAATATAATCAGACGGAAAAATAATAGAAGCCTCCTGCGACTCAGCCGCAGCCACAAATTTCGTCTGCCCTCCTCCTTGGTACGAAATTTCCTCCTGCAGGTGTCACAGTTAGATAAATACACTACTGGCAATTAAAATTGCTACACTAAGAAGAAATGCAGATGATAAACTGATATTCATTGTACAAATATATTATACTAGAACTGACATGTGATTACATTTTCACGCAATTTGAGTGCATAGATCCTGAGAAATCAGTGCCCAGAACAACCACCTGTGGCCGTAATAACGGCCTTGATACACCTGGCATTGAGTCAAACAGAGCTTGGATGGCGTGTACAGCTACAGCTGCCCATGCAGATTCAACACGATACCACAGTTCATCTAGAGCAGTGACTGGCGTATTCTGAAGAGCCAGTTGCTCGGCAACCATTGACCAGACGTTTTCAATTGGTGGGAGATCTGGAGAATGTGCTGGCCAGGGCAGCAGTCGAAATTTCCTGTATCCAGAAAGGCCCGTACAGGAGCTGCAACATGCAGTCGTGCATTATCCTGCTGAAATGAAGGGTTTCGCTGGGATAGAATGAAGGGTAGAGCCACGGGTCGTAACACATCTGAAATCTAACGTCCACTGTTCAAAGGGCCGTCAATGCGAACAAGAGGTGCCCGAGACGTGTAACCAATACCACCCCATACTATCACGTTGGGTGATACGCCATTATGGCGATGACGAATGCACGCTTCCAATGTGCGTTCACCGCGATGTCGCCAAACACGGATGCGACCATCATGGTGCTGTAAACAGAACCGGGATCCATCTGAAAAAAATGACTTTTTACCATTCGTGTACCCAGGTTCGTCGTTGAGTACACCATCGCAGGCGCTCCTGTCTGTGATGTACCGTCAAGGGTAACCGCAGCCATGGTCACCGAGCTGATAGTCCATGCTGCTGCAAACGTCGTCGAACTGATCGTGCAGATGGTTGTCGTCTTGCAAACGTCCCCATCTGTTGACTCAGGGATCGAGACGGGGCTGCACGGCGTTCCGTGTTACCCTCCTGAACCCACCGATTCCATATTCTGCTAACAGTCATTGGATCTCGACCAGCGCGAGCAACAATGTCGCGATACGATAAACCGCAATCATGATAGGCCACAATCCGATCTTTATCAAAGTCAGAAACGTGATGATACGCATTTCTCCTCCTTACACGAGGCATGTCAACAACGTTTTACCAGGCAGCGCCGGTCAACTGCTGTTTGTGTATGAGAAATCGTTTGGAAACTTTCTTCATGTCAGCACGTTGTAGGTGTCGCCACCGGCGTTATCCTTGTGTGAATGCTCTGAAAAGCTAATCATTTGCATATGACAGCATCTTCTTCCTGCCGGTTAAATTTCGCGTCTGTAACACGTCATCTTCATGGTGTAGCAATTTTAATGGCTAGTAATGTATATAAACTGCACTCGGCAGTTATCAACTTTGAGTGACGCAGAATAATCGTTAGAAACAATGATACGGCCACATCGCATTTCAATATCGGCCGCTGCAGTTGCTAGAGACATCTACGAATCACATCTTTGGAAGTGCACCTAATGCTGCCTTTCTTTCAGGATCCACCTTAAATAGAGGAAACAGTTAAGTTATTGCTTAGGTAGGCGCCAATAACCAAGTATTACGATCTTTTATTTTGTATTCCTGTGTGCACAGTGGTCGGAAAGATCTTAAGTGTTTGTAAGGGTGTTGCAGAGTAGGTTGTTCTGAGAAATAATTGTTAAGAAAAAGTTCGATAGGTTGCACCGTTTCCGAGTTAACTGCCACTGAAGTTAGCCAAGCAGACCGCTATGCGCGTAGATTCAAGCAGCTCGCCAGAGACGGGGTTTCTAGAGGAGTTCTTCGTTTGGTTTCCTAAAATTGAACAAGAGAGCGATTCAAGAATTGGACATGGGGCGGTAGTAAGGATCGAACCCGATTCGAGGGCTGAGCCGTCTCCTGCGCTATCATTACGCTATTAAGATAACTAACGGTGATTGTATGTTGCGGTTCTCTTGAATTTGTGTGCGCAACGGCCTGATAGTCTTTGTTATGCTATGTTAACCGGGGACCTAGAAACGTCGGAGAGGCTCCGTTCCCACCGCAACCCGAAGTGGTCCGCAACCCCACGACGACTATCGCAGTCCACTTCACCCCTCCACCGCCCCACACCGAACCACTCTTTCAGGGTTATAGTGCGGTTCGGCCCCCGGTGGACCCCCCAGGGAACGTCTCACACCAGACGACTGTAACCCCTATGTTTGCGTGGTAAAGTAATTGGTGGTGTACGCGTACGTGGAGAACTTGTTTGCGCAGCAATCGCCGACATAGTGTAGCTGAGGCGGAGTAAGGAGAACCAGCCCGCATTTGCCGAGGCAGATGGAAAACCGCCTAAAAACCATCCACAGACTGGCCGGCTCACCGGACCTCGACACAGATCCGCCGGGCGGATTCGTGCCGGGGACCGGCGCTCCTTTCCGCCCGGAAAGCCGTGCGTTAGACCGCAAGGCCAACCAGGCGGGCCCTGACAGCCCAACTTTAACATAAATTAAGTCGGAAACGGTGCAGCGTATCGACGTTTTTTCTTAAGAATTATTTCGCAACACAACCTACCCTGCACCACGCTTACAAGATGTTTCTGACCACGCCGTAAATATAGTTTACCTTTTTGTATGCTTATTCACTTTTAGCATTTAAGCGTATTGTTATTGCACCTTTTGATTACTATGTTTGTGTTCATATCTTGTATGGGACTGTTTTATTCTACGCTCCGTCGAATCATGAGAGCAGAGCTACTAGATGCACGAAAGCTTGTTCAGGATAAGAATAGTATATCTCAAAGAAGCCTATCGACTTAGAACTCAAAATCGGACATATATCACTCATGTTTTTCAGCTATTCTGTAATCCTATACAATATACACTTTTCAGAATATAAAGGAATTTTCTGTACGGTGATTTAGAAAGTGTTACATAAATTACTTTTTCCATCATGACTTCACTGAAAGAATGCTGCAGTTTTTTTCTAATGATTTTTGTACCATTAACCAAGTTTTCAGCTAATGATAGCTCCATTGGGTACCATTAACAGCAACAGCCTATTGGTTTCATTTTTAGATAAGACACTTGGGATACAGCTGAGACATCCGAGTGTGAATGAGTACTGCAGTCTTTTGCTTCCCCTTCTGTTATTCCATGATAATCAAACTTCTGTGCTTCATGAGATTTTTCACCACCACCTGTGCATCTACGTCTACATCTACATGACTACTCTACAACTTACACTTAACTGCCTAGCAGCGGTACGTCGAACCATCTTCAATCTATTTCTTTACCTTTACACTCTCGAATACCTCGCGGGGAAAACGAACTTTTAAAATCTCTCAGTGTGAGTTTCGACTTCCCTTACTTTATTACTGTCACTATTTCTCCCCAGGTGGGCGACAACAAAATATTTGAGCATTCGGAGGAGAAAGTTGGTGATACGTTTCTTGAAAAGATCTAGCCACAACGAAAAGCGCCTTTATTTTAATGACTGCCACCTCATATCGTGTATCATATCCGTGACTTTCCTCTATTTCGCTATAATACACTACTGGCCATTGCGACACCAGGAAGAAATGCAGATGATAAACGGGTATTCATTGCAGAAATATATTATACTAGAACTGATATCTGATAACTTTTTCACGCAATTTGGGTGCATAGATCCTGAGAAAACAGTACCCAGAACAACCACCTCTGGCCGTAATAACGGCCTTGATTCGCCTGGGCATTGAGTCAAACAGAGCTTGGATGGCGTGTACAGTTACAGCTGCCCATGCAGTTCATCAAGAACAGTGACTAGCGTATTGCGACGAGCCAGTTGCTCGGCCACCATTGACCAGAGGTTTTCAGTTGGTGAGAGATCTGGAGAGCGTGCTGGCTAGGGCATCAGTCGAATATTTTCTATATCCAGAAAGGCACGTACAGGACCTGCAACATGCGGTCGTGCATTATCCTGCTGAAATGTAGCGTTTTGCAGAGATCGAATGAATGGTATAGCCACGGGTCGTAACACATCTGAAATGTAACGTCCACTGTTCAAAGTGCCGTCAATGCGAACAAGAGCAGACCGAGACGTGTAACCAATGGCACCCCATACCATCACGCCGGGTGATACGCCGGTATGGCAATGGCAAATACACGCTTCCAATGTCCGTTCAGCGCGATGTCGCCAAACACGGATGCGACCATCATGATGCCGTAAACAGAACCTGGATTCATCCGAAAAAATGACGTTTTGCCATTCGTGCACCCAGGTTCTTCGTTGAGTACACCATCGCGGGCACTCCTGTCTGTTCAAATGGTTCAAATGGCTCTGAGCACTATGGGACCCAACTGCTGTGGTCATAAGTCCCCTAGAACTTAGAACTACTTAAACCTAACTAACCTAAGGACATCACACACATCCATGCCCCAGGCAGGATTCGAACCTGCGACCGTAGCGGTCGTGCGGTTTCGGACTGTAGCGCCTTTAACCGCTCGGCCAATCCGGCCGGCCTCCTGTCTGTGATGCAGTGTCAAGGGTAACCGCAGCCATGGTCTCCCAGCTGATAGTCCATGCTGCTGCAAACGTCGTCGAACTGTTCGTGCAGATGGTTGTTGTCTTGCAAACGTCCCCATGTATTGACTCAGGGATCGAGACGTCGCTGCACGTTACAGCAGTGCGGAAAAGATGCCAGTCATCTCGACTGCTGGTGATATGAGGCCGTTGGGATCCAGCATGGCGTTCCATATTACCCTCCTGAACCCACCGATTCCATATTCTGCCAACAGTCATTGGATCTCGACCAACGCCAGCAGCAATGTAGCGATACGATAAACCGCAATAGCGATAGGCTACAATCCGACCTTTAAAGTCGGAAACGAGATGGTACGCATTTCTCCTCCTTACACGAGGGATCACAACAACGTTTCAGCAGGCAACGCCGGTCAACTGCTGTTTGTGTATGAGAAATAGGTTGGAAAATTTCCTCATGTCAGCATGTTGCATGTGTCGCCACCGGCGCCAACCTTGTGTGAATGCTCTAAAAAGGTAATCATTTGCATATCACAGCGCCGGCCGGAGTGGCCGAGCGGTTAAAGGCGCTACAGTCTGGAACCGCACGACCGCTATGGTCGCAGGTTCGAATCCTGCCTCGGGCATGGATGTGTGTGATGTCCTTAGATTAGTTAGGTTTAAGTAGTTCTAAGTTCTAGGGGACTTATGACCACAGCAGTTGAGTCCCATAGTACTCAGAGCCATTTTGCATATCACAGCATCTTCTTCCTGTCGGTTAAATTTCGCGTCTGTAGCTCGTCATTTTCGTGGTGTAGCAATTTTAATGGCCAGTAGTGTAATTGTTAAGAAAAAGTTCGATAGGTTGCATTGTTTCCGAGTTAACTGCCATTGAAGTTAGCCAGTGAGACCGGTTTGCGCTCGCCAGAGATGGGGTTTCCAGAGGAGTTCTTCGTTTGGTTTCCTAAAACTGGACAAGAGAGCGATAGAAAAATTGGACATGGGGCGGTAGTGAGGATCGAACCCGATTCAAGGGCTAAGCGGTCTCCTGCGCTATCATCTACACTCTGAAGATAACTGACGGTGATTGGCGGTTCTCTTGAATTTGTGTGCGCAACGGCCTGATAGCCTAACTTTAACATAAATTGAGTCGGAAATGGTGCAGCGTATCGAAGTTTTTTTTTGTTTTTTTTTTAAGAATTATTTCTCAACACAACCTACCCTGCAACACGCTTACAAGATGTTTCCGACCACGCCGTAAATATATTTTACCTTTTTGTATGCTCATTCACTTTTAGCATTTAAGTGTATTGTTACTGCACGTTTTGATTATTATGTTTGTGTTCATATCTTGTATGAGACTATTTTATTCTACGCTCCGTCGAATCACGAGACCAAAGCTACCAGTTGCACGAAAGCTTGTGCAAGACAAGAACAGTATGCCTCAAAGAAGCCTATCGACTTAGAACTCAAAATCGAAGATATATCACTGACGTTTTTCAGCTATTCTGTAATCCTATACAAAATACACTTTTCAGAATATAAAGGTATTTTCTGTACGGTGATTTAGAAAGTTACTTTTACCATCATGACTTCACTGAATGAATGCTGCAGTTTTTCTAATGAATTTGTACTATTAACCAATTTTTCAGCTAATGATAGCTCCATTGAGTACCATTAACAGCAACAGTCAATTGGTTTCATTTTTAGATAAATCACTTGGGACACAGCTGAGACATCCGAAAGAGAATGAGTACTGCAGTCTCTCGCTTCCGCTTCCGTTATTCCATGACATTAAAACTTCTGTGCTTCATGAGATTTTTCACCACTCTCTGTGTGTCTACGCCTACATCTACATGACTACTCTGCAGCTTACACTTAAGTCCCTAGCAGCGGTACGTAGAACCACCTTCAATCTATTTCTTTACCTTTATACTCTCAAACAGCGCGCGGGGAAAACGAACTCTTAAATCTCTCCGTGTGAGCTTCAACTTCCCTTATTTATTACTGTCACTATTTCTCCCCAGGTGGGCGACAACAAAATATTTGAGCATTCGCAGGAGAAAGTTGGTGATACGTTTCTTGAAAAAATCTGGCCACAACGAAAAGCACCTTTATTTTAATGATTGCCACCTCAAATCGTGTATCACATCCGTGACTCTTTCCTCCATGTCGCGATGACACAAAGCTAGGTGCCCTTCTTTAAACTTACTCGATGTACTACGTTAATCCTATCGGGTAATGATCCCATGGCGAATAACAATATTCCAGAAGAGGACGGATAAGTGTAGCGTAGGGAGTCTCCGCATTATATCTGTGGGATTCTCTCAGTGTTCTGCTAATAAATCGTAGTCTTTGGTTTGCCTTACCCACAATGTCATCCATGCGATCATTCCAACTTAAGTTATTCGTAATTATTATTGTAATCCCTAAGTATTTATTTGCGTTTAGAGCCTTTAGATTCGTATGATTTTTCGTGTAATCGAAATTCAATGGATTCCTTTTGGTACTCATGTGAACGATTTCATACTTTTCATTATTTAGAGTCAATTGCCACTTTTCGTGCCTTATAGATATCCTGTCTAAACCATTTTGCTATTCCGTTTGATCTTGTGGTTACTTTACTTGGTGGTAAACGGTGGCATAATCTGAAAACAATCTAACAATAAGAGGGCTACTCAGACTGTCTTCTAAGTCGTTTATATAGTGTAGGAAGAGCAGAGGGCCTATAACACTTCCTTGGTGAACCCAGATATCACTTCCGTTAGGAATTTTCTTGTGCCAAACCCTTGCTTCAGTAAATTTCTTCAACTTATATTTATAAAGCTTAAACATTCGGCGGGTCAGTGTTATACTGGCAGATGGATCCAAAGGTCTGGGCTTCGATCCCGGACAGTCTTAGGGGTTTTATTCGTCACTGTTTTCAGTCCCGCCAATGTTTTTTAATGTACAAAATGGTTATTTGTAGCGTGGTTAGGAATGCCCGTTACACAGTATGCCCCCATGTACACTATCTGATTAATAGTATGCGGACACCTGTTAGTTGAAATTAATATAGGTTGTATCCACTATTCGCCTGTATAACGAACTCTACTGGGGATACTTCAGTAAGATGTCTGTGGGGAAATGGTTGCCAGTTCTTCCACAAGAGCCGAAGCCAAAGAAGATAGTTATGCTGGACGCTAGGTTTTGGAGCGAAGGCGATGTTGTAACTCATCCCAGAGGTTTTCCATTTGGTTCAGGTCGGGACTCGGGGAAGGCCAGTCCGTTTCAAGTATGTTATTGTCTAAAAAAAAGTTACTCAGAGATCCTGAGCCGGCCGAAGTGGTCGTGCGGTTAAAGGCGCTGCAGTCTGGAACCGCAAGACCGCTACGGTTGCAGGTTCGAATCCTGCCTCGGGCATGGATGTTTGTGATGTCCTTAGGTTAGTTAGGTTTAACTAGTTCTAAGTTCTAGGGGACTAATGACCGCAGCAGTTGAGTCCCATAGTGCTCAGAGCCATTTGAACCATTGAAGATCCTGCTTTATGAGAGGCTGCATTGTCATGCTGATACAATTATCGTCACCGAACTGTTCCTCTATTATATGCAGTATACAGTGCTGGAAAATGTTTTCATATCCTTGCCCATTTAGCGTTTTCTTGAGCGCTTGTAAGGACACTCCCATACCGTAACACCGTATCCTCCGTACTTGACTGTTGGCACTGCACATGGTGACACGTTAAGTAATCGACACAGTCGCCAAACCCAATTCCTTCCATCGGGGTGCCACAGGATATAGCGTGATCTATCACTGCAAATCACTCTTTTCCAATCACACACTTTCCACTGGCGTAGCTACTGGTAGCACTTTGGAACTCGAGAGTCGTTCTTTTCGCTGATTTCATTTGTCACAACCATCTTCTGCAAATCTCGTCGGTCCGTGTCCATCAGGTCTCGGTTTAGTGGTGGTTGTTACCTCAGGTTTCAGCTTCAGAATCACGTCATTGCTAATGATGAATTTGTTAGTCGGGTGACATGCAATGACTAGTGCACGTTCGAAGTAACTGAGCTCTCCTGATCTCCCAGTTCTGCTGTTACTGAAAACTGCCATCTTTTAATACTGGCGGACCCGCCTCTCGTGCAGTCTAGTGGTCAGTTACACATCACATACGAATATCCGTATACTTTTGATCAGATGCTGTAATTGGCTAGGTATGTCGGAGGAAGGCAATGATACACCCCCTTCAATTGGACCCTGCCTAGTAAGCTCAGGGGTAATGATGTCTTTACCCTATATTTCACAAAAAGTCTGAGGTTATTATTAATGCAGCCTTCCACGTATTAATAAGCGACATGAACAGGAAGGAATTCAACATATTTCCGTGGGGCGTGCCTGAAGACTCTCCATCCAAGATAACACGTTCTGTTATCCTTACTAAGAAATCTTCGCTACAGTTAATTTTATCCCGTTTGATGTCCGACTCCATAGCTGAGTGGTCAGAGCGGCACGCCATGCGAGGGGCTCAGGTTCGATTCCTGGCCGAGTCGGAGATTTTCTCCGCTCGGGGACTGAGTATTGGGTTGTCTTCATCATGGTTTCATCCTCATCGACACACAAGCCAACCGTAGAGACTTGGAGCAGAGGTCGCCTTTCCGCAGCTGCGGCTCCCAGCATAGCCAAACGCTTTATAATAACTCTGTGTGATCGTCTACAAACATGACGTCCATCAGAGTGCCATGGTTGGCGGGAAGTATCAGAGCCAACACACACACACACACACACACACACACACACACACACACACACATACAGAGAGACAGAGAGAGACGCCATCGCCACTACAGCGGTCATGTTTCACCTAAACCTCGGCGCAACATGTGACCGAACGGTAGCGGAGAGCAAAGTCCACAGCTATACCGCTGTAACTGAGACAAGAACATGGGATTAAAATTGTGAAAAATACGGAAGTAACCTTTTCTGAGCTACTGTATGCTTACTAGATCAATAACACATTTTCATAGCGCTATTTACGCTTACAGCGCAAGGATATCATATAGTGAATGTAAAAAGTATTTCGACACCTAGATGTTTCTGCTTTGAAGCTTGTTTATGAGGCATATCACGGCACTAACAAGAACAGTTGATTACAAATTTAGGTGTCATAAGATTTCTTTCCCATGTCAAGTGTAAAAAGTTACAAATGAAACACACGCCAGATAAGGTAAAGTCGTAAGCAGTCTTCCACTTCAGACTGTCAACAAGTATTTCGAGACGTGACAAGGTGTAATAGTACGATGTTTTCTTCAGAAGCATTCACAGATTCGGGATGAATGCCTTTCATGGGCAACCTTACGAACAACAAGTACTTCTGTGATACCATACTGCGCTGTACTGAAAAAACGAAATAAAAAAGGACAAATATAACAAAAAAACTATTTTCACCTCACAGTAAATATTAGCAGCTTAGTTTGGACAATAAATCTGCATGTCATGAGACTACAAAGTGTTGTCAAAGCGATTGGCTCAGCAAAATATCTTAAGCGGACGATTATTTTCAGTAAGCAGAGCATCAGCAACCAACTTCAAATGCGAAAAAAAGGGCTCACAATTTATCCGCGCCAAAAATCTGCGGTAATACCGAAATCGAAACAAAGCCTGGTATCTGAATCATAATAAAACAGATTGATAATCAGCAAGGATAGGCAGAAAAAGGCATCAAAAAGCCTGGTGTTCGTGTGCGCATGTAACTTCTTCATTTAACCTAGTCATTTTGCGTGTCTCTATAAAATTTTGTTTGATATAATCCGTAATTAAAAATGCTACTTTTATCAATAAGTCGTGATTCAATATATTTGTATGTATATTTTATCATTTCCATTTGGGAATAACTAGAGAATTTAAATAAATGTTAAAAAAAGTTTCTAATGACGATATTCGAACCGGATTTTGATTTTGAAACTTTGACGCTACGCACTCACCTACTGGCGTCTAAATAAATATGTGAGAAATGTTTTGTACTTAACAGCTCTTGGGAATCTTCAAAGACTAATTTTTCATGTTTTTTCTGTTTTAGAATTTTGGAATTGCATCGTACTGCTTTAGAAAATTGATATCTGGGCAGTGACTCTCAAATCCTGTAAGCGTAAAAAATTATCCGAGTCACGTAAATGTCATATTTACGCTCAGAGATCATCTGATCAAAGTGTAAACACATATAGTGTGCATAACAAATCCGAAAATAGCTCAAATACATTGCAGTCATATTCATAAGACATTCAAACAACGTTCCAACACCATGGACAAAATATGGTGTCGCAGCTGATCTACCAATCACGTGCCGCTTGATCTATATCCACACACACGTTCTATCTCTGTATACAGAGTAGTCAGAAACACTATGAAAAGCTTCGAAGGGTGTTGCAGAGTAGGTTGAGCTGAGAAATAATTGTTAAGAAAAAAATCGATAGGTTTTCGCCGTTTTCGAGTAAATTATCATCAAATTTAGTCAATCAGGCCGCTGCGCGTGCAAATTCAAGTGACACGCCAGAGGCGGTGTCGCCAAACGCGTTCTTCGTTTGGTTTCCTGAAACCGAGCAATCGATCGACACAAGAATTGGAGATCTGACGGCAGAAAGGATCGAACCCGAGCCAAAGCGTGAGCAGTCTCGTGGGCTGTCGTCTACGCTGTGCGAACAACTCGCTGAATCTGCACGCGCAACGTCCCGGCTGCCAAACGTCAATGCTGTTTAACTTGGAAACGGCACGACGCTACCAACTTTTTTCGTAACAATTATTTCTGAGCACAAGTTATCCTGCAGCACCCTTACAAGTTTTTCAGACTGTTTCTGACAGCCGTGTAGAGGCTCTCCAGCAGGAAGGAGGTCACTCTGTTCTAAATACTTCAACAAACGAATCCTATCTTTTCGTCCCTTTACGTGCAATACGTGACATTTATTTATGCGGCAGCTGTCAGTCTGTGCAGGATTCACTGACAATATGCAGGTATTTCCACTTTTCGTAAAAGTTTTCTCACCATCTCACCTCCCTGAATACTGCCTGAGTATCCAGCAGAGAAAATGATCCATATCATTCATGACTCCCTGAAGTATCTTCGTGAGCAGGGAAAGGAAGCTGTATTTTGCAGGGTACCAAAGACTTCGGAATCCAGATCAATGAAGATGCTGATATTGCAGCCAAGGAAACTTGTTAGGGACACACAACAAAACTTGTTGTGGTCCCTTACGAGCCGTTTCCTCGCTGTTGAGCCAGAAAGTCATAAGCCACTGGCAGACAGAGTGGCTGGAATTTTCGGAAAATATGCTGCGGCCTGTGAAATCAACTGTCCGGCTGTGACGATCCTCCTCCTGGTCACGGAAATAGAATAAAGTAGTTAGGACTAGTCTCCGTACACGTCTTTTTCCTATCCGGCTTTTTGCACAGCGAGAGGTTTGTTCCAATAGCCCTCATAATATTTTAACAGTTTTTGCCTTCCCTTCTGATGAGAAGGCAGCGCTTACTTGAAGTGGAGACTTCCCTTGTATTTTTACTGATGACGAGACGAGTGCGAACCGGGATTTAAAATTTTGTGATGTGCCCAGATTCCAACCTAAACTGTTAGTCTGGAACTTTTAGGGAGTTGCAGGGCGGCTGGCGGATCCTTTCTTGTTTGGTGATCCACTAGCAACAATCTTTAAATACCTTTTCCTTGGGCTCTGTTTTTCCTTTTCTTCCTTTTTTTATGAACTGACATAACAAGATTTTATAGTTCGTTTTTATGTGTGTTCAAATGGTTGAGATGGCTCTGATCACTATGGGACTTAACCGTGTGTATGTTTCAAAAGAGAAGTTTTAGCAAATATTTTATCACTTATCCCAAAAGCATTTCAACACTCTTACCCGTTTTAGCCACACTCAACCCTCTGACATTTTAGGCACTAAAGACCTCGAATTCGTATGCCCAAGTAATTGGCCGGCCAGAGTGACCGAGCGGTTCTAGGCGCTACAGTCTGGAGCCGCGCGACCGCTCCGGTCGCAGGTTCGAATCCTGCCTCGGGCATGGATGTGTGTCCTGTCCTTAGGTTAGTTAGGTTTAAGTAGTTCTAAGTTCTAGGGGACTGATGACCACAGTAGTTAAGTCCCCAAAACACTCGTGCGACCTATCCTAAATATTGCTCAATTCTGTGGGATCTTAGGAGTCAGGACTAACGGGGGATACTGAATGTATGCAAAGAATGTCAAGACGAATGGTCACAAATTTGTATGACCAATGGGAGAGCAACATGGAGACGCTGAAAAAGGTGAAGTGGCAAACACTTGAAGGTAGACGGAAACTATCGCGTGAAAGTCTACTTAAAGTCTCAAGAATCACGACACACTACGAAAGAGTTATCCGAATACGACGGAAATCGGTAGATGTGAGGTACATGTACAGACAAACAAATGATTACTGAGCCGTGCTCACTCCCAAGTATGCGTTTTCGTGAACGTCGCTGTCTATCTGTGTTCGGTTTCCCGCCCTTGTCGCGGTTACGTCGTGGTTCTTCTTCCTTCTACGTGTGGCAGCAGTGATGTGTATCGATATTTGCGCCGTGTACTATCTTTGGGTTGGTGCATAGTTTCCGGCTAGGGGGTCTGGAGGGAGTGGGTCGGTTGTTGCGGACGAGGGAAGTTATCTCCGCGCGGTGCAGTCGACTGGGGCCGCTGGCAGCCCCTGTGCAGTGTCGCAGCGTGTGTGGAGCTGCCCGATCGCTACGAGCTTCGTGGTTCACTGACCCAGGACGTCAAAGTTGAGTAGTGGTTTCAACTACCCAAGCCACGTCCTTTCATGTTGGGGTGGTTCGTTTGCTGTTGGGGAGGTTTTCCTGTGAGCAACACCGAGTATTTCTACTGCTGAAATTTAGCCGCCATACGGTGCAATTAACTATTTTGGTTGACTACAATTCGAGTGCACCAGTGGAATTTTCTGTCTTGTGGCCGTTAGTGTTCTGATTATCTGCCCTGGGCACTAGCGTAATTTCAGGCAGCATCCTTTCCTCACTCATTGTCGCTGTCCAATATGATGTGTAATTTTGACAGCTAATACATACTCCATTGTGGATTATCACATTTGTAACCTTTTCTGTTTGAGTTCTCATGTGCTCATTGATGGGAAGCAAGTCGTTGTGTTGGTCGGTCCGTGGCTGTCCCCTGGTTGGGTTCCGACGGATCAAGTGTAGTTAGGTTCACCACCTGTGTCGCCTAAGTGAACGAGGGCAGACCGACCTCCCTGGAGGCTTCTGAGTGCCACCGGTGTTTAATTATCTGTTTCTAGCTGCTTAAAATTTAAGGCTTATGGTTATATTTTTCTTAAAAATTTTGCAAAATTAGTTCTTTAATTTATCTTTCAAGCTTAAACATTGCGGCCTTCTGCCTTTAAAAGATTATGGTAATATATTTTAAAAGTTTGAAACTTAATTGTGGCCTTCAGCCACTGGTATTGCACCACGCGTATGTTTGTTCTATCTACTTTGCTGTGATGTATTTTTCAATTATTTTATTGCTGTCTTAATTCGAGTTCATCTTGTTGATTTGTTAAGATTTCTTGTTTTCCGACCGTTGTGGCCGAGCGGTTCTAGGCGCTATAGTCTGAAACCACGCGACCGCTACGGTCGCAGGTTCGAATCCTGCCTCGGGCATGGATGTGTGTGATGTCCTGAGGTTAGTTAGGTTTAAGTAATTCTAATTTCTAGGGGACTGATGACCTCAGCAGTTAAGTCCCATAGTGCTCAGAGCCATTTGAGCCATTTCTTGTTTGGAAGCCTTCAGCCGTGACAGAGTTGCATTCGGTGAAGGTCCGGCTATGTGCCGCTTTTGTTGTAAAAGTGTTAGTAAATTACAATTAGGAGCCGAAACTGACCCCAACCTTATTTGGCCCTTTTGTGACAACAACGACTCTGTACTATTGTACAAATAAGTAATTCTTTTCATATGATTTTACGATAAACTTGTGTAATTGATGTCCTGATTTCATTTCTTTTTGTTTCATGCCATTATGTTAAGAAAACTGTAAATAAGTTTCAATGTGAATATTAATGTCTATGCCGGCCGCGGTGGTCTCGCGGTTCTAGACGCGCAGTCTAGAACCGCGCGACTGCTACGGTCGCAGGTTCGAATCCTGCCTCGGGCATGGATGTGTGTGATGTCCTTAGGTTAGTTAGGTTTAAGTAGTTCTAAGTTCTAGGGGACTGATGACCACAGCTGTTAAGTCCCATAGTGCTCAGAGCCATTTTATTAATGTTTATGTCAAATGTCAAGTAATATTGTAATAGAATTGAAATGTAACAAAATTTGAAACTGTTGTAAGATGTTTAAAATTGTAACTGTGCGTCTGGAGAATGCAAAACCTCTGGTGAATACCCGGTCTGTCAGGGAGCGGTAAAAGGTGGATGGCAGGCGAGCGCGGGAAAACGCGCGCGGGCACTGCACGGCACAACGGGCTCAGCAGTAGTAGTTGGAGTTTGGCACTGGTCTGAGCAACACCTTCTGGAGCGAGGAGGCTCTCCTGGAAGATATAGCTTCACTGAGCCTCGGGTATGCCGTTCCAACGCCCACACAGCATGGCAAAATTTCATAGGCACTAAATGGAGAAGTATTGCGACGCTAAGAAGAATTAAAGTGCCGATACGTCAAGAGCCATAGCTGTGGTTGTATGTGTGCTCTGTGCCTCGCTATCTTGCCACCCGCCAACCGCCGCATCGATACTAGCAGGTTGAAACTTTCAGTACTGTATTCGTATGGATCAGAGAGTGAACTGTGTTTGTTTGGTGCAATAATAACCTAAATTTTACCAGAAGTTTCCCATCAATTAGCCGGCCGAGGCGGCCGAGCGGTTCTAGGAGCTACAGTCTGGAACGGCGCGACCGCTATGGTCGCAGGTTCGAATCCTGCCTCGGGCAAGGATGTGTGTGATGTCCTTAGGTTAGTTAAGTTTAAGTAGTTCTAAGTTCTAGGGGACTGATGACCTCAGCCGTTGAGTCCCATAGTGCTCAGAACCATTTGAACCTACCCAAGTACGACTCACGCCCCGTCCTCACTGTGGTGTCACCGCCAGACACCACACTTGCTGGGTGGTAGCCTTTAAATCGGCCGCAGTCTGTTAGTATACGTCGGACCCGCGTGTCGCCACTATCAGTGATTGTAGACCGAGCGCCGCCACACGGCAGGCCTAGAGAGACTTCCTAGCACTCGCCCCAGTTGTACAGCCGACTTTGCTATCGATGGTTCACTGACAAAATACGCTCTGATTTGCCGAGACGATAGTTAGCATAGCCTTCAGCTACGTCATTTGCTACGACCTAGCAAGGCGCCATTACCAGTTACTATTGATATTGTGAATAATGTACAGTCAAGAGCGACGTTCACCATTTATGGATTAAAGTTAAATATTCCACCAGCTACGTCCGTTTTTTCTAAAGTCTAATTTCCTTTTCCTGTTCCAGACCTCACGCCAGCATGAACTAAAACGCGTGCCTTTCGGCTTCCTCTAGTAACCCGGTGTTGGCTCTCCTGCCAACCCACAACACTCACAGCTTTACGCTATTTTGTCGAAAGTCGACATGTTAAGAAACGTGGCTGTTGTACTTAAGGTTTATAATTTATATAAAAACAGCTACCAGCCACATGTATGGTTTAAAAAGGTTTATTATCTTCAGACCATGACCGGTTTCGGATTTTTCTTTACAAATCCATCTTCAGATGGCAGATTACAAGCATTCTTAGTTGGACCTAGTTTTGTTTGTGTTATTCGTTTGCTGCACTGGGAAAGAAAAGAAATATTTTTGTTGTCATATCGGTAATGGTATTTTTACGAAAGATTTACTTCTTTTACAAAATCTAATTGCTCATGAGATGGTTTTTATAAACATTAGTAAACTTGCAGGTCGGTGTACTTACGAGCTGTGTAGTTCTGCCTGACGAAATATTCGTGCGTTTATGTTTTCGAACGCAAGCTTAATACACTTTTCAATATGCACTATGTCAGTGCTATTCCAGTCAATGGACGTCACTTTCAACCTCATCATCCTAATTACACATGCAGCACACACGAATAACGTTTACAAAACCAACAACCACAGGTGTTACCATCAGTAACACATCCTGTCACCCGAACCAACATAAGATGGCTAATTTCCGGTCAATGTTACATCGTATGCATAAAGTCCCCCTCACCCCCACTGAACAGCACAAAGAAATCAGCATAATCAAATCAATTGCCCAAAATAATGGCTATGATGCTTCAATCATAGACACACTCTCTCAAAAAACAAAAGTAAAAATTGCTAGCAATAAGTCTTTGCAACAAGCAACAGCCACAATAACTATGAAAGACAAAAAATCAGTAAAATATGTAGCCCTACCATATATAGGCCCACTTTCATATAAAATTTCCAACTTATTCAAGAAGAAGAATGTCAAAATTAGTTTCTCTACCAATAACAAACTCCAACAAAGAGTCATACACTCACTCCCACACAATAACATACCCCATAAAAGATCTGGAATTTATAAACTCAAGTGTAACAACTGTCTTAAATTCTACATTGGCCAAACAGGTAGAGCTTTTGAAACAAGATTCAAGGAACACCTTGATGCCCGACGTCTGAAAAACCTAAGCAAATCTGCTTTTGCCACCTATCTTGCAGAAAACAATCATACAGTTGAGAATATAGAAAACAACCTGCAGATATTACACCTCAAAGACAAAGGTTTCACATTGAATCTCCTAGAGGAGATTGAGATTCATACACATAAAAACAGGTTCCCTGATCTCATTTTGAATGAACAGACAGAGTCAGTTAACACCCCCTTCTTAAATAACTTTGAAGAAGCTTTTACTTTTTTAAAATAACTTAAGCCCAATATTCCATCAAAAACAGTCAGTATACAGGCCCCAAAAACTGCTTATATGTCATTGAAAAATTGCATAATGAAAACATGTGCATTGCATATTATGTCATATATTAGAATTTATCTCCTACAATTGTAACAACTAATTAGTAATACACAGTAATTCTGTACTACATATACTGTTTGTAATCTAATTTGTATGTAATTTTATTTATTCCGTTTTAGATTAATTTCATACAACAGCAAAGAGATATTTTACTGTACCCATATCGACTATACAGCATCTGTAAGTTAACATCGTTATGACTGTAAGCTCTTTGCAAATATTGTTCTCGTTTGTAATGTGAAGCTGGGCCATGTTTTGTAAACGTTATTCGTGTGTGCTGCGTGTGTAATTAAGATGATGAGGTTGAAAATGACGTCCATTGACTGGAATAGCACTCACATAGTGCATATTGAAAAGTGTATTAAGCTTGCGTTCGAAAACATAAACGCACGAATATTTCGTCAGGCAGAACTACACAGCTCGTATGTACACTAACCTGCAAGTTTACTAATGTTTATAAAAACCATCTCATGAGCAATTAGATTTTGTAAAAGATGTAAATCTTTCGTAAAAATACCATTACCGATATGACAACAAAAATATTTCCTTTCTTTCCCAGTGCAGCAAACGAATAACACAAACAAAACTAGGTCCAACTAAGAATGCTTGTAATCTGCCATCTGAAGATGGATTTGTAAAGAAAAATCCGAAACCGGTCATGGTCTGAAGAAATATAAACCTTTTTAAACCATACATGTGGCTGGTAGCTGTTTTTTATATAAATTATAAACCTTACTGCTTTAATTCTGCCAGTACCTCGTCTCCTCGGCGTGCTAGGGTAGCTCAGACGGTAGAGCACTTGCCCGCGAAAGCCAAAGGTCCCGAGTTCGAGTCTCGGTCCGGCACACAGGAAGTTTCAAAGATTAGAATGATAACAGCGCTTACAGACGCGTTTAAATAGTGATTCTTTGCGCGCTCCATGTGTAAATGGAGCGGGAAGCAGCTCTAGTAACTGGTGCAATAAGCGTTTCCCTCTGACACGCTCTTCACGGCGGTTTGCAGAGTTTGGACGCAGACGTGGATGCAGATAGCAGAATTTTCCAGGGAAGGGCGTCCAGCTGGGGCGCGTGGCGTGTGTGTCGGCGGCGCGCCGCGCGTTATCGTGGCCAGCTCGGCAGGCGCGCTCCGCGACCTACGGCACTGGCCGCGGAATGGGGTCAGCCCTAGCGGAACGCGGACGCGCGGCCCAGGCCTGCTACCGGCCTCCGTAGATCACGGCCAGGCGTCGCCGGCGGTCACACTGCCAAGCGCGCGCCGCCGACGTGCTCAGAGGGAAAGGCTCTGAGCAGCACCGCCTACACTACAGGCCTGCGCGCACACTTGTGACGTCACATACTGATGGCCGGGTCTGTATCGTAACGCTCCTGTTGAGCACTCTGGAGCTATACGAACTTTACGAGTTTTACAGCTGAGACCGCATAGCGATTCTGTTGCTTTTCTCTTCTACATGGCCTTGTAATGAAAATTTGGAAATTTATATCACTGCGTAAAGTAACTGAACAAAACTGCCCTATGTTATTTCAAGATGTAAAATTATTTTGACGATTTGCCTTCAATACGCGTTTCTAGGCTTGAATACAAACTGTAATTTTAAATTCTGTCTTTTACCTCAGGAGCTACGTTTTCTTGCAGTAAAAAATCGGCAATATGCGACAACAAGCAGACGTTTTCGGTTTTAAATAAACCAGCTGGAGCTCATACAGAATTTAAGAATTTGTTTCCCCGGTTATTTTCGTATATTTTCCTCTCCACTTCAAAATTTGCTGACCTCACACGAAACTCAGATCATTCGACGAAGTGAAGCACCTCCTGACATAATGTTTAATAAATCAAAACACCCGAAAAAATATTTTATTTCCCTGTTTCTCCAGAACTTTAGACCTTAAACATGAAAAGATTGTTTCTGCTATATCTTTGACTAAAATTCGTGTCACAGAGCGCTGTTAATTTAATCACAATGCACTTACCTCGAAATTCTGCTTTATATACTGCCTAATCTGTCGAACACTGAATTCATTAAAACAATTTTCTAAGGTAGTTTACTCAAATTGAAATAATTTCCGAATAGCTATATAAGTACTGAAAACTCAATAATCTGGTAGGAATGATAAGGAATACTAAACATTTTCGAACCACACTAATTAATATAACTATTCTGTGTGACAATAGTTGCAAATATGAGAGACATTTCACAGCCAGATTCGTATTAACCTCGCAGCAATGGTCCAGAATTAAGAAACAAATTATACTGGTACATAGTAAATAACTGTTTTTAAAAACAATTGGCAAATGTGGTGCAATGGAAACAAATAACATGATATAATTTTTTGTCACTTACCCTTGAATGATGCGTAGACACAAATTCCTGTCTGGGAATAGCTGCAATCTAGCGATTTCTCAAATTCACACATTTGGGAAATCGAAACATGTGCACTTTCATGCCTTTTTGGGATTTATAATTTCCCTGGCAAAAGGGAACGCAACACTTATATCTCATACTTCGAAGAACTGTAAGCGAATACTGTATGAAATCTATATCAGTTTCACGTGGCACACACTTTCAACACAACATACATGTCAACTGGACTGCGGACTAAAGATAAGATGGCCAACAGTTTGTGACGTCACGTGACAATATGGCCGCTGTGCGTAGGCCTTGTATCTAGAAGGCTTTGCTTTGAGTCACCGCGCTCTCCCATTAGCGACACTCTCGAAGACTGGCAGTTTCTGCAAGGATGGTTTTCGACCTTCAGATTTACTTATTCACTCGCGTTAGTAGCCTACCTTTACAGTGCACACAGTTTTGCGCATTACACTGGGTGAAAATTATTTATACTGGCCAACTCTGGACTGTGTTGGCAATGGTTGTGCATGGGCCGCTCGATCCCCTAATCTGACAGCTCTGGACTTTTCTGTCTGAGAAGAGATTTGCAATCTTGTGTAAAAAACTCCTGTTAAACCAGAAGAGCATCTGACTGCCCAGATACTAGCAGCAGCAAGGGAGATTAAGGACACTCTTGCAGTCTTTTATCACGTCAGACCAACACCGACTCAAAGGAAGGCATCGGTGCTTGTTCGTGACGTCACGTCGGCTAGGTACGGCGAACGCCAGGTCTGTTGCTGGCATACTCATAATGGTGGTGTCTCCCTCTCTAACACAGGAAAACGTGAAACTATTGGCGGTAGTTGACCAATACACATTGTTCTGAGAGATTTCTGCAATCAATTAATTATGCAATTCATTACACTTCTGAACTTAAATTTCCACCTGTTTTAAGGATTGACATACAAAAACAACTTCATGGTCCAGCAGCAACAGAATTCGTGCTTATTTACCTTATTTGTAAATCTGAGGAAGATACGTTTGTACTGGGTTGCTTTTAGAAGAAATTGTGAACGTATTGGTGCTCCTCTTTAGGTATCTTGTTTGATATGGGGTGAGGAACACTGAATGTTAATGAAATATCTTGCGATTGTACACGTTGGGGGAGGGGGTGGGGGACAGAAGAAGATGCAAAAGAGAAATACTTGTTTTATCAAATAAATTTTTTTATCTTATAAAGTTTCTCCTTTCTGTTGCAAGAGGGGAATATTTATCTTTTCTAATGTGCATGTTTAAAAAAGTTTAAGCTCAGCAGTATTTTCGATGTATGAAGCTATTTTGTTTCCTGTTTACAATTCCTTTCGTTGAAAACGACTGTAATCTAATGAATGGCAACAGTTGGATATTTACACATGTAAATTAGTTCACATTTCCAGTGACGGTGTCAAACGAAAATAAATAAATAAAAGAAACGAGTTAATTGTAAATGGGTTGGGGTAAGTTTCGATAGCAAAATGGTTCAAGTAAAAAAAGTTACTTGAATGTAAAATTTCCGAAGCTTGAAATGGGGCAAAGCGTCATCTCATATTGATCTACGTTTGTTTCGACAGGATTCAGTAATACTGAACTATGATATTCATTTGTAGCTTTACGATATTAAGAAAATCTTTCATCTAAATGAAACTGCAGAATCCTAAACAATACCAAACATTTTGTCCAAAAATAACAGATTTATGTGATAAGCACGCCCAGGCGTTCCTGCCTGCAAAAGACCTGGCGTTCGCCGTGCCTAGCTGACGTGACGTCACCAACAAGCGCCGAGGCCTTCATTTGAGTCGGTGTTGGTCACACAGAACTTTACCCACCGGCGCAACCTCTGTTTACAGGTCGACAGAGGCATTTTTGAACCTCTACAGCAGGGGCGGCCAAGATTTCAGCTCGCGGACCGTAACCGGACACGAGCGCCGAGGCAATCAGTCTCGCTGAACATTTCTCCCAGTGTCACGCCACGCAGTCTGACACCGAGGATGGAGAAAGAGTGCGAAACTCTCAACCTTCTGCATTTAAATGGCAGTGCAGTCGCACTGTATACAACCTGGTTTTATATTTCACACTTCTGAACAACACAGATCACAAACAAAACAAATTTTCTGTATTACACTACTGACCATTAAAATTGCTACACCACGTGCTACAGAGGCGAAATTTAACTGACAGGAAGAAGATGCTGTGATATGCAAATGATTAGCTTTTCAGAGCATCCACACAAGGTTGGAGCCAGTGGCGACACCTACAACGTGCTGATATAAGGGAAGTTTCCAACCGATTTCTCATACACGAACTGCAGTTGACCAGCGTTGCCTGGTGAAACGTTATTGTGATGCCTCGTGTAAGGAGGAGAAATGAGTATCATCACATTTCCGACTTTGATAAAGGAAGGAGTCTAGCCTATCGCGATTGAGGTTTATCGTATCGTGACATTGCTGCTCGCGTTAGTCGAGATCCAATGACTGTTAGCAGAATATGGAAACGGTGGGTTCGGGAGGGTAATACGGAACGCCGTGCTGGATTCAAAAAATGGTTCAAATCGCTCTGAGCACTATGGGACTTAACATCTGTGGTCATCAGTCCCCTAGAACTTAGAACTACTTAAACCTAACTAACCTAAGGACATCACACACATCCATGCCCGAGGCAGGATTCGAACCTGTGACCGTAGCAGTCTCGCGGTTCCGGACTGCGCGCCTAGAACCGCTAGACCTGCTGCATTCCAACGGCCTCGTATCACTAGCAGCCGAGATGACAGGCATCTTATCTGCTTGGTTGTAACGGATCGTGCAGCCACGTCTCGATCCCTGAGTCAACAGATGGGGACGTTTGCAAGACAACAACTATTTGCACGAACAGTTCGGCGACGTTTGCAGCAGCATGGACTATCAGCTCGGAGACCATAACTGCGGTTACCCTTGACGCTGCGTTACAGAAAGAAGCACCAGAGATGGTGTACTCAACGACGAACCTGGTTGCACGAATGGCAAAAAAATATTTTTTCGGATGAATCCAGGTTCTGTTTACAGCATCATGATGGTGGCATCCGTGTTTAGCGACATCTCGGTGAACGCACATTGGAAGCGTGTATTCGTCATCGCCATACTGGCGTATCACCTTGCGCGATGGTATGGGGTGCCAGTGGTTACACTTCTCGGTCACCTCTTGTTCGCATTGACAGCACTTTGAACAGTGGACGTTACATTTCAAATGTGTTACGACCCGTGGCTCTACCCTTCATTCGATCCCTGCGAAACCCTACATTTCAGCAGGATAATGAACTACCGCATGCTGCAGGTCCTGTACGGGCCTTTCTGGATACAGAAAATGTTCGACTGCTGCCCTGGCCAAGACTTTCTCCAGATCTCTGCCCAATTGAAAACGTCTGGTCATTGGTGGCCGAGCAACTGGCTCGTCACAATACACCAGTCACCACTCTTGATGAACTGTGGTATCGTGTTGAATCTGCATGGGCAGCTGTACCTGTACACGCCATCCAAGCTCTGTTTGACTCAATGCCCAGGCGCATCAAGAGGTGGTTGTTCTGGGTATCTATGCACCCAAATTGCGTGAAAATGTAATCACATATCAGTTCTAGTATAATATATTTGTCCAATGAATACTCATTTATCATCTGCATTTCTTCTTGGTGTAGCAATTTGAATGGCCATTATTGTAGTGATGCGTTAACGTTGTCTCTTGATAATAAAAAATTAAAACGTATTTGTGTTACATTTTATTCTCATACGAAAACACATTAGAAAGAGTGTTTTCATGGCCCCATGTAACTTCACCAGAAGCCCGTTAGTTTAATTTACTTTCATCCAGAGAAAAAACTATGTACCAATTTAAAAAATTCTCACAGGAAGATATTTGTGTTGTGTCCTGTGTAACCTCCCAGAGCTTGTCGGTTTAAATAATTTTCACCCTATACGCAAGATTTAAGAAATAGAACATTCAGGAATATCGTTCAAAAATTTGTAAATCGGATGCGGAATTCGTCCGAAATGGAGTTACATATAGGGCACTGTCGTTTGCAAGCATAAGGTTCTGCGCTGAACAGGAAAATAGACAAAGAGAACAGTGGCACAGGGGTTCTACGATTTGGTCTTCTCCACACTCACATGTAAAACCTGACAATTTAAGGGAGGAATTCGCCCTAGGGAGGAATTCGCCCTAGCGAAGAGGCAAAGGACCTCCAAACACAGCATTACTCATCTTTGGCGCTTGTAAGGTTTTCTCGTGTTTCATCCAGTCTGTTGTATGGATTTCTATCGAGAAAGTCTTGTCCTGTCTGGAGGGAGTTTCAAAGGCTCTGCTGTTCGAAGCAAACTTTCTCCTGAGTTTACTCTCGGCTGAGGTAGTTCTTGGCAAAAGAGTTGGTGACAGCCTATACATTAATAGTGTGGTTTGGTCATTTCAGTCTGCATTATGTATTATCCAAAAGCGAAAAACTGAAGAAAGGAAAATAAGAGTAATTATTAGCGATCGATTCAAAAAACAAGTTTACTGTTATCAGTGATAATGTAATTTAATTCCACTAAGCGTTTCAGTGTTTAAACCTTCATCACCACGTCATTTCTGTCTTAATAAAACATGTATATGTTGTGTTTACGACTTTGGAGTACCCTGTGATACTGTGTAGCGCAAGAAGACAAAAAAAAGAAAAACATAATTTTTGTCCACGGCCCGATCTTTTGTGGATACCTTTCATTGAAAATATGAACAAAAACGAAAATGTAAAATGTAAAAATCCTCTAGTTGTCGTCGACTACATTTTCTGTCTCCTTGCATCATGTACATCATCACACGCAATTTGTAAACATCGAAGGGAGCAAAAATGACATCTAAAATCTAGTAAATGCACAGAACATATAAAATAATGATGTTGCCAACAGTGGCAGTAAAACAAAAAGAAAACACTATTTTGAAACAAGTCCCAAAACATTGTGGAGGTCTTTTGTTGGAGAGATGAAACGAAATGTCAATGTAAACAACCCCAGTGCCTCAGAGTGTTTTCTCTTTACATAACTTCATATTTCGTATGTGAGGTAACACGACAGAAGAAGGAGCCTGTGACCACTGAACGTATTTTTATTTTTACATTGAAATTTATGATTTTTTTCAGAGACCTCTACTATGAACGATGTGCTAAAATAGTGATTTGTTTTGTTTTACTCCAGTAGAGAGTCCCACATATCACCCAGAATTCGTAAACAAGATACATGCATGACCGTATTATATCACATAAATGCACATCAGGTGTAAACTTCTGAAACTCTTAGTAGAAGTAAAATGAATTGCGAATGGGAACAGTAAACTTATTGTTTCAATCCACGTGGCGGTGAAACTTAACCAAAAACGTTCGTATTTAAAGTTATTAGCCATTTTTGCAGATCAGTGATCAGTGACTGTGTCATAATAACTGATAAATGCTGGTGACGTTGTCTCTCTGTGGGGCGGCGATTAGTTGTAAAAATAAATTGCTGTATAAATGCTTGCATGTTGAATCCGTTTCAGGCTTTTAGAATGTTGTTAATGCTGTCTTTCGCCATTCTCAACACTGGCTCTCTATTTACTTTTTAGCACCCAGAAAGTGATTTAACAAAACGTGAAGCCTGTAATTAGAGTTCCTAGTGCCCACTTCATCTGAGAATACCATTATAGCTGCAGCTTATAGCTCTGAGGAATTAGGAGATTGTCCGGGATTTCTAATCAAAAACGGTTTTCCAAAATAGTTGAGTATATTCTGAAATTCACTGATAAAAAACACAAGTTTCCCTACAACCTAACTAACAGAGCAGTTCAGAGTCTAATGCGCTGATGCAACTATAAATGTCCGAATTAAATGTTAAAAAGAATGCTCGCCATAATTTGATGAGAGTATTTCATCAAACGCCACGCTAAATAATTGGTAGAATGTCTGTTCCGCGACGGCACGTGAAAATACGACAATACGCAAACTGAAACTAGATAATGAAAACCATCCCAGAATTAACCCTTCACTTGAAATGATTTCATGGTTCCGCGTATCTCTAGTAACTTAATACGGCACCCGAGGCTGTTTGTAGCAGTGATACCGATGCGACGCGACTCCCGACACAGATGGCGTGTTATTCAGCGTCTGAAGAGAACTGGAGCCTTCCTTCCTCGCGCAGCGTTCTTATAAATATAGCCGCGGTGCGGACGGCTAAGGGAACGCCTGATCAAATCGGCTCTCCCGACTAGCCGCTGGGCTAGTAACGCACCACTTCAAGTTACATAATAATTTATAGCTTCTTTTGCTGATGGCCGATGAAGCTCTTAATTTAAACGTGCATTCAGCACGCAGGTAAGTATTGATAATAAAATTTTGACGTGGCTAAGTTAAATATTTTGGGCGAGAGAATTAATTTAATTACACTGCACGCAGTAGATGAGCTCTGAACTGGCCCTTTTGGGATCCGCTATCGCCATAATTTTATAGGTATTCAAAAGAAACTTTTCATATCTTCATAGTCATAGCGGACCCTCAACCTATTTAAATCTAAACATCCTAGCCTTATTTATTAGCCTACTTAATCTATCTTGCTTCCTTTAGTTTTGAGACGAAAACCAGAAAATCATGAATTTCCACTAAAGTCTTAATTTGTGAAATCCAAAGTACTGTTTTTATTAAATCACTATGAAAGATGAATCTAAATATAAATTTTGAAGTCTCTAGCTCTTTTCTGTTGTGCCAATGATTTTTTTAGAAAACGTCCAAATTTCGAAAATGGCTCAAGTTAGCGAACTGATATTTAACACACATTAATTTAGTATTATTCCTGACATGCTAGAAAAGTTTTAGGTCATTTGCTTGATTTTTAAGGTATTGCGCAACATTTATGACGTCAGAGCTAGTTACAGTAGACTGGCTGGCACACAATGGAAACTGATGTGAATTTACTACAGCGTGAGTAGGCTGCTTCCCTACATCTCGCAATATTTATGAATGACCTTCCGACATTAATCGAGGCATGCAGCTCATTTAAATGCACACATCAAAAATAGTTTTGCATCACGTCGGTTCCGAGAGTTCCGGAACCTGTACAGAAAATTAGAATATAGATCAACATAAACATCATTCCACTCTTTTTACTGCTCATGAAAACCACACACTGCATGTTGTACCACCATACAGCGAGACCTTCAGAGGTGCTGGTCCAATTTGCTGTACGCACCGGTACCTCTAACACCCAGTAGCACGTCCTCTTGCGTTGATGCATGCCTGTATTCGTCGTGGCGTACTATTCACAAGTTCATCAAGACACTGTTGGTTCAGATTGTCACACTCCACAACGGTGATTCGGCGTAGTGGTTGGTGAGTCACGTCGTCCATAAACAGCCCTTTTCAATCTATACCAGGCATGTCTGGAGAACACGCTAGCCACTCTAGTCGAGAGATATCGTTATCGTGGAGGAAGTCATTCACAAGATGTGCACGATGGAGCGCGAATAGTCGTCCGTGAAGACGAATTCCTCGCCAATATGCTGCGGATATGATTGCACTATCGGTCTGAGGATGATACTGACGTATCGTACAGCCGTCATGGCGCTTCCCATGACCACCAGAGGCGTACGTCAGCCCCACTTAACGCCTCCCCAAAACAGCAGGGAACCTCCACCTTGCTGCACTCGCTGGACAGTGTGTCTCAGGCGTTCAGCCTGACGGGGTTGCCTCCAAACACGTCTCCGACGATTGTCTGGTTGAAGGCACATGCGACACTCATCGGTGAAGAGAACGTGATGCAATCCTGAGCGCCGTTCTGCATGTTGTTGGGCCCATCCGTACCGCGCTGCATGGTATCGTGGTTCCAAAGACAGACCTCAACATGAACGTCGGGAGTGAAGTTGCGTATCATGCAGCCTATTGCGCACAGTTTGAGTCGAAACACGGCGTCCTGTGGCTGTGCAAAAAGCATTATTCAACGAGGTGGCGTTGCTATCAGCGTTCCGTAGGTTGCGGTCATCCACTGCAGTAGTAGCCCTTGGGCGGCCTGAGCGAGGCATGTCATCGACGGTTCCTGTCCGTCTGTATCTCCTCCATGTCCGAACAACATCGCTTTGAAACTTCCTGGCAGATTAAAACTGTGTGCCCGACCGAGTTCGAATCTCGGTCGGGCACACAGTTTTAATCTCCCAGGAAGATTCATTTCAGCGCACACTCCGCTGCAGAGTGAAAATTTCATTCTGGAAACATCCCCCCTCCACAGTATACTTTCTTTCAGGAGTGCTAGTCCTACAAGGTACGCAAGAGAGCTTCTGTAAAGTTTGGAAGGTAGGCGACGAGATACTGGCAGAGGTAAAGCTGTGAGGACCGGGCGTGAGTCGTACTTGGGTAGCTCAGTCGCTAGAGCAATTGCCAGCGAAAGGCAAAGGTCCGGAGTTCGAGTCTCGGTCCGGCACACAGTTTTAATCTGGTAAAAATGTCTTCCTCACGTAAGAACACCTTACAAGCTTCGTTCAGACTGTACTTCACTGTAGATAACGGCATCATTTGCGAAAAGTTCAAAAATGGTTCAAATGGCTCTGAGCACTAAGCGACTTAACTTCTGAGGTCATCAGTCGCCTAGAACTTAGAACTACTTAACCTAAAGACATCACACACATCCATGCCCGAGGCAGGATTCGAACCTGCGACCGTAGCGGTCGCTCGGCTCCAGACTGTAGCGCCTAGAACCGCACGGCCACTCCGGCCGGCTGCGAAAAGTCTGAGGTTACTGTTAATATTGTCAGGAAGATCGTTATTATACAAAGTGAACAGCAAGGAAGCCAACGTTTCTCCGTGGGGTACACCCAAAGTTACACTACTGGCCACTAAAATTGCTACACCAAGAAGAAATGCAGATGATAAACGGATATTAATTGGACAAATATATTGTACTAGAACTGACATGTGATTACATTTTCACGCAACTGAGAAATCAGTACCCAGAACAACCACCTCTGGCCGTAATTTTCTGTGTCCAGAAAGGCCCGTACAGGACTTGCAACATGCGGTCATGCATTATCCTGCTGAAATGTAGGGTTTCGCAGGGATCGAATGAAGGGTAGAGCCACGGGTCGTAGCACATCTGAAATATAACGTCCACTGTTCAAAGTGCCGTCAATGCGAACAAGAGGTGACCGAGACGTGTAACCAATGGCACCCCATACCATCACGCCGGGTGCTACGCCAGTATAGCGATGACGAGTATACGTTTCCAATGTCCGTTCACCGCGATGTCGCCAAACACGGATGCGACCATCATAATGCTGTAAACAGAGCCTGGATTCATCCGAAAAAATGACGTTTTGCCATTCGAGCACCCAGGTTCGTCGTTGAGTACACCATCGCAGGCGCTCCTGTCTGTGATGCAGCGTCAAGGGTAACTGCAGCCATGGTTTCCGAGGTGATAGTCCATGCTGCTGCAAACGCCGTAGAACTGTTCATGCAGATGGTTGTTGTCTTGCAAACGTCTCCATCTATTGACTCAGGGATCGAGACGTGGCTGCACGATCCGTTACAGCCATGCACTTAATGCCTGTCATCTCGACTGCTAGTGATACGAGGCCGTTGGGATCGAGCACGGCGTTCCGTATTACCCTTCTGAATCCACCGATTCCATATTCTGCTAACAGTCATTGGATCTCGACTAACGCGAGCAGGAATATCGCTTTACGAAAAACCGCAATCGCGATAGGCTACAATCCGACCTTTATCGAAGTCGGAAACGTGATGGTTCGCATTTGTCTTCCTTACAGGAGGCATCACAACAACGTTTCACCAGACAACGCCGGTCAACTGCTGTTTGTGTATGAGAAATCGGTTGGAAACTTTCTTCATGTCATGTCAACACGTTGTAGGTGTCGCCACCTGCGCCAACCTTGTGTGAATGCTCTGAAAAGGTAATCATTTGCATATCACAGCATCTTCTTCCTGTCGGTTAATTTTGGCGTGTGTAGCACATCATCTTCGTGGTGTAGCGATTTTAATGGCCAGCAGTGTACTTCTACACCTGTCGGTGAATCTCCATCCAAGATAACCGAAGCGTCCACGCTAGCGAGAAACATTCCAGTCACATACTTGGACCGATATCCCTCTTGCAGGTAGGTAATTGTTTTTATAATGTGGAGTGAACTCTAGGATTTGCTGATTGATGGGACTACATAAAGGTGTGAGGTTGGCGTCGGGCAGGCCGCGGCCCCTCGAGATGAATGAAGGAGGGCGGAAGCGAGTGGGCTTCCCACGGCCGCGCGCGCCTTTGTAGCGGGGAGGCCCGGCATTGTGCGCGCTTTGTGCCCAGATAAACCGGGCTTCCTGCTGCTAATGCTTCCGGCCCGTACCTGCCGGCAGAGTCGCCGAAGAATGAGCAGCGCGGCCAAAGGAGACCTCAGGTGTGAACCCGGCGGCCGCCTCGCCGCTTGTGCGGGGATTAACGTCACGCGCCCCTCAATGGCGGCCGTGGCAGGCGCGCACTATCCCGCGTTTCCCCCGCGCTGGCTTTCCGCCCCCTCCACCTCCCGCTGCCTGTGCGACGGGGCTCGACACGAGTTCCCGATTTAGTTCTCCCTTAATTTTATGCATAGTTTTTCAGTGTTTCGTCCGTGACTGTTTCACTTTCGTAAAATGAAGAACAAACCGCCTTCGGTCACAAGTTGCGTTTATTTACTGCACTATGCATTTCGAGCCCTGGAGGCTCATCTTCAGGTGCCCTTAAGCCCGTCTCACACCGAGGAAGATTCGCTGGCTCGCGCGACGGCTACCTTGCGGGCTCCGTCGTCTGCTAGCGGGCTACCTTGCTGGGAACCTTGTAAGATTTCCAGGATAGGTTCGGTGCTATTTTTCTTGTAAGGTTCCCTGCGTGCCACCTGCGTTGGCATGACGTTTCGTTTGTGACGTCAGTCGCGGAAAGCTTGGGCGGGAAGCCTTTGTTGATAGTCGCTTTCCTGCTGTTGTGAGGTGCAGTAGGAAGTTCGTATAATTATTAAATAATGGCATCGCAGTGGTCCAAGGAAGCGATTAAAGCATTGATATGTACTTATAGGGAAGAACAGTGTCTGTACGTCATGAAGAGCGCAAACTACTATAATAAACACTTGCGTGCAGAAGCACTCGGAAGAGTTGCAAGTGACGTGTGTCTTCTTCGACCATATCGATACATATAAAATTTGCAAAGGATGTACGATCTTCTATCCTATAAAATAAAGTCGTATATTTATAAAGTCAAACAGTAATGAAATGGTGATACTTTTCAAACAAAAGTAGGTGTTATGCGAACTAACCTCAACTCTTTATGAAGCATGGAGAGCACACCTTTTCCAGCGTTTCTCCTCGTAGTACAGTTTTTCGTCAATTCTTCCTTTCTTCTTCTCTCATTAGCATGCATTTCTGCATCGTTTAGCACCAAAACAGCTAATAATGGCAGTTTGCTCTGAACATCTGTACCTGAAGCAGCCATCTTCGCTCGATACAACATGCAGCCGATCACAACACAACTAGTTGCCGATCTTGCACCGTGGGGGAGCTTCGACATGGAAGATAGCCGGCTCCCTTCCCTGCAAGCCGGCGAGCATGCACGCCATCTCGCAAACTTGCGGCGGACATTGCTCCGTGTGAGACGGGCTTTAGCGCTAGAATTTCACCCGGGCCAAGTCCCGCCCATTCAGCCCCCTCCACGCCTATCCATAGGGTAAGGCCCTCCCATAAACAGCCGCCAGTTCCGCAAACTGGAAGCTACAGCAAAGTTGTTATCGTCACAGTCCAACACGTTACACTGTGATGAAATTCAGTAATGTTAATAAGAAATTTCAGTTTTTCTGCATAGTAATATAATATGTATGTGCATTATTAAAGAAATAAAAACATTTGTAGAGAATCACTAAAAAGCACCTGAAGATGAGAGGAATCGTTAGCACTAGGACTTCACCCGGAACTAGTCCCACCCACTCACCCCCGGTTTTCCTGGTCTTTGTTCGGCGCCTGGGCATCGATTCATTTGACCCATGTGGTTTACCGCGTTCAGCTGCACTTGGGGTGAATGTTAAATTAATATCTTGCTAGGTCTTAAATTTTGCCAGGTAGTTAAAAGACACGTTACAAAAACGTGCACAACTGGCCTCAGCTGTGCCAGGTACTTCCACAGCAAACATAAGAGAAAACAATTTAGCACTGAATTCTTTAAATACGAGAATCAGTATTCAGATGAATGGCCTATGAAGAAACATACTTCTATGTGAGAAAAAGCCACCAGCAGAAAAAAAAATAACGAGATGTTATTTACGGGCAATAAGGACAAATTTTCATTAGCTAATTCACTTACTATAACACGTTTATTTGAGGGAAACAGCAGAGCAAACACACAATGCGAAAACAATGGTCTTGAATCTGTCATGTCAGTAATAAAGCCACGGATGCAGTCGAATAACTCTGTTGTCTAAAATCAATGTTATATAGAAATAAGTCAAAGTCGTGTTGTTTGTGTAGGCACTCATAGCAGCTCACGAAAATTAAAGAATATAAGAATGCCATAAAGCAGAAATGCCTAATGAAAGCAGTGAGATATTTGCTTATGTGACATATTTCGTTAGTATTTGCATGGGTAATGTGTGGATTTTAACTTGTAAAATCTTCCTATCTCATACCTGTGCATTATAAACGAGGTTATAAAGAATTGTGACTGTTTCTGTGTGATTAGTGTCCTATACGCTGTTGCAAACGTCTCAGGAAAATAATCTGTCGTTATTCTTTGTCCTGTCTGTTTATAACCAAAAGATTTATTAATTTCGTAAATGTCATTCAAACCATTTTTTATAATAATAATGATGATGTGTGTGTTTGTCACACAGCAGTTATGGAGGAAATAAATGCTGCGGTGTTTCACGGCTGTAAAACGTCCTTAATGCTGTGCTAGTTCTTCTTCCACCGCTAAAACTTTTCAGCAAAACTATTCAGTGAATAACACGCAAAAACAGCTTGAATTGATCTAGCGAGAACAAAGTAATTTTGATGCCCTCTGGTAGTATAGTGAATATTGGTGCTTGTTTCACATGTACTGTCTGAGTTCTGAAAGATAAGTGTCAAGTATTCTGTGGTTCCTCTTCTCCAAGCAAATTATTCTTTGATGGTAGGTTTTTCCCATTTTCTCTTTGGGTGCTTTTTCTCACATAGAAGTATGTTTCTTCATAGGCTATTCATCTGAAAACTGATTCTCGTATTTAAAGAATTCAGTGTTAAATTGTTTTCTCTTATGTTTGCTGTGGAAGTACCTGGCACAGCTGAGAGCAGTTGTGCACGTTTTTTGTAACGTGTCTTTTAACTACCTGGCAAAATTTAAGACCTAGAAAGATATTAATTTAACATTCACTCCAAGTGCAGCCAAACGTGGTAAACCACGTGGGTCAACTGAAACGATGCCCAGGCGCCGAACAAAGACCGGGAAAACCAGGGATGAGTGGGCGGGACTTTTTCTGGGTGAAGTCCTAGTGCTAACGATTCCTCTCATCTTCAGGTGCTTTTTAGTGATTTACATCAGGTTTTTTAGTTCTTTGGCTGTTGATATTACATTTTTGTGTTACAACATGGTATATTGTAGATATAAGTTTAACAGCGCTAATAATATGAAACTAACTTACAGTTTAACATTGTATGATGTCTGCTTCTATTGTGCAGTTGGTATACACAATACACATCTTTAAATTTGCAGTACATACTGGGATATATACATTGTCACACACTTTTTCGCACATTGTAGTAGCAGAATGTAAACATGCCAAAGATTCTCGTTCATACAGATGTTCTACTTCTAAATATAATCGATTTTCTTGTTTCACAGAAGATAATATGATATAGTATTACTAGTACACAGGTATTATTAAAATAATCATTTGGTACCATGTTGTAGGTTGTCAGCTGTTTGTACTATTAGATTTGATTCCTCTGGAAAAAATAAGCCTTTAAAGGTGTTAGAAAAAAATTGTGGCTCCAGAATGAGATTTTCACTCTGCAGCGGAGTGTGCGCTGATATGAAACTTCCTGGCAGATTAAAACTGTCTGCCCGACCGAGACTCGAACTCGGGACCTTTGCCTTTCGCGGGCCAGTGCTCTACTATCTGAGCTACCGAAGCACGACTCACGCCCGGTACTCACAGCTTTACTTCTGCCAGTATCCCGAGTTCGAGTCCCGGTCGGGCACACAGTTTTAATCTGCCAGGAAGTTTCAAAATTGTGGCTGTCAAACTGTGTTTGTTCATTAAACAAGTTTACGGAATATTTTTCTTTGTGTAGCATTATTTCTAACTGTTCTAGTAGATTAAGTTTTTTACTGTTGGGTTCCGTGTGAAGTACAGTTAGGCTGTTGTGGATGTCGTCAAGTCTGTGTTTATTAATATACATGTTGTTAGCTATTGTAGATTTTTCAAAATGGTCTAGTCGAAAGGCGTCGGTGTGTTCTTTATACCGTGTGTGCAAGGTTCTTCCAGTTTTTCCTAAGTAAAATGCAGGGCAATTGTTACATTGTAATTCGGATCCCACACCGTGTACCGCGTGATGAAGAAAAACCCTTCATGTGACGCTTGCGATTTTCTTTTGTTTCTATTTTTCTTCGTAATTTATTCATCAGTTTAGCGCTGCTTCTTTTATTTTAATAAATACAGTAACCAGCCACTCTGTTACGTAATTTTATTTAAACTAATTCGCGTTTCGGGCTTTCACCCATCTTCAGTCTGCGTAATACATTTGTGAGTCTTTAGTCAGTACTTAGTTACAATATCGACAGCAGATTGGCCGCAGCAGCTGCCCTGTTTAAAGTAACAATTTTCTTCAGCTACTACATTTCGCGATTTGTATATTTACGACGTATTGCTGACTGTTTTTACTTACTACTCTGCTTGTTGTTATTCGGATTTTTTGCGTCTATCCATGTGGCACAAACACTTTTTCCTTCGATTTTGAACAGAAACAGCCCAGTATTCACCGTGTGGCCGCGTGACATCCGAAAAAGCCACGTGTCACAAATTATATTTTGCTTGCAGGTTCACCTATGGTCAAAGTTATATTTTGCTGGGTATTCTATATGGTTATTACGAAGAGCGTTCAACAAGTAATACAACACATGTTTTTCATCGGCCAGTTTCGGATGAAAAAATGTGGAATTTGTTGTGTAACATTGCGGAATATCCCGCTTGAGACCATATAGTTTCATAAAGTTCCAGTAGGTGGTGGCGACATACGTAGCCTTCAAGCGGCGTCTATAACAGAGATGCATTCCATTGCCTTTCTTTTGGCGGAAAACCAAAGCATCGTCAGTAGTCATAGGCGCTTGCAGAATGTACAGGGTGGTCCATTGATCGTGACGGGGCCAAATATCTCACGAAATAAGCATCAAACGAAAAAACTGCAAGGAACGAAACTCATCTAGCTTGAAGGGGAAAACCAGATGGTGCTATGGTTGGCCCGCTGGATGGCGCTGCCATAGGTCAAACGGATATCAACTGCGTTTTTTAAATAGGAACCTCCATTTTTATTACATATTCGTGTAGTACGTAAAGAAATATGAATGTTTTAGTTGGACCACTTTTTTCGCTTTGTGGTAGATGGCGCTGTAATGGTCACAAATATATAAGTACGTGGTATCACGTAACATTCCGCCAGTGCGGACAGTATTTGCTCCATGATACATTACCCGTGTTAAAATGGACCGCTTACCAACTGCAGGAGAGGTCGATATCGTGTTGATGTATGGCAATTGTGGTCGAAATGCCCAATGGGCGTATGCTATGTATGCTGCTCGGTATCCTGGACATCATCCAAGTGTCCGGACCGTTCGCCGGATAGTTACGTTATTTAAGGAAACAGGAAGTGTTCAACCACATGTGTAACGTCAACCACGACCTGCAACAAATGATGATGCCCAAGTAGGTGTTTTAGATGCTGTCGCGGCTACTCCGCACATCAGTAGCAGACAAATTGCGCGAGCCGGGAACCTCTAAAACGTCGGTGTTGAGCATGCTACATCCACACCGATTGCACCCGTACCATGTTTCTATACACCAGGAATTGCATGGCGACGACTTTGAACGTCGTGTACATTTCTGCCACTGAGTGTAAGAGAAATTACGGGACGATGTCAGAATTTTGCACGCGTTCTGTTTAGCGACGAAAGGTCATTCACGAACAGCAGTAACGTAAACTGGCATAATATGCACTATTGGCATAATACGCACAATTGGGAAAATCCACGATGGCTGCGACAAGTGGAACATCAGCGACCTTGGCGGGTTAATCTACATCTACATCTACATCTATACTCCGCGAGCCACCTTACGGTGTGTGGCGGAGGGTACTTATTGTACCACTATCTGATCCCCCCTTCCCTGTTCCATTCACGAATTGTGCGTGGGAAGAACGACTGCTTGTAAGTCTCCGTATTTGCTCTAATTTCTCGGATCTTTTCGTTGTGATCATTACGCGAGATATATGTGGGCGGTAGTAATATGTTGCCCATCTCTTCCCGGAATGTGCTCTCTCGTAATTTCGATAATAAACCTCTCCGTATTGCGTAACGCCTTTCTTGAAGTGTCCGCCACTGGAGCTTGTTCAGCATCTCCGTAACGCTCTCGCGCTGACTAAATGTCCCCATGACGAATCGCGCTGCTTTTCGCTGGATCATGTCTATCTCTTCTATTAATCCAACCTGGTAAGGGTCCCATACTGATGAGCAATACTCAAGAATCGGACGAACAAGCGTTTTGTAAGCTACTTCTTTCGTCGATGAGTCACATTTTCTTAGAATTCTTCCTATGAATCTCAACCTGGCGCCTGCTTTTCCCACTATTTGTTTTATGTGATCATTCCACTTCAGATCGCTCCGGATAGTAACTCCTAAGTATTTTACGGTCGTTACCGCTTCCAATGATTTACCACCTATGGCATAATCGTACTGGAATGGATTTCTGCCCCTATGTATGCGCATTATATTACATTTATCTACGTTTAGGGAAAGCTGCCAGCTGTCGCACCATGCATTAATCCTCTGCAGGTCCTCCTGGAGTATGTACGAGTCTTCTGATGTTGCTACTTTCTTGTAGACAACCGTGTCATCTGCAGATAGCCTCACGGAGCTACCGATGTTGTCAACTAAGTCATTTATGTATATTGTAAACAATAAAGGTCCTATCACGCTTCCCTGCGGTACTCCCGAAATTACCTCTACATCTGCAGATTTTGAACCGTTAAGAATGACATGTTGTGTTCTTTCTTCTAGGAAATCCTGAATCCAATCACAAACCTGGTCCGATATTCCGTAAGCTCGTATTTTTTTCACTAAACGTAAGTGCGGAACCGTATCAAATGCCTTCCTGAAGTCCAGGAATACGGCATCAATCTGCTCGCCAGTGTCTACGGCACTGTGAATTTCTTGGGCAATGTATGGTGCGGCATTATGAGAGGAAGGATAATTGGCCCCCATTTTTTCGATGGCAATATAAATGTTGCAATGTATGCTGATTTCCTACGTAATGTTCTACCGATGTTACTACAAGATGTTTCACTGCATGACAGAATGGCGATGTACTTCCAACATGATGGATGTCCGGCACATAGCTCGCGTGCGGTTGAAGCGGTATTGAATAGCATATTTCATCACAGGTGGATTGGTCGTTGAAGCACCATACCATGGCCCGCACGTTCACCTGATCTGACGTCCCTGGATTTTTTTCTGTGGAGAAATTTGAAGGATATCTGCTATCGTGATCCACCGACAACGCCTGACAACATGCGTTAGCGCATTGTCAATGCATGTGTGAAGATTACGGAAGGCAAACTACTCGCTGTTGAGAGGATGTCGTTGCACGTATTGCCAAATACATTGAGGTTGGCGGACATCATTTTGAGCATTTATAGCATTAATGTGGTATTTACAAGTAATCACGCTGTAACAGCTTGGGTTCTCAGAAATAAGTTCACAAAGGTACATGTATCACATTGGAACAACTGAAATAAAATGTTCAAACGTACCTACGTTCAGTATTTTAATTTAAAAAAACCTACCTGTTACCAATGTTCGTCTAAAATTGTGAGCCATATGTTTGTGACTATTACAGCGCCATCTATCACACAGCGAGAAAAGTGGTCCAACTAAAACATTTTATGTACTACACGAATATGTAATAAAAATGGGGGATACTATTTAAAAAAACGCAGTTGATATCAGTTTGACCTATGGCAGCGCCATATAGCGGGACAACCATAGCGCCATTTGGTTTCCCCCTTCAAGCTAGACGAGTTTCGTTCTTTGTAGTTTTTTCGTTTGACGCTTATTTCGTGGGATATTTGGCCCGGTCACGAACAATGGACCACTCTGTATCCTGAGACGTGGCAGTGAACAAAAGCGCTGCGAGTCGTTGGGCTAGGCGTTTGTCATCAGAGCAACAAGGTCTCGCGAACCTATCCGATCTCATGCGTGCCAGTCGGCCGACTGCACAAACCTCAGGAAATCGAAGAAACGACTCCAACGTGTTCGTCGCAAAAAAAAAAAAAAAAAAAAAAAAAAAAAAAAAAAAAAAAAAAAAAAAAAAAAATGCGAAGGAATTTCGTCTTCTCCGTGATAACGCAAGGCCTCGCACAAGTCTGAGCACCCGAGCGGAGCACAAAAAACTTCACCGGACGGGTCTCCCTCACACCACCGTACAGGCCGGATCTCGCACCGTCCGACTTCCATCTGTTTGACCCAATGAAAGATGCACTCTGCGGGAGGCAGCACGTGGATGAGGGGGAGGTTACTGGTGCATCAAGACTTTGGCTCCGACGTCGACCAGTAGACTGGTACCGCGTTTCAGTCTGGAAGCGCGCGACCGCTACGGTCGCAGGTTCAAATGGCTCTGAGCACTATGGGACTTAACTGCTGTGGTCATCAGTCCCCCAGAACTTAGAACTACTTAAACCCAACTAACCTAAGGACATCACACACATCCATGTCCTAGGGAGGATTCGAACCTGCGACCGTAGCGGTCACGCGGTTCCAGACTGAAGCGCCTAGAACGCACGGCCACTCCGGGCGGCGGTCGCAGGTTCGAATCCTGCCTCGGGCATGGACGTGTGTGATGTCCTTAGCTTAGTTAGGTTTAAGTAGTTCTAACTCTAGGGGACTGATGACCTCAGATGTTAAGTGCCATAGTACTCAGAGCCATTTGAGCCATTTAGTAGAGTGGTACCGCGCTGGTGCACAGGCCTTCCCAGAAACATGGCGTTAGGCCGCCACGTTGAACGGTGATTATCTGGAAGATAGGTTTTTGTAGCCAGAAGAGTGGGGAATAACGTGGTGTACTGGAATCCTCAGTAAAACTAACCTGTTTTCAGAAAAAAATATGTGGTGCATTACTTATTGGACGGCCCTCGTAAGTAAGTGCATTCGTGACTGCATAATTACATTGTATGGAATGTATAAAAATAAAAAAAATATAGTACATTTTATGTAGAAGAATTAATATTACAATCTCTCTTTCTTTTTTCTCACAGTTATATGCATCTAATAGGCTGATATTGGGTGTTGTACAGAACAGCTCCAGGGTGCTATTTTGCTGTGAATGTTGCAAGTAGCCGGCCGAAGTGGCCGCGCGGTTCTGGCGCTGCAGTCTGGAACCGCGAGACCGCTACGGTCGCAGGTTCGAATCCTGCCTCGGGCATGGATGTGTGTGATGTCCTTAGGTTAGTTAGGTTTAACTAGTTCTAAGTTCTAGCGGACTAATGACCTCAGCAGTTGAGTCCCATAGTGCTCAGAGCCATTTGAACCATTTTGTTGTTGTTGCAAGTATGTACTGATTGGAGACTCAAATTTCTGTAGCGTTAACTGAAGACGTGTGAAAATTCGAAACGCTTATTAGCTTCAATAGAAGTACAAAGTGGTTGGTTGCTGTATTTATTACAATAATATAATCCACAGCCTATAAAATATGTGGCTGAGCAGTTCTAGGCGCTTCAGTCTCGAACCGTGCGACCGTTACGGTCCTTAGGTTAGTTAGGTTTAAGTAGTTCTAAGTTTTAAGGGACTGATGACCTCAGATGTTAAGTCCCATAGTGCTCAGATCCATTTGAACCATTTAAAATGGATAAACTGTTAGTGCTGGTGACCTCCAGGGCAATGGACTAAATGCAGCATCCAGCCACTTATCGGGTAAGTTTATTTTATGCAAGTTCTATAAACGTAGCTGACATCAGAAGCAGCTTTAGAATGAATACTAGGCTGCATCCTGCGTTTGTGCACATGAAAGAACAAAAGTAAGCGTGCGTAAGGGGTAATTAAGTGTAAATAAACATCTCGGGACATGTGGTAGTTAAATGAAAAGTTATTTTCCAAAATGCAGTTGCAGCATTCGAAATGTACTGAGAAGAGCGTATAGCCTACTGATGAAGATCTAAATGCATTAGGCCAGTTCAAAATGAGTGAAAGCCCGACGTGCGTCCGTGCCTAAAATAATGCTTTATAATAAAGTGGCTGTATTTCCTCAAGTAGTTACCACCCAAAGGTTTTATTCCGGACTGCCAAGAAAAGTTATTTGAATTTTTTTAAAACTCAACATTCTGCAAAACAGAATGTTTTTCCTTATTTTATTCTTTACATAAATATGTTCAGACGTCACTCTGCCATCTTCAGTGGGTATTATTTTATTTCCGTAAAATACTGAGTAGTTCGTTTGGTTTCTTTTCTATTTTAGGCCTAATAACTATAACACGTTCCTTTTATTTGTTATGATTGCCCACCTGAAACTGTGTTAATTTTAAAGGTGAGAATTTACAGGCTGACTTCTTTTACTCTTTTTATTGCGTGTCAGAATTCATCTGCAAAGAAGGAGAGAAAATGTGTTTCTTTGTCCAAAGAATAATTATATCTGTAAACTTTTCCCTACAGTTTTGCACCATATTATGCGTCCTTACTTTGCAGCTTTTAGTTACGCTGTTTCAGGGGGGCAAGCACGGAAAAATAAAGAAACGTGATACTGTTTTCAGCCCCATGATATATTTCACAGAAATGATATTTCACTGAAATAAAACGAGGCTAACTGAAGATGACACAAATGTATCGAAAGATGTCGGTGTAAATAATAAAACTGGGTGAAACGTGTATCTTTAGAGGCAGAAGTTTCAAAAACACTAGATATAATCGCACACATATAAGATAGGCAATATGGAGTTCTAACACCATAAAGACGGTGAATGAAAGTTCTCTCCAGCTTAGAATGCCCAGTGCAATCCCACTATACCAGAAACGTTTGCAAAAGGAAAATAATTAGAGAAAAAAATTAATTGTTGTTTGTTTTTCCAAGAAACATGTACTTGAGTAACATTATCATCAGCTGTTTGACATTTACTCTGGATAAAGACGTCTTCAACTTCTAAAGATTAATAACCTCTAAACACTGTGATCGGTTGCGATGTATACAAATAACTTTTATTACAACATATTAACCAAAAAATCGATATTCCCAATACGACAAATGAATATATAGATCCTTGTGGCTCCTACAAGTTTCCTGATGCCATCTACTCACCCTCATATACTTCATCGCCTCGATCTCCTCTTGTATGTTGGAATCCGGCGGCAGACTTCCCTGCTCTATACATCACCCGTCCGCCAAGATTCATATGGTGACTCCTCCGTTTCATTTTGATTGCGGTCAGAACTGAATCCTTCGGTCCTCTGTTTGCTTTCTAGTCGCTTCAGTAATTCATTACATTGCTCTTTGAACAACCCCCACCTGGTGATAGGCAGAGACTGCAACGAACACTTTAGGGAATCTTTTTGTCGAAGGAGCCTGGTTGCCTACTTATTCTAAACGTCGAACCTCAGCAATTACAGAAATATATCTCTGGGTGGCTAAGGTATAAATGTCCTGTACCCGAATGCTTGCTTCGACACAGTAGTGCTTTACTAGGCATGGTTCTGTTGTGATGATAGTCTCCTACTTTCGTCCGACCTTTTAACTGACTTAACCAGCCAATTATACGGGGACTTACAATTTAACTTCGACTTCTGAACACTTTTCACTTTTCATACATGGATATCATTGTCAGAGGTGAAAAAATCAACTGATGACAAAAAAATGATGGTTGAACCCTGGACCTGAAGACTGACGTTTACCAACCTTACCACAGATGCCTACTCTGTGCCAGTCTCTGCTGAGCCGAATGAGAATTGCGCCATTTTTAGAAACTTTGTTCAGGTAAATGATGAGGTAAAAATGGAAATGTCGTGTGACGAAGGCCTCCCGTCGTGTAGACCGTTCGCTTGGTGCAAGTCTTTCGATTTGACGCCACTTCGGCGACTTGCGCGTCGATGGGGATGAAATGATGATGATTAGGACAACACAACACCCAGTCCCTGAGCGGAGAAAATCTCCGATCCAGCCGGGAATCGAACCCGGGCCCTTTGGGTTGACAGTCTGTCGCGCTTTTTTTTTTTTTTTTTTTTTTTTTTTTTTTTAAATCTCATTTTGTTCGCTTTTGTTCGTTGTATCTGCTCGGGGCGGACGTCGTAAGACATCCGTTTAAGTTCGTTGTTGATCGATTAACTCAGTTTTTTTATTACAGAGGGCAGCTAACCCTCTGACCGAACACGCTGAGCTACCGTGCCGGCTGCTGACCACTCAGCTACCGGGGGCGGACAATGATGAGGTGAAAGCGAGGCTCATCGCCAGTCTCATTTCGTAACATACTGTTCCTGCGTGCACACTACTCATAGTTGGGTAGTTGTTTTCTGGGGAACAAGTACAGAAAATATGAAGACAGTTTTCAAACTGTAGAAAATGGCCATAAGAATAAGAACGAAATTCTTCGTACATCCATAGTTGAAATGGAGGACAGTGGGACGTCAGCTGGTATAAATTTATATTAAAAATGAAGAAATTCCTCCAGCTGTATTTAAGGTGTCGATTTTATTTTGGCAACTAGTTTCAACGCTGTAATAACGTAATCTTCAGGCCCATACACTTGTTGATGTGAACAGCGTGCGGCTGATACTAGAAGTCAGTGGTGAGATATGGACGTGCTCCATGTGGAAGGTGGTTAGTAACGAAATTGATATCGAGTTCATTGTAACGATCTGTTCAAAACACTGGGGATTTTAGCTTCACCATTTCAATAAAATGAACATATTTAAAAAGGCAGTTAAATAGTGCCTATTAAGCAATACATCATATACAGTGAGGAATTGCGTGGACAACACAGAGGAGAAGTTTAATAAAATGTAACGGAAGTAAATAATAAGGATGGACCAGAAGGACAGACCTTAGCTGTGATCCATACACTTCAGAGAAGGGTGGTAAGACGGGCCTCGACAACTACAGAGACAAATCTCCGATATCTGTCACCTACAAATTTATCTCAAGAGCCCTGCTGACATGAGTCAGCAACCAACTTGACTCCCAACTAGGTGACTATCAGGCTGGCTTTCGAAAAGCAGAGCTTGCGCAGAGCAGACACCTTAAGATCGCCCTTACATACCGGATTCACAATGGAAATACGGGGATAGTCATCCTAGTGGACTATCAAAAGGAATACAATTTGCTAGACAGGCAGACCCTGATCTCCACCAAACGAGAGGTGGACCTATGTGAGAAGACCACACGACTAGTCTGGGCCACTTTGAGGAACCATCTCCAACGTCAAATTTGGGGTGAGCTCTCTGAGGATTTCACCATTTAAACGGGAGTTAGACAAGGTGATGGCATCTTGTGCATGGTCTTCAATTGTGTATTGGAGGATGTTATCAAGGAATGGACTTGCACACTACTATTGGGAACTGGAATGAAGGCTGGGTATGGGAAAGATAACCTCAGTGCGCCCTGCCTAGCCCTTGCAGACAACTTTGTCTTGTTAGCCAACATTATAGAGGAGGCTACTTACTAACTACAGAGAATCTGTAGCATGGCAGACTGGTTGGAGGGTCAGTATACAAAAAAACTGAGTTCATTAGTAGCATAAAGGGAGCCCCAACTGCAATTTCACTTAAAGGCATCATCATCCGTGAAGTCCCTGCAGTCAAGTACTCCGGAGATAGGATTTCAGCAAATGAGAGTGACAACTTGGCAACGGATACCAGATCTGCCACGTTGGAGAGGGTCTACCACCCCTACATCTCCAAGAACTGTAAACTCAAACATTAAAACTCAGTAGTTTTTACTGCAAAGCTCTGGAATGGACAGTGCTGTCATTTTATCCTCTTTCTGAGCTCAACATCTCATTCATTATAGAGGAATGGTGATTCAGTTTTTGAGGCAGATAAATGGAAAGTTACAGTGCACAAAATGGAAACCAAACATCGTCGCCGATGTCCTGACGTCAGCTGATAGGGTCTTTAGTCTTACATTGTCAAATTATGTGTGTAGTGATAGCGAGTGAGAAATGGACGAACAGTGTCAGCTTCCTAGCAAAATAGTATTGTACACTAGGGGCAAACAGAATGAGGTAGCACTGTTTTGGCTGGTTCAAATGGCTCTGAGCACTATGCGACTTAACTTCTGAGGTCATCAGTCGCCTAGAACTTAGAACTAATTAAACCTAACTAACCTAAGGAGATCACACACATCCATGTCCGAGGCAGGATTCGAACCTGCGACCGTAGCGGTCGCTCGGTTCCAGACTGTAGCGCCCAGAACCGCACGGCCACTCCGGCCGGCAGCACTGTTTTAAACAGACGGAAATTTTGTTCGGGAGGATGGAAAATCCACTCTTCATCAGGTCATCCTGATTTATATTTTCCGTGGTTTCCCTAAATTAATACAGGCAAATACGGGAATGGTTTCTTCTTTATGGTCACGGCCGACTACCTGTCCCACCCTGGCCAAACTAAAGCTGTAAGTGTGTAAATGCCTATACATATCTGAATTATGCTACTTTTGTTGTTCTTGAATTGTAACTCCGTGACATGGGCAATATCCTTGTTAAACTGATTCACCGATCAATAAAATTACCGCTACTTCTATTATTATACTGCCAGTTGCTACGATGTTTGTTTGATGACACGTCTGGGCATGAGCGCCTTTGTTCGATGGTGGTCCCATCGCATTAGGGAAGGATGGGGAAGGAAGTCAGTCGTCCCCGTTCGGAGGAATCATCCCGGCATTTCCCTGAAGCGATATAGGAACATCACAGAGAACCTAAATCAGGATGACCTGACACGGGTTTGAACTATCGTCTCCCCGAATGCGGGTCCAGTGTGTTAACCGCCGCGCCACCTCACTCGGTAGAAAAGACAGACGGGGGACCGCGATTTATCCGGCGCGGTCGTAATCATGCAGCAGAGTCATTTCGCCTGCTAATGGATTACGCTTTCACAGCGTTGTAGACAGTCCGGAGCAAAGCCGCTTCCTTATGAATTCTTGACCGCAGAGCGACGAAATGGAATCAGATCTGCGTCTTAATATCGCTTTCAGTAGACAACGCGCCTTCTGTGCAGACGTGAAGTTTCCGCAGTGTCTACCTAAGGAGGATTTTGCAGATTCGTTTCCGACTTTCATAACGAACAATGAAGTAGAACATGGCACCACAGTTCGTAACACACTATTTGGTTTATGTGAAGAGATACTGCAATCAGCGACCTTTTAGACCGTTTTATGTAGTTTACTGGATTCGGGGTTTTATCCCTCTTCATCTGGTGTAGCATGATTATATTTCGTCAGTACAACGTTTTTGTGGACAGGACTTTTGACGCTGGTTCTTAATTTTGTTTTGTATCTTGTAGCTCATTTTATCGCCGTTATATACATAACACAAACACTTTTGGCTTCATTTATGCAGCGCAGCATTCGACATGTAACCAGTCAATAAAAACGTTGTACTGACTGACTAAATGGCGAATGTGAACGTTGTATTGACGTGTACAGACATACGACGCCAACTGAAGATGTGTGATAGCCTGTAACACGTCTTGGCATAAATAATGTTGTTCAAAAAGCGGGTGTTTGCCTTATTTCTTCAAGTAATTTAATTCATAGGCACGGAGTTCAGTCTCCATTAACTTCAATAATTTGCCATTTATTTATCTATTCGGGAAGGATGCTGGAAATAAGTCCAGCGATATACGGCGTCGATTCTGCTTTCGACTTTTTGCTATCTTGCAACTTCCGTAGTTACATTAGAGTGGTGCGTATATATGCAATCAATTTCGAAAAATGCAAGGTTCCATGTCCAAGGACAAGGCTGCGGTAATCGATGTACTCCCCTGCAACAGATAATGTATCATCTGATTGATGGTGAGAAGAACTGCTTACCCATTCAATATGTGCTGGTAAACCTTAACTTACACACCGAACCAAATCGCAACTTCACTAGTACCTAAATACTGTAGGGACCGATATTACAGGTTCTAGTTATATACCATGTTGGCTTCGTAATAACCTACCGGAGGTGTGATGGATCTTGTAATTTTTTTCTCGTCTTTATGATGTGTGCATTAAATTTAATGTTTTCTGTGCTTAGAAACTTTACATAGAAAGCAAGATTTCAAAGATTTCAAGATATCTGTTTGAAGATAAATTAAGTGGGCAGATAAACGGTGAAATGAAAAAGTGGTGAGAAGAAAAGACCGTTGTCGGAAGACGAGGCAAGCTAATGAGACTTATGCTGCGACATAAGGGCCAGTTAGCTCGGTAGTAGAGGAGGAAAAACGGTAGTCGCGGGCAGAGGCTAGAATACGCAAAACTGATCTACAGGGTGACGGCCCTGATGTCACTTTCGGATAGTAAGAATACCACGAGGTCGGAGAAAATGGGAGAAGCATCGGATTAGTCAAAAGGAGACAAATGATGAAATGTGAAAACTGATTTTAATACTTCGATAGGTAGTCAGGAAGTTTTAACAATCACCTAGAAAAAATAAAGTTACGTAACTAAGGTTTTGTTTGTTTGCAGATAAATATTTGGAGATACATGTTTGCAGTCCTGTGCACACTGAAATCTCCGCCCCACACAATCGTAGCATCTCGCTAGAGGAGCTAAAAGAAAATCCCGCAGCTCATACGCTGGAGTATCGTGCATTGGAAACGGAACGAGCCTGCAAAGATGTTGCGTTGGTGGCTGTGTACGAACCGACACCTCCGAGAAAATTCTTAAATTCTTAGATGTAATGCACTTGGTTGTTTTTCATTTCCTACTAATCTAACCTTTCACAATATTTTTAATATTGTTTCTAGAAGTGTATCTTCAATAGTAGAGTGAACTTCAAACTGTCAGGCTTTTCTTAAAGGAAAAAGCAGTCCCTTAGTATCACAGTGCAAGACAGAATCTTGTGTTCAGTGATGTCTATGTTAAAAGGAGAATATTTGATGTCTATTCTTTGTCTCCATTCTTTATTAGTGGGGATACACTTGTAAAAATTCTTGAAAAGAGCTGTCACCATGAACATATGAGTAAATTCACAATAGTAAGGTGTTTTATGAGATAAAGCAAACCCTTCCTACCTTATTGTAAACGAAAGTTGTGAGGGTTTTGCTACGTGTGACAGTGTTTAAGATAATTTACTTGCAGTGTAATGGCTTGAAAATGTCACGTCCTGCTGTCAGTTAGCATCTGTCACCACCTGTATGCGAGTTTTAAAGCTAAATAGTGTTTTGACAATTATAAAATAGTGGCAAAGTTCCTCAATCGAGTAAACTTATTCCTGCCCGTATATGTAATCGGTATTTCGTTATGAACCTTTATGCTGTTTACAAGAATATATATAATTTGGTCTTGGGTTCGAATTATCGATTAGTTCGCTCCTTTCTGTATGACGGACAGAAGATCGTTAGCATCCATCAGGCGGGTCTATACGGAGGTGTCCGTGGACTGTTGCGTTGGCTATGGGCCGCTTAGTGTGACGTCATTAACACTGCTGGGCGGCCTTGTTATCCCGGGGGTGTCGTACGAACACAGTGGAGCACCACGTAGTACAGCGATCAGGTGGCTCAAACGCGGTAGAAATGGGAACTGCACAAGTGAAGGCCGTAGTGCTCTGGCGTATCACAAAGAAGGCGATAGTGCAGAAAATTAAAATGGTTAAAATGGCTCTGAGCACTATGGGACTTAACATACGAGGTCATCAGTCCCCTAGAACTAAGAACTAGTTAAACCTAGCTAACCTAAAGACACCACACACATTCATGCCCGAGGCAGGATTCGAATCTGCGACCGTAGCGGTCGCGCGGTTCCAAACTGAAGCGCCTAGAACCGGTCGGCTACACCGGCCAGCGGTCACTTCTAGTATAATATATTTGTCCAGTGAATGCCCGTTTATCATCTGCATTTCTTCTTGGTGTAGCAATTTTAATGGCCAGTAGTGTATGTGTTCATTCTTCCCATGTGTTGTTCGAGAGTAGAATGGTGAAGAAATAGTCTATCGAAAATTTAAGTTTGGATTCTAGAATAGGCATGTGGAGTTAATCGGTTTCTGGACAGCCAGAATGCACACTCCTACAACCTATGTCTCCACAAAGTCATCCATCGTTGGGAAAACTGTGTCGCACTGAAGGGTGAATGAGAAGGTAAGCCGGCCCTGGTGGCCGAGTGGTTCTAGGCGCTTCAGTCTGGAACCGCGCGACCGCTACGGTCGCAGGTTCGAATCCTGCCTCGGGCGTGGATGTGTGCGATGTCCGTAGGTTAGTTAGGTTTAAGTAGTTCTAAGTGCTCGGGGGCTGATGACCTCAACTGTTAAGTTCCATAGTGCTCAGAGCCATTTGAACCATTTTTTGAGAAGGTAAGCACAAATAGTATCACGAAATTTCATAGTGGCAGCTCGATTTTTTCGAGGTGGTACGCAAAAAATGACGAGTGTCCCTCGTATGTTGAGGAGGCGTCGCACAGGCGCAGTCGGCGGCTGCTGCGGCAGCGGCGAGCAGGTGCGTGTCGCGCAGACATATTAGGAGAAGCTGCCGGCAGCCAGCAACCAGCCAGTACCAGGTGTCCCGCTGGGCTGGACCGCCGCGCCGGCGAGGTCCCTGCCGCTCGCTACACCTGCTGTGGACCTGCACCTGCTCCATCGAGCGCCCCCACCCGTGATATGTTCCACCCACCACCAGTGACACGCCTCTAGTCTTGTTTACACCGCAGCAAATGGAACCGATCGAGCATTCACTGGACAATTCGTCGGTGTTGACTTCCACTCGTTTGTACCTACGAATGACAGTTCACGCTGGAAGGAAGCGAGAGAACGAGCATCGAAACATGCCAACCCTAAGAACGCTGCGATTTTGTAGTGTGGTAGTTATAAAAACTAAAACTGCTACCTAACTTCAAAATAACTATACTATATTATGAACAAGCTTCAGACGGGTATTCTCATGAAAATTACTAACACATAAACTACGAAAATTTCCTGGGGGTTCTAACAACCCTACCACAACAAACGTCAAAATTTAATAATGATTGTGGTGTTGGTCACGCTGCTAAATACTGCATTTTCGGGCAACAGCAAAGGTATTATGTGGCAGGTGTCATTAGAGCACAGTTAATAAAGTCATTCCATATAAAATGAATAAACTAGGCACTCATCTTTTCGTGTCTCGTTGTAAAATCATGGCTCAATCGTCGAAAATCTAGGTGGTAGTGATTCCAAGCTCGGATGCAAGGAGGCCTAGGTTTTATTCTGCGATATTCAAACGTTTTGTAGATGTATTTCACAAACGATTCTTGAAGATTACACTTTTGCAGGACAATGGTGATGTAAAAAAAAGTAATCAGCACTCCGAATTTAAGTTACACTTATTTTTTTGTTACTTTTGCTGCAATGTCACATAACACACAAAACATCACTTCACAATACAAAACATACTTGAAAACATCTTCCTCACTGTTAAAGTTCACATCTTATAAGCTGACTACAATACGCGTCTTTCCAACATGACGTCCAAGACTTGACTTTCTGAAGGTCCGACTCTCTAACTAACTAATAATCGCTTACGCGCCCAAAAATTAGAGTTACAAGTACGTCAAAGATCATAGTGACAAAGGAAAGAATACACATAAGAATAACATCATTGCAATACAAACATATCGATGTATCAAAGTACCTCTGCATTAATGAAATCAAATCTGAATGTTGTCTCAGAAATGTTAACTATTCTACAGAAGCACAGTAGAATATTACTGGTATCGAGAGGTTCAGGTGAGCTGCCGTAATGGTTACGTAATTCAAGTACCATTACAGGGTCCACTACGTAGCTTTAACGGTTTCCAGCTTACAAATTTCACTGATACAGTGCTTTTCGCGAAAGCAGAACAGTAAAGGTCACATCGCCTATTTAAAACGTTGAAAATATTGATAAAATGCTGAAAATCTTCTTAAATCAGTACGACGTGTCTCGATTGCGATTGAGTCTTTTCCAAAGGAAAATTCTGAGCTGGTCATTACAATGAACATAAAACTTGACTCGGGTTGTGATTCTCAGTCCGAAGACAGGTTTGATGCAGCTCTCTACGTCCGTCCATTCGGTGCAAATCTCTTCCTCTCCGAAAAGGTACTGGAGGGCTGTTCGGAAAGCAAGGAACAATCGATCACGAAATGGAAACCGTAATAAAAATCTAAGCTGTTTTATTTGCAAAACCTCCCGCTTACTTCTCTACATAGTCGTCGTTCCGACGTAGGCATTTTCCACAGCGTTGTATCAATTTTAGAATGCCATCGTCATAGGGAGCAGCCGCCTGCGCTTTCCTCCAATTTCCTACGCTGGTCTATATCTCGTTGTCAATGGCAAAATGTTATCTTTAGGGCCAGCGATTCATTTGAGCAGAGACGATACTCAGAGGGAGCCACGTCCGGGGTGTATGGTGCGTGATCAAACACTTCCGATCGAACACGTTGCAGGATCGTCCACATTGCCCCTGCAGTGCGCGGCCGACAGCTGTCATGAAGAAGGAAGTTCTTGGCAGTTACGTTATGCAGGGTTGCATGAAATCAGACGAAATCTTGCGACAGGCATCTGTACCGGGGGCAGATGCTATTTTCCAGGTATTTTTACGCGCTCACTATATGCTTATACTGAGAAGAGGGACGTGACGCTATCTAAGGGCATAGCCTACCTGAAACTTTCCGAATAGCTCTCGTACATTCGCTTGAACCTGGTCACTGTATTCGAGTCTTGGGCTCCCTCTATAAGCCTCCACCCCCACCCCCCCACCCACCTTCGCCATCCTCCTCCCCTCCCTATTATTCTTTCCTTCGTTACGACATTAGGTGTGGTACCTCAGAATGTGTCAAAGTGTCCCATCAACCTGTCTCTTCTATTAGTCAAGTTGTGCCATAGATTTCTTTTATCCCCAACTCGTCTATATATCCGATCCACCCATCTATCCTCAACATTCTTCTGTTGCATTCCTTATCAAAAACTTCTATTCTGTGATTGTCTCAACAGTTTACTGTCTACGTTTCACTTCCGTACAAAGCTACACTCCAAATAAATACTATCGAAAAAGAATTCTCACTACTTCTACTACATCTACTACCTCTACATTTATACTCCGCAAGCCACCCAACGGTGTGTGGCTGAGGGCACTTTACGTGCCACTGTCAGTGCATCCCTTTCCTGTTCCCGTCGCTTATGGTTCGCGGGAAGAACGATTGCCGGAAAGCCTCCGTGCGCGCTCGAATCTCTCTGATTTTACATTCGTGATCTCCTAGGGAGGTATAAGTACGGGGAAGCAATATATTCGATACCTCATCCAGAAACGCACCCACTCGAAACCTGGACAGCAAGCTACACCGCCATGCAGAGCGCCTCTCCTGCAGAGTCTGCCACTTGAGTTTGCTAAACATCTCCGTAACGCTATCACGCTTACCAAACAACCCTGCGACGAAACACGCCGCTCTTCTTTGGATCTTCTCTATCTCCTCTGTCCACCCGACTTGGTACGGATCCCACACTGATGAGCAATACTCAAGTATGGGTCGAACGAGTGTATTATAAGCCACCTCCTTTGTTGATGGACTACATTTACTAAGGACTCTTCCAACGAATCTACCGGTTCCCGTCAGATCACCGAAGTTAAGCGCTGTCGGGCGTGGCCGGCACTTGGATGGGTGTCCATCCGGGTCGCCATGAGCTGTTGCCAGTTTTCGGGGTGTGGCAACTGAGGAGCTACTCGACCGAATAGTAGCGGCTCTGGTCAAAGAAACCATCATAACGATCGGGAGAGCGGTGTGCTGACCACACGCCCCTCCTATCCGCATCCTCATCTCAGCATGACACGGCGGTCGGATGGTCCCGATGAGCCACTTGTGGCCTGAAGACGGTGCTCCCAATGAATCTCAACCTGGCACCAGCCTTACCAACAATTAATTTTATATGATCATTCCACTTCAACTCCGTACGCATACTCCCAGCGCTTTACAGAAGTAACTGCTACAAGTGTTTGTGCCGCAATCATATTCGAACTTAACGTATTTCTCTTCTTCAGAAAATCTTTTCTTGGTGCTGTCCGCCTTCATAGCTGAACGGTCAGAGCAACTGACTGCCATGCTGAGAACCCGGTTAGATTCCTGGTACTGCCAGGGCTTTTTCTTTTGCAGAAGGGCTGGCATGGGGTGCACTCATCTTCGCGGGACCACCGGAGGAGCTGTTCGACCGGGAGAGTAGTGTACTGACCACATGACCTTCCGTACCGCATCCGATGATGCCATTGCGAAAGGATGACACGACGGTCGATCGGTTCCAATTGACCCGCCTTGAGCCAGAACACGGAATTTTACATTTTATTCTTCGTACTGACAGTCTGCGTTTTGAGCCCTCTCTACTTCGGTCATCTCCAGTTAGTTTGCTGTCCAAATAGCGTAATTCATGAACTGCTATCACTGTCTCATTTTGTAATCTAATTCCCTAAACATCACCTGATTTGATTCAACTTCATTTCATTGCGATTGCTTAACCTCTCTTCAAGACATCTGTCCCGTTCAACAGACAGAATTACGGTATCATAGGAAAAATTAAAGTTTTCAATTTACGCTCCTGAATTCCATTCCCTTTTTCAAATGTCTCCTTCTTTTCCTGCTAGGTCAGTGTACAGATTCAATGACATGGGCGATAGACCGTCATCTTATATCACTTCCTTTTCAGTTAATTCCCTCCCTTGTCAATTACTGCTCCGTTTCAGGTCCTTACATTCTCCAGAGTGTAGTCTGGTTTCTGTACAAGCTGTGCGTAACGTTCCACCCTTGTATTTATTCCCGATAAATTTAGAATTTCGAAGAATATATTACACCTCTCTTGTTAAAAGTTATTTGCCGAAAAAGCCTTTTCGTGCATCAATCTGTGCAGAAAGCTTGAATGCTAACAGATGTGAACATTCTCAAGGTTTACAACAGCATGCAACATAAAGATATTTCAGGATAAAAAATAAAATACCTTAAAATCTGCGAAATTATTGCGCAATTGTAATGAAAATTATGTTGCTTATTAAATTTCTGGTTTCTGGTATTTCGTTGAAATGTGATACTACGTACAAGTCGTGTTTTGCAGTATCGGTGTTCATAAATGATATAGTAGAACAATTGATAAGAAAGCGAAAATTAACCACACGTAAGTAAGGAATTGAGTCGACTGACCAGCCGGAACTGGATACAGCACCATAACGCGGTAAAGGACGAAGCAGGCTAAGCGGAGGACTGTTGCACGACTACAGTTACAATCGCGATGCAAAACTATGGCATTCACAGGATTATTTTGTAGTGGCAGCATTCTACTGGTAATGAAGTAAGCAAGATGAAGTAGGAAGGCGAGTGGCGGAGCGCACATTTCAGTGAATGTCGATTCCAGCTTTCCTTTGCTTTGTTTCGAAACAAGTACTCCAAAATGGGATGCAAGAACTGATCGTAAGGTATGCTGTAGCCTCAGCTTCTGAACAGCTAACGACATGAATACAATCGTATTTAAATGTGGTCGCAAATTATGAGGGACAAATTGATCCAGAAATGAAACAGTTTGTAGGAGAAGTTTTGAAATTTCATGACTTCACGTTTGTATCACTGGGATGAACTGAGAACAGCGAACAGATACAAATTGTTATCTTTATGTAGGAATACGCAAGACCATACCACCCCGACAACTTTTCTTAGAATGTAGTCTGCAGAAATAAAAATACTGCATTTGTAAGCCTAGAAGAAGCATTTGATAATGTTGATTGGCAAAGACTCATCGAAATTTTGAAGGCAGCAAGGATAAAATACACGGTGCGAAAGATTATATACGACTTGCACCAGAAACCAGACTGCGGTTATAAAGCTTGAAGGACATGAAAGGAAACCATAATTGAGAAGGGAGTGAGACAGGGTCGTAGCCCATCCCTAATGTTAAATAATCTGTACAGTGAGCAAATCGTAAAGGAAACGAAAGACAAATTTAGAGAAGGAATTAAATTTCAGAGAAAAGAAACAGAAACTTTAAGGTATGCTAAAGGCATTGGTGATGATGATCGTGTGGCTTTGATGTGCGGGAGGCCCCATCCGGGGAACCGCCGGCTGCAAATCTCATTGGGCTGCTTGCGCGTCGGTGATGATAAGATGATGATGAGAACAATACAACACCCAGTCCACGAGAGCAGAAGAATCTCCAACCCTGAATCGAAACCGGGCCCACTACATGTTAGGCAAACACGTTGCCACCCAGCGAAACAGGCGGACGCTAATGACATCTTACTTCTGTGACAAACGACAGAGGGCTTGGAAGAGCTGTTGAACAGAATGGATAGTACCGAGAAAAGAGATTCTAAGACAAACATCAGCAACAGTAAAGGAATGGTTATGGAATGTAGCCGACTTAAGTCAGGCAATGGAGAGGGAATTAGATTAGGAAATGAAAGATGAGAAGAAATAGATGAGTTTGATAATTTGGGCAGAAAAATAACCGCAATGCCCAAAGTGGAGGGGATATAAAATCCAGGCTGGCAATAGTACGAAGAGCATTTCTGGGAAAGATGAATTTGTTAACATGTAATACAAATATAAGTTTTTCTGGAATATTCCATCGGTATAAGGAGAAACCTGGGCATGCTGAAAATTGAAATAGAGGTTATTCCTGTTACACAGTAATATTTGTGGGACACCAATTCCGTGTATATCAGGTTTTAATAAATCTATGTTTTAGGAAGTTTTTTATGGAGGTACTTATGTGGAGTGTAGCCTTGTGATGAAGTTAAACGTGGACGATATGCAGTTCAGACATGAAGAGAACAAGAACTTTTTAAATGCGGTGCTACAAGAGAATGACTAAGATTAGATAGATACATGAATAACTGATAAGAGGGTGCTGTATCGAATTCGGGAAAAAAGGAAATTCATGGCACAACTTCACTAAAAGAAGTTGGCAGGATCTTTATTGACTTATCAAGAAATCGTCAGTATGGTAATGGAAGGAAGTATTTTTTTTGGGGGAGGGGGGAGCGGGGGAGGGGTTATAAAAACTGTAGAATGATACCAAAGCTTGGATACAGTAAGCAGTTGCAGTTGGATGTGGGGCCGGCCGCGGTGGTCTAGCGGTTCTAGGCGCTCAGTCCGGAACCGCGCGACTGCTACGGTCGCAGGTTCGAATCCTGCCACGGGCATGGATGTGTGTGATGTCCTTAAGTTAGTTAGGTTTAAGTAGTTCTAAGTTCTAGGGGACTGATGACCACAGATGTTAAGTCCCATAGTGCTCAGAGCCATTTGAACCATTTTATGGATGTGGGTTGTGGTAGTTGTGTAGAGGAGAAAAGGCTTGCACATGTAGACCGACGAAGCCAGCTCCATCAAACCATACTTGGAATTGATGACCACAACAGTACCCACAGTACTTCTATAGTTGTGGATAATTATGATACATAATCAGCATGGTTTCAGAAAACATCGTTCTTGTGCAACGCAGCTAGCTCTTTATTCGCACGAAGTAATGGCCGCTATCGACAGGGGATCTCAGGTTGATTCCGTATTTTTGGATTTCTGGAAAGCTTTTGACACCGTCCCTCACAAGCGACTTCTAATCAAGCTGCGGGCCTATGGGGTATCGTCTCAGTTGTGCGACTGGATTCGTGATTTCCTGTCAGGAAGATCGCAGTTCGTAGTAATAGACGGCAAATGATCGAGTAAACCAGAAGCGATATCAGGTGTTCCCCAGGGAAGCGTCCTGGGACCTCCGGTGTTCCTGATCTATATAAATGACCTGGGTGACAATCTGAGCAGTTCTCTTAGGTTGTTCGCAGATGATGCTGTAATTTACCGTCTAGTAAGATCATCCGAAGACCAGTATCAGTTACAAAGCGATTTATAAAAGATTGCTGTATGGTGTGGCAGGTGGCAGTTGACGCTAAATAACGAAAAGTGTGAGGTGATCCACATGAGTTCCAAAAGAAATCCGTTGGAATTCGATTACTCGATAAATAGTACAATTCTCAAGGCTGTCAATTCAACTAAGTACCTGGGTGTTAAAATTAAGAACAACTTCAGTTGGAAAGACCACATAGATAATATTGTGGGGAAGACGAGCCAAAGGTTGCGTTTCATTGGCAAGACACTTAGAAGATGCAACGAGTCCACTAAAGAGACAGCTTACACTACACTCGTTCGTCCTCTGTTAGAATATTGCTGTGCGGTGTGGGATCCTTACCAGGTGGGATTGACGGAGGACATCGAAAGGGTGCAAAAAAGGCCAGCTCGTTTTGTATTATCACGTAATAGGGGAGAGAGTGTGGCAGATATGATACGCGAGTTGGGATGGAAGTCATTAAAGCAAAGACGTTTTCCGTCGCGGCGAGACCTATTTACGAAATTTCAGTCGCCAACTTTCTCTTCCGAATGCGAAAATATTTTGTTGAGCCCAACCTACATAGGTAGGAATGATCATCAAAATAAAATAAGAGAAATCAGAGCTCGAACAGAAAGGTTTAGGTGTTCGTTTTTCCCGCGCGCTGTTGGGGAGTGGAATGGTAGAGAGATAGTATGATTGTGGTTTGATGAATCCTCTGCCAAGCACTTAAATGTGAATTGCAGAGTAGTCATGTAGATGTAGGTGTAGATGTTTCGTGGCACTTTGTGTTGTACCTGTGCAGCAGTTGTCTGATAGTGAAGTTATAATTGTGGGATACAAGAATATGGCAAACATGTGCCAAAATAACTCCAGAAGTCTGTGGAAATATAGTGCGACTAAGACTGAGATTCAATAACACTTTTCTATCGACTCAGCCGAAAATGGAGCTTTGGCTCGAGCCCAGTTTGCAGCCGTCAGGTGTGGGGTCAGGGCGCGCACGGGTCGGCGTCGCCTGGTTAGCTGGTCTCGTTGAGCACAGCGCAGGGGAGATTTATGTCCGCTGAGTGTTTGTTAGTGTTGCCATGAAATATGCGGCAGCAACGCCTACCGCGGCACCATCACAGGCCGAGTGTATTGAGGAGGAGAGGGGGAGGGAGAGATGGAAGTCTCGGCCGCTACAACAAAACAGCGGCGCTGAAGAGTTAAGGAGGCGGCAGGTCAGCCGATCAAGTGGGCATCGCTCTGCGCGAGATAGCTGCTCCCGTCTCCGGGGCAGAAATAAGTTTCTCACATCCGAAACGGTAGCCGAGGGAAATACCACCAGGAGGACGCGCCTCTCTGAAGCGAAGAGCGTTTACGTTCGTTTGATTGTTTATTATTTCTCCTGTACAGGGCTTAGTCCGGCGCTGGCTCTCGTTGCCGCAAACATACACAGCCCAGGGACTTCCCATACGTCTGCCTGCGCGCACACGGACGCGAGCGCACACACGCACACACACACACGCACACACACACACACACACACACACACACACACACACACACACACGAGTTAAGTGTTCCATGGAAGCGGCAGTACCTCGGAGACAGCTGGAGAATGTTACAACCCTGCCGACTGAACTTGGGCGGCGCGGCTGTCAGAACGAGGCCGCCCACACGAGCGCGACTTCCACTTAATAGCCGGCCCGGTCTACGACTCAGTGTTCCGGCTCGGAAACGCGTACTTGTAAGCAGCGTCACAGTGAGAATGCCACAAATCAAAATCGTTCACTGGCAGCATACTAGACGAAACTAACTGTCTACAGAATGTTTTATATCAATATTTCTTTAGACAAACAGAGAGAGAGAGAGAGAGAGAGAGAGAGAGAGAGAGAGAGAGAGGTACAAAGGACTACACGTACTTTAAGGGCGTAAAGAACAAACAAACCTAATGTACTGGATAAAAATTTCTCCTTCGCGCTACTAAAGACTCCACCAACTATCTATCTTACAAAAAACTAAAAATACTCTACTGCCCATTAAAATTGCTACACCAAGAAGAAATACAGATGATAAACGGGTATTCATTGGACAAATATATTATACTAGAAGTGACATGTGATTACATTTTCACGCAATTTGGGTGCACAGATACAGAGAAATCAGTACCCAGAACAACTACCTCTGGCCGTAATAACGGCCTTGATACCCCTGGGCATTGAGTCAAACAGAGCTTGGATGGCGTGTACAGGTACAGCTGCCCATTGCAGCTTCAACACGATGGGGTATTGTGACGAGCCAGTTGCTCGGCCACCGTTGACCACAGGTTTTCAATTGGTGAGACATCTGGAGAATGTGGTGGCCAGGGCAGCAGTCGAACATTTTCTGTATCCAGAAAGGTCCATAAAGGACCTGCAACATGCGGTCGTGCATTATCCTGCTGAAATGTAGGGTTCTGCAGGGATCGAATGAAGCGTAGAGCCACGGGTCATAACACACCTGAAATGTAACGTCCACTGTTCAAAGTGCCGTCAATGCGAACACGAGATGACCGAGACGTGTAACCAATGGCACCCCATACCATAACGCCGGGTAACACCCCAGTATGGCGATGACGAATACACGCTTCCAGTGTGCGTTCACCACGATGTCGCCAAACACGGATGCGACCATCATGATGGTATAAACAGAACCTCGATTCATCCGAAAAAATGACGTTTTGCCATTCGTGCACCCAGGTTCCTCGTTGAGTACACCATCGCACGTGCTCCTGCCTCTGATGCAGCGTCAAGGGTAACCACAGTCATGGTCTCCGAGCTGATAGTCCATTCTGCTGCAAACGTCGTCGAACTGTTCGTGAAGGTGGTTGTTGTCTTGCAAACGTCCCCATCTGTCGACTCAGGGATCTAGACGTGGCTGCACCATCCGTTATAGCAATGCGGATAAGATGCCTGTCATCTCGACTGCTAAATAGTGATACGAGGCCGTTACGATCCAGCACGGCGTTCCGTATTACCCTCCTGAACCCACCGATTCCATATTCTGCTAACACTCATTGGATCTCGACCAACGCAAGCAGAAATGTCGCGATACGATAAACCGCAATCGCGATAGGCTGCAATCCGAACTTCATCGAAGTGGTAACGTGATGGTTCGCATTTCTCCTCCTTACACGAGGCATCACAACAACTTTTCACCAGGCAACGCCGGTTAACTGCTGTTTGTGTATGAGAAATCGGTTGGAAACTTTCCTCATGTCAACACGTTGTAGGTGGCACCACCGGCGCCAACCTTGTGTGAAAGCTAATCATTTGCATATCGCAGCATCTTCATCCTGTCGGTTAAATTTCAGTTCTGTAGCACGTCATCTTCGTGGTGTAGCAATTGTAATGGCCAGTAGTGTGCTCCTGCCAGGCTACTTTGTAAACGTTCACTGGGTACTATAAGGTAGTCAGGTGGTTAGCATCCGATGTTTGTGGGAAGGGTTCATAGTACACTAGCATCATTTTCCATCTTTTCTGTTTCACTCTGGATGGTTCGCAAGCGAGACTATCGGTAGCCCTCTGTGGAGCCTTAATTTCTCTTAATTTTGGCCTTGTGATCATTACACGAGGTGTAGGCTGGCAGAAGTAATATACTTCTTGACTCATTTCGGAACCTGGGCTCTTATAATTTCATGTGTAGGCCTCCATACCATACACAATATCTTTCATGTAATGTCTCCCACTCAGGTTCGTTAGCGTTTCTTCGAAAAAATGTTAATATGCACTTTTTAATTGTTAGGTGCGTCATTAGAAGCAACATGAATTCCGACAACTTTTATTTCTGCTTGTTTTACATTAATACTTTTGCCTATCATTCGCATATCGGATACGTATATTCATGAAAATACTTTATTAATTTGAAAATCAAAATACTAGTATCAAGAGTCATAGGGCGTCTATGAGGAGGAGTAGGAGGGAGAAGAAGAAGAAGAAGAAGAAAAAGAAGAAATCATCTTAATTCGATAATTTCTATCAATGTACTGCACCCATGCTGATGCATCATGTGCCAGGTTCGGCGTGCTCCTAGTATTCAGAGCTGTTAACTGGCGACATACGGGTTCCGAACTTGATTCTTGCCAGCATTTTTCATCGAATCCTTAACAGTATTGGAAGATTATGCATGACTTCTTGTTGGAGCCTTTTTTGGAAAATTTGAGAAAATTAGACGTTTCCTTAAAAACAGGAATTTATCAGTTCTGTTACAGCTCCTTCTGTCCTTGTCTTTCCGTAGAGAAACCAGCTTTTGTTACACAGCGGACCTCTCCGTTGACGACTCTCGCAGAACACACAATTCTGCAACTGCCCGCTACGCATGCTTCTGTGTGTACCGACGGTGACATCCACGTTCTTGATCGTGGCAGTGCCTTACAATCAGAGTTAGTCAGTTTGCATGCATCGTGCTACTTCATAATGTTATCAGAGTGCATTCTCCCCATTACCCCGCACCGAACCTCAGGTACCTACAATCTCATCACAATCACTATACAATATCTGGCATACCTAGTATACCGGCTGCACTCATCTAGTAAACAAAAAATCATTCCTTCTCGATTGATGCGATCTCTCTCTGAAATAGGCTGCCCTGCAATTTACTCAAAGTTCCCCTGCTCTCGAAACGCTGAGGCACATCCTTTTGCACAGCTCGCGGTTCCTCCTCTTTTATTCGTACTCATATATATGTAAACTATCTTCTTTTTCTGATTTAGTTATGTAATTTTACTTTTTGGCATTTGAATTTGTAGATATTAAACTCCATACTAAATATAATACCTATTGAAACATATACGTCTTAATAAATTAATGATAAAATCCGAAGCATGCTTGATTAGACGAAAGACAGCCCATTATAACTTAACCTTGCCAGAAACAGAAGTCTAAGGGTTATAATGATAACTATAGACATTGTATAAGGACAGAACAATAACAGTAAGGTCATTCATATTTCACTATTCTGTCTGACCGTAGTATACTGCGGAGAAACTTAAATCACATACTGTATCACAACAATATAAAATCCTGGCCACAACCGTTGCAGCAATAATTACACGAGACATTTGCCACCGATTATAATAAATAACGTAGTGTTTTAGTTGGAGACGACCATCTTCAGATAATTTAGCTCAGAAAAGCGATAAAAGAAAGTTTAAAATAATCTCACTGAATAACAACGTCAGCCGGGATCGCTGCTAACGTAGGTGTTGCGGCTAAACTTTCTAACTTGCTTTTACGTTCAGGTACTTGAGGACAATGATCTTACTGTGGTCCTAATTTACTCAAACCGGTGATTGCCTGATACTCGATAAAAAGCTCTAAGAAAAATACAATTCCCGATTCGCTGACCTCCCCCAAAGTGGAGTCCTATCTAATTAAAATATGAGACTGTTAAGCATGTACTACATTTCGGTAATGGTCATCACTTGAAGCTAAGAGGATGATCTAAGTCACTGTCAGAAAAAGGAAACAAGAAAATATGTGACTACTTTTAAGACCAAGAAGTGCTGTTGATGGCTGCGTCACTCATCTTCACATGGAAAAAGCTACACTATCATGTAAGAGAAAAGTATCAAGCAGCTAATCTTTCCGAAACTAGCATAAGTAAAATCTTATCATTTTATAAGCAGTGTGCATTGATACTTAAGTTTCTGTTTCGTTCCAATTGCTTCCGTCAGTCAGGAAACAGCCAAATATCAGGAACGTACCTGCAACAAAAGAAAGAATTTCACTACAGTGCTTTCGAAATTAGGAATAATATGAGTTACACCTAACATTATACGTACTAATATTTACACATTATGTGTCCTTTGGTCAACTGCTGAAGTACCCCAGACTTGTTATCAGTACGGTTCAAAAGTGTTCTGTGTTTTTCTTATGTTGGACTAGGAGGCAGATCGATCAGGTGTATATATATATACACCTGATCGATCTGCCACCTAGTCCAACACATATATATATATATATATATATATATATATATATATATATATATATATATATATATATATATATATATATATATATATATATATATACACACCTGATCGATCTGCCACCTAGTCCAACATAAGAAAAACACAGAACACTTATATATATATGCATCCATCCCTGACAGTCTTCTTTTTGAAAAATTTGTTTCAAATCCCAAATCCATGCTCTTCGAGCAATAGGCATGTAATGAATGGGCTGGTGGAAGATCGCATGCGTCCATCCCTGACAGTTTTGTTTTTGAAAAACTTGTTTGAAATCCATGCTGTTCCAGCAATAGACATGTAATGAATGTTTGCGAAAATATACACGCATGTACAAATAGTCAACAAAATTTTACAAACAGTAAATTAGACTGACCCATTAAAAAATTTTCGAGAACTTATCTAATATGTCAGAGAAAATGTAAAAATGTAATTACATATGTATAATATAATATTCACAGTACTGAACAATGTATAAAATACTGTGTGTAATATGCTTTCCGACTTTTTCAGTGCAATTAAAATTATCACAATTCAGTTCAGAGTCGTTATCATTATTACAGCATAGCTGCTCTAAGCATTTATTAACTTAGTCAATATATTCCAAAGTAAGTTTTTTGTGATTGCCAACATGAGAAGAAAGATAGTGGTAACTGAAATTTTGAAGTAAAAACACACGACACTGGTGTAATATCCTAAAATATTTATTATTTTAAAAATGGGTCTGTAAAGTAACAAGTACTGTACAATATTGTCGCAGAAGAAGCTGAGTAGCCCCTTGGTGTAGTGGCTATGATACTAAACTGTTGTCCGCAGCTCGTGGTCGTGCGGTAGCGTTCTCGCTTCCCACGCCCGGGTTGCCGGGTTCGATTCCAGGCGGGGTCAGGGATTTTCTCTGCCTCTTAATGACTGGGTGTTGTGTGCTGTCCTTAGATTAGTTAGGTTTAAGTAGTTCTAAGTTCTAGGGGACTGATGACCGTAGATGTTAAGTCCCATAGTGCTCAGAGCCATTTGAACCATTTTTACTAAAATGTTGTATGGAGGCTCGTGAGGTCAAAACTCACCGGGACTGTAGGATTTTAATTTCTATATTCAGTTCGAGTACATTCTATAAGTATCCACAAATGTCAAGAATCATTGTACTGGAATGTTCAGTAGCTGTATATATACAGTATGTGTTCTGGCCAGAGGCAGTTCGCTCCGCGCTCTTGTATGTGCAAGTGCTGAATGAACCTTCGTTAAGTGAAGTTAGTGTTCGTCATTCATCTAATTACACCTTCTTCTATGTGACGTTATTCTGGTGGAGACGCTAGGTATTGGACGTCGTGATAGCGCACATTATCGACGACACAGTGGCTCCCATCAGGCCACGACAGAGCCGCCGTTAACATGGCGAGAAACTCGCGTTCTTGTCATATTCAACAGATCGCAATCTATCGGAGACAGACTGTTCGAAGTGCCGTCAATGCGAACAAGAGGTAACCGAGACGTGTAACCAATGGCACCTCATACCATAACGCCGGGTGAACGCCAGTATGGGGATGACGAAGACACGCTCCCAATGTGCGTTCACCGCGATGTCGCCAAACACGGATGCGACCATCATGATGCTGTAAACAGAACCTGGATTCATCCGAAAAAATAACGTTTTAACCATTCGTGCACCCAAGTTCGTCGTCGAGTACACCATCGCAGGCGCTCCTGTCTGTGATGCAGTGTCAAGGGTAACCGCAGCCATAGTCTCCGAGCTGATAGTCCATGCTGCTGTAAACGTCGTCGAACTGTTAGTGCAGATGGTTGTTGTCTTGCAAACGTCCCCATCTGCTGACTCAGGGATCGAGACGTGGCTGCACGATCCGTTACTGCCATGCGGATAAGATGCCTGTCATCTCGACTGCTAGTGATACGAGGCCGTTGGGATCCAGCATGGCGTTCCGTATTACCCTCCTGAACCCAACGATTCCATATTCTGCTAACAGTCATTGGATCTCGACCAAGGCGAGCAGCAATGTCGAGATACGATAAACCGTAATCGCGATAGGCTAGAATCCGACCTTTATCAAAGTCGGAAACGTGATGGTACGCATTTATCCTCCTTACACGAGGCATCACAACAACATTTCACCAGGCAAAGCCGATCAGCTGCTGTGTGTGTATGAGAAATCGGTTGGAAACTTCCTTCAGTTCAAGACGTTGTAGGTGTCGCCACCGGCGCCAACCTTGTGTGAATGCTCTGAAAAGCTAATCATTTGCATCTCGCTGTGAAGAACGATTGCCTGCGTCAGCCGTGTCCATCGGTAGTGAACCCTAACACTCGCGTCTTCCGACAGGCGGCGTTGCGTCGCGGTCAGAGCGCCACGAAAGTAGGCGCGCCGCGTGACCATAATTGCGGCGAGAAAGCGAGCCGGCGTAAGCGCGGCAGCGGCTGCAGCTGTGGATTCTTCTGAGGAAAGCCGCACCGCGCGCTGACGCCCAGCTCCGGCTGTCTCCGCTACCCCCAGCAACCGGGGGCGCCGCCTCTGGCTGCCCGCGACTAAGTCACGTGAGGTGGTAAAGGTCGTGCTATACCTCCTGATATCGTGTTGGACCTCCTTTTGCCGAGCGTAATGGTGAGAGGATGCCAACGGAGAGGAGACCATGAGAAAAAGACTGCATAAAAAACGAAAGCATTACGTTCTGCGAATCGGTACGTGAAATGTCGGAAGTTTGATCGTCGCACGGAAGGTAGAAAATCTGAAAAGGGAAATGTCAAAGCTCAAACTAGATATAAGGAGAGTCGCTGAAGTGAAATGGAAAGAAGGAAAGGATATATGGCCAGGCGAGTACAGGGTAATATCAGCAGCAGCAGAAAATAGTATAACGGGAGATGGATTCGGTATGACTAGGAAGGTGGGGCAGAAAATGGATCACAGGATGTTGTTGTTGTTGTGGTCTTCAGTTCTGAAACTGGTTTGATTCAGCTCTCCATGCTACTCTATCCTGTGCAAGCTTCTTATCTCCCAGTACTTACTGCAACCTACATCCTTCTGAATCTGCTAAGTGTATTCATCTCTTGGTCTCCCTCTCTGATTTTTACCCTCCACGCTGCCCTCCAATGCTAAATTTGTGATCCCTTGATGCCTCAGAACTTGCCCTACCAACCGGTCCCTTCTTCTCGTCAAGTTGTGCCACAAACTCCTCTTCTCCCCTATTCTATTCAATACCTCCTCATTAGTTACGTGATCTACCCATCTAATCTTCAGCATTCTTCTGTAGCACCACATTTCGAAAGCTTCTATTCTCTTCTTGTCCAAACTATTTATCGTCCATGTTTCACTTCCATACATGACTACACTCCACACAAATACTTTCAGAAACGACTTCCTGAGACTTAAATCTATACTCGATGTTAACAAATTTCTCTTCTTCAGAAATGATTTCCTTGCCATTGCCAGTCTACATTTTATATCGTCTCTACTTCGACCATCATCAGTTCTTTTGCTCCCCAAATAGCAAAACTCCTTTACTACTTTAAGTGTCTCATTTCCTAATCTAATTCCCTCAGCATCACCCGACTTAATTCGACTACATTAGGATATTAGAGAACATTAAAAGTATAATTCAGTACGTTAAGACGGATGAAAATTTCACGATTGTGGGAGATTGAAATGCGATTGTTGGACAAGGAGTAGAAGAAAGGGTTGCGGCAGAATATGGGTTAGGTAGTAGGAATGAGAGAGGAGAAAGGTAATTGAGTTCAACAATAAATTTCAGCTAGTAATAGCGAATAGTCTGTTCAAGAATCACAAGAAGAGGGGTATACATGGAAAAGGCCGGGAGACACTGCAAGATTTCAGTTAGATCACATCATGGTAAGGCACAGATTCCGAAATCAGATATTGAATTTGTAGGTTCACTCAGGAGCAAAAGTTTAGTAGTGATAAAGAGTAGGTTGAAGTTTAAGAGATTACTTCCGGAAGAATCAATGCAGAAAGAAGTGTGACACGGAAGTAGTAAGGGATGGAGAGATACGCTTCGTATTCCCTGGGGCTATAAATACTGCGATAAGGAATAGCTCAGTCGGCTGATCAAATGGTTCAAATGGCTCTGAGATGAGACTTAACTTCCCCTAGAACTTAGAACTACGTAAACCTAACTAACCTAAGGACATTACGTACATCCATGCCCGAGGTGGGATTCGAACCTGTGACCGTAGCGGTCGCGCGGTTCCAGACTGTAGCGCCTAGAAACGCTCGGTTATCCCGGCCGGCTCGGCTGATCAGTTGAAGAGGAATGGATGGCTCTAAAAAGAGCAATCACAGAAGTTGGAAAGAAAAACATAGGTACGGAGAAGGTAGTTGCGAATAAACCATGAGTAACAGAAGAAATACTTCAGCTGATTGATGCAAGAAGGAAGTACAAAAATGTTCCGGGAATTCAGTAACTCAGGAATGCAATAAACAGAAGTGCACAGAAGCTCAGGCGAAATAGGTGCATGATAAAATGTGAATAAATCAGAAAAGAAATGATGGTCTGAAGGACTGGCTCAGCATATAGAAAAGTCAAAATAACCTTTGGTGAAACTCATGGCGTAATTACTCGTGCCCTTGTACATAATCAGTATCTGATTGAAGTCGGTCATTTCCGATCATACTCTGTTCGCAACTATATCTTCGCCGACCGGGCGATGATGCCTTATTTTCATTTTCCAATGATAGGGTTTAATGATACAGAGTATAAGAGCTGTACTCACTAACGTAATTGTCAGGTGACTGTACGTGTGCGAATTTCCGCCGCTCTAATAGGACCGCTCCTCTCTTTTTTTTATTTCTCTCTTTGGACAGTGTATTTTTCCCGGACGGGAATGAACTTTTATACCCTTTTTTCTCTCTCTTCTTGGGAGAGCGCAAGTCTGCGCGTCAGCAGCCACTTGTCAATCGCCGAGCCTCGTTCTTTCACACTTATGTTTGCCGAACGGAAACAGATCGGAGAATTTCGGACCCTGTGTTGATATTGTGTTGAGACTGCTCTGGTGCGAAAAAAGTGGCGGATTTCTGAATTCTGTAACGTTTCTTTTTGTATTCAACACAAACTCCTCTCTCTCCTAATTTTTTTTTTTTTTTTTTTTTTTTTTGTCATCAGTCTTCTGATTGCTTGGTTGCGGCCCGCCACGAATTCCTTTCCTGCACTAACCTCTTCATCTCAGAGTTGCACTTGTAACCTTCGTCCCCAATTAGTTGCTGGATGCATTCCAATCTCTGTCTTCCTCTACAGTTTTTGCCCTCTACAGCTCCTTCTACGGGGTTCCTATTTAAAAAAACGCAGCTTGACCTATGGCAGCGCCATCTAGCGGGCCAACCATAGTGCCATCTGGTTTCGTTCTTCATCGTTTTTTCGTTTGACGCTTATTTCGTGAGATATTTGGCTCGGCCACGATCAATGGACCAGCTTGTATACTGATGAGTGAAGATTAGGGCTGCTGTTCATCACGACATTTAGTGACACATGGTGGCGTCGGGGGCACGTGACGGTGGAAGAAAAGTATATAAAAAAATCATTATAGTGACGATACGAGTTGCAAATAGGGGAATACATTGACACAATGAACTAAGATAGAGGGCAGATTGTGACGGAAAGGTGCCCGGGTGCGAACTTATCGGAAACGTTGCAGCTGGTCGGATGTCAGCAGCCACGGAAGATGGCTGAAGTTGGCGAAACCAAAAGTAGACATGGTGTTGGACGTCGACTTGTCACACAGAACGAGGAGGTCAGAGGCCAGCCCACTCTGTAAAGTAGGGTAGGCGGCCATCTGTGTCAGACTGACGGCGGAGAGCAGTGCTGATGCGGGAACGAGTCCTTCGGAGCAGACCATTAAATGCAAATTTGTTAAATATAGGGCTCCGCAGCAGACGACGCGCACGTTACACGATGTTGACCCAACGGCATTTTCAGTTAGGACTGCAGTGTGTGCGGAATCGTCGAGATTGGACCACGGCGGAACAGAAACGTGCCACTTCGTCGGATGACTCACATTTCTTATGACTTCAGGTCGTTGCTCGTGTCCGGGTACGCCGACTTCAAGGCGGTCGGCTTTTCGGAAAACACACGGCGCCACCGGCGCTGTCTGGTGGGGACCAGTGTTATGCTATGGAGGACACTCACGTTAGCTGCCGCGGGAGCTGTGTCAGTAACCTGAGGCACTATGACAGTTGTGGGGTACGTGAACATGAGGGCTATTCGGGAAGAAAGGTCCGACTGGTCGCTAAATAGAAACCAAAGACAAAAATGTTTTCTTTGCAAGAGTTACACTACTGGCCATTAAAATTGCTACACCAAGAAGAAATGCAGATGATAAACGGGTATTCATTGGACAAATATATTATACTAGAACTGACATGTGATTACATTTACACGCAATTTCGGTCCATAGATCCTGAGAAACCAGTACCCAGAACAACCAACTCTAGCCATATTAACGGCCTTGATAGACTGGGCATTGAGTCAAACAGAGCTCGGATGGCGTGCACAGGTACAGCTGCCCATGCAGCTTCAACACGATACCACAGTTCATCAAAAGTAGTGACTGGCGTATTGTGACGAACCAGTTGATCGGCCACTATTGACCAGACGATTTAAATTGGTGAGAGATCTAGAGAATGTTTTGGCTAGAGCAGCAGTCGAACATTTTCTGTATCCAGAAAGGCCCGTACAGGACCTGCAACATGCGGTCGTGCATTATGCTGCTGAAATGTAGGGTTTCGCAGGGATCGAATGAAGAGTAGAGTGTTGGGTCGTAACACATCTGAAATGTAACGTCCACTGTTCAAAGCGCCGTCAATGCGAACAAGAGGTGACTGAGACGTGTAACCAATGACAACCCATACCATCACGCCGGGTGATACGCCAGTATGGCGATGACGAATACACGCTTCCAATGTGCGTTCACCGCGATGTCGCCAAACACGGATGCGACTATCATGATGCTGTAAACAGAACCTGGATTCATCCGAAAAAATGACGTTTTGCCATTCGTGCACCCAGGTTCGTATCGAGTACACCATCGCAGGCGCTCCTGTCTGTAATGCAGCGTCAAGGGTACGCGCAGCCATGGTCTCCGAGCTGATAGTCCATGCTGCTGCAAACGTCATCGAACTGTTCGTGCAGATGGTTGTTGTCATGCAAACGTCCCCATCTGTTGACTCAGGGATCGAGACGTGGCTGTACGATCCGTTACAGCCATGCGAAAAAGATGCCTGTCATCTCGACTGCTAGTGATACGAGGCTATTGGGATTCAGCACGGCGTTCCGTATTACCCTCCTGAACCCACCGATTCCATATCCTACTAACAGTCATGGGATCTCGACCAACGCGAGCAGCAATGTCGCGATACGAAAACCGCAATCGCGATAGGCTACAATCCGACCTTCATCAAAGTCGGAAACGTGATGGTACGCATTTCTCCTCCTTACACGAGGCATTCACAACAACGTTTCACCAGGCAACGCCGGTCAACTGCTGTTTGTGTATGAGAAATCGGTTGGAAAGTTTGCTTATGTCAGCACATTGTAGGTGTCGCCACCGGCGCCAGCCTTGTGTGAATGCTCTGAAAAGCTAATCATTTGCTTATCACAGCATCTTCTTCCTGTCGGTTAAACTTCACGTCTGTAGTACGTCATCTTCGTGGTGTAGCAATTTTAATGGCCAGTAGTGTAGCTTTACCTTCCACCCCGACTTAGACATTTCTCGTAGTGTTGCACCAACTTACCAATACCCTCGTGACAGAAGCCAGCCGTCAGTGCTTTCCGACAATTCTCTACGCTGTTCCACAGCTCTTTGTCTGTGCCACAGTGTTGTCTTCATGGCCAGCGGTTCATGTGAGCAGAGATGAACATGACAGGGAATCAAGTCCAGGCTGTAAGGTGGGAGATCAAACACTCCCCATCGAAAGCGTTTCAGGAGCATCGTCACTGTCCTGCAGAGTGCAGCCGAGGACTCATGTCATGAAGCAGGAAACGTATGACAACTATGTTATGTGTGATGTATGACATCAGGCGAAATCTCTCCGCAGGCTCTCATACTAGTTTGGAGACACGATTCACGTAGGCGTCTTTACGTGCTCACAGAGCGCTCAGAACTGAGAAGGGTGACGTGACGCGATCGACGGGCATACTAGAGACACTGCCCAACACATCTAAGCAAAGTTTCATTTATTTATTTATTTACACGTCAAGTTCCGTAGGACCAAATTGAGGATCAAATATTCAAGGTCGTGGAACGTGTCAGTACATGAAATTACAATACAGAAGTAATAACAGACAAAAATAAATGTTCATGAACCTGAAAAATGTCAGTCCATAAGTCTAAGTAAACGTTATCAGCAATACAGTAATAATCAGCTTAATTTTTCAAAGAACTCCTCGACAGAATAGGAGTGACTCATGAGGAAACTCTTAACTTTCGATTTGAAAGCGCGTGGATTACTGCTAAGATTTTTATATTCGATTGGCACCTTATTGAAAATGGATGCAGCAGTATACTGCACACCCTTTTGCACAAGAGTTAAGGAAGTCCGGTAGGTTTGATTTCTGCCAAGTATTAACCGAGTGAAAGCTGCATATTCTTGGGAAGAAACTAATATTGGTTACAAGGAACGACAATAAGTAATATACATATTGAGAGGCCAGCGTCAAAATACTCAGAGGTTGACAAGAGGTTCATCGTATTTTACAATGAAATGAACACCCTTAGCTGCTTACAGGCGTTGACATACGTCAACAGGGACAGATGAAAATGTGTGCCCCGAACGGGACTCGAACCCGGGATCTCTTGCTTACACGGCAGACGCTCTATGCATCTGAGCCACCGAGGACACAGAGGATAGCGCGACTGCAGGGATTTATCTCTGGCACGCCTACCGTGAAACTCACATTGTGAACTTATTGTCCCGCAAGACATTCGTAGTATTCCGAAAGAACAGATACCATCTTAGTATGTATATCATCGTATTTTCACTGTGGTTTCCATTTTGCGGCCAATCGTATCTTACCTTGCGGATAGCCCTTGAAGGACGCTAAAGGGGCCGAGTTTAAGGCTGTATTTTATGGCATTGTTTGATCTGTGCATAGACATGTGGTGCGAGGTATCTCCAGAAAGGTAACAAGGACTTGTCGAATCCTTGGCACGCAGAATCGCTGCTGTACTGGGTTGCAGCAATGGACTAACACATCATTAAGCAAGTGGTCGTTACACTTTGGCTCCTTACTGTAAAATTGCAGTACACGTTCTGGCTCCTACGGAAGTGGACCAGCAGCTTTACTTCCCGCGTATCTTCCACGAAAGAAATTGCAGAATGACGAAAATAAAAGAAACGCTCTTCTAGATTGTCGCTACACTCTTTTATCGCGGCTTATATCGGGGCCCTGGCGATTGCGGCTAGACATTCTCATTCCTCCCTCGTGTAGTTGCCCGAGTACGCCGCAATTAAAGCTGGCGATTACTCTGCAGAATTTGCAAGGGGTCGTCACACGGCTCATTTGGCGCGGCCGCAGGTTTTGCATCTGGCTCGCCCGCCTCTGTTTGCGCCGGGCTTTTACGGCGGCGGCAGCGGCGGCAGCGGCGGCCTTGGCGGCTGGGGTGGCGTCCGCGCCAGACAGGCGCCACGGAGCCGCCGCCGCCGCCGCCGCCCCCGCCGCGCATCGATTGCGGCAGAGTTTGTCCGTCTGTCTGCGACCTCGTCCGAGATGCGCGCCGGGGGCAGTCACCCGCGCCGGAAAACCCTCACCCCTTGCAAACAGCGCCGCGGCGCCGCCGAGTCGGCCGCCACGAAGTAGCACAAAGCCGCGTCTGGCCGCCCCGCGGTGCTCCTTATTTTTCCTTCGGCGGACAGAGAAACCGCCGAAACGGTGTGCGCCCGGGAAGCTGTGGGCTGTCCTTTTATAGCGGCACACAGACGCAGCTTTTGTGATAGACAGTTTTCTCGGGCAGCGCTCCCCTTGCATTACAGACTCCGCTGCTAGTGTTATGTCAGAAAACATAAAACTAGGTCTCCGTTGGGTAGAGGAATGAGAGAGCGGCAGAAGTTAGATGCTGGGAAAACCGCATAGCTTACCATTAAAATTGCGCCGGCTCACTGTATTTCGCTTTTTATTGAAACTGTACTTACTTCAGAACTAAAGCTACGTCTTTATATCGGGTGATCAAAAAGTCAGTATAAATTTGAAAACTTAATAAACCACGGAATAATGTAGATAGAGAGGTAACAATTGACACACATGCTTGGAATGACATCGGGGTTTTATTAGAAACAAAAAAAAACAAAGTTCACAAAATGTCCGACAGATGGCGCTGGACAGCAAAACGTCAGTGACTGCGCATGACAATCGTGTATAAAAGGAGCTGTAATGAGAGAGAGAATCAGATGCGCCAGCAGTCGCAGCATGTTGACGTTACCTGAAACGGCGCTTTTAGTGAAGCTGTATTATCAGAATGGGGAATGTGCTAGTTCAGCGTTACGATCCTATCGCCATAGGAAGGGGATTCGAACGGGTAAAGATCCGTTGACAAATGCAGCTCTGGCGAGAATGATTTCGAAGTTCGAAGCGACGGGTTGTTTAGACGATAGACCTCGTAGAGGCCGACTGAGCACAAGGCGTAATGCTGCTGAGACAGTTCAGGAAGAAATGGAGACTGTAGCGTGTTCGTCTATGCACGGGGAAGTCAGCGCTCGTGCAGTCGCAGGTCGCACCGGCATTCCATACACTACTGTTTGGTAGGCACTGAGGCGTACCCTCCCATGCTATCCGTACAAAATCCATCGGCATCATGAACTGTTACCTGGCTATTTAGTGAAGCGGAGGGCATTTGCGGTGTGGGCTTTTCAAAAGATGGTGGAAGATGATGATTGGTTGAGTAACGTGTTGTGGACCGACGAAGCTCATTTCACGCTCCGAGAATCTGTCAACGCCCACAACTGCAGAATTTAAGCTACCGAAAATCCTAAAACTGTCGTGGACACTCCTCTGCATGACGAAAAGTCACGGTATGGGTTGGATTTACCACATCTACCGTTATCGGGCCTTTTTTCTTCGAGGAAATGCGTGATTCTGGTTTTGTAACTGCTACCGTGGCGGGTGAGAGGTACGCCGATATGTTACAGAATCGCATTATCCCCAGCCTGGCTGATAAACACCTACTGGAACGTACGATGTTTATGCACGATGGCACTCCAACCCATACTGTTAGACGCGTGAAACATCTCTTACGCGCGTCGTTTGGTGATGATCGTGTGCTCAGCCGCTACTTTCCTTATGCTTGGCCTCCCAGGTCCCCAGACCTCAGTCCGTGCGATTATTGGCTTTGGGGTTACCTGAAGTCGCCTATGCCTCACCATAACTCCGGACATGCTTTACAGTGCTGTTCACAACATTATTCCTCGACTACAGCTATTGTTGAGGAATGATGGTGGACATATTGAGCATTTCCTGTAAAGAACATCATGTTTGCTTTCTCTTACTTTGTTATGCTGATCATTGCTATTCTGATCAGATGAAGCGCCATCTGTCGAACATTTTTTGAACTTTTGTGTTTTTTTGAATCTAATAAAACCCCATGTCATTCCAAGCATGTCTGTCAATTTTTACCTCTCTATCTACATTATTCCGTGATTTATTCAGTTTTCAAATTTATACTGACTTTTTGATCACCCGGTACTTCATAAATTTCATCCGCCTCTCCATCGCGGTCCGGGATGCAGTTGGAACTAAGGAACGTTTTTCCTGTTTCTCTCTCTGGCGTCTCTGTATATGAGGGGAGAGAGAGAGACATCGGTTGTCGATCACACCGCCTGCCTTCAGCACACACACATCGGTGCACTGCTGATGTCGAGTTAGGAGAGGTGAGCCACAATACGTGCACTCGGACGTCACTGCGTAATTCCTGGAGTTCTACAGTACAAAAATGTGAATAGCAAAATATCTTCTCGCGCATATTTTTGATGGAAAACTGGTTCCGAAGAAAGGCAGTTTGGTAATACACTACTGGCCATCAAAATTGCTACACCACAAAGATGACGTGCTACACACGCGAAATTTAACCGATAGGAAGAAGGTGCTGTGATAGGCAAATAATTAACCTTTCAGAGCATTCACACAAGGTTGGCGCCGGTGGCGATACCTACAACGTGCTGACATGAGGAAAGTTTCCAAACGATTTCTCATACACAGACAGCAGTTGACCGGCGTTGCCTGGTGAAACGTTGTTGTGAATGCCTCGTGTAAGGAGGAGAAATGCGTACCATCACGTTTCCGACTTTGATGAAGGTCGGATTGTAGCCTATCGCGATTGCGGTTTTCGTATCGTGACATTGCCGCTCGCGTTGGTCGAGATCCCATGACTGTTAGTAGGATATGGAATCGGTGGGTTCAGGAGGGTAATACGGAACGCCGTGCTGAATCCCAATAGCCTCGTATCACTAGCAGTCGAGATGACAGGCATCTTTTTCGCATGGCTGTAACGGATCGTACAGCCACGTCTCGATCCCTGAGTCAACAGATGGGGACGTTTGCATGACAACAACCATCTGCACGAACAGTTCGATGACGTTTGCAGCAGCATGGACTATCAGCTCGGAGACCATGGCTGCGGGTACCCTTGACGCTGCGTTACAGACAGGAGCGCCTGCGATGGTGTACTCGATACGAACCTGGGTGCACGAATGGCAAAACGTCATTTTTTCGGATGAATCCAGGTTCTGTTTACAGCATCATGATAGTAGCATCCGTGTTTGGCGACATCGCGGTGGACGCACATTGGAAGCGTGTATTCGTCATCGCCATACTGGCGTATCACCCGGCGTTATGGTATGGGGTGCCACTGGTTACACGTCTCGGTCACCTCTTGTTCATTGACAGCACTTAAAACAGTGTACGTTACATTTCAGATGTGTTACTACCCGTGGCTGTACCCTTCATTCGCTCCCTGTGAAACCCTACATTTCAGAAGGATAATGCACGCCCGAATGTTGCAGGTCCTGTACGGGCCTTTCTAGATACAGAAAATGTTCGACCGTTGCCCTGGCCAACACATTCTCCAGATCTCTCCCCAATTGAAAACCGCTGGTCAATAGTGGCCAAGCAACTGGCTCGTCGCAATACACCAGTCACTCTTCGTGATGAACTGTGGTATCGTGTTGAAGCTTCGTGGGTAGGTGTACCTGTACACGCCATCCAAGCTCTGTTTGACTCAATGCCCAGGCGTATCAAGGCCGTTATTATGGCTAGAGGTGGTTGTTGCGGGTACTAATTTCTCAGGATCTATGCACCCAAATTTCGTGAAAATGTAATGACATGTCAGTTGTAGTATAATATATTTGTCCAACGAATACCCGTTTATCATCTGCATTTCTTCTTGGTGTAGCAATTTTAATGGACAGTAGTGTATTTTTGGAGGAACGCTCAGCGCCATGTGTGAATACTGCTTGCGAAATATGTTGCGAATAGAATTACGATGGTCGTTCAACAAGTAATGCCTCACATTTTTATCTCAGAACATATTTATTGTTATGAGTCAGAATTTGGTGACAATATACTTCAACGTGTCTTGTCCACGTCCTATTTTTCTACGTAGTCTCCACTACGTTCTATGGCTGTACGCCAGCGTTATGGAAGAGCACGTATTTGCTGCTGGTAAAAGCCCTTGTCCTGTAGGCGTAGCCATGTTTCCAGTGCATGGCTGACACTCTCGCCACCTTCAAAGTGTGTTCCCCGTAGAGAATAGAGTTTGATGCGCCGGTCGGCACGAATAATGGCATCCGCACGATTCAGCCTGTCTGGAGCAGTGGCTGTGACATGACGTCCCGAGCGTGGCTAATCATGGAGTTCCGTTTCTGCATTTCCTGACGCTGTATTTTTCTTTACCCATCCACCAACTGTACTCCTATGAACTGCAGCATCGCCATGCACTGCACACAAACGTTTATGGATGTTCACCACGGTTCCTTTTTCTGGACACAAGAATTCAGCACGCTGCTGGTAAAGTGAGTCGTATGTAGACACCATTTTGACGCTGTACTACGACTCGGCAATCTGCCAGAACCGTTAGAAAGTTCAACGGCGCACAGAACAAACACCCAATATAAAGCATCAACAAGGTCGTTTGTCTATGTATATTAATGGCTTTTTCTTAAAAAAAAAGCGTGTTATTACTTATTGAACGTCCCTCGTAGTAACAAAGATGTAATAACGTCATGCAGCATGCGGCAGTTTTTCACGGATCTCAGTGTTTATTATGTCAAAAAAAAAAAGTTCAAATGTGTGTGAAATCTTATGGGACTTAGCTGCTGAGGTCATCAGTCCCTAAGCTTGCACACTGCTTAACCTAAATTATCCTAAGGATAAACACAAACACCCATGCCCGAGGGAGGACTCGAAACTCCGCCGGGACCAGCCGCACAGTCCATGACTGCAGCGCCCTAGACCGACCGATTAATCCCGCGCGGCTATGACGTCACATATCCTGAATGATGACAGACAGGTGGTTCCTATCCTCGCAGAGACGGTTGCGTGACGGTAAGGGATCATCTTTTTCTTTTTTTTTTTTGTAATCTGTATACGCTGTTTCTTAAACGATACATATCCTACAACAACAGGTTTTTAACGTTCGGTATAACAATTATTGGACTGAGATGTCAGATTTATTCGTAAAGGCAATAATCAGTTTAAAATAAATTATCTGACACAAGACAGTAATAAATACAAAACTGATCACTGTGGACATGTCGTGTGACTAGGGCCTCCAATGGGGTAGACCGTTCGCCGGGTGCAACTGTTTCGATTCGACGACACTTCGGAGACTTGCGCGTCGATGGGGATGAAATGATGATGGTTAGGATGACACAACACCCAGTTCCTGAGCGGAGAAAATCTACGACCCAGCCGGGAATCGAACCAGTTTTTTGTAACCATATATATTTATTTAAATATATTAACAACGATACATTAAAAAAACATTTTATTCTATTAACCTATTATATTCCTAGTGTTGGTTAACTTTACTGTCATTTTATAGGTTTTCGTTTATATATTCTTTTCTTTTTCGTTTTTCTCTTATTGTTGTTCCGTGAACCCTTTTACATGGCCATTTGTCATCTTTTTTTTTTTGGGGGGGGGGGGGGGGTGTAAAACATTGCAGGTCAGGCATAATAATTTATATATACCATCGAGGCATTGATGTTGAGTTCATTCATGTTTCTGTATGTCATGCACTTGTGATGCCCCGGGCCCTTGGGACTGACATTCTGTCGCGCTGACCATTCATCTGCCGGGGGCGGACAATGAAGAAACAGTGGCCAATCTTAATATTTTGAGTACATTGTCAGTGACAGCGCGTCTTTATTGCACTGCCATATATGTGCACATGTTTTGTATAAGACCGCCTCGAATTAATGTATGACGATTAATAAATTAATTCCGACAACAAACACGGTTAAATTAGAAGCTATAAAAAGTTATACCTAGTCCTGAGATCACAATCTGGAACTCCAGTATTATAACGCAAAGCCCTACCCCTTACACTAACTGAGCAGCACAGCTCCAAGTATTGACTATAGTCCTCCCAGATTTCCACCGAAAATTTATACGGGTTTTACGGACTTTTTTGTGCTGTTAGTATGCACACAAGCGCATTGTAGCGTCTGAGTAAGCGAATTATGCTTCAGCCTGATTTCATAAAGAGGTACACACACAGGTGCAACAGTTAAACATATTTTTGTCTGGGACACGTGGCCCACCGTCCCGCAGTACAAAGCCAGGTTTTCAGGTTTGCCTCGTTTATAACGTGAATGCTGGAGCTGTAGCAGCTGTAGCCTCAATCCATCACCCTCCCCCCTCCACCAGCTCGAGACGTAGTATTAAAAATTTAACTATCACTTCTAAAAAATGAATTAATGCTGTTAGTCTCTCTCTCTGCATACTCCTCCTTAAATACGACATGTTTTTCCCAAACGTGGATGACTTCGCCGATATCTCTGTTGTCTGCATTTTGGATATTTGGGACACGTTCCATAACGGAAATCTCCTCGTCGTTTCCCTGAAAACCCAGGCACACAACGCTTTCTTCGTCAGAGAAAAGAGGATGAAGTCGCATGTGCCATGTCAGGGGGTGAATCAAAACTTAACAGGTCAAAAGAAGCAGCGTGTGTGAACATGTCCTGTTTAGAATGAGCTGGGCGTTGTCACGGAGCAGAAACATCCTCTTGGACAGCTTTCCGCGCTAAATATCCAACAGAGCATGAAGCCTGCATCTGGTTGGAGGAGGTGGAACGAAACAGGTTGGGAGGCATCTTACGTACCAAAAAAACCAAGCGAAGTCTGGACGCACTGTCTAGACAGGAGCTGTAGTGTAGCATCTGTTGCAGACATGATACGGAAGGGGAGGTTGAGATTCATTGGACACGTTATGAGTTCAGATGACAAAATGTTGACCAGTAAGGTATAGAAAAGAACATACTCAATATGCAACAGAAAAAGCTGTGACCATTTGTGATGCATTCTCTGTACCGCCTATTTGGCACGGATCCCACACAATGAGTAATATTCGTGGACGTTTCACACGATTATACGAGTATTTTATATACACTCTCCTATGTAGATTGATTGCACTAGCCTAGAATTTTAACAATGAACCGGAGTCTGTCACCTGCTTTACCTACGAGTGATACTACGCGATCATTCCATTTCATATTCCTGCTAACTGTTGCACTCAAGTATTTGTATAATTTGCCACACTCCAGCTGTGACTCACTGTTACTGTAGTCATAGAACACCATGTTTTTTCGCCTTGTGACGTGCACAATCTTGCATTTCTAAACGCTTAAAGCAACTTGCCATTCTATGTAGCACATTGAAATCTTATGAATATATGGCTGAATACGTGTGCAGCTTTCCTTCAGACAGTACGTCATTATAGATAACTGCCTCATCTGCGAAAAGTCTGAGGTTGCTATCGTTACTGTCTGCAAGGTCATTACACGAAATGAATACCAATGGCCCCAGCACGCTTCCTGGGACACATCATAAGCTATTTCTACATTTCTCGGTGACACTCCATATCTCACCTGATACCCACTTACGTACGTACTTTCGATAATAAGCGTATGTTTGGTACTGAGTCAAATACCTTTTGGAAGCCAAGAAACACTGCATCTGTCTCACTGACTTAATCCATGGCTATCAGGATATGATGTGAGAAAAGTGCGATTTGGATTTCACATGATCGATGTTTTCGGAATCCTTGCACGCTGGGATGGGGGAGGTCACTTTTTTCGAGATGCCTCATTACATTTTGAGCTCAGAATATATTCTAAGATTCTACCACAAATGGATGTGATATTGGCAAGAAAGAAGGCGTACTGAATACATCACTCGTGGCTCGAAACGAGCAAAATAAATAAATGACTGTATAGCCGTTTATTACGTATAAGATAAAAAAATGTAAAATAGCAGTTCAGCGAGGCAAATTTGAAAAGAGTGACCACAGAAGGACTAGGAGCGCACAGTATGAATCTTCCTCGGCTGCAGTGGGTTGCGCTTTTGCAACGCCCTTGAAACAGATCACCAGAAAGAGAAAGTAGTGCTGTTATTGAATGCAGCCGCTGAAATGTAGCAGTTTACTTTTGGAAAGCCGTGTGAACCAAAGTTTGCCGGTCGTTATGGCCGAGCGGTTCTAGGCGCTTCAGTCCGGAACTGCGCTGCTCCTACGGTCGCAGGTTCGAATCCTGCCTCGGGCATGGATGTGTGTGATGTCCTTAGCTTAGTTAGGTTTAAGTAATTCTAAGTCTAGGGGACTGATGACTTCATTTGAACCAAAGTTTTACGGACATTATGTTGACTCCAGTCTTGCACGATCGCACGTCATATATCAACGCGACGGAAGCAGAATATTATTGATATCGACGAAGGCCCGACAGCACGCCAGCGCGCCCCGTTTGAGTCGCGGCCGAATGGCTGTTCTTAAAGGGCGCTCTGCCAGATGAGGGAGGGCGCGTCATCGGCGAGTGCCTTGGCCCACCTGCTGCAATGCTTGCTCTTGCATCACTCGCGCCTCAAATCCGTTATGTCTTTGTCACGCACGAAATATCGCCGTCATCCAAATAAGTAATTCACAGCTCGCCTTAAACGTATTATGAATAGGTCGCCACCTATTGTTTGCGAAAAGAATGCATAAGCACTATAAATACGGGTGATGCGTAGCTAAATTTATGTGGCACCCAACGCACACGGGAAGTTGAGAAACACGACCGCATTCCTTCTTATTTGGAAGGACCCACAACGTCTGCAACTACTAGAAAGCGACGCAGTTTATTCTTACCACCCCTGGAAGAGAATACTCTTCTTCGCACATTACAGTGTAGGTCCCAGTCTGGATGCTAGGCAAGTCTTTTTCGACTTTATACACTACTGGCCATTAAAATTACTACACCAAGAGAAATGCAGATGATAAACGGGTATTCATTGGACAAATATTTTATACTAGAACTGAGATGTGATTACATTTTCACGCAATTTGGGTGCATAGATCCTGAGAAATATGTACCCAGAACACCAACCTTTGGCCGTAATAACGGCCTTGATACGCCTGGGCATTGAGTCAAACAGTGCTTGGATGGCGTGTACAGGTACAGCTGCCCAAGCAGCTTCAACACGGTACCACAGTTCATCAAGAGTAGTGACTAACGTATTGTGACGAACCAGTTGCTCGACCAACAATGACCAAACGTTTTCGATTGGTGAGAGATCTGGAGAATGTGCTGGCCAGGGCAGCAGCTGAACATTTTCTGTATCCAGAAAGGCCCGTACAAGACCTGCAACATGCGGTCGTGCATTATCCTGCTGAAATGTAGGGTTTCGCAGGGAGCGAATGAAGGGTACAGCCACGGGTCGTAACACATCTGAAATGTAGCGTCCACTGTTCCAAGTGCCATCAATGCGAACAAGAGGTGACCGAGACGTGTAACGAATGGCACCCCATACTATAACGCCGGGTGATACGCCAGTATGGCGATGACGAATACACGCTTCGAATGTGTGTTCACCGCGATGTAGCCAAACACGAATGCGACCATCATGATGCTGTAAACAGAACCTGGATTCATCCGAAAAAGTGACGTTTTGCCATTCGTGCCGCCCGCGGTGGTCTCGCGGTGGTCTCGCGGTTCTAGGCGCTCAGTCCGGAACCGCGCGACTGCTACGGTCGCAGGTTCGAATCCTGCATCGGGCATGGATGTGTGTGATGTCCTTAGGTTAGTTATGTTTAAGTAGTTCTAAGTTCTAGGGGACTGATGACAACAGATGTTAAGTCTCATAGTGCTCAGAGCCATTTTTTTGCCATTCGTGCACCAAGGTTCGTCGTTGAGTAAACCATCGCAGGCGCTCCTGTCTGTGATGCAGTGTCAAGGGTAACCGCAGCCATGGTCTCCGAGCTGATGGTCCATGCTGTTGCAAACGTCGTCGAACTGTCCGTGTAGATTTTTGTAGTCTTTCAAACGTCCCCATCTGTTGACTCAGGGATCGAGAGGTGACTGCACGATCCGTTACTGCCATGCGGATAAGATGCCTGTCATCTCGACTGCTAGTGATACGAGGCCGTTGGGATCCAGCACGGCGTTCCGTATTACCGTCCTGAACCCACCCATTTCATATTCTGCTAACAGTCATTGGATCTCGACCAACTCGAGCAGCAATGTAGCGATACGATAAACCGCAATCGCGATAGGCTACAATCCGACCTTTATCAAAGTCGGAAACGTGATGGTACGCATTTCTCCTCCTTACACGAGGCATCAAAACAACGTTTCACCAGGCAACGCCGGTCAACTGCTGTTTGTGTATGAGAAATCGGTTGGAAACTTTCCTCATGTGAGCACGTTGTAGGTGTCGCCACCTGCGCCAACCTTTTGTGAATGCTCTGAAAAGCTAGTCATTTGCATATCACAGCATCTTCTTCCTGTCGGTTAAATTTCGCGTCTGTAGCACGTCATCTTCGTGGTGTAGCAATTTTAATTGCCATTAGTGTATTACACTGTATCAAGATTCCACTTTACTTTGTTTACCTCAAAGGAAATGAATTAGAAGACAATGTTGTGGAAGGAGGAGAGGAGGTACTTGAAGATGTGATTGGAGATATGACACTGAGGGAAGAATTTGACACAACACTGAAGGACCTAAGACGAAATAAGGCATCTGGAGTTGATAGAATTTCCTCAGAATTACTAGGATCCTGGGTGACGTACAACAACGACACTATTCCAGCCGATATGCAAGATGCTCGAGGGCTCTTCGGAAAGTAAGGTCCCAATGGTCGCGAAATGCAAACGACAGTGACAATCCTATGAAGCTTAGCGTAGGTGTGTTGGACAGTGCCTCAGTTTGCTTGTCGATGGCGCCTGGTCACTCTTTTCAATTCTGAGCACACTGCGAGCAAGTAAAAATGCCTGAACAATAGTGTCTCCCACCAAGTATGGCTAGTCATTGCGATGTTTTGCCTGATTTCGTGCAACCGCACATAACGTACCTGTCACGAATTTCCTTCTTCATGATAGTTCTCCGCCGCTCACTGCAGTGGCAAGGAGGACGCCCCTGTAGCTTTTTCGATGGAACGCATTTGCTAACCCACCATGCAGCCCGGGCTTGGCTCCGTCTGATGCTCATCGCTGATCAAATGAACCGCTTTCTTTGAAGAAAACATTTTGGCACAAACAACATACTGCAGACCAGCGTAGAGAAGCGGCGGGAGGCACAGGCGAGTGTCTCCTATGACGAGGGTGTTGGAAAGTTGTTACAACGCTACGCCAGATATCTAAGCCGGAGACGCAACTGCTTCGAGAATTAGGTGGAAGGTGTGGCAAACTGTTGCAAATAAAACATTTTTGATTTTCACTGTGGCTTCCATTTCGCGACCGACCGGACCTTACTTCCCGAACAGACCTCGTATTCTTTTCTTTCTTTCGCTGCTGCCTTTATCCCACATTGTGCGCAGGGTCGTGAGGGTGAAGTACGGATTTGGCATCGTTAATCATAAAGCGTGGCCGGATGCCCTTCCTGCCGCCACCCGATAGCCCCCGGGACGGAATTAGTGTACCCCAGCTGTCTGCGTCTAGTGTAAATCGTGAAATAATGTGAATGTGTTTCAAATGTCTGCGAGTCGTGTAACTGGGGCGGGACGTGGGGTCCAGCCCAGTATTTACCTAGGAGGATGTGGAAAATCGCCTAAAAACCACATCCAGGCTGGCTGGCACACCGGGCGGATTCGATCCGGAGCCGGCGCGCCTACCCGAGTCCAGGAAGCAGCGCGTTAGCGCTACGAATAGACCTCGTATCAGACAGACTAAATACGGTTAGACTTCTAGAAGAACATAATAATTCCAATTCGGAAGAAGGAAGGTGCTGACAGCTGTGAATTTTCTGTTTCTTCTATTCCGTGGGCTTATCGCGTGTCTTCACGGGATCGGAATGTTAATCTGGTTCTGGCAGGGTCAGTGGTAGAGGATGGTCGGACTGCTTTCCCGTTGCCACTCTTTCCCCCCTGTCATGAGTTCGGGTACCCTATCTGTCTGCGAAAGCCTTAGCTACTTGACAGTGTGAGAACGTTGTCAACACGTTTACGAAACGAGTAACTGAGGTGGTACATGGGTACCAGCTAGCTATTCATCAATTCGGATGTGCGAAACCGCCTAAAAACTACATCCAGGCTGAGCGGCACACCAGCCCCGGATTCGATCTAGAGTCGGCGAACCTTCCCGAATCCCGCGAGCGAAGTGTTAACGCATTTTACTATAAGGGCGGGTCCGCTGACAGCTGTGAATGTTGCCGAACTATCTGTTTAATAAGTTATGGTTTCAAAGTACTTGCGCGAGTTATTTAAAGAAGAATGGAAGAGTGCTAGAAGGAGATCTTGAGGAGGATTAGTTTGGGTTTCGGATTATTTATTTAGATTATGCCACACCACACAAGGGAAACATTTTTTCGCACATATTTAACACACAGAAGAATTCATAATTATATGTTAATTATATTTACGAAGCATAGAAGATAACAGAAATATGTTCAACTGCTGAATATATTCAACTAACAACTTTCTTATCGTCAGGAATTCCTCCGGTTCACCAGGAAATGATCGGTTTGGGCACCCGTTTACAATAAAAGTGCAGCTACTCACGGATGTCCAGTGTGAAATTGTCGTATGGCAGCGAACTTGGTGGATATGCTAATACATTAATGAGGAACCGATTTACGCTGGAAAAAAATTAGTTCCATTTTTTGCCACCAGACGCAAATCTGACGCTGTACAGCATCTCGTAAACGTCTCCGATGTTCGTATCGAACAAATTGTGTAAGTGGCAGTTACTAATCAAATCGGTATTATGCTTTTCTCACTTGTTTGGTCTTTCATGTCCACATCCCGTTCCTAAACTACTGTATGCGGAACCATTCCTATACATCTTTCTTGGTGCTCAAAATTGGAATTAATTCTGCATTAACACATTAGACTATCTACCAAGCTTCGCTGACCTTATATAATTCCAGCCCACACTGGACATCTGTCTGCGCTTTAGTTATAACCGCCTGGTAAGATATATTGAACAGTTTATCGTTCTGCGCAACAATCACACCTGGGCGATGTTCTTAATTCCGGATTGTACGTTGAGTCAATACATCTTCCATTATCTGTCAGTCTGTCAACCGCAGTCCCACATCTGGTCGCCCCCTCAAAACCTAGTGGCCCGAACGAGATGGAGGTCATCTTTGACTTCCTTCACTGACTTCCTTCAAAACAATTACAAATTTGAGGAATTTTCAAGAACAGCAAACAATATTAAATTTGACAAACTGCCTAATATTAAATTTACCTTTTCAAGGCCTTGGTGTTTTGAGTAAAAAAGTTGCAATGGTGTGACTTTTTTTGACGGTTTACCTCGAAGAAAGTATTAAATTCAGGACATTTCGAAGACAGTAGGGATGAAAATGTGGTACAAATAAGATCGTTGGATAAAACGATTTTTCTAAAAATAAGAAATAAAAAAGATGCTAAACATATGTCGCGCCTCGAAATCATGTACAGCAAGTAATATACACCGGATGTTTCTCTGACCTGTTTTCTTTCTTATTTTCGGACAAATCAGTTCACAAAACATTTAATCGTCCGATTATATGTGAAAGAAAGTCGTGTTAGTTAAACTATTTATAACTCAAGAACGGCTGGACCGATTTGGCTGAAAATTGGTGAAGAGATAGCTTAGAACCAGGAGACGGACATAGGATACCTTTTATCCCGTTCGACCGCTATAAAACGTGGTATAACAAAAAAGCATTTGCTATGGAATAACAAAACGCAAATGTCATCTAAACGTCACTATAAAACGTGGTATAACAAAAACGCATCTGACATGGAATAACAAAACGCAAATGGCAGCTAAACGTCTATGGTTAAGTATCAGTGTATATCACTAATTAAAAATTTAAAGAAATAATTTGTATTTTCTTTGAATCATCATTAACAATGCCGCGACCAAGACGACCGAATATTTTCCTACAAAGCCGTAATGCAAGAAGGATACAAAACATTGCAAATGAAAGGACTGAAGATGAACAACAAATTGCCCGTTAAGAGCGCCTCGTTAGTATGGCTCGACTTCGTGCTTCTCAATCACAAGAGCAAAGTGAGGCAGCCCGTGACACGGCTCGGTTGGCAATGCGAAATCGTCCAGCGAACAACAGAGATCAACATGTAGATAATTTTCGACGCACAAGAGGAGATTTATCAAGTGATGATTTGAAACGAGCAGCGTTTAGATATGACTGCAACACTGATTACTGCTTGCATCCTTGCGTTTGCATTGGGCCGATGGACGTTGTTTGGGAGTATTGTGGCGCATTGAAGTTTTCCGGAGAAACGCACGGATTGTGCTGCCTTAGTGGTTAAGTGAAATTGCCATTACTGACTCCGCCACCTGAACCATTGCATTCATTGCTTTGTGGCGAAACACCCGAATACGCGACGATACTCAAAGGAAAATTCGAAGGTGAGGAAGTTCTCATTCCGAGGATACCAATGATCTCAACCGATATGCCGTTTGAGTTTATATAAGACTTCAATTTCCGATCCATCCTGCATTCGCCATGACCGTTAACAAATCACAATGCCAATCCTTGAAAGTTTGTGGTTTAAATCTGGAATCTCCATGTTTTTCAAATGGTCAATTATTTCTGGCACGTTCACAGGTCGGAAGACTATCTGCGTTGTTTGTTTTAGCGCCTGATAATAAAAGAAGTCGTGTATCACAAGGTATTTAATTGAAGAGAGGAAGCTATGCACCAAAAAACATAAAGAATCATTAAAATACTTAATCTTTTAATTTGTATTTCCTAATAAAAACTTGAACTTAACATCCAAAATCTGATTATTTATTGGCTTAAAGGCGGAACAGATTTCGCCGGGTCAGCTAGTATATATATATATATATATATATATATATATATATATATATATATATTAACAGTTTACAAGGGCCAATTTTCAAACTAATCGTCCCAATAGAACCGGTTTCATAACTTTTTGACACCAACTCATATAAGTGTATAAGTGGTTCACCGTACATTTACCTCCACATCTATACAGTACAAACCACACTGTGAAGTGCGTGCCAAAGAGTATATATCGCAAACAGCCTCGTACGGCGCCCGCGCTCCTTAACAGGGGCCTGGATGCCCTGGTCCGGCAACACAGGCCCCCGAGCCGAGAGTTGCTCTGGGTTGCCTACCTAACTGGGCCGACTTACAGCTGTCCACTCCGGTCAGGCTGTTACGGATATTGACAGAGAGGCAACTACTTCCACTACATTTGAAAAAAAAAAGTTTTTGGCAGTTTTGACTGGAATACACTTTCTGAAGCTGTGAAAGTGTCATGGACAAAATGCAAGTTATCCACAACTTGTACAGAAAACAGACGATAGCTACAAGAGTCAAAGAACATGAAAGGAAGGCAGTAGTTGAGAATACAGTGAAAGAAGAGTTCTTACCTATCTCTCAGATTGTTTTCTTTTCCTAGAGCAAGCGATGAAAGAAAACAAGGAGAAATTCGGAAGATGGATTAAAGTACAGGGAGCTGAAACAAAAACTTTGAGATTTGCTGACGATAATGTAATTCTATCACAGGCGGCAAACAACTTGACACACAGGTGATCGGATTAGATAGTGTCTCGCAAACAGGTTATAAATGAACAAAAATAAAATGAATGAAACACTAACAGCAGCTGGTGCTTTTTGCTGCGTGAAGACGGCAGGAGTAAAGGGGACATAATTTAAATGCAGACCGTCAATAGTAAGAAAACGTTTGCTGAAGAAAAGAGACGTATATTAAATCTAACACAATTTTGTGTTTGGAGCTCTCAGGAGCTTTCAAAATATGATGCTACAGAGGAATGCTGAAGATTATGTGGGTCCATTGAATTAGTTATGAGGAGATAATAAATGGAATTAGGGAGAAGGGAAATTTCTGGCACAATCGGTTCATCTATACTCAGCAAGCCGTCTGATGGTGCGTGGCGTGGGGCACTTTGTGTATCACTACCACTTTCCTTCTTTCCTGTTCCAGCCGAGGTTTTCTGCGTGGTAAGAAAGATTAGTACTGGTAAGAATCCCAGTGACCTCTAATCTCTCCAGTTGTACCTTCATAGTCCTTTTCTTCTACGAATGTACGCTCACAGAATTTGAACAGTATACCACAGGGTGACGGACAACACCTCTCTTGAAATGTCTGCCCCTGGACTAGGGAGAGGATCTCTGCGGCACATTCGTTCTTAAGAAAGGAACCTGTAATGAAACGCGCTGCTCGTCCTTGGATCTTCTCTACTTCCTTTAGGAATCTTGTGTGTTACGCACCTGAGAATGACAAACAGTATTCAAGTATCGGTCGAACTATGGTTTTGTAAGCTAACTCATTCTTGGAGTACAGAGGATTCTTTCAGTGAATCTTAATCTGGCACTTGCCATTCCTGCGATATTTGTTATGTGGATCTTTCACTTAAATCGCACGCACGCATACTCGCAGAATGAATGTGATATCTTCTTGTTCTTGTTCTGCAATCGTGGCTTCCCGCTTGCATACTTTTTTTACTTTTGTTTATGTTGACGGTGAACTACCAATCCCTGAACAAAGCCTCGATGCTTAGCAGGTCTTCGTCCTTTTCGCTACAATTTTCTAGCATTGTGACTGCTTTGTATATAACACCAGCACATATTGGGTATGGTGATCCACTAACATATATATAGGCCTAGTGGCATGACAAAATTTAAGGACGAAAGTAACTTTCCTATGATGTGCCAGTGTCAACTAACATATCTCGATGAAACTTGGACCATACATAGAAACAACTGCAACAGTATAGTACAGAGGATAGCTAAAATAAAGACACAATGACACGATCAGATGTGACACTTTTACTCAAAGACAGTAACTTCACTCAAGTCACCGCTATTCGAAACGCCCCCGGACGTTACGAAACTGGGAAATGGTTCTAAGGAGGTTGTGTGATCAGTACGGACAGCAGTACACTCTCTGAAACGCGCTCCCGTGCAGGCCACAAGGACGGAAACGAGGTCTTGTGGTAGGGCGTTCTCTTACTTCACCAATGCGATTAACAACTGCTGGATAACCGTCGGTGCAGAACAATGCCGCACTCGCAAACCCTGCTAGCACCAAAACAGCAGGAAGGGAGCTCCATAAGTGGGAATTGCAGGGTTAGCTGGAATTCCAAGACTAATGATCAGTGATGCAAAGGAACAAAAATACGTTGTGCTGAAGCCATAAAACCTGGGTTGTGGAGCAATGGGAAGAAGTCATTTTGTCGGCAATGTTTCCGACTTCTGGTCGAGTTGACGTCACGAGAGTGAAATATGGGGGGAGGGAGGGGTGGGGGGCGGATTGGGGGGAGATGACTTAGACAGACACGTTTGGTGATGAGGTCAGTAATAGGGTACAACGTTTGTTCCCCATTGAGGATGCTGTATTTCAAAATGACAGGGCCGCTTTTCACACAGAACTGGTTTTGTGAGCGTGAAGATGAATTGTCACGTCTCCCCTAGCTACTGAGTCAACACATCTCTATATTATTGAGTCTTTGTGGACTACTTTGGAGAGAAAGGTGTGTGGTCGCTATCTCCGTGCATCATCGCTACCTCAACTTACCACTACTTTTTTGCAGGGAGAATGGTATAAGATTCTCTTGAAAGCCATATAGGACCTGTATTTATCCATTCCAAACCTATTTTGAGTGTCAATAGTGAGCTGTGGTAAAATTTGCTGTTTTGAAGAGCGCGCCGCAGCGCGTAGTGTGAAGCAGTCGCCTTCCGTTTCTGGCGGTGGCGCCGCTGTGGCAATCGCAGCTTTGGTGTCTCCCTCTGGTGGGAAAGGGGAAAAGTTGCCTGTTCACGTGCATTTAACGGGCGCTATGATTTTGGCTGGGTACCCTTCAACGGTCCCAAAGTACCCTTCAAACCCACCTTGACCAATTCACCGCTTGGTGCAACCAGTGGTTCCTCCGTATCAATCCCTCCAAGACCCTGGCGATCATCATAGGTCGCACCACCCGCTCCTTCCCGCTCCACGATTTCTACCTCACCATTTATGGCCGTCCTATCCACCTCACTCCTACCCTCAAATATCTTGGCCTCACACTCGACCGCCACCTCACCTGGACTCCCCATCTCCTTACCATCCAAAACAAAGCTCACAACCGCCTCCGCCTCCTGAAACTCCTGTCCGGCCGGACGTGGGGTCTGCATCCTACCACCATCCTTCACACCTACAAATCCTGAATCCGCCCCATCCACTGTTATGCCAGCGTAGCTTGTTTTCCGCCCCTCCCCGATTCTATAAAGCCCTCCAAATCCTCGAACGCTATGCGCTCCGCCTCGGCTTCCGCATCTGCCTTCCGTCCCCCACGCGCATCCTCTTCCCCCACCTTCTCCTTTTCACTCAACACATCCGCACAAATATTGTCTGCCGACTTGATCTCCCTCACCCCCTGGTGTCTCCCTTCCTCTCCACCCCGAACCAGTTGCCGCACCTTTACCGTTGTGTCCCACCCTCTCTCCATCTCCACACCCTCAATCTCCTTTCCCAACGCAAGTTCCACCATCTACCCCTCCCGGATGATGCGCTTCGCCCTGACATCTACCCTTTCTACCAACTCTAACCCCATCTTCCTGCCTCCTCCTCAGGGCTTCCTCTCCTCCCCCTCCCTCCTCCTGAGCGGCTTCCCCCTCCTACTCACCCTCCCCTTTCAGTGTCTCCGCACTCCCTCCTGCCCTGTCTTCCCTCTTCATCTCCCACCCGGTCCGCCCCGGTAGCTGAGTGATCAGCGTGACAGACTGTCAATCCTAAGGGCCCGGGTTCGATTCCCGGCTGGGTCGGAGATTTTTCTCCGCTCAGGGACTGGGTGTTGTGTTGTCCATCATCATTTCATCCCCATCGACGCGCAGGTCGCCGAAGTGGCGTCAAATTGAAAGACCTGCACCAGGCGAACGGTCTACCCGACGGGAGGCCCTAGCCACACGACATTTCCATTTTTATCTCCCACCCCACGTGTCTCCTGCCTCTTTGTGTACCCGCTGACGCCCCTCCTCTCTTCGTCCCACCGCTTCCCCTGCTGCCCCTTGCTCTCCCCTCCCTTTCCATCCTCTCTGACCTTTCCCTCGGCAGGTCCCACCTGGCAGTTTTATTCTTCGTCATGTGTGCTGCAAGTGGGTTTTAAGTGTGTTGTTCTGGAGTGTTTTTAACACTGTGGCCGACTTTTAACCTGTGTATGCGCATTCAGTGTCTTCTCTGTGTTTTAAGAATCGCCAAATGTGTTTTTTATCTTTCTGGTGACTTTTTTAACTGTCCCCCATAAACGTCTCCATGTCAGTGTATTTTTACCTCCACTTTCTCCCCGTACTCTGTTTTATGCTCCCCTATTTTATCACCTTATGTATTCTTGTTTTAGTTGTCGTGTCACTCGGCTAAAGAGCGGCGGATTGTGCCACTGTCAGCCCTCCCCTGCCCATATGGGGCAGGGGAATGAAATCACAATAAAGAAAAAAAAAACTCGACTGGGGTCAGTCTGTCAGTCGAGGATAGTCAGTTGGTCAGCCGGGTCAGTGTGGGGCGGTCAGTGTCTGTCCGTCGTCCGGAGTGCTGGTGTGTGTTGGGCCGCCGGTCTGCTCGAGTTAGTCCGCGCAGTGGTCGTTGGCGGTTGGATCGATCGGTCGGTCGAGCGCGCGCTGAGACGCGGGATAACTTGTCCGTCTTGGGCGTCGGCACGTGTGAGGTCGCCACGTCGGTCCAGTGGGCCGCGCCGTATAGCGAGGGGTAGTGGCTTCGCGGCCGACGCGGGAGCGGCAGGGGTCGGCCCACGACGTCGGACCGGCCGGCGCGAGCTGCGACGCCGTGAGACGGGAGATCGGCGCGCCTTCCTGCGTCCGTTGAAGCGGCTGGCAGTGGACGGTTCGGGAGAGCATTTTGGAGGTGCTGCGCCAGGTCTCCGCCAGAAATCGCAGTTTATTAGAAGTTAAGTGATTGGTAATATGTTGTTTCATTTACTACTTAAATTCTACTTGTGGTCAGTCTCTCGTTCCCGGCTTGCTCGTCTGTCTCTCGTCTGCATTTGTTAGGCAGTTTGTCTGTCTGTCGGTCTGCCGTACGTTAATGGCTGCCTCTGTCAAGTTTGTCGGATTCGGTGTTGACGAATTTATTCCTTAAGGTATAAAGGCCGAATTCCTGAAATATGTTTTTATCTTGCCTATCATCTTGAGATGTGGTATAAGTGTAATGTAGAGCATGTTTGTAAATTTTATGTAAGACTACATTTCATGGGTTTTTATTTAAATGGTCATTTTAGTATATAAAGTTGCCACCCTTCCATCGTAAGAGTTCTTTTAAAAACAAGTTGCACTTTCGGTGGCAAATAATTTTTAATGTGAGTGTTTGTACCATTTCCAACCCTCTTACGGGGTGCATAGTTTAGGTGTTTGCGTGAGTTGTAAAAATTTTTAGTTTAAGGTAATCTGATGTGTTGCAGATTTGCACCAGTGTAGTCTTTCAGAGGTTGCTGCGAGCGGTCGGGACTACGGCCGTGTTAAAAGGGAGCTGCAAGATTCTCAGCCTGAAAGCCCATACTACACTCCTGGAAATTGAAATAAGAACACCGTGAATTCATTGTCCCAGGAAGGGGAAACTTTATTGACACATTCCTGGGGTCAGATACATCACATGATCACACTGACAGAACCACAGGCACATAGACACAGGCAACAGAGCATGCACAATGTCGGCACTAGTACAGTGTATATCCACCTTTCGCAGCAATGCAGGCTGCTATTCTCCCATGGAGACGATCGTAGAGATGCTGGATGTAGTCCTGTGGAACGGCTTGCCATGCCATTTCCACCTGGCGCCTCAGTTGGACCAGCGTTCGTGCTGGACGTGCAGACCGCGTGAGACGACGCTTCATCCAGTCCCAAACATGCTCAATGGGGGACAGATCCGGAGATCTTGCTGGCCAGGGTAGTTGACTTACACCTTCTAGAGCACGTTGGGTGGCACGGGATACATGCGGACGTGCATTGTCCTGTTGGAACAGCAAGTTCCCTTGCCTGCCTAGGAATGGTAGAACGATGGGTTCGATGACGGTTTGGATGTACCGTGCACTATTCAGTGTCCCCTCGACGATCACCAGTGGTGTACGGCCAGTGTAGGAGATCGCTCCCCACACCATGATGCCGGGTTTTGGCCCTGTGTGCCTCGGTCGTATGCAGTCCTGATTGTGGCGCTCACCTTCACGGCGCCAAATACGCATACGACCATCATTGGCACCAAGGCAGAAGCGACTCTCATCGCTGAAGACGACACGTCTCCATTCGTCCCTCCATTCACGCCTGTCGCGACACCACTGGAGGCGGGCTGCACGATGTTGGGGCGTGAGCGGAAGACGGCCTAACGGTGTGCGGGACCATAGCCCAGCTTCATGGAGACGGTTGCGAATGGTCCTCGCCGATACCCCAGGAGCAACAGTGTCCCTAATTTGCTGGGAAGTGGCGGTGCGGTCCCCTACGGCACTGCGTAGGATCCTACGGTCTTGGCGTGCATCCGTGCGTCGCTGCGGTCCGGTCCCAGGTCGACGGGCACGTGCACCTTCCGCCGACCACTGGCGACAACATCGATGTACTGTGGAGACCTCACGCCCCACGTGTTGAGCAATTCGGCGGTACGTCCACCCGGTCTCCCGCATGCCCACTATACGCCCTCGCTCAAAGTCCGTCAACTGCACATACGGTTCACGTCCACGCTGTCGCGGCATGCTACCAGTGTTAAAGACTGCGATGGAGCTCCGTATGCCACGGCAAACTGGCTGACACTGACGGCGGCGGTGCACAAATGCTGCGCAGCTAGCGCCATTCGACGGCCAACACCGCGGTTCCTGGTGTGTCCGCTGTGCCGTGCGTGTGATCATTGCTTGTACAGCCCTCTCGCAGTGTCCGGAGCAAGTATGGTGGGTCTGACACACCGGTGTCAATGTGTTCTTTTTTCCATTTCCAGGAGTGTATTAAAAAAAAAAAAAGTTATTTCTGCCTCTGAATAAATTGTAACTTGATATTTACAGGGTGCTTTCTGATTATAATTTTAAATCTGTTTAAAAAAAAAAGGCTTTTAGGAATAAAATTTGCATTATTGGAAAGAAATATTTTAATTTGTGTCACCAGTTACCCATTGGCAACTACTTCCACCCTCGCAGAGTGTGATTACATGTGTTACTGTTCTTGATGAATCGCTAGTAAATAAAGTAAATTCTTAACAAAATGTTTTGAGAGTAAATTCACGGTTCAAACAGTTTCCTACACTGTATTAGACATGTAATATGCTGTGTCGTTGGTGTTCCCATATTTTTGTCCATCCCTGATATATATCAAGTTCAGCACCACAGCCGACACTACTGTTTCTGGTTAATAAATATCGCTTCAGCTGTGTTGTCAAACATTTATTGTTCTACAACTGGTTTCGTTCGTTGAATATCTTTACGTTGCCAAGTGGTGCTGTGTCATGACTTGAGCACTACTCGGCAACCTGAAGATGTTCAACGAACAAAGCCAGTCGTAACACAATAAATGTGTAGTAATACCTTTGGTGGATTCTTGGCTGGAATACCAGAATTCTTCTTCAGCACTGGGTGTATGTAAGTTCAAAATATACACCAAAATACACGATGGATATTTGGCTAGCATGTAGCTAGAACTGACCTTGCAGTTTTCGATATTCATAAAGAAAAGTCTGGTACAGTATGGAGCTAACGTTGACTTCGAAGGATTTTTACAGTAATTAAAAACAGTTGAGCCAATCATGAAGCAGACATAGCATGTCGTCATAATGACGTGTATAAAACATGGAGTAACTGCTGCTAGAAACGAATGTAGAGTTCCGTCAGTGGTACAGAATAGTCTGTTCCCAGAGCCTTTACTTTGTATTCGCATTTGTCGACTTCATCCGCTCACAACCAGGCACCTTTCAACGGAGAATATGTACAATGAGGCTTCTGCCTCCATCCTATTACATTAGGAGAATGAAAACTTAGAACTGCGAAAGGAGTTTGGCAAGGAGATAATATTTCACACGACGTATCGCTTTTAGCTTTGGAGGAGGTTTTCAGATCATTAAACACGGATGAAGAAAGAATATTCGTAAGTCTACATTATGTGGGACACCTATTTGTACATGACATCATTTTGTTTTCTTTGGATCCAGAGGTCCTTCACCAAAGGGTGGAGGAAGCGAACAGAAAAGTAGGCCTGCAGATAAATACCATAAGAGTAAATAATATACAATGAGTATGGCGACAGAAAGAAAAGATTAATGTTGAAATAGTAGAAACAGCTGACAAATTCGTATACTAAGGAGAACTGCAAGCAACAAGCGGATGGGCATTCAAAAGGAAGAGGAAGGAAGACTAGAGTTGAGGCTCCCGTCGACAACGAGCTTATTACACACGAAGCAAATTGTTTCCAGAAACAGGAAGAAAATCGGCCGTGCTCTTTCAAAGAAAGTGTTTCGGCATCTGTCTGAAGTGATTTAGGGAAATCACAGAAAACCTATATCAGAGTAGTCTGAAAATATCAGTCACCTCATTAAAAAGAGCGCGTTGGTTACATAGGAGTAGGGAAAGACGGATGATATAGAGTATGTACAAGAACCTAGACCGAGCAGTAAGACTGGTACACCAGGAACGAAGTACTCTCGTTAGAAAGTATAGCAGTCAGGAATGTAGTTTTTCATTCCTAGTATTCAGTCTACAGGGTGGCCTAAAATTCACTTCACAAATTTCTAGGCCTTGTAGAGGGGAGTACATAATATTTTGAATGGGAACCCATGTCCAGAAACGTGGCTACAGCCATTTGAAAACATGTTGGTTCAAATGTTCAAATGTGTGTGAAATCTTATGGGACTGAACTGCTAAGGTCATCAGTCCCTAAGCTTACACACCACATAACTTAAATTATCCTAAGGACAAACACACACACCCATGCCCGAAGGAGGACTCGAACCTCCGCCGGGACCAGACGCACAGTCCATGACTGCAGCGCCTAAGACCGCTCGGCTAATCCCGCGCGGGTCATGTTGGTAATAGGACCAGTGTTACAAGTAATTTGTAGGGCGTGATACAGTCTATAACATGTTTTACAATTCCACTCTTTAATAAAGAAAGAAACAAAAAGGAAACTTAATTAGTTTTCACAATTCTTCAAAGTCGCGTGTGCGGTGTCTCCTTGGAGCACCACAGTGACGCCTGCTGACGGTGAAGGTACCCTTTCTCGAAGCCTTTGCGTAATTGTGGCGAAAAGGGTATGCGATTGAGGCGGCGGACGTTGTGGATAACGATCTTGATAAAGGAGCATCATGTAGGTGTATTCTGCATATGTGTACTCAACCCTGTTGCTCTAACACTCACAGGCACGTGAATGAGTCTCGAGCCACGTTATGCAGGTAAGACTGACGTCAAATGACATCAGCAGATCCAACGTAAGACTGACGTCAAATGACATCAGCAGATCCAACGTGAGCACCCGGCACCATGACTACCTTGTTGCATACCTATCTCGGAAAAGTTTTCAAACGCTGCAGCACAGAAACGTTACGTTTCCGGACATGGGTTCTAATTCAAAATGTTGTCTATTCAGCCTCCTGTACAAGTCCAAGAAGTTTGTAAGTGCAATTTTAGAGCGCCCTAAGCACATCGAAGAAGCAATGACGGAAATAAAAGAAATGTTTGAGAGTGGTTTTGAAATTGCAGGCGAAAGGATGTCAGATTAGATGATGAGATTGCTTTCCTCATTGAAAATGAGGAAGATGGGCACGATGTGTTGAAAGGAAAGAACAATCTAATAAGTACAGAATATGGATTCAGGGTAAATCGAAGAAATACGGAAGTAACGAGATGTAGCAGAAATGAAAACAGCGAGAAACTTAACATCAGGAATGGTGATTTCTAAGTAGATGAAATTAAGGAATTCTGCTACCTAAGCAGCAAAATAACGCGTGACGAACAGAGCAAAGAAGACGTAAAATACAGACAAATGCAAGCACAAAGAGCATTCGTGACCAAGAGAAATGTACTAGTATCAGACATAGGCCTTAATTTGAGGAAGAAATTGCCGGCCGCTGTGGCCGAGCGGTTCTAGGCGCTTCATTCCAGATCAGCCATGCTGCTACGGTCGCAGGTTCGAATCCTGCCTCAGGCATGGATGTGTGTGATGTCTTTAGGTTAGTTAGGTTTAAGTAGTTCTAAGTCTAAGGGACTGATAAACCTCATATGTTAAGTCCCACAGTGCTTAGAGCTATTTGAACCATTTTTTGAGGAAGGAATTTCTGAGAATATAGTTTTGGAGCACAGCATTGCATGCTAGTGAAACATGGACTGTGGCAAAACCGAAACAGAAGAGAATCGAAGCATTTGCGATGTGGTGTTACAGAAGAGTATTGAAGATTAAGTGGACTGACAAGTTAAGGAATGAGGTGGTTTTCCGCAGAATCAACGAGGAAAGGAATAAACGGAAAACGCCAACAAGGAGGAGGGGCAGGATGGGAGGACATCTGTTAAGACACCAGCGAATAATTTGAATGGTAGTAGAGGGAGCTGTAGAGGGTAAAAACTGTAGAGGAAGACAGAGAGTGGAATACATCCATCAAATAATTGAGAACGTATGTTGCAATTGCTACTATGAGATTGTGAGGTTGGCATGTGACATAAATCTGAACTTGATACCTCTAACCGCTCCTGAGAAAAAAGGGTGTTAAGTTGGGAAGAAAGACACACGGAAGCACAAGCTCGAGATCCTGTAAGGATTCCGTATGCATCGACTGAAGATCGGAACCATTAAAAGTAAATAAATTGTCGAAGATACTGGTGGACTCCCTTTCTCAACGAACTGAGACCCCTACCGGTGCTAGACATCTACATCTTCATTTATACTCCGCAAGCCACCCAACGGTGTGTGGCGGAGGGCACTTTACGTGCCACTGTCATTTCCTCTCTCTTCTGTTCCAGTCGCCTATGGTTCGCTGGAAGAACCACTGCCGGAAAGCCTCCGTGCGCGCTCGAATATCTCTAATTTTACATTCGTGATCTCCTCGGGAGGTATAAGTAGGGTGAAGCGATAGATTCAATACCTCATCCAGAAACGCACCCTCTCGAAACCTGGACAGCAAGCTACACCGCGATGCAGAAAGCCTCTCTTGCAGAGTCTGCCACTTGAGTTTGCTAAACATCTCCGTAACGCTATCACGCTTACCAAATAACCCTGTGATGAAGCGCGCCGCTCTTCTTTGGATCTTCTCTATCTCCTCCGTCAACCCGATCTGATACAGATCCCACACTGATGAGCAATACTCAAGTATAGGTCGAACGAGTGCTTCGTAAGCCACCTCCTTTGTTGATAGACTACATTTTCTAAGGACTCTACCAATGAAACTCAACCTGGTACCCGCCTTTCCAACAATTAATTTTATATGATCATTCCACTTCAGATCGTTCCGCACGTGTACCCCCACATATTTTACAGAAGTAACTGCTTCCAGTGTTTGTTCCGCTATCATATAATCATACAACAAAGGATCCTTCGTTCTATGTATTCGCAATACATTACATTTGTCTATGTTAAGGGTCAGTTGCCACTCCTTGCACCAAGTGCCTATCCGCTGCAGATCTTCCTGCATTTCGCTGCAATTTTCTAATGCTGCAACTTCTGTATACTACAGCATCATCCGCGAAAAGCCGCATGGAACTTCCGACACTATCTACTAGGTCATTTATACATATTGCGAAAAGCAATGGTCCCATAACACTCCCCTGTGGCACGCCAGATGTTGCTTTAACGTCTGTAGACGTCTCTCCATTGAGAACAACATGCTGTGTTCTGTTTGCCAAAAACTCTTCAATCCAGCCACACAGCTGGTCTGATATTCCGTAGGCTCTTACTTTGTTTATCAGGCGACAATGCGGAACTGTATCGAACGCCTTCCGTAAGTCAAGGAAAATAGCATCTACCTGGGAGCCCGTATCTAATATTTTCTGGGTCTCATGAACAAAAAAAGCGAGTTGGGTCTCACACGATCGCTGTTTCCGGAATCCATGTCGATTCCTACAGAGTAGATTCTGGGTTCCAGATCGACGTCAGAGATATAGGTCTACAGTTTTGCGCATCTGCTCGACGACCCTTCTTGAAGACTGGAACTACGTGTGCTCTTTTCCAATCATTTGGAACCTTCCGTTCCTCTAGAGACTTGCGGTACACGGCTGTTAGAAAGGGGAGGGGGGGGGGGGGGAGCAAGTTCTTTCGCTAGAGGTGGCGTTACATGCGTGACGACTCTCGACTGTGAGCTTGCACGTATCTGCAGAAGCTGGGACCGGTGTGTACGTTTAGTGGCGTGACATCACGGGGGCCAGCCGGGAGGAGTGCCTCAGGAATGTGGGGACAGCAGGGATTGCTGGCGCCAGCTTTGACCCCGGCGGCGGGTCGCGGCGCGGCGCGCGGCGTGTGGGCTGGCGCATTGTGGCGGCCGTCCCCCGGTGTCGCGGCTGATCTCATGACATGGGCAGGGCCGGCATTCCGACCCGGCAATTAGCGCCCCCCGCCCTGCTCTCCCCCTGCTCTGCCTCCCTCCCCTCTCTCTCTCTCCGGCACTTCGCTCTCACGCCGAGCACGCACCGCGACCTTCCGGTACGGACCGTCTGCCTCTATCCACGATCTGCACTGAACGCCCTAGCCCTGCTAGTCAACAGTCTGCTCTGCAGGAATCAACGTGGATTCCGCAAACAACGTGTAACACAGCTCGCTCTGCTCGTCCACCCATACTGCAGTAGGTACCATTGCTCAAACTTTCTGGAGCTGTTCGATTTAAAGGAATAACAAGTTCAATTTGCAAAATTTTTAAATGTTTTGTATGTTATCTACAAGGTGTTACAAAAAGGTACGGACAAACTTTCAGGAAACATTCCTCACACACACAAATAAAGAAAAGATGTTATGTGGATATGTGTCCGGAAACGCTTAATTTCCATGTTAGAGCTAATTTTAGTTTCGTCAGTATGTACTGTACTTCCTCGATTCACCGCCAGTTGGCCCAATTGAAGGAAGGTAATGTTGACTTCGGTGCTTGTGTTGACATGCGACTCATTGCTCTACAGTACTAGCATCAAGCACATCAGTACATAGCATCAACAGGTTAGTGTTCGTCACGAGCGTGGTTTTGCAGTCAGTGCAATGTTTTACAAATGCGGAGTTCCTAGATGCCCATTTGATGTATGGATTAGCACGGGGCAATAGCCGTGCCGCGGTACGTTTGTATCGAGACAGATTTCCAGAACGAAGGTGACCCGACAGGTAGACGTTCGAAGCAATTGATCGGCGTCTTAGGGAGCACGCAACATTCCAGCCTATGACTCGCGGCTGGGAAAGACCTAGAACGACGAGGACACCTGCAATGGACTAGGCAATTCTTCGTGCAGTTGACGATAACCCTTATGTCAGCGTGAAAGAAGTTGCTGCTGTACAAGGTAACGTTGACCACGTCACTGTATGGAGAGTGCTACGGGAGAACCAGTTGTTTCCGTACCATGTACAGCATGTGCAGGCACTATCAGCAACTGATTGGCCTCCACGGGTACACTTCTGCGAATGGTTCATCCAACAATGTGTCAATCCTCATTTCAGTGCAAATGTTCTCTTTACAGATGACGCTTCATTCCAACGTGATCAAATTGTAAATTTTCACAGTCAACATGTGTGGACTGACGAAAATCCGCACGCAATTGTGCAATCACGTCATCAACACAGATTTTCTGTGAACGTTTGGGCAGGCATTGTTGGTGATGTATTGATTGGGTCCCATGTTCTTCCATCTACGCTCAATGGAGCACGTTATCATGATTTCATACGGGATACTCTACCTCTGCTGCTAGAAGTTGTGCCTTTACAAGTACGACACATCATGTGGTTCATGCACGATGGAGCTCCTGCACATTTCAGTCGAAGTGTTCGTACGCTTCTCAACAACAGATTCGGTGACCGATGGATTGGTAGAGACGGACCAATTCTGTGGCCTCCACGCTCTCCTGACCTCAACCTTCTTGACTTCCATTTATGGGGGCATTATTCAGCTCTTGTCTACGCAACCCCGGTACCAAATGTAGAGACTCTTCGTGCTCGTATTGTGGACGGCTGTGATACAATACGCCATTCTCCAGGGCTGCATCAGCGCATCAGGGATTCCATGCGACGGAGGGTGGATGCATGTATCCTCGCTAAAGGAGGACATTTTGAACATTTCCTGTAACAAAGTGTTTGAAGTCACGCTGGTACGTTCTGTTGCTGTGTGTTTCCATTCCATGATGAGCGTGATTTGAAGAGAAGTAATAAAATGAGCTCTAACATGGAAAGTAAGCGTTTCCGGGCACATGTCCACATAACATATTTTCTTTCTTTGTGTGTGAGGAATGTTTCCTGAAAGTTTGGTCGTACCTTTTTGTAACACCCTGTATATTCCTATCCAAACTGGTAGCTACCACTAGAATACTTTTATACGAGAGTGAGTCAAATGAAAAGCTTAAATTTGTAATAACAAATCGAAATTTAGCGCTGTTATCCTGTAAGTTGGTAAGCGTGCTACAAACAGCGTGCAGAATGGCCTGTAGGTGGCAGCATAGTGCAGATGCCCACATACCGTCACAGTATCACTATAAAGATGGCCGCCTCACTTGCGACTTGCACCAGGGAAGAACAGCGTCCTGTTATTCGGTCTTTCCGTAGTGAAGGTTGTAATGGTACTTGAATCACGTAATCATTACGGCACCTCAACTCAACCTCTCTATACCAACAATATTCTACTGTGTTAATGTAAAATAGTTAACATATTTCTGTGACAACAGTCAGATTTGATTTCATTAATGTAGAGGTACTTCGATACATCGATATGTATATATTCCAATGATATTATTCTTATGTGTATTCTTTCTTTTGTCACTATGATCTTTGACGTACTTGTAACTCAGATTATTGGGCGCGTAAGCGGTTATTAGAGAGTCAAGCTTTGGTCGTCATGTTAAAAGACGCAAATTGTAGTCAGTTTATGAAATGTGAACTTTAACGGTGAGGAAGATATTTTCAAGTATGTTTTATATTGTGAAGTGATGTTTTGGAACGAGTTACGTGATATTGCAACAAAAGCAATAAAAAAGAAATGTAACTTAAATTCGGAGTGCTGATTACTTTTTTACATCACCGTTGTCCTAACTAGCAAAAGTTTAATCTTCAAGAATGGTTTATGAAACACAGCTATAAAACTTTTGAATATCGCAGAATAACACCTAGGCCTCTTTGCATCCGAGCTTAGAATAATCACCACCTAGATTTTCGACGATTGAGCCATGAGTTCACAACGAGACCAGCGTGGGAAACACGAAAGTATGAGTTCCTAGTTTATCCATTATTTCAAGAATTGACTTTATTAACTGTGCTCTAATGATACCTGCCACATAATATAACTTTGTTGTTGCCCGAAAATGCAATATTTAGCAGCGTGAGTAACACAACAATCATAATTAATTTTTGACCTTTGTTGTGGTAGGGTTGTTAGAAGGTGTAAAATCTATTGAAATTAATCGACGAATGAAGGTTTAGTACGGCGATGCATGTTTCTCACAGCATCAGGTCTGTGAATGGAGTAGGAAGTTCGCAAATGGTGTGACTTCAGTGGAAGATGCTCCTCGTCCAGGTCAGGCACAACGAGCTGTGACTCCACAGAACACTGCAGCAGTTGAAGCCATAGTGAAGGAAAACCGGCGAGTGACGTTGAAAGACATTGCAGCATGTTTACAGATTAGTAATGGGTCAGCACACCACATTGTGCATAATGTGCTCCAGTTTCACAAAGTGTCTGCAAGATGGGTGCACGGCAGCTGACTCCTGAAATGAGAGAACGACGTATTGATGCTTGTGAAGAACTTCTTCGGCACTTTGAACGAGAAGATGATGGCTTCCTTGCAAGAATCGTTACTGGGGACGAAAAATGGTTCAAATGGCTCTGAGCACTATGGGACTCAACTGCTGAGGTCATTAGTCCCCTAGAACTTGGAACTAGTTAAACCTAACTAACCTAAGGACATCACAAACATCCATGCCAGAGGCCGGATTCGAACCTGCGACCGTAGCGGTCCTGCGGTTCCAGACTGCAGCGCCTTTAACCGCACGGCCACTTCGGCCGGCCTACTGGGGACGAAACCTGGGTTCACTTCCACCAACCGGAATCGAGGAGAGCGAGCGAGGAATGGCGCCACTCCTCATCACCAAAACCAAAGAAGTTTCGAACAGAACCATCAGCAGGGAAGGTTATGCTGACACTCTTTCTGGACGAAAAAGGTGTCATTTTGGAGCATTACATGCCTAGAGGGACCACTGTCAACAGTGCATCATACACAGATGTCCTAAAAAATCATCTGCAGCCTGCAATCAAATCGAAGCGAGATGGATTGCTGTCAGCAGGTGTCCTTTTGCAACATGACAACGCAAGGCCCCGCACTGCCCGTACACCAGTTGCAACAATCACAGACCTGCATTTTGAGTGTCTTCCTCATCGACCATACTCACCAGACCTTGCCCCAAGTGATTTCCATTTGTTTGGAACACTCAAAGACGCAGTGGGAAGAAAGAAGTTCCCTTCCGATGAAGAGGTACGCGACGCGGTGCATGAGTGGTCTACCAAAAGAATTTTTTTCTAAAGGAATTTATGCACTTTGTAAGAGCTGGAGGACTTGCATTGAGCGTGGGGGAGATTATGTTGAAAAGTGATACAGCTTTGTATCACTTGTGCACAATAAATATTATTTAAAAAAAATATTTAAGGTTTTAATTTGACTCGCCCTCGTATCTTTCGGATCGTTTGGATAATACGACGGGCATTCAATAAGCAATCCAACACCTTTTCGTCCTGGAAGCAGGTTGGTTTTCTTTTCTCAAGGCTCCAGTACACCATGCTATTCCCTACTCTTTTGGCTGCAAAACCCTATTTTGCAACATACTCTCCGTTCAAAGCTGCGGCCTTTCGTTACCTTCCTGGGAGCGCCCTTGTGCCCGCACGGTACTGTACCACTCTACTGGTCGACGTCGGAGCCAACGCTTCCTGCACCAATAACCTCCCCATCGTCCACGTACTGCTTCCCGCGGAGTGCATCCTTCATTGGACCAAAATGGTACAAATGTCTCTGAGCACTATGGGACTTATTATCTGAGGTCATCAGTCCCCTAGAACTTAGAACTACTTAATCCTAACTAACCTAAGTACATCACACACATCCATGCCCGAGGCAGGATTCGAACCTGCGACCGTAGCGGCCGGCTCATTGGACCAAACATATGGAAGTCGTAAGGTGTGTGACATCCGTGCTGTGGCGTAAATGGGGAAAACAGTCCAGTGATGTTTCGTGAACTTCTCTCGGGCGCGGAGACTTTAGTGAGGCCTTGTGTTGTAATGGAGAAGAAGTAGTACGCTTGCATTTTTGTGACGACGAACACTGGAGTCGTTCTTCAGTTGCCTGAGAGTAGACTACTACACTTCAGAGAACGTCAAACAGAATAACGCTTTCAGAGTCCCAGAAGGCCGGAGCCCCTACTTCTGAATCAAGTAGCTACTCAGTTTGCCTCACAAGGGCTGAGTGCACCCCGCTTGCCAACATCGTTCGGCAGACCAGATGGTCATCCACCCACGTGGTAGCCCAGCCCTATAGTGCTTAACTTTGGTGATCTGACGGGAACCGGTGTTACCACTGAGGCAAGGCCGTTGACGATTCTGATCTGCTGATCACCTCGAGCCGACCGAAGAGTCCGAGCGGTTCTAGGCGCTGCAGTCTGGAACCGCGCGACCGCTACGGTCGCAGGTTCGAATCCTGCCTCGGACATAGATGTGTGTGATGTCCTTAGGTTAGTTATGTTTAACTAGTTCTAAGTTCTAGGGGACTGATGACCTCAGCAGTTCAAATGGCTCTGAGCACTATGGGACTCAACTGCTGAGGTCATTAGTCCCCTAGAACTTAGAACTAGTTAGACCTAACTAACCTAAGGACATCACAAACATCCATGCCCGAGGCAGGATTCGAACCTGTGACCGTAGCGGTCTTGCGGTTCCAGACTGCAGCGCCTCTAACCGCACGGCCACTTCGGCCGGCACCTCAGCAGTTGTCCCATAGTGCTCAGAGCCAAATGAACCATATTTCGATGCTCTGGTTTTCCACTAAAGGGAACTTAATAACAGCTCTCTGCTTGGAAGCGCCTCCATTTTGCAGGCTATGCATAATGCCGCCACACGTAGGAACTTCATGAAACTGTATGGGGCTGAAGCTGGAATATTCGGCAACAATTTCCGCGTGTTTTCAACCGAAACTGACCGAGAACAAAATGTGTTGCGTTACTTACTGAACGCTCCTCGTACATCCTTCTCAGTGGTGAACGACCGATGCTCCACAGAATGGATTTTTTAAACTTCGGCGCCTTTGTACGTACCTTTTTTTACGGTTTTTAAATAATATACAGACTCATTCCGCACTGTACCTTAATGAACAAAATAAAGGCGTACGGTATATCAGACCATTTTTTTCACTAGGTAGAAAAGTTATTTGCATGTAAAAGACTTATTCTATTCTTATCGGCGGTTATTCTTCACACGTAAAAGTAACTTCAGACGTACACTCAGAGAGTGGTATAGGACCATCATCGTAAAAAAAGGATGAAAAAACAAGTTTTCGACTTTAAAAAATGAACGATAACTTTAAAAAATACATGAAAGTGAAAATTATATGAGAGTATAGGTTTTATGCCTAACTTAAAACTTTTAATTACATTTGAGACCTAGCTCACGGTTTTATAACACAAAAGTACTTCCTATTTCTATTCACTGTGCAGAGAGCGGCCACTAGAAAGACCAATGCTAATCTTTTTGTTGTTTCTATTTATTCGTCTTTGAGGTGAAGAGGGCCATGTGAAAACCTCTTTTTTTGCAAATAGAATAAAAAAAATTATCTGGTTCAAAGAAAGTTTTATTCAATACAAAAAATAAAAATATTTAATAAATTGTTTTTTTCTGTTCGTTTTCCAAATAAAAATTATTATATCTCTAATTGATTTATGGTATAAATGATTACAATTTCAGAAAAATTGGATGAAACATTCAAGGGAAAGAGCTTCATAAGTTGAGCAAGTCAGTAACGCATTTGTTCACCTCCGCCCTTATGCAAGCAGTTATTCGGCTTGGCATTGATTGATATAGATGTTGGATAATCTCCTCAGGGATATGGTGCCTAATTCTGAGCGGCGCGTTGGATAGTCAAAATCACAAGGTGGTTAGAGAGGCCCTGCTCGTAATGCTCCAATTCTCAATAGATCCGGCGACTTCGTAGGCCCATAATCCCAATGAATGGAGCAGAATTATCTTCAGTGATGAGTTCCTCGTTGAATCGAGTCCCGATTGCAAGCGAATCGTGGTAAGTTATCCTCGGCTTACATTTCAGCGAGACAACGCCACCCGCACGCATCCAGAGTTTCTGCTGCTTGCCTTCGTGCTTGAAAAACCCTACTTTGTCCAGCAAAATCGCCGGATCACTCCTCAATTGAAAACGTTTGTAGCTTTATGGGTAGCGCTCTCGAACCAGGTTTATTTTTTAACGATCTGACGCGCCAGTCGGACAGAATTTGGTACGATATTTCTCAGGAGGACATCTAACAAATCTATCAGTCAATCTCAACCCGATTAACTGCTTGCGTAAGGGCCAGATGTCGTGGACCCACGCGTTATTGAGTTGCTCAATTGAGAAGCTATTTCTCTTAAATAAATCATTCCATTTTTCTGAAATTGTAATCATTTGTTTGTATGCACAGGTAAATCAAATCTTCGGATTTCCTCCCCTTTCGGATAATTCCTTAGTGGTGCATCGCTCTTCTCCTCGCAGAGTGTACGTTAAGTCACTGACATGTTTAAAGATGATCTTCTTCTGAAGAAACACTGAACATTAACGTTTCTATTCAACCCACAAATTGCAAAAACTCAACCCTACATTTTTAATCCGAAACACATCTCAAATAAAACTATGATTTGCAACTGAATTTTTGGTTGATGAAACGGAACTGCAAAATTGATTCCGCTGAATGACATGATTTAGACTGCTACTTACAGGTAAAATACGAAGTGAGAAAATTCGGCACCACATCCGAGCTTCTCCTGGGATGAACAAAACATCAACTGACAGTGGTAGTCGCAGGTTCGAATCCTGCCTCGGGCATGGACGTGTGTGATGTCCTTAGGTTAGTTAGGTTTAAGTAGTTCTAAGTCCTAGGGGACTGATGACCTCAGATGTTAACTCCCATAGTGCTCAGAGCCATTTGAACCATTTTTGAATAAAAGATTTCGTATATAACATGGGTTCAGTTATTACTTGTTACAAGAGATGTAGTTGGTTAGAGAGATATTGTTTGATTACGCGATCGCCGAAGAATAACTAGAAACAGTACCATGCATTAAATTATAAATATCTGTAACGGTTGAAAAGTTATTTTAGATTAAACGGTTAGTTGCCTCACTCTGCGTATGTACAATATTGGCGGACTTGAAGGTGATGTTACAAGGCTCTCACACGTTCAATAACATTGTTAAACTGTAAATACATTGGCGTGTATTGGCTTCTTGTCAACGCCAGAAATATTGACGAGGCGAACTGATGGCCCAAAAATATTCTCAGTACTGTCAGTACGTACTGAGCGTCTGTCGTCGGGTGTTGACAGTCTGACACTCTTCGCCATCCGGTTGTTGACAGAGCTTTATGAACCGTCCAGACGGCGTTAGACGGCAGTGTTTATGTTTTCAATAAGTCCTTCTGCTACCTATTCACGGTGCGCTGCCTCACTTTCTAAAAGGAACAAAGAAAAGGTTGTTGAATTTATCGGGTGCTTCAAATAAAAACAATCACTGTAGACTATATGTAAAGAAATAAAAAAAGATGCCGTGTTTGAAGAATTACTGAATATAGACGCAAAGGAGTTTTACAGGTCTCTGCAGGAGTAATCCTTTTATTTACGACTTCATTATGGCCACTTTAGGTTACACTGTGCCACTGCTTTCCTTATTACTTTCAAAACATGGTATTAGCTTCTTGAATTACATATAAGTGAGGAAAAACGATTCTGTTTCGAAAAGCGCCTCATCTATACGAATTATCTAGTAAGATTCAAATGATTCAGAGCACTATGGGACTTAACTTCTGAGGTCATCAGTCCCCTAGAACTTAGAACTACTTAAACCTAACTAACCTAAGGACACCACACACATCCATGCCCGCGGCAGAATTCGAACCTGCGACCGTAGCGGCCACGCGGTTCCAGACTGTAGCGCCTCGAACCGCTCGGCCACTCCGGCCGGCTATCTAGTAAGAGGGCTGCGAAATGTATGTCAGGCTCACAAAATTATTACATAAAGCGAACAAATATTTTACGTTGATTGCTTTAACGTATTATTGCAGGATAGATACAATTGCTTTACATGTTTCCATAACAGTTTTGCTAATTGTGATTGTTAATACTAACCACTAAATTTCAAGCATTCCATTGAGATGCCTCAAAGATACTCCTAATCTACTGTATAGTCTCTATCATTAAAGTGTTTTGCCTCGCTATCTCATGTTGTACCAACACTAATAATCTCTCGTACGCTGCAGGAATCATCCGAAAACAGTTTCCTTCGGGTTCATGGTTCTGATTTAAGTCCTCGGATTAACATACGACAGACTGACAAACTGCCTATTGGCTTCTTGTCTCGGGTTCTTCGGCCGACGTTCATCTAATGATTTTACTGACGTTTCGCCAGCACGAATGCCGGGCACTTGCCACGCCGGACATTTGCCACACTTGCCCCTTCGCCAGGTAGCTTGAGTAGCGATCCCTCAGTTAAGGGACGCCCTTCCTCGTACTTCTTCTGTCTGCTTTCAAACCGCCGTCTCCGCATCTTACTCGATACAACCAGTACGTATGGGACCTTCTTCTTCGACATCTTGGCGAAACAGAGAGCTTATTTTCCGAAATCGAAATATTTATAACTTTTGGGAAACGAAAGCAATTAGTTCTGCTAAGTATAAATATAGATCCCTCTGTCTGTACGGTAGCTTCCTTTCACGCTTACTGATTGCTATAGAAACAGTCCATCGGCAGGGGAGCAACAAGAAAGGAACGATGTAAAGAGAATGCGAATCTACGCTAATCATTTCTTTTTGATCACTGCATTTGTGCCTACTTTAATTACTACAACTGCATGCCCAAAAGACAATAGGAAAGAAGAAATGGGAACATGAATGTTTGAAAAGAAGAACAACATACTCCATATTAATTTACACTCTAAAATCCGATATGCCTTGCGGCGAAACATTAGTTAGTAAAGTGTAGCGGGACAATGTTCACAACATGACTGAAAATACGTTCACAAAACAGAGATAAGAACATCTATAATTGCCATGTCATCTAAAGTCTACGTACAATTTTAAAATGTTAGAAATAAGGAAATGAAGAAATACGAAACGCTATGCTTGTAACGTACGTTGTTGTTCTACATTGTTTAGCTCTGGTATTTACAGGGTCACAGAGAAAACATACTAGGTTTTGGAGGGAAAAGCCGTAATTGTAATGATCTGCACTACAACAGAAACAAGAAGCACATCTTAAGGAAAAATAATGTAATGTGTGTTTCAGCTCAGAAGCGACATTGAAGCAGATAGTTCCTGTGACTTAGTATGGGCAGAGGTTATATCCGACATCCGGAATAAATTAATAACTGGATCCTTTTACCAACCCCCGGTCTCAGATGAAACAGTTGCTGAACAGTTCAAAGAAAACTTGATTCTCATCGCAAATAGGTACGCTACTCATACAATTATAGTTGGCAGTGACTTCAATCTACCTTCCGTATGTTGACAAAAATACATTTTCAGACCCTACTGTAGATAGAAAACAACTTCCATAATTGTTCTAAATACTTTTTATAAAATTATTTTGAACAATTAGTTCACGAGGCCATTGAAATTGTAAATGGTTACGAAAACACACTTGACCTCTTAGCCACAAACAATCCTGAGCATCATAACGGATACAGGAATTAGTGAACACACAGCCGTAGCGAGGCTCAATTCCGTAACAAAGAAATTCACCAACCAAACGCGAAATATACATATTTATAAAAGCAACTAAAAATTCGGTTGATGTCTTTGTAAGAGACAGTCTCCAATCCTTCCAAACTATGTAAGTGAAGACCATACGTGGCTTAAGTTCAAAGAAGTAGTACCAACAGCACTCGAGAGATTCATACCAAATAAATTAATAAGAGACGGAACTGATCCCCCATGGTACACAAAACGCGACAGAAAGCTGGTGCAGGAGCACCGAAAAAGGCCCGTATAATGTAGACGAACCCAAAATCTCCAACATTGGCAAAGATTTACAGAGGCTCGAAATTTGGTGCGGATTTCAGTGCGAGATGCAGCTAATAGTTTCCACAACGAAAGTCTCTCTAGAAATGTGGCGGAAAATCCAAAGAGATTCTGGTCTTGTGTTAAGCAAACCAGCGGAAAGGCTTAGTAAGTACCTTTATTGCGCAACAGCGATGAGGAGGAGGATGGGGAGACAAGGGACTCAACCCTTCGGAGCAGGTAAAATCGTGGCAAATGTCCGGCGTGGCAAATGTCCTGCGTGGTAAATGTCCGCACACCGCCAACACGAGTCGCTGGCATTGTTAAAGCTTCACCCTCCATTGCCGGCAACGGAGGGTGAAGCTTTGACAACGCCAGCCACTCGTGCTGGAGAAAACGTCAGTAAAATCATTAGATGAACGTCGGCCGAAGAACCCGAGATAGAAGCCAATAGGCAGTTTGTCAACAAGTGGCCACGAAAGCCTTAACAATTTTATACGACAGATTGTTCCCTTTTTTCAGCCGCTTCCTCATTTAGCTTTTTTATTTTCTTGCCAGCTGTAGTTAATAAATTTCAGCAGGCAGTTTTTCTTTTCTTTTTTCTTTTTTCTCCGACATCTCAAAGTTACGAAATCGCTTCACCTAATGTTTACGTTGACAATACGGGTGTGAGGATCGCTTCGATATATGAAAGGTTTGACAGACTACTATTGTCGATAATTACTGAACATGCGCAGGCCTTTTTAGAACTTGTTTAGGCCAACAGCGGTCCGAGTCTCGAGACTATTACTGTGTACGGCGAGTCTCTGGGGGAAAGTCATCGAGAGTGTGGAGGAAGCCGCGGGCCGCCCTGGTTTCGGCGCGGCGTCTGAAATTTGTGGCGTTCGGCTCGTCTTCCCTTCTGCTGTGGCGCCGGCGCGTCTCATTAGAATATAATGGCCCGCGCAGAGCCGCATTCCTGCACCGTCCGCGGGCCGCCCGCGCCGAAGGTGAGCGCGCGCCCGCTCGATGAGGCGAGGGCGGGACGTGTGTATGTCGGGCAGCCGCCCGTCTCCTACGCACCTGTTGCGAGCCCTCATGTCCCGTGCAAAACACCCACACTTACTCGCAAGCCGTGGTTTAGCCCGTAGCACAAGCACCAAGTTTCGGCGGAAGCGTTGCCCGAATGTGCTCAAGGCAGATGGCTAGCTGGCGAAGATCACCGGTAGTCCCCGTGCCGAAGTCGCCACACGGCGCAGTGTCTGCTACATGTTGTCTCGTGTCCAAATTCCTGTTTCAAGTGCTGGTGTTCAGAAGCGATTAGCGTTATTCGCTACTCTGCTGGCCATTAAAACTGCAATAGCGGGGCCGGCCGGTTTGGCCATGCGGTTCTAGGCGCTTCAGTCTGGAACCGCGTGACCGCTACGGTCGCAGGTTCGAATCCTGCCTCGGGCGTGGATGTGTGTGATGTCCTTAGGTTATTAATTAAAACTTCCGGGCTGAATTAACGTGGTCCATGTATAAAACTTCTTCTCCTTCCTGACGTTTCGTTGCCTACTGCGGGCAACATCTTCTGAGGTGAGTCGGCGACTGGCTGCTAGGCGCTGGTGGTTCCGCTTATATAGAGCGCTTAGATGGCGCCACCACTCGTCACGTGCTTTCGACTTTAAAACTATCTCTGGCTAGTGCCATCTCTCTCGATTACAGGTAATCGATTGTCACTTCGTTGGTACAAAGTCGACCGCCATATCTTGTCTAGTTTTAATCCTTCTTCTTTTCTATTAAAATTATTTCCGTGCTTGTAGATCTCTATAGCTTCTCTATACATGCAAGTATAATAATGTGAGGTCCCAGCTATCACGTTTGTCTCACTAAATTTTATTTCGTGATCACCGTCTTTGAAAACGTGTTGTGCTACAGCTGATTTGTCTATCTGTTCCAATCTACAGTTCCGTTAGGTGGGTATTAACACTCCTTTTAGTTTCCAATATAAACCATGCCACAGCTACACGGAATTTTATACACACCTGGGGTAGCTAAGGGGCGTCGTGCGTCTTTCACCGATCTTAAACTTTCACTAATTTTCTTGGTTGGTCGAAAGATTGTCTCCACTTGAAACTTGGCCAAAACTTTACCAGTACGGTCTGTGATGTTATGAATAAATGGAAGAAAAACTTTTCCAGCCGACGGTTGTTGTTGTCGTGTATTTTCGGACACTTTTCTTCTAGGGTGGAGTGCTCGATCTATTACCTTGTCAGTGTACCCATTTCTCTTGAAAGCTGTTCGCAAATGGCTTAATTCATCTTGCAAGTAAATTGGCTCATAGATTTTATTATCTCTGCCCACTAAAGTTTTTATGACTCCTCTATTATGCCTAGGATGATTCGAATTCTTATGTAGGTAACGATCGGTGTGTGTATCATTCCTATATACCTTGTGCCCTAAAGTCCCATCTGCCAGTTTAATAACTAATACATCCAAAAAATTTGGTTGTCCATTACTCTCTTTCTCCATGGTGAATTGTATCTTTGGATTGAAACTGTTTATGTGCACCAAAAAATCACTCAGTTCTTCTTCAGCATGATTCCATCACAAAGGTGTCATCCCCATATCGATACCATTTCAAAGGGCTTTTTTTGGTCGACTGCAACACCCGTTGTTCGAAAGATTCCATAAATAGATTAGCAATAGCAGGGCTTAGAGGGCTACCCATGGGCAGCCCATCAATTTGTTCATAAAACTCGTTGTTATATTGAAAATAAGTCGAGGATAGACAATGTCGAAACAAAGCTATTACATCAGTAGGAAACTATCAGCTATGTAAGAAAGAGCTTCATCAACAGGGAGCATGGTGAACAGGGGTACTACATCGAAACTGACAAGGATGTCACTTGGAACTAATTGTGATCTCCCTTAGTTTTTCCATAAAATGCATGGAATTTTTAATATGAGTGTCAGTTTTACCGATATACGGTTGCGACGAAGAAGCAAGTATATATAGCCAGCTCTTGAGTAGGAGCCCCAATGGCGCTTACTATCGGTCTCAATGGGACATTTGGCTTATGTATCTTAGGTAACCCATACAGTCTACGAGGGTAAGCTTCAGTTTTGCAAAGGTATCTTTTATCTTCTGTAGGAATGGAAGAGCTTTTTATTAATCGCTGGGTAGCACTTAACACTTTCGTTGTAGGGTACTTTTTCGGTTTTTTATAGGTGGTAGGATCCAAGAGGTCACTGATCTTTCTATGATAATCCTCACTCTTCAGCACGACAGTAGCATTACCCTTATCAGCAGTAAGTACAATAATATTCCTATCCTCATTGATCTCCCGTAACGCCTTCCTTTCTCCTAGGGATAGATTACTGCTGGGGGGCTTGGCTTTACTCTATATCCTGGCTGTTTCCATCCTGATTTCATAGGCAGAATGCAGTGATAACAGACGAATCCCTGCTACTAGAACAGAAGGGTTTCTGATCAGGGTGCTCATGTATAGGTGGAATGTTCATATTATGGAATCTAAAGGGGAAGGGAATTGCCAGAGGGATAGAGACCTATTCAGTCTTCACGGATTTGCTGAAGCCCTATGATACGGTACCACTAAACAAGACAAACTGTGGGCAAGTATAAAGAATACTGGTATGTCAGCTGTTTAAATAAAATCAGTTAAATAGATCCGTGCGAACTGTGTGAGAATTGGCACAGTAGGAAATTCAGTGTCACAGGAGTTTCCAGTTACAAAAGGGCTACGCCAAGGGTGTGCCATAGCACCGACGCTATTGAAAATTTATGTCGAGGATGCACTTAAAACCTGGAGAAACAAATGTGGGTGACGAAATCTTGTTCACACTTATTTTCGCTGATGACCAGGTCATCGTAGCGGAAAACCAGGATGTGCTGAATACATGCTTCGGAAGTTAAAAGACGAATATCGAAGATGGGGCCTCACGATAAACATGGCAAAAACCGAGTATGTAAAGGTATCCCCTAGATACCAGTTTTTATGCAGAAATTCATCAGTGGAATAGAAGGAGCTGTCCAGGAGAAATGGTTTTAAAATAGATTTAAAACTACCTTCGCTAACTGTCAGACAGTTTATGTTATTGGGCAAATGATCGAAAATTTTTGTTGTTGTGTATGTGAACTTCTTTCTGAGCCCCTGACAGCTTTAATAATAGGTAATAAAGGTCATTTTTCCTCTAGTGTTGCAGCTATGTACATCACTATTCTTTTCAGATTGTGATGGATTATTTTTGACGAATTTCATCGGCCAATGTATGTACTGTGACGGTGCGGTTAAAATACCTAGTAGAAAGAAAATAAGCCTGAAAGTTTACTGAAAAGCACAAAAGAAGAGACCGGTTTAACAAACGGTTTGAGACACCAGAAAACGCCCCTCTTGACTTCAATGCACACTCACACACCAGCTTCCCTTCTTCAGGTGCGTGAGGTCACTATTAATTAGTTCGTTGTGAGGCCTTGTCGTTGCACTGGGTCACTCTTGCAGGCAGTGAAGTCGGATCCCGACAGAACTCCTACTTGGCGAGGCTCCCATGACTCACATATGAGCGACTGATTACAGCAATTCATCGCAAGATCGCGCTATCTGCCTGTAGATCATGCGTGAGTGGAGAAAATCACAGATCGCGGCGACTGATGGCTGGTCTCTCATAATTCTCAACCAACTTGACGAATCATGTGCGACAGAACAGTCAAATGTGGCAATAATTCTGTAACTCATTCGTTTAGTTACTATCCATTGCTGCGTGGTTTTGTTTCGTTTCACTACACCCTTGTGGAATAATGAAAACAGATATTCAGGGTGCACAAACCGCTCGGGTAAATGAAATTGAAGGCGATGTTGCCACTCATATCAAAAAAGAATAGAAACCTAGGAACATCGATAGTCATTGAGTTTGAATCTTGTGCTGTAGACGTAGAAATTCATCGAAAGGTAAAAGTAATTACAACGTTCTGGGCTCTAGCTGGTGATTTTACTGTTATTCTTGGAACAACTAGGTGTATTATTAAAGTTTGCAACTTTGAAACAGAGTGGTAAAATTAAGCAGACATTTTTAATCAAATGTTTTGAGCATACCTATTTTACAAATGGTTCAAATGGCTCTGAGCACTATGGGGCTTAACAGCGGAAGTCATCAGTCCCCTAGAACTTAGAACTACTTAAACCTAACTAACCTAAGGACATCACATACATCCATGCCCAAGGCAGCATTCGACCTTGCGACCGTAGCGGTCGCGCGGTTCCAGACTGAAGCGCCTAGAACCGCTCGGCCACTCCGGCCGGCTACCTATTCTACAGCTGTACCTAAATCCCTTTTCATTTCATGTAATATAACCTCATACATTTTGCAACAACCACTGTTGATAAGCTTTCTATACACACAAGTCAAGATAGCGAAGCCATTGTGTAAATACTTTTTCGCTGAACTGCAAGACTAATAAATAAAAACCAAATTGAGAACTTCAATGTGTATTTGCAACTAAAAATACGGAGAGCAAACTGGGTAGCAATGCAAAATGTAACATGTCCTGTAACATGGCCTACAGTTCCCCAGACGTTTCATAAAAAAATTCGGTAAACATTAACCCTCATTTCTTTAAATTTTTATGCATGTATTCGTCAGCATATGATAATCAACTACCAACGCCGCTAAACCTGGCAGTTATACTTCAAAAGACTGCACACACTAACAAAACCGAGACAATACAAAAAGAACAATCACACAGTTATGGAATTCCTGTTAGATATTACTGTGAATATAAAGCGGAATTAACCTGTTTCTTAGCTCTTATTTATCAGTTGTCTTTCACACAACGAACAGTGCGACGTTAATGGAAGAGGGTGTAGGTCATCCCTGTTTACAAAAAAATGTAAAAGAACGGATACACTAAATTACAGAGGATGTCGCTGATGTCTGTCTGTTACAAGATCCTAATCAACATTCTGAGCTCACACATTATGATCTATGGCAAAAAGAGGCCTGCTTCTTTCAAAGAAGGACCACAGAGTCGAGAAATACCTTGTAAAACACGTTGGCTTCATTCATACACGATACATACGACAAACACTAGGTGAAAGTCAACAGGTGAATACCAATTTGTCCACTGACAGTCACTATACGATCGTCTCACCATAGCTTCACAAGTCTGTGAACAGTTCAAAGACGTTTTAACGAATAGAATTAAGAACATTATACTGAGCGGTTGGTGCTGTACAGGAACGACACTAATATCTACTGTGCTACAGGCAACCACTGATGGGTTCGGTATACATGAACTGCTTGTAAGAGAGGGTTTGAAAGGCTGCGAGATGTTCACTGACGATGGTGTTACCTGTAGGAAAGTATCGTCGTTGGATGCTGAACGGCTTGGACATTATTGCCAGCTGACGTAATGGGTAGCAACTCTGTTTAAGTGCGGATTAATTCAACATAATTCTTGAAACCAAAGAAAGAACCCGACATCATCCAATTACAATATCAGTAGCGAACTTCCAGAGGCATTCACATAATTTTAATACACTCCTGGAAATTGAAATAAGAACACCGTGAATTCATTGTCCCAGGAAGGGGAAACTTTATTGACACATTCCTGGGGTCAGACACATCACATGATCACACTGACAGAACCACAGGCACATAGACACAGGCAACAGAGCATGCACAATGTCGGCACTAGTACAGTGTATATCCACCTTTCGCAGCAATGCAGGCTGCTATTCTCCCATGGAGACGATCGTAGAGATGCTGGATGTAGTCCTGTGGAACGGCTTGCCATGCCATTTCCACCTGGCGCCTCATTTGGACCAACGTTCGTGCTGGACGTGCAGACCGCGTGAGACGACGCTTCATCCAGTCCCAAACATGCTCAATGGGGGACAGATCCGGACATCTTGCTGGCCAGGGTAGTTGACTTACACCTTCTAGAGCACGTTGGGTGGCACGGGATACATGCGGACGTGCATTGTCCTGTTGGAACAGCAAGTTCCCTTGCCGGTCTAGGAATGGTAGAACGATGGGTTCGATGACGGTTCGGATGTACCGTGCACTATTCAGTGTCCCCTCGACGATCACCAGTGGTGTACGACCAGTGTAGGAGATCGCTCCCCACACCATGATGCCGGGTGTTGGTCCTGTGTGCCTCGGTCGTATGCAGTCCTGATTGTGGCGCTCACCTGCACGGCGCCAAACACGCATACGACCATCATTGGCACCAAGGCAGAAGTGACTCTCATCGCTGAAGACGACACGTCTCCATTCGTCCCTCCATTCACGCCTGTAGCGACACCACTGGAGGCGGGCTGCACAATGTTGGGGCGTGAGCGGAAGACGGCCTAACGGTGTGCGGGACCGTAGCCCAGCTTCATGGAGACGGTTGCGAATGGTCCTCGCCGATACCCCAGGAGCAACAGTGTCCCTAATTTGCTGGGAAGTGGCGGTGCGGTCCCCTACGGCACTGTGTAGGATCCTACGGTCTTGGCGTGCATCCGTGCGTCGCTGCGGTCCGGTCCCAGGTCGACGGGCACGTGCACCTTCCGCCGACCACTGGCGACAACATCGATGTACTGTGGAGACCTCACGCCCCACGTGTTGAGCAATTCGGCGGTACGTCCACCCGGCCTCCCGCATGCCCACTATACGCCCTCGCTCAAAGTCCGTCAACTGCACATACGGTTCACGTCCACGCTGTCGCGGCATGCTACCAGTGTTAAAGACTGCGATGGAGCTCCGTATGCCACGGCAAACTGGCTGACACTGACGGCGGCGGTGCACAAATGCTGCGCAGCTAGCGCCATTCGACGGCCAACACCGCGGTTCCTGGTGTGTCCGCTGTGCCGTGCGTGTGATCATTGCTTGTACAGCCCTCTCGCAGTGTCTGGAGCAAGTATGGTGGGTCTGACACACCGGTGTCAATGTGTTCTTTTTTCCATTTCCAGGAGTGTATGTGGGAATAATACTACGAACAAAATAAAGTCAGCAATGCTAAAGACTGATCTGTTGACAGAGGTAGCTGAGAAAGTAGGATTACAGGTATCCTCAAAGAACGCAATACATGGAAAACATACCGATAGACCAGAATGGACGATTTTAAAGCAAGGAAAGATTAATATTGAACAACTTTAGACACTTAGTTGAAGTAGACCAACAGAATGGCTTAGAACAGAAAGTGATCAATCATATGATTTGCAGACTGGATCGAGCATATCATGTGATGAAAAAAATCTGTAATAACAAAACGCTGAGCATTCCAGGCAAGTTAAGACGCTACGGTACGATTGTGAAATCAGAAGGATTACATGCTTCGGAAACTTTGACTATGATTAGGCGGGGACTAAACGATACATTAGTCGAAAGAGAAAGCAGTATATTATGGATGATTTTAGGCAACAGATGGATTTTAATATGACAAACAGCCAAATTTGCTAAATAGCTCTTTTTATTATTTGATGACTAGTTTCGGGTTTTTATTCATAGCCCATCTTCAAATCATCCATTCAACAAGAATAAAAATTACTCCACATACGAACAACTCATGATGATTGTTATTCAGAGGAGTACAACGCGAGTGATCACAAAACTGGATACAAACAGAAACATCCCAGCATGCTGGAAATCCATATAGATGGTCACGTAAGTTTGAGATCAGATGAAGAATTGTACAGAAAGATAGAACCAGTAACATAATCTTTTAAAAAGAGGTGTTGTCTGTAAGAACATTTCCAGAATGTCAAATGATCGTAAACAAAGAAAAGTTGGAATTTCAGAATGCCAAAGCTAAAAAGAAATGTTATTCAGATCTTCAGGAAATCTGTATTCCAGACGAGAAAAGCATGCCTAGGAATCAGTTTAAGCAAATGGTGGGAAACTACCGGATTTTAATCTGGGATAAAAACTCAAAAATCGAAGGAGGCTTATTTCAGAAGACTGACAAAAGGCACTGAGTGCTGGGGTCAAGAGATAGTGATGAGACATCAAACCTTGCAGACGAGCAAGAGCTAAAAGTTGAAAATCATACTGACCGTTAACTCGTAGTCCTTCGTGGCTCAGTTCTAGTGGAAAAAAGACCTAAAATGAAATGCCGTGGGAAGCGCAAGTGAAACTACTTGCATAGATAGGGAAAGAAGACAGACGTGTTGGAAGGGTGCTGGAGAAATATATGGCATTTACAAGAAGCCAGCGCCACAAATTCCAGATTACTTCCAGTCCTTCCAGCTAGGAGGCAGCAACGGGAATTGTACCTAGGTGCTTCGCATGGCAGTCAAATACGCTGACCACTCAGCGACATAGGTGGACTACATAGGCATGTAGGTATTTTTCCGTCGCACCATTTCCACTTGTTATATAGGACAGAAAATGTCAATATTGAAAGTAAGTGGCTAGTCGCCTGAGGAGTTAGAAACCACATATAATAGATGCAACTAATAATCACAAACAACGTATCAATGTCAGCTCCGGGTACAGTGGAAGACGGGGAAAAGTAAATACCGTTGTGGGAGCCTTTGCAACTCTGCTGGAAAGTTGTTGAGCATTTCCTTCCACGGGAAGGCAAGTAGTATTCGATAGAACTTAAGAGGAAGCGATATGAGTATTGACAGTGTTGAGTAAATGACGGACTTTGTTAGGTTAACCATTGGGTAAAACAGTGTGGTCTGAAGACCCTAAATAATAAGCACTGGATGCCTGAAACCACTAGTTATGTTTGCAGCAGAAACCCTGTTCCTGAGTGATGATAAAAGACTTCCCGCGGAACTGGAGGAAAACGAGGACTATTTCGATCCGATTACGACAATGGGACTCTTAGGATAATTGAACAACGAAATTTACGGTAAAGCAGAAAAACTCACAGAAGCAATCCTCAAAAGGTTGGCACTACTCTATGGCCACCTCACATGAACTGACGGAAACAATGACTACAATTAGTTTACATTTTCGAGGCAGAACCCACAATTCCCTGGTAAGCGAGCGCTACGGAAGACCTCAAAACACTGGAAGTAAATTCAGACCATGTCTTTGAAAAAAATCAGTTTCACATCATGATAGTGATAAATGGGATTAACCTTGATGAACTACCCAAAATAAGAAGCTGTGGTTTCTGGACTGAGTGCACCATTGAGCGTATTAAAAAAGGTGAAGGAATTTCGCACACAGAAGAAGGTGAAGCTCACTACGTAACTTAACAATGTGTAATGTTGCCAACTCGGCAACAACGAATGAATTATAAATTGTAACAGCATTTTGAACGTGAGACCACTGGATTAACATTGCCTGCGATCAAGAGTTAAGCGTAACTGATACGTTATGACATCGAACTGATAATGATATTTAGTGAACACATTGCACCTACAGTTCCACGACTGAAGAGACGGTCGGTTGGAGACCGCTTGCGTGTTGACCGGGTGGCCTAAGGCACAGGGGTCACATAGCGGATTGCTGACCGCTTGTGTCTCACCGAAACAGGTGAATAAGCCCTCATGCGGATGTAACGAGAGAATACGTCGTTGTGGTTCATACATGGAGAAAGGTGGTTCTTCAGCGGGATGTATGTCAAATTCTTCCTTTATCTGTATTGACCGTGGTTCTCCCATATGTATTAGACATTTGCTGTATACGTAGATACAGATCATGTTAATGTTTAAGTGTGGCTTCCCACAAAATGTGCTTGTAATGACCGTATATGCGAAATAGCTAACAGAAAATAAACGGAAAAATTTTACGGTCTGTAACGGACAATGTTTTCTTTTGAAAAATGCATTGTGTTTCAAGGGCATCTTCCTAAATACTGGAGCAACGAGAGAATAATTCAATACTTGCCCAACTCTCTGTTCTCGTGGTCTAAAGTTATAACTGATAGCTCTAAAAATACTTTCGACCTTACACATTTGCTCCAAGTCCATGCGCTCTTTCTTCCGTGTAGTTAGGGTAAAAATTTTCCTGATCATATTTCGTTCTCCTTTATAGATTTCTTCACATGCATGGTGATCCAGCTAAGCCGTTGACCTCAAATATTTCCGAAACCGTTTAAGATTTCATAATTCAGTTTTTACTCAGATGAATGGGGAAAAAGTCATCGAACGACGTATAGTCTCCTTTCATACCTTTATTAATTAGTGAAAGATCGTTACTATGTCAGTTTCGCTTTTTTAAGTGAAGCTATAGTAAGTTCTGCTGTCTGTATCGTAGTACTAAAAGAGAGGAGTTCAACGACGCTTCACTCTTCAAATGAGGATCACTAGTTTCGAAGTAGGATTTACATCTTTTGAACGATTATGACAAATATTGTTACTCGGAGGGCACTAGAATATTTCGCAGGGGGGTAAGGTGCACGCGTGCAACGCTGTAGACATTCTGGCAGCTGTTGGTCATGATACGCACGTTAGCTTCAGCGAAACTGCAGTTGCATCTGGGATAAATCACCACAGTGTTGTCGGCGTTTTTTGCGCAAACAGCTTCCATTACTATCATGTGTCACTTCACCAGATTATCCAGCGGGACTGCAGAAGACGTGTGGAGTTTTGTCGTTCGGTTCTGATGCGCCGTCAGGGCAATACGTTCTTTCTTCAAAGAAATCTCTTTACCGATGAAGCTAGATTTACGAATTAAGGAATTATGAATGTAAGAAAATTGCATTATAGGGCCACTGAGAGTGGTTGAACAAAGCAGGTGGTTGAGTGTAAACGTTAGGTGCGGCCTTGATGACGACTACGTGAGCGGGCCTTGCGTCATTGAACAAATATTAACAGGTGAAAGATGCACAATTTCTCACCCAAGTGCTACTGCGTGTCCTAGAGGAAGTACCACGTGGAATACGTCCAATGTTGTAATGCGTGCCACGTTTGTTAAACGCTGACCACAACTAACACGGAAATGAATTTCTTAGCAGGTTTTGCACCATTTTAAAAAAAGAATCCAGCTGATTTTGTTCGCCCTATGTCAATAAGCACGTGATGTGGTGCCGGCCCACAACTGTACATCAGAAGGGAAACAAAAGCGAAATCACTGAAAAGGGACCGATTCTCCGACACCAAAACAAAGTCGATTTCATCTGCCACGTATGACTGTTTCTTTCGGATGCAAAAGGGATTCTGCTTATTCGTTATCTTCGCGAGGGCTAAAGCAGTAACTGGTGAGTACTGAGAAAGTAGTCTTCCCGAACTGGAAGAAAAAGATAGGGATGCGAGCATACAATTGAGGGAAAAACGAAAAAAACCAAGGTATCTCTAGCGAGACTAATGAAAGGTGCTTTGGAGAGGGAATAATTGTGAAATTTATGCTATGGACTGTAGGACAGTACAAAATATTCACTAGATTTGGAACTTAATGACGTTTACACATTCTTACATCTAAAGAAAATATGACTGCAAAATGTTTTGAGCACAATAAGCATGTGTTACGCCCGTAGATGTAGTCTATAGATAGTCTAGATTCACACGTTAGGAATGAAATTTATGAAGTGCATTAGGTATAAAAGGTACTCTGGACTTGAGGATTAGGACGTCGGAAAATACGAGAATCTTTTACCTAAAATATCAACTCTTCCAGTGCTAGAAAGAAAAGTTTAATTGCTAGAAAGAAAAGTTTAATTGTTCTCTCGTAGGGTTGCCATAAGCAGGATGCAATTCTTGGGATTTTGAATTATCTACAGCACTGTTCAGCTGACGATTTGGTCACTTTCGTATCAAACTGTAACGCCGGAAATGCATATCCTCGTATTTCCATCTATTGTGCTATAATTTTTTTTCCTTGTTTTGTTACCTCAAGATATGACATTTCTGTGTCTTTATATATTGTAATTGTTTTACTATTTGTATATATATATATATATATATATATATATATATATATATATATATATATATATTATGCATTATGTCGATGTATAATTGGTTTGTTGTGTAAAGATTATTTGTATTTTTACGCTGGGTCTTGCCTAGGGAAAACTGCTATCGAACGATTACATCGATGGGTCGTGTGAAGAATCAAAGTGTGTAGGATCTTTGATAGTGGGAACTCTGCCGCGTGGAGCGCGGGCAGGGGGAGTCTGGCTGGAGTAGCGAGTGGAGCAGGTGTGTTGTGTGTAGCTCCCGCGAGTTGCCGCGCTTTCGGGGTTTGGCAGCATGTAATTGCGCTCGACTTGCGATGATAGTTTCTGACATGGTGTCGCGGACGGGAAGCATTAGCTGGCGCACATCAAGAGCCCGTTTCGTCTGGTGACCGTGTCGAGAAGAAGGCGCGCCAACATCCAGCTTCTGCAACAGCGACGGCCGACAATGAGTGACTGTCGCCACCTCCTCGATCGACGGCTTCAAACCTTCAATCAACCAACAAGGAAGACTAAAAGCACGTAAAGTTTCAGAACTGTATGGCAGACCTCAGCTTTTCAAATTGTTCCATTTGCCTCGCAAAATTACAGCAACTTAGCATGAACCTTTGTTGCTCATTGTCCCAATTGCATTGCCAAGCAGGGTCCCTTCCTTTTCCGAAATGAACCCGAGTGTCGTTGAAATTCAAACGCCAGCATTAAAATAATATAATTCAATGTCACTGCCTTAATTTCAGAGTTCAGTTAAAGTATTCATAGCTGGCTACAATATTTAGATTACACGAGCACAAACAAAGAGTGCGAGTTTTGTTAGCATATTTTAGCTTACCTGTGACTGCAGCTCAGCTTGGTACGTACTAAATTTTACTATTGTTAATTGTTCAGAATCATTTAATTCAAGTTCGAAGTTAAATCTCTTATTTCTAAATTGCGTAGATTCAAGTAGCTTTTGAAATGGTTGTTGAGGTAGCCCAAGACTAACTGTATTTTACTGAATTTCGATATGCTTCAGAAACGAAGTTCACTATTAATTTCAGTCACTAAATTAACTTTCAATTTTCCAGTTTTAGTAATTCTTTTGCTAAATTAAGTCAGGGTGTAGCGAAATTTATTACTTCAGACAAACATTCAGCTGTCACACAACACGTGTCAACCTTCAGTTGCCACGCTTTTAGTGCTAATTATATGTGCAATAACCTTTCTTTTTCAGCTATTATAGTAATTGTCCATAGGACTGGCGACCGTAATTTTCCCCAAATCTCAAATATCTAATTACCGCTAGTTAATTGTTAACGTAACGACCGCACATTTACTTTCTTTATTAACTTTACCCCTTTTCAAAATTAATTTCCACCAGTTTCATTTGCATTTTTCCTTTCATTTAGATGTAACCCTTTCCTCCCTCTTTACCGACAGATTAACTTCGGTGACGATTGCTTTTTCCCAAATTTCCATTAGGTACACGCGGTTTAATTTTTCACTGTCATTAAGGTCGATAAGTGAGGGGGAGGTTACAAAACGTTGCAGAATAAGGTAGGAAGATTAGAGTTTAACGTCCCTTCGAAGACGATTATTACTGTATTCACTGATGAGTCAAAACATCATGACCATAGTCCACAACGAGATCGAATGCCACCTTGTGTCGAGGTGGCAATGCGAAGCGGTAAGGGAAGCACGTAAACTTTGTAAAGACGAATGGGGAATCATTATAACGACTATACGGGCGCCAAATGGACATATCCACTGACATAACTGACTTTTACAAAGGGAAGATTGTTATGGCCCGGGCGCGTGGGAACGAGCATCTCGGAAACAATGAAGCTGGGCGGCTGTTCGTACGCTGCTGTCCAAAGTGGCTGATGGACCGTGAAACCACGAGTAGGCGACAAGGTGTTAAGCATCAGTGCCTCATCACACAATGTGGAGATTGGTGGCCTGCCCGTTCTGTAAAGCAGGGAAGACGGAAATGTGGGGCAGATTCGATGACAGAGTATTCAGGATACATTGTTGAACATGGGGATCCGCAGTAAACGACCCGTACTTGTTATCATGTTGATCCAACAGCTTCGTCAATTACGACTGCAATGGACACGGGATCTTCGAGATTGGGTCGTAGAGTAGTGTAAACGTGTCGCTTGGTCGGATAAATCACTTTTTGTGTTACACCAGCTTGGTGGTCAAGTCTGGATAGGCCTACACTATCATCTAGGTGAACGGCTTCTCGGAACATGCACCGAGCCACAAACACCATCCGTTGTCGATGGTGTTAAACGGGTATATTCACCTAGGCTCCATGGGAATTGTGAACATTATTGCGGATGCTTGATGTCTTCGTCGATGGCGATGGCAGGATAACTGTTCGCCTTATAAGTCCCTGATAGTGCAACAGTGGTTTGGGGATGGTAGTGAACTCACGCTACTGCATTGGCCATTTAATTCACCTGATAAGGATCCGATGGAACACGTGTGGGACGCTATCAGGATCCAGGATCCAATTGCGCTCCCGCAAAGTACTGGCCCATAATTTACTGGAACTGCTTGATCTGTGGGTAGACGTCTGGTGCTGTATACCTCTGTAAACCTACCAAAGACCTGTCCAATCCAAACCACGCACATTTCACCGAAATGTTATGCACAGACATTTGAAAGGCAATGGATAGGTCGGTGAAGTCCACTACGCTGGCTAGATCGTTCTCCAAATCGTGTTGTTGTTGTTGTAGTCATCAGTCCAGAGACTGGTTTGATGCGGCTCTCAATGCTACTCTATCCTCTGAAAGCTTATTCATCTCCAAATACCTACTACAACCTCCATCCTTCTGCTGCTGTGTGATCTCCGAAGGTGGACCGACACACTCTTAAGCATGTACTCATAATGTTTTCGCAGATTAGATTTTTGTAGCTCGAACAGTCCACGGGTATACTGCCGGTTCATAGTGTCCAACGGGCACAATATTTCGGCAATCAGACATGTCGCCATCGTCAGGTGCGCTAGATTTTTATAAATAATATGCGGGGCTATAGAACACAACAAACTTAACGCACCATAAAAGTCAACTCTGGGAAAATGCAGGAAGACCTGCGTAACATTGACGTTTGGTGCAGTGGCTGTCAGTTGATCCTCACCAAAAACAAATTTAGTGTACTGCACAAAACACACATAAACAGTCACTACTGTTCGATTGCATTACTAACGAGAAATCACTGGCGATAGCGACAACCGTAAAAAATGCCGGAGAGTATTCCTCTGGCGCGACCTGAAGCAGAAAGACGATGTACAATTAGTTGTAAGAGACGCAGATGTCATTTGAGGAATAGTAAGGAAACGTTACTCATCCACGAAGGAAACGCATTACAAGTCACTGGTTTGGCCAATTCTTGAGTATTGGTCCTCCGTATGGCGCGTTACAATGTAGGAGTAACAGAGAAGGCAGAGAAGATACAAAGATGAGGGACGTGTTTCGCCATGGGTTCGTCCAGCAAACAGTGGAGTTCAAAATATCTGTATATCGCGAGCACAGTGCTTCTAGACAGTCAGATCATATATTTTTAAATGATTCAAAATCGCATTTCACTCTAGTCGACTTTTCATGGGATGCTAGTAACAATGGATTTAATGTTGGAAGGAGAAGGTAGGAAACAACGAGTGGACGGATAAAAAGTTTTGAATCGTCATTTGTAACTGTATCAAATGATTCATGTCTCCTATAATCAGCAGATCTTTTAATCATGTTAGGAATAGACTAATTAGAAATTTGCTAATGAAGTTTCGAGACTGTACCTTCCAAGAATAGTCGAGCAAAATATAGTTTCCTTCCACATACATTTCACAAAATACCCACTCGTAGAAGATTAGAGAATTTGGAGCGTCTATGCTCGCTTACCGGCAGTCATTCTTCGCACACACCTTTTGCCATGGAAATGGTAGTGCCTCCAGAACTACGCACCGCCTCGCTCCACACGAGCCACTGTAATTGTACGTTTGCAGGATCTCTAGACTGTTCTTCATTTTGTTTTTATTTATGTGCTTTTCAATAATATACATGTGTATTTACAACGTCCCTTAGTGCTCTTTCTGCTGAAACATCTTAAGAGTAGCTTTCTGATTGTTTACGAGTCCGAAAGATGGCACCACCGGCGCGTATCGAGGTCATGTTTAGTTATTAGCATCTTTGGAAAGAACGCAAGAACCAAGTTTCAGCCATATTGTTTTATTTCTTTGTGTTTGGCATACGTGTGAATCAAGGAAGTCGAGTGATTGTCAAAAAATGGACGAAAAAGAATTTCGTGTGGTGATTAAACATTACTTTATGAAAGGCAAAACGCCTCAGGAGACTAAAGAGAAGCTTGATGAACATTACTCTGCACTTTCGATTAGAACAGTTTATAAGTGATTTCAAAATTTTCGGCTTGGTCATATGGACACAAGTGATGCTGAACGTTCTGGAGGCCCTGTGGAGGTTACGACTCCAGAAATCATTGATAAAATCCATGATATGGCGATGGATGGTAGAATAGTTAAGGCGCGTGAGATTGCTAGTGCTGTGGGCATATTGAATGAATGGGTACAAAACATTTTGCATAAACATTTGGACATGAGAAAGCTATCAACAAAATGGGTTCCGCGATTGCTCACGCTTGACCAAAATCGGAATCGTGTGAAGTGTTGCAAGGATGGTTTTCAGCTGTTCAGGAAGAATCCGCAGGACTTAAAGCGTCGTTTCGTCACTGTGGATGAAACATGGATACAGTACTACACTCCACGGACCAAACAGCAATCTAAACAATGTGTTACGAAAGGAGAATCTGAACCAAAAAAGGCGAAACCATTCCTTCAGCCAGAAAGGTTATGGTTACTCTCCTTTGGGATTCGTAAGGGATAATCCTCATCGACTATCTGGAAAAGAGTAAAACTATTACAGGTGCATATTATTCATCGTTATTGGACAGTTTGAAAACCTAGCTGCAAGAAAAACGCCGGCGATTGGACGGCAAAAAATTCCTTTTCCATCACGACAATGCACTAGCATACACCTCAGCAGTTGTGGTCGCAAAATTAATGGATATAGGATTCCAACTTGTTTCACATCCCCGCCCCCCCTATTCTCCAGACATGGCTCCCTCGGACTACTATTTGTTCCTCAATTTGAAGAAATGGCTCGCGGGAGAGAGATGTTATTCAAACGAGGAGATGATTGCAGCAACTAATAACTATTGTGCAGACTTGGAAAATTCCTATTATTCGGAAGGGATCAACAAATTAGAACAGCGTTGGACGAAGTGTGTAAGTCTAAGAGGAGACTATGTCGAAAAATAAAGAAGGGTTACGCTATAAACGTAAGTAGTTTTTATTTTTGCACGGATTTTTCAAACGCCCCTCGTATAATGTATGATTGGTTCAAATGGCTCTGAGCACTATGGGAGTTAACTTCCCAGGTCATCAGTCCCCTAGAACTAAGAACTACCTAACTAACCTAAGGATATCACACACATCCATGCCCGAGGCAGGACTCGAACCTGCGACCGTAGCGGTCGCGCGGTTCCACACTGTAGCGCCTAGAACCGCTCGGCCACTCCAGCCGGCTATAATGTACGAGTTCAGTGGTGTATTAAGATGGTAAGTGACCCGTAATAACCTATTTGTAGCGAAATGAAGGCGATCACACATAACTAGCTACATCTGGGGAAACAAATTGTATTGTAACCCACTGATCCACCTGAAACTAAGAGTACAGGTCCTCGAACGTGGAAGAAAAAAAAAAAGACTCGTATCGATATTTCTTTTAATTTGCATTTATATCATAAACAGTAGCAGATTACAAATCGCAGTCCAACACGGGCAACATAAGGTACCGGGAGGTGGTGTGCACAGTATGGATAAAGACAGGTTATAGACGCAACTCAAGCTCGCACTGGACAAGAATAGGGAAGCATAACGGCCGTATCCTTTTCAAAGGAACCATCCCGACATTTGCCTAAATCGATTTGGGGAAACAATGGTGATGCCAGATGTGAATGTCTGGAGGAACTGAAGGCTCTTCCTCCAACTTGCCAGTCTGTGCTACCACTGTACTAATGTGTGTTTCATTTTCTCAACTTCTTGTTTTTTCTCTAATTACGGAAATACGTGTTACATGTCGCAGGCAGCACGTTGAGAGCACCGGAGGCAGTGAATGTGAGCAGAGACAGTGAGAGAGAGAGAGAGCGAGAGAGAGAGAGAGAGAGAGAGAGAGCGAGAGAGAGAGAGAGAAGTTACGCAGGTGAGCGCGGCAGCATGGCGCCGGGGAGGGGCGACAAGGCCGAGGTTCGTTGACATCATCATCATCAGCGGCGGCGATGACTGGCGGTGGTAATGGCGGCCGACACACCCCACCCCTCAACGAGCCATTGTCTCGCCTGGCCTCGTGTCGGGCGCGCGCATCGTGCACAGCATCTGCTCCACTGAGTTCAGCCTCAAGGTCGCACACGCTTCTCTTACCTTCGATGTCCCCGACTCACATACTGCACACCTCTACGTCTGCGTGTACTAAGCGAAGACACCAGAAGAAAAAATCGTTGGCAACGACTGGCAGCCAGGTAACGAGGTATTCTTTTCTCACAGTCTACGAGGCTCGTTTTTAAAATACGCTGCCTAACAAAAAAAATAAATAAATATATAAAATAAAAAAATGAAGCAGCTAGTAGAAATGGTAGGATGTTAATTATCTTCGTACATCTACCCAAAATTGACATGTATGTCAATGATCAGAGTTGCAGTCCACTGTGGTAAGTAGTGGGGCCACCAGCGTACGTAAGTGTTGCTCATGCTTAGTAATGTTATCGGTATACAGGGTGGTCGAAAATTCCCTTTACAAACTTCTAGGACATGTAGAGGGTAGTGAGTACATAACATTGTGAACAGGAACCCATGTCCAGAAACGCATCATTTCCGTTCTACGATAGTTTCAAAGCAGATGATTATCTCATCCATACCCACGTGAGGAATGTACCGGGTGATCAAAAAGTCAGTATAAATTTGAAAACTGAATAAATCACGGAATAATGTATATAGAGAGGTACAAATTGAACATATGCGTGGAATGACATGGGGTTTCATTAGAACCAAAAAATACAAAAGTTCAAGAAATGTCCGACAGATGGCGTTTCATCTGAACAGAATAGCAATAATTAGCATAACAAAGTAAGACAAAGCAAAGATGATGTTTTTTATAGGAAATGCTCAATATGTCCACCATCATTACCCAACAACAGCTGTAGTCAAAGAATAATGTTGTGAACACCACTTTAAAGAATGTCCGGGGTTATGGTGAGGCATTGGCGTCGGATGTTGTCTTTCAGCATACCTAGAGATGTCGGTCGATCACGATACACTTGCGACTTCAGGTAACCCCAAAGCCAATAATCCCACGGACTGAGGTCTGGGGACCTGGGAGGCCAAGCATGACGAAAGTGGCCGCTGAGCACACGATCATCACCAAACGACGCGCGCAAGAGATCTTTCACGCGTCTAGGGATATGGGGTGGAGCGCCATCCTGCATAAACATCGTACGTTCCAGCAGGTGTTTATCAGCCGGGCTGGGGATGATGCGGTTCTGTAACATATCGGCGTACCTCTCACCCGTGACGGTAGCAGTTACAAAACCAGAATCACGCATTTCCTCGAAGAAAAAAGGCCTGATAACGGTAGATGTGGTAAATCCAGCCCATACCGTCACTTTCTCGTCGTGCAATGGAGTTTCCACGACAGTTCTAGGATTTTCGGTAGCCCAAACTCTGCAGTTGTGGACGTTGACAGACCCTCGCAGCGTGAAATGAGCTTCGTCGGTCCACAACACGTTACTCAACCAATCGTCATCTTCCGCTATTTTTTGAAACGCCCACACCGCAAATGCCCTCCGCTTCACTACATTGCCAGGTGGATTTTTTACGGCTAGCATCGGAGGGTACCCCTAAGTGCCAACCAAACAGTAGTGTATGGAATGCCGGTGCGACGTGCGACTGCACGAGTGCTGACTTCCCCGGGCATAGACGAACCCGCTACAGTCTCCATTTCTTCCTGAACTGTCTCAGCACCATTACGCCTTGTGCTCGGTCGGCCACTACGGGGTCTATCGTCTAAACAACCCGTGGCTTCGAACTTCGAAATCATTCTCGCCACAGCTGCATTTCTCAACGGACCTTTACCCTTTCGAATCCCCTTCCTATGGCGACAGAATCATAACGCTGAACTAGCACATTCCCCAGTCTGATAACACAGCTTCACTAAAAGCGCCTTTTCAGGTAATGTCAACATGCTGCGACCGCTGGCGCATCTGATTCTCTCATTACAGCTCCTTTTATACACGATTGTCATGCGCAGTCACTGACGTTTTGCTGTCCAGCGCCATCTGTCGGACATTTTGTGAACGTTGTTTTTTTTTTTGTTATAATAAAACCCCATGTCATTCCAAGCATGTGTGTGAATTTTTACCTCTCTATCTGCATTATTCCGTGGTTTATTAAAGTTTCAAATTTATACTGACTTTTTATCACCCGGTACTTACGCGTGACCCAGTACAATTGCTGCAATCCATTTGAAAAGAATACTGACTCGTTCCGTTATTACTTATGCATTTGCATTACATCTTACACCTTACGGTTTACATTAGTCGACAACAACAAGAACCCAGCGTCTACGGCACCAGTCGCAACGTACCTATGCATTACAACAGCGGCTAGATGTGGCGACCAGCATCGTTGTTACACATATTGTACCTCCGAAGCATGTTCTGGTACACTATCTCCATCTCACCTCGTGCCTCTTCAGTGTCTTGTGCAGCAGCCAGAACTCGTGCCAGCAGATCTTCCCCTGTCTCTACAGGTGTCTCATAAATTAGGCTCTTCATACGACCCCACAAGAAGTAGTCCATAGGGGTTAAATCCGGCGATCGTAGCGGCCACGCGGTTGGACCACCACGGCCTATCCATCTCACCAGACCATCTGTTGATATGTCTCCGGCCAGCCAGTGAAAAGTGAGGTGGTGCTTCATCATGCTCAAACCACGTTTCCTGACGGACATTCAATGGCACAGCTTACAAGAACGGGTCCATTGCGTGTCGTAGGAAGACAAAGTATGTAGGACCCGTGAGCTTGGACGGAAGTAGGTTTGGCCCAATCACATGACCGTCCAGAATACCTGCCCACACGTTCATTCCAAACCTGTCTTGAAATCCCTGAACATGGGCGGCATGACGGTTTTCGTCCTCCCAGACATGGCTATTTCGAGCATTCAGAACACAATCCCTTGTGAACCTACATTCATCTCGACGTGGAAACGATGCTGTTGTTGTTATGATCTTCAGTCCTGAGACTGGTTTGATGCAGTTCTCCATGCTACTCTATCCTGTGCAAGCTTCTTCATCTCCCAGTACCTATTGCAACGTACATCCTTCTGAATCTGGTCTCACTCTACGATTTTTACCCTCCACGCTGCCCTCCAGTACTAAATTGGTGATCCCTTGATGCCTCAGAACATGACCTACCAACCGATCCCTTCTTCTAGTCAAGTTGTGCCACAAACTCCTGTCCAGTTCTATTCAATACCTTCTCATTAGTTATGTGATCTACCCATCTGGTCTTCAGCATTCTTCTGTAGCACCACATTTCGAAAGCTTCTATTCTCTTCTTGTCCACACTATTCACCGTCCATGTTTCACTTCCATACATGGCTACACTCCATGTAAATACATTCAGAAACGACTTCCTGCCACTTAAATCTATATTCGATGTTAACAAATTTCTCTTCTTCAGGAATGCTTTCCTTGCCATTGCCAGTCTACATTTTACTAGCATTCAGCTTACGAAGAGAAAGCAGGCTGCCAGAAGAACATTGCTACAAACTCTGAAACGTCCTTTACAAGTCAGGAAAATGTTCTCCCATATAGCAGTTTGCCGTGTAAACAGTTAAAAATCCAAACTGATATCTGCGGAGTTTGAACATAGGACCTTCGGTACGACGCTCTACCTTCCCACCAACGCGAGATCAGCAATTCAACTACTCAGATATACGCTTGTCATGGCTTATTATGTTTTAACATGGATGTCAAATAAGGGAAGAGCCGATCGGCTGTACTAATGTACTAAAACAGCATCTGATGTAACAAGTGAATACCCTCATCACATGATCTTTTGACTACAGTTGTTATTTTGTTCCGTTTAAAATAGTTTTGTAACCATTAATTTAACTTTTAAAGTCAATTACACCTTCTGCAGAAGTCAATTTGTGGTGTCACCGCCAGACCCCACACTTGCTAGGTGGTAGCCTTTAAATCGGCCGCGATCCGTTAGAATACGTCGGACCCGCGTGTCGCCACTATCAGTGATTGCAGACCGAGCGCCGCCACACGGCATGTCTAGTCTAAGAGAGACTCCCTAGCACTCGACCCAGTTGTACAGCCGACTTTGCTAGCGATGGTTCACTGACTACATACGCTCTCATTTTCAGAGACGACAGTTTAGCATAGCCTTCAGCTACGTCATTTGCTACGACCTAGCAAGGCGCCATATTCTTCAAGAAAGTATTCTGAACAGATAATATTGTGAATCATGTACCGTCAAGAGCGACGTTCATCATTAATGGATTGAAGTTAAGTATCAAACTAATTACATCCGCTTTCTGAATTCTAATTCCTTGTCATGTTCCAGACCTCATGTCAGTATAGTTCTTCCCTCCTCACGCCAGCCTGTGTGAGCTAAAACGCGTGCATTTCGGCCTCCATTCGTAACACGGTGTTGGCTCTTCTGCCAACCCAACACAATTTTAAAAGTGTCAAAACCTTGGTCAAGGATTCCAATAAAGTTTTACCTGCACACTGGTTGGCTGATTTTTCAGCCTCGCCAAGTGAACTAAAGTGGCAACATGTCGTCGTTCAGACGAACTGAGATCGCTGTGGACCCAGTTGCAACCAAAATAACGTAATCGTAAGCCTGAGATGACGTTTTCGCAAAATTCCACAGTTCTCGTTACATCGGCAAACGAGTCTGCCGGTGCGGCCGTCCCCCGCAAACGGCGAGATCTCAGGGCAGCGGCGTGCTGGCGCTCCTAATTAGCGCGGCGGGCAGCAGCGAGACGTCGGCCGGGAAGTCCCCACCTCGAGAGCACAGAAGAGGGGCCCGAAATTTAAATTAATGTTTATTAATCGGCGGCGCTATGGCGGGGCGTCGATCGGGCCGATGCTATCGGGCTGGCAGTCATTTGCAAGTCTATGCGGCGCGTCGGCCTGTCATCGCGCCCAGCCGCTGCCGCCCAGCTATGTTAATGGCCGGGGCGGCTCGCAGCGCCGACCAGAGTGGTCCATACTGCACGGCGGGGGAGGGGAGCGGAGGATGGCGGGGAGGGGGGGACACATGTGGGCGGCGCGAGGGGGGGTCGCCCCTCCTCTCCCCCTGCCACCCCTCTATGCGGTGTGCGCCACCCACGCCCCTCAATCACCCGCACTGGGTCCACTCCTGCTCTAGACAGATATACACTGACGCGGCAAAAGTCACGGGACATGCACAAATAGAGATGGCGGTAGTGTCGTATACACAAAGTACACTACTAGCCATTAAAATTGCTACACCCAGAACAAATGCAGACGATAAATGGGTATTCATTGGACAAATATATTATACTAGAACTGACACGTGATTACATTTTCACGCAATTTGGGTACATAGATCCCGAGAAATCAGTACCCAGAACAACCACCTCTTGCCGTAATAACGGCCTTGATACTCCTGGGCATTGAGTCAAACAGAGCTTGGATGGCGTGTACAGGTACAGCTGTCCATGCAGCTTCAACACGATACCACAGACCACCAAGAGTAGTGACTGGTGTATTGCGACGAGCCAGTTGCTTGGCGACCATTGACCAGCCATTTTCAATTGGTGAGAGATCTGAGGAATGTGTTGGCCAGGGCAACGGTCGAACATTTTCTGTGTCCAGAAAGGCCCGTACAGGACCTGCAACATGCGGTCGTGCATTATCCTGCTGAAATGTAGGGTTTCGCAGGGATCGAATGAAGGGTAGAGCCACGGGTCGTAACACATCTGAAATGTAACGTCCACTGTTCAAAGTGCCGTCAATGCGAAGAAGAGGTGGCCGATACGTGTAACCAATGGCACCCCATACCATCACGCCAGGTGATACGCCAGTATGGAGACGACGAATACACGCTTCCAATGTGCGTCCACCGCGAAGTCGCCAAACACGCATGCGACCATCATGATGCTGTAAACAGAACCTGGATTCATCCGAAAAAATGACGTTTTGCCATTCGTGCACCCGGTTTCGTCGTTGAGTATACCATCGCAGGCGCTCCTGTCTATGATGCAGCGTCGAGGGTAACCGCAGCCATGGTCTCCGAGCTGATACTCCATGCTGCTGCAAACGTCGTCGAACTGTTCGTGCAGGTGGTTGCTGTCTTGTAAACGTCCCCATTTGTTGACTCAGGGATCGAGACGTGGCTGCACGATCCGTTACAGCCATGCGGATAAGATGCCTGTCATCTCGACTGCTAGTGATACGAGACCGTTGGGATCCAGCACGGCGTTCCCTATTACCCTCCTGAACCCACCGATTCCATATTCTGCTAACAGTCATTAGATCTCGATCAACGCGATTAGCAGTGTCGCAATACGATAAACCGCAATCGCGATTGGCTACAATCCGACCTTTATCAAAGTCGGAAACGTGATTGTACGCATTTCCGCTCCTTAGACGAGGCATCAGAACAACGTTTCACCAGGCAACGCTGGTCAACTGCTGTTTGTGTATGAGAAACCGGTTTGAAACTTTCTACATGTCAGCACGTTGTATTTGTCGCCACCTGCGCCAACCTTGTGTGAATGTTCTGAAAAGCTAATCATTTGCATATCACAGCATCTTCGTCCTGCCGGTTAAATTTCGCGTCTGTAGCACGTCATCTTCGTGGTGTAGTAATTTTAATGTCTAGTAGCGTATAATGGGCTCAGTGCATTTGCGAACCTGTCGTTGTGCTCAGGTGATTCGTGTAAAAAGGTTGACTACGTGATTACGGCTGGTCGACGGGGATTAACAGACTTTGAACGCGGAATGGTAGCTGGAGCTAGGCGCGTGGGACATCGTTACCAATTTCAATATTCCGAGATCCGCAGTGTCAAATGTGTGCCGAGAATGCCAAATTTAAGGCATTACCTCTCACCACAGACACCACAGTGTTCGACAGCCTTCACTTAACGACCGAGAGCAGCGGCGTTTCCATAGAGTGGCAGTGCTAATAGACAAGCAGCAATGCGTGAAAAAACCGCAGAAACAAGAAAAACGGTATGCAGCGAACTTTTGGAACAGTATGAGTATGGTGGAGGTGAATTTCGTGGAAGAATTGTGACAGGTGATGAAACATGGCTCTATCATTTTTCACCAGAGACGAAGAGGCAATCAATGGAGTGGCATCATGCAAATTGACCCAAGAAAAAAAAATTGAAAACCACACCTTCTGCTGGAAAAGTTATAGCTACAGTGTTTTTCGATTCCGAAGGACTCTTGCTTGTGGTCATCATGCCAAGTGGAACCACCATAAATTCTGATGCATATGTGACGACACTGAAGAATTTCAAGTTCGACTAAGTCGTGTTCGACCACATCGGCAAAACCAGGATGTTTTGCTGTTGCACGATAATGTACGGCCACATGTCAGTCAAAAACCCAAGGAAGCCATCACAAAACTCAGATGGACAACACTGAAACACCCGCCTTACAGTCTTGACCTGGCTCCATGAGACTATCATCTCTTTGGAAAACTGAAAGATTCTCTTCGTGGAACAAGGTTTGAAGATGATGACTCCCTTGTGCACGCTGCCAAACAGTGGCTCCAACAGGTTGGTTTAGAATATTACCGTAAGAGTATACAGGCGCTGGTTCCAAGATGACGTAAGGGAGTTGAGAGGGATGGAAATTGTGTGGAGAAATGAAGATATTGTTACTAAAGGATGTATCTATACAGTGTAAAACTTTCAAACATGTAGAATAAAAGATGGATTTTTTTTTTAAAAAAGTGTGCATTTCTTTTGGAGTGACCTAGTAGGACGTACGACGAACGTATCCCTTATGGCAGTGCGGTAAAATTTGGTGTTAATGGGCTACGGTAGCAGATGACCGACAGGGCTCAAGGCCATATCTGTTGGATCCTAGACGACCGGGAAACCGTGGCCTGGTCACATGAGTTCCGATTTCAGTTGTAAGAGGGATGGTAGGGTGCAGTTGTTGCGCAGATACCACAAAGCCATGAACCCAAGTTGTCAACAAGTGACTTTGGAAGCTGGTGGTGGTTCTCTAATGCTGTGGGCTGTGGCTACATGGGCTGGACTGGATCCTCTGATCCAACTGAACCGTCCTTGACTTGAAATTGTTATGTTTGGCTACTTGGAGACCTTTTGCAGCCACTCACATACTTCATTTTCCCAAACAACGATAGGATTTTTATGGATGATTATGCGCCATTTCACTGTGACGCAGTTCTTCGCGACTGGTTTGAAGAACATTCTGGGGGATTTGGGCGAATGTTTTGGCCATCCAGATCGCCCGACACGAATCACATCGAACGTTTAAGGGACATAATCGAGACGTCAGTTCGTGCATAAAATCCTGCACCGGCAATACTTTCGCAACTACGGACGGCTGTAGAGGCAGTTGCTGCGTAACGCCGATTAGAAGAAGGTCCGACAGGATATTGGATCCCGCGCCGGTCGGAGTGGCCGAGCGGTTCTAGGCGCTACAGTCTGTACCCGCGCGACCGCTACGGTCGCAGGTTCGAATCCTGCCTCGACTCGCACACTCTCTGAAAAATTTTAGGTCAGTAGAGATGTGCTGGCAGGCACTGACGATGAGTTCCTATAGTGTCTGTACATCATTAATGGAGACTGCATACACTAATGATTTCAAGCCTCACCACAACCAAAAATCCAAAGGCTTAATATCGAGGGAACGAACTGGCTAACGTACTGGACCTTCCAGAACAAACCATTGCCCTTTAAATGTCTGATGTACAGACACTATAGGAACTCGTCTTCAGTACCTGCCAGTACATCTGTACCAACCTAAAATTTTTCAGAGTGCGTGATTCCCTAAGCCGTCGAACAGAAACAAGTCTTTCAATCAGTGAACAATATAATGACCACTACCTTTATAGGTAGCTCACAAGCGCATGTTGTGTGTAATAGGAAGCAGATTACATTAGAATATCAGTAACAAAACAATATGTTCTCATTTCTTGCTCATTTACGCAGTCTGTACGTCGTTCGTAACAGTGAAGATCTTATAGTAAGAGATACGTGTTTCACAGTAGCGAAGACGAACAAATGCTCATAGCTGTTACTATATATACATATCAGAGCCAATGTGTCACTCGACATCTCTTTCTGTTTTGGTCCATAGTGCTACCTCTCAAAATATGGAACACTTTTTTTTAACGCCATGTCTATACGTCAAAAAAAAAAAAAAAAAAAAAACAAAAACGCGCAATGTCAAAAACATATTGATAAACGATGCTTATCCATACACATTAAAAGCTCCTATTAAGCTGAAATTTATTAGTAGGTTAACTTTTAATGGCTGGTAACAAGTTACTGAGAATAAGAGTTTCTCATTGCTGCACTCTTTTCTGGATCAAAGCAAGTGACTATCAACTTTTGTGTAGGTTAGTCTTATTTCTAGTATTGTTTCCATTAGCTAAACTATTGGTCTGAAGAAGCGATGTATTCTTTATGAGAAATTCGAGTAAGAAATAAATACGCTGCGAAGGAGTCATTAATATTTCCTGTTCCTTTAATAGGTCTGTGCAAGACGTTCTTGCAGTCACACCGCCGGCTGTGTGGCCGAACGGTTCTAGGCGCTTCAGTCTGGAACCGCGTGACCGCTACGGTCGCAGGTTCGAATCCTGCCTCGGGCATGGATGTGTGTGATGTCCTTAGTTAGGTTTAAGCAGTTCTAAGGGACTGATGACCTCAGAAGTTAAGTCCCATAGTGCTCACAGCCATTTGAACCATTTGCAGTCACACCACAAATAATTCGTATTCCACGCTTAAGGACTCGAACACTTTTCCTTTACTTGATGAGCTACTCCCCCAAAAAATAATCCCATATGAAAATGTGAATTGAAAATAAGCAAAGTATTTCACGTTTCTTCTTTTGATATCACCTGTGTCTGACAACATCCGCAACGTCAACAAAGATTTGTTTAGCCTCTTCAGCAATTCCGTGGTATGTGGTATTGTGCGGAAATAAAATAATTTGTTTAAAGAAAGCGTAAGCATATCTTCCAGAACTGGGTCCTGACAGCGCAACAGTGTTGGTGTCCAGCGCCATCTTAAACCCGACCTGGCCACTGGAGTGATTTTTCTGTACCCCTGATGTCTCTTGTATAACCATCGCGCTCTGCGCCAGGTAGCTGTCTTCGCACCCACAGGGTGGTGGTAGTTGTAGAGTTACGGATTATCAGCTCACACAACTGGCGGACTGCGACTGGGTCATAAAGATATCGGTGCTTGGTCAGCAGACCGCTGGATATACTAGAATACGAAGACGCGAATCCAATTCCAGTAAAGGCAGCTGCTGACAGGTGTCAATATTACCGAATTGTCAATTTAAAAAGTCGTGGTCGCAAAATCCTGAACTATGAGGGTCGACCAGGAAGAACGTTTTGGCGTAAATAAATAAATTTTTGGAAAAACTGCAGTTGTTTCAAAGAAAATGCCTTTTTTCCATGCTACACATCGAAATTTTTATTTTTATTTATGCACCTAGACGCGTTTCGCCTTTTTTACAAGGCATCTTCAATGGGTGTCCTGAAATATTACATGATTTGTCCATTTTTACACATAGGTTATGGTTTCACAAGTAGGTTATAGATTTAAAAACAGTTCCTTAACGTTTTTTTATGAAATGGAAAGGTACTTACAGGTAACTTCTAATTCATTGAACCTAAGGAAACGGCTTTTTCTCATCTGGCAACCAGGTGGACATCTTACAGTTCACTTTCAGTTCACTTTTTACGTTACATATCACTGTAGCTGCCATCTTTTTAATACAGTGTTCCATTTGTTTTTCTAAGTGTTACCAACATTCACAATTTTTTGCATTCAACTGTTTTGTGAATGTGTGTGTGTGTGTGTGTGTGTGTGTGTGTGTATTAGAGAGGGAGAGAGATTTCTTTTTTTTAATAATAATAATTATTATTATTATTATAGTTTCCTGTATACGCTAATGAGAGAAATCAGATGGAATGAGCCACTCAAAGTTTGCAAAACGTTTGAGAGAAAATAACCAAAATAACCACAAACCTTCCACAGGAGAAAATGATATGAAAATAATTAGAATAAATAATGAAACACATGTCGCAACATTACAGGAAAATTATCATATATAAAAAACAAAGGCTGAAAAGAAACAACTACTAAATGACCAAGTAAATATGACTAACAACCCACTGTTTACACTGACTGATCACATAATAGACAGAAATTCCAACAAATCATTGCACATCTGATTTCTCTCATAAGTATATACATGAAAATATATAATAATATAAAAATCTATAGAGATATCTGACTGACTGACTGTGCTCAAGAATTTTATGTCGACATCTGCCAAAAGCGGAAGACTATTAAGAAATCGATTACTTCATTCCTGGCTAGTTTAAGAAGATTAGTATTTACGTAACTACTTTGTATTTCATGGGCGGTTATGGCGTTGTTACGATGCTGGAGTTGGTATGTAACTGTATGTTGGATTGCTGAGAATATATGGGTGTTTATTGTGTTCAGTTACTATCTATATCAGGGGTGTTACCTGGACGACACTAGATGAAGACGAGTATTTTTGTGTCCCATATAATATTGTATATCTGATTTGATCCATTATAAATGGTTTTTGAAAGCCTGCGACTGTAGATACAATAGGTTTGTTTATAAATAAATAAATCTTCTGCTACCAGTCACGATTTTTCTTTATTTTACTATTCGCACGAGGCGTTTCGAGAAATAAATCCCATTTTCAAGTGCGTTTTCTTGATGTGTGTTAAGCCATTTCTTTTGATGTTGTCAGTGTGTGTGAGTCTGCTTCATTTTGTTGACTTTTACTGTAATACATAAGAAACGCGATTTTTAGTTGGGTATCAATTCTTTCTGTGAGGTTAGTGGCCAAAGTTTGAGAACAATTTGTACTTACAGTTTTCTAATGGTCCATTTGTGCGGAGTCTCACACACACTTAACATCACACACAACTTGTACACTTTACACATCGAAAATATCTTATATAAACAAAACAGTTACAAAGATCTTCTTACAGGTAGTTCACAGAGATAAAAGCATATCATAATCTGTGGAAGACCTATAATGTTAATTCTGTGAACTACCTGTAAGAAGATCTTTGTAACTGTTTTGTTTATATAAGATATTTTCGATGTGTAAAGTGTACAAGTTGTGTGTGATGTAAGTGTGTGTGAGACTCCGCACAAATGGACTATTAGAAAACTGTAAGTACAAATTGTTCTCAAACTTTAGCCACTAACCTCACAGAAAGAATTGATACCCAACTAAAAATCGCGTTTCTTATATATTACAGTAAAAGTCAACAAAATGAAGCAGATTCACACACACTGACATCAAAAGAAATGGCTTAACACACATCAAGAAAACGCACTTGAAAATGGGATTTATTTCTCGAAACACCTCGTGCGAATAGCAAAATAAAGAAAAATCGTGACTGGTAGCAGAAGATTTATAACCCGCCGCAGCCGCAGTGGTCCACAACCCCACGACGACTACCGCAGTCCACTTCAACCCTCCGCCACCCCACACCGAACCACTCTTTCAGGGTTACTGTGCAGTTCGGCCCCCGGTGCCCCCCCCCCCCTTCCCACTCGGGAACGTGTCACACCAGACGAGTGTAACCCCTATGTTTGCGTGGTAGAGTAATGGTGGTGTACTCGTACGTGGAGAACTTGTTTGCACAGCAATCGCCGACATGGTGTAGCCACGGTCGCATTCGCCGAGGCAGATGGAAAACCGCCTAAAAACCATCCACAGACTGGCCGGCTCACCGGACCTCGACACAAGTCCGCTGGACGGATTCGTGCCGGGGACCAGGCGCTCCTTGGCCGTGCGTTAGAGCGCACGGCTAACAGGGCGGGCGTCCATATATAATATACTTAACACCAACAATAACCCTGAGCAAAAGAAAAAAAAGTATGGACCACTGAGAAAATAGCATTATGTGACAGGAGTTTGAAATGGAAAATATTCAATTTATCATAAATTTAAAATTGTTCAAATGGCTCTGAGCTCTATCGGACTTAACTTCTGTGGCCATCAGTCCCCTAGAACTAAGAACTACTTAAACCTAACTAACCTAAGGAAATCATACACATCCATGCCCGAGGCAGGATTCGAACTTGCGACCGTAGCGGTAGCGCGGTTCCAGACTGTAGCGCCTAGAAGCGCTCGGCCACCCCGGCCGGCTATCATAAATTTAATAAAGGGAATTTTATATATATACGATCGTGTGATATATGCTCACTTTTTGGGCTGCACTGATACTTGCTTTGGGTCGCATGCGGTTCGCGGGCCAGGGGTCTGACACCCTTTGCATGATTCTCGTGTTTTTAGTATTGCGTGCTCCATTATATGTGCTATCTTATTCATAACTAGGTCAAATTAAGCTTGAAAGCAAGAGCAAAGCCTGGTACTGCCTGGTGCCAATATGTGAGTTCCCATTGCTACAACAGTAAGCTGGACTCAAAGGGCGGCGGTTGTGCACGGAGGGGGGAGGTGGGACAGTGGTACACGGAGTGCCCTCCGCCACAAAGCGAGAGAAAAGGCAGCGCCCGCAGGACAGTATTTATTAGGAGAAGCGACAGCGTAAAACTAGACATAGGAAGGAACGAGATTGACTGGAAGATCCTACTAGTAAGGTGTCTTATACCGCGTTGCAAATTTTATTATTATTGTAAACTTTACTTACAATACGACTGCCGGCCGTAGTGGCCGTGCGGTTCTAGGCGCTACAGTCTGGAGCCGAGCGACCGCTACGGTCGCATGTTCGAATCCTGCCTCGGGCATGGATGTGTGTGATGTCCTTAGGTTAGTTAGGTTTAAGTAGTTCTAAGTTCTAGGGGACTGATGACCACAGATGTTAAGTCCCATAGTGCTCAGAGCCATTTGAACCATTTTTTACAATACGACTTTACAAATAATTATTGATTATGTCTATATGAAGTTGTAATTTTATGAGCTTTGTTCCGTGCAACCTTCAGATAATAACTTTAACGTAGTAGATAGAGTAGAATCAGAAAGGTAAACAATCATTAAGAGACATACAGCGTATTAGTATGCTGCCACTCTCTCAGCCGTGACACGCTGCTGTGGATAAACGCTCGAAAATGACTTTCAAGCCCGAAACTACAGCCAAGTGCCAAAGAAACTGGTGTAGGTATGCGTATTCAATTACAGAGATACGGTGCTGCGGTCGGCAACGCCTATATAAGTGTCTGTCGCAGTTGTTAGATCGGTTACTGCTGCTTTTATGGCAGGTTGTCAAGATTTAAGTGAGTTTCAACGTGGTGTTATATAGTCGGCGCACAAGTTATTGACACAGCATCTACGAGGTAGCGATGAAGGGGGAATTTTCCGCCGACCGCTGTGGCCGAGCGGTTCTAGGCGCTTCAGTCTGGAACCGCGCTGCTGCTACGGTCGCAGGTTCGAATCCTGCCTCGGGCGAGGATGTGTGTGTCGTCCTTAGGTTTAACCTGTTCTAAGTTTTAGGGGACTGATGACCTCAGATGATAAGTCCCACAGTGCTTAGAGCCATTTGAACCCTGTTTGAGAATTTTCCCGTACGACCATTTCACAAGTGGACCGCAAACAACAGGAATCTGGTAAAACATGAAATCTCCGACATCGGTGCGGCCGGAAAAAAATCCTGCAACAACGGGACCAACGACGACTGGAGAGAATCGTTCAACGTGACGGAAGTGCAACACTTCCGGAAGTTGCTGTAGATTTCAATGCTGGGGCGTCAACAAGTGTCTGCGTGCGAACCGTTCAGCGAAACATCAGTGATGTACGCTTCCGAAGCCGAAGGCCCATTCGTGCCCCTTGATGACTGCACGACACAAAGCTTTACGGCTATCGTAGGCTCGTCAATACCGACATTGGACTGTTGATGACTGGAAATATATTGCCTGGTCGAATGAGTCTGGTTTCAAATTGTATCGAGCGGATGGACGTGACAGCCTCATGAATCCATGGAACCTGCTTGTCATCAGGGGATTATTCAATCTGGTGGAGGCTCTGTAATGTTGCGGGGGGTGCGCAGTTGGAGTGATACGCGAGCCCTGATACTTCTAGATACAACTCCGTTAGGTGACACGTACATAAGCCCGATCACCTGCATCAATTAATATCAATTGTTAATGCCGACGGACTTGCGCAATTCCAGCAGCATAATGCGATACGCCATATGTGTAGAATTGCTACAGAGTGGCTCCAAGAACACTCTTCTGAGTTTAAACAGTTTCGCTGGCCACCAAACTCTCCAGCTATAAACATTATTGATCGTATTTGGGATGCCTTGCAACGTGCTGTTCAGAAGAGATCTCCACCCGTTCGTACTCTTACGGATTTATTGACAGACCTGCAGAATTCATGGTGTCAATTTCCTCCAGCACTACTTGAGACATTAGTCGGGTCCATGCCAAGTGGTGCTGCGGCACTTCTGCGTGCTCACAGGGGTCCTAGACTATATTAGGCAGGTGTACCAGTTCCTCTGGCTCTTCAGTGTAGTTCAGCGATTGAGAAGAAATCTTTATAAGTACACTACTGGCCATTAAAATTGCTACACCAAGAAGAAATGCAGATGATAAACGGGTATTCATTGGACAAATATATTATTCTAGAACTGACATGTGATTACATTTTCACGCAATTTTGGTGCATAGATCCTGAGAAAACAGTACCCAGAACAACCACCACTGGCCGTAATAACGGCCTTGATACGCCTGGGCATTGAGTCAAACAGAGCTTGGATGGCGTGTACAGGTACAGCTGTCCATGCAGCTTCAACACGATACCACAGACCACCAAGAGTAGTGACTGGCGTATTGTGACGAGCCAGTTGCTCGGCCACCATTGACCAGACGTTTTGAATTTGTGAGAGATCTGGAGAATGTGCTGGTCAGGGCATCAGTCAACATTTTCTGTATCCAGAAAGGCCCGTACAGGACTTGCAACATGCGGTAGTGCATTATTCTGCTGAAATGTAGAGTTTCGCAGGCATCGAATAAAGGGTAGAGCCACGGGTCGTAACACATCTGAAATGTAACGTCCACTGTTCAAAGTTCGTCAATGCGAACGAGAGGTGACCGTGACACGTAACCAATGGCACACCATACCATCACGCCAGGTGATACGCTAGTATGGCGATGTCGAATAAACGCTTCCAATGTGCGTTCACCATGATGTCGCCATACACGGATGCGACCATCATGATGCTGTAAACAGAACCTGGATTCATCCGAAAAAATGACGTTTTGCCATTCGTGCATCCAGGTTCGTCGTTGAGTACACCATCGCAGGCGCTCCTGTCTGTTATGCAGCGTCAACGGTAACCGCAACCCTGGTCTCCGAGCTGATAGTCCATGCTGCTACAAACAACTGTTCGTGAAGATAGTTGTTGCCTTGCAAACGTCCCCATGTGTTGACTCAGGGACCGAGACGTGGCTGGACGATCCGTTACAGCCATGAGGATAAGATGCCTGTCATCTCGACTGCTAGTGATACGTGGACGTTGGGATCCAGCACGGCGTTCCGTATTACCCTCCTGAACCCACCGATTCCATATTCTGCTAACAGTCATTAGGTCTCGACCAACGCGAGGAACAATGTCGCGATACGATAAACCACAATCGCGATAGGCTACAATCCGACCTTTATCAAAGTCGGAAACTTGATGTTACGCATTTCTCCTCCCTACACGAGGCATCTCAACAACGCTTCACCAGCCGATTTTAATGGCCAGTAGTGTATTAAAGCCTAAGTGGAAGATTGTTATGTGTCGTGTTCGTCGTGAAGAAGTAGAGTGGAGTGATCGTCTGGCTCTAGAGGCGACGTGCGCTTGAGGATGGCCGACTGGGTCCCCGCCGGCTGCTACGCGTTTTCCGTGGCGGCGAAGAGGAACGCAGAGGCAGACAGGCCCACATCACAGGCGGGCAGCGAGCGCGTTCGTCTTTCGCGCTGCAGCAGCGCCTCCGCCCGCCGCGCCTGGGCCCGAATAGCGTAAATATAAGGGCGGTTAAAAATACCGCGCCAGCCGCAGCCGCGGCAGCGGCGGCGCTCTCCCCAGCCCGGCCTCTGCTGCAGCCGCGGCGACAACCTGCCAGATAGGCGGCCCCGGCCTGCGCGATAGAACGCGCCGCAAGTTGCCGGCCACTCGCCGCTTGTCTACACCCCCTCTCGCGCCAGCTGGATGAAGCCTGCGAACGGTGCGACACAGCTGCCGTGCTGCCTACATCTACAGCGGAGCGTGCTTCTCGTACCACTATCATTCTCCCTCCCTCCCTCTCTCTTTATTTCTTTCGCTTACGCCATAGTCCCGCAACGATCGCAGGGTCGGCATGGTTACAACGGATTTGGCAATGTTAGTTTTAGGGATGGCTGGATGCCCTTCCTGCCGCCACCCCGTGTCCCCCAGGACGGAATCAGTGTACCCCAACTGTCTGCGTCTATTGTAAATCGTGAAATAGTGCGGACGTGTTTCAAATGTCTGCGACGCGTGTAACTGAGGCGAAACTTGGGGACCAGCCTGGTATTCACCTAGCGGGATGTGGAAAACCGCCTAAAAACCCAGGCTGGCTAGCACACCGGCCCTACGTCGTGAATCCGCCGGGCAGATTCGATCCGTGGTCGGCGCGCCTACCCGAGTCCAGGAAGCAGCGCGTTAGCACTCTCTGCTACCCTGACGGGTCTCTCTCTCTCTCTCTCTCTCTCTCTCTCTCTCTCTCTCTCCCTCCTCACCCCATCACTACACTTCTCCCCCCCACCTTCTTCTCTGATTTTCTCCTCATGATAAAATTCGCAAAGTGTCCGTTTAAAGCTCACAGGACAAAAAATATTAGTCACCAACTTGAAAGAGCGCACTTTTCGCAATGGAGTGCTGTAGATTGTGCTCATGTAGACTGTTGTGTTGGCAGAAGAGCCAACACCGTGTTACTAGTGGAGGCCGAAATGCATGCGTTTTAGCTCACTCAGGCTGGCTTGAGGAGGGAAGAACTATACTGACGTGAGGTCTGGAACATGACAAGGAATTAGAATTCAGGAAGTGGACGTAATTAGTTTGATACTTAACTTTAATCCAGTAATGATGAACGTCGCTCTTGACGGTACATGAGTCACAATATTATCTGTTCAGAAGACATAGTAACTCAATATGGCGCCTTGCTAGGTCGTAGCAAATGACGTAGCTGAAGGCTATGCTAAACTGTCGTCTCTGCAAATGAGAGCGTATGTAGACAGTGAACCATAGCTAGCAAAGTCGGCTGTACAACCGGGGCGAGTGCTAGGGAGTGTCTGTCTCGACTAGACCTGCCGTGTGGCGGCGCTCGGTCTGCAAACACTGATAGTGGCGACACTGGGGTCCGACATATACTAACGGACCGCGGCCGATTTAAAGGCTACCACCTAGCAAGTGTGGTGTCTGGCGACTTCACTGATGACGTGATAGAAGAACAAACAAGAGATGGCAGGGAAGACATATGGGATCCAGTATTACACTACTGGCCATTAAGATTGCTACACCACGAAGATGACGTGCTACAGACGCGAAATTTAACCGACGGGAAGAAGATACTGTGATATGCAAATGATTAGCTTTTCAGAGCATGCACACAAGATTGGCGCCGGTGGCACACCTACAACGTGCTGACATGAGGGAAGTTTGCAACCGATTTCTCATAAACAAACAGCAGTTGACCGGCCTTGCCTGGTGATACGTTGTTGTGATGCCTCATGTAAGGAGCAGAAATGCGTACCATCACGTTTCCGACTTTGATAAAGGTCGGATTGTAGCCTATCGCGATTGCGGTTTATCGTATCGCGACATTGCTGCTCGCGTTGGTCGAGATCCAATGACTGTTAGCAGAATATGGAATCGGTGGGTTCAGGAGGGTAATACGGAACGCCGTGCTGGATCCCGACGGTCTCGTATCACCAGCAGTCGAGATGACAGACATCTTATCCACATGGCTGTAACGGATCGTGCACCCACGTCTTGATCCCTGAATCAACAGATGGGGACGTCTGCAAGACAACAACCCTCTGCACGAACAGTTCGACGACGTTTGCAGCAGCAAGGACTATCAGCTAGGAGACCACGGCTGCGGTTACCCTTGACGCTGCATCACAGACAGGAGCGCCTGCGATGGTGTACTCAACGACGAACCAGGGTGCACGAATGGCAAAACGTCATTTTTTCGGATGAATCCAGGTTCTGTTTACACCATCATGATGGTCACATCCGTGTATGGCGACATCACGGTGAACGCACATTGGAAGCGTTTATCCGACATCGCCATACTGGCGTATCACCTGGCGTGATGGTATGGGGTGCCATTGGTTACACGTCTCGGCCACCACTTGTTCGCATTGACGGCAATTTGAACAGCGGACGTTAGATTTCAGATGTGTTACGTCTCGTTGCTCTACCCTTCATTCGATCCCTGCGAAACCCTACATTTCAGCATGATAATGCACGACCACAAGTTGCAGGTCTTGTACGAGCCTTTCTGGATACAGAAAATGTTCGACTGCTACTTTGGCCAGCACATTCTCCAGCTCTCTTACCAATTGAATACGTCAGGTCAATGGTGGCCGAGCAACTACCTCGTCACAATATGCCACGCACCGTCTTGATGAAGTGTGGTATCGTGTTGAATCTGCATGGACAGCTGTAGCTGTACACGCCATTCAAGTTCTGTTTGACTCAATGCCCAGGCGTATCAAGGCCGTTATTACGGCCAGAGGTGTTGGTTCTGGGTACTGATTTCTCAGGGTCTATGCACCCAAATTGCGTGAAAATGTAATCACATGTCAGTTCTATTATAATATATTTGTCCAATGAATACCCGTTTATCATCTGCATTTCTTCTTGGTGTAGCAATTTTAATGGTCAGTAGTGTAGAATCGAAATTTAGAAGAGCTCTGGAAGTCCTACGATCGAGCAAGGCAGAAGAAAATGGATAACATTCCATCGGAATTTCTAAAATCATTCACGGAAGTGGCAACAAAACGACTAACACGTTGACGTGTAGAATGTATGAGACTGACGGTATGCCATCAGACTTTCGGAGAAACATCGTCCGCTCAGATCCGAAGATTGCAAGACCCGAAAAGTGCGAGAATAATGCATAATCAGCTTAACAGCTCGTGCGTCCAGGTTGCTGACGTGTATAACATACAGAAAAAATGGTGTTTGGTTTCAGGGAAGGTAAAAGCACCAGAGAGGTAGTTCTGACATTGCGATTGATAACGGAAGCAAGACTGAAGACAAATTAAGACAGGTTCATAAGATCTGTCGACCTGGAAAAAGCGTTTGACGGTGTAGAGTGGTGCGAGGTGTTCGAAGTTCAGAGAAAAATGGGGTTAAGCTACAGGGAAATACGATTAATGTACAATATGTACAAGAACCAACAGCGAACAATAAGCGTGGAAGACCAAGGAAGAAGTGCCAGGATCACAAAGGGTGTGAGATAGGGATGTAGTCTCTCGCCCGTACTGTTTAATCTACCCATCGAAGGAGCATTGACGGAAATAAATGAAGACTGGGATTAAAAGTCCAGGTGAAAGGATATCAACGATATGATGCGCTGATGACGTTGCTATCCCCAGAGAAAGTGGAGAAGAATTACAGCATGTGTTGAATGGAATGCACAGTCTAACGAAGACAGAATGTGCATTGCGAGTAAATCGAAGAAGGACGAAAGTTATGTGAAACAGTAGAACTGGGAGAAACTTAACATCAGGATAGAAGATCACGAAGCAGACGAAATCAAGGAATTCTGCTATCAAGTCAGCAAAATAGCCTGTAACGGAAGACCAAGGAGCACATAAAAAGCAGCCTAGCACTGGCATTCCTGGCCAAGAGAAATCTATTAGTATCAAACATAGGCCTTAATTTGTGGAACAAATTTCTGAGAACGTACATTTGTAGGCACAGCACTGTGTGGCAGTGAAACATGGACTGTGGGAAAACCGGAACAGAACAATCGAAGCATTTGAGATGTAGCGCCACAGAGGAATGTTGGAAATTAGGCAAACTGGTAAGGTAAGGAATGCGGAGATTCTTCCCAGAACTGGCGTGGAATGAAATATATCGAAAATGGTGATAGGAAGAAGTGACAGGTTGGCAGAACATCTATTTAGACATCAGGGATTAACTTCCATGCCGCGCGGGATTAGCCGAGCGGTCTAAGGGCTCTGCAGTCAATGACTTGCGGCTGATCCCGACGGAGGTTCGAGTCCTCCCTCGGGCATGGGTGTGTGTGTTTGTCCTTAGGATAATTTAGGTTAAGTAGTGTGTAAGCTTAGGAACTGATGACCTCAGCAGTTAAGTTCCATAAGATTTCACACTTTTTTTTTTTTTGTTGCGATGGCTGTAGGAGGATGCAAGATGTTCTGAAAAAACTTCTCGTTAGTGTGAAGTTTGGCCGCTGGCTGTAAATGTAGAACATTGTAAGTTAATGCAGAGGAGTAGCAAATACAAACCCATAACACTCGAGTACAGCACAAGTTGTGTGCTGCTTTACGCAGTCACGTCTATTAAATACAGTATCTAGCTATAATGCTCCAAAGCAATATGAAATGGAAGAAGCATACGTATACTGAACAGCTTATGTAAGCATAGACCACATGCGATTTGAATTAAGAGAAATTGAATCGATGGCAAATGATTCACCACATATGTAGTGTTAGCAGTTAGCCAACACTACGCACTCTACTTGGTTGAGGAGGCCGAGTGCACGCGTTAACTCACGCAGGATAGAGTAAGGTTTGCAACAGGATACTTAATGAATGCTATAAAGAAAAGTACGTAGCTGCTGGAATACTAAACTTTAATCCATCATTGTTGTACATCGCTCTTGACGATACAAGTGAGACTCTGTAGATACATGCAATGTAATGCTAATGGCGCCTTGCTAGGTCGTAGCCATTGACTTAGCTGAAGGCTATTCTAACTATCTGCTCGGCCAAGGAGCGAAGGCTTCGTCAGTGTGCATCGCTAGCTAAGTCGTCCGTACAACTGGGGCGAGTGCTAGTAAGTATCTCGAGACCTGCCGTGTGGTGGCGCTCGGTCTGCGATCACTGACAGTGGCGACACGCGGGTCCGACATGTACTAATGGACCGCGGCCGATTTAAAGCTACCACCTAGCAAGTGTGGTGTCTGGCGGTGACACCACAACATATACCAATAAGCGATGCTATTGATACCCGCTGGTACACCAAACGGGTCAAATCACTTTTGCAGAAGCAACGAAAAAAGCATGCCAAATTTAAAAGAACGCAAAATCCACAGGATTGGCGAAATTTTACAGAATCTCGAAATTTAGCGCGAACTTCAATGCGGGATGCTTTTAATAGCTTCAACAACGAAACTCCGTTTCAAAATCTGGCAGAAAACCCAAAGAGATTCTTGTCATATGCAAAGTACACCAACGGCAAGACGTAATCAACACCTTCACTGCGCAATTGTAGTGGACATTTCACTGATTACAGTGCCACTAAAGAAGAGTTACTAAACAGGATTTTCCGAAACTCGTTCACCAAAGAGGACGAAGTAAGTATTCCAGAATTCGAATTTACGTGAGTAACTTACAAGGGAACCTCCCCATCGGACCCCCCCTCAGATTTAGTTACAAGTTGGCACAGTGGATAGGCCTTGAAAAACTGAACACAGATCAATCGAGAAAACAGGAAGAAGTTGTGTGGAACTATGAAAAAATAAGCAAAATTTACAAACTGATTAGTCCATGAGAAGATAGGCAACATCAAGGATAATGTGAAGTCAAGAGCGCCGTGGTCCCGTGGTTAGCGTGAGCAGCTGCGGAACGGAAGGTCCTTGGTTCAAGTCTTCTCTCGAGTGAAAAGTTTTAAATTTTAATTTTTAATTTTCAGACAATAATTATCTGTCCGTCCGTCCATCCGATGCGATCACTTTTTTGGGAGTGATTATCACATCGACAAGAAAACCTAAATCGGGCAAGGTAGAAGAATCTTCGTACCCATTTGCCAAGTGTACAAGTTAGGTGGGTCGACAACATATTCCTGTCGTGTGACGCACATGCCGTCACCAGTGTCGTATAGAATATATCAGATGTGTTTTCCTGTGGAGGAATCGGTTGACCTATGACCTCGCGATCAAATGTTTTCGGTTCCCATTGGAGAGGCACGTCCTTTCGTCTACTAATCGCACGGTTTTGCGGTGCGGTCGCAAAACACAGACACTAAACTTATTACAGTGAACAGAGACGTCAATGAACGAACGGTCAGATCATAACTTTGCGAAAATAAAGAAAGTAAAATTTTCACTCGAGGGAAGACTTGAACCAAGGACCTCTCGTTCCGCAGCTGTTCACGCTAACCACGGGACCACGGCACTCCTGATCTAGCATTTTCCTTGTATTGCTTATGTTGCACATGGATTACTCAGTTCGTATATTTTGCTTTTTTTTCATAGTTCCACACAACTTCTTCTGGTTTTCTCGATTGAGCTGTGTTCAGTTTTTCAAGGCCTATCCACTGTGCCAATTTATAACTAAATCTGAGGGGGGTGCGATGGGGATGTTCCCTTGTTAGAAGTAGATATTCTCGGTGTGTTGATGCAGCTTGAATCAATAAAGGCAACGTTTCCGGTCCAGACTGCATACCAGTAAGGTTCCTCTGAAAGTATGTTGATACAATAGCTCCATATCTAACAATGTTAAGTAACCGCTCACTCATCGAAAGAGCTGTACCTAAGGACTGGACAATTGCGCAAGTCACACCAATACCCACCGCCGAATTACAGACCCATATCACTAACGTGGATTCGCAGTAGGGTTTTGGAACATATTATGTGCTCGAACATAATGAATTACCTCGAAGAAAACGATTTATTCACTAACAACATGGATTCAGGAAAATTCGGTCTTGTGAAACACAACTAGCTCTCTATTCTCACGAAGTAATGAGTGCTAAAGACTGGGGTTGTCAAATTGATTCCGTGTTTTTAGATTTCTAGAAGGCTATCAACACCGTTCCTCGCAAGCGCCTTCTAATCAAATTGCATGCCTATGGAGTATCGTCTCAATTGTACGACTGGATTTGTAGGTTCCTGTCAGGTAGGTAGTAGCTGACGGAAAACCATGGAGTAAAACAGAAATAATATCTGGCGTTCCCCAAGGAAGAGTTACAGGCCTTCCGGTGTTCCTGATCTAGATAAACGATGTAGAAGACAATATGAGCAGCCATCTTAAATTGTTTGCAGGTGATCTTGTCATTTACCGTCCTATAAAGTCATCAGAGGATCAGAACCAACTAAAAATTATTTAGACAGGATATCTGCATTGTCCAAAATAATGGAGAGTGTGAAGTTATCCACAGGAGTATTAAAAGACATTTCCTAAATTTCGGTTACACTATAAACCACACAAATCTAAATGCTGTAAAAATAACTAAATACTTAAGGATTACAATTGCGAATAACTTCGATTGGAACTATCATATAGATAATGTTGTAAGTAAAGCCAATCGAAGACTGCTATTTATTGGTAGAAGACTTAGAAAATGAAACAGATAGACTAAAGAGACTGCGTACACTACGCTTGTATTGCTTTGCAGTTTGAGATCAGCTACAGATGGGAGCGACGGAAGACATCGAAAAAGTTCAAAGAAGGGCAGCTCGTTTTGTATTGTAGCAAAATAGCGCAGAGAGTGCCACGGATATGACGCGCCAATTGAGGAGGCAGTCATTAAAACAAAGGCGTTTTCCTTTGCACCACCATCTTCTCATGAAATTTCGATCACCTACTTTGTCCTCAGAGTGTGAAAATATACACTACTGGCCATTAAAATTGCTGCACCACGAAGATGACGTGCTACAGACAGGAAGGAGATGCTGTGATATGCAAATGATTAGCTTTTCAGAGCATTCACACAAGGTTGGCGCCGGTGGCGGCACCTACAACGAGCTGACATGAGGAAAGTTTCCAACCGATGTATCATACACAAACAGAAGTTGACCGGCGTTGCCTGGCTGGTGAAACGTTGTTGTGATGCCTCGTGTAAGGACGAGAAAGGCGTACCATCACGTTTCCGACTTTGATACAAGTTGGATTGTAGCCTATCGCGATTGCGGTTTATCGTGTCGCAACATTGCTGCTCGCGTTGGTCGAGATCCAATGTAGTAGAATATGGAATCGGTGGGTTCAGGAGGGTAATACGGAACGCCGTGCTCGATCCCAGCGGCCTCGTATCGCTAGCAGTCGAGATGACAGGCATCTTATCCGCATGGCTGTAACGGATCGTGCAGCCACGTCTCAATTCCTGAGTCAACAGATGGGGACGTTTGCAAGACAACAACCACCTGCACGAACAGTTCGACGTCGTTTGCAGCAGCATAGATTATCAGCTCGGAGACCATGGCTGCGGTTACCATTGACGCTGCATTACAGACAGGAGCGCCTGCGGTGGTGTACTCAACGACGAACCTGGATGCACGAATGGCAAAACGTCATTTTTTCGGATGAATCCAGGTTCTGTTTACAGCATCATAATGGTCGCATCCGTGTTTGGCGACATCGCGGTGAACGCACATTCGAAGCGTGTATTCGTCATCGCCATACTGGCGTGTCACCCGGCGTGACGGTATGGGGTGCCATTGGTTACACGTCTCGGTCACCTCTTGTTCGAATTAACGGCACTTTCAACAGTGGACGTTACATTTCAGATATGTTACGACCCGTGGCTGTACCCTTCATTCGATACCTGCGAAACCCTACATTTCAGCAGCATAATGCACGACTACATGTTGCAGGTCCTGTACGGGCCTTTCTGGATATAAGAAATGTTCGACTGCTGCCCTGGCCAGCACATTCTCCAGATCTCTCACCAACTGAAAACGTCTGTTCAATGTTGGCCGAGCAACTGGCTCGTCACAATACACCAGTCACTACTTTTGATGAACTGTGGTATCGTTTCGAAGCTGCATGGGCAGCTGTACCTATATACGCCATCCAAGCTCTGTTTGACTCAATGCCCAGGCGTCTCAAGGCCGTTATTACGGCCAGAGGTGGTTGTTCTGGGTACTGATTTATCAGGATCTATGCACCCAAATTGCGTGAAAATGTAATCACATGTCAGTTCTAGTACAATATATTTGTCCAATGAATAACCGTTTATCATCTGCATTTCTTCTTCGTGTAGCAATTTTAATGGCCGGTAGTGTATTTTTCTGGCGCTTGCCTACATGGTGAGAAACGATCATCATGATGAAATAAGAAAAATAAGAGCTCGCACAGCAAGATAAGTGCCCGTTTTTTCAGCGCGCCGCTAGAGTGTGGGCCCTTAGAGAAATAGCTTGAAGGTGGTTCGATGAAACCTCTGCCATGCACTTAATTGTGAATCGCAGAGTAACCATGTAGATGTAGATGTAGAACGAGCATGTAAGGATTGTAATAGGGAAGGCGAATGCCGACTTGGATTTATTGGAGGGATTTTGGGAGAGTGTGGTTCATCTGTAGAGAGCACCTGTAGGACACTTGGGCAACTCGTTGTTGAGTGCTGTTGCGAGCGTTTGGGATCCGCACCAGGACAGATTAAAATAAGACATCGAAGCAATTCAAAGGCGGACTGGTAGATATGTCACCGGTAGGCGACGTTCTTTTCGAGGAACACTATTGAGAAAATTAGAGAACCAGCACCTGGACCTAACTACAGAGCTATTTTACTGCCGTCAACGTGCATATCGTGTAAGGACCACGAAGATGCTATTAGTGAGAGGCTTATACCAGGTGTAGAAGTATGAAACCGGAATGTGGTTGCAATAATTACACGTCTGTTGTTTGGAAGTGATAAACCAATTTTTATTCAAAATTTTTTGCATTATTATTTACACATTTTTCCCACCTGACCGGCAAGCTACGAAGCCACGATTAATAATAAAAAAAAAAAAAAAAAAAAAAAAAAAAAAAAAAAAAAAAAAAAGAGTTCTTCTTTTGAAGCGAATCGGTCAGCGAGCAATTTTATTACATTTTCATACGAATTGAAGCGTTGTTCAGTAAGAGTGTTTCCCAGTGATGTAAACAGACGAAAATCGGACGGACCGAGTACGGAGAATAAGCCACATGCCTTAGTGTTTCCCAGCTGAACGCCTCGATCTTTCCCAAGACCTGTTTTGCTGTGTGTTTTGGGAATGTTACCGTGCAGCAATATGACTTTGTATTGCCTTTTTCTATATTCCGGTCGTTTTTCAAGTAATGCTCGATTTAAAATGATCATTTGCTGTTGCCAGCGATCAGTGTTAATGGTAAGACCAGGTTTTAGCAGCTCGAAATGACACCCTTCTGATCCCACCAAACACGGAGCATTGTCTTCTTTCCAAAGCGATTTGGTCTTGCAGTGAATGTCGATGGTTTGCCTGGATTCGCCCATGATTTACAACTATTAGGAGTCTCGAAATATATCCATTTTTCATCACCTGTGACTATTCGATGGAGGAACGACTTTCTTTTGTACCTGGCGAACAGCATTTCACGAGCGGTCTTTCGAAATGCTTGCTGTCTTTCAGTCAGTTCGTGCGGAACACATTTTCCAACTTTCTGCACCATTCCCACAGCTTTCAACCGAAGAGAAACGGCAATGAATTGTTCCGCTAGTTCCTGTTGAGTTTGACTATCATCTTCATCCAATAACGTCTGCAATTCGTTGTCTCTAAACTCTTACATTGGTTTCCCGAGCGTTTTCTCTCACGTCAAAATGAACCACTCGAAACACAGTTTTTTCCCAAGAGCGTGTGTGCCGAAAGCTTTGTCAAGCATTCGATGCAGTTCTGCAGTAGTATTCTTCAAATGATAACAGAAAAACCAATGCTGTCCGCAGACACAAAACTCGATATGTTTACGGGTTCGAAACAGATACCGATGTATGGAACTTGGGATACTGTTTGTTAACATTCGTCGTCAGCCGTTACAGGAAGCAGATGGCGTTGCAGACGCGGTCTCACTAGAGAGCCTGTATAGGGAGAGAGTGGCCATAGGTGAAGTTCCCTGTGATTGGTTGATTAACTTTGGCGAAATTTTTCTACCAAACGTGTCTTGCGCTTCCTATGTTTGCCGTGCTTTTGAGTTGAATTGAAGTTCAGAGGATTTTTGGAAACGATTAAAAGGTATTTGAATTATTGAGAGACTTGTTATGCGTTGTGCATGCATGTTCGATTTGGATTTATATCGTTTTTGGTACGTAATTAGCGTTTGCGTTCTTAAATACGAGTTGAAATAATGAACTGTTTTGTGTGAAGTCGGTAGGCCTATATGTTTGAAGTAAACACGTTAGTAATTGTACAGTATTGTTTTTGACATCTGTAATTCGTTTTGCAGACGTTCGTAAACGATGGCAGGTTGTGCTGCATTTGGTTGTTCCAATAGAGGCGAAGGTGGATTTCGCATGTTAGCATTTCCACGCAATGAAGAAAGACGAAAGCAGCGGGCAGTCGCAGTCAACAGGGCTGACATAAATCCGACACAAAACAAATGCTATACACTATTTTTTTATTTACCTTACGTTCATTGCAATATGTCTAGTAAACGAACTTTAAAGGAGATAAATGCAAGTAACGGATAATTTTTATAGCCACTTTATCAAATTTTCCTGTGTTGTACGTAGTAGGTAGGCTACTATGAGTATATTATAGCTGTAAAGAAAGGCATTTAACGAATGATTTCGCCATATCGTCTTGTGCTTTTGACTCAGTGAGTGTGTACTCCACCACTCCACTACGGGCTAGTCAAAAGTTCCGAGCGCAGTTTGGCAGAAAAGTGGCCGCCGTATCGTCCGGTTGGCCACTCTCTCCCTATACAGGCTCTCTAGGTCTCACGGACCCTACACTGACGGCTAGCACCATTTATAGGGAAATTCCGGTTTCATACTTCTGCACATGGTAGACAGTCGTTTCTCTCTCGCTCTATTTGCGAGTGGAACAAGGAAGGAAACAACTAGTAATGGAACAGGATACAGCGCGCCAGCTACAAAAAAATGGTTCAAATGACTCTGAGCTCTATGGGACTTAACATCTGAGGTCATCAGTCCCCGAACTTAGAACTACTTAAACCTAACTAACCCAAGGACATCACACACATCCATGCCCGTGGCAGGATTCGAACCTGCGACCGTAGTGGTCGCACGGTTCCAGACTGAAGCGCCTAGAACCGCTCGGCCACGCCGGCCGGCCCGCCAGCTACAATTCGGTGGCTTGCGGAGTATGAATGTAGATGTGGATGTAGATACGACTGAATTGCGTAGCAGTCACGTACATTTAATCGTTAAGTCTCCGTCTTTTTAGAGATGGTTGCAGGACTCGGCTGTTCCATAGAGGATGTCAGATTAAACACACCTTTCAGCCGTTAAGTTTCGAACCTTATTTCATTTGGCAGCCAGTTTCAACGTCTTACTATGCCATCTTCAGGCCCCTTATCGACGTGGAGATAGAATCTAACTCGGTTGTGATAAAAACAGGATCCAGCAGTAGTGGTATTAGAGGATTTTTGCTATATTGCCCGCTTCAGCCATCACCTGCCGACCAGCCAGCATTACTGGTATTAGAAGGTTTTTGCTACAGTGATCGCTTCAACCATCACCTGCCGACCAGCCACCAATACTGGTATTAGAAGGTTTTTGCTATAGTGATCGCTTCAACCATCACCTGCTGACCAGCCACCAATACTGGTTTTAGAAGGTTTTTGCTACAGTGATCGCTTCAACCATCACCTGCCGACCAGCCAGCAATACTGGTATTAGAAGGTTTTTGCTACAGTGATCGCTTCAACCATCACCTCCCGACCAGCCAGCAATACTGGTATTAGAAGGTTTTTGCTATTGTGATCGCTTCAACCATCACCTGCTGACCAGCCACCAATACTGGTTTTAGAAGGTTTTTGCTATAGTGATCGCTTCAACCATCACCTGCCGACCAGCCATCAATACTGGTATTAGAAGGTTTTTGCTACAGTGATCGCTTCAACCATCACCTCCCGACCAGCCAGCAATACTGGTATTAGAAGGTTTTTGCTATTGTGATCGCTTCAACCATCACCTGCCGACCAGTACTGAGCACAGCTTGAGTTTACGGTTGGCGGTGGCGTTGTATTTGATCGGGTGCAGCTCGGCACGGCAGGGCACCGCCGAGCTCGGCAGCAGACGGCGTGGAGAGGAGCGCTCTGCCCACGAGCCGCCTTATATAGCCGGACCCGACCCGGCGTCGAGCCCGCGACTCCGGCGCCGACCTTGCCGCGCCGGGACCGCCGCCTCTGCCAGCCGCCACTGCCAAGGACCCAGCCGCGACGGCGGTCGCCCGCTAACCCACGCGGAGCCGGCGAACCGCGGATGCAGCCCACCTGGCGCGTTCGTGCCGCGCAAGTTGTGGTGGTTAATCCACCCTAGTCAGCCAATTACTGTTGAGCGGGAGGGCCGGGCCACACAAAGAAGATTCACAGTTTATAACAACAACACTTTCATTAACTTTTCTTCGGCCAAATAAAATTTTATATTTAAAATTGAAAATCCTTACAAGCACGGGCAACCGCCCTATTCCGACAACAACATTAATCTTTAAGCACTAAGTTACTTGCAAGTTAATTAAATTCTATACGTAACAAAGCTCCCAAAAGGAGACTACAATAATGATATAAAGTTTAACCAATAACGGATATCACAAAAAAAATTTAACACAAAAGAAAAAACAACAGATACACCCCTTCGTGACACATTTTCAAAACAGGTGACGTCACATAGGCACAGGCAAATTCAAATAGCAGAAGGGGGACCCTCTGGACCCAGATCAGAGGCAGCTACACCCAGAACCCACAGCAAGCGAGCGAGGTGGACAGGGTGCCGCACACAGTAGACTATAACACACTGGAGAAAAAGGTCTTAGAGCCCTTGCTACTACACAATTTCAGAGAAAAGGGGAAGGGGGGGGGACGGCAAATATTAATTCCTCAAATGTAAAATAACTACGATGTATAAAATAACAGCCTATTTCACGAACATTGAAATAAAATAGTCAAGGGTAAATCAATAACTAATGCCCTTGACGTAACCTCAAAGGACGAGGGCGAATAGCATAATACCAAGTCAGCTTGGAAATTTAAACTACACTAGTAGGTTAACGAATGCTCACTGAAACTGGGGAGCTCATTTAAATTACTCCTTAACAGGATACTGATAAACTTAAACAGTCAAGTAAGGCTACCATTTCACAATTTACGAGTGAACAAGTAATGCAACTAGATAACACAGAACGTACAGTTTCAATGTTAAGCCTGTGTTTTGAACCAACTATAAGAACGTCCACACGGCTCACTGTACCAGGAAAAATATTAGTTTCACCATACGAGGTGCATTCAAGTTCTAAGGCCTCCGATTTTTTTTCTCTGGACTGGAAAGAGATAGAAACATGCGCATTGTTTTAAAATGAGGCCGCGTTCATTGTCAATACGTCCCAGAGATGGCAGCACCGTATGGCAGATGGAAGTTTACCACCAGCGGCAAGAATGAGAACTGTTTTAAATACTTAAAATGGCGACGTTTTCCTTACTTGAACGGCATGCAGTCATTCGTTTTCTGAATTTGCGTGGTGTGAAACCAATTGAAATTCATCGACAGTTGAAGGATACATGTGGTGATGGAGTTATGGATGTGTCGAAAGTGCGTTCGTGGGTGCGACAGTTTAATGAAGGCAGAACATCGTGTGACAACAAACCGAAACAACCTCGGGCTCGCACAAGCCGGTCTGACGACATGATCGAGAAAGTGGAGAGAATTGTTTTGGGGGATCGCCGAATGACTGTTGAACAGATCGCCTCCAGAGTTGGCATTTCTGTGGGTTCTGTGCACACAATCCTGCATGACGACCTGAACATGCGAAAAGTGTCATCCAGGTGGGTGCCACGAATGCTGACGGACGACCACATGGCTGCCCGTGTGGCATGTTGCCAAGCAATGTTGACGCGCAACGACAGCATGAATGGGACTTTCTTTTCGTCGGTTGTGACAATGGATGAGATGTGGATGCCATTTTTCAATCAAGAAACAAAGCGCCAGTCAGCTCAATGGAAGCACACAGATTCACCGCCACCAAAAAAATTTCGGATAACCGCCAGCGCTGAAAAAATGATGGTGTCCATGTTCTGGGACAGCGAGGGCGTAATCCTTACCCATTGCGTTCCAAAGGGCACTACGGTAGCAGGTGCATCCTACGAAAATGTTTTGAAGAACAAATTTCTTCCTGCATTGCAACAAAAACTTCCGGGAAGGGCTGCGCGTGTGCTGTTTCACCAAGACAACGCACCCGCACATCAAGCTAACGTTACGCAACAGTTTCTTCGTGATAACAACTTTGAAGTGATTCCTCATGTTCCCTACTCACCTGACCTGGCTCCTAGTGACTTTTGGCTTTTTCCAACAATGAAAGACACTCTCCGTGGCCGCACATTCACGAGCCGTGCTGCTATTGCCTAAGCGATTTTCCAGTGGTCAAAACAGACTCCTAAAGAAGCCTTCGCCGCTGCCATGGAATCACGGCGTCAGCGTTGTGAAAAATGTGTACGTCTGCAGGGCGATTACGTCGAGAAGTAACGCCAGTTTCATCGATTTCGGGTGAGTAGTTAATTAGAAAAAAAAATCGGAGGCCCTAGAACTTGAATGCACCTCGTACTTCACCATACTGGCTTTTGCCGTCCGTCAGTCCGAACAGCTATAGTACCAATTAATACACCTCGCTTACTCGGACTGTATCACATCACAAAATCCAGATAAACCTTTAACCAAACACAATAACACGGCCGCCCGGAGTGACCGAGCGGTTCTAGGCGCTACAGTCTGGAACCGCGCGACGGCTACAGTCGCAGGTTCGAATCCTGCCTCGGGCATGGATGTGTGTGATGCCCTTAGGTTAGTTAGGTTTAAGTAGTTCTAAGTTTTAGGGGACTGATGACCACAGCAGTTAAGTCCCGTAGTGCTCAGAGCCATTTGAACAATAACACGTGTTTACTTAAACAGCACTAAATAGAGGGGACCTTTTGATTGGCAAGACAACAGTTTCCAGTGATAGTGCGGTACTTTGGAAGCAAGGATCAGTATAATATGAGCACCAAAAACATGACAAGCAATTCTCACCAAATTTTTTACAAAATCCTTTACAGATCCAAGTCAGGGCCGCACGACTTGATTCGGGTAATGCGGCCGAGTCCAGTTTCCACACTACAAACCAGGTTAGGTCTTGCAAACGTGTCAAACACAACACAGCCTCTGCTTCGTGCCCCGGCCTGCTCAACCACGCTCGCCTCCGATTCTCACGCGCCGCGCGGCTCTCCGGCTGTCCCCTCTCTAGCCCCCACGCCCGTCGCGGCCAAAAGCCACGTCAAACGGCCGAGCCTAAAGATCACAGCATGCCGACCCGATCGGTCAATCGATACGAGCCGGCACGGCCCACGCGTGGACTGCCGGAAAGTGTTCCTCGAGCCCATTTCACACAATCGACTCTTTTGTCTCAACTGAGCACTCGAAACGAGCGAGTCTATTGGAGCGCCGCTAGCGTGTCATTCCCGTACTGAGTCTCTTCTGTCTCGGGTGATCATTTTCGTAGGCACGACAGCGACAAAATTGTGTGTGCTGTGAGAAATGCCTGCCGTGCAGTATGGTGCCTGAACGGTGAAAGTGAGAATATGAGGAACGATTCTTTTCACGAAAAAATCGAAGTATAGTTACAAATTATAGGAACAACAATGAAACTAGAGTTTACTAATTCATAGTGGATGTACTTGTCACGCTTCAAGAACAAGTACTATTCACGAGGTGCGAGATCGGTTCTGTACGGTGGATGATAGAACTGCTCCCAACCGAATTGTTGACTGAGTTTTTCAGTGACATCTCCAGAATGAGAAAGTGTGTTGTCTCTATGCAGCACAATGTCTTGGCTGACATGCCTCGCCTCCTCTTGGTGAGCGCGTTATGGCACAGTATGCGGATCGTAGTGTGGGCGTGGCCGCGGAGGCTGTCTCAACCGTCCAGGGTCTGCTGACGTGTTCGGCAGGGCTTCAACCGCCGTCCGCCCCATCGGCTGCCCCACTTGCGGCGGCTCAGGCTACGGCAAGCGGACACCCAATTATAACCGGCTACAGACACGGCGGCACATGGAGGAACAACAAGAACGGGAAACAATGGACAGCTGGGGACTCCGCCTCGTTCCCCCAGACAACGATCGAGGTCACTCGCCATGCAAAACTCTGCGACCAGGACTGTCTTTTGGCCGGACTATTCACCACTTTTCTCACCCGGCCATCAACGGACGGCCGCCCAGGACAACCGAATCACTGACGCCGATCGGCAAGCTGCGATCAACATGCCAGGGACTTGGCCGCAAGGCCAGACTCAAAACGCCCGACCACTAACGCGGCATCACATCCGACGACGACAGCAAGAGTGGATCACCTATAGGCTCTGACTCCGACATATCTCAAGTTAACTATGACGATACTCGGCTCGTCTGCTGAAAGAAGTCCAATCGGAAGCGAAAGAACTCGCCAGATGTGAACGATGCAACCAAGAGACAACCACCACTGCCCATCGTCAACAAATTTGACCCTCTGCAACCAGAGGGCGAGCACGTAGAAGTCACCAACCAACCTACGACAGACGACGCTAGCCAAGCAAGCCAACCTGGCCCTCATAAGTACCACCTATCCGCCCAGCCAGGATCGCGACAATCATGGTATACTACACGGGAAAATGTCTATCGCTTAACGTAGAAGTTGAAGAAAAAAGTTGCCGGGTCCATCAAGGCCATATCACCTTGAGACGTTGACGGACCAATGGATGGCGCTGTACTTCTTCCGGGAGGCAACGATTCCTTTTTTTACTCTTCAACCCCCTGGAGAGAAAACGTTAAAAGTTATCCTCAAACATATACATACCGAGATAACAGTTCTGGAGGTGGAAACTCATCTACAAAATTTTAGCTTCTCACAAGCATCAGTACATCAGTTCAAGAACCAGGACGAGAAGACAACTAGTTACTCAGCCAGTACACTGTGTCACCTTGCAGCTGGACCAACCAGTGACTCCACCTATGGCATATCCTTGACATGTGAATTCGAGGTGAAACCCACCGTCAAAAGGAGAGGCCTTCGCAATGCAAGTAATGCTAGTGATATTTTCACATTGCTAATTACTGCATCCCCCCCAGCGAGATGTGTAAAGCGTGGAGGCCACCATCAGGCACAAAACTGCTCCAAGCCTGCAAACCAAAACCAACCTGCGCCAACTACAATGGGGAACACCTAGCCATGTGGAGAGGCTACAGCACATTTCAACAGGAGCTCCGCACCTATGTGGCACAAGGTCACGTGGCGAGGAAAAGGGCCCAACAAGCAGCAGTACCAGCGCCACAAAAGGCGACCGACATGTCAGACAGACTTCCCTTCTCTTCCACCAAAACCATGAGTTTGGACATCCACTACTCGGACCAACACACAACCCAGAGAAAGACGACCTGCAAGCACCCAGCAGCCAGGGCAAAAGTCATCTGGTAACGACGGTCTTGCGTCCATTATTCCAGCATCACAGACCTCCTGGCGACATTGCAACAGAGGAACATCCTGACCATCCTTAATGAGACATTCCAGAAATTCTGTGCAGGACGAAGCACATTGATAAAAATCATAGCCATCTTTGAGGGAGCCACGAAGGTCATCATCCCAAGCCATGGCCTGTAGCCTTTCAGAGACTGAAAACCTCACACTCTGTATACACAGCACGAAACGCCTCCAAATCAAGAGGCCTGAACTTGAAGACTTCCTATGCAGTCCCCTGTTGACATGCTCCTGCTCACAGAAACACGTCTCTGACAGCCGCAGACATTCACGTTTCGGAATATGGTGATAGCGCTGTTTGATGGCTTCAAAAAAATGCTTCTAGTGGCCGACCTCAACGCAAAGCACCTTGCATGGAACCCCAGGCCAACGAACCCCTGTGGCAGCAATCTGTGCACATTGGAAGGACAAATTGAAGCGATTATCTTTGATCCTGATGAGCCAACCCCAACCATAGACAAACCTTTTGGACATACAGATTTAACTTCAGACCAAATACAATGTTCAGTATAAAGTTGACAATGTTCAGTACCATTGCAGAAGCTGTGCAGCAACTCGGGCCATCCTGAACCACCAAAACCAATTGGCACCAGAGCAGCACATGGCTCAATAAGAAAGTGTGACCAACTGAAGACATTTCTACATCAATGCATTGATTTCCACTCTCACCAGCAAACTACATAAGGCATTCTGACGAAGTTGTATCAGATCAGCAGAGCTTACCTTGCAGTAACGCGAATTCTATCCCTTGCTTTATGACCTGAAGATCCTGAAGTACAGAGCCCAGAAACGCTGGCAGCACTACTGAAACCCGGCAGACAGACAGGAGATGAAACGCCTCTCCAACAAATTACACCATCGTGCTCTCGAACACTGCACAGAAGTTTGGGAGGAAAGGATGGTCAACATTATACTTTAATCTCATGATGAACGGTCGCTCGAAAAGGTGTTGATAGCTTCTTGTTCACCAAAGCATGCACTCCAGGGCCCTGCTGGCCTTGTCTATTACCAAATGGTTCAGAATGCTGCCAAAATCGTAACTCTCCCATCACCAAAATTACTGCACATTCTTACCTGCTGCTCTGTTCTCAGACCATGCCAATAATATTGAAATTCACCCGGCCCACTTAAATTAAACTTCTCATCACTGAAGACCATTTTATTCCATTGTAAGTTCATGACGCGTGACCGCTACGGTCGCAGGTTCGAATCCTGTCTCGGGCATGGATGTGTGTGTTGTCCTTAGGTTAGTTAGGTTTAATTAGTTCTAAGTTCTAGGCGACTGATGACCTCAGAAGTTAAGTCGCATAGTTCTCAGAGCCATTTGAACCATTTTGTAAGTTCATGACGTAAATTTATTCCATTCTTAAGTCGCACGGTTTGAGACACCATGTCACGGATTGCGCGGAACCTCCCGCTAGAGGTGCGAGTCCTCCTCCGGGGATTGGTGTGTGTGTGCGTGTGTGTGTGTGTGTGTTTGTGTGTGTGTGTGTGTGTGTGTGTGTGTGTGTGTTGTTCTTAGCATAAGTCAGTTTAAATTAGTTTAAATAATGTGTGAGTCTAGGGACCGATGACTTCAGCAGAAATTCACACACATTTGAACATTTTCCATTCTGAAGCCGGTGGCACACTTTTTTCAGCCAGCAGGCTCCAATCTAGTCTTTGTATGTTTTGGTCTTAGAGCAGGTATCTGCAATTGCATCTTGAGTGCAAGATGTTTTTCGTGTAACAAAATTTGTCGTACGCGTCTGGCGCTTACTGGCAACTTTAAATCAGCAGGAAGTTGACAAGAATAAATGTTTCTGGCTCTCATTTTGCGCAAAAGTGACCGTTTCGATGCATCAGATAATTTTCTACTTTGCACAAATTTTTCGTTCTATCCATATCGCGTGCTGAATCCAACGCAATTATCAATCACTGTACTGAAACGGTTCAACTTCTTGGCGATTTGACAATTACAGAGTCCCATTTCCTTGCACGGACCGATTTTTGCTTTTTCATCACATGATAATTGTTTTCCGCGTGATATTTACGGTCACGGTTCACGAGGTGCGACAGTAAAGTAATGAGAGTGATGTGAAAAAAAAAATGTTGCTTACCGTGTTAGTAAAGTTTAGTGTTGTCTCCCTCGCCGGCCGCGGTGGTCTCGCGGTTCTAGGCGCGCAGTCCGGAACCGTGCGACTGCTACGGTCGCAGGTTCGAATCCTGCCTCGGGCATGGATGTGTGTGATGTCCTTAGGTTGGTTAGGTTTAAGTAGTTCTAAGTTCTATGGGACTGATGACCACAGCTGTTAAGTGTCATAGTGCTGAGAGCCATTTGAACCATTTGCTGTCTCCTTCAAAGTAGTTCCCTTCTGAAACTTCCCGGCAGATTAAAACTGTGTGCCCGACCGAGACTCGAACTCGGGACTTTTGCCTTTCGCGGGCAAGTGCTCTACCATCTGAGCTACCGAAGCATGACTCACGCCGGGTACTCACAGCTTTACTTCTGCCAGTATCTCGTCTCCTACCTTCCAAACTTTACAGAAGCTCTCCTGCGAACAGGATAAAAAGTGATAACTGGTGAATAAGGTGGCTGTGGTAGTACTGAAATTTGTTTTGAGGTTAAAAATTGCTGTATTTACAGAGCAGTATGGTATGGCACGTTATCGTGATGTAGAATCCAATGTTGGCACGGACACGAAGAAATCTTTTACGAAGTCTTTCTAAAATTTCTTTGTAGTAATATTGGTTAACTGTTTGTCCAGGAGGAACCCTCTCTTTATTAACAATTCCCTTGGAATCAAAGAAGCACACAAGCATGCATTTTACGAGCTTTTTTTGGTCTGGGTGATCCCTTTGAACACCACTGCGAACTTTGGCGTTTTGTCTCTGGATCGCACTGAAACAAAAAAAATCAACTGTCATCACCAGTGATGACACGGCTCTGGAATGATTTCCGTTTGCCCTAACAGATTGGCTGCCACATTTTTCCGTGTCTCTCGCTGTTGTGGGATGAGATTTTTGTGGATCATTTTTGCACAAATCTTTCTCATACCAAGATCTTCAGTTATTATTAGACGACCCGGTTTGTCGATAGATGTTCGGTTCTTCTGCAATCATTTTCACGGATAATCTTCGATCAGGTCGTATGAGTTCACGCACCCTGGCCAAGCTGACATCCGTCCGTGAGGTTAATGGTCGTCCACTGTGGTCTTCATCTTCAACATTCGTTCTGCCATCACTAAACATTTTATGCCAACGAAAAATTTGAGCTCTTGACATAACCTTCTCTCCGAAAGCCTTCTGAAGCGTACCGTAAGTTGTCGTCGCGTTTTCACCCAATTTAAAGCAAAAAGAAATGGCATGCTGATGCGCAATATTATGCTGTTCCACTTCCGCGACGAGAGACACAAACACGTGTTAACTCATTATAGCACAACTCAAAATTGAGCAGTTGCATCGATGTGCCACTTGGACTAGAAGCAGCTTATAAACCAAGGTCAAAAATATCGCGCCTACGCAAGCCTGCAAGGCTGCCACATTTTGCAAAGAAAATCAGTCTCATTATTTTATTGTCGCACCTCATATGAACACACAACACATGCTGTCACTAATGGTTTCTGTAGCCTATCTGCTGTGAAGGGACGTATACGGTCACTCTGACAGCGCACACAAGCGACCGCTTTTATACCGAGTTTCGCCCGCTACCACCTGTCTTGTTGTGTACTGTACCACGAGTACTAACATCAAATGCGATTCCATTTGACGGCATTTGTCGGTTTACTGGATGTCGTAGTACTGCGTGTACACTGTGCACAACTCCTCTAACCAACAATGTTAATTTTCCTATAATGATTTCCACTATTGTAGCGTCAGAATCTTCTGGAAAGGTTCACGGCCGTCGCGGAAACCCATTCTCAAATTTGCTAAGAAATTCTCATACGGGAACTCAATCAGCGGCAGGGAGCGTGGAATGCGTTTTGCCTGACCACTGTAGCTGCAGTTTCGATGAAAGGAAATCACGCTCTTTCTGCGGCCCTCTCGCGCTCCACACCCGAAGTAAGTAAACTTATAATCCAGGTCGGATGCAATCACACTGCGTAAACTCGTTTCGGTAAAACTCGCGAGAGATCCGATACGACGCGGTGCAGCGCTGTTCAGGTCGCCACACACAGGGTTGGCCGGCCACGGCCTCACTGACCCCAATCGCGTCTCTCCTCCCTCCCTCCCAGTTGAAGTCCGTGTCGTCTGCGCTTCGGCGCTTGCACCTTCGGGCGTCCACCACTAGCACCGCCTTTCCGGTGGCTCCAGACTGGAATCGGACCAGTTGGTAGGCGCCGGCGGCCGGTTCTATTTGTGAGCCCGCCGGGGCGGCAGCCATCTGATCCGTCGTGGCGAGGCAGCTGCGTTCTCACCGGCACTGAGGGCGCTCCAGGCCTACGAGCCGGTAAGGGGCTGCCGCCGCCCGCACCCCACCAAGATATATGAGCGAACGTAAATCTTCATGGTGAAGATCATAATAGAAATGATCAGCAGTTTCAAATTAATCCGAAGACTACGACTGTGGATAACTGCATATGAGGTGATAATGATGATGATGATGACAACGATTATGTTGGTTTGGGCACACGACAGACACGCTTTTATCACCTCTACTGAAAGTGTAGTGTGGATAAAACCGGTAAAAGGGTTCAAATTCAATAATGAAATAAACTACCGGAAAAAAATTGCTACACCACGAAGATGACGTGCTACAGACGCGAAATATAATCGACAGGAAGAAGATGCTGTGATGTGCAAATGATTAGCCTTTCAGAGCATTCACACAAGGTTGGCGCTGGTGGCAACACCTACAACGTGCTGACGTGAGGAAAGTTTCCAACGGATTTCTCATACACAAACAGCAGTTGACCGGCGTTGGCTGGTGAAACGTTGTTGTGATGCCTCGTGTAAGGAGGAGAAATGTGTACCATCACGTTTCCTACTTTGATAAAGATCGGATTATAGCCTATCGCGATTGCGGTTTATCGTATCGCGACATTGCTGCTCGCGTTGGTCGATATCCAATGACTGTTAGCAGAATATGGAATCGCTGGCTTCAGGAGGGTAATACGTAACGCCGTGCTGGATCCCAACGGCCTCGTATCGCTAGCAGTCGAGATGACAGGCATCTTATCCGCATGGCTGTAACGGATCGTGCAGCCACGTCTCGATCCCTTAGTCAACAGATGGGGACGTTTGCAAGACAACAACCATCTGCACGAACAGTTCGACGTCGTTTGCAGCAGCATGGACTATCAGCTCGGAGACCGAGGCTGCGGTTACCCTTGACGCTCCATCACAGGCAGGAGCGCCTGCGATGATGTACTCGACGACGGGTACACGAATGGCAAAACGTCATTTTTTCGGATGAATCCAGGTTCTGTTTACAGCATCATGATGGTCGCATCCGTGTTTGGCGACATCGCGGTGAACGTACATTGGAAGCGTGTATTTGTCATCGCCATACTGCCGTATCACCCGGCGTGATAGTATGGGGTGCCATTGGTTGCACGTCTCGGTCACCTCTTGCATTGACGGCACTTTGAGGAGTGGACGTTACATTTCAGATGTGTTACGACCCGTGGCTCTACCCTTCATTCGATCACTGCGAAACCCTACATTTCAGCAGGATAATGCAAGACCGCATGTTGCAGGTCCTGTACGTGTCTCTCTGGATACAGAAAATGTTGGACTGCTGCCCTGGCCAGCACATTCTCCAGATCTCTCACCAATTGAAAACGCCTGTTCCATGGTGGCTGAGCAACTGGCTCATCACAATACGCCAGTCACTACTCGTGAAGAACTGTATTACCGTGTTGAAGCTGCATGGGCAGCTGTATCTTTACACGCCATCCAAGCTCTGTTTGACTCAATGCCCAGGCGTATCAAGGCCGTTATTACGGCCAGAGGTGGTTGTTCTGGATACTAATTTCTCAGGATCTATGCACCCAAATTGCGTGAATATGTAATCACATGTCAGTTCTAGTATAATATATTTGTCCAATGAATACCCGTTATCATCTGCATTTCTTCTTGGTGTAGCAATTGTAATTGCCAGAAGGGTACTTTCATCACTGAAGAACGTCGCCATACCATCTTCCAAGTGATCCTTCGACGGCACAAGTCGAGCTGTGCACGTCGTTGCTGTGGCGAGACTGGAAGACGTGTTAGAGGAGTGCGCGCCCGTAGTCCCACTGCTAATAACCGGTTCGCAACAGTTCGTGTTGACACCTCTGGGCTACAAGCCCTCTTATCGGTGCTGTCGTAGCTGTACGATCTGCCACTGCTGCCCTTATGATAGGATTATCCTGGCGGGCGTCTGGACGTCCAGAACATCGTCTACGGCTGTGAGAACATACACGTCACCACAGATACCAGCATCGTTGCACTGTTGAACAGCACGTCCAGTTTTTTTTGTCATTTCTCCAGACGGACCATCCTGCCACTCTGGAGGACATAATTTGACCCCTTTCAAACTTGCTGAGTTGACTGTAAGAAGCACGAGTTCATCCCGTGGCATGGTGGCCTGCTTGTTTGGCACGTTTGCACTACACTGACCTTTCTGGCTGTCAGCATTCCCTATTAAAGCGTAGACACAGACTGCGCTCTGGCAGTTATGCCACTACGCTATCTGTTGGCGAACGACGTTGAAACAACTGTGAAGTCACTGATGACAGTGCCGCTAAAGCAGAGTTATTAAACGCGGATTTTCGGAAACTCCTTCACCAAAGAAGACGAAGTAAATATCCCTGAATTCCAGTCAAGTACAACTGCCACGATGAGAAACATAGAAGTAGATATCCTCGGTGCAACAAAGCAGCTTAAATCACTTAATAAAGGCAAGGCCTCCGGTCCAGATTGTATACCAGTCAGGTTCCTCTCAGAGTACGCTGATAAAATAGCTCCATATTTAGCAACTATATACAACCACTCGCTCACAGAAAGATCCGTACCTAAAGACTGGAAAATTGCTCAAGTCACAACAATACCCAAAAGGGGAAGTAGGAGTAATCCGCTGAATTACAGGCCTATATCACTAACTTCGATTTGCAGTAAGGTTTTGGAACATACACTCCTGGAAATGGAAAAAAGAACACATTGACACCGGTGTGTCAGATCCACCATACCTGCTCCGGACACTGCGAGAGGGCTGTACAAGCAATGATCACACGCACGGCACAGCGGACACACCAGGAACCGCGGTGTTGGCCGTCGAATGGCGCTAGCTGCGCAGCATTTGTGCACCGTCGCCGTCAGTGTCAGCCAGTTTGCCGTGGCATACGGAGCTCCATCGCAGTCTTTAACACTGGTAGCATGCCGCGACAGCGTGGACGTGAACCGTATGTGCAGTTGACGGACTTTGAGCGAGGGCGTATAGTGGGCATGCGGGAGGCTGGGTGGACGTACCGCCGAATTGCTCAACACGTGGGGCGTGAGGTCTCCACAGTACATCGATGTTGTCGCCAGTGGTCGGCGGAAGGTGCACGTGCCCGTCGACCTGGGACCGGACCGCAGCGACGCACGGATGCACGCCAAAACCGTAGTATCCTACGCAGTGCCGTAGGGGACCGCACCGCCACTTCCCAGCAAATTACGGACACTGTTGCTCCTTGGGTATCGGCGAGGACCATTCGCAACCGTCTCCATGAAGCTGGGCTACGGTCCCGCACACCGTTAGGCCGTCTTCCGCTCACGCCCCAACATCGTGCAGCCCGCCTCCAGTGGTGTCGCGACAGGCGTGAATGGAGGGACGAATGGAGACGTGTCGTCTTCAGCGATGAGAGTCGCTTCTGCCTTGGTGCCAATGATGGTCGTATGCGTGTTTGGCGCCGTGCAGGTGAGCGCCACAATCAGGACTGCATACGACCGAGGCACACAGGGCCAACATCCGGCATCATGGTGTGGGGAGCGATCTCCTACACTGGCCGTACACCACTGGTGATCGTCGAGGGGACACTGAATAGTGCACGGTACATCCAAACCGTCATCGAACCCATCGTTCTACCATTCCTAGACCGGCAAGGGAACTTGCTGTTCCAACAGGACAATGCACGTCCGCATGTATCCCGTGCCACCCAACGTGCTCTAGAAGGTGTAAGTCAACTACCCTGGCCAGCAAGATCTCCGGATCTGTCCCCCATTTAGCGTGTTTGGGACTGGATGAGGCGTCGTCTCACGCGGTCTGCACGTCCAGCACGAACGCTGGTCCAACTGAGGCGCCAGGTGGAAATGGCATGGCAAGCCGTTCCACAGGACTACATCCAGCATCTCTACGATCGTCTCCATGGGAGAATAGCAGCCTGCATTGCTGCGAAAGGTGGATATACACTGTACTAGTGCCGACATTGTGCATGCTCTGTTGCCTGTGTCTATGTGCCTGTGGTTCTGTCAGTGTGATCATGTGACGTATCTGACACCAGGAATGTGTCAATAAAGTTTCCCCTTCCTGGGACAATGAATTCACGGTGTTCTTATTTCAATTTCCAGTAGTGTATACTGTATTCGACCATTATGAAGTACCTCGAAGAAAACGATTTATTGACACATGGTCAGCACGGTTTCAGAAAATATTGTTCTTGTGAAACACAACTAGCTCTTTATACTCGTGAAGTAATAAGTGCTATCGAGAGGGTAGGTAAAACTGATTCCATATTTTTAGATTTCCAGAAGCCTTTCGACACCGTTCCTCATAAGCGACTTCTAACCAAACTGCGAGCCTACGGAGTATCGCCTCAGTTGTGCGACTGGATTCGTGATTTCCTGTCAGAAAGGTCACAGTTCGTACTAATAGACGGAAAATCATCGAGTAAAACAGAAGTAATATCCGGCGTTCCCCAAGAAAGCGTTAGAAGCCCTCTATTGTTCCTGATCTATATTAACGACATAGGAGACAATCTGAGTAGCCGTCTTAGATTGTTTGCAGATGATGCTGTCATTTACCGTCTTGTTAAGTCATCAGATGAACAAAACGACTTGCAAAATTATTTAGATAAGATATCTGTACGGTGCGAACATTTGCAGTTGACCCTGAATAAGGAAAAGTGTGAAGTTATTCACATGAGCACTAAAAGAAATCAGCTAAATTTCGACTACGCGGTAAGTCACATAAATCTGAAGGCTGTAAATTCAACTAAATACTTAGGGATTACAATCACAAATAACCTAAACTGGAACGATCACATAGATAATATTGTGGGTAGAGTAAACCAAAGACTGCGTTTCATTGGCAGAACACTTAGAAGGTCCAACAGGTCTACTAAAGAGACTGCTTACACCACGCTTGTCCGCCCTATTCTGGAGTACTGCTATGCGGTGTGGGATCCGCATCAGGTGCGACTGACGGATGACATCCAGAAAGTACAAAGAAGGGCAGCTAGTTTTGTATTATCGCGAAATAGGGGAGATAGTGTCACAGTGATACGTGAATTGGAGTGGCAATCATTAAAACAAAGGTTTTTTACTTTGCGACGGGATCTTCTCATGAAATTTCAATCACCAGTTTTCTCCTCTGACTGCGAAAACATTCTTTTGGCACCCACCTACATAGACCATCACGATAAAATAAGAGAAATCAGGGCTCGCACAGAAAAATTTAAGTGCTCGTTTTTCCCGCGTGCCATTCGAGAGTGGAACGGTAGAGAGACAGCTTGAAGGTGGTTTATTGAACCCTCCGCCAGACACTTTACTGTGAATAGCAGAGAAGTCACGTAGATGTAGATGTATATGAAACCATTACCAGTAATTCTACTATCCTCCAGGCGGCATATGCCGTCATCGGAGCAAGGTCGACGTCGTCTTTTCAGGTGTACTAATTCTTTTCCGGCGGTGCATAACAGTGCTGTACACACACTCATACACACACACACACACACAATGAAGGTGGGAGTCAACGTAATATTTTCGCATTCGGAGGAGAAAGCTGATCACGAAAAGGATTTTCTTTTGACGATTGCCACCGCTACACGCCTTTTACAACCGTTACTCTCTCCCCTATTTCGCAATAAGAGAAATATCGAAGTGCACTTCTCTGAACTTTCTCGATGCTCTCCGTCAGTTCTGCCTGGTAAAGGATTCGATACGGCGCAGTAATACTCCGGAAGAGGACGGTCAAAGACATTGTAGACAGTCTCTTCAGTGCTTTTGTTGCATCTTCTAAGTTTTCATTCATTAAAGCACTATGTTTCTTTTGCCTGTCCCACAACATTTTCTGTGTGGTGCTTCCAGTTTAAGTTGTTTGAAATTGTAATCCCTACACCTTATTTCAGTGCATAACATCTAAATTTGTTTTATTTATAATACAATCGAAATTAATTTTTTGTTTTTACTAACCTTGTAGAGGACCTGACATTTTTTGTTGTTTACCGCATCTACATGCATACTCTGAAAATCATACTTAAGTAGTTCATCAAACCACCTTCACAATAATTCTATATTATTCTACTTTCGATATTTTAGAGGATTTTGGAGTTACAAATTCAATATCGCTACGACAACACTGTGTCCACTAATCCCTGCATCCTTTTTGATGCTCATTGTTAGCCCAGGATTATTTGTTGCTAAGATACGAAGTGTGTTTTCACAACCGTTTATATTCGAGTTGGCTCATGAACTAATTGCTCGAAATAATTTTCAGAGAACGCTTTTAGCACAATTTCGGATGATGTTTTATGCGTACTCCCGGATTTAAACATGTCTTTTCGGCAACACGTCGAGTGTAAATTGATGTCACCGCCAATTATAATTGTATGAGTCAGGTACGTGTTTGAAATTCGACTTAAATTTTCTTTCAACCTTTCAGTAATTGTATCATCTGCGTTGGGAGGTCGATAAAAGAATCCAATTATTTTTTTATTCCGATTGCCAAAAATGACCTCTACGCACACTAAATCGCAGTCACTATCTACTTCAATTTCGCTACAAGATAAACTACTTCTAAAAGCAACAAACACGCCACCGCTAACAGTGTTTAACCTTTCCTTTCTGAACGCCGTTTGGTCCTTCGCAATTAATTTCGGCTGAACGTATCTCCGCTTTTAGCCAGCTTTCAGTGCCTATAATGATCTGAGCATCAGTACTTTCTGTTACCTCTTGGAGCGCGGGTACTTTCTCATCACCGCTACGACTATTTACAATTGTTATGCCGATGGTTCCTAGATTTACATTCTTCCTGTGTTCGACCTGCACCCTTTGACTCTGAAGCCCTTTTCGTGCTTACCTGGGACCCTGTAACCTGATAAACCGCCCACTACACGCCACGCAGCCCATGCTACCCGCGTAGGCGTTTCCTGCGTGTAATGGACTCCTGACCTATTTATCGGAATCCAAAGCCCCACCACCCTCTGGTGCAAGTCGAGGAATCTGCAGCCTACACTGTCACAGAACCGTCTGAGCCTCTGATTCAGACCCTCCACTCGGCTCTGTACCAAAGGTCCGCAATCGGTCCTGTCGACTACGTTGCAAATGGTGAGTTCTGCTTTCATCTCGCAAGCAAGACTGGCACGCAGCCTTTACCACTTTGGAAACCAAAGAGAATCTCTTCCGACACACGTAACTGGCACCTACCGATGTGAGCCGCCACCAGCCCTTGGCTGCTTGGGCTCTGCACGGCATCCAGAAGGATCCGTTCCACGTCTGGAATGATCCCCCAATGTGCACACGGATTGCACATTGGCTATCTTCCCCTCTGTTTCAGCAATGTCCCCAAGCGGCTCCCTAACGATCCTAACATTGGAACTCCCAACTACCAATAATCCCATCCTCTGTGATTACCAGAATCCTTCAGGCTCAGAGGTTTCCTCTGAAACGGTACAAGCAACTGCATCTGGCTGAGGGACAGTGCCTACCACAGAGAGCATCTGGAATCTGTTTTGTCAGACTAACCGGGTAGGCTGTACGTTCGGGCCCCTGGGAAGTCTTTCGCCGCCTGCCACGCCCCGAGGCGACCTCCTACTCGACCACGGGTTAGAGGTCAACCTCATACGAGCAGGAAATGAGTTTGTCACTAGTATGAACTGATCGGCGGACTCGCGGCTCGTGCTGGATGTCCGTTAGATCTCCACGGCCGGCCCACAACAGTGATGCCCATCACTGTAGGCTCAAGATGTGTACCCGAAACCTAGAGTTGAGAAAGAAGTGTCACCAACTCGGCTCGTATGCGCACACAGCAATCACAGTCCCTATCCATACTAAAGGCCGTGGAAAACTGCTCTGGACAAACGAAGGACTATCGGCATACGCTACGGAACTCTGCTGTAGTCAATGATTGAAACGTAAGAACTGTGTTTAATGAATTAGATTAACACGCAGAGATTCAAAAACTAAACTTTAAAGCACACACAAGAAATGTATTATTCGCTCCTGGTTAGGAACTCGTAAAATGTCACAAAATCGGGCGCTTCCCTGTTGGTGCTTGTATCTCGGTCTGCTGCTGCCGGTTATAGGCGCTTTAGCCCTGCACCGCCCTGCTGCAAGGGTCGCAGGTTCGAATCCTGCCTCGGGCATGGATGTGTGTGATATCCTTAGTTTAGTCAGGTTTAAGTAGTTCTAAGTCTAGGGGACTGATGACCTCAGATGTTTTAAGTCCCATAGTGCTTAGAGCCATTTGAACCATTTGAACCTGCTGCCGCTGCCTGACTCGTTTTATGGTCATTCGCCACTTTTCCCACGTTGCAGATATCTCTTGCAAATCATTTTGCAGTTTCTTGTGATTTCTGATTACATTACTAAACGGTAAACGACAGCAGCATATGCAAACAATCTAAAAGGAGTGCTAAGATTGTCCCCTAAATCGTTTATGTAGCTTAAGAATTGCAGAGGGTCCTGGGTACCCTCACATATCATTTCAGTTTCACGAAGTAGAGTCTTTCAGTTGGACGCCACTTCGGCGAGTTAAGACCACAGCACCTGCTGTTTCCAGATGGTGATCAATCCAAGTAATAACAGTGCCCAACGTTACGTAACTTTGCTGATCGAGCGGGTATCGCCGTATACAACATGGCGCCGGCCGTTGTGGCCGAGCGGTTCTAGGCGCTTCAGTCCGGAAACGCGCTGCTGCTACGGTCGCAGGTTCGAATCCTGCCTCGGGCATGGATGTGTGTGATGTCCTTAGGTTAGTTAGGTTTCTTACTTCTAAGTATAGAGGACTGATGACCTCAGATGGTAAGTCCCATAGTGCTTAGAGCCATTTGAACCATACAATATGGCAAGACCGTTGGCAGTTTTACTAGATGATGACTTCCCCTCTATTGCTAAGAACAATGAGCCTTCTGACAGAAATCAGGAATCCAGTCGCACAACTGTGACGATATTCCGTAGTCACGCAGTCTGAATAGAAGCCACTTGTGAAGAGCAGGGTCAAAAGCGCTAGTGAAATCTAGAAATATGGAATCAACGCGAGATCTCCTGTCGATAGCGCTCATTATTTTGTGTGAATAAAGAGCGAGTTGTGTTTCACAAGAACAATGTTTTCTGAATCTGTGCTCACTATGTGTCACTAGATCATTTTCCTCCAGATGCACTATATGTTCCAGAATCGCACTAAAAACAGATGTCAATAATATGGGTCTTTAGCGAATTATGTGTATAAAACTTTCGTTAAACTGAAGTTGTCCACGATAATGGAGACAGAACTTAGGAAAAATCTTGTTGCTTCCATAGGACTTGTCGGCCTAGAACAATCGTCCGACAACGTAGCGTAGTGCAAGGTATTTGACATTCTCAGGAAAAAAGGTATAAGCTATGAGAAAGGACACGTAACAATCAGTACGGCCAAGAAGAACAGAAGTACTGATAAGAACTAAAGACCAAGAGGACATAAAGCAGCAGTGCAGTCTTCTTTCCGTTCTATTCAACTTGTTCGTTGAAAAGAAAACAAAGAAAAAAAAGGGGGCGGGGGGAATAAAGACATGCATGTATGTCCGAAGGAACATTGCACCGTTCGTCTTAACAACACAGGGACTGCAATATCGTTTTTCTTTTCAGTTAAAACGTTCTACCCTGTACGGGAATTACGTGATGTGTGTACGACTACAAGGCTGTGACGGAGGAATGACGAAATATGGAAGTCTGGATCTGGCCGTGAGTCATAAAGAAGGCATATCTTGCTTTCATGCAATTGTATCCGGTATGGCGAAACAGAAATATCAGAAGAAAAACCAAAAATCTAATTTTTAACACAGATATCAAAGCTGTTCTATACGCCTGTGAGTATTCGAAAGTAGAGAAGACCATAATATTACAGTTACAGAGCTTCATACATATGTATCTCCGACGTATCATGAATATCTGGATGTTAGAACAAATAAGTCTGGAGGAAAACAAACCAGACGCAGACAGAAGACCAAGACCAGATACGTGGAGATGGCTGGGACACATATTAAGAAATTCTTCCAATCCATATGTGGCATACAGCAAACCAGTGCTTAACAGTATTGGTTAAAAACAGTCTTGGTTGTAATTTTAGTTTTTTTATTTTTCAACGACGCGTTTCGCCTTATTTAGGCATTTTCAGGTTATCTAGATAGAAAACAGAGAACAAATACATCTATTTAAGAATCGCGATCGCGTTGTGCAGACTTGGATAACCTATAAGCATGTATAAACAGATCACCTATTGAAAGTATAAACAGATCACCTATTAAAAGAGCAAAGACCTTAATTTGGTATTTCTTAGAAGAATCCTTTAGTCAGTGTAGCCAAAGGGCATCGTCGGATATATCAGTACAACATCGCCTTCGTTAAACTCAGTAAAAACTAGAAATATAAAATAGTAAAATCATTACTTTTTCTAGATGGACGCAATAGGCACCAAGATCTGCATAACGTGTTCCCGTTCACAGGAGCGAGTAACAGTAAGATGGGGGCTCAGGTAGTAAGCATAATGCACCACAGCGTCGTGTGCCAGTACTGAAGCCTAGTACAGAATACTGAAAGTCAGACAGAGCAATCGAAAAGAAGATGTTGGAACGGAATCCCCAGGGAACAAGGGAGAGAGGCAGGTCCTGAGACAAACGGAGGAGGAGGACGATAGAAAGGGAAGCAAGGAGAGTTGGCAAGAGCTGGTCGGAACTTGGGGAAATGTCCAAAGACTGAGATGAATGGCGAATTCTACTTGACGCTCGTTGCCCCCAATGGGGCCAAACGATTTAAGTCAAACCACAAAAGTCAGCTGATCGATACGTGCCGCGCATGCCCCATGAATTGTCAGTATTGGAAGACAAACAACAAGCCATTCCATCTGTCACTTCCTCTAATCCTGCTGTGGCCACGCTATTTAATCCTCTACCCCTGAGGCAAGAGGCCAACTTCACTCAACTCAGGCTGAATTCACCAACGTCAATTAAAATTAAGCACATCGTAAAATATTACTCTGTCTGTAAATGTACCTGTTTCTTTCTCAACTAGTCTTAACGTTAGCTGACATTTCTGAATTCACCTGTTAATTGCTAGATGAATATTATTGTAAACTACGGAGGAGAGTCGCGGGCCGCACGAATGCTTGTTTCGCGTCATATGCGCCCCGCGGGCCGCATTTTGACGACCACTGTTGGAAGTGACAGCTACAGATCTTAATGTGCGTCCCTATTTTGGCAAATTTTATTCATTCACTACCATTGTTACGTACTCCAAGCAAAGATTTAGTGTGCGCTATCCGTCCTGAAATTGTGTACATTTTGTTCTGAGTACATCTTCCATTGCCTGTACGACCAATGTATGGCTTGGACTGTGTCACCTCCTAGTCTCGCTAGCCAGCACACTGCACTTCAGTCTTTCCTTTCTGAGGGAGATGGTGGAGCGGAGCCTTCTATAGTCACGGCTACTGGGGCCCTATTTTGTTTCAATCTTAGGTTATTATTTGGTTTGGACGTTGCATGTAATATTTGGTGGATGGGAGAATAATGTTCATATCAGTTAACCGGATGTTCGTATTAGTCAGTCGCGGCATTCGCCTCAAGTCTGACAAGAAACCTGCCAGCAGAAAAACCTCAGCTCAGACTGTTTGTCTTATATCGAGGCATTTTGCATCCTATTGGTTTGTATAGTCTGATATGCCAGTTATTCGTGTTTATATTCTAGATATTGCAATGATGTCAGTTCTTACTGTCTGTGCTACATCATCCCATGTTCCGGTTGACGAAGTTGATCTTTGAAGAACATCGTTAATTTCTTCATTTATGTACATCTACGTGATTACTCTGTTATTCACAATATAGTGCATGGCATAGGGTTCAATGAACCACCTTCAAGCTGTCTCTCTACCGTTTCACTCTCGAACGGCATGCGGGAAAAACGAGCACTTAAATTTTTCTGCGTGAGCCCTAATTTCTCTTATTTTATCGTGATGATCATTTCTCCCTATGAAGGTGGGTGCCAACAGAATGTATTCGCAATCGGAGGAGAAAACTGGTGATGAAATTTCACGAGAAGATCCCGTCGCAACGAAAAACGCCTTTGTTTTAATGATTGCCGCTCCAATTCACGTATCATGCCTGTGACACTATCTCCCCTATTTCACGATAATACAAAACGAACTGCCCTTCTTTGTACTTCTTTGACGTCATCTGTCAGTCCTATCTGACGCCGCACAGCAATACTCCAGAATAGGGCGGACAAGCGCGGTGTAAGCAGTCTCTTTAGTAGACCTGATGCAACTTCTAAGTGTTCTGCCAATGAATCGCAGTCTTTGGTTTACTCTACCCACAATATTATCTATGTGATCGTTCCAATTTAGCTTATTTGAAATTGTAATCCCTAAGTATTTAGTTGAATTTACAGCCTTCAGATTTGTGTGACTTATCGCGTAATCGAAATTTAGCTGATTTCTTTTAGTACTCATGTGAATAATTTCATACTTTTTTCTTATTCAGGGTAAATTGCCACTTTTCGCACCATACAGATATCTTATCTAAATCATTTTTAAGTCGTTTTGATCATCTGATGACTTAACAAGACGGTAAATGACAGCATCATCTGCAAACAGTCTAAGATGGCTACTCAGATTGTCTCCTATTTCGTCAATATAGATCAGGAACAATAGAGGGCCTATAACACTTCCTTGGGGAACTCCGGATATTACTTCTGTTTTACTCGATGACTTTCCGTCTATTAGTACGAACTGTGACCTTTCTGACAGGAAATCACGTATCCAGTCGCACACCTGAGGCGATACTCCGTAGGAACGCAGTTTGGTTAGAAGACGCTTGTGAGCAACGGTGTAGAAAGCCATCTGGAAATCTAAAAATATGGGATCAATTTGACATCCCCTGTTGATAGTAGGGTGAACAAGTGAACTGGTAGAATGTATCTCTTATAGCTTCGGGAATGCCGTGTGGGGCGCATATTTATTTGAAGTGTGGGTAGTTGCTGATCTGAGGCTGGTGATGAAGGAGAGATTTCGTGGATCCATGGTATTTTAATCTGCCGCGTATCTAGCAAATAGTAGGATGCTCCTGTCGGTGGACATGGTCGACGCCTGCATCCCATATTCAGGTGTTGCACGAGCGAATGTTTCGTATGTAAACGATGACGCTGCTGTCTCTGCACCAGGTACTATATATTTCACTAGTCGTACCAGGTTGAGTCTATTCTCTGTGTTTTTTTCTGTTGTATTTTTCGGCCAGTTCAATAGCTTGTCTAAGTGAATTCCAAAGCGTTTTACGTCTGCTTGTGTAGTGATTTCTTGGCGAATATTTAGTTTGTGCACTTACAAATTAATTGAAGTGTCGGTGTTGGAACAGGATTAACTAGCTTTTTGGAGCGTTAAATCTTTCCTCCACCTGGTTGATCAAGATCCTAGCCCTTCTATATAGTTGTCAGCCTACTCGGTAATTGCGTAGTGATACGAGATGCAGTGCCATCTGCGTACACAGAAGGAATGAAATAACACTGAGTTATATAGGAAGCATTTCCGTCAAATATGTGTTAAATTTCCAGCGACCACGAAAGTCTGTCTAGAGGTTTTCCTAGCGCCTTTCCAGCAGATTCTTTGGCTTTGTCTGATGCCTATCTGTACGCCGCTAAGTACCGCACGGACCTTATCAGCACATGTCGCCAATGTAATTAGTACAGTCTGTAGGACTTGCCGGCTATTCCGAGTGAAACACGTGTCGAATTACTGAACTGTGGCGCCATTTATCTGCAAGAGAAGCCGAATCTTAAAAACGTACCATTTACTTGCTGAGCTCCCTAACTTTTTCACCTCAGATAACTTTTGGCACATTTGTAGTCTCTTTTCACCCACACGAACAGTGATCCAGGAATCGTGAAGCAACCAGAGTTTTTTCGCAGTTCGTTAATCACCAAGACAAAAACTCGGCGGGTTAACTCCTTTTTAGATTTTGTTCGTAAGTGCAGTTCATGAGTTTGTTCATAGCTGTAGTTCAGCAGCTGCCGAGTATTCTTTCAACAAAGATTAAAAAGTCTTTTGTAGGTTTGACAAGAAACTAATGAATGGAAGTGTAGTGGATTTTTATGATGTTTTTGCTGCGCTTTGAATGGCGTCCGGAAATTTACGCCAGTCTGCACGGAAACGAGTCCTATCATGTCGCGACACGAAGTCATTGATGCGATACGATATTGCAGTGCCTGTGTTATTTAGGAGTACGATGCACTGTTCCTTCAGACATGCGTGCATGTGCGAAGTGCCCTCCCCCGGGCATGGGTGTTTGTGTTGTTCTTAGCATAAGTTAATTTAAGTAGTGCTGTGTGTAAGTCTAGGGACCGATGACCTCAGCAATTTGGTCCATTAGGAATTCTCACACACATTTTTCCTTGCACTTCGGTCAGACTTGTAATCGAAACGTAACACACGTGAGACGCAACAGTATCGTTCGTGTGACGTTGCGGCAGGAGCAACGGCCCCACCTGTTTCTGGACCCCGAGATTCCTTGTTGCTTCAGTATATAATTTACACACAGCAGCCAGCAATAAGAAACCAATACAGTTTGAAGTGTAAATTTATCTCATTCTTCCCAGTTGTCACCATAAACTTTTTGACTTTCAGTAATAGTCTTCCCACCACTGTACTCTGAAAACGATCGTTCTTAACACTATGTAGTCCGGCGACACCACAGTGGTGTCGTGAGCATAGTATCCCGCAGTGGCTGGCGACAGCACGTTAGTATCTTTTGCATTCAGTTGGTGTTTTGTTTAGGTAACAATAAGTTACACACGTCAACAATTTTTTTTGTTTTTATACGTACTTGTGCCCTTTCATCATGGCAGATGAAAGAGACAATAGGATTATTTACGATGAATGCGCGGACGTCTTGTCTGACGTTCCGGACGACTTGGTCGATTGGGAAGAAGATATTGGATATCAAAAAAATTAAAGTGAAGCAGAATCGTAGAAAGATAGTGAAATACGTCCAAGAAGAATTCGGCGAACGCTACTATTGCCAACTGACTCGGTTGAATCAGACGAAGAAGACAGTGCACAGTGGTCAGACTTTGATTTACCGAGGACCAATAATAAATTTGAAGGATCACCGGGTCCAAACATATTTCCCAAAGATACACAGAGCGTCGAGGATATTGTACAATTATATATTGGGAACGATCTATTAGAATATATTAGCAAACGAATCCAAATAGTACTACAGTCAAAATTGCAACAGAAGGAAACTGGATTTAAAAAATGCCAAATTTGTCGACGTTACGGGACCAGAACTTAGAAAATGGTTTGGGCTTGCTATCCTTATGGTAATCGTAAGAAAAGCAAGGATCAGTGATTATTGGTCAACGAATCCGTAGGTAGACACACCGATATTTCGCAAAACCATGTCCCGCAACCGTTTCAGACAAATATTATCATTTTTACATTTTTCCGACGGCAACTGGATGGTGCCGACCGGTTTGGGAAAGTGCAATTCGTAACTGATTATTTTTCCAAAAAGTTTAAAGAAACGTTTAATCTAAGTCAAAACATGTCAACTGATGAAGGAATGATACCGTGGCGTGGACGGTTAAGTTTTAAAGTTCACAATCCGTCTAAAATTACGAAATTCGGCATACTCATTCGGATGCTGTGTGATTCGAGTACGGGATACATTTCCTCATTCAAGATATATTCCGGCGCTGGACAGCCTTTAGCAGAAACAGTGACGGAGCTATTGACACCTTCTGATGGAAAGTGGCATCATCTGTGCATGGATAATTATTATAACAGTGTAGAACTTGCAGAGAAGTTACTTGAAAAGAAAATCCGAGTTTGTGGAACGATACGGCAAAATAGAGGATTTTCGGAAAATTAAAGCGCGCAAAAGTCAATGTGTTTGAAGCTTGTCATCAACGGAAAGGTGATATGCGGCCGGCGACAAGCCAAGTAAACCGACTAAGCGCTGCCTGCGCCACGCGAATAAATTTTTACGAGACGTGAGGACGGCAAAGTGTTAAGAGCTTGAAGAGAGAATATTATAGCGTTCTGGATTCAGCATATCTTGTTGAACCAGGAGTGAGTTGTATAACATTTGCAGTGTGGGCTCTTCCACTTTCTGAAAAAGGTTCCAAGTTTCACAAGATATTTTTGCCTTTTGACTGGACAACTTTCACCGCTTGCACGTTGCCATGTGAGGTATCAACGTCTGATCTTGTCACTGGTGTGATTTTCTTATTCAGAAACAGGTTCCTTCCAGTTAGCTCCATTTACTAGTGCTTCCGAGTGCCCGCCAGAAAGAAGCTGTTGCGTCATGATAGCCACACAGAAATAACTACGTTAGGTACATAAAATGCGTTCGAACCAAGCAGTTGATGAAACGTTACTAGTCTGCGATAACGCTTCGATAATTTTAAAGTAATAAGCGGCCAGCGTTGTTGTGTAATTTTACACATTCCCGTTATAACTAAAAATAGAAATACATTCTTATAAAAAAAATCATTGCGCATACATCTCAGACACATAGAAAAGAATTTTGCTACCGTTATTTGTATGTGTTGCGGATTTTTTCACAATGGGGCCACATGCACCCAAAGGTCATAGGTGTAATTAGTTAAGCAATATCAAGGGGAAAACGAAAGTTTCGAGCGCTAGCATTTAAATATAAAAACATTATTGAAGAACAAACTGCTTCCCGGATCGTGTCGACCAGAACGAAATGGGCTTGTGGAGTTGCACGATACCTTGGAAGCACGTGGTACCAAGACAAAATATTTAGCGGCAGACAGGAAAAAGTATTTACGCAAATGCACGTGAAACACAGTTAAATCAGGAGCTGAGTGGATTAACCGTTCATTGTCTTTTTCAATGATGAACTATTTGGTATCGTAGAAAAGTGGTCGGGATATCGCCGATATGTCTGTTTATGTCTAAGAAAAAGACTTCTCGAGAAGGTAGTGATAAGAAGTGACTTACTTGATTACGGGGAACAGAACATTACACAATGTTGGCGCCAGCTTAGATAACTCGGACCTCACTAAGCAGGAGAGTCACAAAAGGCGGACCGAGCGAGGTGGCGCAGTGGTTCGACACTGGACTCGCATTCGGGAGGACGACGGTTCAATCCCGCGTCCGGCCATCCTGATTTAGGTTTTCCGTGATTTCCCTAAATCGCTCCAGGCAAATGCCGGAATGGTTCCTTTCAAAGGGCACGGCCGACTTCGTTCCCTGTCCTTCCCTAATCCGATGAGACCGAAGACCTCGCTGTCTGGTCTTCCCCAAAACAACCAACCAACCAACAAAAGGCGGCGGGCAGCTCCGTCAAAGACTTCCGCCAGTTCACAGGCCTCCGCTGGGTTCCTTTCGTCACCGATGAGATCGTGAACTTCGCGCTGCCCGTGTGTCAACACTTTCTGTCCTTCAAAATTTCTGGGTGGTTTTACTAAGTGGAGACCAACTGCAGGAAACAGTCCCTGAGAGAGTAAGTAGGAAAAAGGTCGCACGGACGTATGACTGGAATTGCGTTCCACGGGAGTTACGTCCACGTGATGGGGGAGATGTGGCAGATGGCTCACCAGCACGGGGTAAGCCGGATGCCCGTACAGGACGTTCCCCTCAACTGGCGTATCCACATAGCAAGGCGTGCACGCCATAATGTGACTTATTGTCCCCTTCTTAATCTTGCTTGCTCTTCCTCGTGCAGACAGCGCCGCATTTCCAATGAAACGTAGCCTGAGCGCTGAAACGATATCATATCATTTCAATTTGAAAGATGGCGCGGCCACGTAGAAACACCTGATTTGTTTATTCGTGTAGAAGTGTACAAACGAGAGAATCATGAAGGTGATAAATGTGATACATCTACGACCAGATTATGTGGAACACAAGTAATACACACAAAAACCACAGTCTGAAAAAGGACATTCTGCTTGCTAACTTCGATTTACGAGGCGATCTTCACCAATAAGCCATAGTTGTTTTCTACATAGGTTCTGAAGACTTCTAAACTTTTTTGTTAGCATCATCACGTGTGTCCTGTATTCATGGACAGAAACCTAGCAATTGTCCGTTTTCGATAACAATCTTTCTATACAATGCTTTCAACGTATCGCAGCTCAGATCGTAGATATATCACATTTATGTAATTCACAGTTCTCTCACTGTACTGGTGAACCCAATAAGCCGCGCGGGATTAGCCGAGCTGTCTAAGGCGCTGCAGTCATGGACATCGCGGCTGATCACGACGGAGGTTCGAGTCCTCCCTCAGGCATGGGTGTGTGTGTTTGTCCTTAGGATAGTTTAGGTTAAGTAGCGTGTAGGCTTAGGGACTGATGACCTTAGCAGTTAAGTCCCATAAGATTTCACACACATTTGAACATTTTTGAACCCAATAAAATATAAACATTTGTGTCTCATTTCAAACTATCTTAATGAACTCCTTGAGATCTAGTACACAAGCACTGCAAACTTCTGGCTCGAAAAAAATAGCTGGCCCTTGTGGTCCAGCGGTTCTAGACGCTTCAGTCTGGAAACGTGCGACCGCTACGGTAGTTAGGTTTAAGTAGTTCTAAGTTCTAGGGCACTGATGACCTCAGATGTTAAGTCTATAGCGCTCAGAGCCATTTGAACCATTCGTAAACATATTATGGGGAGGAGTGTGCTTTAGAAATTCTGTGTGAATTATCAGTAACAAAAAACCGTAGGGTGACCGCGAATCTGGTTTTAACTGGTATACGGTGTTTCATATTTGTATTGGTCTTACGAATTGACCTTTCGATAGATTCAAATCCATTTTCTTTTGATATTCTGGTGAAATACTGGAAAAAGTACTCTGGTTGCCATTAAAATTGCTAGACCAAGAGGAAATGCAGATGATAAACGGGTATTCATTGGACAAAAATATTATACTAGAACTGACATGTGATTACATTTTCACGCAATTTAGATGCATAAATCCTGACACATAAGTACTCAGAACAACCACCTCTGGCCGTAATAATGGCCTTGCTACGCCTGGACATTGAGGCAAACAGAGATTGGATGACGTGTACAGGTACAGCAGCCGATGCACCTTCAACACGATACCACAGTTCATCAAGAGTAGTGACTGGCGTATTGTGACGAGCCAGTTGCTCGGCCAACATTGAACAGACATTTTCAATTGGTGAGAGATCTGGAGAATGTGCTGGCCAGGGCAGCAGTCGAACATTTTCTGTATCCAGAAAGGCCCGTACAAGACCTTCAACATGCGGTCGAGCATTGTCCTGCTGAAATGTAGGGTTTCAGAGGGAGCCAACTGCCGTCAATGCGAACAAGAGGTGACCGAGACGTGTAACCAATGGCACCCCATACTATCACGCCGGGTGATAAGCCAGTATGGCGATGACGATTTACAAGCATCCAATGTGCGATCACCGCGATGTCTCCAAAAACGGATGCGACCATCATGATGCTGTAAACAGAACCTGGATTCATCCGAAAAAATTACGTTTTGCCATTCGTGCACCAATGTTCGTCGTTGAGTACACTATCGCAGGGGCTCCTGTCTGTGATGCAGCGTCAAGAGTAACCGCAGCCGTGGTCTCCGAGCTGATAGTCCATGCTGCTGCAAACGTCGTCGAACTGTTCGTGCAGATGGTTGTTGTCTTGCATGTGTTGACTCAGGGATCGAGACGTGGCTGCAGGATCCGTTACAGCCATGCGGATAAGGTGTCTGTCATCTCGTCTGCTAGTGATACGAGGCCGTTGGGGTCCAGCACGGCGTTCCATATTACCATCCTGAACCCACCGATTCCATATTCTGCTAACAGTCATTGGATCTCGACCAACACGGGCATCAATGTCGCGATACCATTAACCGCAATCGTGATAGGCTACAATCCGACTTTTATCAAAGTCGGAAACGTGATGGTACGCATTTTTCCTCCTTACACGAGGCATCACAACAACGTTTCACCAGGCAACGCCGGTCAACTGCTGTTTGTGTATGAGAAATCGGTTGGAATCTTTCCTCATGTCAGCGCGTTGTAGGTGTCGACACCGGCGCCAACCTTGTGTGAATGCTCTGAAAAGCTAATCATCTGCATATCACAGCATCTTCTTCCTGTCGGTTAAATTTTGCATCTCTAGCACGTCATCTTCGTGGTGTAGCAATTGTAATGGCCAGTAGTGTAATTTTCGCCTGTAAACGTCCTTCATTTTATAAAGTAACTGTCAGTTGAAACCTAATAACATATGTATGCTGAAATAATACTAATTTTATGCTTATTACCAGTTACAACAGTAGTATTAGGGAATAATATGGTCATTATTATATAGCTTAATCCAGTGTGCTATTTAGTAAGCAGTGAATGGCCAGAATGTAGCTATACATACAAACAAATCGTGATTACGTTGTTTGTAACCTGATTCGTAACACATCATTTCGATAAAATGAGTGTAAATGTTGAACGGTGCAGCTTATTATTGCAATAACGAACGGAAGGAAAAACATAAAACAGTTACGAGGAAGGCCGGCGGGAGTGAGCGAGCGGTTCTAGGCGCTACAGGCCGGAACCGCGCGACCGCTACGGTCGCAGGTTCGAATCCTGCCTCGTGCATGGATGTGTATGATGTCCTTAGGTTAGTTACGTTTAAGTAGTTCTAAGTTCTAGGGGGCTGATGACCTCAGAAGTTAAGTCCCATAGTGCTCAGAGCCATCTGAGCCAATGGAGGACTGAAAAGCAGTGAGGACTAAGGTTCGCCAAGTGCAGCCGGAGCCCCCTCCAAGCGCAGCTGACAGAGGCCTGTGTGAAACCCGGCTGCGAGTTCTCCAGAGCTACTGGCTGTTCCGGAGCTGTTCGCGGCCCCCTCCGTGTAAACAACAGACTGACCGAGTCTGAGTCCGTCCGACTGCCGCCCCCACTGCGCACGTGCGGATCACGACTCCAGGAAGAGCGCGTCCTTGCTGAGTGTTTGACCTCAGCCCACAACCTCTTCCTCGTTTGCTTGTATTCCGATCAGTCTGCTGCAGTAAAAAAAATCGCCACTCTCTTCTCAGTTGCAGCCGAAGGTTTTGCCAATATTTGAACCATACATTTAGACTGGCCGTGAAAACCGTTGCGATAAGTGTGTCACACGCAAGTTGGGAGCAAAATAACTGATGATGGTCGAAGTAGAGAGGATATAAAATGTAGACTTGCAATGGCAAGGAAAGCGCTTCTGAACAAGAGAAATTTGTTAACATCGAGTATAGATTTAAGTGCCAGGAAGTCGTTTCTGAAAGTATTTGTATGGCCTGTAGCCATGTATGGAAGTGAAACATGGACGATAACTAGTTTGGACAAGAAGAGAATAGAAGCTTTCTAAATGTGGTGCTACAGAAGAATGCTGAAGATTAGATGGGTAGATCACATAACTAATGAGGAGGTATTGAATAGAATTGGGGAGGAGTTTATGGCACAACTTGACCAGAAGAAGGGATCGGTTGGTAGGACATATACTGAGGCATCAAGGGGTTACCAATTGAGTATTGGAGGGCAGCGTAGAGTGTAAAAACCGTAGAGGGAGACCAAGAGATGAATACACTAAGCAGATTCAGGAGGATGTAGGCTGCAGTACGTACTGGGAGATGAAGAAGCTTGCAAAGGATAGAGTAGCATGGAGAGCTGCACCAAACCAGTCTCAGGACTGAAGACAACGACCGCAACAACAACAACGTAAGTTGGTGTTGAAGAAGGTATCTGGTGAAGAAGGGCTTCAGATTCCCTTGGACATTTTATTTATTTACACGTCTAGTTCCGTTGGACCAAACTGAGGAGCAAATCTCCTCATGAAATTACAACATAAAAGTAATAGCAGATAAAATAAAATGTTTATGAACGCAAAAATTTTCAAGCCAAAATTTTAAGTAAACGCAATTAGCAGTGTAAAATAAGAATCAGCTTAATTTTTAAAGGAACCCCTCGAAAGAATAGAAGGAGTGACCCATGAGGAAACTCTTCAGTTTCGGTTTGATGGCATGAGGAAACTCTTCAGTTTCGGTTTGAAAGCGCGTGGATTGCTGCTAAAATTTTTGAATTCTTGTAATAGCTTATTAAAAATGGATACAGCAGTATATTGCATATCTTTCTGCACACCAGTTAAGGAAGTGCGGTCAAAATGCAGATTGGATTTCTGCCGAGTATTGACTGAGTGAAAGCTGCTTATTCTTGGGAATAAGCTGACATTGTTAAGAAGACACGACAGTAAATAATTTAAGAATACTGAGAGGCCAATGTCAAAATACCCAGGCCAGTGAGCAGAGGTCGACAAGAGATTCACGAAGTTACACCACTTATTTCTGAGCCAAAAATGTCCTTCTAGAATTGGAAGAATTATCCCAAAATATAATACCATACGACATAAGCGAATAAAATAATCAAAGTAGACTAATTTTCATGTCGAATGATCACTTACTTCAGATACCGTTCGAATAGTAAAAATGACAGCATTAAGTTTCTGAATAAGATCCTGAATGTGGACTTTCCACGACAGTTACTATCTATCTGAAAACCTAGAAATTGGAGCTGTTCAGTTTTACTAATCATATGCCCATTCTGTGAAATCAAAACCTTGTATTTTGATGAACTGTGTGTTAGTAACTGTAAAAACTGAGACTTACTGTGATTTAGCGTTAGTTTATTTTCTACAAGTCATGAACTTATGTACTGCACTATTTGAAACAGAGTCAATGTTGCACACAACATCCTTTACTACCAAGCTAGTGTCATCAGTAGATACAAATATTTTAGAATTAACCGTAATACAAGAGTGCATATCATTTATATAAGGAGCAGGAATGGCCCCAACACTGATCCCTGGGCACCCCCCACTCAGACCCCACATCACAGCCAATCTCAACACTGTGAATAATGACCTTTTGATGTCTGTTGTTGAAGTAAGAAGTGAACCAGTTGTGAGCTACTCTCCGTATTCCGTAATGATCCAACTTCTGGAAACCTTCCATGAAGCAAATACTCTTCTTCTTCACGCAATTAGGCCCAGAGGACCGCGCACCACCGCAGTTAGAGCTCTCCATCCGTCTATGTCTTTTGCTATCTGTCTCCAGTTTTCCGTGACTCCCAGCTGCAACAGGTCTTCTCTCACTCCATCGATCCACCTCTTTCTAGGTCTTCCCACTGGTCTGCTGCCTGACGGGATCCAGTCCATTGTGATTTTGGGCCATCTTGTTGCCTCCATTCTAACAACATGTCCAGCCCATTGCAGTCTTTTGCTTCTCATCACTCCCAAGATGTTAGGCTCCTTGTAAAGCTCTTCTAATTCAGTGTTATGGCGTGTTCTCCATTCTCTAGTAGTCTGATCTCTGACTGGTCCAAATATTTTCCTGAGGACTTTCCTTTCAAATGTTAGCAGTCGCTTAAGGTCTTGTTTTCGAGTGCTCCAGGTTTGAGAACCATAAAGTACTACTGGCATTATTAATGTCTTATACAACCGTAGCTTTAGTTGTTGCGAGACACTTCTACATTTTAATATAGGGTCTAGAGAGTGATAGTATCTGTTTCCCGCCTGCAGTCGTGCTTTTATCTCTGCTTCAGTTGATGTTACCTCTGTAAAAAATGATCCAAGGTATTTGAACTCTTTCACATGTTTATACCTGGTGTTGTTCACAAATAAATCTTGAGAGTTCTGGATCTTTCTTCCTATGGTCATATACTCTGTCTTTTCAGAGCTAATTTGTAGACCGATCCTAGCTGCCAATAACTCCAAGGTCTGGATACTTCTCTTCAGAACTTCTTGTGTGCATGCTCATAGTGCTATGTCGTCTGCATAGGCCAGATATGTAATGTGTTCATTACCAGTTTGAATGCCCTTGATGTTTTCTTTGTTGAAATCCCGCATTACCTTCTCAAGTGCCAGGTTGAAGAGGATAGGTGATAGCCCATCTCCTTGGCGTAATCCTGTTACAACTTGGAAGCTTTCTGTCATTTGATTGCCTATCTTAACCTTAAGTTTTGTGTCATTTAGGCATACCTCTACCAGTTTGACCAACTTTAGCAAATACTAATTAAAAAAAAAAGATAGCGCAGAAACTCGTATTGGGAAAGGGTGGAGAAGGAAATCGATCGTGTTCTTTTAAAGGAATTGTCCAGGCATTTGACTTCAGTGGACTCATAATTTCAAAGTGCATTACTCTTGGTCTATAACACAACGACGTGGTTTGACGGCAGCGCTGAACGCAATTATTTATCTTACATAATTTGTCTGGGAGGTAAACCAGTATTAGAGATTGTGTTTAGTTTTGTATGAAAGTTTAATTACTACAACAGTGTGTGTGCGAGATGAATTTTTTGGTACAGTTATCTAGGTAATATCCCTTAAACTGTGTCACGCTTCTATCAACATCGACAGAATTAAGTTATGCCTCATAGTCTTATTAACTGGAGTATATCGGAGAATATAACAAATTTGTTTCGCCTACTCATTATTTTCGTTGGCAATCAACATCAACAGTGATAGGTAGCATACTCTAAACTATAAAAAGTGAGGCGTAACATACGGGCGAAAATTATTATTATTTACGAAAAGAACGTAAATTAGTTACAAATTACGGTATGCACACACTTTATTCAACATGTAAACGTCACTACAGATATTCGGATTTAGGTTATGATACGTTCGATATGCCTGTTATCATTGGCAATGAAGTGGCGCAGACGAATAACGAAATTCTGCAAGACCAGCTGGAGTGTCGAAATAGCGATGCTGTTGATGACCTCCTGAATTGCTGTTTTCAGGTTAGCAATGGTTTTGGGGTTATTGCTCTAGACCTTGTCTTTAATATAGCACCACAAAAAGCTGTCGCATGTGTTTAGATCCGGAGAATATGGTGACCAGTCGAGGACCATGCCAGTGGCCTCTGGGTACCCCAGACCCACAATGCGTTCCCCAAAATGCTCCTTCTGGACATCAAAAACTCTCTTGCTTCGACGGGGCCGAGGTCCGTCTTGCATGAAACACACCTTGTAGCAGTCAGGGTAACTTTGAATAATGGGAATGAAATCATCTTTCAAAACTTTCGTGTACCGTTCGGTAGCCACCACACCGTCAAGCAATATCACACCGATTATTCCGCGTATGGACACTGCACAACACGCAGTCAGCCGATGACGGTGATGAGACTTGACGATCGCGAAATACGGATTCTCAGTCCCCCAAAGGCGCCAATTTTGCTTATTGGCGAACGCATGCAAATGAAAGTGGGCTTCACGCTAGACCAAAAGCGCATGCGCATAGTAATTCCCATCATGCCCCTCGGCCAACCCCACAGTTTGAACGTCCTAACGCAAAACGTTCAGAATTTGTGATGATTTTATTTCATATACACTCATGCTCATAAATTAAGGATAATTGCAGAATGTGTTGCCACACAACGTGGCACTACACAAAACTGGCGCTAATAGCGTAAGCAAATAGGGAACACACACGACGCAGACCTGTTAGTCCACGGTATTGATGATAAGTTGAGAAAACCATTCCGAATCACATGTGCTACAAAACGCCACTGTTTCCTGCGCATGTACTCCGACATCAATATGGAATATGATCACCATGCACACGTTCACAGGCCGCACAACGGGTTGGCATACTCTGGATCAGGTGGTCGAGCAGCTGTTGGGGTATAGCCTACCATTCTTGCACCAGTGCCTGTCGGAGGTCCTGAAGTGTCATAGGGGTTTGAATACGTGCAGCGATACGTCGACCGAGAGCTCCCAGATGTGCTCGATGAGGTTCAGGTCTGGAGAATAGGCAGGCCACTCCTTTCAACTGATATCTTCTATTTCAAGGTACTCTTCCATGATGGCAGCTCAGTGGGGTCGTGCGTTATCATCCATCAGGAGGGAGGTGGGACCCACTGCACCCCTGAAAAGACGGACATATTGGTGAAAAATGACGTCCCGATACACCTGACCTGTTACAGTTCCTCTGTCAAAGACATGCAGGTGTGTACGTGCACCAATCATAAACCCACCCCACACCATGAAACCACGACCTCCATACAGGTCCCTTTCAAGGTCATTAAAGGGCTGGTTCCTGGTTCACGCCAGATGAAAACCCAGCGAGAATCACTATTCAGACTATACCTGTACTATATAATAATGCCGTGTGACTAGGACCTCCCGTCGGGTAGACCGTTCGCCTGGTGCAAGTCTTTCGATTTGACGCCACTTCGGCGACTTGCGCGTCGATGGGGATGAAATGATGATGATTAGGACAACACAACACCCAGTCCCCGAGCGTAGAAAATCTCCGACCCAGCCGGGAATCGAACCCGGGCCCTTAGGATTGACGTTCCGTCGCGCTGACCACTCAGCTACCGGGAGCGGACTATACCTGGACTCGTCCGTGAACATAACCTGGGACCACTGTTCCAATGACCATGTACTGTGTTCTTGACACCAGGCTTTACGTGCTCTCCTGTGACCAGGAGTCAGTGGAATGTACCTTGTGGGTCTCCAGGCGAATAAACCATGTCTGTTCAGTCCTCTGTAGACTGTGTGTCTGGAGACAACTGTTCCCGTGGCTGCGGTAACATCTGCGGTAACATCCCGAGCAAGGCTACCTGCAGTACTCCGTGGTCGTCTGCGGGCGCTGATGGTGAGATATCGGTCTTCTTGTGTTGTTGTACACTGTGGACATCCTGTGGCGCCTGGACACGTTTCTTGTCTGCTGGAATCGTTGCCGTAATCTTGAGAGCACACTTTGTGGCACACGGTGAGCCCGTGCTACGACCTGCTGTGTTTGACCAGCCTCCAGTCGCCCTAATATTCTACCCCTCATAACGTCAACAATATGGGTTCTTTGAGCCATTTTCAACACACAGCCACCATTAGCACGTCTGAAAATGTCTGCACACTTACTCGCTGCACCGTACTCTGACATGCACCAACACACCTATGCATATTTGGACTGCTGCCAGCGCCACCGTGGACGAACGCAAGTCAAATGCACCGCATGGTCCTACCCCGAGGTGATTTAAACCAGCAAACCGCCCACCAGAGCGTTGTTTCACTATGTATCAGCATTATCCTTAATTTATGAGCGTGAGTGTGGTTCAGTAATTGTCATCCTGTGTGATTCTGTACATGTTGAGAGGAGCCTGGCACGGTATGTATGATATTAGACAGCATGATGTCTCATATATCTGTAGCGAAAGGTAAACGAGCAAAATTAATCTCGTGAACAAATTGTTCTAGAAACTAAAATTTCATACATAAAGAATACTGCTTTATTTGAACATATTGAGTGTTGGCATAAAACAGCAACGTTTTAACTGTTATAGATCAAGTGAAATCCAGTCCGAAAGTGTGGAATCGAAATGCTACCGTTTCACGTCTGGGTCGCCTTTGAGCAATTAAGCCACGAGAACCTTAATATGGACGATCGGACAGCGATTTGAATCGCATTTTACCTAACACGAGGTGATCGTCTGGATAGATGTCTGCCTATTACACATTACGACCCTCTTCAACAGTCAGCAGTCTCTGTCAGTCAATAATCGAGGTCGGCCTGTACGCTTTTGTGCTGTACATGTTCCTTCAAGTTTCCACTTCACTGTCACATTGAAAACAGTGGACGTAGGGATATTTAGGAGTGTGGAAATATCGCGTACAGACGTATGACCCAATCACCTGGTTCAAATGGGTCTGAGCAAAATGGTTCAGATGGCTCTGAGCACTATGGGACTTAACATCTGAGATCATCAGTTCCCTAGAACTGAGAACTACTTAAACCTAACTAACCTAAGGACATCACACGCATCCACGCCCGAGGCAGGATTGGAACCTGCGACCGTAGTGGTCGCGCGGTTCCAGACTGAAGCGGCTAGAACCGCGCGGCCACACCAGCCGGCCCCAATCTCCTGACCACGTTCGAAGTCCGTGAGTTCCGCGGAGCGCCCCATTCTGCTCTCTCACGATGTCTAATGACTACTGAGGTCGGTGATATGGAGTACCTGGCAGTATGTGGCAGCACAATGCACCTAATATGAAAAACGTATGTTTTATGGGTGTCCGGATACTTTTGATCACATGGTGTGTATTCTGTACTACGCTACAGCAGTTCTCTCTATGTATGGTCCAAGTTCCATCGAGCTATGTTTCTTGGCAGAGCCACGTCATCCGAAAGTTACTTTTGTCCTTAAGTCTTGCACGTCAATTTTTTGCTTAACACCGGTCGGAAATCATCTGCCTTTGAAAGACTACTTTTTCGAGACTCTTTTTGTCTTTCATTGTGTTGCACGGTTTTAGGAAATTGCTGTTCGGGCTTTGACTTTCAAATCCTATAGGTGTGAAGATTATATACTTGGTCACAGTATTCAAGTATCGCGTGCGAACTCTGCGACCTGATGATATGTTTGTTATAGGTGAACAGCTAAAAATGTCAGAATCGTTCCGAGAACTATCAGCTGCCTACGTCAGAGAGTGGGGGCGAGGCGTCTTTATGTAAGATAATACTTGATAACCCGTTGCCATCCCGTTACTTATGTATGCCACTCTTACATTAGATAATAAAGGAAATGGAATTTGTCTATGGTATGAAAACAAACTTAGTTTGTTTGCACGTTTTTAACCGAGTGCTGAAGATGTCACAGTCCCAGAGTTTGGTTGACATTGCTCAAATTATCCCAGACCTATGCTTGTCTCGTCGCCTCTTCCTACTGTCAGTCCCTCTTGTGGAGTTTGTATGTCTACACGACTGTCACCAAACAGACCAGAAATCCACAAAATTACGGATTCAGAACTAATGTAGTTCGTTTTCGGTAATTTTTAAACGTTGCCCTCTCCAGGAAACTGCATCTTCCTCTCCCTCCCTCTGCCTCTTCCCTCTTTCGAACGTCCACAGATGATACGAATGTCGTAATCCAACAGTATATTTTTCCAGATAGCAATTCATACGTACATGTACAGAATTAGGCTGAAATTTCTACAGGTGTACAAACTTATACTTGTCAGTCTCGTGGTGTTCAGTCTAAGACTGGTTTGATGTGCCTGTGCACGTTAGTCAATCCTGTGCCAGCCTCTTCATCTTTGCGCGATTTCAACGGCTTACATCCTTTTGGACCAGATTACTCTCCGGTATAGAATTTTTGCCCCCAACATTTCCTCCTTATCGAACTCACAATTAGTTTGTGTCTTAGGATACGATATGAATCGATCCCTGCTTTTAGTCAAGATACGTCATAAATTTCTTTTTTCTCAGTTCGATTCAGCATCCCCTCGTCAGTTACGTGATCCAGCCAAGAATCACTTTCTTGCTAATGGCACCCTGCTTTTTACATCCTCTTTACTTCAACCTTCGTCACTTATTTTGCTGTCCAAATAGCAAAATTTTTCTACTTCTTTTATATCTATATGGAAACTCTGCATATCACATTTAAGTGCCTGGCGGAGGGTTCATCGAACCACCTTCACAATTCTCTGTTATTCCAATCTCGTATAGCGCGTGGACAGAATGAACACCTATATCTTTCCGTGCGAGCTTTGATTTCCCTTATTTGATCGTGGTGATCGATCCTCCCTATGTAGGTCGGTGTCAACAAAATATTTTCGCATTCGGAGGAGAAAGCTGGTGATTGGAATTTAATGAGAAGATTCTGTCGCAACGAAAAACGTCATTCTTTTAATGATGTCCACCCCAAATCCTGTATCATTTTTGTGACACTACCTCCCATTTTTCGCAATAATTCAAAACGGGCTGCCCTTCTTTGAACTTTTTCGATGTTCTCTGTCAGTCCTATCAGGTAAGGAACCCACACCGCACAGCAGTATTCTAAAAGAGGACGGACAAGCGTAGTGTAGACAGTCTCCTTAGAAGGTCTGTTACATTTTCTAAGTATCCTGCCAATAAAACGCAGTCTTTGGTTAGCCTTCCCCACAACATTTTCTACGTGTTCTTTCCAATTTAAGTTGTTCGTGGTTGTAATACCTAGGTATTTAGTTGAATTTACGGCTTTTAGATTAGAATGATTTATCGTGTAACCGAAGTTTAACGAGTTCCTTCTAGCACTCATCTGGATGACCTCACACGTTTCGTTCTTCAGGGTCAACTCCACTTTTCGCACCATTCAGATATCTTTTCTAAATCGTTTTGCAGTTTGTTTTGATCTTATGATTACTTTATTAGTCGATAAACAACAGCGTCATCTGCAAACAACCGAAGACGACTGCTCAGATTGTCTCCAAAATCGTTTATATAGATGAGGAACAGCAAAGGGTCTACAACACTACCTTGGGGAACGCCAGAAATCACCTCTGTTTTACTCGATGACTTTCCGTCAGTTACTACGAACTGTGACCTCTCTCATAGGAAATCACAAATCCAATCACATAACTGAGACGATATTCCACAAGCACGCTTGTGGAATTCCACGAGCCGCCTGTGTGGTACCTTGGTACCGTGTTTTAGTGTATCATGTTCCTAATCTAAATCCTTCAGCATTTCCTGATTTAAATCGGCTCCATTCCATTACTGTTGATTTACTTTTCTTGATATTCATCTTATAACGTCTTTTGAATAAATTGTCTATTCCGTTAATCTGATCTTAGAAGACGTTTAGCGTCTCTGACAAAATTTCTGTCATCGGCAAACTTCTCCTTGGTCTGCTTCTCAGCTTGGTTGTATACAGACGGAATAACACCAGGGTAGGGTACAGCGTCGCTCCTCACAACTGCAGTACGATTGCTGCTTGTAGAAGGTACCGAGTCATGTTTGAATGAAATGTCGTTGAAATGTCTTTAGGCGTTCCAGAACAGTGCTGGATGGCTTCGCACGTGGACCTGTTGTACGTCTACGCTGCCGCAGATCAGCAACTAGGTCTCCACTTGCCGGGAGTAACGCTCCGTATACAAAATACACTCATTTTATTTTGGCTGCATCCCGCCAGTGACGTCATCTACTGGCGAATTGCGTGGCTGACTCTTATTGTGGGCTGCGAGCCGTCTTCAGTCACGGAAAAAGTGAAGTTGGGAGGCCGCATGCTAAGCGGTTTCGTACGATTGGCGGCAGCCCTGCAGCAATAAAAGCACGTACGGGGCGAACAAACAGCCAGTGGGACTCACAGATACACAGCATACGCTAGCCACCAACGTGAGAAGTGAACCCCGGATACCGGAGTACGTGTGGGTCATGTGGGCATCTTCGGCTGTGGTGTCCAATCGAACCAAAGGGGCAGGCAGACGTATGTCCAAGACGAGATAAGAAGTGAGGAGCACGCCGACATACTGTCTGACTGTACGGTGTCCTCGTCAAGTCGAATCAAACGATGAGGTATCCGGAGGTATGCTACTGGAGTCCATCTTTAGTGAATCCGATACCTGTAGTAACAAGCCCACGTGTTTTACCTGGGAATATTCGTCAGAAATGTGAGATATCCATTGCCGAAAGCAGTCGTCATAAATGTAAAACTATGCACTTCATAAAACGCTATGATCACAGTATCAACAACTGGAATTAGTCGACTCATACAAATACCTGGGTGTGCCATTTACACTACTGGTCATTAAAATTGCTACACCAAGAAGAAATGCAAATGATAAACGGGTATTCATTGGACAAATATATTATACTACATCTGACATGTGATTACTATTTCACACAATTTGGGTGCATAGATCCTAAAAAATCAGTACCCAGAACAACCACCTCTGGCTGCAATAACGGCCTTGATACGCCTGGACATTGAGTCAAACAGAGCTTGGATGGCGTGTACAGGTACAGCTGCCATGCAGCTTCAACACGATACCACAGTTCATCAAGAGTAGTGACTGGCGTATTGTGATGAGCCAGTTGCTCGGCCACCATTGACCAGACATTTTCAATTGGTGAGAGATCTGGAGAATGTGCTGGCCAGGGCAGCAGTCGAACATTTTCTGTATCCAGAAAGGCCCGTACAAGACCTTCAACATGCGGTCGTGCAGTGTCCTGCTGAAATGTAGGGTTTCACAGGGATCGAATGAAGGGTAGAGCCACGGGTCGTAACACATCTGAAATGTAACGTACAACTGTTGAAAGTGCCGTCAATGCGAACACGAGGTGACCGAGACGTGTAACCAATGGCACCCCATACTATCACGCCGGGTGATATGCCAGTATGGCGATGACGAATACACTCTTCCAATGTGCGTTCACCGCTATGACGCCAAACACAGATGCGACCATCATGACGCTGTAAACAGAAGCTGGATTCATCCGAAAAAATGTCGTTTTGCCATTCGTGCACCCAGGTTCGTCGTTGAGTACACCATCGCAGGCGTTCCTGTCTGTGATGGAGCGTCAAGGGTAACCGCATCCATCTTCTCCGAGCTGATAGTCCATGCTGCTGCAAACGTCGTCGAACTGTTCGTGCAGATGGTTGTTGTCTTGCAAACGTCCCCAGTGTTGAATCAGGGATCGAGACGTGGCTGCACGATCCGTTACAACCATGTGGATAAGATGCCTGTCATCTCGACTGCTAGTGATACGAGGCCAATGGTATCCAGCACGGCGTTCCGTATTACCCTCCTGAACCCAGCGATTCGATGTTGAGCTAACAGTCATTGGAACTCGACCAAAACGAGCAGCAATGTCGCGATACGATAAACCGTAATCGCGATAGGCTACAATCCGACCTTTATCAAAGTCGGAAACGTGATGGTATGAGAAATCGGCTGGAAACTTTCCTCATGTCAGCACGTTGTAGGTGTCGCCACCAGCGCCAACCTTGTGTGAATGCTCTGAAAAGCTAATTATTTCCATATCACAGCACCTTCGTGGTGTAGCAATTTTAATGGCCAGGCCGGCCGGAGTGGCCGTGCTTTTCTAGGCGCTTCAGTCTGGAACCACGTGACCGCTACAGTCGCAGGTTCGAATCCTGCCTCGGGCATGGATGTATGTGATGTCCTTAGGTTAGTTAGGTTTAAGTAGTTCTAAGTTCTATGGGACTGATGACCACAGCAGTTAAGTCCCACAGTGCTCAGAGCCATTTGAACCATTTTTTAATGGCCAGTAGTGTACATATAAATAAGTCGTGTGACCTTTCCTAGAATACTTGATGTTTGGGACACATACCAAATAGAACTAACATGAGATATTCAGCGTATATAAGGTAGGGTAACAATAACTATCACAGATTCGTTTGACCCACTGGAAAGCGCCACGGAAATGATGAAGAACGTGAAATGGAAGTCGCCTCAAGAGAGATGCCAGCACTCCCCGCCATATGTAGATACAAAATTTCAAAGAAACATTATTAGGTGAGGAATTTAGTTGTGTACTACAGCCACCACCGTATCGATCCAGTACGGAAGGCGATGAAAAGATTAGACTAATAACGGCGGCCAGAGATGCATTTTTGTTATTCTTATTGCGGTTCGTAAGTGAATGTAGTGGGAAGAATTCCAATATATGATTAAGCAAACTGGTTACAAATTGATATCCATGCAGGTACAGAACGAATTTGAAAAATTGTGAACTTTGGCGGCATATGGATGAATGTGTGACACTGCAGCGCAGTTTCACCGAGCAACGGGCACGAATGGTGTGCAGGGGGTATGTCGATACTAGGGCGTAACCAGTTGTATAGTAACTATGCATCGCAGGCGGGCACATGAACAGTATACGCATATGTCAGCGTCTGAGAGAGGACGTGTGGTTGCACTCAAGGAAACCAGTTGGAGTACTCAGCGAATTACTTGATATTTGAATAGGATCGGCTACACTACCACGACTCACGACCCGCCCTCACAGCTTTATTTCCGCCAGTATCTCATGTCCCATCTTCCAAACTTCACAGAAATCCTCCTGAATAATTTGTAGGATTAGCACACCTGGAAGAAGGGATACTGCGGAAGTAGCGCTGTAATGACAGTTTCTGAGTCGTACTCGGATAGCCCCGTTGGATGCCGGCACGGTAGCTCAGCGTGTTCGGTCAGAGGGTTAGCTGCCCTCTGTAATTAAAAAACTGAGTTAATGGATCAACGATGAACTTGAAGAAGCGTCATGGGACGTCCACCCCGAACAAATAGAACAAACAGTAACGGAAAAAATAAGAATGGTGGGGCACTTGCCAGAGAAAGGTGAAGGTTCCGGGTTCGAGTCCCGGTCTGGCACACTTTTTAAATCTCCCAGGAAGCCTCATAACAGCGCATAATACGCTGCAGAGTGAACATTTCATTCTGGATAGCAAAAATTATATGCATTATTAAGACAATTACAAGACATTTTTGTACGTGCCTTTTAACAGATGATTTCTAACAGGAAGTATTCCACCACACAGTTCTAGTGAAAGAACTTGGAGAACCCGTAAAAACGCGTTTATTTTACTAGAGAACTTCTTAAGAAGTGTACATCTTTACCTAGCCATAACTTAACTGATCGTGTGGTGAGCCCGTGCAGGAATTGTATCTCATTATGCGCTGATACAACTTTGTGAGAATTACATGTTGCTAAGCGCTTGTACAGGATGTTTATTATTGTTTTCAACCAAAAATGTTCCTCCTATTCGTATTACGCATCAGCAGTGGTTTTTATGTTTCACAGTGCCTACAAGAGCACAAAAATAATAGGAAACATAAATACCAATGATTATTCCTGACGCGAATAGATGAAACAACTTAAACAAGTTTGGTTGATAACAGTAATAAAGATTCAGTTGCAAAAGGCAGATAATATTTTTTGTCTATACAGTAAAAAATTTTACCTGCTAATTGCCTAACAGTAAAATGAAAAGTTCTTTCTTATATTGTAACTCGTTTGATTTAACGTGTAGAATGAGGAAGAGGGTAAACAATGTTTGAGCATTTTGTTGCGTATTTACTTCTACGGAACTGCTTTTATCAAATTCATAAAGGGTTCAAATGGCTCTGAGCGCTATGGGACTTAACATCTGAGGTCATCAGTCCCCTAGAACTTAGAACTACTTAAACGTAACTAACCTAAGGAAATCAGACACATCCATGCCCGAGGCAGGATTCGAACCTGCGACCGTAGCGGTCACGCGGTTCCGGACTGAAGCGCCTAGAACCGCTCGGCCACGCCGACCGGCCTGCTTTTATCCTTATCTACAGAGGCGTAAGTGGTTACATATCAGTAATTGGTAGTAATTACGTCAGAAAGATCTATTACCTCATTGTCCACTACATATTTGGCGAGATTGCCTTATAGAGGGAATAACTTCAGAGATAAAAATCCTCTTTCATGCTTTGCTTATTTTGTGTCTGTATGTTGTCCCGTAATTTAGTTATTTAGATTTGGAAAGTGAAAGCTGTGGTGTCACCTCCAGACACCACACTTGCTAGGTGGTAGCCTTTAAATCGGCCGCGACCGGTAGTATACGTCGGACCCGCGTGTCGCCACTGTCAGTGATTGCAGACCGAGCGCCGCCACACGGCAGGTCTACAGAGACGTTCTAGCACTCGCCCCAGTTGTACAGCAGACTTTGCTAGCGATGCTACACTTACAAATACGCTCTCATTTGCCGAGACGATAGTTAGCATAGCCTTCAGCTACGTCATTTGCTACGACCTAGCAAGGCGCCATTACCAGTTATATTGAGATTATATTAATGTATCAACAAGAGCGATGTTCTCCAATTATGGATTAAAGTTAAGTATTCCAAGATCTTCGTACTTTATTTGCAATTCTCAATACATTGTCCTGTTCCAGACCTCACGCCAGTCTGCGTGAGCTAAACGCGTGCCTTTCGGTTACCTCCGAGTGGCTTGGCTGTCTTGCCAAGTCACTACAAAAGCAAAACCTCTTTTGTATAGACGTGCGATTTTTGACGAGTTTAGCTATGTCATGATATCAAAGTAACGTTTGTAAACCTAGTTAAAAAGCTACAAAACTGATCTTGTAGATACCCGTATTGAGAGCTCCAACCTAAAGGCATACTACTCAACCACGGTATTACTGAACTTGGCCATTGTCGGAAACACGCTGTGACGTTACAAGTGCAGTGATGACTAAGGAAAAACGCACAGCGCTATCAATGCTTTTAGGCTAGTTATGCATATACTCGTACGGTCAACCTCGAACGGGATAACTCACGTTAAGCCACCGAAGAGCCCTAACTCACAGGCGCATTAGTATTGTGGTCGACTAATGCAGCGTCGTTAAGTGTCGGCAAACAGTTATTATGTTTCTCCTCTTTAGCAGAACGATTTGACTGATTGCTCGGCGTGTCATTGAGGCTGTGACGTCATACGGCACGGTTTGACGTCGTGCTTTGGTCCTTAGGGCATAGGTTAATATAGACCGGGCTATCCCTTATGTGTGATGTCTTCAGGTTTTAAATCAACATCTAAGCAACTTGACAGAGGGCAGAAAGCCGAGGTTCTGTCAACATTCACTGTGCGAAATGGGGCCAACAGTTACAGTTTTTTCTCACTTGTAACTGAAATCGAGCAACGATTTTAAGAGGTTAAGAACTCGTTGTATTAGTATTACATGTACACATGTAATAGTATTAGAAAATAGTACAGTTAATCTAATTTCTCCGAAACTGCCAATATTAATGCGATAGTTATTGTTTATACGTTTGGCCAGAGAAATCTGTAACAAACAGGTTGAAACATTGTACTGACAGTTATTCGTTTCTACAAACGACAAAATAACCGTTCTTCAGTCAGTTCCTGTTCTTGGTGCACTGTAAGTTCATTTAGTTCACGTTTCCACGCGAGGAGAAGATGAAATATCCGATTGGAGGGAGGCACTTAGTCTTCTGACGACTCCTCAAGAATAAGTATGAAATGTTTTATTAGCTTTTATAACAAATGAGATCCATTTATATGCATAACGTCCCGCTTTTGCTTCATCCGGTAGAGATATTGAAACAATATCGATATAAGAAACATGATACATTAGGAAAGGCTTGGATATAGAAAAAAGCCTTGTAGTGAGTTAAATATTAACAGTCATAGCAAAATCTTCGTCATTCATCGAGTTTTAGATCTGAAGAGTAACATACATCCTAACTTTCAACACATGGAAATGTCTCTAAAAGTATTTTGAAATATGTTTGCTGCACGGTTTTGTATAGTCGTTTGGTTTACAAAGCAAGGGTCCAAACATTCCTTCGTACTTCATCAATGCTAATAATTTCGCGAAGACGGAAAATGAAGTATTGAATTTGAACAGCAAACAGAAAAATAGAAATATCTTGCAACTGATATTTCAAGAACTTACAAACGTAATTCAACTGGCAATATTTAGACATAATAAATACTTTCAAATACAGGCCAGTTCAAAAATGGTTCAAATGGCTCTGAGAACTATGGGACTTAACTTCTGAGGTCATCAGTCCCCCAGAACTTAGAACTACTTAAACCTAACTAACCTAAGGACATCACGCACATCCATGCCCGAGGCAGGATTCGAACCTGCTACTGTAGCGGTCGCGCGGTTCCAGACTGTAGCGCCTAGAACCGCTCTGCCACCTCGGCCGGTTACAGGTCGGTCTCACTTACTTGTTAACGTTATCACGCTCTAGTTTCAGCGTGTAAATTCACTGACCTAACCTCGAAAATTTGTGTCCGCAATTTTTATACATATTTTTAAAACATATTTAGTTGCGGAGCAAAGTATCGCTTCCTTCCTCATATCTTTCGGAGCAAATAAACGTTGCACAAGATTCCACCAACTTTCGCTGGAAATACTACAATCAAGATGAAGATACCAGAATGAATTTTTCACACAACAGCAGAGTGTGCGCTGAGACAAAACTCCCTGGCGCATTGAAACTTTGTGCCCGACAGAGACTCGACCTTTGCCTTCAACGGGAGTTGGTAAAACACTTTTTTGTCCTTTTTTTTAGGTGGAATGGAAGGGTTAAATAGGTACTGGAGAATTCTCATTTATTTATTAACAAAGAATAAATCTGTCTTTTCCATACATGTCTCGGTCACCAAGATTCTAAGAGAAGAAGCAATAGTATTACATCTGCTTGTGGATGTACCAAATTGATCTCCTGCCACGAATGATCCATCTGCGAGGTGGCTCGTGGAAGATCCCCCGCAAGAAGTTCCAAATGTATTGGCTGTATTTAGGATTCTTCACAACAGCGCAATGACGATCGTTTAAAACCAACTGAATTACTCAAGGACGAATCGAGACCGATCCTCACAGCTACAGTCCCGAGTTCGAGTATAGGTCCGGCACACAGTTTTAATCTGCCTAGAAGTTTTAAGATAATGGATGCTGCCTCTGGGCAGTTGATTGGGCAACGGCACCACGCACGTTGTATGTCTAAGTGGAGCTCCCCACGCTGTTCCGCTGGAAGTGCACTACTGGCCGTTAAATTTAATCGACGGGAAGAACATGCAGTGACGTACAAATGATTAGCTTCTCAGAGCATTCACACAACGTTGGCGCCGCTGTTGACACCTACAACGTACTTAAATGAGGAAAGATTCCAACCGATTTCTCATACACAAACAGCAGTTGACCGGCGTTGCCTGGTGAAACGTTGTTGTGATGCCTCGTGTAAGGAGAACAAATGCGTACCATCATGTTTCCGACTTTGAAAAAGGTCATATTGTAGCCTATGACGATTGCGGTTTACCGTATCGCGACATTGCTGCTCGCGTTGGTCGAGATCCAATGACTGCTAGCAGAATATGGAATCGGTGGGTTCAGGACAGTAATTCGGAATGCCGTGCTGGATCCCAACGTCCTCGTATCACTAGCAGTCGAGATGACAGGCATCTTATTCGCAAGGCTGTAACGTATCATGCAGCCACGTCTCGATCCCTGAGTCAACACATGGGGACGTTTGCAAGAAAACAACCATCTGCACGAACAGTTCGACGACGTTTGCAGCAGCATGGGCTATCAGCTCGGAGACCAAGGCTCCGGTTAGCCTTGACGCTGAATCACAGACAGGAGCGCCTGCGATGTTGCACTCAACGACGAACCTGGGTGCACGAATGGCAAAACGACATTTTTTCGGATGAATCCAGGTTCTGTTCACAGCATCATGATGGTCGCATCCGTGTTTGGCGACATCGCGTTGAACGCACATTGGAAGCGTGTATTCGTCATCGCCATATTGTCGTATCATACGACGTGATGGTATGGGGTGCCATTAGTTACACGTCTCGGTCACCTCTTGTTCGCATTGACGGCACTCTGAACAGTGGACGTTACATTTCAGATGTGTTACGACCCGTGGCTCTACCCTTCATTCGATCCCTGCGAAACCCTGCATTCCAGCAGGATAATGCACGACCGCATGTTGCAGGTCCTGTACGGGCCTTTCTGGATACAGAAAATGTTCGACTGCTGCCCTGGCCAGCACATTCTCCAGATCTCTCACCTATTGAAAACGTCTGGTCAATGGTGGCCGAGCAACTGGCTCGTCACAATACGGCAGTCACTAGTCTTGATGAACTGTGGTATCGTGTTGAAGCTTCATGGCCAGCTGTACCTGTACACGCCATCCAAGCTCTGTTTGACTCAATGTCAAGGCGTATCAAGGCCGTTATTACGGCCAGAGGTGGTTTTTCTGGGTACTGATTTCTCAGGACCTATGCACCCAAATTACGTATGTAATCGCATGTCAGTTCTAGTATAATATATTTGTCTAATGAATACCCATTTATCATCTGCATTTCCTCTTGGTGTAGCAGTTTTAATGGCCAGTAGTGTAAATAAGTGCTCCGCGAAAAACTAACTACCAGGGCTTTTTTCTCTCGACATTTTGACGAAACTAATTACTGTTTTAGATCTTTATGAGATAACTGTATTAGTTATGATTAGAAACTGAAGTAACCACTGAATAATACAAGAATTTCTCATTTTTAAAAATTTCTTCTCCTTCAAAATAAACAACGTATTCCATCACAGTAGCAGCATTCTCAGAGTGTTCCGTCAGAGGGATAGTTTGGGAACCCAGGTCCATGGCGGCATCCCTCCGCCTACGCGCGCTGCCGCCTGTTTGCCGCCCGCGTCGCGTCGTCGCGCAGCCGGCCGCAGCGCCAGAGACCTCGGCCCAGCTGTCACCGGCGGCGCCTCTGGTGCAGTGGCGCCCGATAAGGCGCGCTATCACGCCGTCAGCTGACGGGCAGGATAAGGATAAGAGACGCCCACGCGCCCTGCGCCACAGCTGACGATGCTCTCGGTGTGCGGACATTTGCCACGCCGGACATTTGCCACGATTTTACCTGCTCCGAAGGGTTGGGTCCCTTGTCTCCCCCTCCTCCTCCTCCACACCCGCCGCCCGACACGCAGTAAAGGTGCTTACTGAGCCTTTCCCCTGGTTTTCTTAACCCTAGGACGCCTAAGGGGGGGGGGGGGGGGGGTTCGTCGAACCCCACAATTTTTTAAGTCCCCTGCTTTTGCCCAAGTAACTTTCACACTACATATTCCCTTTGAGTTATTGTTTGTTGGCTATTTTATGAAACGTTAGTGTCAATATGTTTTATAGAAAATTCCTGCTTTGAAAAAAAAAAAAAACTTATTATGAGTCCAACAACCCCCCCACCCCCTTAGGTTTCCATACTATAGAAAATTTCCCTTAGTAGGATTCCGTATTTCTCATCTCTACAACAATGCAAGTTAGTTTCTTGTTGGTTGGTATTCTTGATATTCACAACAATCTGTTTACTTTCAGAGGAAGTGATTGTTGATCTCAGTCAGCTGTTATTTATCTTGTAAACTTGCAGTGAGTTAGTGCAGTTCTCAACACATAGGCCTCCAGTAACTTTGGTGTCCTACACAGCAAAAACGAAACCAACTACAAACTTACTGATGTTGTCAACAATGCACCAAGATAAAGGCACTGTTGGGGGAGACAAGAATAAAACCGAGATAAATGCACTAAAGGTGGAATTGATACCATTGATCAAATAGTGCATATGTACACCTGCAAGAGCGGAACAAAGAGATGGCCTCTATCTGTATTTTACTCTCTCATCGACATTTGTGCTATCAATGCAACCACCATATCCATCCAGCAACATCCAAGATGGAATGAAAAGAAACACAACAAACGGAAACTTTACCTTCTGCAAGCTGGGATGGAACTACTGAAATTGTGGGTAGAAGAAGGAAGTACCAATGCAAGAGGGTTATCTAACCAAATTGTTCAATCAATGGAGACTATTCTACAAAAGAAAATCAAAGAAGTGACAACAGAAGCACGTCAGCCTCCTGCAGGGAAAGGTCGGTGCTGTATTTGTGTAAGAAAAGCTAAAACAAAGAAGCAGAAGTACAGCAATCCAAGTAAACCAAAACAGTCTTGTGTGTAACACACATTCAGAAAAAATTGTGAAGTGTGTCTCTTGCCTTGAAATTGAGGACTCGAAGTATATGAACACATCTGCATTTTGTATTGTAATATGTCAATTTTTTATTCACTCACTCCAATACTTATAACAATTAACAACATTTATAAACCGATGCCTCAGTTAAAACAAAACACACAAACCATTTTGAAAGTTGTAATTTTTCGTCAGTAAACTTATTTAATACCTGTGGGCTGGCCGAACCCCCCCCCCCCCCCCCCCCTTAGGCATCCAAGTTAGAAAAAAAGGCTTGGGCGTCCTAGGGTTAACATAGGACCAGAATCTCTTTGGATTTTCCGTCACATTTCTAGAGAGAGCTTCGTTGTGTAAACTGTTAAATGCATCTCGCATTGAAATCCGCACCAAATTTCGAGCCACATTAAAACTTCGTCAAAGATCCTGCAGCAGCTTTCTGTCGTGTTTTGTGTACCACGGGGGATCAATTCTGTCTGATATTAATTTATTTGGTATGAATGTCTCGAGTGCTGTTGATACTATTTCTTTGAACTTAAGCCATGTATGGTCTTCACTTACATAGTTCGGAAGCATTGGAGACTGTCTCTTAGGAAGAGGTCAACCGAATTTTTAGTTGCTTTTATAAATATCTATATTTCGCGCTTAGTTTTGGCGAATTTCTTTGTTACGGAATTGACCTTCGCTACGACTGTGTGTTCACTAATTCCTGTACCCGTCGTGATGCTCAGGATTATTTGTGGCTAAGCGGTCAAGTGTGTTTTCGTAACCATTTACAATTTGAATAGCCTCGTGAACTAATTGTTCAAATAATTTTATAAAAAGTATTTAGAACAATTATGGAACTTGTTTTCTATCTACAATAGGGTCTGAAAATGTATTTTTGTCAACATACGGAAGGTAGACTGAAGTCACAGCCAACCATAATTGTATGACTAGGGAACCTATTTGCGATGAGACTCGAGTTTTCTTTGAAATGTTCAGCAACTGTTTCATCTGAGACCGGGGGTCGGTAAAAGGAGCAAGTTATTAATTTATCCTGGTTGTCGAATATAACCTCTGTCCATACCAAGTCACAGGAACTACCTGCTTCAATGTCGCTTGTGAGCTGTAACACACATTACATTATTTTTCCATAAGTTGTGCTTCTTGTTTCTGTTGTAGTGGAGATCATTACAATTACGGCTTGTCCCTCCAAAACCTAGGATGATTTCTCTGTGACCCTGTAAATATCAGAGCTAAACAATCTAGAACAACAATGTACGTTACAAGCATAGCATTCTGTATTACTTCATTTCCTTATTTGTAACATTTTAAAATTGTACGTCGAGTTTAGATGACATGTCAATCATGGATGTTCTTATCTCAACCATGTTTTGAACATTGTCCCGCTACACGTCATTGACTAATGTTTCGCCGCAAGGGATATCGGATTTTAGAGAGTAAATTAACATGGAGTATGTCGTTCTTCTTTTCAAACATTCACATACCCATTTCTTCTTTCCTTATTGTCTTTTGGGCATGCAGTTGTACTAATTAAAGTAGGCACAAATGCAATGATCAAAAAGAAATGATTAACGTACGTTCGCATTCTCTTTACAGCATTTCTTTCTTGTTGCTCCCATTGCGATGGACTGTTTCTATCGCAATCAGTAAGCGTGAAAGGAAGCTACCGTACAGACAGAGGGATCTATATTTGTACTTGGCAGAACTAATTACATACTGACATAATCGTCGGAATTGCTTTCGTTTCCCAGGAGATATAAATATTTCGATTTCGGAAAAGAAGCTCTGTATTTGGCCAAGATGTCGAAGAAGAAGGTCTCTTACATACTGGTTCTATCGAGTAAGATGTGGAGACGGCGGTTTGAAAGCGGACAGAAGAAGTACGAGGAAGGGCGTCCCTTACCTGAGGGATAACTACCTGGCGAAGGGGCAAGTGTGGCAAATATCCGGCGTGGCAGATGTCCGGCATTCGATGCTCTCTGCCAGCCTCGACAACAGGTGCGCAAGCCGCGCGGTTGACGACCACACACGCAGCACTGGTTTCTTTTTACAAGAAAGGCGCCGGTGTTGCATTCCTTTTCCTCAACCTTGCCGATCGAGAAGGCCCACTATGATGGATCTGGAATTATCTACTTCAAAGAGAATGTCCCGTGTGGTATTGTTCACTTAGAGAACGCAGATGTTTGTCAGTCCCCTAATCCGAAGGTTTCCTTTTTCCTCCGTGAACAATTTAGACATAGTGCTCAGCCCAGGTGGCACGTTTGTCAAATGGCTCTGAGCACTGTGGGACTTAACTTCTAAGGTCAACAGTCTCCCTAGAACTTAGAACTACTTAAACCTAACTAATCTAAGGACATCACACACACATCCATGCCCGAGGCAGGATTCGAACCTGCGACCGTAGCGGTCGCTCGGTTCCAGAATGTACCGCCTAGAACCGCTCGGCCGGCGCCCGTTTGTCCCGCCGCCACACAACGCTGTCTGTGCTGAGTCAGGGGGAGACGAAGAAACTGTGAACGCGTCACATTTACACTGAAGATCCAAGGAAACTGGTTGTAAGGGATCCGTGATCCCACGAATATAGATAGTATCCGACACCCAGGTCGATAGCAGACAGGAGTCGACTGTCGAGCGCTGCAGGAGGCAGTGAGACTGTGTCGAGTGAGTAGTAGTACTGGAGAGACGGGCAAGAATGGTAGTCGAGTGCGTAGTAAACGGTAAATTCACCGGAGTATGACAAATGAGCGCATCCCCTTATCGTCGTGGGGTTGACCCTCATCGATACCGATTCGCGAGTGATATGAAGCCAGAAAGTGACAAGTGCCGAATTACGTGTTTCGCGTCAACCGCGTCGGCCAGCAACAACCATGGATTGCAGTGAGGATTGTTGTGAATGTTAACCATCAGCATTGAGTGTGACGAAGTACTGAAAATCAGCAACCAATAAAAAGATATAACTGTGATTAGACGTGTAAGGCGAATGTAGCAACTGCCTCAGAATTTGTGTGTTAGTAGAAAATACAGGGTTATTACAAATGATTGAAGCGATTTCACAGCTCTACAATAACTTTATTATTTGAGATATTTTCACAATGCTTTGCACACACATACAAAAACTCAAAAAGTTTTTTTTGGCATTCACAAACGTTCGATATGTGCCCCTTTAGTGATTCGGCAGACATCAAGCCGATAATCAAGTTCCTCCCACACCCGGCGCAGCATGTCCCCATCAATGAGTTCGAAAGCATCGTTGATGCGAGCTCGCAGTTCTGGCACGTTTCTTGGTAGAGGAGGTTTAAACACTGAATCTTTCACATAACCCCACAGAAAGAAATCGCTTGGGATCAAGTCGGGAGAGCGTGGAGGCCATGACATGAATTGCTGATCATGATCTCCACCACGACCGATCCATCGGTTTTCCAATCTCCTGTTTAAGAAATGCCGAACATCATGATGGAAGTGCGGTGGAGCACCATCCTGTAGAAAGATGAAGTCGGCGCTGTAGGTCTGCAGTTGTGGCATGAGCCAATTTTACAGCATGTCCAGATACACGTGTCCTGTAACGTTTTTTTCGCAGAAGAAAAAGGCGCCATAAACTTTAAACCATGAGATTGTACAAAACACGTTAACTTTTGGTGAATTGCGAATTTGCTGCACGAATGCGTGAGGATTCTCTACCGCCCAGATTCGCACATTGTGTCTGTTCACTTCACCATTAAGAAAAAATGTTGCTTCATCACTGAAAACAAGTTACGCACTGAACGCATCCTCTTCCATGAGCTGTTGCAACCGCACCGAAAATTCAAAGCGTTTGACTTTGTCATCGGGTGTCAGGGCTTGTAGCAATTGTAAACGGTAAGGTTTCTGCTTTAGCCTTTTCCGTAAGATTTTCCAATCCGTCGGCTGTGGTACGTTTAGCTCCCTGCTTGCTTTATTCGTCGACTTCCGCGAATTACGCGTGAAACTTGCCCGCACGCGTTCAGCCGTTTCTTCGCTCACTGCAGGCCGACCTGTTGATTTCCCCTTACAGAGGCATCCATAAGCTTTAAACTGCGCATACCACAGCCGAATGGAGTTAGCAGTTGGTGGATCTTTGTTGAACTTCGTCCTGAAGTGTCGTTGCACTGTTATGACTGACTGATGTGAGTGCATTTCAAGCACGACATACGCTTTCTCGGCTCCTGTCGCCATTTAGTCTCACTGCGCTCTCGAGCGCTCTGGCGGCAGAAACCTGAAGTGCGGCTTCAGCCGAACAAAACTTTATGAGTTTTTCTACGTATCTGTAGTGTGTTGTGACCATATGTCAATGAATGGAGCTACAGTGAATTTATGAAATCGCTTCAATCATTTGTAATAGCCCTGTACATATCAATTTGTACATCGCAACCTTTATGGTCTTTAATAATAGACGAACTTTCAATTATTAACTACTCCGTCTCAGAACAGCCGCACTCGGTAAAAATACCCCCGAAGCCACAGCAGAAAAACCGATAGCCTTACATCCATTAAGCACACAGTCATATAATCATAATAATTAACTGTTCGGCGGCTTCGGTAAATCACGCAAAAACCAATAAAGGACATACGGGGGTGTTTCATGGTACACCTGCCTAATACCGTGTAGGTCTCCCGCGAGCGTGCAGAAGTGCCACAACACCACATGTCATGGACTCGACTAATGTCTGAAGTAGTAGTAGACACCATGAATCCTGCTGGGCTGTCCACAAATCCGTAAGAGTACGAGGGGGCGGAGATCTCTTCTGAGCAGCACGTTGCCAGGTGTCCCAGATATACTCAACTGTATTCAGTCTGAGGTGTTTGGTGGCCAACGAAAGTGTCTAAACACAGAAGAGTGTTCCTGAAGCCACTCTGTAGCAGTTCTGGACGCGTGGGGTGTCGCATTGTCCTGTTGGAATTGCCCACATCCGTCAGAACGCACTAAGGACAGGAAAAGATGCAGATGATCCCACAAGATGCTTGCGTACGTGTCACCTGTCAGAGTCGTATCTAGACGTATCAGGGGTCGCCCATCACCCCAACTGCACACGCCTCACAACATTACATAGCCTCCACCAGCTTGAACAGTCCCCTGCTGATATGCAGGGTCCATAGATTCATGCAACCGCTCATTACAATTTGAAGCGAGACCCATCCAACCAGGCAACATGTTTCTAGTCATCAACGGTCCAATGTCGGTGTTCACGGTCACAGGCGAGGCGATAAGCTTTGTGTGGTATAGTCATCAAGGGGCACGAGCGGGCCTCCGGCACCAAAAGCTCATGTCGATGATGTTTCGTTGGTTCGCACGGACTTGTTGATGGTCTAGCATTGAAACTGAAACGTCCACTTAGAAAAATTTATGAATGACGATGCTGGTAAACCTCTTACGTTATTTGATTTTCAAATAGATGAGCAAAACTGAACGTACTCACACATTTCTCTCTTTACTTATTCCAATCATCACTAAACTGACACACAATATTTTTAGCGCAACGCAATCTGACTGTCAATAATATCTACAAAAGAATGGTCCTGACTAACAATAACCTATACCTTTCATGAATCACTTACCTCAAAAAAATCTTCGTTACTCGATCTACTGCAATATAGCGAGCGCCAATACTGCCAGCTAAATAAAAGATTCTAACTACTGAAGGCACTAACTACTGATAGGCATAAATAGCAAATGAAAGATTTTGGTAGAGAACAAACAATGTATTTACCTTAATAGTGTTCAAAAGTCGTAACATATATATCAGTTCATGACATCCAGTCTTAAAAATTTACTCATTCCGATGGACACAAGTCCAGATCATCCGCTCTCAAAACTCCACCATCTCTCTCCCCTCATCCACCACTGCTCGCGGCTCACCTCCAACTGCGCAACGCTACAGTAGCAAATATTCCAACAATGCAGACCAGTCACAGACTGCACATAGCAGAGTCAGTGATTTCCATACAGAGGGCTACGTGGCGTTACCAACATAAAAACCTAAACAGCCTACTTACAAAATCTGCAGCAATTTTTGTAAAGGTTGCTCTTCTGTCATGTTGAACGATTCTGTTCAGTTGTCATTGGTCCCGCTCTTGTAAGATGTTTTCCGCTGCAGCGATGTCGGAGATCTGATGTTTTACCGGATTTCTCACATTCACGGTACACTCGTGAAATGTTCGTACGGGAAAATCCCCACTTCATAGCAACCTCGGAGATGCTGTGTCCCTACGCTCGTGCGTCAGCTATAACGCCACGTTCAGACTCACTTAAATCTTGATAATCTGCCATTGTTGGAGCAGTAACCGATCTAACAACTCCGCCACACACTTGTCTTATATAGGCGTTGCCGACCGCAGCGCCGTATTCTGCCTGTTTACATACAATTATATTTGAATAAAAATGCCCGTACCAGTTTCTTTGGCGCTTCAGTGTAAATGGCATGCGTCGCACTGCCTACAGCTTGATTTTATATTTCACATTTCTCCACAACAAAGATCAAAAACAATACAAAAATTCGAGTTTTATTTATTTTTTACATACTGAAGACGTAAGTGCACTTTTATCAGTTACAAACGATGGCACTCTGACAGATGCTGAGAGTTTCTCAGATTTTCGCCGTCGGGTTGCTACGTAATTGTGACTTATTTTGTTTCATAAACTAAAATGTCTTTCACACACATACGTTCTTCGAAATATTGTTGCACTCTTGCAACCGCACTATGGAGACGTGGAAAATCTACCTGCGGACAACAGCGTAGACGTCTCGTTCGACCTATACTTGAGTGTTGCTCATCAGTGTGGGATCCGTACCAGATCGGGTTGACGGAGGAGATAGAGAAGATCCAAAGAAGAGCGGCGCGTTTCGTCACAGGGTTATTTGGTAACCGTGATAGCGTTACGGAGATGTTTAATAAACTCAAGTGGCAGACTCTGCAAGAGAGGCGCTCTGCATCGCAGTGTAGATTGCTCGCCAGGTTTCGAGAGGGTGCGTTTCTGGATGAGGTATCGAATATATTGCTTCCCCCTACTTATACCTCCCGAGGAGATCACGAATGTAAAATTAGAGAGATTAGAGCGCGCACGGAGGCTTTCAGACAGTCGTTCTTCCCGCGAACCATACGCGACTGGAACAGGAAAGGGAGGTAATGACAGTGGCACGTAAAATGCCCTCCGCCACACACCTTTGGGTGGATTGCGGAGTATAAATGTAGATGTAGATGTAGATGTAGAGGGATTCGTCATTAAAACGGGAATTACTTTGCACATGTGTCAGTTAAATCTGCACATTTCAGCTGAAACGGCGAACGGTCTCGAAAACAGCTCGAAAACTCATATAAAATTAGCAGTACTCTCAAACGTGTAGGGAACTATTCTTGTAATAATTTCAGGGTCACAGTAATTTAGGGAACTGGACTGCACCTGTCAGAATGCGTCCCTTCCATAACGCGGTTTTCTTTTTAAATGATCCGAAAGAAGTTTTTTCCCATCTTTCAGTGTCTTACTGTGGGCAATGTGCAGACAAGTCAACTTAAAATTAAAGGTCTGCAATCCATTACGGATTTTCTAATTCTCGTTCCTGCACTTCTCCATCCTTCCTAAATCCCACAACAGTGAATTTTAAATCGAAAAATCGCTGCAGGCATGCCAACGTATTTACTGTAATATATAAATTCTCCATATCCCTCCCTCAGTTCCATCGAAAACTGCGCAAATGACAGTGAAATAAGATGTGTGACTTCACAATTTTTTCTATTCGTACCACCAACTTTTGAATTACAGAACAGTGAGTCCCATGTGTCGATCGTTTTGCTCTTTCAGTGTCAACTAAATCATAAAATTCTTTCTGCATGGTATTGTAATGGCGTTTCATAGCAGTTCCTGTCACGTATGCATAATATATAATGAGAATTCTCGTCCCTCTCTGCTGTCATTCCCAATCATTTCTAAAGGCTTGTAACAACAGATCGCAAACAGCCAATGGAGCTATGAACGTCCTGCATACTACGAACAAACAGCGAACGCTCACATTTCGGAAGATTCTGCGGGGAAGTTTGGAATTTAATCCACGACATTGCCGCCAAGTGTGATTAGCGGGAACTTTCCGCTCGCAACTCACCTACCCTCCCGTAGAAATTGCGCCGAATATTTCTTACACCACCAAGAAGTGGCTACCTTCGAGTCGAGAGCTACAGCACAGACAAGCGTTAAAGACTTCGGCTCTACGGAAGTGGGTTAATTACCCCAAAATGTGTCAGGACCCGTTCCCTCCACTTCTGTGTTCATTACGCGGTTTTCGTAACGGTCGTCAAACTAGGCTTGACCCTCTGAACGAGTCTAATTAGCTGCAACAGCTACACCACTGTTTTTAGCTGTGTCGTTATATGACCACACTCAGAAATGTTCCATGTCAGATGGCTGACCAAAAACGATACGGCTCGAATAGTGTCTACGTGTCCTCAGTGGTCTAATGATTAGCGTCGCTCCCCCTAGATCATGTGGTCCCAGGGATCGGTTCTCGGCAGTATTTTCTCCACTTATGGAATGGGTGTTCCTCTTGTCCTAATCATTTCACCTCATCTTCATCTATGCGGAAGTGGCGTCATAAACAATGAAGCGCCAAAGAAATTGGTATAGGCATACGTATTCAAATACATACATACAGTATATAAATAGACAAAATACGGCGCTGCGGTCGGCACACTTATATAAGACAACAAGTGTTTGGCCCAATTGTTAATCGGTTACTACTGCTACTATGGCAGGTTATCAAGATTGAAGTGAGTTTGAACGTGGTGTTATAGTCGGCGCACGAGAGACGGGACACGGCATTTCTGAGGTAGCGAAAAAGTGGGGATTTTCCCGTGCGACCATTTCACGAGTGTGCCGTGAATATCAGGAATTTGGTAAAATATCAAATCTCCGACATCGCTGCGGCCGGAAAAAGATCCTGCGAGAGCAGGACCAACGACGACTGAAGAGAATCGTTCAACATGACAGAAGCGCAACCCTTCCACAAATTGCTGCAGATTTCAATGCTGGACCATCAACAAGTGTCAGCGTGCAACCCATTCAACGAAACATCATCGACATGGGCTTTTGGTGCCGAAGGCCCACTCGTGTACCCTTGATGACTGCACGACACAAAGCTTTACGCCTCGCCTGGGACCGTCAACACCGACACTGGACTGTTGATGACTGGAAACCTGTGGGCTGATCGAACGAGTCTCGTTTCAAATTGTATCGAGCGGATGGACGAGTACTAGTATGGAGACGACCTTATGAACGCATGGATCCTGCATGTCAGTAGGGGACTATTCAAGCTGGTGGAGGCTGTTATGGTAAAGGCCTTGTGCAGTTGGAGTGATATGGGAGCCCTGATACGTCTAGATACGACTCTGACAGGTGACACGTATTTAAGCATCCTGTTTGATCACCTGCATCCATTCATATCCACTGTGCAGTCCGACAGATTTGGGCAATTCCAGAAGGACAGTGCGTCACCCCACACGTCCAGAACTGCTACAGAGTGGCTCCAGAACACAGTTCGGAATTTAAACACTTCCACTGGCCACCAAACTCCCCATACATGAACATTATTGAGCATACCTAGGATGCCTTGCAACGTGCTGTTCAGAAGAGATCTGCACACCCTCGTACTCTTACGGACTTACGGACAGCCCTGCAGGATTCATGGTGTCAGTTACCTCCAGCACTACTTCAGACATTAATTGAGTACAGACCACGCTGTGTTGCGGCACTTCTGCATCCTCGCGGGGGCCCTAGACGATATTAGGCAGGTGCACCAGTTTCTTTGGCTCTTCTTTGTACAAGGACTTGAGCCACGTGGTCCAACAAACGCGGACGGGCTCTTCCGGCGAATAACACCATACAGTCATTTCATTTAATAGTGTCCACGTTGACATCAATTAGTTTCAGTCAGAACTCTTCCATTTCTGAATACTGAAAAGTGCAGCTAAGGATGCATGTTTCCAACACTCATCATGCTACACATATGAGCACATTTCCGGAAATGGTGTTGACGAAGGCGAGAAAGGGATGACAACAGTCGTTAACTTGTAAACAGTATCTACTGTGCTGATGGATCTGTCATACTCACCGACAACTTCATTTCCTTTTGGACAGCGTTAATCCACTTTATAAAGACTTATCACTAAGGAGATGACAGCAATGCGGTTATCTATTTTAATCAGCAAGTACTTCAGAGAGCAACCAAAATCAAACATTTAGTATGCTGTCTAAAACTGAAATAAGTCGAGTAAGACCAAGATGAGGCGACAAGAATAAGAATTGACACTGCAGTGATAAAATATTTTCAAAACTCAGAATTTCTCTTTCTTATACCTTTTTATCCAGTTTACCACTCAAGAGGACGAGAGCATCTGGAACTTCTATCACCATTGTCTTTTGGCAGAATGATTATTCTGTATGTGATGACTTTGGTCATCGAATCTCGACTTGTGTTTGCTTTTGAGACAGGACAGAGGACAACGCTTTCGTAAGGCCACAAAATATGATAGATGAACTAAACATAGTAAGAAGCGTGGAGCCGTTTATAAGAGGCTTATTTTACTGGTGCGAGGGTATAATACAAATTCTGGGTAATATCAACTGGCAGGCAGAAAGACGCTGTATACCTCGCGATAACCTGATTAAAAGATTCGTAGAACGAGCTTTCAGGGCAGAAACTACGCATGTTCTTCGTCTTTCTACGTATCCCGCTCGTAGATAACGGGAAGGTGACATCAGGAAAACAACAGCTCGCACAGAGACGTCTAATCAATGTTTAATCACAGCTCCGTATGTGAATGGAAAGACAATGTGCAGCACAAAAAAGAAGAAGGAAAGAGAGAGAGATACAGAGACTAAGAGAAACAATCTCCGTCACACACTTTATAGTGATTCCCATGGCACAGACGTAACAATTCTCTCTGTGTGTAGCTGCCGTTCCTCCTTGTTAAACTCTGTCTCTCATGGAATATGATTTGTGGTGGTGGTGGTTAGTGTTTAACGTCCCGTCGACAACGAGGTCATTAGAGACGGAGCGCAAGCTCGGGTTCGGGAAGGATTGGGAAGGAAATCGGCAGTGCCCTTTCAAAGGAACCATCCCGGCATTTGCCTGAAACGATTTAGGGAAATCACGGAAAACTTAAATCAGGATGGCCGGAGACGGGATTGAACCGTCGTCCTCCCGAATGCGAGTCCAGTGTGCTAACTACTGCGCCACCTCGCTCGGTAATATGATTTGTGAACAAGGCTGTCAGATCCTTATTCATATTCATGCTTATGAAGATAATGTGTTTTCATAATGGGCGTCCAAAATAGGTTATACGGAGATAATGGTACTAAATAAGATATCGCTTTTACCGATTGTTAAGAACCCTTTATCTCAGGAGAGAGTAGACATGACAAGTTAAAATTTATGTCACATATTATTAAGGTCTATGGTCACCTGGCGGTGTAAAACTTCTAAACTTCTAAGTCAATGTAATCAAGAGATAGGGTTATTTATGACAACTCATCAATCAAAACCTATAGGGTGCTCCCGTTGACCTAGAATCACGAAATTTGGCAAAAAGCAAGGTTTCACAGTACAACTAAAGGAAAAAATACGATAATTGTTAAGTTGTTATTGTATAAGACGAAACAAGTGCGTAGGCCACTGACATGGGAGAACAAGGCAGTTCACGGCAGGGTCAGGCGACTCAACTAATCTTCGAGACTGCGGCTACTGGCACCGGTTGGTAATCTACTGTATGGGGACCACGGATCACATAAGTGAGATAATTTTTAGGTTTCCGCATCTTAATTGATAAAATGAGTCATCTTAAAGGATCAATTTCTTCTCTGTCTGTCTCCCTGCCCGTCTGTCCGACTGTGAAGATACCTTTTTTTATCAGGAACGGATATGAGTATAAAGTTCAAATTTATGTTACATAGTAAGTCAACGATCTCTTGGCGATATGCAAAATTTAAGCTTCCAAGCCAAAGCGGTCAACACATGGATATTTATGACCCGTAATTCGATACTTGCAGACTCACTGATCAAAACCTCTAAGGTAGTTCCCCTTGTCCTACACTGATAAAATTTGGCAAGAAGCAAGGCTTGACGGTGCAAGGAAAGGAAAAAGAAATGCGAAAATTGTTAATTTGCAATTTTATCTCATAAAACTATTTTTTAACCATTTTTTGTCCGTCTGTTTGTCTGTCCGTCTGCTAAGACCCTTTTTTTCCCAGCAAATGGTAGAGGTATTGAGGCGAAATTTACGTCACATACTGAGCTCTACGGTTCATTTGGGGTGTAAATACGTTGCGCTTCTAAGTCAACCCAATCGAAAGGTACGGCCATCTTTAAAGAAAGCTTTTTCGCAGGAACGGGTAGAGGTATAGAGCTGAAACTTACGTCAAACACTAAGACCTACGGTCCCTTGGCAGTGTAAATAATTTAAGCTTCTAAACAACGAAAAATACGTCCATAAAAGCCTCATACTGTGATGCTCACAAACTCACTCTTCAAAACCAATAGATGAACTGTCTACATCCACGTTATGCCTGGTGGTTTAGCAGTAAAGCGCATGGACGGAAATCGCACCTGGATCACAGATTTTTCAATTTTCGTTTTAACCTAGCATTCACGTCTCAACGATGTGAGGAGTCGCAAGAGACAAGACGATGTTTAGACATGGTGGTAAGTTTCTATGGGACAAAAATGCTGAGGTCATCGGTCCCTAGGCTTACTCACTACTGAATCTAATTTAAACTAACTTACGCTAAGGACAACATACACACCCATGCCCGAGAAAGGACTCGAACCTCGGACGATGGGAGCCGTGCGAACGGTGGCAAGGCGCCTTAGACTGCGCGGCTACCCCTTCGCTGCTCAATGTTTAGATTCCACGTTAAACAGTAGATAGCCATTGCCCTGCTGGATAACTGGGGTAGGTTAGCAACAGTCAGGTCACCGACGTGGCGTCCAATAGAATGAACTGCAGCAGGCCATTGAGCCACATGATATTTTTATCCTTACTATTATCTACATACATAATTAAGTTAGTACGCAACTTTCAGATCGCGAGTCCTACTAGTAATTGTTCGGTTTTTTGCTCATCGGTTTTCAGTTATCGCCTCGTGATGACTGGGTGTTGTGTGCTGTCCTTAGGTTAGTTAGGTTTAAGTAGTTCTAAGTTCTAGGGGACTGATGACCATAGATGTTAAGTCCCATAGTGCTGAGAGCCATTTGAACCATTTTTTTTTTCAGTTATCACATGAGCCGTCAGTAACATTCTGGCGACGACTACCACACACAGAATATGTTTTCTTAATTCTTATGGGTGAGTGACTGCGACACGACATGAGAACGCTATTGACATTTCGGGTACTGTCGGTGGTAGTCTTCATCAGGCTGACTACTTCGTTATTTGTGCTTGCTGCTTTATATACAGGATGTCCTACAAACGTTCCCATAAACTTCGAGGGGCTGTAAAGGGCATCCTGAAGAACAAATCGAGGATAGGAACCCGTGTCCAGGAACGGCATCCAACGGCGCTACGGAGCGTCGAAGGTATAGATGCTGGCGCCTGCTGGTAGGCCACCCCTTTGGCGACAAATGTGACTTTATACACTGACAGACCGTAGGCGGAACGTCTCGCAATGTTGTTTGATATTCGGTGATTGTGACTGATTGCCATGATCGCCAATGGAGAAGATGGAGCTAACTGCTATGTAGAAAGGTATTTTCTATGAATGCAAGGCTCAGTTGCCACAGTGGATGATAGTTTTGGACACGGGTTTCCATCCAAAGCTTATTTTTCTCCTGGAACCCTCTAAAATCTCAAATGTGTTTTCGGTATAGAGGAGGAAATTAAAATGCATGTGAAAACCTATGTCCGAAACCATCATCCACCGAAGCAGCAGAGCATTTGCATTCATAGGAGACAAAGCCTTTCTCTGCCTCAGGTAGCTCCATCTTCTTCACTGGCGGTCGTGACAGTCACGATCACTGAATAACAGAAGACACTGCGAGACGTTTCGACTACTGTCCATCAGCGCACGAAGTCCCGCTTGCCGCGCAAGATGTCGCCTAGTGGCACGCGCCGTTGCCTATGACTTGGACGCTGTGTAGCGGCATTGGATGCCGTTTCTGGACACGGGTTCCTCTCCTCGATTTGTTCCTCAAGACACCCTCTACAACACCTCGAAGTTTATCGCAATCCTATTTATTACTACGGCCCTGTCCTTCTGTTGCTATGTGACTGATCGTCCTAGCATACGATATGATGATGGATGGAAGGATCAACAGGGACGGGTATCAATAGCTACTGCCAGGAATATTTGCTGTAAATTTTTATTGGTTGTTATTGGTGTAGTGGTGCAAGCTTCCATGTCTAATTACCAGCCACATCAGAAATATGTAATTGGCTCTGAGCACTATGCGACTCAACTTCTGAGGTCATAAGTCGTCTAGAAGGTAGAACTAATTAAACCTAACTAACCTAAGGACACCACACACATCCATGCCCGAGACAGGATTCGACCCTGCGACCGTAGCGGTCGCTCGGTTCCAGACTGTAGCGTCTAGAACCGCACGGCCACTCCGGCCGGCAAATTTGTAATTCATACATCAGCAACACACCGAATGGTAATACTGATAGCCTGCAGATCGAACATCACAAGTGACACACCACTACATGGGCAAACAGATATAGAGAAATTACTATTTAGATAGCTGTGGAAACAAGAGTCAAGGTCAAGAGTATCCAGTAGGAACAGGCACTAACAAGCGCCCACCTACGAACATACGAGGCTTTAATGGCATGGTGGGCGAGAATCCACGCCGATGTGGAATCAGACTTCTCTATCACGTCAACAACAAAATTACGGACTTCCTGCGTTGCACCGAAGACTCATCCGAGACTGTGAATTTGTGTGAACTGGCGAGAAAGGGCTGTCCGTCAATACACCTATTGAGGAACACTAACGATGGATATATCCTGGTCAGGATACTAAATCGGCGGTGGAGACGCACGGAGACACATGTGGTAGGCCCATACAATTGAAACAAGACCGTGTTTAGCCACTTTACACTAAAAGTAAAATCAGAGATAGGAATGTGACCGTCGTCTTGGCTGCCAGTTATTGCATGCTGGAGGGCAGACCGTCCTAATTGAGCTGTCCAGTAAACAGAATTCTGCAGGCAATATGAAAGCTCTCACGCACCACCGCCTAATACGTAAGCAGCGCGACGTCACAAAGGCAGACAGCAAATAAAAATTCACAGCAAATATTCCGGTAATAGTGCTTGATAATCTTCCGTTTGATGCCGTCATCTAATCACTATACAGTGCGCCAAGACATCCCTTTTCAACTCTATGAGTAGAGATGCAATGCGAGGGATAGCCATCAAGTTCTAGTTGAAATGTCGGGAAAAAAATTGTTTAGTTTCATGGCGCCAGTCCTGGTGGCTGTGATACACAGAGAAGTCACAACGCCAGGAAGTTGTAGCGAAACTGCAGAGGATGGGATTGGCAGTCAGACCTCGAGATAAATAAATGTACACTATTGGCTATTAAAATTGCTACGCCCAGAAGAAATGCAGATGATACACGTGTATTCATTGGACAAATATATTATATTAGAACTGACACGCTATTACAGTTTCACTTAATTTGGGTGCATAGATCCTGAGAAATCAGTACCCAGAACAACCACCTCTGGCCGTAATAACGGCCTTGATACGCCTGGGCATTAAACAGAACTTGGATGGCGTGTACAGGTACAGCTGCCCATGCAGCTTCAACACGATACCACGGTTCACCAGACGTTTTCAGTTGGTGAGAGATTTGAAGAATGGGCTGGCCAGGGCAGCAGTCGAACATTTTCTGTATCCAGAAAGGTCGTGGAATATCGTGCTGAAATGTAGGTTTTCGCAGGGATCGAATGAAGGGAAGAGCCACGGGTCATAAAACATCTGAAATGTAACGTCCATTGTTCAAAGTGCCGTCAATGCGAACAAGAGGTGACCGAGTGGTGTAACCAATTGCACCCCATACCATCACGCCAGGTGATACGCCAGTATGGCGATGACGAATACACGCTTCCAATGTGCGTTCACCGCGATGTCGCCAAACACGGATGCGACCATCATGATGCTGTAAACAGAACCTGGATTCATCCGAGAAAATGACGTTTTGCCATTCGTCCATCCAGGTTCGTCGTTGAGAACACCATCGCAGGCTCTCCTGTCTGTGATGCAGCGTCAAGGGTAACCGCAGCCATGATGTCCGAGCTGATAGTCCATGCTGCTGCAAACGTCGTCGAACTGTTCGTGCAGATGGTTGTTGTCTTGCAAACGTCCCCATCTGTTGACTCAGGGATCGAGACGTGGCTGCACGATCCGTTACAGCCATGCGGATAAGATGCCTGTCATCTCGACTGGTAGTGATACGAGGCCGTTGGGATCCAGCACGGCGTTCCGTATTACCCTCCTGAACCCACCGATTCCATATTCTGCTAACAGTCATTGGATCTCGACCAACTCAAGCAGCAATGTTGCGATACGATAAAGCGCCCAGTTGTAGTATGGGCTGCAAGAGAGGTGTTGTGCATCACATTGTGGTTTACTATTAAAATTATGAGAGCTTACGTTCCTGGAAGAGTCAATATTGCATCCTCCTACATATACCTCGCGAAAAGGCCGTTAAATTAAAATTCGAGATATTCAGTGGTGCATGAATGCTTACCAGTAACCATTCTTCCAGCGGATGATTCACTCCTGTAACAAGAAATCTGTAGGTGACAACGGTACACGAAATGCCCTCCGCCACACATCGTAATGTGACTTCCTAAGTGTACAGCACGTAATCGTAGGTCGTCATTACACGGAACCGGCATGAAGCTAGATGAAGCCAGAGTCGGTTACCTTCCGCACTCTGGCACCATTTTCTGGAAGGCTGGAGAAATACGTCAGAAATGTCGTTTTCGGTGTATAGTTATCGCTCGTACGAAACTAAAATGCCTATTACAGTGTGTGTGTGTGTGTGTGTGAAAGATGATTAGGGCTACGAAAAACCCATGAATACTGCTTACCGTGCGAATGACATACATGTTGGGCAGACTATTAAAAAAGGTGTTAAACAAAAGTCTAAGGAAAATCAAAGTGACTGGGTTTATCTGAAGTAAAATATAACGCATAACGAAAAGCCCACAGAGAAGAAAGGAGAAAAGATGTTCCACAGAAAAAAAATTCCCTCCAATCAGCCATCACAAAATACTAAACAACAGCTAGAAAGCATTAAAACGCACTCGTTTCTAAGGCGAAATGACAGAAACTATGCATGATGGTTAGAATACTTGGCGTGGTAACAAACACGGCTTCGCAATTGCAGACTGAATCGGGAATCAGTAGATGTTCTTATCTAGCTGAACATGAACGGTTAAGAAAGGAAGATAAGATATGAAGCTTTCTTCACAGAAAAATATGCACAGAAGTTCGCCAGCATGTGTCAGAACAGAGATACAAATACGAGACGGACAACTTTAGTACGTAAGGAAACCACTTAGGTATTAGGCGCGTGTCACCCAAGTGTACCACAGTGGTTAGGGATATGAATAAATAAAGCTGCTGTATAATGAATTTAGTACTGGTTCAGTTGCGAAGACGCGAGGATATAGTGAAAAATGTGGTAGGAAACGAAGGTCGTTGATGAAAAGTGCATTACTAATTAAAAGCTCACGGGACTCTTTATCTAAAATAGCAGGCTTTTTGTTTCCTCCTGGGAGTCGGTAATGATCTTCGTATGCTGCAGAAAAGGGACCTATTACTTCCTATATACTGACCACGTATCATTAAAATGGGAAGAGAAAATATCACAGTTACAATGAGAAGAGAAAATATTAAAAGTTGTGTAGCGAGGATTGTTCAGATAATAGCTCAGCAGACACGGAGTTTTTATAAGCTGCATACTGCTGACACCATAGCTGGTAACATACCGGGATGGCGGCAACAAGCAGCGGAGATCACGCAAGTGTCGCACAGTAGGCATAGAAAAAGGTGAAAAACCAATCGAGAGGGAGCACTACTGAAATCGCCAGTCCTGTAAACCAATCAAAGAATCCATACTGTGAACAAAAAGAGGAGCTAACTCTAAGGTGAACGTATTTTCTCTGCGATGTGATGATGACTACTGGTGATTGTACCACTTTACCAGCCAATTCGAATGTGATTTCTAGGCACTTTTTCATGCGTATAGCGGTAAATTACGTGTTGTTCCCATATGCACTTGAGTAAAGTAACACACACATAGTTAAAATATGAATACACACAGGAAAAGAATTTGCACAGTTTACACATAGACGGCGCAACAACTTTCCCCATTACGGTAAACTGACTGTTGTGATGACTGGAAGACGCCGTACACCTCGCGAGAATCTGCTTAAAAATATCGATAACTGATTTTCAGATCATAAACTAGGAATAACCTTCAACCTTCTACGTATCTATGCTGTAGAGATCAGGCCGAATGAAACCAGGCAAGTAACAGCTAGCAATGAGGATTACAAGCAGTCGTTATTCCCACCCTTTATCTCTGAAAAAAACGGGAAGAGAAACTTAATATATGCTACAGTAGATTTATGGGATTCATAGACTACAGAAAGCGCGTAAGTTTCCACAATTAAATCTTTGCTGGCAGCACTTAAAGACCAAGGAACAGAATCTACCCACATCAGTTTGTTGAAGAATATGTACAATAACGCTACAGCTTCCATCCGATTACATCAGAAGGGGAAAACTTCAAACTCTGAAAGGAGTTAAGCAAGCTGACTCCATTTCTTAAAACCTACATTCTGCATGTTTGGATGAAGTCTTCAAATTAATAGACTGAGATGAAAAAGGAATTCTCATAAACGGATCTTACCTGAACCACTTTCAGTTGCAGGCGACATTGTTTTGTTTGCTTCGACTACAGAAGAAGTTCAGCCAAGGATGGAGGAAGTGAAGAGATGAAACATAACACACAGTTTGAAGGCATCGCGCCGGAAGCAAGATGGTAAAGATCACATTGAATTTATGGTAACAGTTGACGAATTCGTGTACTTGCTACAACTGGAAACAATGAATGAAGTCTCACTTAACGAAATAAACTGAAGGGCAATAATCCCTTGCAAGTTCAATTCCTAAATTGCAGCCGGCCGATGTGGCCGAGCAGTTCTAGGCGCTTCAGTCTGGAACTGCGCGACTGCTACGGTCGCAGTTTCGAATCCTGCCTCCGGCATGGATGTGTGTGATGTCCTTATGTTATTTAGGTTTAAGTAGTTCTAAGTTCTAGGGGACTGATGACCTCAGATGTTAATTCCTATAATGCTCAGAGCCATTTGAAACATTTGAAGCTAAACTGCATCTTATATTCAGAAGTAGATTCACTATGTGCCTTACTTGTGCCAACCGTCCAAAGCGTTAACGGATAGGGCCAGTGCCTCTGTCGAACAGTGAAGCAAATGCTTCCGTCCTTTCACAATTACGCTTCTTTGTATTTCCCTTTCTCAATCAGTCACGCCACTTTCTCTTCTCTTTACTTGTATTTTGTCACTTTCATCCTCTTCCTCCCTTTTTCTAATGTGCCCCGCTGCTGGAACTCATGGTTTAAATCTACTTGCCTGGAATTTGTTCCACTTTCACTTAACAGTGTTTTCCTTCACTATTTAGGTCATACTGGATTCTAAACGTTGGTTTGTGTATTAGATGTAACTTAAAACATGCCTATCGTAATGAATAATGTTCAAAATTTGTAGAATACCTGGTTAGACATAAGATGGCCTAAATTCTGAAGGTATGTTCAGGAGGTCCACAGTCAGTGTATACTGGCAACACTAACGTAAGGAAGTGAAACACGAACGTAAAAAGACGGTTGAGAAATCGAAGGTTGTTCAATGAGCATTGGAAAAATGCGTGTTCAACATAACGAAAAGGGACAGCCAGACTAATGATAAGGATGTGATAGTGCCTGAAATGGTGATAGGCTCGACTTGTAGCAACACAAATTGAGCTGAGACAGGCCAAGGATATTCTTTGAAGGATTCCTCGCCAAAGAAAAAGACGTAGCTTACGACCTAATGGAAGACGGATTGGTGTCGTTAGGAAACACACAGGACACACTCGGATGCCATAGATGAAGACAATAATCTGTCCCTGAACGGAGAAAAGACGACTAGACCTGATGCATTCTACATTGAATATGAGTACTTTCTCCTCTTCTCGCAGTAGTCAACCGTACGTCACTGCAGGAACAAAGCGTTACAATTCATTGGTAAAATGCAATGGAGATGGCCGGTTCCAAGAAATGGCGTCAAAAAGACGCACTCAACTATAGCGTTATATCGATGTGTCAGTCTTTTGTAGATTTTGGCACACGTTCTCTGTTCGCATAATTTTGCAGTATTGAGAACCGAAAGCCATCATTGTAAAAAAAAAAAAAAAAAAAATGGATTCCACAGACAACAATCGTATGTAACTCAGCTTTCGGTGTTCGCCCACAGGGCTGTGGTGCATGGGATGATGTGTTTCTTGACTCCACGAAGGAGTTACACACAGTTCCGCGCTGTCCTCTGTTGAACCAAATGTGAGCGTACGGAATATCAGACTAGCTTTGCGATTTGACGGAAGAGTTACTAACAAATAGAAGACAGTATGTCGTTCTTAATGGAGAGGAGTCGTCAGGTGGAAATGTAACTTCGGCCATACCACAAAGGAATGTTATGCGGCAGTTAGGGTTCACAATATATCCAGGGTTTTCCAAAATATGTAGAGGTTATAGATCAGATCATGGGTGACAACTTTCGTTACAGGCAAAATGCTCACTTACCCTTCCCGGTGATGCTAGATGTCCTTTAGTACCTGCTGGCAAGGGCCATGTGAATTTCACCAAACTAGCTGGATCTGCTAACAAGGCGTGCTGCATGCAACCTACCTTGGTTAATGAATGTAGTTGTTTGGCTGGTGCATAAGATCTAGCGTTTTTGTTTTGCATGTTGGTATTTCCATAGCTACGGGTTTATTTATAGACCTTTTTTATTTGTTGTTCACTGTTGCTATTCGAGTTTACATACTGTCATTTCGAAATAGTGAGTGGAGCTATGGGCGCTAGAAAATGGCGTGTCAAGTGGAGAAATCGGAACATTTAGTTCAGCAGAGTGATGACAGAAGCGGAAGTAGCCAGAAACGTTTGAACTGTGTATGGGGATAATGTCATTATAGAGAGAACGGAAAGAAAATGGTTTTCTTGTTTTAAGGAGAATCGTTTTGATATTAGTGACTCTCCACGTTCAGGAAGACCTTCGGTATTTGATGAAGATCGTTTAAACGTATGAATCCAAAATGATTACGCCGGTGTACTCGAAAACTGGCAACTGTGGTGAAGTGTCATCATTCCACTACCATTGCATTTAAATGCAATGGGGAAGATTCGAAAATCTGGTATATGGCTACCGCATGCTCTAAGCCAAAACCACAGCAATCAGTGGGTGGCCATATTTTCATCTCTCCTTGTTCATCATTAATTGGTTCATGAGCAACACCGACTATTCCTGCCCTGTATCGTTACCAGTGAGAGAAATGTTGTCTTTATGCAACATAAGGAAAAAGCACGCATTCTGCTAGACTGACAAAAAACATCATACAGGAGTTTGGTTGAGAAGTCATTCCGCACCCACATGATTTACCTGATGTTGCGCTCTCAGATTTTCACCTTTTCCGCTCTCTAACGAACAACCTTCAAGGACTTCCTTTCCGGATGAAAATGCGCTTCCAGTATGTCTCGACAAGTCCTTCGCCACAAAACCACGTGATTTCTACAGTCACGGAATCGAAAAGTTACCCCAACTTCGACAGACTGTTGTAAATAGTGAAGGAAGATATATTATTGACGATTAAAGTCTCTGTTACGTGTATCTGTCGTGCTTATTAAATTTATAGACATTTTTTTATTTTTTTATATATTCAACAAGAGAATCTTAAGAATGAGTGTGTATAAGGGCAGAAAGATATTTTAGAAACGAATCAAAAATTTTAGTAATTGTTTTTGTCCGATAGATTTTTGTTTCCACTTTATCCATCTACATCTACATGGATACTCTGCAAATCACATTTAAGTGCCTGGCAGAGGGTTCATCGAACCACCTTCACAGTTCTCTATTATTCCAACCTCGTATAGCGCGCGGAAAGAATGAACACTTATATCTTTCCATACGACCTCTGATTTCCCTTATTTTATCGTGGCGAATATGCCTCCTTATGTAGGTCGGTGTCAACAAAGTATTTTCGCATTCGGAGGGGAAAGTTAGTGATTGGAACTTCGTGAGAAGATTCCGTCGCAACGAAAAACGCCTTTCTTTTCATGATGTCCAGCCCAAATCCTGTATCATTTCTGTGACACTCTCTCCCATATTTTGCGATAATACAAAACGTGCAGCCTTTCTTTGAACTTTTTCGATGTACTCCGTCAGTCCTATCTGGTAAGGATCCCGCACCGCGCAGCAGTATTTGCTCGAGCCCACCGATTTCCCACGGAACAGATGAGTGGATGACAGGCAACACACAATGCATACGCAAGTCACAGAGTGCCTACTTCAGGCTGTTTCTCTGGGGCATAACCAATACAACAGCGTAGCCGGGAAACGTTAGAAAACATTATTCCTCATGGTGTGATCTGTCACTCTTACACGTTTGATGAAAAGGCATTAGAACATACTGTATAGTGGAGCAACGAGTCATACTTGGACTGGCAATTGACCTCCATAGTTTCAAAAGAAACATAATGCACATAAACAGACGGAAAGGAAAGGCATCATTACACAGTTGCTGAACAATCTCTGGAAATAGTGACGTATCTGGGCGGATCTGAGGGCGCGATTTAAAGCAGAGAATCGCATGAGGAAAAGGTGGATGCCAGACTGTGATTCATTGGGAGAATTGTCACAAAGTGTTGTCTATCGATGAAGGTGGTAGCTTATATGACCCTCGTTCGATCAGTACACGAGTACTGCTCCTCAGTACCAGATAGCATTGATAAACGGACTGAAAAGATACAAAAAAGAATAGCGTGTTTCGCAACAGAACGAAAGTGTCACGGGAATGCTTTTCTAACTGCACAGGTAGACGTTACAAGACAGGCGTTGGGACTCGCCAAGTGATTTAGAATTAAAATTCCGAAAACGTAAGTTCCAAGGTCAACAAATGTATTGCTTCCTGCTACGTATAAGACGCGAAAATATCGCGGAGGTAAAACTAGAGAGATTCAAGATCGCACCTAGGCTTTCCAACAGTGGCTGTTCCAGTACGCCACTCGCGACTGGTACGGGAAAAGAGGAAAGCGACAGTCGCGCACAAAGTATCCTCCGGCACCTGCTACTTCTTTTTTTTTTTTTGTCTGGAAATTTGTGATAAGTTCTTATGGGACCAAACTGCTGAGGTCATCGGTCCCTAAGGTTACACACTACTTAATCTAACGTAAATTAACTTACGCTAAGGACAACACATACACCCATGCCCAAGAGAGGATTCGAACCTCCGACGGGGGGTGCCGAGTGGACCGTGACAAGGCACCCCGACCGCTCGGCTACCACACGCGGCTCAAACGCGACTGCAGGATACCTCACTTTTTTTTTTTTTGTCATCAGTCTACTGACTGGTTTGATGCGGCCCGCCACGAATTCCTTTCCTGTGCTAACCTCGTCATCTCAGAGTAGCACTTGCAACCTACGTCCTCAATTATTTGCTTGACGTATTCCAATTTCTGTCTTCCTCTACAGTTTTTGCCCTCTACAGCTCCCTCTAGTACCATGGAAGTCATTCCCTCATGTCTTAGCAGATGTCCTATCATCCTGTCCCTTCTCCTTATCAGTGTTTTCCACATATTCCTTTCCTCTCCGATTCTGCGTAGAACCTCCTCATTCCTTATCTTATCAGTCCACCTAATTTTCAACATTCGTCTATAGCACCACACCTCAAATGCTTCAATTCTCTTCTGTTCCGGTTTTCCCACAGTCCATGTTTCACTACCATACAATGCTGTACTCCAGACGTACATCCTCAGAAATTTCTTCTTCAAATTAAGGCCGGTATTTGATATTAGTAGACTTGTCTTGGCCAGAAATGCCTTTTTTGCCATAGCGAGTCTGCTTTTGATGTCCTCCTTGCTCCGTCCGTCATTGGTTATTTTACTGCCTAGGTAGCAGAATTCCTTAACTTCATTGACTTCGTGACCATCAATCCCGATATTAAGTTTCTCGCTGTTCTCATTTCTACTACTTCTCATTATCTTCGTCTTTCTCCGAGTTAGTCTCAAACCATACTGTGTACTCATTAGACTGTTCATTCCGTTCAGCAGATCATTTAATTCTTCTTCACTTTCACTCAGGATTGCAATGTCATCAGCGAGTCGTATCATTAATATCCTTTCACCTTGTATTTTTATTCCACTCCTGAACCTTTCTTTTATTTCTATCATTGCTTCCTCGATGTACAGATTGAAGAGTAGGGGCGAAAGGCTACAGCCTTGTCTTACACCCTTCTTAATACGAGCACTTCGTTCTTGATCGTCCACTCTTATTATTCCCTCTTGGTTGTTGTACATATTGTATATGACACGTCTCTCCCTATAGCTTACCCCTACTTTTTTCAGAATCTCGAACACCTTGCACCATTTTATATTGTCGAACGCTTTTTCCAGGTCGACAAATCCTATGAAAGTGTCTTGATTTTTCTTTAGCCTTGCTTCCATTATTAGCCGTAACGTCAGAATTGCCTTTCTCGTCCCTTTACTTTTCCTAAAGCCAAACTGATCGTCACCTAGCGCATTCTCAATTTTCTTTTCCATTCTTCTGTATATTATTCTTGTAAGCAGCTTCGATGCATGAGATGTTAAGCTGATTGTGCGATAATTCTCGCACTTGTCAGCTCTTGCCGTCTTCGGAATTGTGTGGATGATGCTTTTACGAAAGTCAGATGGTATGTCGCCAGACTCATATATTCTACACACCAACGTGAATAGTCGCTTTGTTGCCACTTCCCCCAATGATTTTAGAAATTCTGATGGAATGTTATCAATCCCTTCTGCCTTATTTGACTGTAAGTCCTCCAAAGCTCTTTTAAATTCCGATTCTAATACTGGATCCCCTATCTCTTCTAAATCGACTCCTGTTTCTTCTTCTATCACATGAGACAAATCTTCACCCTCATAGAGGCTTCCAATGTATTCTTTCCACCTATCTGCTCTCTCCTCTGCATTTAACAGTGGAATTCCCGTTGCACTCTTAATGTTACCACCGTTGCTTTTAATGTCACCAAAGGTTGTTTTGACTTTCCTGTATGCTGAGTCTGTCCTTCCGACAATCATATCTTTTTCGATGTCTTCACATTTTTCCTGCAGCCATTTCGTCTTAGCTTCCCTGCACTTCCTATTTATTTCATTCCTTAGCGACTTGTATTTCTGTAGTCCTGATTTTCCCGGAACGTGTTTGTACTTCCTCCTTTCATCAATCAACTGAAGTATTTCTTCTGTTACCCATGGTTTCTTCGCAGCTACCTTCTTTATACCTATGTTTTCCTTCCCAACTTCTGTGATGGCCCTTTTTAGAGATGTACATTCCTCTTCAACTGTACTGCCTACTGCGCTATTCCTTATTGCTGTATCAATAGCGTTAAAGAACTTCCAACGTATCTCGTCATTCCTTAGTACTTCCGTATCCCACTTCTTTGCGTATTGCTTCTTCGTGACTGATGTCTTGAACTTCAGCCTACTCTTCATCACTACTGTATTGTGATCTGAGTCTATATCTGCTCCTGGGTACGCCTTACAATCCAGTATCTGATTTCGGAATCTCTGTCTGACCATGATGTAATCTAATTGAAATCTTCCCGTTTCTCCCGGCCTTTTCCAAGTATACCTCCTCCTCTTGTGATTCTTGAACAGGGTATTCGCTATTACTAGCTGAAACTTGTTACAGAACTCAATTAGTCTTTCTCCTTTTTCATTCCTCGTCCCAAGCCCATATTCTCCGGTAACCTTTTCTTCTACCCCTTCCCCTACAACTGCATTCCAGTCGCCCATGACTATTAGATTTTCGTCCCCCTTTACATACTGCATTACCCTTTCAATATCCTCATACACTTTCTCTATCTGCGACGTCGGCATGTATACCTGAACTATCGTTGTCGGTGTTGGTCTGCTGTCGATTCTGGTTAGAACAACCCGGTCACTGAACTTTTCACAGTAACACACCCTCTGCCCTACCTTCATAACGAATCCTGCACCTGTTATACCATTTTCTGCTGCTGTTAATATTACCCGATACTCATCTGACCAGAAATCCTTGTCTTCCTTCCACTTCACTTCACTGACCCCTACTATATCTAGATTGAGCCTTTGCATTTCCCTTTTCAGATTTTCTAGTTTCCCTACCACGTTCAAACTTCTGACATTCCACGCCCCGACTCGTAGAACGTTATCCTTTCGTTGATTATTCAATATTTTTCTCATGGGTACCTCCCCCTTGGCAGTCCCCTCCCGGAGATCCGAATGGGGGACTATTCCGGAATCTTTTGCCAATGGAGAGATCATCATGACACTTCTTCAATTACAGGCCACATGTCCTGTGGATACACGTTACGTGTCTTTAATGCAGTGGTTTCCATTGCCTTCTGCATCCTCATCTCGTTGATCATTGCTGATTCTTCCGCCTTTAGGGGCAATTTCCCACCCCTAGGACAAGAGAGTGCCCTGAACCTCTATCCGCTCCTCCGCCCTCTTTGACAAGGCCGTTGGCAGAATGAGGCTGACTTCTTATGCCGGAAGTCTTCGGCCGCCAATGCTGATTAATTATCAAAATTTAGGCAGTGGCGGGGATCGAACCCGGGACCGAAGACGTTTTGATTATGAATCAAAGACGCTACCCCTAGACCACGGGTACCACCTAGTAGAGATCTAACTGCAGATGTAAACGTATTGAGGTGCCTGTAAGAGGCACATGTCCAATAGTAGAAGATAAGACCGTCTGATGAGCATAACGACGACGACGATGATGACGATGATTAAAAAGTACCGTCTGCCTCACAGTCGACAGCGATTCCCAGAATGTAGAAACAGATACACCACCTAAAATTATTCGAACATTCATTACTGGGCATTAATATCTGGAGTGTCCACCTTTCACCTTTATGATGATTCGAACACTGCCGGGAACACTTTCAATGAGGTACCTGAATGTCTGTGGAGCAATGGCAACCCGTTCTTTCTCGAGAACTGAAACCAAGTTGAGTAGCGATTTTGGACGGCGAGATCTAGAGCCAAGTTGGCGTTCTTGGTCATCTCTGAGATGTTATATGATGATGATGATGTTTGGCTTGTGGGGCGCTCAAATGAGCGGTCATCAGGGCCCGTAGAAAGTCAATTTTTACACAATTCAATCTAGCCACGGTCACGAATGATGGTGATTAAATTATGAGGACAACATAAACACCTAGTCCCCGGGCAGAGAAAAACTCCAACCCGGCGGTGAATTTTCTAGGCGCTTCATTCCGGAACCGCGCTGCTACTGCGGTCGCAAGTTCGAATCCTGCCTCGGACATGGATGTGTGTGATGTCCTTAGGTTAGTCAGGTTTAGGGAGTTCTAAGTCTAGGGGACTGATGACTTCAGATGTGAAGTCCCATAGTGCTTAGAGCCATTACAACCGGCCGGGAATCGAACCCGGGACCGCGTGATCCAGAGGTAGCAATGCTAGCCACTTGACAGACCACCAACTGCGGACTAAGGTGTTCGACTGGCCTCAGCTCCGGACTCTGCGCAGACTAAATCATTTCATGATTCTTACTCTCCATAACCCATTGCCTCACAGAGCAAGCGTTATGACAAGTTCCATTTTCATGTTGATACAACCAATCATTATTTCTGAATTAGGCCTCTACTATACGCAATAGAAATTCCAAATAAATGTTTTCATAAGCTTCCGCATTTAGCCTTTCCTCAGGCTCAATAAGCAGACCACACCCGAACCTCGAGAAACACACCGCCACCTCCGTACTTCACTGTTGGCACTACACATGAAGGCAGGTAACGTTCTCCGGGTATTCGCCCAACCAAACCCCTTCCGTTGTATTTTCCCAGCTTACAGTGTGATCCGTCACTGAAATTCACTCGTTTGAAGTCATCCAGTGTACAATGGCGTCGGTCTTCACATCTCCCCAATCATTATTCAGCTTTGACTATGGCATTAAGTAGGTTTTGAAAAGCTGCGCGGCCATTGTATGGCTCTGAGCACTATGGGACTCAACTGCTGTGGTCATAAGTCCCCGAGAACTTAGAACTACTTAAACCTAACTAACCTAAGGACATCACACACATCCATGCCCGAGGCAGGATTCGAACCTGCGACCGTAGCGGTCGTGCGGTTCCAGACTGTAGCGCCTTTAACAGCTCGGCCACTCCGGCCGGCGGCCATTGTATCCCATTCGTTTTAACTCAATACGCACGTTCACTGTGTTAGCTGGGCTGTTGACAAAGCTTTCGAGCTCACGAGTGGTTCCTTCCGCTCATTTAATGTAATTTTTGCAACAACCTTTCACAGTGATCAGCGGTTCCTGTCCGTCAGTGCGTGAGGTTTAGGTTTATCTGCGGTTTGCGTTTCACCGTCACAACAGTGGACTTGCAGTCTCAGAAGGGTTGAAAAGTCGCTGATGCACCTGTTCCTCAGATCACATCAAATGACGCTCGATGTCATTGAAAATTTAAACGCAGCCAAAACCTCTCAGACAAACAGAAGCTAAACGATGATAAAGTTCGCGTGAGGAGAGCTATGCGTGAAGCGTTCAGTGAATTCGAAAGTAAAATTCTATGTACCGACTTGACAGAAAATCCTAGGAAGTTATGGTCTTACGTTAAATCAGTAAGTGGCTCGAAACAGCATATCCAGACACGCCGGGATGATGATGGCATTGAAACAGAGAATGACACGCGTAAAGCTGAAATACTAAACACCTTTTTCCAAAGATGTTTCACAGAGGAAGACCGCACTGCAGTTCCTTCTCTAAATCCTCGCACTAACGAAAAAATGGCTGACATCGAAATAAGTGTCCAAGGAATAGAAAAGCAACTGAAATCACTCAACAGAGGAAAGTACACTGGACCTGACAGAAAATCAATTCGATTCTACACAGAGTACGCGAAAGAACTTGCCCCCCTTCTAACAGCCGTATACCGCAAGTCTCTAGAGGAACGGAAGGTTCCAAATGATTGGAAAAGAGCACAGGTAGTCCCAGTTTTCAAGAAGGGTCGTCGAGCAGATGCGCAAAACTATAGACCTATATCTCTGACGTCGATCTGTTGTAGAATTTTAGAACATGTTTTTTGCTCGCGTATCATGTCATTTCTGGAAACCCGGAATATACTCTGTAGGAATCAACATGGATTCCGGAAACAGCAATCGTGTGAGACCCAACTCGCTTTATTTGTTCATGAGACCCAGAAAATATTAGATACAGACTCCCAGGTATATGTCATTTTCCTTGACTTACGGAAGGCGTTCGATTCAGTTCCGCACTGTCGATTGATAAAGTAAGAGCCTACGGAATATCAGACCAGCTGTGTGGCTGGATTGAAGAGTTTTTAGTAAACAGAACACAGCATGTTGTTCTCAATGGAGAGACGTCTACAGACGTTAAAGTAATCTCTGGCGTGCCACAGGGGAGTGTTATGGGACCATTGCTTTTCACAATATATATAAATGACCTAGTAGATGGTGTCGGAAGTTCCATGCGGCTTTTCGCGAATGATGCTGTAGTACACGGAGTAGTTGAAGCTTTACAAAACTGCAGCGAAATGAAGTCTGCAGCGGATAGGCACTTGGTGCAGGGAGTGGCAAGTGACCCTTAACATAGACAAATATAATGTATTACGAATACATAGAAAGAAGGATCCTTTATTGTATGATTATATGATAGCGGAACAAACACTGGTAGCAGTTACTTCTGTAAAATATCTGGGAGTATGCTTGAGGAACAATTTGAAGTGGAATGATCGTATAAAAATAATTATTGATGAGGCGGGTACCAGGTTGAGATTCATTGGGAGAGTGCTTAGAAAATGTAGTCCATCAACAAAGGAGGTGGCTTACAAAACACTCGTTCGACCTATACTAGAGTATTGCTCATCAGTGTGGGATCCGTACCAGATCGGTTTGACGGAGGAGATAGAGAAGATCCAAAGAAGAGCGGCGCGTTCGTCACAGTGTTATTTGGTAAGCGTCATAGCGTTACGGAGGTGTTTAGCAAACTCAAGTGGCAGACTCTGCAAGAGAGGCGCTCTGCATCGCGGTGTAGCTTGCTCGCCAGGTTTCGAGAGGGTGCGTTTCTGGATGAGGTATCGAATATATTGCTTCCCCCAACTTATACCTCCCGAGGAGATCACGAATGTGAAATTAGACAGATTCGATCGCGCACGGAGGCTTTCCGGCAGTCGTTCTTCCCGCGAACCATACGCGACTGCAACAGGAAAGGGAGGTAATGACAGTGGCACGTAAAGTGCCCTCCGCCACACACCGTTGGGTGGCTTGCGGAGTATAGATGTACCGGGTGATCAAAAAGTCAGTATAAATTTGAAAACTTAGTAAACCACGGAATAATGTAGATAGAGAAGGAAAAATTGACACACACGCTTGGAATGACATGGGGTTTTATTAGGAAAAGAAAAAACAAGTTCACAGAATGTCCGACACATGGCGCTAGACAGCGAAACGTCAGTGACTGCGCATGACAATCGTGTATAAAAGAAGCTGTAATGAGAGAGAGAATCAGATGCGCCAGCAGTAGCAGCATATTTACGTTAACTAAAAAGGCGCTTTTAGTGAAGCTGTATTATCAGCGTAGGGAATGTGCTAGTTCAGCGTTACGATCCTATCGCCATAGGAAGGGGATTCGAACGTGTTAAGGTCCGTTGAGAAATGCAGCTGTGGCGAGAATGATTTCGAAGTTCGAAGCCACGGGTTGTTTAGACGATAGACCCCGTAGTGGCCGACCGAGCACAAGGCGTAATGGAGCTGAGACAGTTCAGGAAGAAATGGAGACTGTAGCCGGTTCGTCTATGCACGGGGAAGTCAGCGCTCGTGCAGTCGCACGTCGCACCGGCATTCCATACACTACTGTTTGGTTGGCACTGAGGCGTACCCTCCGATGCTATCCGTGCAAAATCCATCGGCATCATGAACTGTTACCTGGCGATTTAGTGAAGCGGAGGTCATTTTGCGGTGTGGGCGTTTCAAAAGATGGCGCAAGATGACGATTGGTTGAGTAACGTGTTGTGGACCGACGAAGCTCATCTCACGCTCCGAGGGTCTGTCAACGTCCACAACTGCGAATTTGGGCCACCGAAAATCCTAGAACTGTCATGGAAACTCCATTTCACGACGAGAAAGTCACGGTATGGGTTGGATTTATCACATCTACCATTATCGGGCCTTTTTTCTTCAAGGAAATGCGTGATTCTGGTTTTGTAACTGCTACCGTGAAGGGTGAGAGGAACGCCGATATGTTACAGAATCGCATCTTCCCCAGCCTGGCTGATAAACACCTGCTGGAACGTACGATGTTTATGCAGGATGGCGTTCCACCCCATATTGCTAGACGCGTGAAAGATCTCTTGCACGCGTCGTTTGGTGATGTTCGTGTGCTCAGCTGCCACTTTCGTCATGGTTGGCCTCCAAGGTCACCTTACCTCAGTCCGTGCGATTATTGGCTTTGGGGTTACCTGAAGTCGCAAGTGTATCGTGATCGACCGACATCTCTACGGATGCTGAAAGACAATATCCGACGCCAATGCCTCACCATAACTGCGGACATGCTTTACAGTGCTGTTCACAACAGTATTCCTCGACTACAGCTATTGTAACATCAACAAAAGCAAAACGAGGATCATGGAATGTAGTCGAATTAAGTCGGGTGATGCTGAAGGAATTAGATTAGGAAATGAGACACTTAAAGTAGTAAAGGAGTTTTGCTATTTGGGGAGCAAAATAACTGGTGATGGTCGAAGTAGAGAAGATATAAAATGTAGACTGGCAATGGCAAGAAAGCGTTTCTGAAGAAGAGGAATTTGTTAACATCGAGTATAGATTCAAGTGTCAGGAAGTCGTTCCTGCATCAAACCAGTCTCAGGACTGAAGAGCACAACAACAACAACAACAACAATAGCTATTGTTGAGATATGATGGTGGTGATATTGAGCATCTCCTGTAATGAACATCATCTTTGCTTTGTCTTACTTTGTTATGCTAATTATTGCTGTTCTGATCAGTTGAAGCGCCATCTGTCGGACAATTTTTTAGCTTTCGTATTTTTTCTTTTTTTTTTTTTTTGTTCTAATAAAACCCCATGTCATTCCAAGCATGTGTGTCAATTTGTACCTCTCTATCTACATTATTCCGTGATTTATTCAGTTTTCAGATTTATACTGACTTTTTGGTCACCTGGTAGATGTAGAAGTAGTGACTGGCCGTCCAGATCCGCTGCTATTCCTTCGGCCGGTATTACACTATCAAATTTCTTTGTCAAATATCTTTGTCCAATATCTTCGTCAAAGATATTTGATGGTGTAATAGGGAACTTTGTCAAATGTCGTCCAATATTTGATCAAATGTAGGGCCTCGCTGTAGATTTGATCAAAGAAGTCGCTTGTCTTCTGTTCACTGCAATGTGACATGTTAGCACATGGAGTGCTAGCATCGCTGCATTCTGTCGTCTGTAGTGTTTTTATAAACATTTCGGGTAAATACAATTGGTGTGTGCCGACAACTACAAAATTAATAGAGATGTATGAAGCTGATGAGGCGCTTTACAACGTGAGGCACGCTAAATACAAAAATAGATCACAAAGATTGGAGACCTGACCTGACCTGACCTGACCTAACCTAACCTAACCTAACCCAACCCTCCCCTGTAGCAAGGAATCGGAGTGTTACAGTGAGCCCGTCTTCTGCAGATGTAGCAGTTCTTGAGTGAATATTGTGCTTTGTGATATGAGGATACACTTCATTGAGCACATACAGAAATGTATACTTATCCATTCTTAAGTAATTGATGTACGACTTGACGTCCTTCACTATAAGCTCACATAACAAGTTTCGTTGAATGCTTTTATCGTGTCGTTGTAAAACCCACGGCTTCACCCTGGTATGTTTCCTTTTTTTTCCCCCGCTTCTCTTCCCCATATGCACACAGTGCAATTGTGGTACATGCAACTGCTGCGGTTAATAACAAGTTGTTGTTGTCACCCATCTTGAACTTTGACGAAAAATATGATGACAGTGTAATACCCCTTCTAGCGCTACGTCAAAGATTTTTGTCAAATATATTTGACGGGATATTTCATCACATCTCTGGTCAAATCTTTGACAAAGAAATTTGATAGTGTAATACCGGCCTTCTCCACTGACGACACAATACTCCCCGCCTCTTTCTGTAATGGCAGGTGTGCCCCCAGTGACATCTAGTGATAAATTCCGCGTTACATAGAAGTGTACGGATACTGCCGATGAGATTAGTGTAGAGAGCAACGGACCGCAGAACGGGAAGAGTCGGTGCCGTGGCGACGGCGTCCCGCCATATCGCCCGCAGGAGGCTGCTCCACATGAGCGGCACTCGCTGCTAAGCAGGGCAAAAAACGCAGAGCCGAGTCGATGCGATACGAGGCGAGGCGAGGCGAGGCAGGGCTGGAGGCGCGCGCCGCGCCTGCCGGCTTTTTGCCGGCCGCGCTGCTCTGTTGCGGCTGCGGCCCAGTGTTTATGCCGCGTTACGCAACTCACGCGACCCCACAGCCGCCGCCTGGACATCTGGCGGCACCAGATAAGCGCTGCTCGCTGCCGGCTACTGGCGGGCCAGCCCGCTACGTCACGGCGCCTAGGCCTGCTCGTCCTAGGGGCGTCCTGCGAACTCGTCTCTGTGACACCTGCACCGGGATAAGTTCGCAAAGGTGTCCACTAATGCCCGTGGCCCAACTCCAGACAGGGATGGGCAAAACCGACGGGTTCTGGATAACCGGTATTTTTCGATGTTTATTGGGCCTACGTTACAACAGATGTCTTTATTTTTTAGCAATAGCTTCGTCATCAGGCCACAAGTGACCCATCGGGGCCATCCGACCACCGTGTCATTCTCAGTGGAGGATGCGAATAGGAGGGACGTGTGTTCAGCACACCACTCTCCCGGTCGTTACGATGTTTTACTAATAACCGCGTAAAAAAAATCGAAATATCGATACCCCTAAAAACTGTGCTAAAATTTTTGGTTTTCAAACATACCTTTCTGAAAAATTGAGTAACTAATATTCGTAAAATTTTCATTCCTCTGAAATATAATAAAAAATGGGGATGCGATCAGTGCTACTTTAATAACAATGCCGAGAGAAACGAGCAACAAGCCCACGCCATCAGAACTGGTACAGGGTAGCTAAGGAAATAATGTATCTTTTTGCCATGAGGTGTGGCCTAATACACCCCTGGAAATGGAAAAAAGAACACATTGACACCGGTGTGTCAGACCCACCATACTTGCTCCGGACACTGCGAGAGGGCTGTACAAGCAATGATCACACGCACGGCACAGCGGACACACCAGGAACCGCGGTGTTGGCCGTCGAATGGCGCTAGCTGCGCAGCATTTGTGCACCGCCGCCGTCAGTGTCAGCCAGTTTGCCGTGGCATACGGAGCTCCATCGCAGTCTTTAACACTGGTAGCATGCCGCGACAGCGTGGACGTGAACCGTATGTGCAGTTGACGGACTTTGAGCGAGGGCGTATAGTGGGCATGCGGGAGGCCGGGTGGACGTACCGCCGAATTGCTCAACACGTGGGGCGTGAGGTCTCCACAGTACATCGATGTTGTCGCCAGTGGTCGGCGGAAGGTGCACGTGCCCGTCGACCTGGGACCGGACCGCAGCGACGCACGGATGCACGCCAAGACCGTAGGATCCTACGCAGTGCCGTAGGGGACCGCACCGCCACTTCTCCAGCAAATTAGTGACACTGTTGCTCCTGGGGTATCGGCGAGGACCATTCGCAACCGTCTCCATGAAGCTGGGCCACGGTCCCGCACACCGTTAGGCCGTCTTCCGCTCACGCCCCAACATCGTGCAGCCCGCCTCCAGTGGTGTCGCGACAGGCGTGAATGGAAGGACGAATGGAGACGTGTCGTCTTCAGCGATGAGAGTCGCTTCTGCCTTGGTGCCAATGATGGTCGTATGCGTGTTTGGCGCCGTGCAGGTGAGCGCCACAATCAGGACTGCATACGACCGAGGCACACAGGGCCAACACCTGGCATCATGGTGTGGGGAGCGATCTCCTACACTGACCGTACACCACTGGTGATCGTCGAGGGGACACTGAATAGTGCACGGTACATCAAACCGTCATCGAACCCATCGTTCTACCATTCCTAGACCGGCAAGGGAACTTGCTGTTCCAACAGGACAATGCACGTCCGCATGTATCCCGTGCCACCCAACGTGCTCTAGAAGGTGTAAGTCAACTACCCTGGCCAGCAAGATCTCCGGATCTGTCCCCCATTGAGCATGTTTGGGACTGGATGAAGCGTCGTCTCACGCGGTCTGCACGTCCAGCACGAACGCTGGTCCAACTGAGGCGCCAGGTGGAAATGGCATGGCAAGCCGTTCCACAGGACTACATCCAGCATCTCTACGATCGTCTCCATGGGAGAATAGCAGCCTGCATTGCTGCGAAAGGTGGATATACACTGTACTAGAGCCGACATTGTGCATGCTCTGTTGCCTGTGTCTATGTGCCTGTGGTTCTGTCAGTGTGATCATGTGATGTATCTGACCCCAGGAATGTGTCAATAAAGTTTCCCCTTCCTGGGACAATGAATTCACGGTGTTCTTATTTCAATTTCCAGGAGTGTAGATGATACGCGTGTACATGCAGAGTGGAAGACTTGCCACATCTGGTCTATATGATACACTACTGGCCATTAAAATTGTGACACCGTGAAAATGTAATTTCATGTCAGTTCTAGTATAACATATTTGTCCAATGAATACCCGTTTATCATCTGCATTTCTTCTTGGTGTAACAATTTGAATGGCCAATAGTGTATTGGGTTAAGAAACACTGTAACATCCTCCGTACAGCCCGGACCTTCGTGTGATTTTCACATCTTTGTACGATATGAAGAAAGACGTACATGGGCGTCGGTTTCAGTCGAACGAGGAAGTGTAACAGTGGGTGCGGTTGTGGATCCGCCAGCTGCCGACCGCTATCTACGAAACAAGAACTGATCATCTCGTCTCCAACTGAGATAAATGTCGCACGCGGTGATTACATTTGAGTGAAACCATTCCATGGTCCCTTCTGGTCCCGTAGTGGCGGGTGTTCGGTTTTCATTTGATTGCCCCTTTGATGGAAATCCGCTGTTAGTAATCTTGTAAACTATCTGGTCACTACGTCAGGGCCTGTATGCACCCCGAGTCCTCGTCTACAGGACAGACGATGTGATGTTGCGACGCCATGTCGGAGTCGCGTCAGCACTGCCATGCAAACGACCAGAAACGTAAGCGAATCGTCCAACTGCTGGAAGAAGAGCGCCACCAACTGTTTTCATAAGCCCACATGGCACTCGTTCTCATTGTTTTAGTGTTTAAATCTTGCTTTTTCCTTTTCTTATGATACGTACTACGTCTTAATATGAAAAATAGTTGTTCGTTGTCACTTTAAATTTGTATGTTTTTGTTATGTATGTTATTTTATGATGAATACTCTGTCCCCCCCCCCCTCCCCCCCCATGAACCATGGACCTTGCCGTTGGTGGGGAGGCTTGCGTGCCTCAGCGATACAGATAGCCGTACCGTAGGTGCAACCACAACGGAGGGGTATTTGTTGAGAGGCCAGACAAACGTGTGGTTCCTGAAGAGGGGCAGCAGCCTTTTCAGTAGTTGCAAGGGCAACAGTCTGGATGATTGACTGATCTGGCCTTGTAACAATAACCAAAACGGCCTTGCTGTGCTGGTACTGCGAACGGCTGAAAGCAAGGGGAAACTACAGCCGTAATTTTTCCCGAGGGCATGCAGCTTTACTGTATGATTACATGATGATGGCGTCCTCTTGGGTAAAATATTCCGGAGGTAAAATAGTCCCCCATTCGGATCTCCGGGCGGGGACTACTCAAGAGGATGTCGTTATCAGGAAAAAGAAAACTGGCGTTCTACGGATCGGAGCGTGGAATGTCAGATCCCTTAATCGGGCAGGTAGGTTAGAAAATTTAAAAAGGGAAATGGATAGGTTGAAGTTAGATATAGTGGGAATTAGTGAAGTTCGGTGGCAGGAGGAACAAGACTTCTGGTCAGGTGACTACAGGGTTATAAACACAAAATCAAATAGGGGTAATGCAGGAGTAGGTTTAATAATGAATAGGAAAATAGGCATGCGGGTAAGCTACTACAAACAGCATAGTGAACGCATTATTGTGGCCAAGATAGATACGAAGCCCACGCCTACTACAGTAGTACAAGTTTATATGCCAACTAGCTCTGCAGATGACGAAGAAATTGAAGAAATGTATGATGAAATAAAAGAAATTATTCAGATTGTGAAGGGAGACGAAAATTTAATAGTCATGGGTGACTGGAATTCGAGTGTAGGAAATGGGAGAGAAGGAAACATAGTAGGTGAATATGGATTGGGGGACAGAAATGAAAGAGGAAGCCGCCTGGTCGAATTTTGCACAGAGCACAACGTAATCATAACTAACACTTGGTTTAAGAATCATGAAAGAAGGTTGTATACATGGAAGAACCCTGGAGATACTAAAAGGTATCAGATAGATTATATAATGGTAAGACAGAGATTTAGGAACCAGGTTTTAAATTGTAAGACATTTCCAGGGGCAGATGTGGACTCTGACCACAATCTATTGGTTATGACCTGTAGATTAAAACTGAAGAAACTGCAAAAAGGTGGGAATTTAAGGAGATGGGACCTGGATAAACTAAAAGAACCAGAGGTTGTACAGAGATTCAGGGAGAGCATAAGGGAGCAATTGACAGGGATGGGGGAAATAAATACAGTAGAAGAAGAATGGGTAGCTTTGAGGGATGAAGTAGTGAAGGCAGCAGAGGATCAAGTAGGTAAAAAGACGAGGGCTAGTAGAAATCCTTGGGTAACAGAAGAAATATTGAATTTACTTGATGAAAGGAGAAAATATAAAAATGCAGTAAGTGAAACAGGTAAAAAGGAATACAAACGTCTCAAAAATGAGATCGACAGGAAGTGCAAAATGGCTAAGCAGGGATGGCTAGAGGACAAATGTAAGGATGTAGAGGCCTATCTCACTAGGGGTAAGATAGATACCGCCTATAGGAAAATTAAAGAGACCTTTGGAGATAAGAGAACGACTTCTATGAATATCAAGAGCTCAGATGGAAACCCAGTTCTAAGCAAAGAAGGGAAAGCAGAAAGGTGGAAGGAGTATATAGAGGGTTTATACAAGGGCGATGTACTTGAGGACAATATTATGGAAATGGAAGAGGATGTAGATGAAGATGAAATGGGAGATATGATACTGCGTGAAGAGTTTGACAGAGCACTGAAAGACCTGAGTCGAAACAAGGCCCCCGGAGTAGACAATATTCCATTGGAACTACTGACGGCCGTGGGAGAGCCAGTCCTGACAAAACTCTACCATCTGGTGAGCAAGATGTATGAAACAGGCGAAATACCCTCAGACTTCAAGAAGAATATAATAATTCCAATCCCAAAGAAAGCAGGTGTTGACAGATGTGAAAATTACCGAACTATCAGCTTAATAAGTCACAGCTGCAAAATACTAACACGAATTCTTTACAGACGAATGGAAAAACTAGTAGAAGCCAACCTCGGGGAAGATCAGTTTGGATTCCGTAGAAACACTGGAACACGTGAGGCAATACTGACCTTACGACTTATCTTAGAAGAAAGATTAAGGAAAGGCAAACCTACGTTTCTAGCATTTGTAGACTTAGAGAAAGCTTTTGACAATGTTGACTGGAATACTCTCTTTCAAATTCTAAAGGTGGCAGGGGTAAAATACAGGGAGCGAAAGGCTATTTACAATTTGTACAGAAACCAGATGGCAGTTATAAGAGTCGAGGGACATGAAAGGGAAGCAGTGGTTGGGAAGGGAGTAAGACAGGGTTGTAGCCTCTCCCCAATGTTGTTCAATCTGTATATTGAGCAAGCAGTAAAGGAAACAAAAGAAAAATTCGGAGTAGGTATTAAAATTCATGGAGAAGAAATAAAAACTTTGAGGTTCGCCGATGACATTGTAATTCTGTCAGAGACAGCAAAGGACTTGGAAGAGCAGTTGAATGGAATGGACAGTGTCTTGAAAGGAGGATATAAGATGAACATCAACAAAAGTAAAACAAGGATAATGGAATGTAGTCTAATTAAGTCGGGTGATGCTGAGGGAATTAGATTAGGAAATGAGGCACTTAAAGTAGTAAAGGAGTTTTGCTATTTGGGGAGCAAAATAACTGATGATGGTCGAAGTAGAGAGGATATAAAATGTAGGCTGGCAATGGCAAGGAAAGCGTTTCTGAAGAAGAGAAATTTGTTAACATCCAGTATTGATTTAAGTGTCAGGAAGTCATTTCTGAAAGTATTCGTATGGAGTGTAGCCATGTATGGAAGTGAAACATGGACGATAAATAGTTTGGACAAGAAGAGAATAGAAGCTTTCGAAATGTGGTGCTACAGAAGAATGCTGAAGATTAGATGGGTAGATCACATAACTAATGAGGAAGTATTGAATAGGATTGGGGAGAAGAGAAGTTTGTGGCACAACTTGACCAGAAGAAGGGATCGCTTGGTAGGACATGTTCTGAGGCATCAAGGGATCACCAATTTAGTATTGGAGGGCAGCATGGAGGGTAAAAATCGTAGAGGGAGACCAAGAGATGAATACACTAAGCAGATTCAGAAGGATGTAGGTTGCAGTAGGTACTGGGAGATGAAAAAGCTTGCACAGGATAGAGTAGCATGGAGAGCTGCATCAAACCAGTCTCAGGACTGAAGACCACAACAACAACAACTCTGTCCCATTAAAGTATACATTTTGTAATACATAGTTTTACAGTACTCATGTATCCACACTTGGCAGTAACGACAATTATATGCAGAATTATCGAGAAGTATTGTTCCTATTTAATCTTCGTGCCATTACAACCATGTGTGATACAGTAGAAATCGCTATAACTGCCCAAACGTTCAGGACACGATGAACTCCGTAATAGGTTCTATACTAAACTTGGGGTTGAGTTGGCCTCTCTCTTTATCATATCTACCGTAGATCTTCCAAAGAAAATCTCGTGTCCAGTAGTTGAAAGAAAGTACAGGACACACTCGTCTCCAGCAAGGGTGTCAAACGAGAACCGCAAAACTAACGTACAGTGTCCTTGAGATCCATAATCTTAGAATGGGCTCGGACGTAATGAGGTATCTGGAACATGATGACCTGTTGCATGCCAAACATTTTTTTCGATTCCGAAAACATTGAACATACGAAAATCCACTTGCAGTTTTCTCACATGACTTCCTGAAAGCCATGGATCACGTCAGGTAGATACAGTATTTCTTGATTTTCGAAAACCTTTTGACGCAGTAGCACACAACATTTTTTTCGAAAGTACAACCGTATGGCGTGTAAAGCGAAACTTGTGACTGGATTGATTACTTATTGGTAGGAAGGGCGCAAGATATTATAGTGGATGGAAAGTCATCAACATATCTACAAGTAACTTCAAATGGGCCGCAGAGAATTGTGTTGCTACCCTTGTTGTTAACGCACGTTAATGACTTTGCAGACCTCAGATTTTTCGCAGATGGTTCAAATGGCTCTGAGCACTATGGGACTTAACATCTGAGGTCATCATTCCCCAAGAACTGAGAACTACTTAACCAACCTAAGGACATCACACATATCCATGCCCGAGACAGCATTCGAACCTGCGACCGCAGCGGTCACGCGATTCCAGACTGAAGCGCCTAGAACCGCTCGGCCACACCGGCCAGCCTTTTCGCAGATGATACAGTTGTTTATATTACTAGGAAAAGAGCTTCACAAATATTCAGTCCGATCTTGATAAGACTCTTAATTGGTGAACAGATTAGCAACCTGCTTTAAATGTTTGGAAATGTAAAAGTGTGCACTTCACAAAGTGAAAAAAACACGTTATCCTGTGACAACAGTGTCATCGAGCCACAGCTGGAGTCGGTCAAATCATACAAATATCTGGATGTGACTGTTCGTAAGGATACGAAATGGAACAATCAAATAGGCTCCCGTAGGTAAAGCAGATGGAATACTGTTGTTCATTGGCAGAATATTCGGATAACGTAATCAATGTTGCTTGCAGAACGCAGTGCGACCCGTCCTAGAATATTGTAAGATGTCCGAGATCCGTACTAAATAGAGCTAACAAGGCATGTTCGGCGTGTTGTTGTTGTGGTCTTCAGTCCAGAGACTGGTTTGATGTAGCTCTCCATGGTACTCTACCCTGTGCAAGGTTCTTCATCTCCCAGTACCTACTGCAACCTACATCCTTCTGAATCTGTGTAGTGTATTCATCTCTTGGTCTCCCTCTACGATTTTTACCCTCCACGCTGCCCTCCAATACTAAATTGGTGATCCCTTTATGCTCAGAATATGCCCTACCAACCGATCTCTTCTTCTAGTCAAGTTGTGCCACAAATTTCTCTTCTCTCCAATTCTGTTCAATACCTCCTCATTAGTTATGTGATCTACCCATCTAATCTTCAGCATTCTTCTGTAGCACCACATTTCGAAAGCTTCTATTCTCTTCTTGTCCAAACTATTTATCGTCCATGTTTCACTTCCATATATGGACACACTCCATACAATACTTTCGGAAACGACTTCCTGACACTTAAATCTATACTCGATGTTAACAAATTTATCTTCTTCATAAACGCTTTCCTTGCCATTGCCAGTCTACATTTTATATCCTCTCTACTTCGACCACCATCAGTTATTTTGCTCCCCAAATAGCAATACTCATTTATTACTTTAAACGTCTCATTTCCTAATCTAATTCCCACAGCATCACTTGATTTAATTCGACTACATTCCATTATTCTAGTTTAGCTGTTGTTGATGTTCATATTATATCCTCTTTTCAAGACCATGTACATTCCGTTCAGCTGCTCTTCCAGGTCCTTCAACGTCTACAGGCAATTTCCACAGATTTCTTTGACCCGTGGGAGAGTCACGGAAACGCTGAAGAAACTGAAATTACAAACGCATCAAGGTCGAGACAAACTCTATCGACAAAACCTTCTACGTAATTTTCAAAAATAAGTTATAAGTAATTAATCTACGAACATAATACAACCCTCAACATATTGGTCCAATAAGGATTGCGAGGAGAAGTTTATACTAATTACAGCGCCGAATGAAATGTTCAGGCGATCGTTCTACCCATGCTCCATACATGAATGGAATGGGAAGAACCCTAATAAATCGTAGAACGTGAAGCACTCTGAGTGATGCACTTCACAATGGTTTTCACAGTATGGATTTACATGCAGATGTAGAATTATTGTTATAACTACTTGAAAGAACGGCTTTGCGAGGATATTTAACTATAGTTGTGCCTGAGACTTTATATGCATGGAATTTATTTTTGACTGATAAAGCTTCTTTGTCCACAACATTTGAAGTTGGGTGATTGGGGACATGTATGAAGATCTTAATTGCTTCACTAACATGGGAGAGAGCCGTTCAGAGCTAGTCGTGCAAAAGTCAGTTGACACAGAAGTCCATATCCACAACACAAGGTGTTAGGCCTTGAGCTTTGTTTATGGTCAAGGCATAACCAAAGCTCACTGGGAATCGTACACTTTGAAAGCAAAATGGTAAATTATTAGGAATATGTAGAGTCCATGGTATAAAAATTCACCGTCAGCGCCACTTCACGTCAACATTTCCGGTTCTCTGATGTCATGTTGGAGAGAAGTAACTTTAAACTTGTAACATTACGAGTGCGTGCGCGAGTTACTCGCCCACTTTGGCCTGTTACTGAGGAGAGATGAAATTGTTGCACCGCTGATCGTAATGAGCCCATGTCTCAGGGTGCACGGCGGCAGTTCCGGCTACCGGTTAGGTGACCAGTACGAGCGAGTCCAGGTACAAAGAATATCAGCGTCGTTGAAGTAGGAAAAATCTCAAAATGGGGAATTTTGACGACTGTCGCTCGCATGGTCTTTGTGAAGCAGACAATGCTCCGGGACATGGCGAAGTGTCAAACAAGTTGAAAGATAGTTTATTACAGCTCTTTGACTGTCTATAATAATTCACATCAAGTACAAAACTAAATCTGAATACATTGGATATCTCACAAAAATCCAGTGACAAAACATTATTTCAATATCTTTAAAACTACAGAAGTTAATATTTTACAGTCAATAAACATTTTGCCTGGTGAAACGTTGTTGTGATGCCTCGTGTAAGGAGGAGAAATATATACCATCACGTTTCAGACTTTGATAAAGGTCGGATTGTAGCCAATCGCGATTCCGATTTATCGTATCGCGACATTGGTGCTCGCGTTGTTAGAGATCCAATGACTGTTAGCACAATATGGAATCGGTGGGTTCAGGAGGGTAATACGGAACGCCGCGCTGGATCCCAACGGCCTCGTATCACTAGCAGTTGAGATGACAGGCATCTTATCCGCATGGCTGTAACGGATCGTGCAGCCACGTCTCGATCCCTGAGTCAACAGATGGGAACGTTTACAAGACAACAACCATCCGCACGAACAGTTCGACGACGTTTGCAGCAGCATGGACTATCAGCTCGGACACCATGGCTGCGGTTACCCTTGACGCTGCATCACAGACAAGAGTGCCTGCGACGGTGTGCTCAACGACGAACCTGGGTGCACGAATGGCAAAACGTCATTTTTCGGATTAGTCCAGGTTCTGTTTAGAGCATCATGATGGTCGCATCCGTGTTTGGCGGCATCGCGGCGAACGCCCAATTGAAGCGTGTATTCTTCATCGCCACACTGGCGTATCACCCGGCGTGATGGTATGGGGTACCATTGGTTACACATCTCGGTCACCTCTTGTTCGCATTGACGGCACTTTGAACAGTGGACGTTACATTTCAGATGTGTTCCCACCCGTGGCTCTACCCTTCATTCGATCCCTGCGAAACCCTATGTTTCAGCAGGATAATGCACGACCGCATGATGCAGGTCCTGTACTGGCCTTTCTGGATACAGAAAATGTTCGACTGGTGCCCTGGCCAGCACATTCTCCAGATCTCTCACCAACTGAAAACGTCTGGTCAATCATGGCCGAGCAACTGGCTCGTCACAATACGCCAGTCACTACTCTTGATGAACTGTGGTATCGTGATGAAGCTGCATGGGCAGCTCTGTTTGACTCAATACCCAGGCGTATCAAGGCCGTTATTACGGCCAGAGGTGGTTGTTCTGGGTACTGATTTCTCAGGATCTATGCACCCAAACTGCGTGAAAATGTAATTTCATGTCAGTTCTAGTATAACATATTTGCCCAATGAATACCGGTTTATCATCTGCATTTCTTCTTGGTGTAACAATTTTAATGGCCAACAGTTTCCACGCCGGATGATACGCCAGTATAGCGATGACGAATACACGCTTCCAATGTGCGTTCACCGCGATGTAGCCAAACACGGATGCGACCATCATGATGCTCTAAACAGAACCTGGATTCATCCAAAAAAATGACGTTTGGCCATTCGTGCACCCAGGTTCGTCGTTGATTACACCATCGCAGGCGCTCCTGTCTGTGATGCAGCGTCAAGGGTAACCGCAGCCTTGGTCTCCGAGCTGATAGTCCATGCTGCTGCAAACATCGTCGAACTGTTCGTGCAGATGGTTGTTGTCTTGCAAACGTCCCCATCTGTTGACTCAGGGAACGTGACGTGGCTGCACGATCCGTTACAGCCATGCGGATAAGATGCATATCATCTCGACTGCTAGTGATACGAGGCCGTTGGGATCCAGCACGGCGTTCCGTATTACCCTCCTGAACCCACCAATTCCGTATTGTGCTAAGAGGCATTGGATCTCGACCAACGCGAGCAGCAATGTCGCGATACGATAAACCGCAATCGCGATAGGCTACAATCCGACCTTTATCAAAGTCGGAAACGTGATGGTACGCATTTCTCCTCCTTACACGTGGCATCACAACAACGTTTCACCAGGCAACGCCGGTCAACTACTGTTTGTGTATGAGAAATCGGATCGATACTTTCCTCATGTCAGTACGTTATAAGTGTCGCCACCGGCGCCAACCTTGTGTGAATGCTCTGGAAAGCTAATCATTTGCATATCAGAGCTTCTTCTTCCTGTCGGTTAAATTTCGCATGTGTAGCACGTCATCTTCGTGGTGTAGCAATTTTAATGGCCAGTAGTGTAGATTAAGTGTAGCCATCGTCTGATTTTAGCGGAACTTCCGTGCACAGCTGTAGATTTCTTTGGCGCTGGAGATGCGGGACGTTTGCCGTGGGCCCTCTGGGACGTTTGTCCTCGGGTTGTCGGAATACTGCCGGATGGAATCATCCATTTGCACGATAACCCCCGCCCGAACACTGCCAACTGAACGAAGGCTGTGCTTCAGCGATTTGGTTGGTAAGCACTGCAACTTCCTCCGTATAGCCAGTATCGTTCACAGTGTGATTTTCACTTCTTTAGCGATGTGAAGAAAGATATGTTTGGACATCGGTTTCTGTAGGGCGAGGTAGTTCAAGAGTGAGGTGCGGTTGTAGATCCGTCAGCGGCTAACCACGTTCTATGTAACAGGAATTGATCGTCCTGACTCCGAGTGGCATAAATGTCCTAAAGCGTATGGTGATCACTTTTGAACATAACCATTTCATGGTCATTTTGTGGTGGGTGTACGGTTTCCGTTTGACTCTCGCCATATTTCTGGTTGAGCGCAAATTTCACTTGGTGTAGTTTTCATATACCCTGTCGTAGGCTTCATTCGCACTCATTAGCGTCTCGACAAGAGCGCACAAGACGAACATCAACGAAAGTCAAACAAATGTCGGCGATGGTAGTCGAATTAAATCAAGCGATGCTTACGGAGTTGGATTAGTGACTGAAGCCTTGAAAGCAGTAGGCGAGTATTGTTATTCCGACAGTAAGATAACACGGTAGTCGAAGTAGACCGAATATAAAATGCAGAAAAAGAGAAATTAGTTGACACCGAATATAAATTTATGTTTATTATATCTTTATTTTTCTGTTTCAATTTGACAGGCGATTTGGGTTACTGATAGTTTCGAATGTGTCCGTTAGTTAGCGAACCATTACCTGTGTGGTTCTCATATGACAAATGAAATAACATTTGTACATTTTCAGCTGTTCACTTCTGTTAGTTAACAAATGTTTCATTGCATAGAAGGGACATATATTAAGGAGAGAGAATGTTCGAAGTAGGATAATCGGGAATACCTCAAACGACCGGCCGGTGTGGCCGTGCGGTTCTAGGCGCTTCAGTCTGGAACCGCGTGACCGCTACGGTCGCAGGTTCGAATCCTGCCTCGGGCATGGATGTGTGTGATGTCCTTAGGTTAGTTCTAAGTTCTAGGGGACTGATGACCACAGATGTTAAGTCCCATAGCGCTCAGAGTCATTTGAACCAATACCTTAAAAGTGAATAACCTAGATTGTCAGTGCAGCTAAGAGAGAAAAAAAAGGCGTTAACATAGTTGCTTATACTTTTGACAATTTTTGAATAACATAAATGGAAGTATTAGGAAATATTTCTTGTTGGTAATTTTTTCTGGAGTGTAACTTTGTACAGAAGTGAAACATGGGCGATAAACTGTTGAGACAAGACGAGAATAGGCCACTGAAGGTGATTCACGAAAAAAACGAAACGCGCATGGCAAAAACAAAGTGCCTTTGATTTAGTTAGAAAGTCGTAGTACACCTCCTTGAATTTTGAACCAACTGAGAAAAACAGACAAAATGACGAGAATAGGAGGTTTGACATGCAATCGTAAAGAAAAGTGTTAAAAATTAGATGGATAGCTTGTACAACTAATGAGGTAGTACCGAACAGGTGATAAAAGAAATTGATAAAAGAAGGGATCGGTCGATAGGACACATCCTGGGGCAACGAGGAATCATCAGTTTGGAATGGAAGAAAGTGTGTGGTATAGAAACTGTAGAGGGAGTCTGGGGATGAATGCAACAATCAGGATCGGATGGATGTATGTCGCAGTCGTTACGCAGAGATGAAGAGGCTTCCATAGGACGGACTGCCTGCACTGAACGATAACAACAACAGCAATGTTGTCAGAGAATATTATTATTGATGCACTCGCACCCAAAATTTTAATTTTACTCCTGAACTTTCCGTTTAGTTCCTTCACTGGTTCTTCGATATCTGGGCTCTGTCGTACAGGAGATACACTGCATGTCTGTCTCCATTCTTACTGTTCCCTCTTGGTTCTTGTACGTATTGTACATGACTCGTGTTTCCCTCTAGCGTATAACTGTTCTGCTGGAAATTTCAAGCACGTTACATAGGCACAACTACTCTCCACTTCATCAAGGAGCTGTGACATTTTGCTTTAATTAAGCAACTTCATTTTTTTGAGGCGGTAGTTAAAACTATTACTATTCTTCATAGGACCTTGCTATGGGCAACATAAAAGAGTTTAGAGAGCCCACGGACAGTAAAAACAACTGACCAGGAAAGTACTTGGGCTCGAACAAACAGATCTGTATGGAAGTTTGGTTACAGGGCCATTATGTACCTCTGCATGTGCTGGTGGGTGTCGTTTTTCTGCAAAACTCTGCAGTCATGCTCTAGATATCACTGTAGATGTAATTGTAGACGCCATACGCAACGCAGCAATCTTAACTATAAATGTAATTGCGGAATGTCAATAAAATGCTCCGAGCAATACGAATGACTGCTAAACGCACAGTGAAGAAATGCAAGTTGATTGCGTGGCGTATTTGCACATTCTATAATATCAGTGTTGAACGCCACGTCAATGACACTTTTGAAGTTGTTCACTGGTTCACCAATATCGTAGCCAGCGTTCTGCCACGCGTAACGAGGCATTGGTCTATATACTGCCGCAGATAACTAACAGTAAATGACAGAATGCATATTCATGATAAAGAATCTGTCGTGCAATTTCGGCTGCATATTACTGGAAAGTAGTTTAATGAAGTCTGTTATTCTTTTGGCATATATTTTACATTGCCTGAAGAAATACACATCCAGAGGTTGTGCATATTGTGGATTGTTTTTGGGGAAGGAGACCAGACAGCGAGGTCATCGGTCTCATCGGATTAGGGAAGGACGGGGAAGGAAGTCGGCCGCGCCCTTTGAAAGAAACCATCCCGGCATTTGCCTGGAGCGATTTAGGGAAACCACGGAAAACCTAAATCAGGATGGCCGGACGCGGGATTGAACCGTCGTCCTCCCGAATGCGAGTCCAGTGTTTAACCACTGCGCCACCTCGCTCGGCCGGCCGAAGTGGCCGTGCGGTTAAAGGCGCTGCAGTCTGGAACCGCAAGACCGCTACGGTCGCAGGTTCGAATCCTGCCTCGGGCATGGATGTTTGTGATGTCCTTAGGTTAGTTAGGTTTAACTAGTTCTAAGTTCTAGGGGACTAATGACCTCAGCAGTTGAGTCCCATAGTCCTCAGAGCCATTTGAACCATTTGAACCACCTCGCTCGGTGGTTGTGCATATTTTGTAGTTTTAGGCGGTATGATTTTTAAATCTACATGTTTTCCGCCAGATGCTTCCAGTAGTACTCGTTCATCCTTACGTCCAGACCAGAAGTCACAAAGTACTAATGACTTTCTCGACAAATGTGCACTATAATAGATACCAGAAAACATGCTAATGATTCGTCTTCTATACCAATACCATCTTCACGAAGAAGGGTTCTTCGTAACTTCATATCAACCAATCGCAATACATTAGCAGGATTGATTACCAATCACCGAGCCATCTCACGCTTCAATACACGAATAATGTCACAAAACGCAACTTCAGAGGCACACTGCTCCGTCCCTACTGGTCCCGACTGGCGTACCGGCAGGTCAGTGTGCAATGCGGCATGGCATACACAAGGCCTCTAACGGACGACTGCACAGTTTTGCAGATGCGGGAGTATCACTAGCGCAATAAGAGACCTTTACATGATTTCTCACATGATTTTGGTATATTTGTGTTTGTTCGAGTACTTTCCTGGTGAGTACATTTTAAACGTGCCAAAAAAGCTTTCTGCTGCCGCCCAGGCCGGCTGGAGTGGTCGAGCGGTTTTAAGCGCTGCAGTCTGGAACCGCGCGACCGCTACGGTCGCAGGTTCGAATCCTGCTTCGGGCATGGATGTGTGTGATGTCCTTAGGTTAGTTAGGTTTAAGTAGTTCTAAGTTCTAGGGGACTGATGACCTAAGATGTTAAGTCCCATAGTGCTCAGAGCCATTTGAACCATTTTGCCGCCCAGGCACACATTTGCCTCTACGTAAAATCTGACATGTCAGACTTCTTTTTTCTCCAGTGATGAGATATCACATATCAGCTCTGGTGAAATTCTAAAAAGGGCAACACTGTTAAAAAGTGGCACATTAAGAATCGGAATAGTACATAAGTACGACAATACAGTTAGTACTGCGTGACAAACGAGCTTTAAACTCTGACACAGTGTTTACAAACGGGGGCAAGATCTTGCGCACCCAGACGCCTCAAGATAAGGTTCACCGACTTCTGGGAACATCATTCATTACTCCTTTCCTCTCACTGATACGGTGCTGCCAAGGGGGTCAGCGAGCCCGCGTCGATCCGAGCAGCTGAGCTGTTTACATTCATCATCCGAGAGAAGCCTCCCAAATACGGCTGTAGCCGCGTCAATGACGAGCGAAAGTTTTGCTCTCAAAATTTCTTTTATAGTCTTGCTCCGTGTGGACGCATGCATTGACCTTTTCCGTGTTAACAGCTCGAAACTGACTGGTAGGTTACGAATCCTCGTTAAAGCGTTCGCTATCGTTGGGCTGAACACTTGAGGAAACGTTTGGAACGTTGTCGGATCTGGTACGTTGTGTAGTCGACCGGTTGAAGAACTCGGGTGACCTACACACTTTCAGAGGTGGGGCTTGAGACTAGAGTGTATAGTGTAAGGTTCAGATTTCATCTACAGTGCATATTACCAGAAGGCTTTCGACACCGTTCCTCACAAGCGTCTTCTAACCAAACTGCATGCCTACGGAGTATCGCCTCAGTTGTGCGACTGGATTCGTGATTTCTTGTGAGAAAGGTCACAGTTCCTAGTAACAGACGGAAAGTCATCGAGTAAAACAGAATTAATATCCGGCGTTCGCCAAGGAAGTGTTATAGGCCCTCTATTGTTGGCTCTGAGCACTATGGGACTTAACATCTGTGGTCATCAGTCCCCTAGAACTTAGAACTACTTAAACCTAACTAACCTAAGGACATCACACACATCCATGCCCGAGGCAGGATTCGAACCTGCGACCGTAGCAGCCGCGCGGTTCCGGACTGCGCGCCTAGAACCGCTAGACCACCGCGGCCGGCCCCTCTATTGTTCATGATCTATAGTAACAACATAGGAGACAATCTGAGTAGCCGTCTTAGATTGTTTGAAGATGATGCTGTCATTTCAAGTCTTGTGAAGTCATCAGATGATCAAAACGACTTGCAAAATTATTTAGATAAGGTTTCTGTATGGTGCGAAAAGCGGCAATTGACCCTGAATAAAGAAAAGTGTGAAGTTATTCACATGAGTACTAAAAGAAATCAGCTAAATTTCGATTACGCGATAACTCACACAAATCTGAAGGCTGTAAATTCAGCTAAATACTTAGGGATTACAATTACAAATAACCTAAATTGGAACAATCACATAGGTAATATTGTGGGTAGAGCAAACCAAAGATTGCGATTCATTTGCAGAACACTTAGAAGGTGCAACAGGTCTACTAAAGAGACTGCTTACACCACGCTTGCCACCCTACTCTGGAGTATTGCTGTGCAGTGTGGGATCCGCATCAGGTGAGACTGACGGATGATATCGAAAAAATACAAAGAAGGGCAGTTCGTTCTGTATTATTGCGAAATAGGGGAGATAGTGTCACAGACATGATACGTGAATTGGAGTGGCAACCATTAAAACAAAGGCGTTTTTCGTTGCGACGAGATCTTCTCATGAAATTTCAATCACCAGTTTTCTCCTGCGATTGCGAAAACATTCTGCTGGCACCCACCTACATAGGGAGGAATGATCATCACAATAAAATAAGAGAAATCAGGGCTCGCAAGGAAAAATTTAAGTGCTCATTTTTCCCGCTTGCCGTTCGAGAGTGGAACGGTAGAGAGACAGCTTCAAGGCGGTTCATTGAACCCTCTGCCAAGCACTTTATTGTGAATAGCAGAGTGATCACGTAGATGTAGATGTAGAAGTTTAACCGAAGTACAATTATGGTGCTTATTCAGGGTAGATATACAGAATATCACTCGCTATAGAACTTCCCGAAGTCCGGTGTCGAAGACATGGGGCAGTTACCGTGACGTCACCTGATCATCATCCCAAAAAAAAGGCAGAAAAAAATTAAAATTACTGACAGGTTACATCTGGGGTCGAAACCCTTTTACCATTATCCTAACCTATAAGGTCTTGATGCATCTCAGCCTACGCCCATAAGGCCTGAAACTTTTTCCTCCAAAATTCCATAAATCCCTTTAAGCCCTCCAAAAATATGCACTTTTCCTCCTCTTATACATCCGCCTTTTTTCTCAGCTCACAAGCTATGCTCTCTATCGTACCCTGTCCATGTATCCTCCCGTGCCATTACATGTATATTCCGCCTTCTTTGCGCCAGTTCCACCCTCTTCAACCAAACCCCACTGCTCAACCCTCAAATCGGTCCGCCTTAGCATCCATAGTCTACAGAATTTCTAGCCAGCCGTTTCCTAGTATATACTACCGTTCGTCCTTGTTCTACTTGCCTCTATCCGCACCTTTCAATATTATATGTCCCCCCACAGTCCTTCATAGTCCGTCTTGTGTACGTCTTTTTATCTCCATTACAAAATTACTATTTTCTTATGTCACCAGCATCACCAATATATCATGTCAGCGCCATCATCTCTGTATATGTCGCCTTATTTATTTTATATTGTAAAACAGTGTAAAATGTGTAACTCTTACACTGACGAACGCTTTTTATCTGCTGCTATTCCATTCAATCGGGGTGAATTGAAATATTACTAAATGTGAGTAATAACCATGAGCTCAATGATATGACTCATAGACCGAGGGAAGATCTAGCGAGGGTGATAACGTAGAATCAGAAACAGTACGTCCGCTTAGCTGCATAGAGGAGAGCAACACCTATTGCTCAGAAATTACCAGATAAGCTACTGAGGATAATTGGGGTCCGTACAATCGGTTGGACATCTATCACCAAAGCATCGTCCTGGTACGCGTGGTATAAGATGGGCCATCAAAAGTGTTTAACTATAATTGATATGTATCTGTTTTCTGGTATATGTCTATGTCTCTTGCCAGATTTGGGATGTATTGTTGCTAGAACTGTCTGCTGCTTATAGTATTTTGATGTCCTGTCTTTTGAAAATGTTTGTGATTTTATGAGTGAGTTTGTTTAGTTATGTCATGGTTTACCATTCTGTGTCATTTTCTCTGATTATTCTATGTAGGTGTTGTGGTACGGAGTGTTGGTTACTGTGTTTGGTTCTGTTGTGTTATTGTCTATGCTTTTGAGTTCTCTGTTTTTCTTTTGTGAATCTTGTTGCTTAGCTTTGTCACAGTGTTACTGTTATAACCATTTTTAAATTTTTTTTATTTGTGGTAAGATCTTATGGGACCAAATTGCTGAGGTCATCGATCCCTAAGCTTACTCACTACTTAAGCTAACTTAACTTAAGGTCAACACACACACATCCATGCCCAAGGGAGGACTCGAACCTCCGACGTTTGGGGGGGGGGGGGGGGGGAGCAGCGCGGCAGACCGTGACAAGGCGCCTAAGAAGGCGTGGCTTCTAACCATTGTTTCTGGCTTTATGCATCATTCTGTAAGTTCTTTTTAGCAGTTTTCTTTGTCGAGTAACGCTGTCTTGAGGGTATGGAGCATATGCCGAAGTGCTGCTTGCTTTTGTGAGCGTGGGTGGTTCAAAGACTGACGAATGAAGATGTCAGTTGCTGTGGGATAAAGGTGTTTTTTATTTACAAAACGAATATTTCTGTGCTTGCTGCAGATGATGGCCACGCAAACAAACTTGTTAGCCGAGAATGTTTGCATCCGTAATAAAGCAAAGCCTCTCCACATCACTAACCATTCACGTTTGACTCACTGTCTGTGTGTGTTACTCTCATGTTTCTCGCCGAAAGAACAGTAAAAGTTCAGAGCATAATGCTGAAAACGCGTTGTACGTATTACGCGTCTACGATAAATGCATTCGCAGAGTGGGGTGACTTGGCTGATCACGCCCTGTGCCTCAGTTCAACGTCAGGAAAATTTAACGGTGATTGCAAGCAACGGGGTGTCTATTTGACATACCTTTCCTTTCGGAAGTATACATTACAGAACAAATGTCAGCTGTCATAGATATATTAAAGTTTAAATTTAGTTGAACCCACTGTCTGTATGTGTCACTCCTCAAGATCTGCTGTAACTGAATCTCAATTCCGCCTGAGTTTTCCACATCTAGCCAGAAGAATTCTCGATTGGCCTTGATTTTTGCAATCATCCAGAGCAAAAGTATAAAACACATTTTGAGGTTCAGTAAGCTCACAAGCATTAACGATATGTAATTAGCTTCACTTTTTACGTTTATTTGTTCTCTACTGGGAGAGAGGAAAGGGACCGAGCTCTACTTGTGCTTCACCACTCCACGTCCCCCCCCCCCCCTCCCGCCCCGAGATGAGCGACAGCCACGTTCGGGGATTTAAAGTTCAAAGACAGGTCTAAGGGAAAGTGCCCCATAAAAGTACGCCATGAAAATCCTGTTATTCTATGTGAAGATAAAAACCAGTTTGAAATAAAACTAGTTATCTATGAGGCACTCATTTATCAGCGTTACTCTGTTTCTTACAAGCTGAATTACCTAAAACATGCAACGCAGATGTTGCTGAAATGGAAAGTACTATTGATGTGCGGTTTTTCACAGAATAGATTGGTGGTGGGGGACTCGTATTATCAGCCAATGCACCGATTTCAATAATACTTGGAAAGTGTATTTTCGTGCAAGCATATACTTTTTTTAATTGCGGTAGCGTTCTCGCTTCCCGCGCACGGGGTCCCGGGTTCGATTCCCCGCGGGGTCAGGGACTTTTTCCTGCCTCGACATGACTGGGTGTTGTTGTATCGTCTTCATCATCATCATTCATCCCCATTACTGTCGGAGGAAGGACCCTGCCTAGTACAGCGGTGCTGGTCTCTCGCATCGTCCCCTACGCTCCTTGGAGTATGGGACCTCATCATCATCATCATCATCATCAATGGAACAGTGCATATCGACATTAACAAGGGCATTACGACAGGATACTCCAGTATCTTTTTTAGCGATGAAGCCACATTTATCAGTCATGACCAGGCACACCGCCAACACGTGCACTATTCCATTTTTGACAACTCCCGTTGGCTTCGACACGTGGAACGTCAGCGTGAATGTCTACATCTACATCTACAATTATACTCCGCAAGACACCCCACGGTGTGTGGCGGAGGGCACTTTATGTGCCACTGTCATTACCTCCCTTTCCTGTTCCAGTCGCGTATGGTTCGCGGGAAGAACGACTGCCGGAAAGCCTCCGCGCGCGCTCGAATCTCTCTAATTTTACATTCGTGATCTCCTCGGGAGCTATAAGTAGGGGGAAGCAATATATTTGACACCTCATCCAGAAACGCACCCTATCGAAACCTGGCCAGCAAGCTACACCGCGACGCAGAGCGCCTTTCTTGCAGAGTCTGCCACTTGAGTTTGCTAAACATCTCCGTAACGCTATCACACTTGCCAAATAACCCTGTGACGAAACGCGCCGCTCTTCTTTGGATCTTTTCTATCTACTCTGTCAACCCGACCTTGTACGGGTCCCACACTGATAAGCAATACTCAAGTATAGGTCGAACGAGTGTTTTGTAAGCCACCTCCTTTGTTGATGGACTACATTTTCTAAGGACTCTCCCAATGAATCTCAACCTGGCACCCGCCTTACCAGCAATTAATTTCATACGATCATTCCACTTCAAAACGTTCCGTACGCATGCTTGCAGATATTTTACAGAAGTAAGTGCTACCAGTTTTTGTTCCGCTATCGTATAGTCATACAATAAAGGACCTTCTTTCTATGTATTCGGAATACATTACATTTGTCTATGTTAGGGGTCAGTTGCCACTTCCTGCACCAAGTGCCTATCCGCTGCAGATCTTCCTGCATTTCGCTGCAATATTCTAATGCTGCAACTTCTCTGTATACTACAGCATCATCCGCGAAAAGCCGCATGGAACTTTCGACACTATCTACTAGGACATTTATATACATTGTGAATATTAATTGAGTAACAAGCATGACTGCGATGAACAATAACATAAGCTACGTGTCTGCAGTGTTAGCTGTAGCGCGAAGGCTTACACGGCGTAGTAATTCATACTCCGCAAGCCATCCCACGGTGTGTGGCGGAGGGCACTTTACGTGCCACTGTCATTACCTCCCTTTCCTGTTCCAGTCGCGTATGGTTCGCGGGAAGAACGACTGCCGGAAAGCCTCCGTGCGCGCTCGAATCTCTCTAATTTTACATTCGTGATCTCCTCGGGAGCTATAAGTAGGGGGAAGCAGACCGTTCTCAAAATCAAATTCATGTGACCACTATCTGAAGATACTGTCTTTTGCAACGCCGAAATATTATGTTAGTTTCGTTTTAAGGACAGGCTGCAAACCCGACCTGCGTACGACGATACCTGGAGTGTTTAGATTACCTTAACTGATTCCGTTGATTGCCAATTTCGCACATTTTGAGACAATTTTGCAAAAAGTTTGAATGGCAAACATTAACAAACATTATAACGCTGTATTCGTCTTTTCAAGACATTATTAATGCCATTAAAAGAATTACAGTTTCGTTGAAACAAACCGCATATGCTTCAAGAGCTAAAGCTGTAAACATAATTATCTGTCCTTCTGCGCATTAAAATTTTCACGGAAACCTCTTGAACCGTTCACAAAACGGGTCCTCGAGCATGTCAACATCGATTTAATTAAACGTCAAGTATCTGATGAGGAAGTACCCACGACGGATCCGGTTATTAGCGAGTCGGGGGCCTGTCTATGATATTCAGACGTTTTCAGTTGGTGAGAGATCTGGAGAATGTGCTGGCCAGGACAGCAGCCCCCCCCAGGGGATCCACAACTCTTTTGTGGATACGTGCGTAGCGAGCACGGGGCCCCGAGCTAATGTGGCCTTCCTTCCTTTCCGGGCTGCATACCTTCCCTTTCCGCATCCTTCCCCATCCCCTGTCTTCACCCCCCCCCCCTCACCTCTGGCTCTTTCCTTCACTTTCTCCCCCTCTGGGAGTATGGTTTGCGCCTACGTCCGGAGACGGACGCTTGTAAATGTACCGCATTCTTCTTCTTCCTTGCTTGTCTGTCTTCCTCCTTCCTTTGTCCTTCTCCTTTCCTTACCTCTTCTCTTTACCCTTTTCTCCGCTGCGGCGTTTGAGACCCCCTCTTCTTTCCTTTCCCTTTCTCTTTCTTCCTCCCTGTGCGTGTCTGAAGGCCGACCCACGCACTTCCATGCGTAGCCGGTGACGGGGTAACGCGTAATTCCCCGCCCCGGGTAGACAGGTAGGACACGTACGTACCCCCTGGTAAAGGCCAGGCCCAGGGAGGGGTGATTACCCGAGCTGATACCTTCCGAAAGTGCCGATTGGTCCCTCCGTCCGTTTGTCGGGAGGTGTGACCTGAGGTGTGAACAATCACCTAAGGCGGGTGTGCCCTCGGTGAGGGCCCCCACAAGGGAGGAGCGCGCCATCGGAGACGCCGGTAATCATGGGGGATTCTTCCGCAATGGTTTCCTCACCTTCCACTATGTCTGCTCACAAACGTAAGTTCACTGAGTCTCAGCCACAGACGGTTCTTCCATCGTTGCCACAGTTCCTTGTTGTTTCTCGGTCTGACGAAGGTCACGACTTTTCCACGGTCAACCCTTTCATTATTCAGAAAGGTGTCGACGCAATTGCGCGTCCTGTAAAGTCTTGTTCCAGACTACGGAATGGCACCCTGTTGTTGGAAACACACAGTGCCCTCCAGGCTCAAAAATTGCTGCGTACTTCTCTGCTCCACACCTTCCCTGTCCGGGTGGAACCGCACCGTACCTTAAATTCCTCGCGTGGAGTCGTTCATACACGCTCCCTCGATGGATTGTCTGACGAAGAAATTCAGCACTACCTGTCTGACCAGGGCGTCACCGCTGTTCATCGGGTTATGAAAAGGGTTGACTCGAACATCATTCCAACCCGCACTGTCTTCTTGACATTTGACAAAGTTCAACTCCCATCAAAAATCAAAGCAGGCTATGAGATAATTTCCGTTCGCCCTTATGTCCCGAACCCTACGCGTTGCTATCGATGTCAGCGGTTCAATCACACCAGCCAGTCCTGTTCCAATCTGGCCAAATGTGTTACGTGTGGCAGGGATGCCCATGAGGGTGCTTGTCCACCTCCATCCCCTCGCTGCATCAACTGTATGGGTGACCACGCTGCTTCCTCTCGAGATTGCCCTGTTTTTAAGGATGAAAAGCTGATCCAGGAAATAAGAGTGAAGGAAAAGGTGTCGACCTTTGCTGCTCGAAAGTTACTCGCCAGTCGACAGCCCACCGTGCCTCAGAAAGGAAAATACAGCGCTGTCCTTGCTTCTCCTCGGCCAACAAAGGAGGCGGCCACGCAGACTTGCGACCTCACATTTAGTACCACGGTCGTCAGATCGGCCAGCGCAAAGATCGCCCATTCAACCTCACCTCTTTCGCCTGCCCACTCTATGGCTCACCCTTCGTCGGGTTCTGCTAAATCTCGAGCCCAAAAGTCAGACGCCAAGTCTTCAAAAAAAGAGCATTCTCGTGAAGAGTTTTTACGTACTGCAACTTCACAACCATCGGTTCCTCCTTCATCTAAACATACCTCCAAGAAGGCTACGAAGAAACACAGTTCCTCTCCTTCTCCTCCAAGGCGTGTCCCATCTACAGCACCACCTGGCGGAAATCGCCCTCGGCCATCTTCTGTGTCGCCGAGGCGCAATGTTGGTGGCCGGTCAACTGGCCGATCGTTGGTGGCAGGAGCTGCTCCTGACCAACCTATGGATCAGGATCTTCTGCCTTCGACTGAATGCCATTCCATCCTGTCGGTCGCAAGCTCTGAGCAGTCGTTGAGTTGACAGCACCCTTGGTGACGTTCCTCCATTTCTGTTCATCCTATGTCCATTATCCACTGGAATATCCGCGGCATTCGCGCCAATCGGGAGGAATTGTCGATCCTCTTACAATCCTACTCGCCGGTCATCTTCTGTCTTCAGGAAACAAAGCTGCGTCCCCATGACCGCTTTGTTCTCCCTCATTTTCAGTCCGTCCGATATGACCTCCCCTCTGTTGAAGGCACTCCAGCCCATGGAGGACTCATGATTCTGCTCCATGATACTCTCCATTATCACCCAATCCCCTTAAACACTTCCTTCCAAGCTGTCGCCGTCCGTCTTTCCCTTTCTGGATACACGTTCTCTCTTTGTACGGTATACATTCCATCGTCTACACCAATGGCACGAGCTGATCTCCTTCATCTTCTTGATCAGCTGCCACCCCCCTATTTGCTGGTTGGGGACTTCAATGCCCACCACCCGCTTTGGGGATCTCCACATCCTTGTCCACGTGGCTCACTATTGCTAGACGTCTTCCACCAAGCGGATCTAGTCTGCCTCAACACTGGGGTCCCCACATTTTTGTCTGCCTCCACGGCAAATTTATCCCATTTGGACCTTGCGGTCGGTACTGTTCCGCTAGCTCGGCGCTTCGAATGGTTCGCCCTTGATGATACGCACTCGAGTGACCACTTTCCATGTGTTCTTCGACTGCAGCCTCAACTGCCATATATGCGCTCGCGACGCTGGAAGTTTGCCCAAGCCGATTGGACACTTTTTTCGTCTCTAGCGACATTCGATGACCGTCGCTTTCCCAGCGTCGACGATGAGGTCACACATTTTACCGACGTTATTCTCACAGCTGCGGAACGTTCAATACCACGCACCTCCGAATTGCCCCGGCGCCCTCCAGTTCCTTGGTGGAACGAGGCATGCCGTGACGCAATACGTGAGCGGCGACGTGCTCTTCGCATTTTCCGTCACCATCCAACTTTGTCCAACTGTATCCGATATAAGCAGCTCCGTGCGCGATGCCGTCGCGTCATCCGCGATAGCAAGAAGGCAAGCTGGAAATTCTTTACTAGCTCATTTAACAACTTCACTCCCTCCTCGGCAGTTTGGAGTCGGCTTCGACGGTTCTCAGGCGCGCCTAGTTTCTCCCCGGTCTCTGGGCTCACTGTCGCGCATGATACCTTAGTGGACCCCGTCGCAATTTCCCACTCATTGGGTCAGCACTTTGCTGAGATTTCGAGCTCTTCAAATTACCCGCCAGCGTTTCTCCCGAAGAAACGTGCAGCGGAAGTGCGACATCTTGCTTTCTCCTCTCAAAATCGCGAAAGCTACAATACTGTTTTCTCCATGCGCGAACTCCAACATGCACTCTCTTCTTCTCGCTCCTCCGCCCCAGGACCGGATGGTATCCATGTCCAAATGTTGCTGCATTTATCAACCCATAGCCTGCGTTACCTCCTTCGCCTTTATAATCGAATTTGGACCGACAGTACCTTTCCCAGGCGATGGCGAGAAGCTATTGTCGTTCCCGTTCCGAAACCTGGAAAGGACAAACATCTCCCCTCTAGCTATCGCCCCATTTCTCTCACGAGTAGTGTCTGTAAGGTTTTGGAGCGTATGGTGAATTACCGTTTAGCTTGGTGGCTGGAGTCCCGCAGTCTTTTAACACCAGCCCAATGCGGATTCCGAAAGCATCGTTCTGCTGTTGACCATCTTGTTGCTCTCTCCACTTACATCATGAACAATTTTCTCCGGAAACGCCAAACGGTAGCAATATTTTTTGATCTGGAGAGAGCGTACGATACCTGTTGGAGGACAGGCATCCTCCGCACACTGTTCTCTTGGGGCTTTAGAGGCCGGCTGCCCCTTTTTCTTCGCGAATTTATGGCAGAGCGCACATTTAGGGTGCGGGTGAACACTACTCTCTCCCGTACTTTCTCCCAAGAAAACGGGGTACCCCAGGGCTCCGTGCTGAGTGTTGTACTGTTTGCCATCGCCATTAATCCAATTATGGATTGTCTCCTTCCTGATGTCTCGGGCTCCCTCTTTGTGGACGATTTTGCGATCTACTACAGCTCTCAATGGACCAGCCTTCTTGAAAGACGTCTTCAAGGATGTCTCGATCGCCTCCACTCGTGGAGCATCGACACCGGCTTCCGTTTCTCACCCAGTAAGACCGTTTGTGTTAATTTTTGGCGACGTAAGGAGTTTCTTCCGCCCTCCTTACATCTAGGTCCTGTCAACCTTCCGTTTTCCGACGTCGCAAAATTCTTGGGTCTTATGTTTGACAGAAAACTGTGCTGGTCCTCCCACGTTTCCTATCTTTCGTCTCGCTGTCTGCGTTCCCTTAACACCCTCCGTGTCCTGAATGGTACCTCTTGGGGAGCGGACCGGGTGGTCCTTCTCCGCCTCTATCGCGCCTTAGTGCGCTCGAAATTGGATTATGGAAGCATAGTCTACTCCTCTGCTCGGCCGTCTATTCTTCGGCGTCTCGACTCTATCCACCACCGTGGATTACGTTTAGTGTCTGGAGCTTTTTACACCAGCCCTGTGGAAAGCCTTTATGCTGAGACTGCTGAACCTCCGCTGTCCAATCGGCGGGCAGTCCTTCTGAGTCGTTATGCTAGCCATCTGTCTTCCATGCCTGCTAATCCAGCCTATAACCCTTTTTTCGACGCCTCCTTTGATGTCGGGTATGCAGGCCGCTCCTCCTCCATACTACCCCCGGGAGTCCGCTTCCGTCAACTGCTCCATTCTCTTTCCTTCCGCTTTCCTAAAACCTTCTTGACAACTTGGGGTACAGCACCGCCTTGGCACCGTCCCCGGATCGACTTGCTCAGAGACCTATGTGAATTTCCCAAGGATGGTACCCCTACACTTGTTTACCGTCGGGCATTTGCTGCTCTATGTGCACAAATGACGGAAGCCACATTTATTTACACCGATGGCTCGAAAACATCGTTAGGTGTAGGGAGTGCCTATATTGTTGGCGACACCCCAAATCACTTTCGGCTTCCCGACCAGTGTTCGGTTTATACTGCGGAGCTTTACGCTGTTCTCCAGGCTGTCCACTACATCCGCCGCCATCAGCGGATACAGTACGTAATCTGCTCAGATTCTCTCAGCTCTCTCCTCAGTCTCCAAGCTCTTTACCCTGTGCACCCTCTGGTCCACCGGATTCAGGACTGTCTGCGCTTGCTCCACCTGGGGGGCGTCTCAGTGGCGTTCCTCTGGCTCCCGGGACACGCTGGTATCTGTGGAAATGAGGCGGCCGATATAGCAGCCAAGGCTGCAGTCTCTCTTCCTCGGCCAGCTCTTCAGTCTCTTCCGTTTACCGATCTACGGAGCGGTTTATGTCGCCAAGTTACTCATTTATGGCATGCGCATTGGTCAACACTTCCCCACAATAAATTGCGGGAAGTGAAAGCCGTTCCTTGCGCTTGGACCTCTTCCTCCCGAACGCGTCGTCGGGAGGAGGTAATTTTAGCCCGACTCCGGATAGGGCACTGTCTTTTTAGTCATCGACATCTTTTAAGCGGAGATCCTCCCCCACTCTGTCCCCACTGCTCTCAGCTGTGGACGGTCAGACACCTTTTAATTGAATGCCCCTATTTTAATCCGTTACGCTCCCGTCTACAGCTATCGCCTGATCTATCGTCGATTTTAGCAGATGACACGCGCTCAGCTGACCGCGTTCTACAGTTTATTAGAGACAGTGAAATGACGTCCGTCATTTGAAGCTTTTTTTTGGGGGACAACCAACCCCTTTCTATAGTGGACTTTTAAGCATTCCTTCTGCCTTTAGTTTCTCAAATTTTCTGACTTTGTTTCCATTGCTGCTGATTTTAAATTTCGTTTTTTTCCTGTTTTCTACGTCACGGGCTGGGCGCTAATGACCATAGAAGTTTTGCGCCCTAAAACCACAAAAAAAAAAAAAAAAAAAAGACAGCAGCCGAACATTTTCTGTATCTAGAAAGACCCGTACAGGACCTGCAACAAGCGGTCGTGCATGATCCTGCTGAAATGTAGGGTTTCGCTGGGATTGAATGAAGTGCAGAGCGACGGGTCGTAACACATCTGAAATATAACGTCCACTGTTCAAAGTGCCGTCAATGTGAACAAGAGGTGACCGAGACGTTTAACCAATGGCACCAAATATCATCACACCGGGTGATATGGCAATATGAAGACGACGAATACACGCTTCCAACGTGCGTTCACCGCGATGACGCCAAACACGGATGCGACCATCAAGATGCTCTAAACAGAATCTGGATTCATCCGAAAAAATGACTTTTGCCATTCGTGCACCCAGGTTCGTCGTTGAGTACACCTTCGCAGGCGCTACTGTTTGTGATGCACCGTCAAGAGTAGCCGCAGCCATGGTCTCCGAGCTGATAGTCCATGCTGCTGCAAACGTCGTCAACTGTTGGTGCAGATGGTTGTTATCTTGCAAACGTTCCCATCTGATGATTCAGGGATCGAGACGTGGCTGCACGATCCGTTACAGTCATGCGGATAAAGATGCCTGTCATCTTGACTGCTAGTGATACGAGGCAGCTGGGATCGAGCACGGCGTTCCGTATTACCCTCCTGAAACCACCGCTTCCATATTCTGCTAACAGTCATTGGATCTCGACCAACGCGAGCAGCAATGTCGCGATACGATAAACCACAATCGCGATAGGCTACAATACGACCTTTATAAAAGTCGGAAACGTGATAGTACGCATTTCTCCTCCTTACACGAGGCATCAAAAGAACGTTTCACCAGGCTACGTCAATCAAATGCTGTTTGTGTATGAGAAATCGGTTGGAAACTTTCCTCATGTCAGCACGTTGTAGGTGTCGCCACCGGCGCCACACTTCTGTCAATGTTCTGAAAAGCTAATCATTTGTATATCACAGCACCTTCTTCCTGTTGGTTAAATTTCGCGTCTGTAGCACGTCATCTTCGTGATGTAGCAATTTTAACGGCCAGTAGTGTACAACTCTTGATGGTTCCCCATCTGCAAGACAACAGGCTGCACCTTCCGTACTGAAAAATTCTCTTCGCGTTAGCCGGCGAGCAGCCTGCTTTTTAGCGAGCGGTGCCAGACGGAAGATGTGTGTGAAGGCAGCCGCGGCTGTGTGGCGCCAGCAGGCCGGCCGGGCCGCTGACAACAGACTAGCAGCCCCTGAACCGGCAACCAGCCAGACCCGCCGCTCCTCCACCCCAATGTGGCTGCGAGGGCTGAGAGACGAGACACACCAGTCATAGGGTCGCTTTTCCCTCCCACCATTGCGGGACTCGAACCTGCGCGTGTACACTGCCGGCCATTAAGACTGCAACACCAGGAGGGATAGTATTTTACTTGTGCGTGTCCAGCGTTGTCTCTGGGCGCGGAATACTCTGGTCGCATCGAGGGCAGCCGTGACAGTGGACGCCGCGCTGATGGCCCGGTATGCTCCAGGCGTCGATGCCGCACTGCCCGTGTCGGTATTTGTCTCGCTGAACCTACTGCCTCCATATTGGCACGATAGGCGTGGGACTCCGTTGGACGTGAGGAGCAATACCGCGGAAGACACTGCTGTCTCAGCAGGTCGCCTGCTGACACGCATATTCTCAAAATGGTTCAAATGGCTCTGAGCACTATGGGACTCAAAATCTGAGGTAATCAGTCCCCTAGAAGTTACACTAATGTCCATTAAAATTGCTACACCACGAAGATGACGTGCTACAGACGCCAAATTAAACCGACAGGAAGAAGACGCTGTGATATGCAAATGATTAGCCATTCAGATCATTCACACAAGGTTGGCGCCGGTGGCGACACCTACAACGTGCTGACATGAGGAAAGTTTCCAAACGATTTCTCATAGACAAACAGTATTTGATAAGCGTTGCCTCGTGAAACATTGTTGTGATGCCTTGTGTAAGGAGGAGAAATGCCTGCCATCACGTTTCCGACTTTGACAGAGGTCGGATTGCAGCCTATCGCGATACCGGTTTATCGTATCGCGACATTGCTGCTCGCTTTGGTCGAGATCCAATGACTGTTAGCACAATGTGGAATCGGTGGGTTCAGGAGGGTAATACGGAACGCCTTGCTGCATCCCAACGAATGGTAAAACGTCATGAATCTAGATTCTGTTTACAGCATCATGATGGTCGCATCCGTGTTTGGCGACATCGCGGTAAACGCACATTGGAAGCGTGTATTCGTCATCGCCATACTGGCGTATCAACCGGCATGATGGTATGGGGTGCCATTGGTTACGTGTCTCAGTCATCTCTTGTTCGCACTGACGGCGCTTTGTACAGTGGACGTTACATTTCAGATGTGTTACAAAAAAATGGTTCAAATGGCTCTGAACATTATGGGACTCAACTGCTGAGGTCATTAGTCCCCTAGAACTTAGAACTAGTTAAACCTAACTAACCTAAGGACATCACAAACATCCATGCCCGAGGCAGGATTCGAACCTGCGACCGTAGTGGTCTTGCGATTCCAGACTTCAGCGCCTTTAACCGCACGGCCACTTCGGCCGGCTCAGATGTGTTACGACCCGTGGCTCTACCCTTCATTCGATCCCTGCGAAACCCTACATTTCAGCAGGATGATGCACGACCGCATGTTGCAGGTCCTGTACGGGCCTTTCTGGATACAGAAAATGTTCGACTGCTGCCCTGGCCAGCACATTCTCCAGATCTCTCATCAATTGAAAACGTCCGGTCAATGGTGGCCGAGCAACTGGCTCGTCTCAATACGCCAGTCACTACTCTTGATGAACTGTGGTATCGTGTCTAAGCTGTATGGGCAGCTGTGCCTGTACACGCCATCCAACCTGTGTTTGACTCAATGCCCAGGAGTGGCTTGGTTCAAATGGCTCTAAGCACTATGGGACTTAACTTCTAAGGTCATGAGTCCCCTAGAACTTAGAACTACTTAAACCTAACTAACCTAAGGACATCACACACATCCAGGCCCAAGGCAGGATTCGAACCTGCGACCGTAGCAGTCGCGCGGTTCCGGACTGAAGCGCCTAGAACCGCTCGGCCACCGAGCGATATTCTTACAAACGAACAACATGCGTTCGCAATTTCTGATTCAAAATCTCACTGCTTACACGTCCTTTATGGACAGAATGTTGACCGCTTTGGAGGTACTTGCTTGGTATCGCTGTGCTGAAATGGTAATGATTTGCATGTCGATGCGTGTAGTACACTTCGTGCCAGTTTTCCGTCTCTTGCGTGGCTGGTGTCGCAATTTTAATAGTCAACAGTGTATTTGCAAATAAGGAAACTACGATATGCGTTACAATCTGCCGCAAGCACTCACATGGAGAGATGTTTACATAACTTAACTCGGTGATGAAAAGATTTAAGACTACTTACAAAGAATTGCTATTACATACATCAAATACGCTGCGGCATTAGCCGCTAACGTAGTGACTCTGAGATGATGAGGCTGGCACGTGTGAACCATGGTAGGCCGTCTCAGACAAGGTTCACGACCCAGAAAAGGAACGAAAAGGATCTAGGTGGACTGTGCAACAGTTGTCCTGTGTCTGTCGTATATCTTGCGTGGGGATCATGAGACGTGAGATTAGGGTATATACAGACACTGTCATTTTTACCTTGCCCAATGCGCATATGAAATAGGGTACGGATTGGCAGGTGTTTCTACCCTCCGCCATGCACTGTACAGTGAGTTACGAAGCAAAGACGCTGATCTAAATGTAGGAGAGCAAGAGACTCTAACTCGAAGTTACATTTCTATCAGATGTCTGTTTTCCGATCGAAAGCATCATCAGCAGGCGCAAATCTTTGAATAGTGTATAAGCCAGAAACCACTCGTGTTAAACGTTTTAAACATCGGTTCTTAGAAAAACGAACCGGAGTGTATTACCAAACACAGGGCCACTCAATAACGCATCCATCGAAAGGCTCCTTCATAGCTTTTGTTGCGAAACGTTGCATCAGTCACTTTTTAACCCTGTCAGAATTTAAAAGGCGGAAGAATCCAATGCTAAGCGTCACACAAGTAATGAAACGGAGTTTCTCTCTCTCTCTCTCTCTCTCTCTCTCTCTCTCTCTGTCATACAGTAGTTGCATCATGGCAGCATTCATCCTTTGTTTTACGTTCAGAATCAGTCAAAGTACAATGTAATCAGTGCTTGGTAAGTTTTGCTTTATGAGCAATAGGCTGTGGTCCAAACAGATTTCTCCACGCAACGTTTCTTCTTCCAGTGCAGTAGACATCGTCAGAGGCTATAATAAGATTCAGATATTATTTTCAAACTTAAACAAGATCAGCAAGCCGAGCTGTTTTTAAACAGTTCTAATTGCTGATTTCGTTTAAGTTTGGTACTACTGAGCGTTTATAGTCCCTGGTGATGTCTCCAGGTTTGGACGACAAAACTTCAGGTAGAGAAACAATCTCTGATTTTTGTTTTACGACATTAGGCCACGATCCGAGGCACATATCTCTGTCTGACGTTTCGTCTTCTAATGCTCTATACATCATCAGACGAAATAGAGACAGCAGTTTCTATCTTACATGAGATCAGCGAGCTGGACTGTTTACAAACATTCAGAGAGCAGCTCCTAGCTTATAAAAGTTCTGCAGACCGAACTGTCTATAAAAGGCTCTCCTTGCTGATTTCGTAATTTGAAAGTGCTGAGCCTATCATTTCCCAGCACTATTTATTTATTGCCAAATTATAGACCTGTTACCTGATGTTTAAAACAGGTCGTACATCTTACAATTTTCGTTTTTCATCTTTTTACAGTTTTCTTTCATTTTGTTTTATCTACAAAATTTACAAAGAATGATTCAAAATAACAATAATTTGAGGTTGAAATATAAATAAAATTTTGTTGTTTTTAAGAAGAATATAAAAAGAAGATAGGATAGATGAGAGATTTGTTAGTACCATCACCGAGTGTGACTGACGGTGAATACCTCGGAATGGTTTCATCGAGCCGTTGACCGCCAGTCACACACACACACACACACACACACACACACACACACACACACAAATGGTTATTAGTAGAGAAATGTTTCTTATCCTATCTTCCCAGCACTGGAAGATGTTCGTTAGGCAGAGAAAGGTGCCTAGGCCCAGAGCCTAATGCCCATAAAACAAAAACTAACAAGGACGCAAATACCGGCCGTGAGTGCGTAGCACTTAATTTATGCTAATGGAGACAGTTTTTATAACTTTATTCAGTATACGTACTCGGATGATAAGTTTTGATAATCATCCAAACTGTTCAGTGTAAAGTTATTAATTGAGGCATTCGCCGTGTATCTGTAAACACTGTGAAATGTTCGAACAGTCCACGGGTATACTGCCGGTTCATAGTGTCCAACGGGCACAGTATTTGGGCGATCAGACATGTCGCAATCGTCAGGTGCGCTGATGAACTGAGCTCCTCGCGTGGATCTGCACGGAGATAACTTGTCCTCCGATGTGTGATGGAGTTCGCAGCACTTATTGATTTGCCTCCCATGCATGCTGATGTAATGCGTCTTCACATGTGGATTGTCTTCTTGGGTGCCTCCTCAGCACAGTTCTGCAGAGCTAGCTATGCAAAGATCAGGTGTGGCCATCAGGCGGTGACGCGGCGCGGCAGTTTGCGGCCCAGCGTGCGGATTTGGGCGTTGTGTGACCGGCCAGCACGTTCGTAAAAGGTGCGGGCGGCCGTCTGGAAGAGGTCACGGAGCAGAGGTACATCGTAAAGGTGAGCGGTGGGGTAATCGTAAGGCACGTGTAAGTCCAGCCGAAGGATGCGATTCTGCAGTGTCTCCAGCATCTTCAGGTTCGTGTCGGCGGCATTCCCCCAGACGACGGCGGCGTATTGGAGTACAGGGCGGAGCAGCGCCTTGTACAGGGTGATGCCCAGCCGCGGTGGTAGTTGGGAGCCGGGGTTCAGCACCGGGTACAGGATGCGGAGCCTGTTCCGCACTTTGGTCTTCACTTCGCGGATGTGCGGAACCCACGTGAGTCGGCGGTCGATGGTGACGCCGAGGTAATGCGCCGTTGGACGCCACGGGACAGGGCTTCCGCCGACGGTGAGCGGTTGCAGACCTGCAGGAACGAGTCGCCTGGTGACTATCGGGAACTGCGTCTTGGCCCCATTGAATTGTAGACGCCACTTGACTGCCCAGGCTGCCAGGGTGTCAACGGCGAGCTGCAGACGGCGGCGCATGATGGCGGCATTGAGGCTCCTCGTATATAGAGCCGTGTCATCCGCGTACAGGGCGAGCCGCACACGGTCGATCTTCGGCGCATCAGACTAATAACCATTTGTGTGTATGTGTGTGTAGCCGGCTGCGGTGGTCTAGCGGTTCTGGCGCTGCAGTCCGGAACCGCGGGACTGCTACGGTCGCAGGTTCGAATCCTGCCTCGGGCATGGGTGTGTGTGATGTCCTTAGGTTAGTTAGGTTTAAGTAGTTCTAAGTTCTAGGGGACTTATGACCTAAGATGTTGAGTCCCATAGTGCTCAGAGCCATTTGAACCATTTTCGTATGTGTGTGTGTGTGTGTGACTGGCCGTCAACGGCTCGATGAAACCATTCCGAGGTATTCACCGTCAATCACACTCTGTGATGGTACTAACATATCTCTCATCTATCCTATCTTCTTTTTATATTCTTCTTAAAAACAACAAAATTTTATTTATATTTCAACCTCAAATTATTGTTATTTTGAAACATTCTTCGTAAATGTTGTAGATAAAACAAAATGAAAGAAAACTGTAAAAAGATGAAAAACGAAAATTGTAAGATGTACGACCTGTTTTAAACATCAGGTAACAGGTCTATAATTTGGCAATAAATAAATAAATAAATAATAAAATCAGACTTGTACAGCGAGTACAGGAGTGGCCCCAAGACCGAGCCCTGTGGCACACCGGCATTGATGCGGCGGACGGAGGACAAGCCATGCGCGGCTCGCACATGGAAGGTCCTATCGGCAAGATAGGAACGGATGAGACGGACGTGCGACGTCGGGACCCCAAGTTCAAAAAGTTTGAATAAGAGGCCGCGGTGCCACACACTGTCGAAAGCACGCGACACGTCAAGGGACACCGCGCCGAAGAACTCGCGCTGCTCGAGGGCGACGAACGCATCTTCCACTAGCCGAAGGAGTTGGTGAACGGCCGAGTGGCCCCTGCGAAAGCCGAACTGCTCTTCGGGCAGGAGGCCTTCCTCGTCAACGTGTCACTGCAGCCGCCTGATGTACACCCTTTCAAAGACCTTGGAGACGGCCGGCAGTAAACTAATAGGTCTGTAGTTCACGGGCTGACGCAGATCCTTCCCCATCTTCGGAATCGCCACGATCTCTGCATGCTTCCAGGACTGAGGATAACTACAGGACCGGAGGATTACATTAAAGACGTCGGCGAGATGAGTGACAGCCACCGGCGGCAACTTCTGGAGTAGGGCGTTGGAAACTTCGTCTGGGCCCGCAGCTTTCCTGGGGTTCAGGGCACGCAGGATGGACGACACCTCCTCCGCTGTTGTCTCTTCAATGACGTCATCGTCGTCGCGTGCCTCCAAGTAGCGCGGGAGCCGGTCAGCAACCAGGTCGTCGTGGACAGTGTCGGTCGGGTCTTCGATCGGCGTAAACGCAGGCTCAAAGACGTCTGCGAGGGCATGAGCCTTCGCAGCTGGTTCGCAGACAGCCTGACCATGGACCAGCAGCGGAGGGATACCTTGCGTGCGGCGTAGGAAACGCTTCGTCATCTGCCGGGCTGTGCCGTCGACAAGACAGAGGGTGGCGACCTTGTTATTCCAGTCGCGATTGCGATGGTTGTCAATGGCGGCCCGGATGTCCCGACGCATCCTGTTGAGGAGACGCTTGGTGTCGGCATTTCTTGTCCTCTGCCACTCCCGGTAGACCCGATTCTTCTCAGTGATGGCCGCAAGGATGTCCGGCGGCAGCTGTCGGGAGTAGTCAGGCGGAGGGCGAGGTCGGGGCGGCGTTGCTATAGTGGCAGCGTCGATCGTGGTTGCTACGAAGTGCAAAAGTGCTAGGTCCGCTCCAGCTTCCGCAGAGGGCGGCGCGGCGGCGAGTGAGTGCGTCACGGCTGCTTGAAACCTGTCCCAGTCGATGCCAGCAAGTGAGATGCCTCTCCTGGGCTGTTGGAGGGCGTGTAGGTCGATATCAAAAACCACTGGGACATGATCAGAAGACAGTGCCGTCCTCGTCGTGGCGGTGATCTGATGAGGGATGCCCTTGACGACCGCGATGTCGATTATATCCGGGAGGCCACGGGCAGGGAAGATTGTCGGGTCGTACGGCCCCACCACAAGCGCATGGTGACTTCCGCTACCCGGAGCAGGCAGCGGCCAGCGGCATTGGTGATTCTGGAGTTCCAGGAGACATGTTTACTATTGAAGTCCCCGGCAATGAACACCTGCCCCCTCAAGGAGAGCAGAGCATCGATGTCAGTAGGGTCCAGGGGACGAGACGGCGGCCGATAGGCAGCGACGAACGTGATGGGGCCCGCCGAGATGTGAACGACGACACCAGTGGCCTCCAGCGTTGCCAGTGGTGGAAGTTGTATCACGTGATGACGAATGCCATTGCGGATGTAAACGGCTGTCCCACCACCTGCCGTCAGTCGATCGGTGCGATAGCTGGAGTAGTTTGCCGCCCTGACGTCGACCCCAGGCTTCAGGTGGGTTTCGTTGATAAGGCAGACGTCGACGGCTTCATCTCGAAGAAATTGGCGAAGTTCGCCAGCTTGAGTGCGGGCGCCGTTGGCATTCTACGCGATGACTGTGAGCCCTCTAACGCTGCCCATGGTGCATCTGGTGAGGGTTGACAGCGGTTGGGGCTGGAGCGGCCATTGGCACTGCAGCGGTGAGTTGCTGCGACAGGACTTCGATCAACTTCGTGGCACTGGCCACTAGGGCAGTGAGCTGCGCGACGAGGTTGGCCAGGTCAGCGGTGGAGGCAGCCGGCGCGGCCCCGTCGCTGGAAGGGGGAGGCGTGGCTGCTGCGCTGTGAGAGTCCACCTGGGACTGCTCGACTGACGGTGCCGGGCGCTCGGTACCGACAGGGCGTTGACCCCCGCGCCGGCGGTTGGCGGGGCGCGGTCCGGCCGACGTCCCGGGAGAGGCAGCTCCCGGTTCCGCCACTAGCAGCTGTGGTGGAGGCGCAGGAGCCTCAGGTGTTGGTACGGCCTCGGATGCGGCAGGAGCAGGAGCAGCCGACGCAGCTGGGACGGCGGAGGGTGCCCCTGACGTTGCCGCCGCGAAAGAGACGCCGGGCCGTCTCGTTGCTGGCTTCTTCGGACGTGGCGCTGGTGTTTGGCCACGTTGGCGAGCGATGGCACGCTTCCACACCTCACACCCTCGATAACTGGCCACGTGAGCACCGCCACAGAGTGCACATGTCGGCTTCTCGGTGGGCGGACGGGGGCACGCATGTCCTGCGTGGGCGCCGACGCATTTAACACATCTGTCCGGCATAGAGCAGTGGCGCGCGATGTGATTGATCCCCTGGCAGAGAAAGAACTGCACAGGGCCTCCCCGGGAGTGAAGATCTTCGTTCTGAACCGGAACGTCGGCGACCCGCGTCAATTGGTAGAGTTTGCGGTTCTCCACGGTGTCGGAGCAGACGACCAGGAAGAGCGGCATATCATCGCGTGATTTTGGCGACTTCATCTTCACGACTGCCCGGATGTAGAAGCCCAGGTCAGCGAGTTCACGATGCAAGTGATCGGCTTCCGTGTTGAACGGGAGGTCGCGGATTACAATCTTCAAGACCTTGTCAGGTGCCGAAGCGTGGGTATAGAATGGGATACCACGCTCAGACGCCTCCTGTGTGACCCGGCGATAATCGTCAGCAGTGCGGAGTGTGACCCTGTACAGGTCACGCCCTGCGGGCTTCACGGTGTACACGGCCGTTGTCCAGCTGCGCAACAACTTCTGCAGTTCCCCATAGGGCGGCCGAAACTAGAGGACCACCGGCGGAAGATGGGAGTCTTTCTTCGGCGCAGGATCGCGCGGCAGCTGTTCCGGCGCGTCAGCGAGCGCGTCGAATGAGTTGGCGACGGCAGTTGGAAACGTCGTCGATGACTGCAAGCGTCTCGCAGTTCGCCGGGCCGGGACAAAACCGTCGGCATCAGGGGCGAAATCTTGCTTGGCCCTCTTCTCGGTCGGCGAGCTGCGAACAGCGGACGTCGCGGCTGTTGCCCTCCTCTTCTGTTTCCCGCTTCGTCCGCGTGGCTGAGGGGCGGTAGAGCTCTCATCCTCAGAATCTGGGAGCGGAGCAGACAGCGCTGTCTTCAAGGTTTCCGGAGCTGTGTCCATCAAATCCATAGCCATAGCACTGGTCGTCTTAAGTGGAGGGCCAGATGGGGCCACCGACGGCGCAAGCGCGGCCGGACGGCGATCTGCCACACCCTTCGCGTCGCTAGCAAGCGCAGGTACGTCCTTCTCGCGGCTGCATATCTCAGCGACTGTGTGCGTAATCCGTGCGTCGTAACTGAGCTCCTGAAGGGCGGGCAGCCGATTTAAACCTCCTCCCCCCGCGGGCCGCTCTCTTCGCCGTCCGCGCCCGCGCGGCGTGGGCGCACCAGGGAAGATCTTATCAACCGAGATTGCGGCTACAAGGCTTGGCACCCGGCAGTGAATGTAATTAAGAAGACTCTCAGCAAGAAGTACGAACTGGCGGATGTGGCAAGCACATCGACGCTACGACAGATTCCGACGCCCACGTCTTCGCGACCGCCGGCGCGCGGGCGCGGTCGGCGAAGAGAGCGGCCCGCGGGGGGAGGGGATTTAAATCCGCCGCCCGCCCTCAGGAGCTCAGTTCGTCAGCGCACGTGACGATGGCGACATGTCTGATTGCCGAAATATTGTGCCCGTTGGACACTATGAACTGGCAGTATACCCGTGGACTGATCGAGCAACAAATACGCCGGGAGAAACTGAAGAATCACTGTCAAATGTGTTTGCTTGAAACGAGAGGCCTGGTAGGCACTGTCGTCATAGTGAAATTCTGATTCTGGTGCGCCAGGCGCGCATTGCGAGGCGGGATATAAGACACACCAGTTTCTCTAGTGAACAGGGTAGGACAGTAACGAGCTTGCCGGGCCGCGTACTGCGATGCGTGTACTGGACACGCTCACCGGCTTGCCAGATAACCTCCCACTTGGTGACGCAGGATAGTGAGCGGCAGAACAGGAGGCGGTCGACACGACACGGCGACGGTTCGAGATCTGGGGGCTCGTCGCTGCCAAGCTGCCCGCGGCTGTGTCTGGGACGCACTGGAAGCGCCCCAAAGCAGGCGAGCAGCCACCCGTGTGGCGAGAGCGCCCACTCCAGACAGCACAGCGTACCAACCTCGGCCGTCAAGTTTTGGTTATCACTTCGACAAAGTCAGTGAGACTTGGTAACACTGTGCGCCTTCTGTACATATTCAACCTTTCTCCCAAAGATGGATGACTAGGCGGAGACGCTTGTTGTACCAGTCTCGATTTTGTTGTTCAGGGAACGTGTAGCCAGATGTTCCGATATTTATGAAATGTCCCTGTTCTTAGGGGTATGTTCACCCTTCCGAATAAGCCGTACGCGGGATGCCAAATGACACGACGGTTGGGAACTGCTAAGAATTCGATATACAGGGTGGTCCATTGATCGTGACCGGGCCAAATATCTCACGAAATAAGCGTCACACGAAAAAACTACAAAGAACGAAACTCGTCTAGCTTGAAGGGGGAAACCAGATGGCGCTATGGTTGGCCCGCTAGATGGCGCTGCCATAGGTCAAACGGATTTCAACTACCTTTTTTTAAATAGGAACCCCCATTTTTATTACATATTCGTGTAGTAGGTAAAGAAATGTGAATGTTTTAGTTGGACGACTTTTTCGCTTTGTGATAGATGGCGCTGTAATAGTCACGAACATATGGCTCACAATTTTAGACGAACATTTTATTTCGGTTGTTCCAATGTGATACATGTAACTTTGTGAACTTATCATTTCTGAGAACGCATGCTGTTACAGCGTGATTACCTGTAAATACTATTGTAAGTTAATTACAGTATCCAACATGACTACTCTGTAGTAGAATGTAAAACGTAGTCATGATGGGTACTGTAATTAACTTACAATCATAAAGCATAAAATTAATTCATAGCAAAAGTGTTATCTGACGCGTGCGTAATAAGAGTTTGATTCTATACGTCTCGCGGATGCTCGCCGCCCTCTGTGAGGCAGACCGCGAAGCCCTCGCGGTCCGCAGTTTCTAGTCACACGACGAGGCCCATACAACGGGCTTAAAGTGAATTTGCTACAACTTGTTTAATAGAAGTGACAAAACCTTAGGGTTATGCATCAAGTTTTATAAAGCTGACTTAGGACATGGCTTGTTTTAGGCAAACATTTAAATAATATTTTATGTAAGTACTACACGTTGCATCCTGCTGTATGACCATATCTAATATAATTTACTAGCACATTATAATATTAACTTTTTGCATGTTCTGAAGAAGACGTTATTACTAACATTGAAACCTAGGTAAACGATAAAGTTAACCTGAAACTGTAGACTTTGTTTAGAACCTTCCAACAACAAGACCAGTAAATTGACTGGTTTAAGTGCCAACAGGAAAGCATTTGAAAGTCGATTTTTGTAAAGAAGAAAACACAGAGTCACGCGAAAATGACCTAATGAAATTATAAAAATTGCTGCCTTAAATGAACCGAGTCTAAATGACACTGATAAAACGTAAATACTGAGTATTGTACACTGACATATGCAGGTACAAGACAAAACCTTTAGCTAACAATAAGATTGCAGAATGTAAAGCACAAATACGAACTCTACTTTATAGGAACCGATGGGCTTACAGTACACGATCACTAAAGCCCACAACAATCTAAGGAATTTAAGCAGAGGGAGAGGTGAGTTTTAGCTTTCTGCTAACTAAACCGTATGTAAGAAGGGCTCAGAAGTTGTATTATAACACTGATTTGCTCAGATATTGTAGTGTAACACTAATTTACCACGTATTTTACGTTTGCTTAACTGTTAACGGTAGCAGGTTGCGCTAGTCAAACGAATACAAGTGAGGTTAGAATTCACTGTCAGTATCACTTTTCCTAATAAAACCCATAAGGACTGCTACCTTCAATGTATCGAGTCTAAATGACACTAATAAACTCGAATACTGAGTATTGTACACTGACTTGAACTGTTTAACCCTCGTATTCATAATGTAAACAAACATTTACGTACACGCGAAAAATGACCTAATAAAACGTATAAAAAAACTGCTACCTTCAATGTATCGAGTCTAAATGACACTAATAAACGAAAGTACTGAGTATTGTGCATTGACGTAATTGATAATCCCGCGTATTTAACGTCAGTTAAGAATGTAAACAATTGTTTGCTTACACGCGAAACTGTCCTAAACAGAAACTTCGCTTATCTTATTCAGACGCAAATAAGAACTGAAACCTTCAATTTATCACGTCTACTTGACCCCGTCTACTTGACGCTAATGCACGTAAATACTATAGAATATATAGCAAAAACGATTAATTACTAGCTAAATGACTTATCTCGTAACACAGCAAGCGCAAAGCGCCCGTAGCCGACGTCAGGGCTGCCAACTCATGGCTGTGTCGTGGCAGGTGTTTCGAAAACGGTGCCTCCCAGTTCCCACATCCCCATATGTAAACCACAAGCCACCTCACGGAGTGTGTAGGAGGGTACTTATCGCCCATTACCATTTCCCCGTTGCAGTTCCATTCGCGGATAGTACATGTGAATATAGACTGTTGCCATGCCTCATTTGCATGCGTCATTTAGCGAGATATATATGTGGGAAGAAGCAGAACGTTCCCGACACTTAGTGGTATATACAGTCTCAAAGTATCAACAGTAAATATTTTCGTGATGCGAAAATGTCTCTCTTGCTGAGTATCTCCGTAACACTGTAGAACTTGTTAATCGAACCCATGACGAATTCTTGAAATTCTTCCAAGAAAATTAAGTCTGGCATCTTCGTTCTCTGCAACTAGTTTCATCTGTTTTCAGAAGAATATTGAAAATTGAGTGTGCTGGTAAAATAAGAAGTGAGGAGGTTCTCCACAGAGTGAGCAAGAAATAAATGTGTGAAAAACAATAAGCAGGAGAAAGGTCAGGATGGTAGGACATTTACTATGACATAAAGAATAACGTCCATATTGGTAGAGGGTGTCGAAGCGGATTAATATTGTAGGGAAAACAGAGACAATATATACAACAAATAATTGAGGACGTTGGATATAAGTGCTAGTCTGAGAACAAGGGACTGCACAGTAGAGGAAATTGTTATTTATCTTGGACAGATTACTGTGTGTTACTTGATTACGATGTGTGCGATGGAAACTGAAAGTAAATAAAATCATTTTTTCTGTTATCACCTTATCTTGGTGAGAGTGGCAATCTTTAATTATTTAAAAGTCGCTAGGGAAAGCCTGCTAATGCAGTAAGAGGCATCATATGAAAAATTATATTACAATTATGATCTATTACATACTATTACAAAAGGTGCAGTCAGATTACATTTTATTATGTCGTAGTGAAGTACATCTGCTTGACTTTGTATCAACTTCTAATTATCTGTTTTCAATAAAATGTTTTTATTCACGCAGCGTTTGATCGTGGTGAACACGACGTTCTTTAAATTTATGTGTGGGTCACAGCCCACATCTACAAAATATTTCCTCATACGAATTTATTTATCGAGATAATGATGCAACTATGTTTCTTTTAAACTGAATGACAAACTTTTCAACGATATTCCATAGTTCGTGAAAATAGGACTGTGTCGATATAACAAAAGCGATACTGTGCGAATCTGACAAGAGTAGGCGGAAATTTACTGAATGTCAACCCCATGCCTTCGAGCACATGGTAGATTCAACACGATGCTCTTGTAAACAATCCAAACGTGACACGTAACTGCAAAAATTCCCATACGTAAACGGGACGATAACGCAAACCTCTCTTTCGATAGTGTATGGGTCACCTAGGAGTCGGTTTTAAAATTATCGTCAGAAACGTTCGTAAGTGAAACGCAGAAACCTCGCTCGAAGTAGTCCAGTCATGTTTAAGGAACTGCGATGAAGACGTGTCTCTTTGTGACGCACTACGTTTCGAGGCTAACAGCCACCTTTTCCGCATGAAGACATGCTCACGTCCGCCAGGGGCAGTACGATTAAAGCAGGCAGATACATGGGGAACCATATGTACTTAAGTACTGATCTTTGGTCCTGACGAGGAAATGGAGTTAATGCTTGAAACGTTGCGTGATAATGCAGTTTGGCTCTACTGAGCTGCAGTCTGTATTTGTGTGCGATATGATCATAATTAGTTGCGAGAGCAATGTGATTATCAAACGATACTGTGCGAAGTGGGAAGACAATAACGTAATGCCATTAGCTTATACAAAAAAGTAGCATTTTTGTCAGTGCTAGGATAATTACAGATCGTTAACGCTCTCTTAAGCCGGCCCTAAGCTGCCCAATCGTAAGGTAAGGCAACTGTTCATAATACGTCAATTGCAGGAACGACAATTTATTGTGTTTGATTAGGTAGGAATTGTCGTGACGTTTTCTGTGCTTAGACAACATGCACTCTTCCCTTATTAGGCGTTAATTTTCTTCGAGAACAATAGATTTATTCTGAATTGTTCTCGCAACAAACACATTGGCAAAGTGTTTCTTTTTGTCATACTGAAGCCTGACAACTACTTTATTTAATTCTCAAACATTAATAAAAAGTTTGGCCGGCCGAAGTGGCCGTGCGGTTAAAGGCGCTGCAGTCTGAAACCGCAAGACCGCTACGGTCACAGGTTCGAATCCTGCCTCGGGCATGGATGTTTGTGATGTCCTTAGGTTAGTTAGGTTTAACTAGTTCTAAGTTCTAGGGGACTAATGACCTCAGCAGTTGAGTCCCATAGTGCTCAGAGCCATTTGAACCAATAAAAAGTTTAGATAGGTATGCTTCTCATATTGAATAGTTAGTATGGGAGAGAAGCAAACATGGTTTTTCTCTAGCCTCAGCTTAAAAAAAGGTAATCGTATCTCAATTTTCTAACCACAAATCATTTTTGTAAAAAAAATATTGTCCAGGTGCGAGTACAATTCGCGCACTGAAGCTTCCGTAGAAACTTAATTATGTATGGACAATTCATCCGTGCCTGACTCTAGAATCTCGACGATTTTTGCCTGTTATCGACATTGATACTGGGAAGATAACATTCCAGGGAAATTTCAAGACTTTCGAGAACGTTTTAATTTTAATTTTGAAGTCGTATAACAAATGACAAAAGAAATATTTTTATGTGATATAATTACAAATCAACAGTCTTGTACTGTGAAACCTTGCTTCTTGCATAATTTCATGATACTAGGTCAAGGAGAAGTATCCTATAGGTTTGCCCGCCCGGTTAGCCGTGCGGTCTAACGCACTGCTTTCCGGGCGGGAAACCCGTGCAGGGTGGCGCAGTGGTTAGCAGACTGGACTCACATTCGGGAGGACGACGGTTGGATTCCGCGTCCGGCCATCCTGATTTAGGTTTTCCGAGATTTCCCTAAATCACTTCAGGCAAATGCCAGCATGGTTCCTTTGAAAGGGCACGGCCGACTTCCTTCCCCATACTCCCAAACCGAGCCAAGACGGGAGGGAAGACGTGCCGGTCCCCGGCACGAATCCGCCCGGCGGATTAGTGTCGAGGTCCGGTGTGCCGGCCAGTCTGTGGAATGCGAGCTGTTTCCCTTATTCCGCCTCAGTTACAATATGTCGGCTCTCGCTGCGCAAACACTGTGTCGACGTACGCGTACTCCTCTCGTCTGGTGTGAGACTTTCACGGAGTGGGGGGAGGGGAGGGGGGGGGAAGGGCGGGGCTGTCCACACGGGGCTGAACCGCACAGGGCTGAGAGGACTGCTGTAGCCTGTTGTGGAGTTATGAACCACTGAGGGCTACGGTGGGGACGAAGCCTCTCCGTCTTTTCTAGGTCCCCAGTTCCATATAATACAATACAATCGTATAGGTTTTGATGACTGAATTTGCGAGTATGAAAATATGTGAAGTAAATAGCCGTATGTGCTGCATTGACTTAGAGCCTTTGATTTTTTTTATGTCGCCAGGAAACCGTAGATCTTAGGCTGTGACATAAATTGCGACTTGGTACATATATCCGTTCCTGAGAAAATTGGTTCTTAACGGTCACTGTGACAGACAGACAGATAGATAGACAGACGTACTGCGAAGTGATTGTATGTGGGTTCCCTTTTCGCCGACAGAGGTAGGGACTCTAAAATGAAAAACGAAGAGAGAATGAATTTAACAAAACCATAAATTCTGCAAGAAGATATCTGTATTCATTGAATATACTACTGGCCATTAAAATTGCTACACCAAGAAGAAATGCAAATGATAAACGGGTATTCATTGGGCAAATATATTATACTAGACCTGACATGTGATTACTACTTCACGCAATTTGGGTGCATAGATCCTGAGAAATCAGTAAACAGAACAACTACCTCTGGCTGTAATAACGGCCTTGATACGCCTGGGCATTGAGTCAGAGCTTGCACGGGGTGTACAGGTACAGCTAGCCATGCAGCTTCAACACGACACCACACTTCACCAAGAGTAGTGACTGGCGTACTGTGACGAGCCAGTTGCTTGACCACCATTCACCAGACGTTTTCAATTGGTGAGAGACCTGAAGAATGTGCTGGCCAGGGCAGCAGTCGAACATTTTCTGTAGCCAGAGAGGCCCCTACAGGTCCTGCAACACGCGGTCATGCATTATCCTGCTGAAATGTAGGGTTTCGCTGGGATCGAATGAAGGCTAGAGCCACGGGTCGTAACACATCTGCAATGTAACCTCCACTGTTCAAAGTGCCGTCAATGCGAACAAGAGGTGACCGAGACGTGTAACCATTGGTACCTCATACCATCACGCCGGGTGATACGTCTATATGGAGATAACGAATACACGCTTCCAATGTGCGTTCACCGCGGTGTAGACAAACACGGATGCGACGATCATGATGCTGTAAACATAACCTGGATTCATCCGCAAAAAATGACGTTTTGCCATTCGTGCACCCAGGTTCGTCGTTGAGTACACTATTGCAGGCGCTCCTGTCTGTGATGCAGGATCAAGGGTAACGGCAGCCATAGTCTCCGAGCTGATAGTCCATGCTGCTGCAAACGTCGTGGAACTGTTCGTGCAGGTGGTTGTTGTCTTGCAAACGTCCCCATGTGTTGACTCAGGGATCGAGACGTGGCTGCACGATCCCTTACAGCCATGCGGATATGATGCGTCATGTCGACTGCTAGTGATACGAGGCCGTTGGGATCCAGCACGGCGTTCCGTATTACCCTCCTGAACCCACCGATTCCACATTGTGCTAACAGTCATTGGATCTCGACCAACGCGTGCAGCAATGTCGCGATACGATAAGCCGCAATCGCGATAGGCTAAAATCCGACCTTTATAAAAGTCGGAAACGTGATAGTACGCATTTCTCCTCCTTACACGAGGCATCACAACAACGTTTCACCAGGCTACGCCGGTCAACTGGTGTTTGTCTATGAGAAATCGGATCGAAACTTTCCTCATTTCAGTACGTTGTAGGTGTCGCCACCGGCGCCAATCTTGTGTGAATGCTCTAAAAAGCTAATCATTTGCATATCACAGCATCTTCTTCCTGTCGGTTAAATTTCGCATCTGTAGCACGTCATCTTCGTGGTGTAGCAATATTAATGGGCAGTAGCGTAAATTAAAGTTTCTTATTTGCGAGTGGCACAAATGTAATTTTATATGTGGCCTCACTGTATGCAATGGTGCAGATACGTGACGAAGCGAATGTCCGACTGTAAGCTTGAAAATATTTTACTTTGGCCTTAAAAAGATTAATAGTACGATCGTCGTTCCAATTAATTAGATCGCTTCCCTAAATAGTTGCACTGTGGAGAGTCATTAAGGCACACAGAGGCAGTTCAGAGGGATTGATCTCAGAGTACTATAAGCTAAATGCATGCCAGGTCGATTGTGTCTGGACAGTAGCGGTTGTCGGGCCGACTGACAGCTGTGCTTCGTGGCGAAACTGGACACCTCGATGGGGCCCCTGCACATGGGGCCAAAGTTGTTCTTGCAGAATAAGATAGCAGCGCGGGGCGGCCGATGCGCCGCCAAATGACGGAGCAGGCGACTAGGACGGCGCTTTGTTCCAGACCCGACACAGTGTGTGTGTGTGAGTGTGCACCTTCTCTGCTGAGAGGCAGCCGCGTCTGTTCCGTCACACAGTAGAGGGCGTCCCGGTGGCTAGCTTAATTCATTTGACAATGGGTCCGATGTGCAGTGGATAATACAGTTTTTACTTGGCCAAACTAGGCGTAAGTTGCTTTAGGGCAGGGGTCTTCAAACTTTTTAGTCTGCGAGCCACATTGACTCCTCCACGAAGTCATATGGGCCAAGGTCTACCTAGTGGGATTAAAGCACCCTAGCACTCCATGATCACCGTAATCTAAGGCTAAAGGAAACATGATATCGCAAAAATCCAAGGTTGTGGGAATAGCTAGCACTGAAACGAACTACAATTTTTATTTAATTACATAATTTTGATTGGTGGACGTACCTGACCGAAATTCTGGCGTATTTTATTCTGGCGAATTTCACCGACAAAAAAGTATGTCACTGCACATTCTTCACGAAAGCGTCCTGCAAAGTTAACGAAATCTCAAAATTTTTGTTAGCAACACTATAACTGCGAGACGTAACAGAGATAGAGCATGCAACGCATTGTTATTTCAAGCGGCGCAACAATTAGTTTAGTTATGTAGTCTTGTAGCGAGTAGCAGAGCCAGAGCAAATATTTGATAGTTCTGTTGCGTGATTGTGTCCATGTTGCGAGTGTCTCAAGAGTTTTTTAGTGTTTTACGCGCTGTATTAGTAGGTGCGCCTCAGACCGCTCGGCTAATCCGGCGCGGCTCCAAAATGAAACATACAAAAAGTATTTACAGATCAAAATTAAGTGATGAGCATTTGAAGTCTCTGATGATTATCTCTACCAATAAACTTGATCCACAACTGGAGGTATAATTATGAAAGGAAAGTTACAGCTACATAAAAGTGACTAATTATTACTAAGATGTTAAATTTCTTTACGTGAGTACTCTAACACTGTGAGTTTTCAAGATATAAATTAATTACAGTTATTTTTATACATCAGTTACAACTAAAATATCCAATATCATTATGTACACCAGCTATTTTATTTTCTTTAAGTTGCCTTTAAATAAAAATGTTATACGATTTACTTGCTATGTGTATTTTACAACGTAATCAAAAGAAAGTGAAACCTTGCTTACGAATCATCTTCCATAATGATCGATTACTAAGGCTAGTCGGCAAAGTGGCGTCCATTTGAAAGACTTGCACCAGACTCGTGAGTAGAATAAAATGCAAAGAATTTTTTTACTTAAAATGTTTTCGTCAAACTAGTCTGTTAACCGTTCTTTTTTTTTCACTATCGCACGGAGAATGGTCTGTCTGTTTATTGTGGATAGCCACAAGTTTAACCATGACCTTCCGCTTTGTAAAGATAGAGCTCCGACAATGTCGCGGTGTATTGGTCGCGATAGGCCTCGAAACTCAATTGTTGGCAGTATAGGTAGCACCTCAAATATTTGGGGGGCCGGATACCAGGGGTGTCCAGCCAGCTAACGCGGGACGGTTTGCCGGGCCTCGCGGGCCGGTTTCGGCCCGTGGGCCCTAGTTCGGAGACCCCTGCTTTAGGGTAAAGACAATGACTTGTTTCTAATTTTTTTACCATATTTTTCAGCTTCAGGATATTCAGATCGTATCGTTAACTGTTCTCGTCTATTTCCTGATACGTCTTGATGTCTCTTCTCCCCGTTCGTAGCCTTTTCCTTTGTGGAAGCTTCCTTTTCTACCACCTTGCTCTAGTCTAATAATAGTTTGTTGTAACTACTGTTTGAGTCTGGCTGTTCAGCGTACATCTGAAGTGCCCAGCTGCTAACTTGATCCATTAGATTTCGGCCGTGTGACCGCGGAAGCCCTGTTTCGTTATCTATATTTCGGCTGTATATCCTTCGTCCATCTTGAGGATGAAACGGGTAACCAAATATAAATAAAAAGCGTCTTAAGGGGGGTAGCACGTCAAACGGGCCGTCTTGGAGCAGGAGAGACACCACCACAGGACATTTTAATTCCCACTGTCTATACTTTTACGAATAAATTCATGAAACTTTGTCAGCATGACCAGGAAGGATTCAGGATTCACACTCATAGCAGTGGAAGTTCAAAAACATTAAAAAATATTTTTTTCTTACAAGTGAACTTACGTCATTTTCTTCACTTACTATTGGCTGCGTTTGTTGCTACAGGTACACGTTTCTTCATAAGTAAGAGAGATTCTTCGATGCACTTTTCACAGCATACAAACCATACTTACAGGTGTATGAAAGTCTAGAAATGATTTAATTTATGAAAAAAAGAATGTGCTGTTACATTTTAAACTTCGTGTTTAGAAAAAACTCAAATTTCATAGTTAATTATCTCAATTAATACCACAGTTTTCAATAGATTTGGAAAATTCTAGAGTGTCATACACCTGTAAGTATGATCATACAATGTAAGCTTTCACGCCCGGTATTGTCTTCACTTAAAACTTCCGGGTTGATAGGCCGTGGTCGAAGTATAAAACTCTCTCCTGACGTTTCGTCTCCGACTGCGGGAGACATCCTCGGAGGTAAAGCGGCGAACTGCGAAGAGAACTCGACGAAGCGCTGATTATATAGGCAGTACAGAGGGCGCCACTGTCGATCACGTGGCGTCGGCTATGAGATTGTCTCTGGTAATGCCAACATTCTCGATTGAAAGTAATCGATCGTTACGCTTGCGGTGCAACGCTGACATCCAAATTTTATCCAGTTTAACACCTTCGTCTTTCCTGTTAAAATTATTACGGTGTTTATCAATCTCGATAGCCTCTCTATACAAGCGTGCATAATAATGCGAGGTTTTTGATATGACGCTCGTCTCGCTGAATTTTATTTCATGATCACCCTCCTGGTCAACATGTTCCGCTACGGCCGATTTATCCGTGTGACCCAGGCGGCAATTCCTCTTATGTTCAATAAGACGGGTGTTCACACTTCTTTTTGTGGTGCCGATGTAAACCTGTCCACAACTACAAGGAATTTTATATACCCCCGGTGTAGCCAAAGGGTCTCGTGCATCTTTTGCCGACCTTAAAAATTCTTTTATTTTCCTGGTGGGTCTGAAAATAGTTTCCACCCCATACTTGCCTAAAACTTTCCCAATGCGGTCTGTCCCGTCGTTTAATCACAGACACGGGACGGAACGTTGGGCCATAAGGTTCATAGAAAGCCCACACATACTGATCGTTATCTACACAAAGAATCAAACCACCACCCTAGACAAAAAAGAGGTGTAATGAATACTTGGGTAGACAGGGCGTACAAACTTTGTGAACCTGTTTATTTAAAAGATGAGATTGAATATCTACGGTCAACGTTCGTGAAGAATGGCTGTTCTAGCAAGGATATAGATCGAGCACTTCGCTCTAGGCAGAGAATCAGGAGTAACGACGAACAACAGTCGTCCAAGCGCACAGTTTTTCTTCCGTTCATTAGTAAGATCACAGACCGCATTGGGAAAGTTTTAGGCAAGTATGGGGTGGAAACTATTTTCAGACCCACCAGGAAAATAAAAGAATTTTTAAGGTCGGCAAAAGATGCACGAGACCCTTTGGCTACATCGGGGGTATATAAAATTCCTTGTAGTTGTGGACAGGTTTACATCGGCACCACAAAGAGAAGTGTGAACACCCGTCTTGTTGAACATAAGAGGAATTGCCGCCTGGGTCACACGGATAAATCGGCCGTAGCGGAACATGTTGACCAGGAAGGTGATCATGAAATAAAATTCAGCGAGACGAGCGTCATATCAAAAACCTCACATTATTATGCACGCTTGTATAGAGAGGCTATCGAGATTGATAAACATCGTAATAATTTTAACAGGAAAGACGAGGGTGTTAAACTGGATAAAATTTGGATGTCAGCGTTGCACCGCAAGCGTGACGATCGATTACTTTCAATCGAGAATGTTGGCATTACCAGAGACAATCTCATAGCCGACGCCACGTGATCGACAGTGGCGCCCTCTGTACTGCCTATATAAAAAGCGCTTCGTCGAGTTCTCTTCGCAGTTCGCCGCTTTACCTCCGAGGATGTCTCCCGCAGTCGGAGACGAAACGTCAGGAGAGAGTTTTGTACTTCGACCACGGCCTATCAGCCCGGAAGTTTTAAGTGAAGACCTGTAAGTATGGTTTGTATGCTGTGCAAAATTCATCGAAGAATCTCACTTACTTATGAAGAAAAGTGTACCTATAGCAACAAATGCAGTCAATGGTAAGTGAAAAAATGTCAACTTTTAAACGTAAAATAAATGTTTTTTTATAGTTTTGAACTGCCACTGCTATAAGTGAAAATTCAGAATCCCTTCTGACCATTCTGACAAAGTTTTATGAATTTATTCGTAAAAGTATAGACAGTGGAAATTAAAATGTCAGGTACCTCTCCTGCTCCAAATCGTCCCGTTTGACGTCCTACCCCCCCCCCCCTCCCCCCGCCCCTTAAGGTGTATTGAGAACAGTTGTTTGCAGCGTGATTGTTGGCCAGCGAGATTTAGGATCATTTCTTGCAACGAAACTGTCTCACTTCCTGGAGGAGGATAACAAACACTTAAATAATGTGAATAATGGTAAAACCCGAATACCTGGGAAAATGTGGTGAGTGTTCTATTAAATCCGTAAGTTATTCTGATCAGTTTCGTAGATTTCCTGCTTTGTGATAAGCCATCTTATCCTTCTACTGCGTACAGTGCCTCAACATGGTCAAATAAATTAGTTTCGTACAGCACGTTAACAGTTATTTTCCTTTTCAATGTGAACATAGTAACCACTCAACACAATGACATAACTGTCTATTGCTATTGAAGTTGCGTAAAAGATGAATGGGCGAAATATCAGATGAAGAAGTAGTATTTCTGCTGCTGCACGCCCGAAATCCAAAGGATCATTCATTGCCTCGCGAAAACTTGAAGACGCAGCTACTCGGTGTGGTCGCTTCCCACGCCCGGGTTCCCGGGTTCGATTCCCGGTGGGGTCAGGGATTTTCTCTGCCTCGTGATGACTGGGTGTTGTGTGATGTTCTTAGGTTAGTTAGGTTTAAGTAGTTCTAAGTTCTAGGGGACTGATGACCTCAGAAGTTAAGTCCCATAGTGCTCAGAACCATTTTTGAACTCGGTGTGGGTTAGTCGCTGACCGTTATCTGCTGGTATCGTCGTCTCTGATGCTTCTACTGTGCATACAGCTTAGCTACATCTGTAGTAAAATAAGGCAATACTAAGTTTTCATTTTCAGAAGACTTTCTGGACGTAGTTAACCAAAGCCTTCAGTCCAACACTCAGAGCGCAGACAGGTCTTCAGAAGAGCGCCTCCTCTAGCCTGTTCCATGGACAAGTTACGATGTGATGTATTCGAGTACGTACAGTTGTGTATACAAGTTGTTCTGATTTGAAATTAAGCTTCCTAGTATTTTACAGTCTCACTTTTACTTTCTTTTAAGCAGATCGTCTGATGGTAACAATTCGTAGCCAGTAATGACAACATTCGCGTGACCTGAATGTGGAATACGCTGATGTGGAAAACTTAGCCGGCCGGTGTGGACGAGCGGTTCTAGGCTCTTCAGTCTGGAACCGCGCGACTGCTACGGTCGCAGGTTCGATTCCTGCCTCGGGCATGGATGTGTGTGATGTCCTTAGGTTAGTTAGGTTTAAGTAGTTCTAAGATCTAGGGGACTGATGACCTCAGATGTTAAGTCTCATAGTGGTCAGAGCCATTTGAACCATTTGGAAAGCTTACGGACGAAAGGTATCATTCGCATGATGTGTCACTTCAGAGTAACTTAACTAGGTGAAACTTGGACCATACCTAGAAAGAAATGCTTTAGTACAGTACAGTACAGACGGTAACTGAAAGGAATAAGCGATAAGACGAACAGAAATGACAGTTTTATTGAAAGACAATAATTATAGGGTGTTTCAAAAAGACTTTACAACTTTGAAAATTCATATAAATTAATTCATAGCACCTGCAGAGATGGTTGCAGTGCCAATTTGTAGGGAAATACATCATGGCTGGCCTCGCGTAGTTTGCTAGTGCCGAATCACACCGTAAGAAGAGCTAGCGGCAGTTGCGTTAAAGATGACTGCCTTCACTGGACCCGAGCGCGCCAGCTGTGTGTTTTGGTTTGAAGAATAGAAGTCGGCGACAACAGTTCAACGTAATTTCCCTACCAAGTACGCTAAAGATTATGCTATAGGCGTTCAATTTATGACTGGCATAAATGTTTTGTAGAAACTGGGTGCTCGCTAAGACACGGGAAAACATCAGGTCAATGGACTGGCCGTGATGCACCAATTGCATAGCCCCCACGTTCCCCAGACCTGACGCCAATCGATTTTTTTAAAATGGGGATTCATCAATGGTATCATGTTTGTACCTCCTGTGGCGGCTTCTCTACCTGCACTTAGAGCATGAATTTACGTCGCAACTAAGGAAGTTACACCAGCTGCGACATAGTCGCGTATACGAACAGTGATCCAATACTATCAAATGTTTTTTATTCCAGTCTTTGACGACAATATCAATTCTTTTGACGATGACCGCTTTCAATCCGTAATGACCATCCTCAGGTAATATACAAATATACAGGGTGGTCCACTGATCGTGACCGGGCCAAATATCTCACGAAATAAGCGTCAAACGAAAAAAATAAAAAGACGAAACTTCTCTTGCTTGAAAGGGGAAACCAGATGGCGCTATGATTGGCCCGCTAGATGGCGCTGCCATAGGTCAAAAGCATATCAACTGCGTTTTTTTAAATAGGAACCCCCATTTTATTATATATTCGTGTAGTACGTAAAGAAATATGAATGTTTTAGTTGGACCACTTTTTTCGCTTTGTGATAGATGGCGCTGTAATAGTCACAAACATATGCCTAACTATTTTAGACGAACAGTTGCTAACAGGTAGGTTTTTAAAATTAAAATACAGAACGTAAAAACGTTTGAACATTTTTTTTCGGTTGTTCCAATGTGATGCATGTACCTTTGTGAACTTATCATTTCTGAGAACACATGCTGTTACAGCGTGATTACCTGTAAATACCAGATTAATGCAATAAATGCTCAAAATGATGTCCGTCAACCTCAATGCATTTGGCAATACGTGTAACGACATTCCTCTCAGCAGCAGGTAGTTCGCCTTCCGTAATGTCCGCACATGCATTGACAATGCGCTGACGCATGTTGTCAGGCGTTGTCGTTGGATATCGGTAGCAAATATCCTTCAACTTTCCCCACAGAAAGAAATCCGGGGACGTCAGATCCGGGGAACGTGAACTATCCACCTGTCATGAAATATGCTTCAACCGCACGCGAGCTATGTGCCGGACATGTCATGCAGTGAAACATCTTGTAGTAACATGGGTAGAACATTACGTAGGTAATCAGCATACATTGCACCATTTAGATTGCCATCGATAAAATGGGGGCCAATTATCCTTCCTCCCATAATGCCGCACCATACATTAACCCGCCAAGGTCGCTGATGTTACGCTTGTAGCAGCCATCGTGGATTTTCCGTTGCCCAATAGTGCATATTATGCCGGTTTACGTTACCGCTGTTGGTGAATGATGCTTCGTCGCTAAATAGAACGCGTGCAAAAAATTTGTCATCGTCCCTTAATTTCTCTTGTACCCAGTGGCAGAAATGTACAAGACGTTCAAAAGTCGTCGCCATGCAATTCCTGGTGCATAGAAATATGGTACGGGTGCAATCGATGTTGATGTAGCATTCTCAACACCGACGTTTTTGAGATTCCCGATTCTCGCGCAATTTGTCTGCTACTGATGTGCGGATTAGCCGCGACAGCAGCTAAAACACCTACTTGGGCATCATCATTTGTTGCAGGTCCTCGTTGACGTTTCACAGGTGGCTGAACGCTTCCTGTTTCCTTAAATAACGTAACTATCCGGCGAACGGTCCGGACACTCGGATGATGTCGACAGGATACCGAGCAGCACACACAGCACACGAACGTTGGGCGTTTTGATCACAATAGCCATACATCAACACGATATCGACCTTTTCCGCAATTGTGTAAACGGTCCATTTTAACACGGGTAACATATCACGAAGCAAATACCGTCCGCACTGGCGGAATGTTACGTGATACCACGTACTTATAAGTTTGTGACTATTATAGCGCCATCTATTACAAAATGAAAATAGTGGTCCAACTAAAAATTCATATTTCTTTACGTACTACACGAATATGTAATAAAAAGGGGGGGGGGGCGTTTCTATTTTAAAAAACGCAGTTGATATCCGTTTGACCTATGGGAGCGCCATCTAGCGGTCCAATCATAGCGTCATCTGGTTTCCCCCTTCAAACTAGACGAGTTTCGTTCTTTGTAGTTTTTTCGTTTGAAGCTTATTTCGTTAGGTATTTGGCCCGGTCACTATCAATGGACCACCCTGTATACACCTAGTGAGGAGAGTGTGTTTCTACACAATATAGCAATACGTATCACAATATACTATCATACAACCTGGGAAATGTACAGGTAAAATACAGTAAAACGTACCTTTTCCACACCTTGTCCTAAAGTGCTAAGGCCATAATGGAATCGTCAAGACATATAAATATAATGAGCACGGCATCGACACATAGATCTAAAATAAGGCGTAGAATAGGCACAGCGTCCACACAGTCGTTACTGCAACTGGCTACTGAAGTACGGTAGCTGCCAGAAATTTGTTTGCCTACATCCTACCTAGATGTCGCTACTGAGGGCTTAGATGTAGTCATCATTTATGCAAAAAACATTATTTATCTATCACAACTACTTTCTATGATAGTTATCAATATTTTAAAGTCTGCTACATATATTTTACCAAAAGTTTTTTTATCAGATCATATCCAGACTGTAGCGCCTAGAACCGCTCGGCCACACCGGATTCATTATGGCGCGCTGGAGATTACAAGAGGCAGGCCAAGGTTCTTAATGGGGTGTGAGATCACCATGGGCGGCAGTGCATGCTTATGCTTGACATAAGGCTCGTGACGAATTTTGTGGTATGACGTTCCATTCCTTGACCAGCGCGATTCGCAACTTGTGAACTGCAGCCGGTGCAAGTGGACGTTTTGCAGTACGACTCCCCGATGTCTCCCACATGCACTCTGTGGGATTTAAGTCGGGGGAATGGGTAGGGCAGTCCATTCGCCGAATAATCTCTCGTTCCATGAGCTCTTCCACCGGCGCTGCCGGCCGTGGTGGCCGAGCGCTTCTAGGCGCTACAGTCTGGAACCGCGCGACCGCTACGGTCGCAGGTTCGAATCCTGCCTCGGGCATGGTTGTGTGTGATGTCCTTAGGTTAGTTAGGTTTAATTAGTTCTAAGTTCTAGGCGACTGATGACCTCAGCAGTTAAGTCCCACAGTGCTCAGAGCCATTTGAACCAGAGCCACCGGCGCTGTTGGATGCGGGCTGGTCTTGTCATGCATAAAAATAAAGTCAGGGGCTACTGCACCCCTGAAAATTGGTAGAAGGGAAGGAGTATAGTCTAGCAACAACTTTGACAAATGAGTGTAGGATGATTAAATATTTGGACGTCAATACGCCCATTCAACATGATGCCTCCCACCAACACGACCATGTTCGACAGTGATGGACCTACCCTCATCCGGCGAGAGGCGAGCATCCAGGAACGCTGCAAGTCAGAGAACGTTTGTAACAATGTCACCCTCGCTGTACACAACTACGTCGTCTGCAAAACGCCACTAGGCCTACAGGTTTTATAAGTTTAATTCATTTACACAGGCCGTGAACAACAGCGGCAATTGTGTCGAAGTGGAGAATAGGTTCTCACTTATCCATCATCCAACCTGTGAGAATATGACGCGTTAGTGACACGTGACGATTCTACAAATTGACAGAGAAATTTCATCAGGAATGCAGATACTATAACTAGAAACTTAGGAATGAAACAGCACCGAGCCGGCCGGTGTGGCCGTGCGGTTCTGGGCGCTGCAGTCTGGAGCCGAGCGACCGCTACGGTCGCAGGTTCGAATCCTGCTTCGGGCATGGATGTGTGTGATGTCCTTAGGTTAGTTAGGTTTAATTAGTTCTAAGTTCTAGGCGACTGATGACCTCAGAGGTTAAGTCGCATAGTGCTCAGAACCATTTGAACCATTTTTTTTGAAACAGCACCGAACCATCCGGGGTTGCGACCTGGCGTAAGCTGAACATGACAGAGTCCGCTCAAAACCAAATACTATATGCCCCGGAGCCAGTAAACTCTCCTTCTCCTTGTGACACAACCTGATGACAACAGAAATATCGAGGCGTCGTGACCTGTGTCCGCTGCTGCAATCATGCCCGCAAATACGTTACTCAGAGGGTTTAACTGCGTGTTTTATGGCGCAGCACTCCGGGATGAACACAGCGACACTCTGATAACTGCCCGCCAACACTCGTAAAGCGGACTCCGGCAGATACTAGGGCGGCGGTGTCCTGCAGTCGCGCTCCATTAGCGATCTGCGAGAACATCGCGTGCAGTTTCTTATGCGGCATCGTCGCATTCTTCGAAATGCCATTATGCCTGCAATCTGATGGATGTTAAGTCTGATGAAACGCTTTTAACGAGGAGCACTCGTGGGACTGAAATTATCTCTCTGAAATGGAAGCTATATTGGCAACGAAAGAATAACTGGCCTGTGGCATCATTAGCGACAAAACGAGCGTTTTGCCCCCATTGATTCCCTCGCGACGAGAATGCTGGGGTATGTGCACCAAATAATAACGAATTAAACGGCATTAGATGTTGTAAGTACAATACTACAACGATCATTTGTCTGCAAGAAACTATTGTCGCAGGACAGTCACAAGAAAACGCAGAAAATATTTGGAAAAAAAAAATCCCGATTGGTTTCATGCAGTATCCGATTACAAGATTTATGGTGAACATCTGAAGCGATATGGTACTGTTTGTAGTATAAGCTTCCCAGGGAATTATGCCCGTCTGGCTTCTTACTTTTCTATAACTGATCAGAAAAATGACTGTGTGGTGTGTGTATTGTTTTTACTCTTTCTGCTGTTGTCTGTAAGCATGTATCAGTTCTTTAAGTGCCGTCTGAGGCTCATCTGTTGTTCTGACATGATCACGATCTCTGGTTTCTTATGAAGAGCAAATTTCGGGGCTGTAAGCCTAATGAATTTATGACTTTGGGGCGAAAAATGTGTTTTCATACAAAATCTAATTGCTTTTCTATGAATGATTTGGTAGATCGACTGTTGTTCTAAGTGTTGCCTGACGTAAGTGTTGAGGGTTTTGCGGGGAGAATTTGTTATGACCCGAAATACCTTTTCTGAATATTTTTCAGTCGTTTCAGATTGTCGGCGGCCATTGATCACGCTGCCGAACAGTACAAGATGACCGCGGTTATCATGCGAGCAAAACTCCCCGTTTTGCGTCGTATAATTGTCCGTCACCGTTAAAGAGCGGAAAAAACCATAAAATACGCAGAAACATTTTATTGGACGCATTTGCTGTGTGAGATTTCCTAGTCAGCCACTTGCCTCTAGTAAGTCCGACGTATCTGACTGGGTCACACCACGTCTGTGCCACCAGTCGGATGGCAACTGGGGAGCTTGACCTTGGTATGAACGGAAATTGTTTGGCTACTTTTAGAATTAATTTTCACCTTGTAGACAGTATACCACCGGGTGAATTTGTCCAGATGTCTCCAGAGGTGCGTAGCAAACAAGTTTAGTTGGTTGCAAGTCTCAAATAGCACAGCATCATCCGTGTACAAGGCGACTTCCCTCGCTTCTGCTTGGACATGTCGTTTGCGTAGACAGAGCACAGCACGGGTTGGGTTGGGTTGTTTGGGGAAGGAGACCAGACAGCGAGGTGATCTCATCGGATTAGGGAAAACGGGGAAGGAAGTCGGCCGTGCCCTTTCAAAGGAACCATCCCGGTATTTGCCTGGAGCGATTTAGGGAAATCACGGAAAACCTAAATCAGGATGGCGGGACGCGGGATTGAACCGCCATCCTCCCGAATGCGAGTTCAGTGTCAGAGTACAGCACGATCTCAGAGCCAAGCCCCGTGGCAGCCAAGCCGGAACTACTTTAATGCTGCTCCAATGATTGCCCTTTATGAAGAAGAATCTCCTCTGCTTCGGGAATGAATAAGTTATCTTGAGCACATATCCTGGAAAACCGACAGAATATAATTTAAATATCAAGCTATCACAACGGATGTGGACAAACGTGTTTTCTGCATCAAAGAGTACATCTCCATTGCTATCTCCAGTGAACACCTGGTGACGAAAGCCCTGGGATACCTCCCAGTAACGTCTCAGGTCTCCTTTTGCCCGGCGTTGTGCAGAAACTCGACGTAGCACAGACTCAGTAAGTTGTTGCAAGTCCCCTGCAGAAATATTGAGCCATGCTACCTCTACGGCCATGAAAGTGTAATCGATGAAGGATTTTGTTACACGAACTGACCTCTCGATTCTGTCCCATAAATGTTTGATAGGCCGGCCAGGGTGGCCGAGCGTTTCTAGCCGCTACAGTCTGGAACCGCGCGGCTGCTACGGTCGCAGGTTAGAATCCTGCCTCGGGCATGGATGTGTGTGATGTCCTTAGGTTAGTTAGGTTTAAGTAGTTCTAAGTTCTAGGGGACTGATGACCTCAGCAGTTAAGTCTCATAGTGCTCAGAGCCATTTTTGTTTGTTGATGGGATTCATGACGGGTGTTGTGGGTGGCCAAACCATTCGGTCGAATTGTCCAGAATGTTCTTCAAACCAACTGCGAATAACTGTGGCCCAGCAACTTGGCGCATTCTCATGGGAATATGAAGCCCATGCATGGTTGCAAATGGTCTCCATGTAACCGAACATAGCCATTTCCACTCAATGATTTGTTCAGTTGGACCAGAGGACCCTGTCCATTCCAAGTAAATACGACCATTATGGAACCAACATCAACTTGCAGAATGCCTCGTTGACTTGGGTCCATGACTACATGGGGTCGGCACCGTACTCGAAATTTACCATCAGCTCTTACCAAATCAAATCGGGACTCATCTGACCAGGACACGGCTTTACACATCTCTAGGATCCAGCTGATATGGTCGTGACCAGAGGTGGGGCTCTGTAGGCGACCTCGCGCTGCTGGCAAAGGCACTCGTTCCATTAACGACAAATTGCGCCGGACTGTCCTGACGGATACGTTCGTGGTACGCCCCACATTGATTTTTGCTGTTATTTTCGCAGTGTTGTTGCTCTGTTAGACCGGCAACTCTTCGCAAACGCCGCTGCTCTCGGTCGTTAAGTGAAGGCCGTCGGCCAATGCGTTGTCTGTGGTGGAGGTGGTGCCCGAAATTTGAAATTCTCTGCTCCCTCTTGGCACTGTGATCTCGGGATATTCAATTCCCTGCCTACTTCCGAAATGAAATATCCCATGCGTCTAGATCCAACTACCATTCGGCGTTCAAAGCATGTCAACTCCCGTCGAGAGGCCATAATAACATCGTGAACCTTTCCACATGAATCACCGGAGTTCAAAAGACAGCTCCGCCAATGCACTGCTCTTTTATACCTTTTGAACGCGATCCTTAAGTCGTCTGTATATGTGCATATCGCTTTCCCGTGACTTTGTCACCTCAGTGAATATCTCGCTCAGGGATAGTGAGTACAAGCTGAGAAAGATTAGGGTACGAACAGAACCATATAGAAGTAATTTTACTCTCGCTCTATTCGCGAAATGCGTGGGACGGAAAATCCGACAGAAAATCACTGATATTGGTACGATGTACTCGCCAATCTTACGAAGTACACGAATCATGATTAAAAGTGAAAGTTTACCATATTATAAGGGAAAAAGATCCTAGAATTTTAATCCAACTCAACAAAATTGTGGATCTTCTGTATGATTACTTCGTTTAGTTAAGCGGTTTACGAGCCCATCATGAGACTTTGACTGTCATCGTTAAAGAAAGTACAATATTGGTGAACAATACTGAAAAAAATCTTACACGTTGAGGGTGAGGTGCAAACACTTGTAACCTTCGACAGTGCTGTGCACTAGCTGAGTATGTTAAAAGTTATGCAGTGAATAGATATAAATTCTTCCCACACTGCCAGTTCCATTCTAGTCATCCATTTATTCCTGTATTTATTTTACTGCGCTTGTGTATGTACTCCACATATCCTGACATTTTATAATAACTGCAGCTTTCGTACAGTAATACATATTCTTCATACCACCGATATATAAGTCAGCTTACATATTTCCTGTTCCAATTGTCAGTTTTATCTTTTACTTTGTTTTGCATCACCTTCCATATATAATACTTCTTAAAGTTATTAATTACTCTCGTCTTGTAATTATTTTATTTTATTGTTAGTGTTAATTTAATTTAAGGTGTTATACGGACTATTTAGTTGATTTACTACATCCTCTCATCTGTTGAGTGCAATTCTTCGCTACAGTTTTCCTCCTCCCATCCACCTCATCTTCAAACACACACACACACACACACACACACACACACACACACACACACACACACACACACACACACACATTTTTAGCCGGCCGAAGTGGCCGTGCGGTTAAAGGCGCCGCAGTCTGGAACCGCAAGACCGCTACGGTCGCAGGTTCGAATCCGGCCTCGGGCATGGATGTTTGTCATGTCCTTAGGTTAGTTAGGTTTAACTAGTTCTAAGTCCTAGGGGACTAATGACCTCAGCAGTTGAGTCCCATAGTGCTCAGAGCCATTTGAACCACACATATTTTTCACTATTGTTAACTAATATTGTACAGTCTCTGAGGACGAAAGTCAGTTATAAAGTCTGATGACCATCCCGTAAGGCGAAAACGGGTAAATACTGTACAACCAAAACTGATATATAACTTATCCCTGAACAAGCTTGGAACCAAGGAAACCGTCTCGCAGTCACATACTAAACTGACTAAATACTGCTACTAATGTGCGGATTAGCCGCGACAGCAGCTAAAACACCTACTTGGGCATAATCATTTGTTGCAGGTCGTGGTTGACGTTTCACATGTGGCTGAACACTTCCTGTTTCCTTAAATAACGTAGCTATCCGGCAAACTGTCCGGACACTTGGATGATCTCGTCCAGGATACCGAGCAGCATACATAGCACATGCCCGTTGGGCATTTTGATCACAATATCCATACATCAACACGATATCCACCTTTTCCGCGAATGGTAAATGGTTCATTTTAACACGGGTAATGTATCACTAAGCAAATACCGTCCGCACTGGCGGAATGTTACGTGATACCACGTACTTAAACGTTTGTGACTATTACAGCGCCATCTATCACAAAGCGAAAAAAGTGGTCCAACTATAACATTCATATTTCTTTACGTACTACACAAATATGTAATAAAAAATGGGGGTTCCTATTTTTAAAAAACGCAGTTGATATCCGTTTGACCTATGGCAGCGCAATCTAGTGGGCCAGCCATAGCGCCATCTGGTTTCCCCCCCTCAATGGGACCACGTACTCAAGTAGTAGTTTGTCTATCGGCAGATTAGCTTTATTTTATTATAGCTTATTAGTAATGCCCAGAGTTTGTTAACATGTAAACGGTCTTTCCTTATCAGATATGCATTGTTTACAGTTACTAAAATCTCGAATATTCCTCTTATCTTTAATTTTGTATTTTTCGTCATATAGATACTGTATTGTAGATTATTTTTCAAGGAAGATATCATTTTTTTCGTTTGACCCTTATTTCGTGAGATATTTGGCCCGGTCACGATCAATGGACTACCCTGTGTATGGTTTCAAAAAGCCGATGCAACCGCTGGGGCCCTCTCCTTGTCAGAGCAACAGAGAGCTACGAACGATGAAGTGAGCACGAAGTGGAGGTGTGGTCAGCTTGCAGAGACGGAGCCCGCGGGGATGGGTCGGGCGACAGCAGGCCAGCAGAGGCGGCGGCTGCGCGTGATGACGCAAGCGGCGGCCCGGCCGGCCTTTAAACCGGCGGCCGCGGCAGACGGCGCGGTGGCACACATCCAGCGGGCCAGCCTGAGGTCACGCCGGCCGCGCACCGCCTGACTCACGGCACACAAACAGCCCGCGCCGAGCCGCGCCGCGCGTCTGCCGGGCTGTCCAGCGGCCGCACGCGGGACCGCCAGGCCACACCCTGCTGGGACCCGTGCTGGAGGCCAGACTGCTGCTGTGGCAGCACCGTTCAAGCCGTCGGCACACGCACCTTGCACCCGAACCAGGGGCGCCCGCCGGTTTTTGTCTCAGTAGGGGCATATACCTCCCAGTGCCTATTGCAGCCTACATCCTTCTGAATCTGCTTAGTGTATTCATCTCTTGGTTTCCCTCTACGATTTTTACCCTCCACGCTGCCCTCCAGTACTAAATTGGTGATCCCTCGATGTCTCAGAGCATGTCCTACAAACCGATCCCTTCTTCTACTCAAGCTGTGCCACAAGCTCCTCTTCTCCCCAATTCTATTCAATACCTCCTCATTAGTTATGTGATCTACCCATCTAATCTTCAGCATTCTTTTGTAGCACCACATTTCGAAAGCTTCTATTCTCTTCTTGTCCAAACTATTTATCGCCCATGTTTCACTTCCGTACATGACTACACTCCATACAAATACTTTCAGAAACGACTTCCTGACACTTAAATCTATACTCGATGTTAACAAATTTATCTTCTTCAGAAACGCCTTCCTTGCCATTGGCGGTCTACATTTTATATCCTCTCTACTTCGACCATCATCAGTTATTTTGCTCGCCAAATAGCAAAACTCCTTTACTACTTTAAGTGTGTCATTTCCTAATCTAATTCCCTCAGCATCACCTGACTTAATTCGACTACATTACATTATCCTCGTTTTGTTTTTCTTGATGTTCATCTTATACCCTCCTTTCAAGACACTGTCCATTCCGCTCAATTGCTCTTCCAAGTCCTTTGCTGTCTCTGACAGAATTACAATGTAATCAGCGAACCTCAATGTTTTTATTTCTTCTCCATGAATTTTAATACCTACTCCGAACTTTTCTTTTGTTTCGTTTATTGCTTCCTCAATATACAGCCCTGTCTCACTCCATTCCCAACCACTGCTTCCCTTTCGTACCCCTCGACTCGTAAAACTGCGATCTGCTTTCTGTACAAATTGTAAATAGCCTTTCGCTCCCTGTATTTTACCCCTGCCACCTTCAGAATTTGAAAGAGAGTACTCCAATCAACATTGTCAAAAGCTGTCTCTATGTCTACAAATGCTAGAAACGTAGGTTTGTCTTTCCTTAATCTATATATATATATATATATATATATATATATATATATATATATATATATATATATATGTGTGTGTGTGTGTGTGTGTGTGTGTGTGTGTGTGTGTGTGTGTTTCTGAACCATATTCTGCCAATAAATTGTTTTCTTACCACTAATAATTGTTTAAGCGCTTAAAAACACTGCTCATGCAGTGATCGCAGTTGGATTTAAATTAACAGTCCGGAAAAAAAACGGTTCACTACACGCAACTGTGTCCGGAAATGAAGGTAGCTCACGCCACACCCTGCTAGATCACGTTCGTTGACAGTAGTTCCAATGACGAATATTGCCTACTTTTACAGACAAGTAGCGATATTACTGGCCACACAGTACCATCGAACACTTTTTCAGCAAAGGAAAAGAAACATAATACAATACGCTAATTTAAATTAGCGTCTGACGATTGTTAACCATTATTTGAAATTTGAAAGAATAAAATTTTGCCGAGTGTGTTTTGTTGTGCAGCTGTATTGTGTTTCAAGTTGAGATTTATGAAGAGGTCTGTACCTAGTGAGGTGGGAACAGAGAGGGTGACATTTTAGTACCCTATAAGTCAACATTTTCGAGATGGAACTCTCACCATGGGTACCATTCTTAATGGGACCACGTACTCATGTAGTAGTTTGTCTATCGGCAGATTAGCTTTGTTTTATTATAGCTTATTAGTAATGCCCAGAGTTTGTTAACATGTAAACGGTCTTTCCTTATCAGATATGCGTTGTTTAGTTACTAAAATCTCGAATATTCCTCTTATCTTTAATTTTGTATTTTTCGTCATATAGATACTGTATTGTAGATTATTTTTCAAGGAAGATATCATTTTTTTATGTTTGTGTTTAACGTTCCTTTATGACACAACTGATTCTTTTAATATGTAAAGAACAAACAATGGACGTGCCTTTAGGAAAAACGCTTAAATGTTGCTCAAGAATGCATTTGTAAAAGTTAACAATAAACTGCTGGTTCATCTGATTATTCCCATTGTTGCCTCACTTGCTGTTGTTAATTTCTACCACGTGTGGGTGTAGAAATATAAATAAAGATACTTCGTAGGCAATAGCTGTATGACGGATATATAACAATTTTGCACATCTTCAATGAACGAGATTTCTTAAAGCAAAACACACAATTTTTAAATTTATCATCAATTTTTAATTTTAGTTCCATTGTCCTTTAAAGTTTTTCATTGCTCTGGTTCATCCTGTAATTCTGTTTACATATGTTTTATATCACTTTTACGTCATTTTATCGATATTTTCCGGTTATTTTAGTGGTAATTTTACAGCTATTTTAAATCATACATAACTGAGCCTTAACGTTACAGGTATTTTTTATATTCGTAAACTGAATGAATTCTCACTAGGGGGAACTGCCTCCCCCCCCCCCTCCCCCCTGTGGGTGCCACTGATCCGAACGTTGAGATTTGAGCGTGGCAGTTCCTGACGTCATAGCGTGGAACAGCTCGTTCGGGAGTCTTTCCGAACGTGCAGAGCAATATCTGGCATGTCACATATTCTGAGCGTGCGTCTGAGCGTTGACCAATGAGGTGGTAGAACGCCACCTACGTCACACGCACGCCGTCTCCCTACAGTATAGAGCTGTGAGGCGCCATATTGGCATTCATTTCAAGTCTGTATGTATATATGTCGTTTCTGAGCACCAGCAAATTGAGAATCACTGGAAAACCCGTTGTTAACTCTGTGATTTATTCGAATAAAATAATGAGAAACATCATTTTATCGAGCTGCAGGATGTGTACGGGTAGGGAGACAACCCCACGAATCGATGGACCCTGCATGTCAGCACGGGACTGTTCAAGCTGGTGGAGGTTCTGTGCGTGTGCGTGTGCAGGTGGAGCGATACGGGTCCCTGATACATGTAGATACGACTCTGAACATGATTAGGCATTTCTGGGATACCTTGCAGCGCGCTGTTCAGAAGAGATTTCCACCCCGTCGTCCTCTTACGGATTTATGGACAGCCCTGCAGGATTCATGGTGTCGTTTCCATCCATCACTACTTCAGACATTAGTCGGGTACATGGAACGTCGTGTTGCGGCACTTGTGCATGCTCGCGAGGGCCCTGCACGATATTATGCAGGTGTACTACACTACTGGCCATTAAAATTGCTACACCACATAGATGACGTGATACAGACGCGAAATTTAACCGGCAGGAAGAAGATTTTGTGATATGCGAATGATTAGCTTTTCAGAGCATTCACACTATTTGGCGCCGGTGGCGACACCTACAACGTGCCGACATGAGGAAAGTTTCCAACCGATTTCTCATACACAAACAGCAGTTGACCGGCGTTACCTGGTGAAACGTTGTTGTGATGCCTCGTTTAAGGAGGAGAAATCGTACCATCACGTTTCCGACTTTGATTAACGTCGGATTGTAGCCTATCGCGATAGCGATTTATCGTATCGCGACATTGCTGCTCGCCTTGGTCGAGATCCAATGACTTTTAGCAGAATATGGAATCGGTGGGTTCAGGAGGGTAATACGGAACACCATGCTGGATCCCAACGGCCTCGTATCACTAGCAGTCGAGATGACAGGCATCTTATCCGCGTGGCTGTAACGGATCGTGCAGCCACGTCTCGATCCCTGAGTCAACAGATGGGGACGTTTGCAAGACAACAACCATCTGCACGAACAGTTCGAAGACGTTTGCAGCAGCATGATTGCTTGGACGGTTCTGTGTGTCGTGTAGTTAGTTTAATGTTGTCCTCGGAAGACCTGCGGGAACAGCACGTAGGGAGTTACAGTACATTCCTAGATTCGTTACTTAAAATTCCTACCTGCAGCTTTGTAAGTATGCTTTCACCGGATAGTTAGCATATTTCTTCAAGTGCCTCCCAATTCAGTTTCTTTAGCATCTCCGTAACACTCTCTCAGGTGTCATGCTTTATGTCTTCCCCGACGGCGATGGCAATTCCCGTGTCAGAAGGCCAGAATCATGCTACACTGGTGTGATAGAGAACTCAAGTTGATGTCGCTCGTGCGAAACTCAGGTTGGTTGGTTGATCTGGGGCAGGGGACTAAATAAAGAGGTCGTCGGTCGCCTCGGATTAGGTAAGGATGGCCGTGCTCTTTCAATGGAACCATCCCGGCATTTGTCTGAAGCGGTTTAGGGAAAGTACGAAAACCTGTTCCCTCCCCCCCCCCCCCCCCCCTCCCGGTAGCTGAGTGGTCAGCGTGACAGACTGTCAATCCTAAGGGCCCGGGTTCGATTCCCGGCTGGGTCGGAGATCTTCTCCGCTCAGGGACTGGGTGTTGTGTTGTCCTAATCATCATCATTTCATCCCCATCGACAAGCAGGTCGCCAAAGTGGCGTCAAATCGAAAGACCTGCGCCAGGCGAACGGTCTACCCGACAGGAGGGAGTAGCCACACGACATTTCATTTTTTTACGGAAAACCTAAGTTAGGATGGCCGGACGCGGGCTTCAACCGTCGTCCTCCCGAGTGCAAGTCCAGTGTGCTAACCACTACGCCACTTCCCTCCGTGTCCGAAACTCGGCTTCTCCTTTTCTCACACGATATCCTACAAACTATGGATGGAGCGCAACAGGCAGATTCCATACTCCTAGATTTCAGAAAAGCGTTTGACACGCTGCCGCACTGCAGACTGCTGACGAAGATCCGAGCATATAGATTAGGCTCCCTCACATGTGAGTGGCTCGAAGACTTGTTCAGTAATAGAACCGAGTACGTTGTCCTCGACGGCGAGTGTTCAGCACCAGGAATACCTCAAGGAACTGTGACAGGACCAATCTTATTCTCCGTATACATAAATGACCTGGCGAACTGGGTGAACAGCAACGTGGTGTTACGGGAACGTGTCGTCAATAAGTGACTGTAGGAGGACACAAGATGACTTACAAGGGGACCATCAGAAGCGTAAATAACGGATTTTGATGGGCCTCTGCGCGCTGTAACACGCGTAACGTTAGCCATGTTCCAACAAAGTCAGCGTAGCGCAGCGGTTAAGATCTACAGCTATTACGCTGTAGGTACCGTGTTCGAGTCCTTTCCGTGTTTTTGCTTTCTTTTTAATCAGAACAGTCCGACATTTTTCCTTTTTGTTTCACAGAATATCAAGAAACAGTGTAAATTGTGTGAAATTATTAAGGAGTTTAAACTGTGTGGGCTAGATCAAACAGAATGCGGAGTGTCCCTGAGGACATCCCGTGCGAACTCTGTGTATCGCCCCGGTCACCGCCTTTTATTTGGTTACGGCGATATAGTTTCATAATACACACAGTTCGCATCACGGACAGTTCTCTGTGTATTATGAGCATGTGTCGTCATGGTCAAACAAACGCCGGTGACATAGCTCCTAAACCGCTAGTTTGCATTTTTCTTCAACGACCGTTGCTCGCAAAGCGTTGTTAGTGCCGTGAGTGTTCGAAGAATACAGTGAAATGGGCGACCCAAGTGTGTCTACAGAAGTGCAGCTAGAAGAATACACATCAAAAGTAGAGGAGTTGAATGAACAACCGAGAGGTGAAATCACAAACGCCATCAAATACGCCGAAAAGTTGCTTCGTGATTTAAATCACAAATACACCGCCCAGCACTATTTCTACTAATTAATTTGCAATTGGCAATGAGATATGTATCGCAATACAAGACCTGTTGGTCGAGAGACGGATCATCGATGGCGATGAATTGATAAACATAAACGAAGAAGACCGAGTGCCCGAATATGAGGCGGAAAGTTTCACTTTTGTGTGGATGTTCTCCATCTTGCCGACGAATTCGCACATGAACCAGTAGATAACGTGCCTCTATCCTACAAAGAACGAGCAGTCCCTCTTGCAGTTGCTCATCCGAAATGAAGCCTAAAAGAGCTTGCATTCCCATAGCGTCTCTCGATTAAAACACAAATCAATGCTATGTCGATAGAAAGAGGATGTGAAACGTGGTGGCACCCGCCGAGATAAATGGAACACTATCGATCGTGAGACGTCTGAACGGTTCGTCGAAGCGAGATTCAGAATTTGGAACAGGTAAATCATATCAAAACATATGTCAAACACATTGTAACAAAGTTAGCAGGTGACAACCAGAACTTCTAGTTGGTGCGATGAATGTCAGTTTGCTCTACATGTAGAAAAATTAATGCGGGTGAGCAAGAAAAACAATAGTGTAACGTTCGAATACGGCATTAATAGCCTGCTTCTCGACTCAGTCACATTGATTTAACATCTAGGCGTAACTTTGGAAAGGACACACACCAAAAAGGTTTCACATCACCTCGGTTCCTAGAGTTCCGGAACCTGTTCAGAAAATTGGAATAGAGATAACATAAACATCATTTCCGCCATTTTTATTGATCATGAAAATCACACATTGGATGTTGTACCATCATACAGCGAGACCTTCAGAGGTGGTGGTCCAGACTGCTGAACACACCGGTACCTCTAATACCCAGGAGCATGTTCTCTTGCATTGATGCATACCTGTATTCGTCGTGGCGTACTGTCCACAAGTTCATCAAGGCACTGTAGGTCCAGATTGTCCCACTCCTCAACAGCGATTCGGGGTAGGTCCCTAAGAGTGATCACGTCGTCCATAAACCGCCCTTTTCAATCTATCCCAGGCATGTTCGATAGGGTTCATGTCTGGAGAACATGCTGGTCACTCTAGTCGAGCGATGCCGTTATCCTGGAGGAATTCACAAGACGTGCACGTTAGGGGCGCGAATTGTCGTCGACGAAGACGAGAGCCTCCCCAATATGCTGCCGATATGGCTGTGCTATCGGTCGGAGGATGGCATTCACGTACCGTGCAGCCGTTACGACGCCTTCCATGACCACCAGCGGCGAACCTCCATCTTGCTGCACTCGCTGGACAGTTTGTCTAAGGTGTTCAGCCTGACCGGGTTGCCTCCAAACACGTCTCCGACGATTGTCTGGTTGAAGGCATAAGCGACATTCATCGGTGAAGAGAACATGATGCCAATCCTGAGCAGTCCATTCGGCATGTTGTTGGGCCCATCTGTATCGCGCTGCATGGTGTCGTGGTTGCGATGATGGACCTCGCTATAGACGGCGGGAGTGAAGCTGCACATCATGCAGCCTATTGCGCACAGTTTGAGGCGTAATACGACGTCCTGTGGCTGCACAATAAGAATTACTCAACATGGTGGCGTTGTTATCAGGGTTCCTCCGAGCCATGATCCGTAGGTAGCGGTCATCCACTGCAGTAGTAGCCCTTGGCCGGCCTGAGCGAGGCATGTCATCGAGAGTTCCTGTCTCTCTCTATCTCCTCCATGTCCGAACAACATCCTTTGGTTCACCGAGACGCCTGCACACTTCCCTTGTTGAGAGCCCTTCCTGGCACAAAGTAACAATGCGGACGCGATCGAACCGCGATATTGACCGGCTAGACATGGTTGAACTTCACACAACACGAGCCGTGTATCTCCTTCCTGGTGAAAGACTGGAACTGATAGGCTGTCGTACCCCCTCCGTCTAATACGCGCTGCTCACTCATGGTTGTTTACATCTTTGGGCGGGTTTATTGACATCTCTGAACAGTCAAACGGACTGTGTCTGTGATACAATATCCACAGTCATGTCTGTCTTCAGAAGTTCTAGGAACCGGGGTGATGCAGAACTTTTTTTGATGTATGCAGAATAAGTGGGTCAGGTTTGTAGTAGGGAACACGAGTGGTCGACTTTGGTTCATTGTGAGAATTTTAGAAAAGTGTAGCTCATCTATAAAGAAGACGGCGTATAAAAACCTGGTGCGACACATTCTTGAGTACTGGTCGAGTGTTTGAGATCTCCACCAGGTCAGATGAAAGACATCGAAGCAATTCAGAGGCGGGCTGCCAGATTTGTTACCGGAAGGATCGATCAGCACGCAAGTATTACGGAGATGCTCCGCGAACTCAAATGGGAATCCCTGGAGGGAAAGCAACGTTCTTTTCGAGGAAAACTATTGAGAAAATTTAGAGAACCGAAATTTGAAGCCGGCCGGAGTGGCCGTGCCGTTCTAGGAGCTACAGTCTGGAGCCGAGCGACCGCTACGGTCGCAGGTTCGAATCCTGCCTCGGGCATGGATGTGTGTGATGTCCTTGGGTTAGTTAGGTTCAATTAGTTCTAAGTTCTAGGCGACTGATGACCTCAGAAGTTAAGTCGCATAGTGCTCAGAGCTATTTTTTTGCAATTTCAGCTGATTGCAGAACGATTATATTGCCACCAACGTACATTTCGCGCAAGCACCACGAAGATAAGAGAAATTAGGGTTCGTAAGGAGGATTACAGACAGTCGTTTTGCCCCTCTCTATTTGAGAGTGGAACAGGAAAGGAAAAGACTAGTAGTGGTACGTGGTACCCTCCAACTTACACCGTGCGGTAGCTTCCGGAGTATCGATGCAGATGTAAATGTAGAAGTAGTCGGCTTTGCCATCAAATTCGTCTGTTCTGAATCTAATAGAACACATCCGGGACACTATCGCGCAGCAGCACCGAGCCACACCCACCGGCCTGAAATTTACGGGAATAGCTTGACCTGTGTATAGACACGCGGTACCACATACCTCTGGAGGATGATGATGATGATGTTGGTTTGTGAGGCGCTCAACTTCTTGTCATCAGCGCCCGTACAAGTTCCCAATCTTTTTAGTTCCAATCTCGCCACTTTCCGAGTGATGATGAGATGATGATAACACAGACACCCAGTCCCCGGCCGGGAAAGTCCTCGACCCGTCCGGGAATCGAACACAGGACCCCGTGATCCAGAGGCAGCAACGCCAGCCACTAGGTCACAAGCTGCGGACATACCTCTGGACGTCCTGCGTTCTGTTAAGCAAGTGGTCATAATATTTTGGCTTATTGGTGTACATCCCTGCAAAAAACTGTGCACTCCGTGGTAGAGCGTACTTGGCAGCGATATTAGCGATTTTCTGTCACATTCAGTTCGCGTTTTCGAGCCTGTCTATACAGGATGTCTCTTCGCTCTGTGTGGAAAATCTAACGATTTACGTATGATGCTGGAGGTGTCAAATTTTCTGGGAAGCCGCAAAAACATAAAGCTAATTCTTATAGAAAATATAAGTCTCTACGTGATTCTGAACCATGTTGTCCTTCTTTGTAGACAGCAGGCCTTACTGGGTAGTGCACAATCTTACGCAATCCCAGATACCTCTTATCTAATATAAATGTTACAATACACCTCAGGAAAGCAACGAAGAACATGTCAAGTCCGTGCCGCGCAGAATCATGGAGTATTGCGTCTCCAAAGTGGACCAACACATTGTTAAGCAGGTGGCCATAATCAGACCTTGTGTGTATGTATATTTCAGTAAAGACATAATCGAGTTGCTTCGTCCATAAGAAGAGTGCTTCATGTACACTGGATAACAAGTTTCAGTAGTGAACCAGATGAAAAAAACTCGTAAATTTGGGAACATTGTACTTGCTCCAGGCTTGAGCAATAAAGCTACGGCCGATTGTAGTCGAGCTAGTGGGGATCTCAATATCCTGCATGCATTTTCTGAATACAGACAATAGATTTATAGAAATCTTTTGACAATCCGTACTAGAATACACCTCTCGGAATTCTGAAGCTCATTCCATCAAATACAAGTAGAGGAAGGTGGCAACGGCGAGGAGACAGCATTTATAAAATTGGAAGGACAGGAAAGAGAAGCTGTAGCAGAGAAAGCAGGATGACAGGTTTGCAGCCTTTCCTTGATGTGATTCAGTATCTTCATTTAACAAGCTTTGAAGGAATTCAGGAAGAAATTTGGAGAATTAGTTAACGTTGATGGAGAAGAAATAAAATTTTTAAGGTTTACATTGTACACTGCGGTGGCAATAGCCATAGGATATCTCCTAATATCGCGTCGGATTGGCTGGAATAGTGCAGCAAGTCACCTGCAGAAATATTGAGCCACGCTGCCTCTACAGCCGTCCATAATTGCGAAAGTGTTGCCGGTGCAGGATTTTGGGCCCAAACTGACCTCTCTATTATGACCGGTAAATGTTCGATAGGACTCATGTCGGGCGATCTGGGTGACCATACCGTTCGTTCGAACTGTCCAGAATGTTCTTCAAACCAATCGCGAACTACTGTGGCCGGTTGACATGACATCATTGTTTGTAAGCATGGATTGCTGGAAATGGTCTCCAGTTAGCCGAACATAGCTATTTCCAGTCAACGATCGGCTCAGTTGGACCAGGCGACACAGTCTATTTCGCGTAAATACAGCCCACACTATTATGGAGCTAGTTTGCAGAATGCCTCGTTGACAGCTTGGGTCCATGGCGTCGTAGGGTCTGCAGCACACTCGAACCCTACAAGAAATCGGGACTCATTTAACCAGTCTACGGTTTTCCAGTCTGCTAGCGCCGAACCGATATGGTCGCCAGGCCAAGCGAGGCACGGCGAACGCTGTCGTACTGTTAGCAAAGGCAATCGTGTCGGTCGTCTGCAACCATAGCCCACTAACACCAAATTTCGCCTCACTGTCCTCACGCAGTTATTTCACGCATTATTGGTTGTTTGTTAGCACTGACAACTCTACACAAATGACGCTGCCCTCGGTCGTTAAGTGAAGGCCGTTGGCCACTGCGTTGTCCGTGGTAAGGTGATGCTTGAAATTTGGTTTTCTCAGCACACTCGTGACACTATGGATCTCGGAATACTGATTTCCGTAACCTTTTTCTGAAACAGAATGTCTCATGCATCTAGCTCCATGTAGCATTCCTCGTTAAAAGTCTCTTAATTCACGTCGCATGGCCATAATCACGTCGGAAAACTTTTCACATGGATCACGTGAGTACAAAAGGACAGCTCCGCCAGTGCACTGCCCTTTTATATCTTGTGTAGGCGATACTACCGTAATCCGTAGTGTCCATTTGCTGTCCTATGACTTTTGTTATCCCCGTGTAATTCGGTGCCAGATATGGTCGGGACAGCAGCCGGCATAGAGGTTAACAGTACACCTTACCACTTTGACGGAAACAAAGGAATCACCTGCACAAGTTATTATTGCGCCACTTGTGTTCAAAAATGTTCAAATGTGTGTGAAATCTTATGGGACTTAACTGCTCAGATCATCAGTCCCTAAGCTTACACATTACTTAACCTAAATTATCCTAAGGACAAACACACACACCCATGCCCGAGGGAGGACTCGAACCTCCGCGGGGACCAGCCACACAGTCTATGACTGCAGCGCCTAAGACCGCACGGCTAATCCCGCGCGGCTGCGCCAATTTTCTTCAAATTAAAAGCACTCCGTCTTCAGGCCACAAGTGACCCATCGGGACCATCCGACCGCCGTGACATCAGCTGGGGATGCGGATAGGAGGGGCGTGTGGTCAGCACACCGCTCTCCCGGTCGTTACGATGGTTTTCTTAGACCGGAGCCGCTACTATTCGGTCGAGTAGTTCCTCAGTTTGCATCACGAGGCTGAGTGCACCCCGAAAAATGGCAACAGTGCATACCGACCCAGATGGTCACCCATCCAAGTGCAGGCCACGCCGGACAGCGCTTAACTTCGGTGATCTGACGGGAAGCGGTGTATCCACCGAGGCAAGGCCGTTGCCTTCTCTTCAGATTAACCTTCATTAGTAACCACGCTATTGTCTACATTGTGACTGGTTGCTTCAAGGTCACTATATACTTCACATCAATGAAAGTAACGTACTGAAGTAACCGACAGCAATGTGCCAGCAAGGAAGCTTCAGTATAAGCGTACAGTTATTCATTAACAGTTTAGTAGTACTGGCGTACACACCGTCCTGCACAGGCTGTGGTTTCCATCTGCAACGAGGTTGTGCAGTTGCGTCGTATTCAGAGCACTTGCGTCCTCGTCATTTGATGGCCACTCCTATTGGAAATGTAACACTTCACAGGAATCCTCGCCAGGGTCAATTCATCGCAGCTTCCTCGTGCAAAGATGTCACTTTATTGCTGGGATGCTGCGATGGGCACTGAGCTACGGCGGAGCCAATAATCCACACGTTTCTCGCTCTGTGTAATAATTTCCATAATTACCAGGTGCGAAGACGCGGTGGTTATTTCGCTTTCGTTGTGGTTGCCAAACTCAAAAGAACTTGACGCACAGCGAACGTGGGTGAATTGCGACTCACGGACAGATCTGTCACTAGGGTACTAAATGGTCAAGGCAAGGATGCGATGGGGCTCCCGACCGTGACCCAGGAATAAGCTTTAATCGCCGAAACGGTCCGCTGAGAACCAGCCAAAACAGAGCTAACAAATACTACAGAGTAGGAGCACGCAGCTCCGGTACAGTAGCTGCTTGTGGACGCGAAGTCTTCGTTCCTTTCACCACAGAAATGGTATTTATGTTTCGTTTCTTTAATAGTGGCTACCCATGCTTGTAACAGGTTGACTTTCGCTCCCACCTAATGTGTTTGGTCGCACACTTGGGCGGTTACCTACACCCCTGTAGATAAATTCCGAAGTTGTACGCCACAAAAAAAATTACAGAAAGGCTTGAAACATGGACTAACAGACAACAGAATTTATGTACTAAAAGCAGCGAAACTGAGGATATTGGAGCCATAAATGAGGATAACGCAAAGAAAAAAAGATTAGCCAATGGAGATTCTGTTGCTTTTGGTACGTGTATCGTTTATTTCCCGGTATAAGGAGATCTCTGCCACCCACATTTATGCACACTCTAAGAAAGAAAGTCACATCAGGAAGGAATTGTCTGAATGGGATGAAAATAGGTCGATGTGATGTACATGTAGAGAAAAATAAATGTGCTTTTCATTTATTATAATGTTGTTCTACCAAGAACCGACGGAAGATTCAGTTAACATGATAAAAATAAATGACTAAAATTTAAAAAAAAGGATGACTCATTTAGGAGAACGAGTGAGCAAGTCAGTAACGAGTTTGTCCGCCTGTAGTCCTTTAGCCCTTGTTGTTGTTGTGGTCTTCAGTCAAGCAGCTCTCCACGCTACTCTATCCTGTGCTAGCTTCTTCATCTCCCAGTACCTACTGCAGCCTACATCCTTCTGAATCTGTTTAGTGTATTCATCTCTTGGTCTCCCTCTACGATTTTTACCCTCCGCGCTGCCCTCCAATACTACATTGATGATCCCTTGATGCCTCAGAATATGTCCTACCAACCGATCCCTTCTTCTAGTCAAGTTGTGCCACAAATTTCTCTTCTCCCCAAATTTCTATTCAATACCTGCTCATTAGTTATGTGATCTACCCATCTAATCTTCAGCATCCTTCTGTAGCAGCATCACATTACGAAAGCTTCTATTCTCTTCTTGTGTAAACTATTTATCGTCCACGTTTTACTTCCATACATGGCTACACTCCATACGAATACTTTCAGAAACAACTTCCTGACACTTAAATCTATACTCGATGTTAACAAATTTCTCTTCTTCAGAAACGCTTTCCTTACCATTGCCAGTCTACATTTTATATCTTCCCTACTCCGACCATCCTCAGTTATTCTCCGACCATCCTCAGTTATTTTGCTCCCCAAACAGCAAAACTCATTTACTTCTTTAAGCGTCTCATTTCCTAATCTAATACCCTCAGCATCACCCGATTTAATTCGACTACATTCCATTATCCTCGTTCTGCTTTTGTCTATCTTCATCTTGTATCCTCCTTTCCAAGTCACTGTCCATTCCGTTCAGCTGCTCTTGCAGGTTCTGAGCTGTCTCTGACAGAATTACAATGCCATTGGCGAACCTCAAAGTTTTTATTTCTTCTCCATGGATTTTAATTCCTACTCCGAATTTTTCTTTTGTTTCCTTTACTGCTTGCTCAGTATACAGATTTAATAACGTCGGGGAGAGGCTACAACCGTGTCTCACTCCTTTCCCAACCACTGCTTCCCTTTCATGCCCCTCGACTCCTATAACTGCCGTCTGGTTTCTGTACAAATTGTAAATAGCCTTTCGCTCCCTGTATTTTACCCCTGCCACCTTCAGAATTTGAAAGAGAGTATTCCAGTCAACATTGTCAAAAGCTTTCTCTAGGTCTACAAATCCTAGAAACGTAGGTTTGTCTTTCCTTGATCTATTTTCTAAGATAAGTCGTGGGGTCAGTATTGCCTGACGTGTTCCAACATTTCTACGGAATCCAAACTGATCTTCCCCGAGGTCGGCTTCTACCAGTTTTTCCATTCGTCTGTAAAGAATTCGTGTTAGTATTTTGCAGCCATGGCTTATTAAAGTGATAATTCGTAATTTTCACATATGTCGACACCTGCTTTCTTTGGGATTGGAATTATTATATTCTTCTTGAAGTCTTCTTTAGCCCTTATGCAAGCAATTATTCGGCTTGGCAGTGATCGATAGACTTGTTGGATGTCCTCCTGAGGAAAATCGTGTCAGATTCTGTCCGATTGGCTCGTTACATCGTCAAAATCCAGAGCTTTCACCAAACCTTCTCGATTGCGGAGGGATCTAGCAGCCTTCCTGGCCAAGGTGGGTTTTGACAAGCACGAAGCAAGCAGTAGAAACTGTCGTTGCGTGCGGGCGGGCATGATCTTGCTGAAATGTAACCAGAGGATGGCTTGCCACGAAGGGCAACAAAACGGGGCGTAGAAAATCGATTCCTTACCGCTGCGCTGTATGGGTGTTGCGGATGGCAACCACAGGGGTCCTGCTATGAAAAGGAATGGCACCCCAGACCATGTCGGGCTATATGGCGGGCGGCAGTCATCCGAGCGCTGTCAGGGGGGCGGCTCCAGACACATCTTCGGCGTGTAATCTCACTGACTCATGTAGATTCATCTTCCGTAATGAATCCTGCTTCGATATGAGTTCCGATGATCAGCGAAGATGTGTCTGGAGACGCCTCAGAGAGCGGTGGGAACCAACCTGGCTGGCATCCACCATACAGCCCAACAGCCAGGACTGGTGGTCTGGAGTACCACTTCTTTTCGTAACAGGACCCCTCTGATTGTGATCTGCGGCACCCTCACAGCACAGCGGGACGTCGACGATATTCCTCGCTCTGTTTTGTTACCCTTGATAGCGAGCCATCCTCAGGTTACATTTCAGCAAGATAACGCCCACCTGCAAACGGCGAGAGTTTCTACTGCTTGCCTTCGTGCTTGCGAAACTCTACCCTGTCCAGTAAGGTCGCTGGATGTCTCACCGATTAAGAATGTTTAGAGCATTATAGGCAAGGTTCTCCAACCATCTCGGGATTTTGACAATCAAACGCGCCAGTTGGATAGAATTTGGCACAATAACCCTGAGGATCTCGGGATTTTGACAATCGAACGCGCCAGTTGGACAGAATTTGGCACAATAACCCTGCGTAGGACATCTAACAACTCTATCAGGCAATGCCAAGCCGAATAACTGCTCGCCTAAGGGTGAGGCTCAGTTTGTGAAGCTCTTTCTTCTGAATAAATAATCCAATTTTTCTGAAACTGTAATCATTCGTTTTTCTGTACATGTACATCACATATACCGATTTCCGTCCCATTCGCAGAAATCCTTCGTGATGCGTCGTTTTTCGTTTTGTCTTATATTCTATGTGCTTTGCAAGCCAGTGGTCAGTGCATAACGGAGACTAATTTGTACCAGTTTTAGCAAATTATCTGTCGTTTCGCGTATGGAGCGAGGAAAAGAAAAACGAAATTCATTTCTCTATATGAGCCGTTATTTGTGTTGTCTTATTCATACATATTGACAATGCAAGCAATCATATTATATTTCATCGGGACAAGGTCGAGTTTACTTTTGTTCCTGCTGAATATCCGCTGTGCACTGGGTTTCATCGCTTCGACCTGGTCACGTATATATGTAAAAGTACTCCATATGACCGCATCTTGTCCGCAGCTCGTGGTCGTGCGGTAGCGTTCTCGCTTCCCAGGCCCGGGTTCCCGGTTTCGATTCCCGGCGGGGTTACGGATTTTCTCTGCCTCGTGATGACTGGCTGTTGTGTGCTGTCCTTAGGTTAGTTAGGTGTAAGTAGTTCTAAGTTCTAGAGGACTTATGACCATAGATGTTAAGTCCCATAGTGCTCAGAGCCATTTGACCGTATCTTGTTTTTTAATCCTGAATTTTATACACTATCGAATACGTTTCTGAATTCGATCTAGTTGTGCACCTGAATTTGATATTTACAAAATATCGTGTACGAATAAAGCAAGCCGTGTTTCACACGGGTATTATTTCCTGAGCCTGCGCTGACTCTTTGATTCCTACGCATTAAGTAAATTTCCTTATATTGGAAGGGTCAGTTGCCAGTATTTAGAAAACGCGCCTAAATTCAGGAGGACTAAGAAAGTTGGGCCCATTTTTTAGTGCCACCGCGTTGTGTTCACAGCTAGTTTGGTTGCGTACCGCCTGATGGGGATAGTGACATTATTTACTGAACCGTCAGAGCGTATTACGTGTAGCCGGCCGAAGTGGCCGTGCGGTTAATGGCGCTACAGTCTGGAACCGCAAGACCGCTACGGTCGCAGGTTCGAATCCTGCCTCGGGCATGGATGTTTGTGATGTCCTTAGGTTAGTTAGGTTTAACTAGTTCTAAGTTCTAGGGGACTAATGACCTCAGCAGTTGAGTCCCATAGTGCTCAGAGCCATTTTTTTTCGTATTACGTGTACAGCGTCTGTGTTAGAGAGATCGGTTGTGTGTCCAGTTGCAACCAGACGCGTCGCCTGATAGGCAGGGCTGCTAGGCCGCGAGGCGGCGTCCGGTTTCACCCTCTGCCTGCTCTTCATTAACGACACAGCCAGGGTGGACGTAATAATGTAATCATCTCTCTGGTACGGAACACAGACACCAAAACAAGTGTGTGAGGGGAGGGGAGTGGGCGGTTAGGAAACGATTCACTCGTCTACAGGACGGCGACATCGTTAGCAAGTTGCTACGAAATGTAGAGAGAGTTGCGGATGATCGGTATCTGCCGCAAAGGTCGGCAGATCACTTTAAAGGTGTTGTTGTGGTCTTCAGTCCGCAGAGTGCTTTGATGCGCCTCTCCAGGCTAGTCTGTCCAGTAAAAGCCTCACCGGTTCTGTGTAATGCACCACGCGCGCACGCATTTCAACCTCTTTACTGTGTCACATTTAGTTCCCCCTCCGCAATTTCTACCCCCCCCCCCACCCCCCACCCACCCCACCCACCCACTTCTGTTCATTACAGACTGACTGTTTCTTCATGTTTAAAAGTTGTGACACAGTGACGGAACAGTTTTCAGAGATCTAGAAGAAATGATTGCTTTATTATAATTCCAATATCGGATCGCAGTGTTCATTTGTTATCAGGTTATTAATTTCTGCCTCTGTAGCCGTCCATAATTGCGAGAGTGTTGCCGTTGCAAGCGGGAGTGTTGTCGGAGTGGTACTGCATACACGAACTAATCTCTCGATTAGGTCCCATAAATGTTCGGTGGGATTCATATAGGGCGATCTGGGTGGTCAGATTGAAACGAAAAACTACGAAACTCCGTCCTAACAGCCCATGAAGGCCCAACGGGACCGACCGGCTGCCGTGTCATCCTCAGGCCAAGGCGTCACTGGATGCGGATATGGAGAGGCATGTGGCCAGCAAATCGCTCTCCCGCCGTATGTCAGTTTGCGAGACCGGAGCCTCTACTTCTAAATCAAGTAGCTCCTCAGTTTTGCCTCACAAGGGCTGAGTGCACACCGCTTGCCAACAGCGCTCGGCAGACCGGATGGTCACCCATCCAAGTGCTAGTCCAGCCCAACAGCGCTTAACTTCGGTGATCTGACGGGAACCGGTGTTACCACTGCGGCAAGGCCGTTGGCGGGTGGTCAGATCATTCACCCCGAATGTTCTTCAGGCAAACCGCGAACAATAGTGGTCCGATGATGTGGTATCCTTAAATATTCTCTATCGTTTCCATAGTTATTTGGGAACATGACGCCCATGAACGGCTGCAAATAGTCTCCATGTAGGCGAACATAGTCATTTCCAGTCAACGATCGGCTCAGTTGCACCAGAGGACCCAGTCCATTCCATGTAAACACAGCCCACACCATTATGGAGCCACCAACAGCTTGCACAGAGCCTTATTGACAACTTCGTTTCATGGCTAGCATCAGCTCTTACCAACTGAAATCGGGACTCATATCACCAGGCCACGGTTTTCCTGCCGTCTAGGCTCCAACCCATTATGGTCACGAGCCCAGGAGGGGCGTTGCAGGCGATGTCGATCGTGCTGTTAGCAATGGCACTCACGCAAGTCGTCTACTGTCGTAACCCACTAACGCCAAATTTTCCCACATTGCCCCAACGGATGCGTTCGTCGTACGTCCCACGTTGATTTTTGCGCATATTTCACGCAGTGTTGCTTGTCTCTTCACCCTGACAACTCAACGCCAACGCCGCTGTTCTCAGTCGTTAATTGAAGGCCATCTGCCACTGCGTTGTCCGTGGTGAAAGGTGATGCCTGTAAGTGCTATTCTCAGCACGCTCTCGACACTGTGGATCTCGGAACATTGAATTCCCTAACGATTTCTGAAATTGAATATCCCATATGCCTAACTCCAAATACCACTTCGCGTTTAATGTCTGTTCATTCCCTTCGTGCGGCCATACAACTTCATCTACATACATACACCACAATCCACCATACGGTGCGTGGCGGAGGGTACCTCGTACCACAACTAGCATCTTCTCTCCCTGTTCCACTCCCAAACAGAACGAGGGAAAAATGACTGCCTATATGCCTCTGTACGAGCCCTAATCTCTCTTATCTTATGTGGTCTTTCCGCGAAATATAAGTTGGCTGTAGTCCGCCTCAAATGCTGGTTCTCTAAATTTCCTCAGTAGCGATTCACGAAAAGAACGCCTCCTTTCCTCCAGAGAATCCCACCCGAGTTCCTGAAGCATTTCCGTAACACTCGCGTGATGATCAAACCTACCAGTAACAAATCTAGCAGCCTGCCTCTGAATTGCTTCTATGTCCTCCCTCAAACCGACCTGATAGGGATCCCAAATGCTCGAGCAGTACTCAAGAATAGGTCGTATTAGTGTTTTATAAGCGGTCTCCTTTACAGATGAACCACATCTTCCCAAAATTCTACCAATGAACAGAAGACGAATATCCGCCTTCCCCACAACCGCCATTACATGCTTGTCCCACTTCATATCGCTCTGCAATGTTACGCCCAAATATTTAATCGGCGTGACTGTGTCAAGCGCTACACTACTGATGGAGTATTCAAACATTACGGGATTCTTTTTCCTATTCATCTGCATTAATTTACATTGATCTATATTTAGAGTTAGCTGCCGTTCTTTATACCAATCACAAATCCTGTCCAAGTCATCTTGTATCCTCCTACAGTCACTCAGCGACGATACCTTCCCGTACACCACAGCATCATCAGCAAATAGCCACACATTGCTATCCACCCTATCCAAAAGATCATTTATGTAGATAGAAAACAACAGCGGACCCACCACACTTCCCTTGGGCACTCCAGATGATACCCTCACCTCCGATGAACACTCACCCTCGAGGACAACGTACTGGGTTCTATTACTTAGAAAGTCTTCGAGCCACTCACATATTTGGGAACCAATCCCACATGCTCGTACCATAGTTTGCAGTGGGGCACCGAATCAAATGCTTTCCGGAAGTCAAGGAATATGGCATCCGTCTGATACCCTTCATCCATGGTCCGCAAGATACCATGCGAAAAAAGGACGAGTTGCGTTTCGCAGGAGCTATGCTTTCTAAAGTCGTGCTGATGCATGGACAGCAACTTCTCTGTCTCAAGGAAATTCATTATATTCGAACTGAGAATATGTTCGAGAATACTGCAACAAACCGGTGTTAAGGATATTGGTTTGTAATTTTGAGGATCCGTCCTTCTACCCTTCTTATATACAGGCGTCACCTGCGCTTTTTTCCAGTCGCTCGGGACTTTACGTGGGGAGGAGATTCGTGACAAATGCAAGCTAAGTAAGGAACCAATGCAGTAGAGTACTCTCTGTAAAACCACGTCGGAAACTTTTTCCAATGAATCACGTCGGTACAAATGACAGCTGCGAAACTGCACTGCCCTTTTATACGTTGTGTTCGCGATACTACCGCCGTGTGTGTGTGTGTGTGTGTGTGTGTGTGTGTGTGTGTGTGTGTGTGTGTGTGTGTGCGCGCGCGCGCGCATATCGCTATCCGATGACTTGTGTCACCTCGGAGCGTATTGCGTTGCAGCGGCAAGAAACGTGCCTTGCATCAAAGCCCGCTAGATGTCGCCGCTGCACTTCAGTTTACTCGACTTAAAAAGGAGTACGTTCCTTATGTTCGAGGACATAAAAACTTTGTTCACATTTTATAAAAGGAAATACAGAAGATAGAACGGAAATGCTGTTGCTTACACTTCATGCAACAAAATTTAATGCGAAAGGGTGCTTTATTAAAACAAATAACTACGTTAGAACTTTACATAATCTCTTTACACAGTCGAAACAATGTAATTGCAGAACGAAATACAGCTCACTAGTGAAAACATTATCAGATGTGAACAATGCGCTCACGCATCGCGCTCAAATTGTAAGTAGGCTGTTTAGGTTTTTATGTTGGTAACGCCACGTAATGTTTTTATGTTGGTAACACCATGTGGCGCTCTGTATGAAAATCACTGACTGTGCTGTGTGCAATCTGTGGCTGGTTGGCATTGTTGGAATATTCGCTATTGTAGTGTTGGGCAGTTGGATGGTAACAGCGTGTAGCTTTGTGCAGTTGGAGGTGAGCCGCCAGCAGTTGTGGATGTGGGGAGAGAAATGAGGCAATTCTGACGTTACGGCTAATAATGGAAGCAAGGCTAAAGAAAAATCAAGACACTTTCATAGGATTTGTCGACCTGGAAAAAGCGTTCGACAATATAAAATGGTGCAAGCTGTTCGAGATTTTGAAAAAAGTAGGGGTAAGCTATAGGGAGAGACGGGTTATATACAATATGTACAACAACCAAGAGGGAATAATAAGAGTGGACGATCAAGAACGAAGTGCTCATATTAAGAAGGGTGTAAGACAAGGCTGTAGCCTTTCGCCCCTACTCTTCAATCTGTACATCGCGGAAGCAATGATGGAAATAAAAGAAAGGTTCAGGAGTGGAATTAAAATACAAGGTGAAAGGATATCAATGTTACGATTCGCTGATGACATTGCTATCCTGAGTGAAAGTGAAGAAGAATTAAATGATCTGCTGAACGGAATGAACAGTCTAATAAGTACACAGTATGGTTTGAGAGTAAATCGGAGAAAGACGAAGGTAATGAGAAGTAGTAGAAATGAGAACAGCGAGAAACTTAACATCAGGATTGATGGTCACGAAGTCAATGAAGTTAAGGAATTCTGCTACCTAGGCAGTAAAATAACCAATGACGGACGGAGCAAGGAGGACATCAAAAGCAGACTCGCTATGGCAAAAAAGGCATTTCTGGCCAAGAGAAGTCTACTAATATCAAATACCGGCCCTAATTTGAAGAAGAAATTTCTGAGGATGTACGTCTGGAATGGTTCAAATGGCTCTGAGCACTATGGGACTCAACTGCTGTGGTCATTAGTCCCCTAGAACTTAGAACTGCTTAAACCTAACTAACCTAAGGACATCACACACACCCATGCCCGACGCAGGATTCGAACCTGCGACCGTAGCAGCAGCGCAGCTCCGGACTGGAGCGCCTAGAACCGCACAGCCACCGCGGCCGGCTTTACGTCTGGTGTACAGCATTGTATGGTAGTGAAACATGGACTGTGGGAAAACCGGAACAGAAGATGTGGTGCTATAGACGAATGTTGAAAATTAGGTGGACTGATAAGGTAAGGAATGAGGAGGTTCTACGCAGAATCGGAGAGGAAAGGAATATGTGGAAAACACTGATAAGGAGAAGGGACAGGATGATAGGACATCTGCTAAGACATGAGGGAATGACTTCCATGGTACTAGAGGGAGCTGTAGAGGGCAAAAACTGTAGAGGAAGACAGAGATTGGAATACGTCAAGCAAATAATTGAGGACGTAGGCTGCAAGTGCTACTCTGAGATGAAGAGGTTAGCTCAGGAAAGGAATTCGTGGCGGGCCGCATCAAACCAGTCAGTAGACTGATGACCAAAAAAAAAATTTGCACTCACTGTATTGCAGGAGTTCGAGTAACGAAGATTTTTCTGAGGTAAGTGATTTATGAAAGGTATAGCTTATTGTTAGTCAGGACCATTCTTTTGTAGGGATTATTGAAAGTCAGATTGCGTTGCGCTATCAAAATATTGTGTGTCAGTTTAGTGATGATCAGAATAAGTAAAGAGAGAAATGTCTGAGTACTTTCAGTTTTGCTCAGCTGTTTGAAAATCAAATAACGTAAGAGGTTTACCAGCACTGTCATTCTTAAATTTTCTAAGGGGTAGTTTCAACCTGACGGCAGCTCACACTAAACCACTGGTACAACAGTAAAATGGAGTTGGACGCCACAGCATTCCTTCGTGTACCCATTACTAAAGTCACGCTTACTGCATGCCTCAGGAAGCATAGTATCAGCCGATCTATCCTGTACGACAAATTATGCTACATATTTGCTTTCAGCCCAATTCGATTCAGTACCTCCGCATGAGTTATTCGATATACCTATCTAATGTTCAGCAGTCTACTCCAATATCACATTTTGAAAACTTCACTCTCTTCTTCTCGAAAGCGTTTATCGTGCACTTTTCACAACCGTACAAGCTAAGCCCCACACGTTCAGAAAAGACTTCCTAACACTTCAATTTATAGTAAATACTGACAAGTTTCACTTAATCAGGAATAACTTTTTTGCTATTGCCAGTTTGCATTATATATCCTCTCTAGTTCGTCTATCATCATTTATTTTACTGCTCAGGTAGCAAATCTCAAAATTTACCTAGTTCTTTTAGTGTATTTCCTATTCATAATCCCTCAGGATCATCTAATGTAGTGCGACGACATTCCGTTACCCTTCTTTTACTTCTATGATTGTTCATCTTATGTTCTCTTTTCAAGGACACTAAGCATTCCATTCAGCTGTTCGTCCAAGTCCTTTGCCGTCAGTGACCAAATGTCATCGGCACGCCTCAGTTATTATTCCTTTTTCCCTGAACTTTAATTATCCGCATCACGATTCACAAGAAGAACCCGAAGGAAATATACGTCACACACGGAAGAAGTCACTGACACAACACACTATCGGTCTACTCTTGAGTGTTGTCCGTTATTGTAGGTAAATTAAGAAGATGGATTAGTACAAGATATGCAAAGGAGAGGTGCACAGTTCACCGTGGTTTGTTTAAACATCGTGAACGTATAACAGAAATGCTCAAAGAACTGCAACGCGAGAGGTGACAATGCAGGCGATGTACGTCACTTAGAGACCAGCTCGCGAATTTCCGTGGGCCCCCGATTCTGAACGAGTCACAAACCATACCGCTTCATTCAACATGTCTCCCTCTCTCTCTCTCTCTCTCTCACACACACACACACACACTCTCTCTCGCGTAAGTACCATCATATAAACTTAAGGAAATTCGCACCCATATTGAGGGGTTAGGATAGTGTTGTTTCGCATCTAGCGCACATTCTGCGAATGCAGTAGAAAGCGGGTGGCGGGAGGGAAGTGGGGGCTGGTAGGTGCGATACACTCGTACTCTAAGTACTCTCCAGCGCACACCGCACTGGCTTGTGTCTGACTACACATGTACATAATAATTAAGTCAGGCGACTGAGAAAGTAGTGGTCTCGTAAAATGGTTTCCGTGACTACAGCTGTCACTCTTCCTTCCGTAATCGTAGTTGCCAGCGAAAATAACGGCATGAGCATACATACTGTGGCAGATATTGCACTTAGCTTCACAGCTGGAAGGTATTTCCACTGTACGCTTCTCTCGATATTCCCTATATCTACGCACGCGCTGCGGAAATAAACAGAACAAAAACATAGTCATTGTACCATTTCACATACTTGCATTTCTCTTTGCCTGCGTTTTGTGACGCAGCTGTGAATCCTCTTCCTTGTGGTCAACTCGTTTAGAATAGCTTTGGCCATGGCAGCTGTATACGACTGTTTTGCTTATAAATTTACCGTAATACTGGTTTCGTTGATGCTCTGTCTTCCAGGCACCTATAAAGACCACCATCCACATTGATGACAGTGGTCTTCGTACAAGAGATGACGACCTTCATTAATTTTGTCCTGTTTGTTTCGGAAAGTTTGTCTTCTATTATCACCTTTGACAAACAGTTTTCACATACGTTTATTTGGTTCAAATGGCTCTGAGGTACTATGGGACTTAACATTTGAGGTCATCAGTCGCCTAGAACTTAGAACTACTTAAACCTAACTAACCTAAGGACATCACACACATCCATTGCCCGAGGCAGGATTCGAACCTGCGACAGTAGCGGTCGCGCGGTTCCAGACTGAAGCGCCTAGAATCGTTCGGTCACAAGGGCAGGCTTAAGTTTATTTTGTATCATGCAACAGGTAAGTGGGTACGCACAATTTGCTCTCGTTGGAAGTGTGTAAGATCCGATATGACAGACGACAAATGTGCTATCGTGGCGATACTGCTCTGGAGAGGCTGTGGAACCAGAAGAAGAGGAAAGGCGACAACACAGGGATACTGATAACACGGGTGGAAATCTCGGGAAATGAGCTGTTTGTATCATTATGTTGACAATGTTTTTTTACTCGCCTGTACAATGTGGAAGAACGGATCATAGTTATACGCAGTATCTGCGCGTGACTGGACGTGTACCACATGACTGGCAAGTAGCGGAAGTCACTCTTGTTAACAAAATAAATAAATAAATAAAAGAACGTACGCGCACTATTATAGAGAAATATCGCTGAAGCCCCTCCGTTACAAGATCCTGCATCGGACATTATGACGTTCCTGGAGGATTCTCAAAGAAAAAAAAACATGTGCTATTAAGGCTGATTGCCTGTGCTAATGTGGGAAAGAGTGCAAGAGAGGGGATGTGATCTTCTGTAACTTTTTAGGATATCTGCATTTTATACGTTTTACTCGTAATCATCTCATGCAGTTACTGTAAGGCAGCTGATAACCACGACCTTGAGCTCCTAAACAAACGACAACAATACCACAGAAACAATTTGCGATTACAAATAATCAGCCACAGGCATATCTATCAGCATACGCGTAAAAGATATATTGAGCTTGCTTTTAATAAAGCGGTAGCACAACCGCTGAGTCCATAGGACTGAGCTGATCAGCTTACCGAAGGAGATGTTATACACCGAGAGAAGATAGCATGGTGTATATTTGCACTCCACGTTTACACTCCGCAGCCGCTTTACGGTAAGAGGCATAGCTCCCAACCAGCTGTCGCATATCCCACAGCGCATCCTGAAATAGCGATTGTTAGTAACCTTCTGTTTGGGCTCAAATTTCGTTTCAGAAGTAGCGGACCTGTCGCCTCTATATTAACATTCCGCCCGTAGCGTAGTACTGTGCGCCAAGCTTGGGAGAGTCACACCCGATGCCGATATACATGTATCGTACGACGATATCAACAGTGCGCATTTTATAGTTTTTTTATCAACATGTATACGTGTGGATTGCCTTCTGTGCTTTGACTTCATATAATGCGACATGGCTCTTTCCATAAGATCAGATGATGGCAGCATAAGACCGGTCATCTTGGAACAATAAAAGTTTCTATACTCCTATCGCGACGTACGAAGTGTGTTCATTTCCAACCACATAAGCCGCCGGACAGCATAACATGTGTACTTTACTTTCAGATAAATCATTCAAAACCTGAATTTATATTGTATTTTAACAATTTTCTGTTTATTAGAAACGCTTGCCTTGCTATTGACAGTCCGCAGCCGGCCGATGTGGCCGAGCGGTTCTAGGCGCTTCAATCTGGAATGGCGCGACCGCTACGGACGCAGGTTCGAATCGTGCCTTGGGCATGGATGTGTGTGATGTCCTTAGGTTAGTTAGGTTTAAGTAGTTCTAAGTTCTAGGGGACTGATGACCTCAGATGTTAAGTCCCATAGTGCTCAGAGCCATTTGAACTATTTTTGACAGTCCGCAATTTTATTTTCTGTTTACTTCTGCTAACGCTTGCTATTTTGCTGCACAAACTTTAGCGCTAATCTACTACTTCTAGTATATCATTTCCTGTTGGGCTCGACGTCGCCTTATTTAGTTGGGTAATATTCCATCACCTCTGCTCTACTTTTATTGTCGGTCACCTCATACCTCCGTTTACCAGACTACACTTTCGTTGCGTGATCTCCCAAGCGCTTTGCAGTCCGCGACAAATTTCATATTTTAATATGTTTTCCTATAGTTTTTTGCCTTCTGTCCCCATCGTCCAGTACCGCGAAAGTCACTCCCTGTTACTGTGGACGTGGTCATTTAGTAGATGAGGCACTAAACACCGGTCTTGATGATCCAAGATTCATACCCGGATAAGGCGCGGAGATTTTTTCTCGTTCCAGTCTCTCCACGACGGTCCCAGCTGCATTCACCCGGCAACGAAATGAGTACGCGTGATCTTTCCCGGGGGTTGAAGAGCGGTAAGGACGCTCGGCTCACCTTCCCCCGACCGCCCTCCTCCCCCCGCGCCAAGACGAAGAATGGTCGCACTTGGTACCTAGGCCAGTACCCCGGAGACAGATTTTACTTCACCTTTTTTGAATTTAGTGCATTCTCTTTCGTGTCTGATGCTATCCATACATTCCTTTTTCCGCCGATTCACCGTCGAAGCTACTCATTTCTCGAGTTACCTCCCCTCTAGCGCCGTGTTTAAGTGCGGGGTATCGAGGCTGCTGTCTAAAGGCCCACACAAGATACATTTTAAAAATAATAAATGTCTATGTTGAGTGGCGCACGTCCTCTCACAGCTGTAAAAGACTGTTTCTTTTCTTCGGGATAATCCGACTGAATTTTTCTGGTAACAGCTGATACGAATTAAGTCAGTGACAACCTCTTAACCATCGCGGTACGCAGCGCCAAATTTCCAGTGGTGGCCAGGCAAACGCGCGTCAGTACTACTAGCAAAATCGCCATGACTTTTGAAAGAATGTTTACCGGTATTTGGGCAGCGAGGATTGAGATGGATTTCGTGGAAAGCCGGTCTCGTCCATACGTCATTTCATCCAATATAACAGCCATAAAATTTCTTATTTCGTGTCACCAGGTGAGGATTCTTGAACTCTTGAGGCTGGGAAAAAACTTCATTCACTAGCGAGGTATTGTGAGGGACCACTCTGAGGTAATGGGCGAGTTGTGGCGCCCTGAAAATATTCTAAGTTCGGACCTGGCGTGGCCGCACGGGCTGCTCGGCAAGCCGGGACTCGTCAGCAACCGCGTGGTGCGGAACATACGCTGGAGCAAGAGGGGCAGCCCCAGCGCGTGGTCCAGGCCGACAGCGTGGCTGGGAACTCCATGTTGACGCTGTGTCCAGGAGCATGTTTTGTGTCGATGAAGGAGATTTGTATGCCCGGAATCCCAAAGATGGGGGACTCCATGAAACCATAATGGCGGAAATTTCACAGTTCTTGTAGAAATTAGTAACAGCCAGAGGAATCATGATACTTTAAAAAGAAACATGTACATTGCCATTATTTGCACGACGATTCTAATAGTGTAATCAGATTTTCATATCTTTATTAGTTTAAAGTTTAGTGTTTGACTGTAAATTATACAAGTAACACCCAGCAACGAGTTTCCAAAATCTAAATGGTTCCTCCGATTTTGTCAATCGACGTGTCTTTATAAAGCTATTAGTGTAAACCTATAGGTGTATTAGTGTAACTTGAATGATACATGAGTTATTGGAGATCAAAGCGGCTGATTACTATTGATCGCGTCTGGCGATAAGTACTCCACAGTTACACGAAGAAACGGTAGTAGCATGCTTATACATATATTTATTATCCTGTGTCTTTGTTTGCCGGCCGAAGTGGTCGTGCGGTTAAAGGCGCTGCAGTCTGGAACCGCAAGACCGCTACGGTCGCAGGTTCGAATCCTGCCTCGGGCATGGATGTTTGTGATGTCCTTAGGTTAGTTAGGTTTAACTAGTTCTAAGTTCTAGGGGACTAATGACCTCAGCAGTTGAGTCCCATAGTGCTCAGAGCCATTTGTGTCTTTGTTTATATCCGATATAAATTATTCATGAAGAAATTGGTCAAATATTTACTGTGTTTTAAAAAGCACTGAGCATGAGGCTACTGGCCTTCTTTTGTTTCTATTCCTGTGATATAAGTTTATTAAATTTGTTTATGTATTTAATAATGTGTGTTAGAACGTGTTTATGGTCGAGCCGTAGGAATATTTATTTAATTTCAACTTATTTAAATGTAAATCCAGTATTTCGTATGTGTTTCAATATGTTTGTGGGTGTGCTTTGGCTTGGAGACATGGCAGGAGCGCTTTAGCCAATCACAGGGCTCGTTGCTACGGTAGGCGACTACCGAAGTCAATGGAGTGACTGTATGGAAGTGGGGGATGAGCAACGGGTGGCACAGGACACGGAGGAGTGCTGGACTGGAGAGTGTTGAGAACTTTGGGCGTGGTCGCGGGAGACAGAAATATTTCGTAGTGCCGACTTGTGGACTCGTGAGGTTTCCGTGGCTTCTGCAGTGAAGACGTAGTATGCGTTTAGAAGTGAATAGCTCGCGAGATATGTTGTTGCTCATAAATAATTACATAAAGTAGGAATCTATTGGCGAAGAGTTCTCGGGCCTCCAGCCGGGTGGCGATGTCTTCAAACTGCGACGTTTCGACGAGTGACATACTCATCATCTTCTTCTGACTTCGCCAGAAGATGATGAGTATGTCACTCGTCGAAACGTCGCAGTTTGAAGACATCGCCACCCGGCTGGAAGCCCGAGAACTCTTCGCCAGCTGTATACGCCGGGAAAGCATACATTCACATTTAGGAATCTATTGTTTTCCTCTTATTCAACTTATATTTTATTTAAATGCTGGACCATCGAAACCAATTAGCGTTTTGCAGTAATAAACGGAATTCTTAAAGGTACTTCTGCTATCATATTCATCATTTAAAGTCGTTAAAAATAGTAACTGGAGTTTATTTTAATTGCAATCTTTCATTTATAAATTTCTATGTTACATTCAAAATTGGCAATTGCCGAATGATAGGAACATTCGACAATTCGATTCATGTGTGTCTTTATATTGTATACTGTAGACTCAGCAGTGCTTGGCTTGTAATGCAGTAACTATGCATCACAGCCCCTAGACAACGAAACCAGCCAAAACTATTAATATTTCAACGCCGGCTTTGAGATGGCTCTAAGCACTATGGGACTTAACATCTGAGGTCATCAGTCCCCTAGACTTAGAACTACTTAAACCTAACGAACCTAAGGACGTCACACACAGCCATGCCCGAGGCAGGATTCCAACCTGCGAGCGTAGCAGCAGCGCGGTTCCGGACTGAAGCGCCCAGAACAGCTCGGCCACAGGGGCCGGCCATTTCAGTTCTGAGTCTGAGGGTACGTAGTTGAGGGCCAAAACACATTTTTATTTGAAGCCCGCATGTCCAGGAAGTCTTAAGACACATAGCGTCTGACAGAGACTTTATTGAATCTCGACGTCGTACCACGGTCTTACTGTAAGCTAAACCGCTTCAGCGGGAAAATCAAAAATCAAGTAAACAAATGCGTTTTCATAAAAGTACGAAAAATGGTTCAAATGGCTCCGAGCACTATGGTCTCAACTGCTGAGGTCATTAGTCCCCTAGAACTTAGAACTAGTTAAACCTAACTAACCTAAGGACATCACAAACATCCATGCCCGAGGCAGGATTCGAACCTGCGACCGTAGCGGTCTTGCGGCTCCAGACTGCAGCGCCTTTAACCGCACGGCCACTTCGTCCGGCCATAAAAGTACGAATACATTTTTGTTAATGTTTTTCGTGGTAACAATTACACTACTATCTGTTCCTTGTAGTTACACTACTGGCCTTTAAAATTGCTACACCACGAAGATGTCGTGCTACAGACGCGAAATTTACCCGACAGGAAGAAGATTCTGTGACATGCAAATGATTAGCTTTTCAGAGCATTCACACGAGGTTGGCGCCGGTGGCGACACCTACAACGTGCTGACATGAGGAGAGTTTCCAACCGATTTATCATACACAAACAGCAGTTGATTGGCGTTGCCTGGTGAAGCGTTGTTGTGATGCCCCGTGTAAGGAGGAGACATGCATACCATCACGTTTCCGACTTTGGTAATGATCGGAATGTAGCCTATAGCGATTGCTGTTTATCGTATCGCGACATTGCTGCACGCGTTGGTCGAGATCCAATGACTGTTAGCAGAAAATGGAATCGGTGGCTTCAGGAGGGTAGTACGGAACGCCGTGTTGGATGCCAACGGCCTCGTATCACTAGCAGTCGAGATGACAGGCATCTTGTCCGCATGGCTGTAACGAATCGTGCAGCCACGTCTCGATCCCTTAGTCAACAGATGGGGACGTTTGCAAGACAACAACCATCTGCACGAACAGTTCGACGACGTTTGCAGCAGCATGGACTATCAGCTCGGAGACCATGGCTGCGGTTACCCCTGATGCTGCATCACAGACAGGAGCGCCTGCGATGGTGTACTCAAAGACGAACCTGGCTGCACGAATGGTAAAAGGTCATTTTTTTGGATGAATCCAGGTTCTGTTTACAGAATCACGATGGTCGCATCCGTGTTTGGCGACATCGCGGAGAACACACATTGGAAGCGTGTATTCGTCATCGCCATAGTGGCGTATCACCGGGCGTGATGGTATGGGGTGCCATTGGTCACACGTCTGGGTCACCTCTTGTTCGCATTGACGGCACTTTGAACAGTGGACATTATATATCAGATGTGTTACGACCCGGGGCTCTACCCCTCATTCGATCCGTGCGAAACCCTACATTTCAGCAGGATAATGCACGACTGCATGTTGCAGCCCCTGTACAGGCCTTTCTGGACACAGAAAATGTTCTACTGCTGTCCTGGCCAGAACATTCTCCAGATTTCTCACCAATTGAAAACGTCCGGTTAATGGTGGCCGAGCAACTGGCTGGTCACAATACGCCAGTCACTACTATTGATAAACTGTGGTATCGTGTTGAAGCTGCATGGGCAGCTGTACCTGTACACGCCATCCAAGCTCTGTTTGACTCAATGCCCAGGCGTATGAAGGCCGTTATTACAGCCAGAGGTGGTTGTTCTGGGTACTGATTTCTCAGGACCTAAGCACCCAAATTGCGTGAAAATGTAATCACATGTCAGTTCTAGTATAATATATTTGTCCAATGAATACCCATTTATCGTCTGCATTTCTTCTTGGTGCAGCAATTTTAATGGCCATTAGTGTAATATACGTTACTTCTGGAACTGACATACTGATTTTTACATGGACATGAATGTCAGCCATCTTTTGATAGTATGTTTGTTCATTGTACGACGGTAATTTATCGTCGTGTACACGGAGTGATATTAATAAATCGAATTCCTGAATGATCTCATTTCTTTCATTTGTTCAATCTCATCAATGTCATTCATCATTAAATCTTTCCTTTGTACAGAAATTTTTTAGAAACTTGATGTACACTGCCCAGGCACGTTGACGTCACCAATTTTTGCAGCGCGGACCACTGAAAGACGTGCAGGAAGAGTGTCAGCAAGGTTCCGGGAGGTACCGACAGAGGGCTCTGCAGCCGTGCTGACTCTAGTGCCGTGGCAGGTTTCTCGGTTGAGGACCGATAGCGCGAACAGCCGATCGAGATGGTCCCACAGATAGTCGACTGGGTTTAAATCCGGGGAGTTTGGTGGCCAGGTAAACTCATCGTGGTGCTCTTCGAACCAGACACGTACACTGTGAGCTGTCCGAGACGTTGCATTGTCCTGCTGGTAGATTCCATCGTGGCGAGGAAAAACAAGCTATATGCAGGGATGGGCACGGTCTCAGAGGATGGATGCGTACTTGTATTGACACACTGCGCCTCCCAGAATGACGAAATCACCCACGGAATGCCACGAAAACATTCCGAAGACCATTACGCTTCCTGATTGTTTGCTTTCAGACGTTCCACGCCTTGTACGCCAGAGGAGCATGAAAGGTGATTCATCTGAAAATCTGTCACCACTCTGTGGACGTCCGTTTGCGGTACTGGCGTTCATATTCTAGCCTTCGTCGTCTATGAACAGCAGTCAGCACGGTTGCATGAACTACGAGGCGTGTTTTTAAAGTAAGTGCCGTTTCGAAATAAAAAAAAAGACGTGCTAAGATATCTCAATAATTTTATTTTTACATGAAAGCCTGTATCTTAATCTACGCACTGTCGGTATTACAGTCTGATTCTTCCTTGTTTACGTTGTATACTGAGTGTTTAAGATGCCTCCGATAATCGTGAGTCCTGCCGGCTGTGAAGTACGGGCTGTTATAAGATTTCTTAGTGCTAGAGGCCTAAAAGTGATCGATATTCATCGTGGGATCCGTGCAGTTTACGGAGAAAACATTATGAGTGATGGAATGGTAAGAAAGTGGGTGAGAGCATTTAAAGATGGCCGCACAAATGTGCATGATGAACAATGGAGTGGGTGTCCTTCGGTCGTTAATGAAAGTTTGGTGCAGGAAGTGGACAATAAGGTGAGAGAAAACAGACGCTTTACGATTTCCTCCTTGCGGGATGACTTTCCTACTGTTTCTCGTAGTGTTTTGTAAGGCATTGTGACCGAGCACTTGAATTACCGAAAATTGTGCGCACGTTGGGTACCGAAAATGTTGACGGATGTGCACAAAACCAAACGTTTAGACAGTGCATTGACTTTCCTTGAGCGGTACCACAACGACGGTGATGATTTCTTAAACCAAACTGTTGCGGGTGATGGAACATGGGTGGCCTACGTCACATCAGAATCAAAGCAAGAGTCCATGGAAGTTGAGCAAGGGCATCGTTTGGCTGAAAGACAATGCACGTCCCCATGTGGCGAATCAGACCAAAGATGTCATCACATGTTTTCCAAGGGAAACTCTAAATCATCATCCGTACAGCCCCGATCTTGCACCCAGTCACTACCATCTGTTCCTGCACTTGAAGAAACACCTGGGCGGTCAGCGTCTTCAAGACGGTGACGAAGTCAAAACAGTGGTGATACAGTGGTTAACAAGTCAGGCGGCAGACTTCTATGACGAGGAGGGTATTAAAAAACTGGTACAACGTTATGAGAAGTGCCTCAGTATTGACGGAAATATGTATAAAAGTAGATTAAGGTACAGACTTTCATGTAAAAGTAAAATTGTTGAGATACCTTAGCTCGTCTTTTTTTAAATTTCAAAACAGTACCTACTCAAAATACACGCCTCGTAGGTGCCTTCTAGGGGACCCATACGCAGAAACGTTCGCCGAACGTTCATCGAGGAAGCACAGTTCCTAGCTCCTTGGGTCAGTTGTTCAACAGTTGCAGGTCTATTCGCCCGTACACGCTCCGCAGCCGTCGTTCACCAGCGTAATCTGTGGCCCGTGCTGCGCCACAGTTGCATCGGGTCCAGTTTTGGACAGCACCATTTTACCGTGCGTGGTATACTTCAACCACAGCAGCACTTGAACAGTTTACAAAGAGCCTTTTCGCAAGTGCTTCCACCCTTAGCCCGAAAGCCACTGATCGTGCCCATTGCGACGTCAGATAAATCGTTCCGTTTCCGCGTTATAACAAATGCACAGTTCCAGAATGAAATTTTCACTCTGCAGCGGAGTGTGCGCTGATATGAAACTACCTGACAGATTAAAACTGTGTGCCGGACCGAGACTCGAACTCGAGACCTTTGCCTTTCCCGGGCAAGTGCTCTAGCAACTCAGCTACCCAAGCACGACTCACGACCCGTCCTCAGAGCCTTAATTCCGCCAGTACCTCGTCTCCTGCCTTCCAAACGGGTCGTAAGTCGTGCTTGGGTAGCTCAGTTGGTAGAGCACTTGCCCGCGAAAGGCAAAAGTCCCGAGTTCGAGTCTCGGACCGGCACACAGTCTTAATCTGCCAGGAAGATTCAAATGCACAGTTGTCCCCGTCTCTCCGACACAATTTATGTATCCTCCACTGCTAGTGCTGCCACGTACGGCCTGTCAGTGGTTATTGCACGCTGATGTCTAACATAATGTGAGTGGACCGTGTATAAACCTAAATGCTGCATTATAGAATTTTAATTGGACAACTGATGGACAGATTCCGCCTAGGACTCCACTGATTCCACTTGACCTCGGAGCATCAGTCGTAGCTCGACTGCGACACTTCCGCACTTCTGGCGCCAGCCGTCCTCCTAACCCGCAGCTCGGGCCGGGCGCAGGCGCCTCGTCCCCGCAGGTGGGTGAGCTGCCGCGGCAGTCGTCGCCCCTGCCAGGGCCCCTCCGCGCTCGCAGCCACCGCTGCCCGGCCTGCTTACTCATTATGTCACAGAATTAGCCCTCACTCCGCTCCCGGGAATAGTATTCCGAGAAAAATGTTAGCCGCGCGCCACAGCTGGCTATCGTTCCGCCAAAGCGCACGCAGTTCTGTCAGCACGCCGGCTCTGCGCGCTTGTTACACTTGTTCGAGTAGTCGGTGTTTGACCACATTCGCCGCACGCGAGTTACATCTGCCTGCTGGCTCTGTCTCACTTCGGCGAACGAACTGTGTGTCTGCTTGAATGCTGCATTACACGACACACCCACCATACACTACTGGCCATTAAAATTGTTACATCACGAAGATGACGTGCTACAGACGCGAAATTTGACCGACAGGAAGAAGATGCTCTGGTACGCAAATGATTAGCTTTTCAGAGCATTCACACAAGTTGGCGCCGGTAGCGACACCTACAACGTGCTGACATGAGGGAAGTTTCCAACCGATTTCTCATACAAACGGCAACTGACCGGCGTTGCCTGGTGAAACGTTGTTGTGATGCCTCGTGTAAGGAGGAGAAATGCGTACCATCACGTTTCCGACTTTGATAAAAGTCGGATTGCAGCCTATCGCGATTGTGGTTTATCGTGTCGCGACATTGCTGCTCGTGGTGGTTGAGATCCAGTGACTGTTAGCAGAATATGGAATCGGTGGGTTCAGAAGGGTAATACGGAACGCCGTGCTGGACCCCAACGGTCTCGTATCACTAGCAGTCGAGATGTCACGCATCTTATCCGCATGGCTGTAACGGATCGTGCAGCCACGTCTCGATCCCTGAGTCAACACATGGGGACGTTTGCAAGACAGCAACAATCTGCACGAACAGTTCGACGACGTTTGCAGCAGCATGGACTATCAGCTCGGAGACCATGGCTGCGGTTACCCTTGACGCTGCATCACTGACAGGAGCGCCTGCGATGGTGTACTCAACGACGAACCTGGGTGCACGAATGGGAAAAGGTCATTTTCTCGGATGAATCCAGGTTCTGTTTACAGCATCAGGATGGTCGCATCCGTGTCTGGCGACATCACGGTGAACGCACATTGAAAGCGTGTATTCGTCATCGCCATACTGGCGTATCACCCGGCCTGATGGTATTGGGTGCCATTGGTCACACGTCTCGGTCACCTCTTGTTCGCATTGACGGCACTTTGAACAGTGGACGTTAAATTTCCGATGTGTTACCACCCGTGGCTCTACCCTTCATTCGATCCGTGCGAAACCCTACATTTCAGCAGGATACTGCACGACTGCATGTTGCAGTTCCTGTACGGGCCATTCTGGATACAGAAAATGTTCGACTGCTGCCCTGGCCAGCATATTCTCATCTCTCACTAATTGAAAACGACTGGTCAATAGTGGGCTAGCAACTGGCTCTTCACAATACGCTAGTCACTACTCTTGATGAACTGTAGTATCGTGTTGAAGCTGCATGGGCAGCTGTACCTGTACACGCCATCCAAGCTCTGTTTGACTCAATGCCCAGGCGCATCAAGGCCGTTATTACAGGCAGAGATGGTTGATCTGGGTACTGATTTTTCAGGGTCTATGCATCCAAATTGCGCTAAAATATAATCACGTGTGAGTTCTAGTATAATATATTTGTCCAATGAATACCCGTTTGTAATCTACATTTCTTCTTGGTGGAGCAATTTTAATGGCCAGTAGTGTATACAAGGGTGCACCAGCGACCCAAACGTCCAAGTCTGGAAATGCCAACTTTTTCGGTAGACCTATTACACGGTACACCTACCGTGCTGTCTACACCAGCACATTCGGAACCACAGACTTGTTTATGTCAGTTACATCGTTGAGTGTGAAAGCTTATGTTTTTGTAAAGGTGCTATTTATTCATACTGAAACTTCTGAGAGGTGTAACTTCGTATTTATTAGGCAATTTATTGTTACCTTGTGCAGCCAGTTTGAAATTACGTTACGATTATACAGAATTACGGACGATATGTTCGTTTTATATCATGCTGGTATAAGCAAATGGTTTCCCGTGTTCACGTTTCACAGCAGTTTGCACATGGACGACGCAGTTACCTACGCAGCATTTGCCGTGACAGTGTCCGCCTTAGCCGTTAGGAGAAGGGAAGGACGGCGGCGAAGTAGTATCAGGTTGGAACGGGATATCGTCCTCTAGCATTACTTTTCCTCGACAGTAGTTTTCGGGACCAATATTATTTCTCGAATTTTGGACAGATCAGTATTACCTCAGCTGCTTTTCTGCAAACTTTCATATATTTCAAGATAAAATTTACGAAAAGCACTTTATAAAATATTTTGATCTCGATGTTGTAACAGAGAAGTACTAGTTCTGAATGTACAGTGTTTAATATATTTATCTGTGGATTCATTTATGAAATAATAATCGAAATTAATAATGTAACGCAAACTAGTAAAAATTCATTTGTTAAGAAAAAAAGTAAACCCTTTGGAATATTATTATTTCATCAGAGTGTGAGAGTCGCAAGCATGCCTGTAATCTTACGTATTTTTGTATTTTTGTGCGAACAATGTATTCTCGGCTTTGTTACTGTGAAAAATCAAAATACTGTATGATGCACTAAAATGTGAAAAAATATGATTACGTAAAAAAAAATGCTGCGATGACAATCTTCAGAGTTATTTAGTTCAAACCAACCGTGAGGAAATGATGTGGCATTTTTGAGCTTCAAGAATCAGACCCCTAGACAAGAAGAACTGGAGCCAACTCATCATCAGAAACTAAGTAAACTAGAAAGTGTATTGTAATGTTCGCTTCTCTCAGATCTTCATAAAAGACTTTAATGTGGACAATAGATGGAAGTAGGAAGCAGTTGGGAGATTACAAGGCGCGGCAATTGGTTTCGATTCTGACTGGGAAGAAGCGGTCAAGGCAGGACATATACCCCCCTGTTAACAAAGGAGTTAAGGCCCGAAGATCACAGGAATTTAGGAGCTTCGTCAGAATGGCTGTGCCTTGTCGGTGGTACATGACAGCATTCCGCACAAATGACAGAGAAATGAGGGACTCTATTTCATAACAGTGCGACCACGAACCTGCAAAACGACCTTCACAGTCCTCACTGGACGCGGACTCTTCAACTGCTCTGACTCCTGTGGCTATTCTAACAACACTACCCTTCCTGGCATGCTGAAATAATTCAAAAGATGCAATCAAATCAAATAAATACTGTACTTTCACCAATTAAGTTGATATGTACACATCTAACGTAAAATTAGATGAGCATTTACATGAAACATGTAAACTCAGAATTAAACGAGTGTAGATGTACTTTGTTGTGGTACAGTGTATACAGAGGATCACACAGACAACTTTCCTTCCTGTATGCCTCTACAGTATAAGCACCCTTATAATTTTTTTTATTTTATTCTATTTCTGCAATAAGGAGATATCATTGTATGTGCAGCTTTTCTAAACGTCAATTTTAAAAAAAGAGAATCCTCATTTATTTTGTTACTGTATTCATTAAAAAAAAATTACTCGGTGAAAAACGTATAGGATAGCTGTAGGATTTCTCGTCTGCTGACTACGCGTGAAAACAATAACAAGCAGAAATCCCGGTGAAAATGCTGCGTTCTGCGCATGCGCGGAAAAACCGCCTTTACCACGCACGCGCGGACACACGGCAGAGTAGAACCGCCCCTGTTTCTGTCCGGTAGATGAACCGTCTGCTAAAATCGTAGCTTCACCTGTTCTGCGGCTAGGTGGCAGGTCGGCTACACCTAACGTGTACACCTTAGGTGTGTCGTGTAATAATGGTTTTAGGACATGTACATGTCTGTACCTCAAGTCACTTCGCGTCGTCGACAGCGGTGCTTGGATAGCGTTCAATAAGTAATCCAACACGTCTGTTTTTTAAAAGCACATTGGTCTTTTCAGGGTTGTAATACACCATAGCATTCCGCACTCCTTTGGCTACTAAACCCTATGTTTCAACATAAACGTCGTTCAAAGTGACGGCCTTACGCCACCTTACTGGTCGTAGGGAACGTCTTGCTGAATCAGTAACCTCCCCATCATCCACTTACTGCTTCCTGCGGAATGCGTCCTTCATTGGCTCCAATAGATGTAAGGCGCGAGATCCGGGCTGTAGGGTGGATGAGGAAGAACGGTGCAATGAAGTTTTCTGAGCTCCTCTCGGGCACGCAGACTTGTGCGAGGCCTTGCGTTGTCATGGAGCAGGAGAAGTTTGTTTGCATTTTTGTGGCAACCACCAGACTGAAGTCGTTCCTTCAATTTTCCGAGGGTGTGTGCGGCCGACCGATACGCGGAAGATGGGACAGGGTTGTGCGACATTGTTGCGGTGATGGCAGACGCCTCGCCCAACGACTTGCCGTGCTTTTGTTCGCTGCCAGGTCTCCGTAGCCATTCTCCAGGTGCTTATGAATATCTGCGCTGCTCTCGTTTTGTGCCAAAAAGAAACTCAATGACGATTCTCGGCTTGGAACGCCGCTCGCGGTACACACGCCGTTCTGAAAAAAAAAAATGGTTCAAATGGCTCTGAGCACTATGGGACTGAACATCTGAGGTCATCAGTCCCCTAGAACTTAGAACTACTTAAACCTAACTAACCTAGGGACATCACACAACACCCAGTCATCACGAGGCAGAGAAAATCCCTGACCCCGCCGGGAATCGAACCCGGGAACCCGGGCGCGGGAAGCGAGAACGCTACCACACGACCACGGGCTGCGGACACACACCGCTCTGAGGGCTACGTATAGCGCTGCCATCTGTTGGAACTTCATGAAACTATAGGAGCTACAATGGGAATATTCCGTGATGTCTCATAACAAATACCGCATTTTTTTCGACCGAAATTGGCAGAGAAAAGAACTTGTCTCATTGGTTACTGAACGCACCTCGTATACCTAACATCCGGAAGCGAGCCTGTGGTGTGAGGGGGACGGTACTTTGCGCACCACATGCAGTTCCCTCCTTTCGTGTTCCAGTCGCGAAAGGTGCGTGGGAAGAAGGCTGCTGGTAAGAATCCACACAATTTAGAATCTCTCTATTTTTACCTTCACGGTCTTTTCGCGAGATACACGCAGGAGGAAGTAATACATCGGTTGCTTCTCCAAGGAAAGTATGCTGACGGAGTTTTAGCGTCAAACCACACACCGTGATGCACAACGCTTGTCTTATAACGTGTGACGTGTGCCACTGAAGTTGGATGAGCGTTTCAAGGACGGTTTCGCGCTTGCTAAGCAAACTTGGGACGATACTCTCTCCTTCTCTTTGAAACTTCTCTGTTTCATCTGTCAGTCCTTTCCGGTGCGGATCCAGAAGTCACGAGCACTTCCGGAGTATCGGGCCAATGTCGTATAGTAAGCTAGCCCCTTCGTGGGTTCAAATGGTTCAAATGGCTCTGAGCACTATGGGACTGAACATCTGAGGTCATCAGTCCCCTAGAACTTAGAACTACTTAAACCTAACTAACCTAAGGACATCACACACATCCATGCCCGAGGCAGGATTCGAACCTGCGACCGTAGCGGTTGCACGATTCCAGACTGTAGCGCCTAGAACCGCTCGGCCACTCCGGTCGGTTCCTTCGTGGGAGTGATGCACTTTATAGCACGGACAAACTATGGATGACCATACAATAACCGAAGAATATCACAATCACCGTTATAGTGATCGTCAATTTTGTACAACGTGGCCGGCCGCGGTGGTCTCGTGGTTCTAGGCGCGCAGTCCGGAACCGCGCGACTGCTACGGTCGCAGGTTCGAATCCTGCCTCGGGCATGGATGTGTGTGATGTCCTTAGGTTAGTTAGGTTTAAGTAGTTCTAAGTTCTAGGGGACTGAAGACCACAGCTGTTAAGTCCCATAGTGCTCAGAGCCATATGAACCATATATGTACAACGTGAATAATAATGATAACAGTAATAATGTCGTATTGCTGTTATATGTTTGTCACCACTTGTGTTTTGGAACGTCTGCAGTCGTCCAGGGGTAGACTTAGTTTCTTCAAGGTCTGAGATTATTTAGTTCGCGCCTTCGTCTCGAAATGACCGACAACATTAACGCCATTTTAACAAATGGTTCAAATGGCTCTGAGCACTATGGGACTTAACTTCTGAGGTCATCAGTCCCCAAGAACTTAGAACTACTTAAACCTAACTAACCTAAGGACATCACACACATCCATGCCCCAGGCAGGATTCGAACCTGCGACCGTAGCGGTCGCGCGGTTCCAGACTGAAGCGCTTAGAACCGCTCGGCCACCCCGGCCGGTCCATTTTAACACCATCTTTTATTATGAAATCTTTATTTCAACACCTGCAATATTTGACATCACTTTCAAATACAATTCCATATAAACTGGCTCTTGATATCAGATATTATGACAGTAATTAACAAACAATTTCGAAGCAATACGTCCGACCTCCTTTTCTTTTCAAAACCAAATTTCAACTTAATCTATGCAGTAGAGGCGCGAATAACAACTCCAAAGAACTGTCAAGTCGGAGTATGTATCTGATTATTTTCAGTAAAACATTCTTCGTGTTTTTCACAATATTGATGAAATTCTGATTTCATGCACTAGTTTGTTGCATTAAAACGTATCTTACTTTATACAATATCATTCCGTTAATTTTTATTTAAATTGATCGTGACCAGTATCAGGATGGTTATCTTTCTGGAGTCAAACTGTTTTTTAGCAAATCATACTAAAATACTATCGTAATTTGTAAAACGGGTACTGGAACGTTAACGGAAGTAGCGAAAAAGCTGAATTTTTGAACAAAGAATGAAGATCGCGGAAATTCGACCAAAAGCAGTATTGGGAGATTAATTTCCTAAGAATCCGGTATCGAGCAATTGAGTTTAAAAGAATGAAACGGCCTTGGGCAGTTACAACTTACTGAAGATTCATCCACTGTCTCTCACGGTGGCTCTGAGCACTATGGGACTTAACAGCTGTGGTCATCAGTCCCCTAGAACTTAGAACTACTTAAACCTAACTAACCTAAGGACATCACACACATCCATGCCCGAGGCAGGATTCGAACCTGCGACCGTAGCAGTCGCGCGGTTCCGGACTGAGCGCCTAGAACCGCGAGACCACCGCGGCCGGCGTCTCTCACGGTGGCTTCCAACTTGCTTACGATTAGGTTTGTGTGGTCGCTCCACTTTGAATCGCCCTGTGTGCATACTCCCAGATATTTAATGGAGGTGTCTACTTGCAGTGCTTGTCTGTTATCGCACAATATGTGGCTTTCACGCCTACTTACGCGCAGTACGCTACATTTGATCATCATCCTTCCAACTTCTTGTTTCTGAGGTGACATGCTTGAAGCACAACATAGTAATTTCTGTGAACTTTCGACTGCAGCCTATAAAATATGACGTATTTTTTTCTGTACTTGGCGATAACTGTTTGAGAAATGTCTATACATTTTTCCGGATCACTTGTATATTATTTACTACAAGTAATTGCAGATGACAAGCTACCTGTAGTAAATAATACAAAAGTGATCCGGAAAAAATCATGCATACCAAGTGTAAAGGTATTAACAAGAAGAAACGAACTATTGTTTGAACTAAGCATCCACATAATTTTGTAACAGTTTAATAAAAATGTTCACATTACAGAATGAGTAAAACGGAAACCCACTGATGATGGCACAGTGGTGCTGAAACGTATTAGGGTACTGAAAAAAAACGGTGTTTTGCATAACTGGCGGACGTCACACTAGTCGCGTAGGGCCGTTCAGATCCTGCGTGGCATTGGGTGTGGCCCTCCTGGTCACGACAAACTCCAAAAGAAATCCATTGGAATTCGATTACTCGACAAATAGTACAATTCTCAAGGCTGTCAATTCAACTAAGTTCCTGGGTGTTAAAATTACGAACAACTTCGGTTGGAAAGACCACATAGATAATACTGTGGGGAAGGCGAGCTAAAGGTTGCGTTGCATTGGCAGGACACTTTGAAGATGCAACAAGTCCACTAAAGAGACAGCTTACACTACACTCGTTCGTCCTCAGAATATTGCTGCGCGGTGTGGGATCCTTACTAGGTGGGATTGACGGAGGACATCGAAAGGGTGCAAAAAAGGACACCTCGTTTTGTATTATCACGTAATAGGGGAGAGAGTGTGGCAGATATGATACGCGAGTTGGGATGGAAGTCATTAAAGCAAAGACGTTTTTCGTCGCTGCGAGATCTATTTTCTCTTCCGAATGCGAAAATATTTTGTTGAGTCCAACCTACATAGGTAGGAACGATCATCAAAATAAAATAACAGAAATCAGAGCTCGAACAGAAAGGTTTCGGTGTTCGTTTTTCCCGCGCGCTGTTCGGGAGTGGAATGGTAGAGAGATAGTATGATTGTGGTTAGATGAACCCTCTGCCAAGCACTTAAATGTGAATTGCAGAGTAATCATGTAGATGTAGATTTCACATGATAGTCGTGGAATCCAAACGGGCATGCACGGCAATTTCTCGAAACGACAAAACATAATTTCGACGCTGCCGCTGTCGAATTCCGTAAAGTCCATCCTCCATGAGGCAGAGCAGGATCTTCTCATGCTTCTGCTAGGGTAAGACAGTAACGAAATGAATTATTTCTTCTAGCCGGGTGCAGAGGATATCCATAACAGCAAAAGAGAAAAAGACTAAAAACGTAGTGAACACCAGTTAGTGTGTAATTGACTGTAGACAGTGTCTTCTTCTGGCGCCGGCTCGCCGCTCCACCCTTGTTTTGTAGAGAAACAAGTATTATATAGTTGCTGCGGCTGTGTGTCTTACTAGCTGTGGCTTTTCACACGAAACATCTTGCGATGTGGACACAGATTTTCGGCTGAGGAGCACACAAACTGCCCGCGGCTGTTGAAGAGCGGCGCGTGTATTCTAGACGATGACACAGCAAGTTGACAAGTGGTGTTACTCTGTATTAAAGTGTTTTCCCACCGCCACTTGACTTCGGATGGCTACTAACAGCTTCCAGGGAAACTCCCTTGCCCTCTACCAGACAGAGTTCTGCGTTCAGCACTCTCTCAACGAAAACTGAAAACGACTGCGCTGATGTTCATGTGACTGAACGAGAACATAATTTACAAACTCACATTCAACGACCATATTGACAGAGTCGTTAATATTGTTTAAATTTACAGCCCGTCTGAATCTCAATATATGTTTCTAGAATTCGATATTTTCTCAATTCTCAACTTACTGTGTATTGATGTGATAGATATAGGTACAACATGACTGCAGAAAACACAATTTTGTTGAAAAATGGCTGGTCCCGGTGGAGGTTCGAGACCTCCCTCGGGCATGTGTGTGTGTGTTTGTCCTTAGGATAATTTAGGTTAAGTAGTGTGTAAGCTTAGGGACTGATGAACTTAGCAGTTAAGTCCCATAAGATTTCACATACTTTTTTTGTTCTTGAAAAATATCAGTGACACAACAACATGAATGTTGATTTTATTTATTTATTTCTGCTTCTCTGAGAATTTATCCCAATCGCATTTAATTACTTAGCATGCAAAAATGGTTCAAATGGCTCTGAGCTCTATGGGACTTAACATCTGAGGTCATCAGTCTCCTAGACTTAGAGCTACTTAATCCTAACTAACCTAAGGACATCACACACATCCATCCCCAAGGCAGGATTGGAACCTGCGACCGTAGCAGCAGCGCGTTTCCAGTCTGAAGTGCCTAGAACCGCTCGGTCACAACGGCCGGCGTACCTAGTATGCAGCAAATGCATTTATGTATACAATGAAGTTCTGATTTTTTCGAGATGTGGCAGAACTTGATACGGTCTGATGGCGGTACTGATAGAAAACTGAAAGCGACTGGAATGATCGTATAAAATTAATTGTTGGTAAGGCGGGTACCAGGTTGAGATTCATTGGGAGAGTCCTTAGAAAATGTAGTCCATCAACAAAGGAGGTGGCTTACAAAACACTCGTTCGACCTATACTTGAGTATTGCTCATCAGTGTGGGATCCGTACCAGATCGGGTTGACGGAGGAGATAAGGAAGATCCAAAGAAGAGCGGCGCGATTCGTCACAGGGTTATTTGGTAACCGTGATAGCGTTACGGAGATGTTTAGCAAACTCAAGTGGCAGACTCTGCAAGAGAGGCGCTCTGCATCGCGGTGTAGCTTGCTCGCCAGGTTTCGAGAGGGTGCGTTTCTGGATGAGGTATCGAATATATTGCTTCCCCCTACTTATACCTCCCGAGGAGATGACGAATGTAAAATTAGAGAGATTCGAGCGCGCACGGAGGCTTTCAGACAGTCGTTCTTCCCGCTAACCATACGCGGCTGGAACAGAAAAGGGAGGTAATGACAGTGGCACGTAAAATGCCCTCCGCCACACACCGTTGGGTGGCTTGCGGAGTATAAATGTAAATGTAGATGTAGATTAGAGGAAGATGTCTTTTATGGTTGCTACACTTGGTTTCTGCTTTTCAGAAATCTTTAAGAACTACTATGTCACAACACCACAACGTCGTAATAGTATTGTAGGTCCAGAGTAATGCACTCAGAAAGTCTCGTATTAAAATACTACCCGTTGACACCACGAACAACATTTTCTACGACGACCACTTGATGAATAGTGGTCCAGCGCAACGAAAGAGTGTCCTACTCGCAATAACAGTTGCGTAGAAGAGTTACTGGAAGTCCTTAGGCGAACTTGTTTATTCAGTAAACACCAGAATTATTATTTAATATGTGTCATATTTCACAAATGCAAAACCTATAGTTGAAAGCTTATTTTCTTACATTAATTTAATAGTCATTGCTGCTTTTTGTTGTAGCATAGTGATTAACAATAGTAAAAAAAGTGTGAATGCAGTGTTATGCAGAACTACAGCGAACTGTTAAAATATAATAAACTAAGTAATTCTAAGGAGTTGGAAAAATCTATGAACGGACAAGTTTCACTTTAAGAGGACCTAGACATCAACGGGTAGTATTTTAATACGAGACTTTCTGAGTGCATTACTCTGGAAATACAATACTATTACGACGTTGTGGTGTAAACCAGTATTAGATATTGTATTTATTTGAACATAAAAGTTTAATTACGACACCAGTTCGTCGACGAAATGAATTTTGAATGTACGTTTAGTTATCGCTACCTTCACCTGGTGCATCATGTGTCTAATATCGCTTTCGCTGTACCAGGCTTGTATCAACATCTATATAATTACGCTCCGCCTCAGATGTTATACAGAATGTCTTAGTTACACACTGTTATGGCGGGACAGGTAACTATTATCGAGTACTGCACTACACTTCATAGAGACGCAGATACATGACACTGTTTTTCAACAGAGTCATCAAGTCTCTATAAACGACGGTCGGAGCGCTCTAGGGCTTTTTTTATTTTATTTTATTACTTTTTTTTATTTGTGGCATGTTCCTATGGGACCAAACTGCTGAGGTCATCGTTCCCTAGGCTTATACACTTAATCTAACTTAAACTAACTGAATTTAAGGATAACACACACATTTCCATGCCTAAGGGAGGACTCGAACCTCCGACGGGGGCAGCAAGGCAAACCGTGGCAAGGCGCCTGAGACGGCGCTGCGAGCGCTCTATGAGTCATTCATTTCCTCGGCGACAGAAATTCACTCCTCGGTGACAGAACCATCCGAGAAACACTGTGTGATTGTTGTCATTGTTGGAAAAAATATTTCCCCAGATGTTCTTGCAGTTTGCCGAAAAGAGGGAAATCGCATGAGTCAAAATCTGGACTTCTCGATCAGCATTACTCCAATCTGCGGCCTTGGTCAAATCACTAACACGAAATCGCTACGTCTCGACGCGTCGTTGCGTTTGGTACCTATTCCGCTAGATTTTCACGGTGAATCTGTGTGCAACTGAGACGTTTGCCGGCAAGAGAAGTAGTGTAACGCGTACTTCAACTTTGGAGTACGTTTCGAGTTGCCGCACCAGTGCATTAGCGCACTTCGATGCACCTGTAAGACGTGCTCACAGAAGAACTGTGTCTGCAGGAAACTTTCTTCTTCTGTAGTGGTCTTGGTGTGGGACTGCAGGTAACTTGCTTTCTGAAGCCCCAGCGTAGTTTCGAGTATGCCACATATCAATGTAGATGGTAATTCTTAAAAAAGACAATGTGCAGTTGAAACGAATTTTTGTTGTTTCCTCAGATATACTTCCATTATAAGACGTGAGGCATGACACAATTCTGTGGATGTTGAAACAAGCCGGGCACGGTTTGAGTGAAACAACACGCACAGTGCCAAGATAACGCTACTGAAAACTAAACGTCCATTCAAAATTCATCCCGTGGACAAATTTTTGTAGAAATTTAACTTTCATAGGTAAAAAAACATAATTTCTCATACTGCTTTGCTTAATGTCGTTCAGTGTTCGCACAAAACTGCAATGTCGTAAGTGTCATAGATAAAGTGAAGTGCACTCTAAGAGTATCGAATGAAAATGCTACTTTCCTAAATCCCGGTGCTCTTAAAATGTTTGTATAACAAACGGACTGTTTTTGCAGAATGTCCTACTTTCTGTTACGTCTAAAAAGTTCGTACGGTAAAAGAGAAATAATGAGGAGAACACGGCAAGTGCCATACACGGACTTGCGAGAAACTTCAATCAGTGGAACAGGGGTCAAAATAAGCGAAAATGTGTCTACATGTACATCTACATTTATACTCCGCAAGCCACCCAACGGTGTGTGGTGGAGGGCACTGTGCCACTGTCATTACCTCCCTTTCCTGTTCCAGTCGCGTATGGTTCGCGGGAACAACGACTGTCTGAAAGCCTCCGTGCGCGCTCGAATCTCTCTAATTTTACATTCGTCATCTCCTCGGGAGGTGTAAGTAGGGGGAAGCAATATATTCGATACCTCATCCAGAAACGCACCCTCTCGAAATCTGGCGAGCAAGCTACACCGCGATGCAGAGCGCCTCTCTTGCAGAGTCTGCCACTTGAGTTTGTTAAACATCTCCGTAACGCTATCACGGTTACCAAATAACCCTGTGACGAAACGCGCCGCTCTTCTTTGGATCTTCCCTATCTCCTCCGTCAACCCGATCTGGTACGGATCCCACACTGATGAGCAATACTCAAGTATAGGTCGAACGAGTGTTTTGTAAGCCACCTCCTTTGTTGATGGACTACATTTTCTAAGGACTCTCCCAATGAATCTCAACCTGGTACCCGCCTTACCAACAATTAATTTTATATGATCATTCCACTTCAAATCGTTCCGTACGCATACTCCCAGATATTCTGCAGAAGTAACTGCTACCTGTGTTTGTTCCGCTATCATATAATCATGCAGTAAAGGATCCTTCTTTCTATGTATTCGCAATACATTACATTTGTCTATGTTAAGGGTCAGTTGCCACTCCCTGCACCAAGTGCCTATCCGCTGCAGATCTTCCTGCATTTCGCTACAATTTTCTAATACTGCAACTTCTCTGTATACTACAGCATCATCCGCGAAAAGCCGCATGGAACTTCCGACACTATGTACTAGGACATTTATATATACTGTGAAAAGCAATGGTCACATAATACTCCCCTGTGGCACGCCAGAGGTTACTTTAACGTCTGTAGACGTCTCTCCATTGATAACATCATGCTGTGTTCTGTTTGCTAAAAACTCTTCAATCCAGCCACACAGCTGGTCAGATATTCCGTAGGCTCTTACTTTATCAGGCGACAGTGCGGAACTGTATCGAACGCCTTCCGGAAGTCAAGAAAAATAGCATCTACCTGGGAGGCTGTATCTAATATTTTCTGGGTCTCATGAACAAATAAAGCGATTTGGGTCTCACACGATTGTTTCCGGAAGCCAGTTGATTTCTACATAGTAGATTCTGGGTTTCCAAAAAAGACATGATACTCGAGCAAAAAACATGATCTAAAATTCTACAACAGATCGACGTCAGAGATATAGGTCTATAGTTTTGCGCATCTGCTCGACGACCCTTCTTGAAAACTGGGACTACCTGTGCTCTTTTCCAATCATTTGGAACCTTCCGTTCCTCTAGAGACTTGCGGTACACGGCTGTTAGAAGGGGGGCAAGTTCTTTCGCGTACTCTGTGTAGAATCGAATTGATTTTCTGTCAGGTCCAGTGTACTTTCCTCTGTTGAGTGATTACATTTGCTTTTCTATTCCTTGGACACTTATTTCGATGTCAGCCATTTTTTCGTTTGTGCGAGGATTTAGAGAAGGAACTGCAGTGTGGTCTTCCTCTGTGAAACAGCTTTGGAAAAAGGTGTTTAGTATTTCAGCTTTACGCGTGTCATTCTCTGTTTCAGTGCCATCATCATCCCGGAGTGTCTGGATATGCTGTTTCGAGCCACTTACTGATTTAACGTAAGACCAGAACTTCCTAGGATTTTCTGTCAAGTCGGTACATAGAATTTTACTTTCGAATTCACTGAACGCTTCACGCATAGCCCTCCTTACGCTAACTTTGACATCGTTTAGCTTCTGTTTGTCTGAGAGGTTTTGGCTGCGTTTAAACTTGGAGTGAAGCTCTCTTTGCTTTCGCAGTAGTTTCCCAACTTTGTTGTTGTACCACGGTGGGTTTTTCCCGTCCCTCACAGTTTTACTCGGCACGTACCTGTCTAAAACGCGTTTTACGATTGCCTTGAACTTTTTACATAAACACTCAACATTGTCAGTGTCGGAACAGAAATTTTCGTTTTGATCTGTTAGGTAGTCTGAAATCTGCCTTCTATTATTCTTGCCAAAGAGATAAACCTTCCTCACTTTTTTTATATTCATATTAACTTCCATATTCAGGGATGCTGCAACGGCCTTATGATCACTGATTCCCTGTTCTGCACATAGAGAGTCGAAAAGTTCGGGTCTGTTTGTTATCAGTAGGTCCAAGATGTTATCTCCACGAGTCGGTTCTCTGTTCAATTGCTCGAGGTAATTTTCGGATAGTGCACTCAGTATAATGTCACTCGATGCCCTGTCCCTACCACCCGCTCTAAACATCTGAGTGTCCCAGTCTATATCTGGTAAATTGAAATCTCGTCTTGTCCGTAGATATTCGACTGTTTCTGAGAAAACAACAGTGAAAAGGTTTCGAGGTTTTTAGGTGCCTTTTAGCGAGTAAGGTCTGCAGTTCGTGGTCTTGTGGTAGCGTTCTCGCTTCCAGCGCTCGGGACCCCTGGTTCGATTCCCGGTGGAGTCAGGGATTTTCCCTGCCTCGAGATGACTGGGTGTTGTGTCGTCTTCATCGTCATCATTCATCACCATTACTGTTGGAGGAAGACAATGGCAAACCACCTCCGCTAAGGACCTTCCGCTTCGTCCCCTACACGCCTCGGATTGTGGGACCTCATTATCATCATTAGCGAGTAAACGGTCCAACCTACGCGGGGGCGCAGTGGCTTCACAACTTTGTGCCCCGTTTTCGAAACCCGATTGCTATTTTCATTTTGTCTTCCATTTACTAGTATCTACGTGTGTGCGTAGAAAATTACTACACGAATGTTTTCCTACATGAACTGAAAACAACTTTTCCTTTTTTGTCTACTAATTGTATGACTGTCTAAAAGGGGAAAAAAAAACAATAAACGAATGAAAAACTTATTTGAAACTGTTTTTGGTGACAGTCCTGTAGTGTATCTTGATTCATAATCGGCCGGCTGGGGTGGCCGAGCGGTTCTAGGCGCTATAGTCTGGAGCCGCGCGACCGCTGCGGTCGCAGGTTCGAATCCTGCCTCAGGCATGGATGTGTGTGATGTCCTTAGGTTAGTTAGGTTTAAGTAGTTTTACGTTCTAGGGGGCTGATGACCTTAGAAGTTAAGTTCCATAGTGCTCAGAGCCATTTGACCCATTTTATACATAATCAATGGAAAACGCCAGTTTTTGGATAAGTGATCACCTACGCGCGGTTTGTCGTGAAATTATTGCCAACGCCTGAAATCTTCAGCAATGTCAACGACGTTTCTTACCTGAGTGAGATTTATACGACGAAAAGTCGCTGTGGCAAACCTGCCATCGCGCGATGCTCTTGGTGTTCGGAATTTCTGTGTTTCGAACGTTTCTACAATCGGTATTGAGCCGTCGTCGTGTCCGGCTCTTCGAAAAGCGAGCCAGGCGGAGTGCTTTCGCTTCGCGTCTAGTGTTTGCGGTGGCGCTTTCGGTTTGGCGCGCTGTTTGGATCGCTACCGCCATCGGGCGGGAGGTGGAGCAAGGGTACGGTAGCGTGACAATCGGGGAATACGTACGGGGCGGTGACCGAGAGAGGTGGTGGCGCGAGCGGGGCCCTGTTGTTGGGGGTCGTCAAGTGCTCGCCACGTGCTTTGGCGGACATCTTGGCTGTCAGGGGCTAGGTCTGCCTTACCTGCATGTACGTGGCTTATGAAGATTAGAAGCCGTGGTGCAGGAGATCAGCGCGTGGGACCGTATGTCTTCTTATCGGCGGTTGAAACCACTGGCAGCGGTGGCCTCTGAAGAGCATTTGGAAGTGCAACGTATTCCCGGCGCTGTGGTGGAGTGCGAGAAGCTGAATACTGTTTGGAGGTTTTTCAAGTTCTAGTGATGTGTATGAGTTTCTTCACCAGTGGTTTTGTTGGGGTCTTCCACCACAGTTTTCGTTTGCCTGTCCGTGGAAATGTGGTAATTGCTTCTTGGTCGGGCCGTTTTCATTCACACCTCAATTGGGTGATTTAGGGTCGGTGTCGCGTGTCTCTGTGGTTCGGAGTCTGTGCAGGCACCGCCCTTGCTACATCTTCTGGTTTTGGGTAACTCAGGGAGGTGGTGGCTTGTAGTGGACGTTTTGGGGCTGGTCTGCTGTGGCCCTGTAGACCATCAATAACTATTCCGCCTATTGTGATTTGGACCCCTTTACATGTGTCACTCCCTCACCGAGCTAAGGAAAATTTTTTTGGGAACTGCCTCTAATGTGAAGGTTTGATTTAACTGGGGAGACACAACTATTTTAGCTTTGGTACAGACTAGCTACTTCAAGGTGTTTTTTTTCTTTTTTTCAAGGAATTGTTCTCTTATAGATATAACAAGTTTAAAATCTTATTATTGGGAAGTTGTTAACGCCATACCTTGCAGTATCCTTTACATAGAGAATATTTGCCAGCTATTTAAAAGAGTTTTTTATTGTTGTCATATATATATGACAAATTTTCTTTATGAAAACAACTTCTATTACTATTGGGAAGTTGTTTTCATAAAGAAAATTTGTCAGTTATTCGAAATTGTTTTTGAAAATCTTTTTTTAGATGCCAGACTTAAAAAATTATTATTGAGAAAGCCTTTTAAAATAAAAACATAACCTTAGCAGTGTGTGTTATTTCACCAGCACCTCCTGGCCCCTGCTTCCACGATAAAGTTTTTGGAATAACATGTATACTTGAATTGTTGCTTGGGAACCGCCCTAATTGACGGTTCGTCCAAGGGAGTGCACCAAATCTTCCTGAAGAATAAACATAAGAATAAAGTCTAAGAATTACCAACTGGTATAAGAATGAAGTATAAGAATAATACAATATGAAAAGATGGTAATCCACAGGTGTATAATAAATGTATGACACTGTAAAACGCACTTGTAAATTTACAATCCCCAAACTTTATAAGAAATATTGATGTAGTAACCTTCTACGGACATTAGTAAATCATTGAAAAATATAAAATAAAATAAAGGCAGATAATAATCAGGTTTCGTAATAAAATTATAAACGGCCCACCAGTTGCACTGGATAAAGAAATTCTTTACCTAGGTTTCGACAAATATAAATTTGTCTTCTAGGGCTATATTTTATTTTTGACACATTGATCTATGCCGACAGTTGTAAAAATGGCGATGGTACATTAGTCCTTACTAATGTAAAATTGTTACCTTCTGTAGAGGACAAATTTATATTTGTCGAAACCTTGGTAAAGAATTTTTTATCCATTTGCAACTGGTCGGCTGTTTATAATTTTATTACGTGAAACGGTTGCTGTTGTGCAGCTGTGTTTAAAATATTGAATCAGGTTTCGTATACTGGATGCAAAAGTGAGACGACGCGATGCTAACCACCAGACCACCATTTGGGCGGAGTATACCACGTGCTAAAGGGCATCCAAATGACATTGAAAACTTTGACGGTCGTTTTCTCGGAAACAGTGGAATAACAACGGATTACCCGAGGTGCGTGTTCCCTTATTTTGGCTCCTCTTCCACTGAGCGAAGTTCCTCGTAAATCAGGTTACGGCACTTGCCGCGTCCTCCTCGTAAGTGAAAAAAAAAAAAGACGCTGGGGTGCTACACGCGCGAGCTTCAGGGAGCGACGACAGCGGCACGGGAACCCGAAAGCCTGCTGGCAGTGTCCCCGTGGTTCCCAGAGCGCTGGCTGAATCACGCCACGCGGCCGTCACACCCACTTTTACCCTGGTGGCTCACCCTGGAATCGGCCTGGCCAGAGTCGCAGTCGGCGGTTTTCGAGGCGTCATGCTCGGCCAAGACCACGGCGGGCTCGTCGACAATGCGCCAGCTAGGCCGACTTCTTGTAACGGTAGATGGGGTGATGTTTCTAGATTCTAAAGTCGCAAAGCAGGGTTGAATACAGGGGTGTGGTTCTGACCGGCAGGCGGGAACTTACCGCCCAAAATGCTAGTCACCCCATTGATAGAGCAAGCTCACTGGTTGCCGTATAGCACAGTAGATGGCGTACGACTGGTGCCAGAGAGTCACTTGACCCGTGATCGCGAACGTAAGCCGCGGCAGTGACGTAGTGCGTATGTGCTAGCCGGCTGTGTGGAACCGGCGCATTAACATGGGTGGACGAGAAGGCGTGACGAATGGCACAGAAAAGAGCCATCGTGTTTGGACGTGTTGATGACTATACCTCTAATGAAGTTGCTCGATTTGTTGATGTATCTGCGCGGGCTATGGGGTGTCCTACAAGGAATCGCGTACTGTTCGCAGTCATGTACATTGCTTGACAATTGCTAACGAACAAGTGACTCTTGCCCAGGAAAAACTGCCAACCGACAGTTGCAATGGAACACTCGACCGTTTATGGTAATGAAAATTATCGTTTGGCGTCATTGGCCGAGAGGTCCCTTGCGGGGCAGGTCCACCTTGGTGCAGGTCTTATTACATTCGACGCCACATTGGGCGACCAGCACGCCGGATGGGGATGAAATGATGATGAAGACAACACAACACCCAGTCCCTGATCGGAGAAAATCTCCGACACAGCCGGGAATCTAACCCGGCCCGTAGGACGGCAATCCGTCACGCTGACCACTCAGCTAACGGGGTGGACACCGTTTATGGTAAAAGGAAATGTCGAGGGCGGAACGTGTTGACAGCAGCAAAGACTGCGTACGAACGCTCTGTATGGACTGGACAGTCCCTGCAGTACAGTCTTTGACCGAGGTTGTTGTAGAACCGATTAACGCGACATTTCATGTGGTACGGCAACATGTCTGAAAGACATGATTTCAGTGCTTGCGATCGTTGACGAGCAGTTGGACGGCTCGAAGCTGGTCGTAGTGCTGTAATGGGTGTGTCTAAGAGTGTCGTCTCTCGATTAAAAATGGTCGCTGAAGGTGTAAATGCTATGTGAAATAGTGGTAGTGGTTGCAGAAGTACCGCCACACCGCAAGAGGGTCGATGCGCAGGCGAGGTGGCGAAGCGGCACAGACGTCTCGCTCCTACTCGCAGGCAGGTCACTGCCGGCTCTGTTACACGTGTCCCTGCCAGAACGATTTCGCGGCGATGAAATGAGGCTGGTTTGTATGACCAGAAGCCTGTTAAATGCATCCCACTACAACCACGCCATCGTCGGGAAAGCGTTCGTCAGTGTATGGAGCATGTTGGTTGGGGTCGCCCACATTGGTCCAGAGTAATGTTCTCCGACAAATCCCGCTTCACTGTGGCAAGTGATTCTGGCGACCAGTTATTGTGAAGAGAGAGGGGAACAAGTTACACACCACAGAATGCTCATGAACGTCATCGGTATAGCCTAGGGGTTACGATGTGGACAGGCGTTCTGCACAACAGCCGACGACCGCAAGCCACCTGACGGTGTGTGGCGGAGGGTACTTGGAATACCTCTATCGGTTCTCCCTTCTAGTCCAGTCTCGTACTGTTCGTGAAAAGAAAGGTTGTCGGTATGCCTCTGTGTTGGCTCCAATCTCTCTGATTCTATCCTCGTGGTCTGTTCGCCAGAGACACGTAGGAGGGAGCAGTATACTGCTTGACTCCTCTGTGAAGGTATGTTCTCTAAACTTCAACAAAACCCCGTACCGAGCTACTGAGCGTCTCTCTTGCAGTGTCTTCCACTGGAGTTTATCTATCATGTCCGTAACGCTTTCGCGATTACTGAATGATCCTGTAACGAAGCGCGCTGCTCTCCGTTGGATCTTCTTTATCTCTCCTATCAACCCTATCTGGTACGGATCCCACACCGGTGAGCAGTATTCAAGCAGTGGGTGAACAAGTGTACTGTAAACTACTTCCTTTGTTTTCGGATTGCATTTCCTTAGGATTCTTCCAAGGAATCTCAGTCTGGCATCTGCTTTACCGGCGATTAATTTTATATGGTCATTCCTTTTTAAATCACTCCTAATGCCTACTCCCAGATAATTTATGGAATTAACTGCTTCCAGTTGCTGACCTGCTATATTGTAGCTAAATGATAAAGGATCTTTCTATCTATGTATTCGGAGCAAATTACACTTGTCTACATTGAGATTCAATTGCCATTCCCTGCACCGTGCGTCAATTCGTGGCCGATCCTCCTGCATTTAAGTACAATTTTCCATTGTTGCAACCTCTCGATATACCACAGCGTCATCCGCAAAAAGCCTCAGTGAACTTCCGATGTTATCCACAAGGTCATTTATGTATATTGTGAATAGCAAGGGTCCTACGACACTCCCCTGCGGCACACCTGAAATCACTCTTACTTCGGAAGACTTCTCTCCATTGAGAATGACGTGCTGCGTTCTGTTATCTAGGAACTCTTCAATCCAATCACACAATTGATCTGATAGTCCATATGCTCTTACTTTGTTCATTAAACGACTGTGGAGAACTGTATCGAACGCCTTGCGGAAGTCAAGAAACACGGCATCAACCTGGGAAGTCGTGTCTATGGCCCTCTGGGTTTCACACGATCGTCCTTTTCGAAACCCACGCTGATTCCTACAGAGTAGATTTCTAGTCTCCAGAAAAGTCATTATACTCGAACATAATACGTGTTCCTAAATTCTACAACTAATCGACGTTAGAGATATAGGTCTATAGGTCTATAGTATCTTTGCGCAATGTACCGTTACAGCACAGTGATATTACAGGGAGATTATTCTCGAGCATATTCGGCTGTTTAGAGGTGCAGTAGTTCCCGATTTTCTGTTTATGGACGACAGCGCCCGTTCGTACAGGACCGTTGAGGTGTCGGACACACTGAAAGATGAAGATATTGAACGTATGCAATGGTATACGTACTCCCCGGATGTAAACCCCATAGAGCACGCCTGGGATGCTGTTGGCGGACGTGTTTCTCAACTAACACCACGTCCCTGAGCCGTGCAAGAACTGAGAACCGCCTTCAGAGAGGAGTGGAAGAATATCCCCCAAGGACAGTAAAAGTACGGCAGCCAGTATGAACAACAGGTGCACAATGTGCGCCAGGGTTCAAGAAGGACATATTATTTACCGAGAATCCGATAAAGGTCTCTATGTTGGCAGTCTGATTTGTGTCAAAGATGTACCATATTTCTGTCCGTTATCTGTGGTGCAGTCTGTACCATTCTTCGTTATAAACACACCATTCCAACTCTATTTCGTATGTCGTCCATCAGAGTCTGCTATTATTCCTGTCCAACAATATCTCTGTGCCTTAGCAATTGTCAAGCAGTGTAACAGCGCTTAAGAAGACTGGTCGTTGAAGAGGTTGGAGACGAGTCAGTGGAAATCAGTTCCAAACACAAGAGAAGTTGCTGCCGTCATGAATGCACTTTCTGATCGAACACTGAGAAAACAACTGCCCTCAATAACCATTTAAATTCTGGTGCCTAGCGAAAGTCCATTGCTCATAGCGGCATACGAAGCTTCACTTCTTGAGTGTGCCAAAGAGCTCAGAAAGTAGACAGTAGCTGACTATCAATGGGCAGTATGGTCTGACGAGTCGCGATTTTTGCTCTTCCTTAAATAAAAAAGAAAAAAAAATATGCAAGGAATACAGTGGACCAACGGCCCAATGAGGCATTATATCTGCGGTATCTTGAGAACGTAGTTCTGGCCAAAGCTCATTCTGTGATGTTTTGATGATGTTTCTCGTACCATAACCTGGGGTCATACATTCGCGTTACCATGAACATGAAACAGGACGTTTATTTCAAAGCTCCCGGTGGCCAGTTGTTGCTGTTTCTTTTCTATCTTCAGGCACTGAGCACTCCTGTCTCTCAAGACGACAGCGGCCGTGTTCACAGGACTGGACGCATACCATACCTGGTTTGCAGAATACTGATGCGCTGTATCGTACTTAGACTGGCTCGCTACATCAGCCCATCTTAATACCGTAGAAAATATCTGGGGATATTTAAATAGTAATAAACATGCTAGCAGTTTGGTAGCTGCATGTCACTCTGTGCCACTACATAGTTTAACAAAATATCGACTTACTAAACATGGCTGCCATATAGTTGGTTCAAATGGCTCTGAACACTATGGGACTCAGCATCTGAGATCATCAGTCCCCTGCAACACAGAACTACTTAAACGCTATATAGCTGAAGATGTACAGTGATAACTAAGAAATAGAATGATAACTACTTACTGGTTAAAGTACGTGTAACATTTACATTTGTATTCGCCGTATAATTGAAACAAGTGTTCCATCTAACAAAACTAAAAAAATTAAGATCTATAGACGACTCAAAAAATGCAGACTTGAAAAATAAAATACGTAAACGTAGAAGGTTAGAACTACATAGAACGCTGGCAGCTTCTACTATGGGTTTGTGTAGACCAGGTAGTTTGATGGAAACACGAAGGTGTCAAGGAAACGCTCCGCAAATCCGGTAAAGAAGACTGCGTGAAGAGCGCGGCAAGGTGGCACAGAGCCTTGCTGTGAAACCTCGCAGAACCCACGTCCCAGTTAGAGAAAAACTATATCGCCTAAAGTGTACAGAAAAACTACATCATCTAATGTGTATTTCATGTAAGGGCAACAAGGATAAAATTATAGAAAGTTGGACTCTGGGGAACAGTAACTAATACACTACTGGCCATTAAAATTGCTACACCACAAAGATGACGTCCTACAGACGCGAAATTTAACCGACAGGAAGAAGGTGTTGTTATATGCAAATGACTAGCTTTTCAGAGCATTCACACAACGTTCGCGCCGGTGGTGACACCTACAACGTGCTGACATGAGGAAAGTTTCCAACCGATTTCTAATACACAAATAGCAGTTACCGGCGTTGCCTGGTGAAATGTTGTTGTGACGCCTCGTGTAAGGAGGAGAAATGCGTACCATCACGTATCCAACTTTGATCAAGGTAGGATTGTAGCCTATCGCGATTTGCGGTTTATCGTACCACGACATTGCTGCTCGCGTTGGTAGAGATCTAATGACGGTTAGCAGAATATGTAATCGGTGGGTTCAGGAAGGTAATACGGAACGCTGTGCTGGATCCCAACGGCCTCGTATCACTAGCAGTCGAGATGACAGCCATCTTATCCGCATATCTGTAACGGATCGTGCAGCCACGTCTCGACCCCTGAATCAACATATGGGGACGTTTACAAGACAACAGCCATCTGCACTAACAGTTCGACGACGTTTGCAGCAGTATGGACTATCAGCTCGGAGACCATGGCTGCGGTTACCTTTGACGCTGCATCACAGACAGGAGCGGCTGCGATGGTGTACTCAACGACGAACCTGGGTGCACGAATGTCAAAACGTCAGTTTTTCGGATGAATCCAGGTTCTGTTTACAGCATCATGATGGTCGCAACCACGTTTGGCGACATCGCGGTGAACGCACATTGGAAGCGTGTATTCGTCATCGCCATACTGGCGTATCACCCAATGTGATGGTATGGGGTGCCATTGGTTACACGTCTCGGTCACCTCTTGTTCGCATTGACGGCACTTTGAACAGTGGACGTTAAATTTCCGATGTGTTACGACCCGTGGCTCTACCCTTCATTCGATCCGTGCGAAACCCTACATTTCAGCAGGATACTGCACGACTGCATGTTGCAGTTCCTGTACGGGCCATTCTGGATACAGAAAATGTTCGACTGCTGCCCTGGCCAGCATATTCTCATCTCTCACTAATTGAAAACGACTGGTCAATAGTGGGCTAGCAACTGGCTCTTCACAATACGCTAGTCACTACTCTTGATGAACTGTAGTATCGTGTTGAAGCTGCATGGGCAGCTGTACCTGTACACACCATCCAAGCTCTGTTTGACTCAATGCCCAGGCGTATGAAGGTCGTTATTACGACCAGAGGTGGTTGTTCTGGGTACTGATTTCTCAGAATCTATGCACCCAAACTGCTTGAAAATGTAATCACATGTGAGTTCTAGTATAATATATTTGTCCAATGAATACTCGTTTATCATCTGCATTTCTTCTTGCTGTAGCTATTTTAATGGCCAGTTGTGTATATTAGGTTGGTGCGTAAGTTCGTAGCGTTCTTCTTTCCTATGTTGGTATTCCGTTTGCTATGGGTTTATTTATAGATTGTCATTTTCGTTTGTAGTTCACCGTTGCTATCTGAGATTAAATATTGTCATTTTGCCATTTGGAGATACTGAGTGGAGCTGTGGGCGATAGAAAATGGAGTGACAAGTGGAGAAATCGGAACATTTCCGACGTATTCTTCTGTTCGTTCTGTAGATTGGTGACAGCAGCGGAGGCAACCAAAAACATTTGTGCCGCGTATGGGGATAACGTCATTGCACAGAGCACGGCAAGAAAATGGTTTTATCATTTTAAGGAGGATCGGTTTGACATTAGTGACTCTCCACGTACAGGAAGACCTCCGGGGTTTGAGGAAGATCATTTAAACGATTTATCCAAAACGATTCACGTCAGTGTACTTGAGAACTGGCAAATGTGGTGAACTGTGATCATTCCGTGAGTGTGCGACATTTGCATATAATAGGAAAGGTTCAAAACTGGGCTGTATGGGTCCCGCATGCTCCAAGCCAAAATCGCAAAAATCAGCGAGTGGGCATATGTGAATCTCTCCTTGTTCGTCATCAATTGAGTCGTGAACAACACCGATAATTCATGTCCTGTATTGTTACTGTGGACGAGAAATGATGTCTTTATCCTAACGTAAAGAAAAGCAAGGAATGGTTGAGCACAAACAAAGCAGCAGCTACCCGTACGAACACTTGTGCGCATTGACAAACGATAGTGTTACGCATCTGGCGGAACAGCTGCGGTGTGGTGTACTACGAATTGCTTCCCCGAGGTGTGGCCATCACTGTTGACATTTATTGTCAACAACTGAGACATCTTGCAGACACAATACGTGAACAGTGACCAGGAAGACTACGTGAAGTCATGCCACTCCACGATAACGCCTGTCTTCATTCTGCTAAACTGACAAAAGACACTATACAGTAATTATGTAGGAAAGTCATTCCCCCCCCCCCCCCCCCCATCTTATTCACCTGATCTTGCGCCCTCCTATTTTCAGCTTTTTCAAAAATGGCTCTGAGCACTATGGGACTCAACTGCTGAGGTCATTAGTCCCTTAGAACTAGTTAAACCTAACTAACCTAATGACATCACAAACATCCATGCCCGAGGCAAGATTCGAACCTGAGACCGTAGCGGTCTTGCGGTTCCAGACTGCAGCGCCTTTAACCGCACGGCCACTTCGGCCGGCCTCAGCTTTTTCGCTCCCTATCAAAAAACCTCCAAGGAACTTCCTTTCCGTATGAAAATGCGCTCCGAACATCGCTCGACGAGTTCTTCGACTCAAAACCACGTGATTTCTACAGTCGTGGAATCGAAAAGTCACCTCGGCACACTGTTGTAAATACTGCCGAGAATATATTATTGATGACTAAAGTCTCTGTTACGTTTATCTGTTGCGATTATTAAACTTATGGAAAGCCGCGACGAACTTCTGCGCCAACCTAAGTTATCTTTCAATCCACAATAACTGAATGGAGTAGGAAAGAGTCTCATCTTGAAGTTAATTCTTCCAAAAGCTTGCTTTTGTCGTCCGTGTTTTCCTAACAAAAAATGGTTCAAATGGCTCTGAGCACTAAGGGACTTAACTTCTAAGGTCATCAGTCCCCTAGAACTTAGAACTACTTAAACCTAACTAACCTAAGGACATCACACACATCCATGCCCGAGGCAGGATTCGAACCTGCGACCGTAGCGGTAGCGCGGTTCCAGACTGTAGCGCCTAGAACCGCTCGGCCACACCGGCCGGCTTTCCTAACATTCTCAGTCATTTTGTAGCGTATATGCTACACGTAACTTATTTTTAGGGAATAAACTAAACGTGGTGTGCCAGATTCTAGCATTTACTTCAAATAATTTTCTTTCAAAATGGTTCAAATGGCGCTGAGCACTATGGGACTTAACTTCTGAGGTCATCAGCCCCCTAGAACTTAGAACTACTTAAACCTAACTAACCTAAGGACATCACACACATCAATGCCCGAGGCAGGATTGGAACCTGCGACGTAGCGGTCTCGCGGTTCCAGACTGTAGCGCCTAGAACCGCTCGGCCACTCCGGCCGGCTTAATTTTCTTTCTGGAGCGTACTTGTTTTCCTTGTTGCATGTTCTCAATAGGCAGCCGCGTCTGCTTGAGGAAGCTGTCTATCACGATATCATCATGTCTTCGAGAAATGAAGAAAATTTCTGTTTGCTTTTAGTAATTTTGGAGTTATGTGTGTTTGGAATATACTGTAACATGTTAATATACCTTGCACAATATAATACATATTTGTTTGTTTCATCGCAACAATACAGCGATATATTTTTTCCTATGTAGCACTGGGTCTACATCCGACAGCGACCTATATGCTCACATTTCAGTGTCATTGTTTCCATAATTTTTAGGTGTTTGTTATTGAATTTTCTGAGTATTGCACATACTTCAACTATTTTGTAACATCTATAGCATTCAGTTTCAACATGTCTTACCATTTGGTGAATCACACCAATTTGACACTTTAATGTGGTATTTCAGTCTTGCTTTGTCCCATAACAATGCATTAAGCACCAACATAAGCTTTTAATTCTTAAAAGCCAAGCTTGAGGAGTGCGCATTGAACAAAAATAATAATAATAATAATAATAATAATAATAATAATAATAATGGCTGTGAGCACTATGGGACTTAACATCTGAGGTCATTGGTCCCCCAGAACGTAGAACTACTTAAATCTAACTAAATTAAGGACATCACGCACATCCATACCCGAGGCAGGATTCGAACCTCCGACCGTAGTGGCCACGCTGTTCAAGACTGAAGCGTCTAGAACCGTTCGGCTACCAACGGCGGCCATTGAGCAAGACCAAGTACCTTCTTGTCAGTGTCTGCGTTTCATGTTTCGATGCTGTCGCTTGGGTGTCACATTCTTACATTCTTTTATTTAGCGGTACGTTTGGTTGCTGTCTGCTTTATACTTCATTTCAATATATGACGGTTTCTCGCAAACTGACATTGAGAAACCGTAGATGTGTAGACAGTTTCGATAGAAGCCGACGCTGAACTTGTTGGTTCGAAACAGCTGACAATTCTATTTGTTTTCAATAAGTGGCACTGTTAACAGTTGCAGGTTGCTCTTTTAAATTTTGTAAGAATTAAACTGTATTTTTGTATACAGTGGTAAATCGAACTACACTGACAAAATTTCGAAGGTTCTTCACAGATATTTTCTTGGTATAAGGGACTGGTAGTCTCCGGTGACACGTTAGAAAGTTATAGCATGTCCATTGAGTCTCACCCCCAGTTTACCTTTGTGTTCATATTGCACTGATAATATCTGTACAACAGTGCAAATGTCAACGGTGAGTCCTGTGTGTCTTGTTTCGAAACAAACTTGTTCGTTTCATACACACTACTTCCTACTGACAACATGTTCAAAATGTGTGTGATATCTTATGGGACATAACTGCTAAGGTCATCAGCCCTAAGCTTACACACTACATAACCTAAATTATCCTAAGGACAGACACACACACCCATGCCCGAGGGAGGACTCGAACCTCCACCGGGACCGGCCGCACAGTCCATGACTGTAGCGCCCGAGACCGCTCGACTAACCCAGCGCGGCGACAACGGCATGCCTACTTTTCACGACCGAGTTTAAATTCAGAACTGCCCGGTTTTCAGTGTCGGGTACGGCTAGGTTTGCCGGTGAAGACTTGGCCGACGTGTGCCTGATGCTAGCGTTCGCTGAATGCAGTGGAAGAGCCGCACAACGCCGCTACGCTGGGCTGTTCTCGCAGCGACGTCAGCCCTCCCACAGTGTGCACACTGTGCCATGGTCACGCTAGTCGATGTTTTGATCGATATCTCAAACGGTACAGTTCTCCATTTGTTAGCCACTGAACTGTACACCGACAGAACAGATTGGCCCCACTGTCGCAAAAATGTGTGTGGTTCCTCTTGGGCTGTTGCTTCACTGGCTGCATATTGCAAACTCTTTCACTGTTGAGACGGTATTTTTACAATTGTTGTTGTTGTGGTCTTCAGTCCAGAGACTGGTTTGATGCAGCTCTCCATGCTGCTCTATCCTGTGCAAGCTTCTTCATCTCCCAGTACCTACTGCCACCTACATCCTTCTGAATCTGTTTAGTGTATTCATCTCTTGGTCTCCCTCTACGATTTTTACCCTCCACGGTGCCCTCCAATACTAAATTGGTGATCCCTTGATGCCTCAGAACATGTCCTACCAACCGATCCCTACTTCTAGTCAAGTTGTGCCACAAATTACTCTTCTCCCCATTTTTAGTCAATACCTCCTCATTAGTTATGTGATCTACCCAGCTAATCTTCAGCATTCTTCTGTAGCACCACATTTCGTAAGCTTCTATTCTCTTCTTGTCGAAACTATTTATCGTCCATGTTTCACTTCCATACATGGCTACACTCCATACAAATACTTTCAGAAACGACTTCCTGACACTTAAATCTATACTCGATGTTAACAAATTTCTCTTCTTCAGAACCGCTTTACTTTCCATTGCCAGTCTACATTTTATATCCTGTCTACTTCGACCATGAAACACGTATGTAACGTAGCAGCGATGGTGAGGCACGTTAAAATCTTTGACCAGAGAGCCTATTATCGTGGTTAGTCTGCGCTTGACCGCGCGAGTGTTTCGAGCGGTACGCGAGTTGCAGTAGGCCAGTGCAGTCTGTCGATAGCAGTAGCTCAGTTCAGTTGCGTCCAGCAGTACGCTAGTAGTCGTCATGCAGAGCAGTCGGTCAGTAGTAGCAGCCCAGTGCGGTTGTGTGATGTAGTCTGTCGGCAACACTGGTCAAGATGCTGAATGAGGTATATTGGTAATTAAGGTAATCATCAGATAATGTAAAGTTTATTTATTGTAATTAATTTCCAACAAATGCCCCAATAATAAGTTTGATTTCAAAGCAATTTTTAACACAAAAAAAAATCATTTAATTACGATTTCCTTTATTTCCCTTAAAGAAAAGTTTCAGTTAAATTTAAAAATATTATTTGCAATGCAGTTCCTCCAAGCCGTGCGCAACAATAAGAGCAGAAATTTGACAAGCAGTTTCAATGAGGTAAGAATTTAATTCTGATTTTTTTGCACAGGGCCAAAGACCGATATTTCGGTTTAATTGAATTATCATTATCACTGAGATTTTCTTATCACTGAATGGACTTTAATTTTTTTGTGAAGAACTTATACTTGGGTCAGATTGCGATTCTCACTTTTATTGTCGTTAAATTTAATTGCTAGGGAGGTTACGTTTGGCTCCCATTCATTTATTATTTTTGTCTTTAAAATTTCGGTGGAGAGGTTACACTTAGCGCAATGTCCATTAGCATTCTTAAATAATATTGTCATTTTTATAAATATTTTTGTGGGGAGGTTACAACCATCATCAGTTACTTTGCTCCCCAAATAGCAAAACTCATTTACTACTTTAAGCGTTTCATTTCCTAATCTAATTCCCACAGCATCACCGGACTTATTTCGACTACATTCCATTATCCTCGTTTTGCTTTTGTTGATGTTCATCTTATATCCTCCTTTCAAGACACTGTTCATTCCGTTCAGCTGCTCTTCCAGGTTCTTTGCTGTCTCTGAGAGAATTACAATGTCATCGGCGAACCTCAAAGTTTTTATTTCTTCTCCATGGATTTTAATACCTACTCCGAATTTTTCTTTTGTTTCCTTTACTGCTTGCTCAGTATATAGATTTAATAACGTCGGGGAGAGGCTACAACCGTGTCTCACTCTCTTCCCAACCACTGCTTCCCTTTCATGCCCCTCGACTCTTATAACTGCCATCTGGTTTCTGTACAAGTTGTAAATAGCCTTTCGCTCCCTGTATTTTACCACTGTCAACTTCAGAATTTGAAAGAGAGTATTTCAGTCAACATTGTCAAAAGCTTTCTCTAAGTCTAAAAATGTTAGAAACAATTTTTACAGAACAAAGGTAATTTGAGGAACAAAACGACTAAATCGTAATTACATTATTACTCGCTAAAACTTCACCGGAGAGCATTCAAATGGCTCTGAGCACTATGGGACTTAACATCTATGGTCATCAATCCCCTAGAACTTAGAACTAATTAAACCTAACTAACCTAAGGACATCACACAACCGGAGAGCATTGGTCGCTTGTGCCACATAATGAGAAAATATCCCGGAATAACCTCCAAGATTTTATTGGTGGTGTCCGTTTTCACCGTCTATGCTACGTAAAATCCTGGTGGCCGAATTTTTCCAACGATATAGATTTGCCGTAAAAAGAAGAAAGTGAACCCATTGAGGATGGCCGAACAGCAGCGACACTTGTATGAGCAACATTTAACAAGAAGTTTGTTTTATTCGAGGAGGGGCCCTAAAATATGGATATTTCTTTTAGGTGAAAAATGATTCTGTAAGACCATCTCGCCGTATCTGGTACGGTTGCTTGTGGGGTATGGATGTAGACTAGTAGGGATGTGTGAGCAGATTAGCAAGCTATTACACCGTCATGTTATAAGAAATTAATTTTTTGTCGTTTAAGTAACTTTCGAGCAGAGTGATACGCGTATCCTTGTTCTCCATGATCTAGACTCGATGAAATAATTTGGTTCTTCTTTTATAGGAAGCAAAGGAAGTTCCTTTAAACAATGGTTCAAATGGCTCTGAGCACTATGGAACTTAACTTCTGAGGTCATCAGTCCCCTAGAACTTAGAACTAATTAAACCTAACTAACCTAAGGACTTCACACACATCAATGCCCGAGGCAGGATTGGAACCTGCGACGTAGCGGTCGCGCGGTTCCAGGCTGTAATGCCTAGAACCGTTCGACTACGAAGTTCCTTAGAGTCACTTTTACTGTATACCTTTTCCCCTCAACGAAACTAAATAAATTCTGCATCGGCCGCAATTGGGCATTGAACTGAATTCAGTGGTGACAAGTGAAAATTTGTGCCGGACCAGAACGTAAAACCCGGATTTCCCGCTTCACTTGAGTGATCGCCTTAAGCGCTTCGGCAATCCCAACATGGCTTCCGTCAAATTGCCGTGTAGTCACACGCTACTCACTCTGGACACGAAGCGCTACATAAGTCGGACGGAAAGAGTCCGCGGATAGCTGGAGCACTGATGGAGACCGCTCACGTAAAGTGGCAAATCAGGGTTCGAGTCCAAGTCCGATACAAATTTTCTCTCGTCACCACTGGATTCGATTAAGTTCTCAGTTGGTGCCAATGTCAGAATTTACTTAATTTCATCATTTTTATTTGCGAATGTAGGGTCACACAAACTCTTTCTTCTGTTCAGATGCATGTAACATCACCATTTTTGTAGCTTTAAGTTAATTATGAACAATAATTCTGCTGTTGAGTTAAAATGGCTTACTATTTATTGAAATGTACCTGAAATATCAGTAATTGTCTGTACGAGTTCCTTACACGTTCAGCATCTTAATTATGCTGGGAGCGAAAGTTTGGTGATATGACGATCATGTGCCTTTGGCGTACTATGATGCGCCTATTCGCATCCTTTCTCTTAGAACTTGCAGTCTAAATTACACTACTGGCCATTAAAATTGCCACACCACGAAGATGACGTGCTACACACGCGAAATTTAACCTACAGGAAGAAGATGCTGTGATATGCAAATGATTAGCTTCTCAGAGCATTCACACAAGGTTGGAGCCAGTGGCGACACCTACAACGTGCTGATATGAAGAAAGTTTCCAACCGATTTCTCATACACAAACAGCTGTTGACCGGCGTTGCCTGGTGAACCGTTGTTGTGGTGCGTACCATCACGTTTCCGACTTTGATAAAGGTCGGATTTTAGCCCATCGCGATTGCGGTTTATCGTATCGCGAGATTGCTGCTCGCGTTGGTCGAGATCCACTGAATGGTAACAGAATATGGAATCGGTTCGTTCAGAAGGTTAGGCCTAATACGGGACGCCGTGCTGGATCCCAAGGGCCTCGTATCACTAGCAGTCGAGATGACAGGCACCTTATTCGCATGGATGCAACGGATCGTGCAGCCACGTCTCGATCCCTGAGTCAACAGATGGGGACGTTTGCAAGACATCTGCACGAACAGTTCGACGACGTTTGCAGCAGCATCGGCTATCAGCTCGAAGACCATGGCTGCGGTTACCCTTGTCGCTGTATCACAGACAGGAGCGTCTGCGATGGTGTACTCAACGACGAAGCTGGGTGCACGAATGGCATAACGTCATTTTTTCGGATGAATCCATGTTCCGTTTACAGCATCATGATGGTCGCATCCGTGTCACCTCTTGTTCGCATTGACGGCACTTTGAACAGTGGACGTTACATTTCAGATGTGTTACGACCCGTGGCTCTACCCTTCATTCGATCCCTGCGAAACCCTACATTTCAGCAGGATAATGCACGACCGCATGTTGCAGGTCCTGTACGAGCCTTCTGGATACAGAAAATGTTCGACTGCTTCCCTGGCCAGCACATTCTCCAGATCTCTCACCAATTGAAAACGTCTGGACAATGGTGTACGAGTAACTGGCTCGTCACAATACGCCAGTCACTACACTTGATGATCTGTAGTATCGTGTTGAAGCTGCATAGGCAGCTGTACCTGTACACGCCATCCAAACTCTGTTTGACTGAATGCCCAGGCGTATCAAGGCCGTTATTACGGCCAGAGGTCAGTTCTAGTGTAATATATTTGTCCAATGAATACCCGTTTATCATCTGCATTTCTTCTTGGTGTAGCAATTTCAATGGCCAGTAGAGTATTTGCTATACGTTGTTGTTGTTGTGGTCTTCAGTCCTGAGACTGGCTTGATGCAGCTCTCCATGCTAATCTATCCTGTGCAAGCTTTTTCATCTCCCAGTACCTACTGCAACCTACATCCTTCTGAATCTGCTTAGTGTATTCATCTCTTGGTCTCCCTCTACGATTTTTACCCTCCACGCTCCCCTCCAATACTAAATTGGTGATCCCTTGATGCCTCAGAACATGTCCTACCAATCGATCCTTCTTCTGGTCAAGTTGTGCCACAAACTTCTCTTCTCCCCAATCCTATTCAATACCTCCTCAATCCTATTCAATACCTCCTCATTAGTTATGTGATCTACCCATCTAATCTTCAGCATTCTTCTGTAGCACCACATTTCGAAAGCTTCTATTCTCTTCTTGTCCAAACTATTTATCGTCCATGTTTCACTTCCATACATGGCTACACTCCATACGAATACTTTCAGAAATGACTTCCTGACACTTAAATCAATACTGGATGTTAACAAATTTCTCTTCTTCAGAAACGCTTTCCTTGCCATTGCCAGCCTACATTTTATATCCTCTCTACTTCGACCATCATCAGTTATTTTGCTCCCCAAATAGCAGAACTCCTTTACTACTTTAAGTGCCTCATTTCCTAATCTAATTCCCTCAGCATCACCTGACTTAATTAGACTACATTCCATTATCCTTGTTTTGCTTTTGTTGATGTTCATCTTATATCCTCCTTTCAAGACACTGTCCATTCCATTCAACTGCTCTTCCAAGTCCTTTGCTGTCTCTGACAGAATTACAATGTAATCGGCGAACCTCAAAGTTTTTATTTCTACTCCATGAATTTTAATACCTACTCCGAATTTTTCTTTTGTTTCCTTTACTGCTTGTTCAATATACAGATTGAACAACATCGGGGAGAGGCTACAACCCTGTCTTACTCCCTTCCCAACCACTGCTTCCCTTTCATGTCCCTCGACTCTTATAACTGCCATCTGGTTTCTGTACAAATTGTAAATAGCCTTTCGCGCCCTGTATTTTACCCCTGCCACCTTTAGAATTTGAAAGAGAGTATTCCAGTCAACATTGTCAAAAGCTTTCTCTAAGTCTACAAATGCTAGAAACGTAGGTTTGCCTTTCCTTAATCTTTCTTCTAAGATAAGTCGTAAGGTCAGTATTGCCTCACGTGTTCCCGTGTTTCTACGCAATCCAAACTGATCTTCCCCGAGGTTGGCTTCTACTAGTTCTACGAAGTTCTATTATTTTTGCTGTGCACTGCGAAACATTCCATCGCTTTGTGCAGCATTTCAGCACGGGCAATCGTCACCCAACATACAGCTCTCCTACAGCGATCTCTTCGCCTGGTGTCATCGTAACAGGAAACGGTGGGCAGAATTGGCTTCAGCGAGGAGCTTGTTCAATTAACTGAAAATGGAAGATTATCGTTTTCACTACCGTGCAGCCTTCGTGATTTATCGCACCTCAGAGCAGTTAGCATTGTGAGGCACTATGCAGTCTAGCATTCCATCTTTATTTTGTTACGATTCGAGGGATAAAAATTATGACTCACGCCCGACGACGCGGTTTGACATTTCAGATTCCGTTCGTGCGACTTCTGAGTAAAATAACAACCACATTTCTTGGGACATGTGTCTGGTCATCGACCCAGGAGAATTTACTTGAAGAGACAGCTCTACGGTTGCGTGTTGATCACACACAGCACGGTCGCGAGTGTAAACACGGAGAGGGCGTGACACGAGGGGCCGCGGAAGGCAGATTCCTGCACGTACTACACCCTACAGCGATATTAGTGCACTTGTCGGAAACACGCGGTGACGTTACGGTAAACAAGTACAGCGGTGACTGAGCAAAACGCTTCGGGTTGTGAGCGGTTTCAAGACAGCTGTGCGTAATCTGTGAAGTGATTCATGGTGTCTTGGTGAAATATCACGATGAAAACTCACGACTAGCTGACCGAAGCTCCATCACTCCAAGGTGAAATAATATTGTAGTCGACTAATATCTCGCTTAGAGTGCCTGGAATACGTTGGACATGTTTACGCTAAATAGGGTGTAAGTAGGCTGTTTAGGTTTTTATGTTGGTAACGTCACGTAGCGCTCTGTATGAAAATCACTGGCTGTGCTGTGTGCAGTCTGTTGCTGGTTGGCATTGTTGGAATATTCGCTATTGTAGTGTTGGGCAGTTGGATGTGAACAGCGCGTAGCGTTGCGTGGTTGGATGTGAGCCGCCAGCAGTGGTGGATGTGGGAAGAAAGATGGGAGAGTTTTGAGAGCGGACGATCTGGACGTGTGTCCGTCAGAAAAACGAAATTTGTAAGACTGGGTGTCATGATCTGATATGTATATTATGACTTTCGAACACTATTAATGTAAATACATTGTCTACAACATCTATTTACATCTACATTTATACTCCGCAAGCCACTCCACGGTGTGTGGCGGAGGGCACTTTACGTGCCACTGTCATTACCTCCCTTTCCTGTTCCAGTCGCGTATGGTTAGCGGGAAGAACGACTGTCGGAAAGCCTCCGTGCGCGCTCAAAATCTGTCTAATTTCACATTCGTGATCTCCTCGGGAGGTATAAGTACGGGGAAGCAATATATTCGATACCTCATCTGGAAACGCACCCTCTCGAAAACCGGACTGCAAGCTACATCGCGATGCAGAGCGCCTCTCTTGCACAGTCTGCCACTTGAGTTTGCTAAACATCTCCGTAACGCTATCACGCTTACCAAATAACCCTGTCACGAAACGCGCCGCTCTTCTTTGGATCTTCTATATCTCCTCCATCAACCCGATCTGGTACGGATCCCACACTGATGAGCAATACTCAAGTATAGGTCGAACGAGAGTTTTGTAAGCCACCTCCTTTGTTGATGGACTACATTTTCTAAGGACTCTCCCAATGAAACTCAACATGGTACCCGCCTTACCAACAATTAATTTTATATGATCATTCCACTTCAAATCGTTCCTCAAGCATACTCTCAGATATTTTGCAGAAGTAACTGCTACCTGTGTTTGTTCCGCTATCATATAATCATGCAGTAAAGGATCCTTCTTTCTATGTATTCGCAATACATTACATTTGTCTATGTTAAGGGTTAGTTGCCACTCCCTACACCAAGTGCCTATCCGCTGCAGATCTTCCTGCATTTCGCTACAATTTTCTAATGCTGCAACTTCTCTGTATACTACAGCATCTTCCGCGAAAAGCCGCACGGAACTTCCGACACTACTTACTAGGTCATTTATATATATTGTGAAAAGCAATGGTCCCATAACACACCCCTGTGGCACGCCAGAAGTTAATTTAACGTCTGTAGACGTCTCTCCATTGAGGACAACATGCTGTGTTCTGTTTGCTAAAAACTCTTCAATCCAGCCACACAGCTGGTCTGATATTCCGTAGGCTCTTACTTTGTTTATCAGGCGACAGTGCGGAACTGTTTCGAACGCCTTGCGAAAGTCAAGGAAAATAGCATCTACCTGGGAGGCTGTATCTAATATTTCCTGGGTTTCATGAACAAATAAAGCGAGTTGGGTCTCACACGATCGCTGTTGCCGGAATCCATGTTGATTCCTACATAATAGATTCTGGGTTTCCAAAAACGACATGATACTCGAGCAAAAAACATGTTCTAAAATTCTACAACAGATCGACGTCAGAGATATAGGTCTATAGTTTTGCGCATCTGCTCGACGACCCTTCTTGAAAACTGGAACTACCTGTGCTCTTTTCCAATCATTTGGAACCTTCCGTTCCTCTAGAGACTTGCGGTACACGGCTGTTAGAAGGGGGGCAAGTTCTTTCGCGTACTCTGTGTAGAATCGAATTGGTATCCCGTCAGGTCCAGTGGACTTTCCTCTTTTGAGTGATTCCAGTTGCTTTTCTATTCCTTGGACACTTATTTCGATGTCAGCCATTTTTTCGTTTGTGCGAGGATTTAGAGAAGGAACTGCAGTCTGGTCTTCCTCTGGGAAACAGCTTTGGAAAAAGGTGTTTAGTATTTCAGCTTTACGCGTGTCATCCTCTGTTTCAATGTCATCATCATCCCGGAGTGTCTGGATATGCTGTTTCGAGCCACTTACTGATTTAACGCAAGACCAGAACTTAAAAGGATTTTCTGTCAAGTCGGTACATAGAATGTTGCTTTCGAATTGACTGAACGCTTCACGCATAGCCCTCCTTACGCTAACTTTGACATCGTTTAGCTTCTGTTTGTCTGAGAGGTTTTGGCTGCGTTTAAACTTTGAGTGAAGCTCTCTTTCTTAACTTTGTTGTTGAACCACGGTGGGTTTTACCCGTCCCTCACAGTTTTACTCGGCACTTACCTGTCTAAAACGCATTTTACGATTGCCTTAAACTTTTTCCATAAACACTCAACATTGTCAGTGCCGAACAGAAATTTTCGTTTTGATCTGTCAGGTAGTCTGCAATCTGCCTTCTATTACTCTTGCTAAACAGGTAAACCTTCCTCCCTTTTTTTATATCCCTATTAACTTCAAATGGTTCAAATGGCTCTGAGCACTATGGGACTTAACTGCTGAGGTCATCAGTCTCCTAGAACTTAGAACTAATTAAACCTAACTAACCTAAGGACATCACACACATCCATGCCCGAGGCAGGATTCGAACCTGCGACCGTAGCGGTCACGCGGTTCCAGACTGTAGCGCCTAGAACCGCTCGGCCACTCCGGCCGGCCCCTATTAACTTCCATATTCAGTGTTGGCAGTGTTGCAATATTAGCTTAGTAGTGCTGGACAGTTGTAGGTGAGCCGCCACCAGTGGTGGTGGTGGATGGGTGGAATATATATATATACACTCCTGGAAATTGAAATAAGAACACCGTGAATTCATTGTCCCAGGAAGGGGAAACTTTATTGATACATTCCTGGAGTCAGATACATCACATGATCACACTGACAGAACCACAGGCACATAGACACAGGCAACAGAGCATGCACAATGTCGGCACTAGTACAGTGTATATCCACCTTTCGCAGCAATGCAGGCTGCTATTCTCCAATGGAGACGATCGTGGAGATGCTGGATGTAGTCCTGTGGAACGGCTTGCCATGCCATTTCCACCTGGCGCCTCAGTTGGACCAGCGTTCGTGCTGGACGTGCAGACCGCGTGAGACGACGCTTCATCCAGTCCCAAACATGCTCAATGGGGGACAGATCCGGAGATCTTGCTGGCCAGGGTAGTTGACTTACACCTTCTAGAGCACGTTGGGTGGCACGGGATACATGCGGACGTGCATTGTCCTGTTGGAACAGCAAGTTCCCTTGCCGGTCTAGGAATGGTAGAACGATGGGTTCGATGACGGTTTGGATGTACCGTGCACTATTCAGTGTCCCCTCGACGATCACCAGTGGTGTACGGCCAGTGTAGGAGATCGCTCCCCACACCATGATGCCGGGTGTTGGCCCTGTGTGCCTCGGTCGTATGCAGTCCTGATTGTGGCGCTCACCTGCACGGCGCCAAACACGCATACGACCATCATTGGCACCAAGGCAGAAGCGACTCTCATCGCTAAGACGACACGTCTCCATTCGTCCCTCCATTCACGCCTGTCGCGACACCACTGGAGGCGGGCTGCACGATGTTGGGGCGTGAGCGGAAGACGGCCTAACGGTGTGCGGGACCGTAGCCCAGCTTCATGGAGACGGTTGCGAATGGTCCTCGCCGATACCCCAGGAGCAACAGTGTCCCTAATTTGCTGGGAAGTGGCGGTGCGGTCCCCTACGGCACTGCGTAGGATCCTACGGTCTTGGCGTGCATCCGTGCGTCGCTGCGGTCCGGTCCCAGGTCGACGGGCACGTGCACCTTCCGCCGACCACTGGCGACAACATCGATGTACTGTGGAGACCTCACGCCCCACGTGTTGAGCAATTCGGCGGTACGTCCACCCGGCCTCCCGCATGCCCACTATACGCCCTCGCACAAAGTCCATCAACTGCACATACGGTTCACGTCCACGCTGTCGCGGCATGCTACCAGTGTTAAAGACTGCGATGGAGCTCCGTATGCCACGGCAAACTGGCTGACACTGACGGCGGCGGTGCACAAATGCTGCGCAGCTAGCGCCATTCGACGGCCAACACCGCGGTTCCTGGTGTGTCCGCTGTGCCGTGCGTGTGATCATTGCTTGCACAGCCCTCTCGCAGTGTCCAGAGCAAGTATGGTGGGTCTGACACACCGGTGTCAATGTGTTCTTTTTTCCATTTCCAGGAGTATATATATATATATATATACGAGGTGCATTCAAGTTCTAAGGCCTCCGATTTTTTTTCTAATTAACTACTCACCTGAAATCAATGAAACTGGCGTTACTTCTCGACGTAATCGCCCTGCAGACGTACACATTTTTCACAACGCTGACGCCATGATTCCATGGCAGCGGCGAAGGCTTCTTTAGGAGTCTGTTTTGACCACTGGAAAATCGCTGAGGCAATAGCAGCACGGCTGGTGAATGTGCGGCCACGGAGAGTGTCTTTCATTGTTGGAAAAAGCCAAAAGTCACTAGGAGCCAGGTCAGGTGAGTAGGGAGCATGAGGAATCACTTCAAAGTTGTTATCACGAAGAAACTGTTGCGTAACGTTAGCTCGATGTGCGGGTGCGTTGTCTTGGTGAAACAGCACACGCGCAGCCCTTCCCGGACGTTTTTGTTGCAGTGCAGGAAGGAATTTGTTCTTCAAAACATTTTCGTAGGATGCACCTATTACCGTGGTGCTCTTTGGAACGCAATGGGTAAGGATTACGCCTTCGCTGTCCCAGAACATGGACACCATCATTTTTTCAGCACTGGCGGTTATCCGAAATTTTTTTGGTGGCAGTGAATCTGTGTGCTTCCATTGAGCTGACTGGCGCTTTGTTTCTGGATTGAAAAATGACATCCACATTTCATCCATTGTCACAACCGACGAAAAGAAAGTCCCATTCATGCTGGCATTGCGCGTCAACATTGCTTGGCAACATGCCACACGGGCAGCCATGTGGTCATCTGTCAGCATTCATAGCACCCACCTGGATGACACTTTTCGCATTTTCAGGTCGTCATGCAGGATTGTGTGCACAGAACCCACAGAAATGCCAACTCTTGAGGCGATATGTTCAACAGTCATTCGGCGATCCCCCAAAACAATTCTCTCCACTTTCTCGATCATGTCGTCAGACCGGCTTGTGTGAGCCCGCAGTTGTTTCAGTTTGTTGTCACACGATGTTCTGCCTTCATTAAACTGTCGCACCCATGAATGCACTTTCGACACATCCATAACTCCATCACCACATGTCTCCTTCAACTGTCGATGAATTTCAATTGGTTTCACACCACGCAAATTCAGAAAACTAATGATTGCACGCTGTTCAAGTAAGGAAAACGTCGCCATTTTAAGTATTTAAAACAGTTCTCATTCTCGCCGGTGGCGGTAAAATTCCATCTGCCGTGCAGTGCTGCCATCTCTGGGACGTATTGACAATGAACACAGCCTCATTTTAAAACAATGCGCATGTTTCTATCCCTTTCCAGTCTGGAAAAAAAAAATCGGAGGCCTTAGAACTTGAATGCACCTCGTATATATGACTTTTGGATACTATTAAGGTAAATACATTGCTTGTTCTCCATCAAAATCTTTCCTTTGCTAACTATAAGCCTATCAGTAGTTAGTGCCTTCAGTAGTTATAATCTTTTATTTAGCTAGCAGTATTGGCGCTCGCTGTATTGCCGTAGTTCGTGTAACGTAGATTTTTGTGAGGTAAGTGATTCATGAAAGGTATAGATTATTGTTAGTCGGGGCCATTCATTTGTAGGGATTATTGAAAGTCAGATTGCGTTGTGCTAAAAATATTGTGTGTCAGTTTAGTGTTGATCAGAATAAGTAAAGAGAGAAGTGTCTGAGTACGTTCAGTTTTGCTCAGCTGTTTGAAAATCAAATAACGTAAGAGGTTCATCAGCACAGTAATTCATTAATTTTTCTAAAGGGTGTTTCAAGGGGGCAGTGTGTATCTCCTTCTAAATATTCGATGAAATTTGAACCTCACTATGTTCGGAATATCAGAAGATTCGGTTCAACATCGGACACAGTCGCTCAATTATACCATTACACCGTGTAGGTGAACGTTTATGGGCGATGGGTGAGTTCACGTCGAACTTGGGGATTGCACCTTTACATCGCACACCACACCTGCAAAGCCGATGCTACTAGCATTTTAAATTACATCTGTGTGTGTATTTGCATCCATACTCTGCAAACTGTTTTCGACATTGACATCTACATGGATACTCTGCAAATCACATTTAACTGCCTGGCAGAGGGTTCATCGAATCACCTTCACACTAATTCTGTATTGTTCCAATCCCGTACAGCGCGCGGAAACAACGAACACCTGTACCTTTCCGTGCCAGCTCTAATTTCTCTAATTTTATTATGATGTTCGCATCTCCCTGAATAGGTCGGTGTCAACAAAATATTGTCGTATTCGGAGGAGAAAGTTGGTAATCGCAATTAATCAAGAAGATTCCGCCGTAACTAAAAACGCCTTTGTTTTAATGATGTCCACGCCAAATCCTATATCATTTCTGTGACACTCTCTCCCGTATTTCTCGATAATACAAAATGTCCTGCCGTTCTTTGGACTTTCTCAATGTACTCCATCAGTCCTATCTGGTAAGGATCCCACACCGCACAGCAGTATTCCAAAAGAGGACGGACAAGCGTAGTGTAGGTCGTTTAGTAGAACTGTTACATTTTCTAAGTGTCCTACCAATAAAACGCAGTCTTTGGTTAGCCTTCCCCACAACATTTTCTATTCATCCTTCCAGTTTAAGTTGTTCGTAATTGTAATTCTTAAGTATTTAATTGAATTTATGGCCTTTAGGTTTGACTGATTTATCGTGTAATCGAAGTTTAACAGGTTCCTTCTAGCACTCATGTGGATAACCTCACACGTTTCGTTATTAGGGTCAACTGCCAATTTTTGCACCACATATATACCTTTCCTAAATCGTTCTAGACGCTTCAGTCTGGATCCGCGCAACCGCTACAGTCACAGTTTCGAATCCTGCCTTAAGCATGGATGTGTGTGATATCTTTAGGTTAGTTACGTTTAAGTAGATGTTAAGTCCCATAGTGCTCAGAGCCATTTGAACCTAAACCGTTTTGCAATTTCTTTTGGTCTTCTGATGATTTTGCTAGTCGATAAACGACAGCGTCATCTGCAAACAACCTAAGACTGCTGCTCACATTGACTCCTAAATCGTTTATATAGATGAGTAACAGCGAAGGGCGTATAACAGCACCTTGGGGAACGCCAGAAATCGCTTCTGTTTTACTTGATGACTTTCCGTCAATTACAGCGAACTGTGACCTCTCTAACAGGAAATCACGAATCCAGTCACACAACTAGGACGATATTCCATAAGTATCCATTTTCACTAAAAGCCGCCTGTATGGTACAGTATCAAAAGCCTTCTGGAAATCTAGAAATACAGAATCAATTTGAAATCACTTGTCAATACCACTCAATACTTCGTCTGAGTAAAGAGCTAGTTGTGTTACACAAGAACGATGTTTTCTAAATCCGTGTTGATTGTGCGTCAATAGACCGTTCTCTTCGAGGTAATGAATAATGACCGAATACAATCGACGTTCCAGAATCCTGCTGCATATCGACGTTAATGATATAGGCCTGTAATTTAGTGGAATACTCCTACTTCCTTTCTTGAATATTGGTGCGACCTGTGCAACTTTACAGTCTTTGAGTACAGATCTTTCCTCGAGGGAACGGTTGTATATGACTAATAAGTATGGAGCTATTGTACCAGCATATTTTGAAAGGAACCGAACTGGTACATAGTCCGTACCGGAGGCCTTGCTTTTGTTAAGTGATTTATGATGTTTCACTACTCCGAGGATATCTGTTTCTACGTTACTCATGTTCGTAGCTGTTCTTGATTTGAATTCTGGAATATTTACTTCGTCTTCTTTCGTGAAGGAATTTCTGAAGGGTGTATTCAGTAACTTTGCTTTGGCAGCGCATTCGTCGATAGTATTTCCATTGCTATCGCGCAGAGAAGGCATTGATTTCATCTTGCGGCGAGGATATTTCATATACGACTAATAGGATCACCATCCTACTGGCATAAAAGCACCAGTAAACATTAGTAATAATTCGTAGAGAGCTAATGCGCACATGCTACTGCACAAAAAAGTACCCACTACAGTGTGATTAAGCATCAAAATTCACTGACGCTGACTTTCAACGCATAATTTCTTGCGTTATAATGCAGACCTAGAGTTTTTGCTACAAGTCTTACCTGAGGTGTAGATTACATGCTGTGTTGAGTATTGAGATAAGACTGAATTTAGTAGACACACACAGAACATGCATAGTGTAATATATGGTCCAGTCACATTAATGTCAACACCGCTATGTTCGACGTCAGGGAGAAATGTGTCGGAAGTTACATGCGGCTTCTCGCGGATGATGCTGTAGTATACAGAGAAGTTGCAGCATTAGAAAATTGTAGCGAAATGCAGGAAGATCTGCAGCGGATAGGCACTTGGTGCAGGGATTGGCAACTGACCCTTAACATAGACAAATGTAATGTATTGCGAATACATAGAAAGAAGGATCCTTTATTGTATGATTATATGACAGCGTAAGAAACACTGGTAACAGTTACTTCTGTAAAATATCTGGGAGTATGCGTACGGAACGATTTGAAGTGGAATGATCATATAAAATTAATTGTTGGTGAGGCGGGTACCAGGTTGAGATTGATTGGGAGAGTCCTTAGAAAATGTAGTGCATCAACAAAGGAGGTGGCTTACAAAACACTCGTTCGACCTATACTTGAGTATTGCTCATCAGTGTGGGATCCGTACCAGATCGGGTTGACGGAGGAGATAGAGAAGATCCAAAGAAGAGCGGCGCGTTTCGTCACAGGGTTATTTGGTAAGCGTGATAACGTTACGGAGATGTTTAGCAAACTCAAGTGGCAGACTCTGCAAGAGAGGCGCTCTTCATCGCGGTGTAGCTTGCTCGCCAGATTTCGAGAGGGTGCGTTTCTGGTTGAGGTATCGAATATATTGCTTCCCCCTACTTATACCTCCCGAGGAGATCACGAATGTAAAATTAGAGAGATTCGAGCGCGAACCATACGCGACTGCAACAGAAAAGGGAGGTAATGACAGTGGCACGTAAAGTACCCTCCGCCACACACCGTTGGGTGGCTTGCGGAGTATAAATGTAGATGTAGATGTAGAAATAACAACTCACAGGCGGCAAGTAGCATAATTAGCTGTGAAGTGTATAAAACGGGTGTTGGGAACCGCGAAAGACAGTGCAGTTGCTGGAAGGCGGAATCGCGTCCAAAGGGGCATGACCGTAGGCTTTCGAGCAAAGGGTGGAGGGATTTCGTCTGTGAAGCGTTCGCGTGCCGCAGTGGTTAAAGTATACCGTGCGAGATAAAACGGCGCCGGGGCAACTGTTGTGCACCACGGCCCATAGACGACAAGCGTAAACGACGCTTACAGAGGTATACACTGGCGAAAAGACGCCCAGATGAAAGAAGGAGCTACCGGTAGTGTCTCGGCAACAATCGTCCAGCTAACGTTGCTGCGTATGAGCCTCCGAAACACACGCCCGGTTCACGCACCCATGGCGACTGTTCGTCGACGACGAAAGCTGGAATTTACTCGCCAGTCCCGCAACTTGATATCCAGTGACTGGTGACAGGCGGCCTTTTTAGGTAAATCACGTTTTATGCATCATTGGACACACAGCCTTCGGCCGTTGGCACCCTGCGAGGAGAAGGGAGCGCTATGCTCTCGGGAATGTTTTCGTGGCATTACCTCGGTGACTGTGTCATTTGGGAAGGCATAATGGATCGACACAAATATGCAGCTATCCACAAGAAGCTCCACTACAGGCCATTAAATTACTACGCCACAAAGATGACGTGCGACAGACGCGAAATTTAACCGACAGCAGGAAGATGCTGTGATATGCAAATGATTAGCTTTTCGGAGCATTCACACAAGGTTGGCGCCGGTGGCGACACCTTCAACGTGCTGACATGAGGAAAGTTTCCAACCGATTTCTAATACACATACAGCAGTTGACCGGCGTTGCCTGGTGAAACGTTGTTGTGATGCCTCGTGTAAGGAGGAGAAATCCGTACCATCACGTTTCCGACTTTGATAAAGGTCGGATTGTAGCCTATAGCGATTGCGGTTTATCGTATCGCGAGATTGCTGCTCGCGTTGGTCGAGATCCGATGACTGTTAGCAGAATATGGAATCAGTAGGTTCAGGAGGGTAATACGGGACGCCGTGCTGGATTCCAAAGACCTCGTATCACTAGCAGTCGAGATGAAAGGCATCTTACCCGCATGGCTGTAACGGGTCGTGCAGCCACGTCTCGATCCCTGAGTCAACACATGGGGACGTTTGCAAGACAACAACCATCTGCACGAACAGTTCAACGACGTTCGCAGCAGCACGGACTACCAGATCGGACACCATGGCTGCGGTTAGTCTTGACGATGCATCACAGACAGGAGCGCCTGCGATGGTGTACTCAACGAGGAACCTGGATGCACGAATGGCAAAACGTCATTTTTTCGCATGAATTGAAGTTCTGTTTACAGAATCATAATGGTCGCATCCGTGTTTGGCGACATCGCGGTGAACGCACATTGGAAGCATGTATTCGTCTTCGCCATACTGGCATCTCACCCGGCGTGATGGTATGGGGTGCCATTGGTTACACGTTTCGGTCACCTCTTGTTCGCATTGACGGCACTCTGAACAGTGGACGTTACATTTCAGATGTGTTACGACCCGTGGCTCTACCCTTCATTCGATCCCTGCGAAACCCTACCTTTCAGCAGGATAATGCACGACCGCATGTTGCTGGTCCCGTACGGGCCTTTCTGGATACAGAAAATGTTCGACTGCTGCCCTGACCAGCACATTCTCCAGATCACTCACCAATTGAAAACGTCTGGTCAATGGTGGCCGAGCAACTGCCTCGTCACAATACGCCAGTCACTACTCTTGATGAACTGTGGTATCGTGTTGAAGCTTCATGGGCAGCTGTACCTGTACACGCCATCCAAGCTGTGTTTGACTCAATGCCCAGGCGTATCAAGGCCAGAGGTGGTTGTTCTGGGTACTGATATCTCAGGATCCATGCACCCAAATTGCGTGAAAATGTAATCACATGTTAGTTCTAGTATAATATATTTGTCCAATGAATACTCGTTTATCATCTGCATTTCTTCTTGGTGTAGCTATTTGGCCAATAGTGTATTACGTACAACATACTGCATTCTTTTGGTAAGATATGACATTATCCATTGGTTGGCGATACCATCAATCCCACAAAATTTCAATTTATCTAGACGAATGCTGTGATTCACACAGTTAAATGCCTTAGATACGTCGCGGAAAATACCAACCGGTGCTATTTTATTATTTAACGCTTCTAAAATTGGTTGAGTGAGGACGTAAATATCTATTACTGTACTTCTCATCCATACGATGCCACATAATCACGCACTTTTTTTACTATACTTAGAAGTTTCCCACAGTCCACATTTCGTGTGTGAGAAGGTGGGCCGGTCCGAGTATGCCATATGTCATTCTTGATGGTAATTGTTACAAAAGACAATGTGTAGTTGAAACGAATTTTTGTTGTTTCCTCGAATACATTTCTATTATAAGACGTGAGGCATGACATAATTCTTTGAATGTTGAAACAAGCCGGGCACGGTTTGAGTGAAACAACACGCACAGTGCCAAGATAACGCTACTGAAAACTAAACGTGCATTCAGAATTCATCCCGTGGACAAATTTTTGTAGAAACTTAACTTTCATAGGTAAACAAACATAATTTCTCATACAGCTTTGCCCAATGTAGCTCAGTGTTTGCACAAAACCGCAGTGTCCTAAGAGTTATAGATCAAGTGAAGGGCACTCTAAGAGTATGGAATGAAAATGCTACTTTCCTACGTCCAGGTGCTCTTAAAATGCTTATATAACAAACGGACTGTATTTGCAGAATGTCCTACATTCTGTTACGTCTAAAAATTTCGTACAGTAAAAGACAAATAACGAGGAGAACGTGGCAAACGTCATACACGAACTCGCGAGAAACTTCAATCAGTGGAACAGGGGTCAAACTAACAACGGAACCTCCCAATCACACCCCCCTCTGATTTAGTTATTAGTTGGCACAGTGAATAGGCCTTGAAAAACTGAACACAGATCAATCGAGAAAATAGGGAAGAAGTTGTGTGGAATTATGAAAAAAATAAGCGAAATATGCAAACTGAGTAGTCCTTGCGCAAGATAGGCAACATCAAGGACGGACTGAGCTCAGGAGCGCCGTGGTCCCGTGGTTAGCGTGAGCAGCTGCGGATCGAAAGGTACTTAGTTCAAGTCTTCCCTCGAGTGAAAAGTTTACTTCCTTTTTTTCGCAAAGTTATGATTTGTCCGTTCGTTCATTGACGTCTCTGTTCACTGTAATAAGTTTAGTGTCTGTGTTTTGCGACCGCACCGCAAAACCGTGCGATTAGTAGAGAGGCATTGGAGAGGCACGTCCTTTCGTCTACTAATCGCACGGCTTTGCGGTGTGGTCGCAAAACACAGACACTAAACTTATTACAGTGAACAGAGACGTCAATAAACGAACGGACAAATCATAACTTTGCGAAAAAAAGGATGTAAACTTTTCAATCAAGGGAAGGCTTGACCCAAGGACCTCTCGATCCGCAGCTGCTCACGCTAACCACGGGACAACGACTCTCCTGAGTCCAAACTATCCTTGATGTTGCCTATGTTGCGCGTGGACTACTCAGTTTGTATATTTTGCTTATTTTTTTCATAGTTCCACACAACTCATTCCTGTTTTCTCGATTGATCTGTGTTCAGTTTTTCAAGGCCTATCCACTGTGCCAACTTGTAACTAAATCTGAGGGTGATGCAATGGGGAGGTTCCCTTGTAAGTGAAAACGTGTCTCGGCTTGTCCGTAGATATTCGACTGTTTCTGAGAAAACAACAATCAAAAGTTTTCGAGGTTTTTAGGTGCCTTTTAGCGAGTAAGGTCTGCAGCTCGGGGTCTCGCGGTAGCGTTCTCGCTTCCGGAGCTCGGGGTCTCGGGTTCGATTCCCGGGGTCAGGGATTTTTACCTGTCTCGAGATGACTGGGTGTTGTTGTCATCATCATTCATCCCCATTACGGTCGGAGGGAGGCAATGGCAAACCACTTGGACCTTGCCTAGTACGGCGGTGCGGGTCTTCCGCATCGTACCCTTACGCCCTGTGAAGGAGTATGAGACTTCATCAAGGTGGGCCGATTAGACCGAAGAAAACTGGCTGATTTGAAATCAGTCGACCTCTGTCCGAAGTCTGTACAGTTGGGCGGTGAGATCGGACGGGCCGAGAACGCGCACTTTCTGGGGTGATGATTTGAAAAGATGGACCGTCGTCGTGGGAATGTCGCGAAGTCGGCGGCGCAGTCTGGCGGTGCCAGCCTCGGGCAACACCGACTAAAAGGAAGGCGTCGGCGCTTGTTCGTGACGTCACGTCAGCTAGGCACGGCGAACGCCAGGCCTGTTGCAGGCATTCTCATAATGGTGGTGTCCCCCTCTCTGACACAGGAAAATGTGAAACTATTGGCGGTAGTTGACCAACACACATTGTTCTGAGAGATTTCTGCAATCAATTAATTGTGCAATTCATTTCACTTCTTAACTGTTTTAAGGAATGACATACAAAAACAACTTCATGGTCCAGCAGCAACAAAATTCGTGCTTCTTTACCTTATTTGTAAATCTGAGGAAGTTACGTTTGTACTGGGTTGCTTTTACAAGCAACTGTGAACATATTGGTGCTCTTCTTCAGGTATCTTGGTTGACTATGGGGTGAGGAGCACTGAATGTTAATGAAATATCTTGCGATTGTACACGTTGGGGGAGGGGGTGGGGGGCAGAAGAAGAGGCAAAAGAGAGATACTTGTTTTATCAAATAAAACTTTTTTTCTTATGAAGTTTCTCCTTTCAGTTGCAAGAGGGGAATATTTATCTTTTCTATTGTGCGTGTTTAGAAAAGTTTAAGCTCAGCAGTATTTTCGATGTATGAAGCTATTTTGTTTCCTGTTTAGAATTCCTTTCGTTGAAAACGACTGTAATCTAATGACTGGCAACAGTTGGACATTTACACATATAAATTAGTTCACATTTCCACTGACGATGTCAAACGAAAATAAATAAATAAATAATAGAAACGAGTGAATTGTAAGGGGGTTGGGCTAAGTTTCGATAGCAAAATGGATCAAGTAAATATAGTTACTTGAATGTAAAATTTCCGAAGCTTGCAATGGGGCAAAGCATCTTCTCATATTGATCTACGTTTGTTTCGACAGGATTCAGTAATACAGAACTATGATCTTCATTTGTAGTTTTACGATAGTAAGAAAATCTTTCATCTAAATAAAACTGCAGAATCCAGAACAGTGCCAAACATTTTGTCCAAAAATAAGAGATTTATAGTGATAAGCACGGGCAGGCGTTTCTGCGTGCGAGAGACCTGGCGTTCGCCGTGCCTAGCTGACGTGACGTCACCAACAAGCGCCGAGGCCTTCCTTTGAGTCGGTGTTGCCTCGGGCCGCGCCGGGCGCCGCCTCGCCCGCTGGCGTCACACCGCGTCCGCCGGCGCTGACATTGGCCGCGGCGCTGAACTCTGGTGCGCTCAGCGGCGGCAGAGGGCGTCGCTCGTGTCAGCCGAGCGCGAAGGACGCGCGGGCGGCGGCGGCGGCGGCGGGCCGTTGTCGCCCACACGTGGCGCACCCGCCCGCCACTCTTCTCAGCGCACCACTTCGCGTACCGGGGGCCCGCACTTCCACTCACCCACTCGCAGACGTCCACTGTCGGCTGCAATTGTTATCGCACTGCTGCGAAACTCGGTAGATATTCTAGTGCATCGATGCGGAAACGATTTACGCCGGAAAAAAAATTAGTTCCAATTTCGGCCAGGTGCAAATCTGGCGCCTCGAATGCAAGAATGACGTACAGAAATACTTGTTTTGCAAGTCGATCTGCCTTTTCCTGCTCCTATTTACTTTATTTAATCCATACGCGTTTCGCCTTCTACTGTTTTAAGGCATAATCAGTGGGATCTATAATGATACAGTTTTGTTAGTTATAGATTATCAAACAGTTCACTTCGCGATTTTTGTAAAAAAATGTAATTACTTGCGGTTAGCTGATCTGCGTTCCCTCACATCTGGTCTGGAGGACGCACTATCACTTTTATCACTGTTCTACACTACCGGCTATGAAAACTGCTACACCAAGAACAAATTCAGATGATAAACGGGTATTCATTGGACAAATATATTATACTAGAACTGGCATGTAATTACATTTACACGCAATTTGGGTGCATAGATCCTGAGAAATCAGTACCCAGAACAACCACCTCCGGCTGTAGTAACGGCCTTGATACGCCAGGGAATTAAGTCAAACAGAGCTTGGATGGCGAGTACAGGTATAGCTGCCCATGCAGCTTCAACACGATAACACGAGCAAGTTGGTCGGCCACCATTGACCAGAGGTTTTCCATTGGCGAGTGATTTGGAGAATGTGCTGGCCAGGGCAGCAGTCGAACATTTTCTGTATCCAGAGAGGCCCGTATAGGACCTGAAACATGCGGTCGTGCATTATCCTGCTGAAATGTAGGGTTTCGCAGGGATCGAATGAAGGGTAGAGCCACGGGTCGTAACACATCTGAAATGTAACGTCCACTGTTCAAAGTGCCGTCAATGCCAACAAGAGGTGACCGAGACCTGTAATCAGTGGCACCCCATACCATCACGCCGGGTGATACGCCAGTATGGCGATGACGAATACACACTTCCAATGTGCGTTCACCGCGATGTCGCCAAACACGGATGCGACCATCATAATGCTGTAAACAGAACCTGGATTCATCCGACAAAATGACGTTTTGCCATTCGTGCACCCAGGTTCGTCGTTGAGTACACCATCGCAGGCGCTCCTGTCTGTGTTGCAGCGTCAAGGGTAATAGCAGCCATGGTCTCCTAGCTGATAGTGCATGCTGCTTCAAACGTCGTCGAACTGTTCGTGCAGATGGTTGTTGTGTTGCAAATGTCGCCATGACTCAGGGATGGAGACGTGGCTGCACGATTCGTTACAGCCATGCGGATAAGATGCCTGTCATCTCGACTGTTAGTGATACGAGGCCGTGGGGATCGAGCTCGACGTTCCGTATTACCCTACTGAACCCACCGATTCGATATTCCGCTAACAGTCATCGGATCTCGGCCAACGGGAGCAGCAATGTCGCGATACGATAAACCGCAATCGCGATAGGCTACAATCCGACCCTTATCAAAGTCGGAAACATGATGGTACTCATTTCTCCTCCTTACGCGAGGCATCACAACAACGTTTCACCAGGCAACGCCGGTCAACTGCTGTTTGTGTATGAGAAATCGCTTGGAAATTGTCCTGTCAGCACGTTCTAGGCGTCGCCACCGGCGCTAACCTTGTGTGAACGGTCTGAAAAGCTAATCATTTGCATATCACAGCATCTTCTTCCTGTCGGTTAAATTTCGCGTCTGTATCACGTCATCTTCGTGGTGTAGCAATTTTAATGGTCAGTAGTGTATATTAACCTTTCGTGTTTTCGCCATCCACACACTTTTCAGCATGTTTCTCACTCTTTTTTGTGGTGGACTATCGTTCTTCTGTCACTCGATACAACTATTTCGTGGTGTTGTGTGTCTTTTCCGAAGAGTTGTGAACGGCCATCATACTGTCGCTGGGTGTGATTTGATATCTCTTGCGAACAGAAACCAGACTGTCGCCATGATTTTTGATTGTCTATCTACTATGTTACTTGTCTGCATCCTGTGTATTTTTATTCGCTTTGCCAACCCTTTGCTTTATGTTTTAACTTACCCCAATTTTCCGCCGTTTTACAATTTAAGTCCCCGTTTTATCGCCTGCTTTTATTGTTTCTTAACTTCTCCTTACATTTTAAAAAGTCTTTAGGCTGCAGAGCAGCGTAATAAGCTGCTGCCAGCACGCCCCCCCGCCCCCTCCTTCGTCGTACACTTCTTGTCACAGCGTAAATATTGCGATTCCATTACGTATTCCATCGTCGTCTTTTTTTTTTTTTTTTTTTTTTTTTTTTTTTTTTTTTTTTTTGTAGGGGTGGGGTGGTTCTACTAGCTGTTAGCGAGTGGCTGAAACTTTGGTGACATCTGTTTTGACTTTTCGTTTCAGTCGTCAGTGGAGGGGTCATGGATGAGTGGGTGTAAAGATGGGTTCTATTATTATTGCACTGAACACTATTTTTACATTTATCCTTTTTGCGAACATTATTCTATTATTTTATCTATTAGTGTAAATAATGAATTGCTTGGCATGTGTACTTGGTCATTCAGCAGGAAGTGTACGACGAAATAGTTGTATCGAGTGACAGAAGAACGATAGTCCACCACAGAAAAGAGTGAGAAACATGCTGAACAGTGTGTCGATGGCGAAAACATGAAGAGGTGAATATAGAACATTGATAAAAGTGGTAGTGCGACCTCCAGACCAGTTGTGAGGAAATGCAGATCAGCAAATCGAAGTAATTACTTTTTTTACAAAAAATCGCGAAGTGAACTGTTTGGTAATCTATTACTAACAAAACTGTATCATTATAGATACCACTGATGATGCCTTAAAACAGTAGAAGGCGAAACGCGTATGGATTAAATAAAATAAATAGCAACAGGAAAAGGCAGTTTGATTTGCAAAACAAGTATTTATATGCTTGCTGCGGAGGATGGCCACACAAACAAACTTGTTACGTACAGAAATGTTTCCGCATGCAGTGGGTTACAAACGGGATGTTCGCAGAAACGTCAAACAAGTTAGTAGGGCATAATATTGCATATAAAGTTCTGTTTACTTGCCGCGTCAAATTCGGATAAAGTCCCGAGCATTCGATGACTACCTCCGTCACCTTCGCCAGGAGTAAAACTGACAGTCGTGGGCCGGTCAGGCTTCCGCTTTTATAAGCAGTGGACGGCTTTTCATTGGCTGGATGACGTCACAGTGAAAACGGCGCGTACGGAGGTGGCGGCCTCTATGTCCATAGATTTTGTTTGCGCGCTTTATCTAATGGTTCAAATGGGTCTGAGCACTATGGGACTTAACTTCTGAGGTCATCAGTCCCCTAGAACTTAGAACTACTTAAACCTAACTAACCCAAGGACGTCACACACATCCATGCTCGAGGCAGGATTCGAACCTGCGACCGTAGCGGTCGCGCGGTCCCAGACTGTAGCGCCTAGAGCCGCTCGGCAACCCCGGCAGGCCGCGCTTTATCCAGCGTTGCTTGCAGCGCCATCCATCGCAACAGGCGGAGAATTGCGAGGAATGTAAGAAGTCTCCCTCTGCGCTCTTTCTTTATCAACTGCGCGCTTCCATGCATTGCTGAGTGCATATCCGGAGTCTGCTGAAATTATTTTCGCATAGTCTAATTTCAACAGCTTCCCTGATGACGGAGTCCCAACAGTTTGAAGTTTGAGCAAGTATTCTTGTTTCATCGATTAAAATCTTATGTTTATTTAACAAATTATGCTCAGTCACCGCTGATTTTTCTAGATACCTGTGTTACAGGTGACGCTGATATTCCACACAGCGATCGGCAACAGTTCTTTTAGACTGCCCTATATAATTTTTGCCATACTCGCAAGGAATGCTGTAAATTCCCGGTACTCTCAGGTCAAGATTATCTTTCACGTTTCGCAACATCTCCTTAATCTTCCTGGGTGACCGGAAGACTGGTCTGTTTCCCTGCCGGCTCAGGACTCAACCGATCTTGCTGGTCGTTGCACGGCAGAATGGTAGCCGCGCGATGTGTTGGTCCTCTTGATCTGTTAGAACAGCATGCGTCTTAGGTTTCTTCGCCAGAATAAATCTGATATCACGATCAGAATATCCATTTTTTTCTGAATACCGTCGTCAGATGGTTAATCTCGGAGCCGAGATGATCCTTGTCCGAAATAGTTTTTGCTCTGTGTACCAAGGTATTCAGCATAGCTCTCTTCTGAGCTGGGTGGAGAAAACTACTTGCATTTAGATATCAATCTGTTTGCGTCAGTTTTCTGTACACAGAATGTCCGAGACGTCCATCTGATTTTTCGCTCCACCAGCATATCTAAGAAGGATAACTTACCATCCTTCTCCACCTCCACTGTAAGTCTTATGTTCTGGTGTACACCATTCAAATGATCAACAAACTGATGCAGTGCCTCATTGCCATGTGGCCAAATTATCTTCAACATACCTGAAGAAAAAGGATGGACGTAAGGGAGCACTGTTCAACGCTCGTTCTTCGAAATCTTCCATGAAAAAGTTAGCTATGGCTGGTGACAGTGGCCGGCCGCGGTGGACGAGCGGTTCTAGGCGCTTCAGTCCAGAACCGCCCTGCTACTACGGTCGCAGGTTCGAATTCTGCCTCGGGCATGGATGTGTGTGATGTCCTTATGTTAGTTAGGTTTAAGTAGTTCTAAGTTCTAGGGGACTGAAGACCGCTGATGTTAAGTCCCATAATGCTCAGAGCCATTTGAACCGTTTTTTTGTTAACCTGTTTTTCCTCTGCGTCTATCAGTCTTCCCGCAAACACACCATATAATTTACTACCTGACGTTTTCTGCGTGGTCGTAATTGTGCCACGAAGTGGGCGATGCCTGTCTATATGGACTATCTGTTCTGCGTCTATGCGTCCACTCTTCGATACCTGGCCTGCAGCCCTGAGGAAAATAAGCATTTGTGCCTTGCGTACTTGGAGGTGCTAACCAACCTATAAATATCTGGACTTACGCACCTAACTCTTTGCATATGTCCTGAGAAGAGGCTATAAGATGAACACCAGCAAAAGTAAACCAAGGGTACTCACATGTAGTGCAAATAAATCAGGCGATGCCAAGGAAATTAGATTAGAAAATGAGACACTGGAAGTAACTGATTAGGTTATTTTATATTTGGACAGGTAAATAAGCGGTGGTGGCCGAAGTAGATGTGGCTATAAAATACCGACTGGCAGCAACAAGTAAAACGTTTGCGGAAAAGAGAAATCTGTTTACATCAAACTTAAATTTGTGTATCAGGTTTTCCTGAAAGTATTTCTCAGGAAGGGAGCCTCTTTCTGCAGCGGGACTTGGACCATAAGGAGTTCAAGCAAGAAAGAATAGAAGCTTTTCAAATGTGGTGCTTCTGAAGAATTCGGAAGAGGTAGATGTGTAGATAGAATAATTAATGAGAAACTAGTCAGTGCAGATGCACCAAATAGCTGCTTATAATAAGTAATCTTTATTCACGACAGACTGTTTTGGCTTTACCGCCATTTTCAAATCCGTCTAGATTGATGTGACGCCCATGTTACGTAGTTATAGACTGTCTTATAATTGTCACTCTTTTAATAAGACGGTAAATGATGTCAATATGCTGAAAATAAAATGTTAATTTCGATGCAACAGTAGTTTTACCGTAGTAACGGTACTTTTTGAATAAAGTAACCTGAAACCAATTTGTGGCTGGTTGCTGTACACCATCAACAATTTACTTTATATAACAGGCACGGTCTCCAACAATGCCTCTATATGACAAAATAGGTGTTAGTTACCTATCAGCTGCAACTCGTTATGTAATAAATAAGAACGATTTTAGTGACCTATGTATTCGTAACGTCACAATATAACGACTGTCTGGCAATAGAAACGTTTGGAAATACAAATACAGAATTTTTTTTGTCCTGCTACCAGCATAAAAATTCTACACTGCAACACTAGCAGGCATTTTAACAATAGATAAAATGAAATTTTATGAAATATTGTTGGTGACAATACTAACGCCATATCACAAAACAAGATACTTAATTCATAAAAATAGGAACTATTTGCATGCTTGATTTTCATCTTCCCGATTAAGCATCATAGTCCACTGCTTCCGTCCTTATTCGCTAGAAACAATAACCTCATTAAGTTGTCTTTACTTCTACTTTTACAACCAACAGTGAAAGAATCTGACATATGTTAATGTAAGTATAAACTATGCATAATCCAATATGAGTTTCGTTGACTACATCTTTCAATGCAAACTTTCCTTTTCGTACAGCAAGTGTAGGCCGTTGTGCGATTGTTCATGGTAAGAGACAGTTGGAAACAAGCGGAAGCCGATAATTTTTTCCGAGAACAATTAGCAAGTGTTCTTATTCACGTCTCTGGTGCCGTCGACGCGAGACGATCCGAAACGCGAAACTGGGTCTTTATCTCAAATGTGATATTCGAATTAGCGACATCGGTTTTCGAAGTCTCACTGGACTGGAGCACTTCTCAATTCCCGTATAGCAGATCATAACGACGATAGTCTTACAGTAAAAAGAGTTATTCTTATCAGACAGCCGACTCTGTACAAGTCCATTTTGAAAAATCATATTGTACATCACATCAATATTTTAAATCAACAGTATCAGCATGTGATTGTGACAAATATCAGAATTTTGATAAAATCTCTTCGTGTTATCAGCCGAGTCGTGGCGTACTGTTGTCGCAACGTTTCGACGAGTTTCCTTGGCTTCGTCTTGAGACAAATATTTCATGAAGGCAAAAAATGGTTCAAATGGCTCTGAGCACTATGTGACTTAACTTCTGAGGTCATCAGTCCCCTAGAATTTAGAACTACTTAAACCTAAGGACATCACACACATCCATGCCCGAGGCAGGATTCGAACCTGCGACCGTAGCGGTCGCGCGGTTCCAGACTGTAGCGCCTAGAACCGCTCGGCCACCAAGGCCGGCTTCATGAAGGCAATTCGCCGAGAAAGCCTGCATTCCCATTTATCACGAAGTCTGCTTTCCTTGTACACATTCATTCATTGTTGTTACGTAGAATACTATTATACGACAATTCCACACAGTTCCTAAATATTCATTACGCGGAACAGTGCTGGGAGGATAATATTTGCTGTAAATCCTTGAACTGTATAAACAGTGGAAAAGGTTAGAAATACTAGAAACAGCTCGACAGCACATCTCGCCTTTACGAAGTTTTTTGCTAGTAAGAACCATAATTTGGAAATAATAGTGATAAACAGACTTATAGGCCATAACAAACGGGTACAGCCTAACATCTATGTCACGACCCTCCCACACAGAACAAGGCAATATATCGACACTGTTTCGTAACCGCGTTATTTCCATTTTGGAACACATTTTCTGCAACTGTTCCTAGTACGCTGAGGAACAGAACTTGCTAGAATATGGAGAATGTGTCCTCATAGTTTTTGAGAGGTCGGAAGAAATGGCAGTCATAGGGTGTGAGATTAGGACTAGAAGAGGAATGACTAGACGTCTGCCGCGGCTCCTTTTAGAATGTGTTTTGTATTTCCGATGTAATGTTTTTCTTTTCCAAATTCCATAAGATCAATCAAAGAGATAACCTTTTAGTCATAGGATAGTTATCCCACAATTTGCTTTTGATGCTACATTTGTTTTAATTTTTCTGACTTAGTTAAGCCGGAATGAAACCGCATCACGAATTACTATTTCGTACCAGTAACACATACGAAACACACGTTTCACCACCAGTGGCGATATGGAAAATAAATTAATTTCCCTCGTGCCTAACGCCGCGGGGAAAAGAAGGTGTAGACGGTCGTCACTGGACGTTTTCGACACCGCGAGTGCACACAGTGCGCGACAACTTAAGAGCTTCAATCACAGATCTTAACAACGTTGCGCAAGAAAATTCTGAAAAAACTAGAGGACAACTGTGTGATGTAACTCTCTTGAATTCGCTGCCTGTTCAAAGGTCGACAGCAGGTAATCGTCATATCTTTGGTCTATTGTTTGCTGACCGAAAGCTGTTTGTTTCTTCAACCTAAATCTCTTCGTATTAAAAGTGTGTTGTGATGTAACGTAACATGAAGTTATTCTAAATTTACTTTCTAGCCTTATGCCATTCCTCTAGCAGTTGTCATAATGTGACTGGTCTTGCTAAACGTATTTTATTTGGAGTGAAATAAAACGTTTTGTGAAGAGCCAAAATCCAGGAGTTAATCGTCTGTTAAGAAAGTATTGCATCTCTTGGTTTCAGACACTTTTTTACAAGCATCTTTTGAAACAAATGAGTCAGCTTATTCGAAGCAAGGCCAAGTTCCCATATAGGACGATGTTTTAATTGAAACAAGTTAGTTAAAAGATCAGAGAGAATACTTCCATCGTTTTCCTCACATCACGCACCGCACTAGTAGTACCTGGTTTCAGATTCGTGTTTCCCAGACCAAATGCAGACGCCCGGTATACACCAGCACGACATTCTATTCAATTTTTATGTTAGTAATTTTAGGTTTTTTTTTGTTTTTAGCACCGGTTTAATAAATGCATTATAAAAGTGGTTTTTGTTCAAACAGAGCAGTCGTCCCACGAGTGGCTTCCATTCACATTACGATCCTCAGAGTTATACAGAATTTTGGAATTCAGCCCAAATTAACAAAATGCAAAACATCAGTTGAATCCTTACTCGTGTCTACCTTGTAAGGGCGCTAGAACCTGTAGCAATGACGTCGCTTTCAGAAGTCGCTCCAAGCTACACCGACTCCAACAGCCGGATGACTATGGAACGGCCGGCCGCGGTGGTCTCGCGGTTCTAGGCGCTCAGTCCGGAACCGCGCGACTGCTACGGTCGCAGGTTCGAATCCTGCCTCGGGCATGGATGTGTGTGATGTCCTTAGGTTAGTTAGGTTTAAGTAGTTCTACGTTCTAGGGGACTGATGACCACAGATGTTAAGTACCATAGTGCTCAGAGCCATTTGAAACATTTTTTTTACTATGGAACTACCTAAGGTTTGTCGGAAAACGCCCCGCGGATTTTGAACGTCAGTACATCGCTAAATGCCGATGTTTTCCCTATTTTTATGCGAAAAGAAGAAATATCCAGCACTATTTTTTAGGCTGCGTACTGGAGCAAAGTAGCGATTTATGAGATCAAAAATGGCTCTGAGCACTATGGGACTTAACATCTAAGGTCATCAGTCCCCTAGAACTTAGAACTACTGTAACCTAACTAGCCAAAGAACATCATAAACATCCATGCCCGAAGCAGGATTCGAACCGGCGACCGTTGCGGTCGCGCGGTTCCAGGCTGAAGCGCCTAGAACCGCTCGGCCACACCGGCCGGCAGCGATTTATGAGACTTTGAAATATTTTCAGGTACTAAATTATTCCGTTTTTACTTTTTGGTGAAGTCCATTTAATCTTTGCTAATCCCTTGGGAAACTAAAATATTAAGCGCACATAATCATTCACCCCTGTCGTAGAAATTTGGTGACTACTGTAAAGTAGGCACAATGATTTGCAAAACTGAATAGTACAAAGGAAATGATTCAGACTTTCATGTTTGAATGTTATTGCATAGGAACGTTGCTCGAAAAGTGTATACATTCAGTGGATTGATTGGCAGTATACCTCACATTACTGAATTTATCTACCGGTCGTCTCATAAATATAGGATGGTCATAGAATTTCGATCAATTTTCAAATAGTAATGAATGCTTTTACGTAATACGTCGTCACACACTGAGGTGGAAAAAGTCATGCGATACCTCCTGATATCGTGTCGTACCTTCTTTTTTCCAGCATAGTGTTGCAAATCGACGTGGCGTGGGATTAACAAGTCGTCGGAAGTCCCCTGCAGAAATACTAAGCCATACTGCCTCTACAGCCGATCATCATTGCGCCAGTGTTACCGCTGCAGGATTTTGTGCACGAACTGACCACTCAATGTGTCCCTTAAATGTTCGATGGGATTCCTGTCGGGCGATCTGAGTGGCAAAATCATTTGCTCGAATTGTACAGAATGTTTTATAAACCAACCGCGAACTACTGTGGCCCGGTAACATGGCGAATTGTCATCAACGAAAAAATTCCATCATTGCTTGTGCACATGAAGTCCACGAATGGCTGAAAATTGTATCCAAGTAGCCGAACACAACTATTTCCAGTCAATGATCGGTTCAGCTGCATCAGAGGACCCTGTCCATTCCATGTAAACACGGCCCACACCATCGTGTAGTCAGCACCAGCTTGCACAGTGCCTTGTTTACAATATGTGTCAATGGCTTCGTGGGCTCTGCACCACCCTCGAATCCTATCCACCAGCTCTTACCAACTGAAATCTGGACTCAGCTGACGAGGAGACGATTTTCCAGTCGCCCAGGTTCCAACCGATATAATTTCGAACCCAAGAAAGTCGCTGCAGGTGATGTCATGCTTTTAGCAAAGGGACTCGAGTCGATCGTCTTCTGGCATAGCCCATTAACGCCAAATTTCACCGCAATTTCCTGACGGATACATTCGTTGTACGTCCCACATTTATTTTTGTTGTTACTTCACACAGTGTTACCTGTCTGAACTCTGCGGAAACGCCACTTCTCTCGGTCGTTAAGTGAGGCCCGTCCGCCACTGCTTTGTCCGTGATGAGAGGTAATTTCTGAAATGTGATATTCTCGGCACACTCTTGACACTATGGATCTTGGAATATTGAATTCTCTAACCCTCCCCGAAATCAAGTGTCCCATGTGTGCAACTCCAACTACGATTCAGCGTTCAAAGTCTGTTGATTTCCGTTGTGCGACCATAATCAAATTGGAAAACTTTTCACATGAATCACTTGAGTACAATTGCCAGCTCCACCAATGCACTGCCCGTTTATACCTTGTGTACGAGATACTACCGCCATCTGTACATGCTCATATCGCTATTCCATTCTTCTGTCACGTCAGTATAATCCATGTCTTTGGTAACGTGGGTCTGTTTTTTTTTCCTGTATAAGAACGTGTGGGTGTTGTTAGTGTCGGATTGCGTCATTTTTCTTGTCTAGAGGTGCACCAGTAGTTCGCTCAAAAATTTCAAAATCCAATACCGCAAGAGCAAGCAAACATCGGGTCACAAAAAAAAAAAAAAAAAAAAAAAAATGGCTCTGAGCACTATGGGACTTAACATCTGTGGTCATCAGTCCCCTAGAACTTAGAACTACTTAAACCTAACTAACCTAAGGACATCACACACATCCATGCCCGAGGCAGGATTCTAAACTGCGATCGTAGCGATCGCGCGGTTCCAGACTGTAGTGCGTAGAACCGCATGGCCACTGCGGCCGGCTCGGGTTACATGTCGGTAAGTTCTAAAGAACTGGAAACTTTGTGGATGCATAATGCACATGGCGACGACGTGAGGCTATACAGCGAATTAAAGAAACAATCGAGAGATTTCTGACTGCTTCAACTTGTTGTGTAAAAAACCAATTAGACATGCCAAAATCAACGATTATGAAAGTTTAACACTAAAGAAAAATGTGTAGCACCATCAGGAGGATCACAAATTGGAGGACAAAGATTACACAACTGAGCTAGCAGCGTTTTACGATGTAATATGAGCTTTTGAGAATGTTGACTGGCATACTCTCTTTCAAATTCTGAAGGTGGCAGAGGTAAAATACAGAGAGTGAAAGGCTATTTACAATTTGTACAGAAACCAGATGGCAGTTAGAAGAGTCGAGGGACATGAAAGGGAAGCAGTGGTTGGGAAGGGAGTGAGATGGGGTTGCAGCCTCTCCCCGATGTTATTCAATCTGTATATTGAGCAACCAGTAAAGGAATAGGTATTAAAATCCATGGAGAAGAAATAAAAACTTTGAGGTTTGCCGATGACATTGTAATTCTGAGACAGCAAAGGACTTGGAAGAGCAGTTGAACGGAATGAACAGTATCTTGAAAGAAGGATATAAGATGAAAATCAACAAAAGCAAAACGAGGATAATGGAATGTGGTCGAATTGAGTCGGGTGATGCTGAGGGAATTAGATTAGGAAATGAGACACTTAAAGTAGTAAAGGAGTTTTGCTATTTGGGGAGCAGTAGAAGTAGAGAGGATATAAAATGTAGACTGGCAATGGCAAGGAAAGGATTTCTGAAGAAGAGAAATTTGTTAAAATCGAGTATAAATTCAAGTGTCAGGAAGTTGTTTCTGAAAGTATTTGTATGGAGTGCAGCCATGTATGGAAGTGAAACATGGACGATAAATAGTTTGGACACCCAACGGTGTGTGGCGGAGGGCACTTTACGTGCCACTGTCATTACCTCCTTTTCCTGTTCCAGTCGCGAATGGTTCGCGGGAAGAACGACTGCCGGAAAGCCTCCGTGCGCGCTCGAATCTCTCTAATTTTACATTTGTGATCTCCTCGGGAGGTATAAGTAGGGGGAAGCAACATATTCGATACCTCATCCAGAAACGCACCCTCTCGAAACCTGGACAGCAAGCTATACCGCGATGCAGAGCGTCTCTCTTGCACAGTCTGCCACTTGAGTTTGCTAAGCATTTCCGTAACGCTATCACGCTTACCAAATAACCCTGTGACGAAACGCGCCGCTCTTCTTTGGATCTTCTCTATCTCGTCTGTCAAACCGACCTGGTACGGATCCCACACTGATGAGCAATACTCAAGTACAGGTTGAACGAGAGTTTTGTAAGCCACCTCCTTTGTTGATGAACTACATTTTCTAAGGACTCTCCCAATGAATCTCAACCTGGCACCCGCCTTACCAACAATTAGTTTTATATGACCATTCCACTTCAAATCGTTCCGCACGCATACTCCCAGATATTTTACAGAAGTAACTGCTACCAGTGTTTGTTCCGCTACCATATAATCATACAATAAAGGATCCTTCTTTCTACGTGTTCGCAATACATTACAATTTTCTAAGTTAAGGGTCAGTTGCCACTCCCTGCACCAAGTGCCTATCCGCTGCAGATCTTCCTGCATTTCGCTGCAATTTTCTAATGATACCACTTCTCTGAGCACTACAGCATCATACGCGAAAAGCCGCATGGAACTCCCGACTAGGTCATTTATGTATATTGTGAAAAGCAATGGTCCAATAACACTCCCCTGTGGCACGCCAGTGGTTACTTTAACGTCTGCAGACGTCTCTCCATTGAGAAAACATGCTCTGTTCTGTTTGCCAAAAACTCTTCAATCCAGCTGGTCTGATATTCCGTAGGCTCTTTCTTTATCAGGTGACAGTGCGGAACTGTATCGAACGCCTTCCGCAAGTCATGGAAAAAGGCAGTATCTGGGAGCCTGTGTCTAATATTTTCTGGGTCTCATGAACAAATAAAGCGAGTTGCGTCTCACACCATCGCTCTTTCCGGAATCCATGTTGATTCCTACAGAGTAGATTCCGGGTTTCCAGAAATGACATGATGCGCGAGCAAAAAACATGTTCTGAAATTCTACAACAGATGTCAGAGATATAGGCGTATAGTTTTGCGCATCTGCTCGACGACCCTTCTTGAAAACGGGGACTACCTGTTCCCTTTTCCAATCATTTGGAACCTTCCGTTCCTCTAGAGACTTGCGGTACACGGCTGTTAGAAGGGGGGCAAGTTCTTTCGTGTACTCTGTATAGAATCGAATTGGTATCCCATCAGGTCCAGTGGACTTTCCTCTGTTGAGTGATTTCAGTTGCTTTTCTATTCCTTGGACACTTATTTCGTTTTCAGCCATTTTTTCGTTCGTGCGAGGATTTAGAGAAGGAAATGCAGTGCGATCTTCCTCTGTGAAACAGCTTTGGAAAAAGGTGTTTAGTTCAAATGGCTCTGAGCACTATGCGACTTAACGTCTCAGGTCATCAGTCGCCTAGAACTTAGAACTAATTAAACCTAACTAACCTAAGGACATCACACACATCCATGCCCGAGGCAGGAAAGGTGTTTAGTATTTCAGCTTTACGCGTGTCATACGTTGACAATAAACATGAATTCGTGTTACGTGAATTTTTGGGGGGCGGGAGAGGGAGGAATGGATCGAGACTTCATGGCCATACAGTCACATAAACTATCCCTATGACTTTATGCCTTCAACCATCACATAAGCGCCTCTTAGTAGCAGGACAACTGTAATAAGAAATTTGTGGTATTTACCTCTGAGAAGTATGTTGTTCTCCGACAAATTTGTGTTTGCATCCACAGCATCTACAAATGAGCATCATTTCCCCGTCGTTAGTAAATAAATGTGAGAAAACACGACAAATACGTGTAAAATTAACGTTTAGACATTAACGAAAAATGTAAACAGTAGCATCATACGACTGTCACGTGACTATTCTGCTTTGAACTTGGGCACATGTGAGGTCCGCTACGGTTGCTGCGTCGGTATTGTTACTCTGTGGTATTGTCGTGGTTGTTATCGTGTATTTTTGGATTGAAAGCAAGGAGTAAACAGACATTACGCAAAGTTTTTCTTTAAAATTATATATTATAGTAGCGCGACGACACAGTCTCAAAAGCCCAACAGAAAACATGGATTATCACCTCTAGATAAAATCACGAGCTCAGAGGTCAGAAATATGGATAAGTACGAAAACTGATTATTCATGGGAGCTCGGATATTTGAATAAACGTTAGATAGGCCCACATTGCAATAGCTTTGTATTCACGCAGCCTGCGCGAGCTGCGACGCATTCACGGTGACCTCCGGAGTGATTCTGCTAAAGGAAATATGGGGTCCGCGTCAAAAGCTTGCGTCTAAACGGGCGGAACAATGCGACGTCATGAGATATAAGATCCTGGTCCGATTGCCTTATTTCTCGTTCTCGTTCGCTGGCCGCAGGGGCGTAGGTTCTGCAATTGCGACGCGGACCTGACCTGTACACAATAGCTCATTGCTCACTTCGCAGACTGCATAGGCGCTCCCGCAAGAACAACTAGGTGCATCTGAGCATGCGAAATCGACGTTGTATATCGCGGCTGAGCCCGACCGAACAGTTCATTTGCCGCCAAGGCTGTAGAAATTGGCTGACAAACTCTAATGGCATGCAAATGATTCTACTAGTTCATATTGCACCTAGTTTGAACATTCACGTTACCGTGATAGCAAGGAAAGGGACGTGTGTAAAGACGAAATATTTTACAGTCATTTTCTAGATGAGTGGTCAAAGACAATGCTTCCGTATTAAGTGGCAGCTCTTATTTAGTAACCACCACCATCAGATCGCAATACACATGTGTGTTGCAACAGACTGAAGCGTTAAAAAATATTCGGTGATTTCCTCTTGAACAAAACACTGTTTCATATTGTTTATTAAACCCACTAAGTTCGGTCCTGTTATACCATCCTCAGTGTTTCCTTCTATTTTGCTTAGCAGGAAGTATGACCGCTGGAGTTTGCTGTCGCTTTCTTTGTTACAAAAGATATCCCAGTTTTTGTGTTACTGTAAGTGTATCACTGTACACAAAACATGCGCTGCTTCAGTGTGTGCTTTACGCCTCAGTGAAGGAGAAACTGTTGGCTCTGAGGAAGTATCACCCCTGGGAAGGGGTGTCAACAAGTTACAGTATGTGATCATCACGCACGGAGGATAGTAATTGGCAGTCGTGGGCGAAAATTTCGAAATTGTTCGTCCACAAAAAGGTTTAAGTGCAGGAAACAGCGTCTAAGCTATACGTCATCCCCTCAAAGTAGGATATCTAATTAGGTCTGAAATTGCATTGATATCTAAATACAAAGACGCTTTCAGAGCTGGGGGTGTGACGTTCTTTCCCTCCTTAACAATTCGTTTTCGCTTATAACCGTAAACGATTGTTCGACACTGTCTGTCTGTCAATGTTGTTAAGCACCATGCTCCACCAATCAGAGCCAGTTCTGCCCGGTCACGATGTATTGTTTTAAACTCACTCACTGCCCAAAGAGCAAGCACTTAAACAAAAAAAGAGAAAACCCCCTGCCCACACACAAACACACAGGCTTCCAGCGGACAACAAAATTCTCTAGTATGTTGGAGAAATAACAATTTGCCTACTCGACAATGTTATCCTGAGCACTGTGGTCCACAACACGGATGCTGTTGTGATACAACACTTGATAATTACCCACGAGTAGAAATCGGTCGTCTCAGTATGTGCATTCGTATGCAACTGGAACCGATTTAATAAAATTTCTGACGACGGTCGCAGATGCCCTATGTCATTTACGATGAACAAAATCGAAAGGAACAAACGTTTCCGCTACCTACGAAATTCGTAGAGTGACTTATTGAGTTCCATGATCACGCCGTGTGTTTAGAGATCTGTGGAAAGCCTGCCCCTCTTCCGACTGGCGACAAACGTCATGACTGGCACGCAACTTGCAGGCGGTTTGTTGCTCCCAAAAAACAGAAATCTCACAAGTACGTTAATGATGTTGTTGTTCAATAGAAGAATTTTACCCTTGTACCAAGACAGTAAGACCCCCCCCCCCATCCACCGGTAACGCTGTACCCCAATTATTTAAATAAGGCAACACGAAAGAAAGAGTATTTTCTGGATAAATTGCTAATCCTTGAACGGGGAAAGTTTTTGATCGTATCATAAATTCGTATTTCTCATAAAAATGTAAACGATGGTTTCTTTGTAACATCGAGTGTAGTGTCCTCACACGTGAAGACGACGAAAACGCTTCCTACAAGTTCTGTTTTAAACATGACGCTACTCACACAGTAAAATATATAGTTAATGGGAGTTATTCTACTACAGCATGGAACGACAATATTAGCATTCGCGAGACTATAGGTATCATCGATGCAGCACTGCCTGCTATGAAGGATATTATCTATAATTCACTTAAGTCCAATATAATCCCATTTTTAATGCAGTGTGGCTCAATAAAACCTCCACCAAATAAACTTTAATCTTATTGTTCTTACGAAACGATGCCACTTTCTCTTCATACACCATTTTCAAAGCGATTGAATACCTAGCTTAAGAGCCGTTGCCTGAATATTTACGAATAACTATTTTAAACTCATTATTATGTTTCTGAAATATTTATACTGACTAGTCTGCACTCATAAAAGTGGTCGACTACGTGAAACTAGCCATGAATCTGCAACAGACAGCTATAGTGAGCCTTCTAGTTTTCAGCAAAGCCTACGACATATATTTTACACAGACTAAAAAAGAATTGTTAGTTTCTTGTTTGAATAGTATCTTACTGGGCGCCAGTTGTATATAATGAAGGGACGTAAAAGAAGCAACGGACAGCCTTAACATCAGGTGTCCTTCAATATTCAGTGTTTTCCTATGCGTTAACAAGCATCTGTAACTGTCACCTGTGTTCTGTCTGACAGCTAAACTAGAAATTCTAACCGCACTGTAAACATCAATTACGAAATATCTTAGGTTTCCATGACTGGTTGAATAAAATATTAGTTACTGTGAACACCACTAAACTGCAAACAAATCCCTACAGGCATCAGTGACACATCAGTTCACACCTACTCCAACATATTGTCAAGACGATCGAAATAATACAGAAATCCCTTTCCGTACCTCCGAAATACCGAAAGGCTTCTCAAACTAGAGGGAAAAATACTGCATATATGCGCCGTGAGGTGAATGCGTCACAGCGTTTTTCGCAGTAATACTAAATGCTTTTTCCCGAGACGTCGACCTAATAATGGTTGGATGCCAATGTTTAACCGTCTTCTCTTATTGTAACGCCCTACACAAGGTCAAATCAATAACAAATCCCAGGTCCCTGACCTCGTGCCAAATTACTTTGTAACATAGATTATCGACACATCACTCTATGACAACTTTACACCTACCTACTGAAAAGTATCCGGACTCTTATAATACGAAGGCACGGTTATCAAACTGTATATCCTCAAGGGCGACATATGAAAACCAAAAACATTTCCGAAATTCCAGGTCACTAAAATCTGCGTTATTGTCAGTCCTTCGTGGCACAAGAATTGTTTCTGTTGTAAGCACCCGCCTAAAGGAACGACTTGCTCCGCAATGTAAGTTACATATTTTCCCAATTTTGAGGTTTCTTTTTTGTGTCCCTCTTCAGTCGACCCTTATGCATTGTACCTTCCGTCTCGATAATGCTATTCGCTTTCTTAGACACGTTAACATCCTGCCTCCATTTTCCCTTTTCTTTCTTTTTTTATTGTCTTTGTTCTTCTTTCCTTCTCTTCGCAATCTTTCATGCTGTGTTACAGTTACTACCGCGCAATTAATATAATTATTGTAATACACATATACTGAATTCGATGAAACAGAACGGAATTTAAAAAAAAATAGAACAAAAAGTTTATGGAAAGAAGAAAGCTCACAGACCTGAGAAGCACGATTTTATAATCATCTCAAACGAATACGTGTACATAGGCTGACTGAAACGATTATTTTTTCAATAAAAATCCAATATTTCAATATCCTAGTTTACAAACACAAAAGAAACCCTCCAGATATTGGGAATCATACCCCAAGACGCTTAGGACAGAGATATCTTCCGTAAAAAGGTGTCAACAACGGGATGTAACCAGACGAACAATTCGCATCAAGGCACACTGCCCGTAGGACATACTGTTATTGCAAACAAACCAACTTAAAATGAATGAAGTAATTTTGGACACAAAGGAAAGTGAATCTCGCTGCCAAATGCGATGGTGCTTAACGAGGACCCAGCTAACCCAAACGAATAACTAGTACTTAATGCTTCATATACACCCATGAAATGTAATTGTCACATAAATATGTCTGCCTTTAAAATGTAAACAGTTAGATCTCAAGACCTCTGACCTTGGTAAATAAATGGATTAACAAATAAAATTTACGTATGCAGCTATATGGGAAAGCGTCGTGGGAGATGGCCCCACATACGACTTTCCACTCAAACTAAACATGAAAGCTGTACGGCAGTGCAGCATAAATTTTCATTTATTCTGAAATATTATACAGCACACCTGGAACCATAATCGCAATTTGCGGTTTCATTCTTAGTTAAACATGAACGAAGAGAAGCTGTACAACTCTCAACGGACTGGTTTGACGGCATCATTCGTGGACAAATATTTAAGATTTACTGCATTAACCGTAAGGAGGCAATAACATAATATGCCCTGTATCTTTTATCAGTTAAACTATAGCCTCTATGTAACACAATTTTAATCTAATATTCCGTTCTAGTGAATTATAGCTATTGATGCGTTCCGTTCGGAAATAGGGAAAGAGCAGTTGGCATGTGTTTACTGATTCGATTTCAGTGTTAATAAGAGGGGCTACCTTACATGGAAATTCATTAAAAATGAAATTAACTTCTAGGTGTGTAAATAAAAATTTTACCCAATATTATTCCCATAAATTCAGGACTGTTAAAATATATCGATTTGCAGTTTATTTACTGCTAGGTGTGAAACCAGCCTGTCTTATTAATACGCCGCATAAATTCCATTTCGTCTCATATGCGCAGAGTTCACTTGTCGGCGTTCTGGAAAGTTCTGGTTCACCGCGCCTTGACATCGTTCGTTCGCTTCCGTTATTTGCTGCACGTAAATATAATCCTATGGCTGAGATGAAACATATTTAGGCGAGTTTAACTCTTTAAAAAGATATTCAATAGCGTAACGGAAACATCTCTGTCTGCTTACTAAGAGAAATCACCCCATAAGGAGGGTGCGAGACTGGTATATTCCACATACTCGTTCATGATTAACAGTGCAAACTGATTTCGAAGTAGCAGCCAATTACATCGTTAAAAATTCGTATGGAATTTCAGGAACTACTATGCTATAACGAAATCAGATGTATTTTCGAGCAGATGCCGTTCACAGAGAATTAAGATTAATTACGGCGCAGAGTAAACCGTATTCTCCGTCATTCTTTCTCGCCACGTTGCTTTCCATAACCGAACGGCAGAAACATTTCCCGTTGTCAGCTAGAACCCAGATTGGCATGGCCTCGACCTCAACCACATTCTGCTATCACTTGATTGTAACTTGAAAACGCAACGCGTCCGTAGCTCTTCTTCGTGGCGAATCGAGTACTTATCAAGGTACCTCTAGAAGAACGAAAAAAATGCTTGCATCTTTCCCGCGTGTGTAATTTTTGTTTTACTGGAAAGTAATATCTATAGTTTGTTGACAGACTAAGATATACGTCCAATAAAGCGTCTCTCTTCCTATCGATACCCCTTCGTTATGAGGAGAGAACTCATTTCCAAAGAAATCAATAAAACGCCATGAAGTAATCACTTCATAATTGTAATAATCAACAGCGACGTTTCTTAGAGGCACCATCATCTCCAGGGAAGATGACGTTCCTTGTCTCAGGTCAGATGAGTGTGCACTTTACAGCTGTAAATGCTTTGAGTTTCACAGTTGGCAATATCGTAAGAACAGCGACCAAGTGCACTGCTAAAGAGGAACTCGACACCACTCAGAGCGGACCACAAGATGACGTTACCTCACAAAATCTCAAATACTCCAGACTAGGAAATGAAAGCAGCACATTTAATTTTATCGAGGATTACATAATGTACGCGCCGCACTGAAGTATTATCGTTATAGCAATTAGTATTACAGACACTTCCTTCATCTTATCGATCTCTTATCGGAGCGAATCAAGAAGTAAAGTTCTATCGACTCAAGACCACCGCAAACTACCCATTACTGGCTGACAGTACTTTCTAGGATACAAGAGATAACTCTGCATGTTGTGACGGGGTTTTCGAGCTTCTGTACTGATACTGAGGTTTGAAAAATCTTTTTCACGGATAAATACCGATTTGGACTGAAGCCCTTTTTTCCCTAAACACTAGCGTGCGCCTAAATGAGAAATAGAGCCTAGAGAAAAATGAACACGAAGCGATTACGATGTACAGTAGGTCAAACATTTCAACTTCCATCGCGGGGACACACGGAGAAGTACGACGCGTAGAGCTTAAAGCGTTCATTGCAGGGAGCCGCCGTCGGCATCAGATGACAAGTCCCAACCCGTCGCAGGCGCGCCTTTCACCGGAAATTCACTGCGCCGCCACGAACCACCTGTCGAAATCTTCTGGCAAATTGACAGCCGAGAGTGTGAGTAAAATATGAAAGCAGAGGACTACAGCGAAAAACGCATACGAGAAAAGCTGATCACACTAACGACTCCCTAACATTTAGGCATACTGTCGTGTGCAGTTCATAGTAACTTGTTGTCACGGTTTCCTCTGCAGTGTATCTTACGATGAAAGGCAAAATTAAGTACACGAAACGTAAGCTCAACTCCTGAAGTATGTTGATCGCTCGTTAGGAATAGTTTTTAAATTGTTTCATTCGCTTTTGTGTGATCCCACTGGGCGACCTACATACGTAATAGGCCTGAAGGAGTAGTATTAAGATAATATTGTAAATATTCCTGTCGACGAGCTGATAGCCAAAGAACATTGGCAGCTAAAGTCACGATACCTTACTGTTTATAGCATCGAAATTTATTTTAATGCTCCTGGTAAAATGGAAAAGCTTGCGGCCAAGAATACCAGCGAAGTTGGCCTGCACTTTGTCTTCATAAAATTCATTTATTTGTCGGTGCTCTCCTGAAATCATGAACGTTGCGTGTGTCGTTCGTTCGATCGAAGTGGAGTGCCAACGTTTCGGAGTCAGAAGAGAAAGCTGTTGGAGATAGGTCAGTTGGAATGTCAGACACGCCGTCACAAAGTAGACGCATCTTGGGCGAACAATTTCATAAGGGGCGCCTTCAACAGTTTTGTCGCGAAGAACTTGGCAGCAAATGGATCAAAGCGACTGACGTGTACGAAGGTGCCCGTTGGCTACGGTCCAACAATTAAAGCCTTACGAATTCAGCAGTCGGTGACCAGAGAGCGCAAAACTCCTCCGTCGCCTCCCGCAGCACTCGTGTGTCTGGTGGCGCAGCATCGTCGTCGGAGGCGCCCCTAGTTCGCACTGCTTCGCAACAGAAGCACGTTATGTTCCCAGAAGCGCACCCAGCAGCCACACACGCACTGGAGACACAGGACGGGCGCTTCGCCTAGATTTCCGAGAAGCCGAGCACTGCGCGGGATGCGCGAGAGGGCGCGCCCGCGATCCGAGCACCTGCCTCTGCGAAACGTACTCCCGTCGACGAAACACTGTTTTTCTTTCACCATGAATCACTGAGGTCAACGCCGGCAGATACTATTGGTTTACTGTAAATAACAAGATCCAGCGCCCGCTAGCGTATTTGGTAACAGTCCAAGGAAATGACGGCTGAACTAGTAACTGAGTCTCCACTCGCTAAGTAGAATGTGGAGGACGCGGTGCATCACAGGATACAGCTAAACACTCGTCGTCGTGTTTCCGAAGGCGTTGTGGAGAGTATCACTACTGCGATGTAGAAAAGCGACGCAACGTCGAATCGTTTAGTAACGCTGGCGACGGAATCTCGCAGCGCACTATTAGCGGTACCGGGGTGCGAACCCGGCGCCAGCAGCTAGGCAGGCGGGCGTGTTACTCACCGTCAGCGGCGCAGACGGCGTCCTTGACGGCCTTGACGAAGGCGGCGCGGTTCCTCCTGTTGAGCGCGACGGGGTCGCCGACGAGTCGTAGCCCGACGCCGGCGCCCACCGGCTCGCCGAACACGAGGAACTTGGAGCGGCGTCGCGGCGCCCGCCCCCCGCCGCCGCCGGCGCACAGCGGCACGCGCAGGTGGAGCTGCCGCACCGAGGCGGCGTCGCCCTTGAGCGCCGCCGTCACTTTGAGCGTCGCGTTGTAGCGCCCGTCGTCGGCGACGGGGCCGGACGATACGAGGGTGGCCTCGGCGACGACGGAGGCGTCGCGCGCGCGCGCCCCCAGCTCGGCCGCTGCGGCCGCCCCCGGGCCGCCGCCGCCGCCCCCGCAGCGCGCCGCCGCCGCGGAGGCGGGCGCGGCGGCCAGCAGCAGCAGCAGCAGCAGCAGAGGCGGCAGCCACAGCGTCGGCTCCGCCCCCGCCGGCAGCAGCGTCGCGCCCGAGTCGTCGCGAGCCAGAGCGGCGCGCCTTGTCGTGCAGCGCGCCAGCCCGACCAGCCAGCTCTGACCGGCCCGCCGCGGCCCCGCGTCGCCGCCACCGCTCGGACCGCCTCGGCGGCGGTCGGCCGCGCTCGGCGCTGCGCCTCCCCCTCCTCCTCCTACCCGCGGTCACTCGTCCCTCTCCGCGGCAGCGCGGCGGCGGCGGCCGCTACTACTCCGGAGTACTACGCTATGCTACTACGCCGCGCCGCGCTACTACTGCGCCTGTGTGTCCCACACCAGCCACACGCGACCGGCCGCTGCCCCGCCCCTCCTGGAAAATCGCGGCCGCATCGGGACTGGGCGCTTTTTGCCCGACTCCGTAATGCACGGCGTGTCGGGACACGAGCGAAGGCCGCGCCGCGCGCCCGCCACCAGCTGCGAGCCGCCGCCTGCAGCCTGTGGTCCCAGCGTTGAGTGCGGCCCACAGCTGCGGGGCCGTCCACACTTCAATAATCGTTTCAGCACATACACGGCGACACGGCAGCCTGCGTTCACTGTGGCACCGACAACGGTCGCCAGACAGAGGTCGTCCAATAATATCGGCCGACAGCTTTGTCAGCTTTAGCAAGATTGAGGAGGTTACGTTAGCTTTGGCTAGAATCTACTGTATGAAGGAGGTTAGATGGTGTAAACGATCATCATTTAAGACTGTTTATGCCTTTCAGCGTTCAGTCTGGAGCATTGTAAGGGGAGTAGCTTACAATTGGTTCGCCTCTTACTTTAAGAACAGAAAGCAGAAGGTAATTCTCCGCAGTACGGTAGTGATGTTCAGTCGCAATGGGGCACCGATAAGTGGGGCGTTCCCCAAGGGTCGGTGCTGGGGCCACTGCTGTTTCTTATTTATATAAATGATATGCCTTCTAGTATTACACGTGATTCAAAAATATTTCTGGTTGCTGATGACACCAGCTTGGTAGTGAAGGATCTTGTGTGTAATATTGAAACAGTATCAAATAATGTAGTTCATGAAATAAGTTCGTGGCTTGTGGAAAACAATTTGATGCTAAATCACAGTGAGACTCAATTTTTACAGTTTCTAACTTACAATTCAACAAGAACCGATATTTTGATCAGACAGAATGGGCATATTATAAGCGAGACGGAACAGTTCAAGTTCCTAGGCGTTCGGGTAGATAGTAAGCTGTTGTGGAAAGCCCATGTCCAGGATCTTGTTCAGAAACTAAATGCTGCTTTATTTACCATTAGAACAGTATCTGAAATAAGTGACAGTTCGACACGAAAAGTAGTCTACTTCGCATATTTTCATACGCTTATGTGGTATGGTATTATTTTTTGGGGTAATTCTTCTGATTCAAAAAGAGTATTTTTGGCTCAAAAACGGGCTGTTCGAGCTATATGTGGTGTAAGTTCGAGAACCTCTTGTCGACCCCTATTCAATAGTCTGGGAATTCTGACATTGCCCTCACAGTATATATTTTCTTTAATGTCGTTTGTTGTTAGCAATATTAGCTTATTCCCAAGAGTTAGCAGCTTTCACTCAGTTAATACTAGGCAGATATCAAATCTGTATGTGGAATGCACTTCCTTGACTCTTGTGCAGAAAGGAGTGCAGTATTCTACTGCATCCATTTCCAATAAGCTACCACAAGAGCTAAAAAATCTTAGCAGTGGCCCAAAGTCTTTTAAGTCTGAACTGAAGAGTTTCCTCTTGGCTCACTCCTTCTATTCTGTCGAGGAGCTCCTGGAAGAGCTAAAAAATTAAGTAAATTCCAGTGTTACATTGTTGATTTTCTTTATTTAAACTTACGACTTGTCGCCTGAATATGTTTTTTATATTTCATTTTATCTGTTTCTATTATCGTGTTATAATTTCATGTATTGACTCGTTCCATGACCATGGAAATTTCTCCTTAATTTGGTCCCATGGAACAATAAATAAATAAAAATTGTCCCCTTTATAAAATTCCTCCATGATCCCCTATTCATTGGTGCCTCTTCTGATGTTAAGCCTGTTACTTCAAAATCATCCTTAACAGAATCCAGGTACCTTTTCCTTGGTCTACCCCGACTCACATTATTTGATTTTCAAACAGCTGAGCAGAACTGAACGTACTCAGACATTACCTATTTAGGTTTTTATGTTGGTAACGTCACCTACCGCTCTGTATGAAAATCACTGGCTGTGCTGTGTGCAGTCTGTGGCTGGTTGGCATTGTTGGAAAAATCGCCATTTTAGTGTTGGGCAGTTGGATGTGAACAGTTCATAGCGTTGCGCGTTTTAAGGTGAGCCGCCAGCAGTGGTGGATGTGGGGAGGAAGATGGCGGACTTTTGACAGCGGATGATCTGGACGTGTGTCCATCAGAGACAGTAAATTTGTAAGACTGGATGTCATGAACTGATATATAATGACTTTTGAACACTATTAAGGTAAAAACGTTGTTTGTTCTTTATCAAAATCTTTCATTTGCTAACTATGCCTATCAGTAGTTAGTGACTTCAGTACTTAGCTGGCAGTATTGGCACTCGCTGTATTGCAGTAGTTCGAATAACGAAGATTTTTGTGAGGTAAGTGATTCATGAAAGGTATAGGTTATTGTTAGTCAGGGCCATTCTTTTGTAGGGATTATTGAAAGTCAGATTGCGTTGCGCTAAAAATATTGTGTGTCAGTTTAGTCATGATCAGAATAAGTAAAGAGAGAAATGTCTGAGTACGTTCAGTTCTGCTCAGCTGTTTGAAAATCAAATAATGTAAGAGGTTTATCAGCACAGTAATTCATAAATTTTTCCAAGGGGACGTTTCACTTGCTTCTCCCATGCGTGTAACGTGACCCCACCATCTAAGCCTGTTCGCCCTAACTGCTACATCTATAGAGTTCATTCCCAGTTTTTCTTTGATTTCCTCATTGTGGACACCCTCCAGCCATTGTTCCCATCTACTAGTACCTGCAATCATCCTACCCACTTTCATATCCGTAACCTCGACCTTATTGATAAGGTAACCTGAATCCACCCAGCTTTCGCTCCCATACAACAAAGTTGGTCGAAAGATGGAACGGTGCACATATAACTTAGCCTCTGTACTGACTTCCTTCTTGCAGAAGAGAGTAGATCGTAGCTGAGCGCTCACTGCATTAACTTTGCTACACCTCGCTTCCAGTTCTTTCACTATGTTGCCATCCTGTGAGAATATGCATCCTAAGTGCTTGAAACCGTCCACCTGTTCTCTGTTCCTCCTATTTGGCACTCAATCCGTTTATATTTCTTTCCCACTGACATTACTTTCGTTTTGGAGGTCTAGCTCTGAAATATTACTTTGCAATTCCCTGTTCCACTCGTAACACTTCTCCATTATTTGCCGTAAGCTAAAGATCTGGTCCTGACAACCTCTAAGAGGCCTAACCCCACACTGTAAACAATCGAAAGCCAACATCGCGTAAATATTTATTTATTTACAACTGGTTTCGACAGACTTTGCACTCATCTTCAGATCTTAAAAAACTTTTTTATAAAACATGTTCATTTCGAGTTGCACCAATCATCTGTGAGCGCTACAAATATAGACACGACCGTGAGCACAACGTGCTTTTTGATCTTAATTATTTTGTTTATGACAAACCTTTCTATAATAAGCTCCATTCTATCCACTACTATGACAACTTCGTGAGATTACAACTCAAAATGAACACGTTTATAACAAAAAATTTCTTGAGACTTGAAGATGACAGCAAAGTCTGTCGAAACCGATTATTGAAAATAAAGAAATATTTATGCGTTCTTGGCTTTAGAAAGTTTTTACCAAGTGAAACAGATCGCTCTTTATGATTTCTCAACATGAGAAAATTCAATCAAGGAAGTTAGATTTTTTAGCAGGAGCAGGAAAGATGTCACGATCCTCTTCCTGTGTTCGGGCACGAATGCTGCGTTGTGACATTTCCTATAAAAAGATGCCGATTGCGTGTGAATGAGCTATATCTACCTCGAAAAGAACGTGGCCGCTACTCTGCACTCTTTCTGCAGTTACTGGAATAACCAGACAAATCTTAAGAATATATCAGATTAAGAGAGAAACGTCCCATTACATATTCGTGATGATTCGTGGTGATACAGAAAAGCAAGACTACGATCATCAATAAAATCGCCTGTGTCATTTCGAATAATACTAGAGGTTTCGATAGATGTCCACACCTCCGTCATCAGGTGGGCTAAACTCACTGCCTGAATCCGTCATTTTAATGCTCCATGACCTTGCCGGAGACAGTTATCGGAAGCTCAAGTATTTTATTCGAAGTGGCACGGCTTCGAATTGGCAGCTGTCCCTGGCATCGTCACCAGGAGTTAAAACACTGATTGAATCCTTCATTTTAACTCCTGATGACGATGCCAGGGACAGCTGTCGAAAGCCCGGGTATTTTATTTCTTGTGACGCGGCTTGTAAACCAGAACATTTTTTGAAACATGCCATCGCGTAAGATTCCAAGGATACAAGATTACAAACACAATGAAGTTTTCATTCTGCAGTGCATTGTGCGCCGATATGAAACTTCCCAGTAGATTAAAACTACGTGTGCCGGTCAGAGATCTGAACTTAGTACCTTTGCCTTTCGCGGGCAAGTGGAAAGTAGTAGAGAGGAAATGGCGGGAGTAAAGCTGTGAGAACTTGTGAGTCGTGCTTCAGTAGTTAACACGGTAGAGCGCAAGCTCGTTAAAGGCAAAGGTCTGGAGTTCGAGTCTCGGTCCAGCACACACATTTCAGACACTTCGCACAACTTCATATTAATTCAGCGAAACACACATAGTTATGTCAATGATTGTCATTCACTATACTTGTGAAAGGCAGACAGAAATTTTAGAATATGGTACTCTGGACACCTAAAGCGCTTAAAGTGGAAACAAATAAACCACATTTGCGAACCACCTAATACAACAGAATCACCGCCCAACAGATATAAAAACGCAAGTAAGCAGTAATTATAATTTGTACACATATAACGCTCACGTATTACTACTCATAAAAGATCCACCACATCAAGAGTAAGGGTAAGATACAACGCTCTTTTCACTTGAACAAACTATTTTTTGACGACATAATTTACCCCGAAGATTTCCGATAAAGATTTTGCTAACATGCGGTTTCCAGTAAGTTGTGATTTCAGTCGACAGACTCCAATGTATAGCGATTATGATGTTATACATTACCAGGATGCCACAAAATCCTTCATTCTTTGGCTAAACTTATCGGTTTCGCAGAGGATATGTTTTTAATAGAAGGAAATACTAATAATGTCTGAGAAACTGACATTGCTCTATTGTAAACAAATACAGGCAAATAACACTTTTTTGCCTGTGCGTGTGTGTTTCCCACAGGGGCCTCCAGTTGTTGTTTTTGGCATTCTACATTGAAACATACAATTGCAGATACTTGAAGATGACGAAAAATGTGGTGTGCCTGTATGCTGCCCGTATCTCATGGCTTTGCAGTAACCCAAGGCCATAAATGCTAAATCACGAGAATCAACTGTCCGCCCCGATAGCTGAATGGTCAGCGTGCCGGACTGCCGTCCTAGGGGGCCCGGGTTTGATTCCCGGCTGGGTCGGGGATTTTCTCCGCTCAAGGACCGGCTGTTGTGTTGCCTTCATCATCATTTCACTCCCATCCTGCGCCCAAAATGGCTTCGAATGTAATAAGACTTGCACCAAGGCGGCCGGACCTGCCCCGTAAGAGGCCTCCCGGCCAATGACGCCAAACGCTCATTTCCCTTTTTACCAGTCAACTAGTAACACGGCCTATCTGACAACCAGCGAGTGCTTGACGATGTCTTTCGGTTTTCGTGTTTAACGAAATGGCACTGAGCACTATGGGACTCAACTGCTGTGGTCATCAGTCCCCTAGAACTTAGAACTACTTAAACCTAACCAACCTAAGGACATCACACACACCCATGCCCGAGGCAAGATTCGAACCTGCGACCGTAGCAGCAGCGCGGCTCCGGACTGCAGCGCGTAGAACCGCACGGCCACCGCGGCCGGCTAACGATTACCTCTGTGAAACATATACACTCTTGATACAAAGGGGAATGGGCTGAGGATTAGTTCCTTTCGATTAAAAAAAAATATTTGTACTGCTTCTGCCATTCTGCATTAGTAAGAATACACAAAGGTTGGCTGGTAGAAGTACAGCTTTCAGACAATCGGGACCAAGAGAAGGTTATAAACTAAGCACTGTCTACCTGCGGTTTTAAATATTTGCCTGTAAACTATATGAATATCTATGTTACAATTCAGATGCCATTGACCTGCTGGAGTACTAGGTATTCCTTGTAAGCAAATTGCATATCAAAATCAGGGGAGCTTACTACACGTTTGTTTCGGCATTAGCAGCATCAAAACTTGATAGAATCTGCACCGTAAATGGAATTTACATTCAACATTATGAGGTTATTCCTTTCAGCTTATGTGACCTCTAGGCAAGTTAAAGTTTGATGATCATTACCAGTCGTGGGTAAACTGGAAGCGTTTCTTTCATTATGCGGTTGATTGGTGGGAAAATCTCGTGAAAACTGGTAACCAGAAACTAAATAAAAAATGTGTTCTTGAGGCTAAATGATACAAGAGTTAGAACTTCGAATAATACTACCTACTAACTTACGAACAGCAAGCAAAAGTGTGCAATGTAGAAGACTAAGCAAGCAGTTAAAAGAAAGAAAAGATTCAAAAACAAAATTTTGGTGCTTATTTATTTATTTAATTATCGTATGATGATACAGAGCTTGGATCAAATACATAATTTTAAGAGTATACATAATACTTTGAACATTTGATTCTGTACATGTATTTTGCTTGTTATTTTGGTAGTGCACAACTCTGATGACACAAGAACAGCATTGATGTTACAAGATTGTACGTAAATGAATGGCGAGAAGGTATTACTGAAGAAATGGAAGACATAAAAGCAATTGTGTGAAAACACAGGAACCCCAGAGTAGACGGTACTTCCAATGAATTTCATATAACTTTCTGACTAATTATAAATAAAGAATTCAAAGAGGTAGGGAGGGAGAAATTACACCGCAGGCACTTATTCCCTGAAAAAGTCCCAGAATAGTCGTACTCGTTCCCAAAACAAAGAAACTACAAATAATAACTGACAACGTTGATATGCACAGAGACAGAAAGTTCTATCCAATGTCCAGGACCGGTTCAGGAAAATTTTTCCACACAAGCAACGTATCATTTGTAGCTTCCGCTTGGCCCTTTTCCCTTGTACAGTTTCACCTGTGTCAATTTTCGGTACTAACTGTTTTGTGTCCTGCGTGGAAATCTTACAGTTGTGGCACCTCTGGTGACGTACTATCATACGAGCTTACTACACGTTTGTGGCCGCTTGCGGCGCTCATGCGATCCTGCCCATGTCATATCGGCAACATTAAAAAAAGCCTTTCCAGACTTCCTCAAATCGGCACAGACTTGTAGCCACCTACAGAAGCATCATATATGGAATTAGTTAGTTAAGAGATACATCATCCATCTCATGACAGCATCAGGCACAAATATTAGGACTACTGAACATGGATTTAGAGAAAAACTTCCGACAAACTCAGTACCTGAGGAGCATGTTATAGCATTCCAGATTCACGCAAGCAACAAGAGATTTACTGCTGCCAAACCAATACCAAATATCTTGTGAAAGCATTCCCAATCCAACACTGTGTTAGACGAACTGCGCTTTATTGATGATGCTGTTCGTCATATTTTCAAAATCTTTGTCCATACCCTCAGCACGAGTATACATTTGTGAACGATGGTTCGCCATTAATGCCTTGGCTAATGATGTTATCATCATTTACAGAACCCCAAGTGTCATGAAAATCTCGGATATATTTATTTATTAAGGGACGTTGACCAGCAAGTAGCAGTGGGAGAGAGGGACGGCCGGCTACTCTGACCAATAATGAAACACAGTACTATGAACAACAATGAAGCACAGCTATTGTGGCTCAGTGAAGGTGCACGACACACACTTCATTTCTTTGCCGAATATGTTGAAATGGAAGTGTTATGTGTGAAACTGAGAAAGAAATATATATCACCTGAATGACGTCACTTCTAAAGAAATGGGAGATAAAGTAAAAGGTGCTCTGATAGCGAATAGCCGAAGGAAATTGAGTATCATTCAGAGGACTGAACCCATCAACACGCTGGCCCTGTCCAAAATGCAATATGTTTCACTAGTCATATCACTGACAGCAAATATGTGGCACAAATAAAAATACGTAGGTTGGTTCATTTGGAAAGATCTATTGTTCCAAGTAGCCAGGGATTAACTGACAAAACCATCTATAGAAGGATATCTACGTTTAGCAGATTGTTAGACACTTTCAGCCATTGTCGTGAAAAAAATCTAAAGAATACACTGAATCTACCTGTACGTCGATCGGATTTACTAACGACTACACGTAGTATCGCAGCACAAAAAAACATATGTTGCAGACAGATGCAAGCAACTGCATCTCTGGACTTATAAGCTGCAACGTTTGTATTGCAGAAGAATCCTAATGAAAGATATGCAACAGGACAGTAGCTAGAAACATTCAGATGAAACTCCATGCCAGATTAATCACAAAGACTTAAATTGGAAGACGGTATGGGCGAATTCGTCAGCTCAAACATACGCTCGGCGGTATATATGTCTGTAAATGATTTAAAGCCGACAACATCACGTCATCACAAAATAAAAAACTGCCCATCCATATCGCCAGCACTGCAGTATGACTACCACACCCATACACCTAACAGTAGGATGTACAAATTGCAGGTCTGTGGAAATAAATAAAGTTTAAGTCAACCAGAGTGTCAAAAAAGTAAACACCAAGATATTAATGAATACAATAACGCCAAAACGTTTCGAGCACTGAAGACAGGAATATGCATGGTTTGTATATTCGTCTTCAACAAGGAGGAGAATCTATAGCATGTGGAATTCATAAGAACAGACCAATTGCGTAGCTGTAGAATGAGTTTTAGGAAAATAAAGAGGCCATAGTACGCCGATGAATGATTATCCACTTGTAATGTGAAGATTTTTGATAACGACTCATTACTGGAAGTATTCTGAAGAAACGGTTACACATGCCTAATATCGTGCAGAGTCCCCGCGAGCACGCAGAAGTGCCGCAATACGACGTGGCATGGACTCGACTAACGTCTCAAGTAGTGCTGGAGGAAATTGACAGCATGAATCCTGCTGCGCTGTTCAGAAGTCCGTAAGAGTACGATGGGGGGAGATCTCTTCTGAACAGAACGTTACAAGCCATCGCAGATATGCTCAAAAAGGTTCATGTCTGGGGAATCTGGTGGCAAGTGGAAGTGTTTACACTCAGAAGAATGTTCCTGGAACCACTCTGTAGCGGTTCTGGACATAAGGGGTATCGCATTGTCCTTCTGGAATTGCCCAAGTCCGTTGGAATGCACGCTGGACATGAGCGGACGCAGGTGATCAGACAGGATGCTTACGTGCTTGTCACCTGTCAGAGTCGTATCTAGACGTATCAGGGGTCCCATGTCATTTTAACTGCACACGGCGCACACCATTACCGAGCCTCCACCAGCTTGAACAGTACACTACCGACAAATGGTTCAAATGGCTCTGAGCACTGTGGGACTTAACTGCTGTGGTCATCAGTCCCCTAGAACTTAGAACTACTTAAACCTAACTAACCGAAGGACATCACACACATTCATGCCCGAGGCAGGATTCGAACCTGCGACCGGAGCGGTCGCGCGGTTCCAGACTGTAGCGCCAAGAACACTACTGACAGGCACGGTCCATGGACACATTAGGTAGTCTCCGTACCCGTACTCGTCCACCCGCTCGATACAATTTGAAACGAGACTTGTTCGATGAGGCAACGTGTTTCCAGTCATCAACAGTCGAATGTCGGTGTTGACGGTCCTAGGCGAGGCGTATAGCTTTGTGTCACCAGTTGTACACGAGTGGACCTTCGGTTCCGATCGATGATGTTTCGTTGAGTGGTTGGCACGCTGACACTTGGTGATGGCCCAGCACTGAAATCTGTAGCAATTTGATGAAGGTTTGCTCTTCTGCCACGCTGAACGATTCTCTTCAGTCGTCGTTGGTCCCGTTCTTGCAGGATCTTTTTCCGTCCGCAGCGATGTCGGAGATTTGGTGTTTTACCGGGTTCCTGATAGTCGTGGTACACCCGTGAAATGGTCGCACGGGAAAATCGCTACCTCGGAAATGCTGTGTCCCATCGCTCCTGCGGCGACTGTAACACCACGTTCAAACTGATTTAAATCTTGATAACCTGCCATTGTGTCAGCAGTAACCGGGCCCGCATCTCGTGGTCGTGCGGTAGCGTTCTTGCTTCCCACGCCCGGGTACCCGGGTTCGATTCCCGGCGGGGTCAGGGATTTTCTCTGCCTCGTGATGGCTGGGTGTTGTGTGATGTCCTTAGGTTAGTTAGGTTTAAGTAGTTCTAAGTTCTAGGGGACTGATGACCATAGAAGTTAAGTCCCATAGTGCTCAGAGCCATTTGAACCATCAGCAGTAACCGACCAAACAACTGCGCCAGACACTTGGTGTCTCAATAGGCGGTGCTGACCGCAGCGCCGTATTCTGCGTCTCCATATCTCTGTATCTGAATACGCATACCTATACCAGTTTCTTTGGCGCTTCAGTGTAAAATTATTGTGGAACCTTTTTTAAAGACTTGCTGCCTTCTGTGTTCGCTGGCTGCTTCACCCATCGCTGGCCATATGATACGACCTGTAGGCCTTATCGCGGCTGGAGGCAGGACTGATCTGGGCAGTTGGCAGTCACAGGTGCACCGCCCCTCTTCTCTCTTTCTCTCGTTCTCTCTGTTCCTCTCTGTCTCTGTATCTCATTTATGATTGGGATGTTTCCGGCAGTTGCTGGTGGTTAAGGCGTGTTTGGTATGTCGGTTGCAAATACCGGGTCATCAAAAAGTCAGTATAAATTTGAAAACTGAATAAATCACGGAATAATGTAGATAGAGAGGTACAAATTGACACACATGCTTGGAATGACATGGAGTTTTATTAGAACCAAAAAAACACAAAAGTTCAAAAAATGTCCGACTGATGGCGCTTCATCTGATCTGAATAGCAATAATTGGCATAACAAAGTAAGACAAAGCAAAGATGATGTTCTTTACAGGAAATGCTCAATATGCCCACCATCATTCCTCAACAATACCTGTAGTCGCGGAATAATGGTGTGAACAGCCCTGTAAAGTATGTCCGTAGTCATGGTGAGGCATTGGCGTCGGATGTTGTCTTTCAGCAACCCTAGAGATGTCGGTCCATCACGATACACTTGCGACTTCAGGTAACCCCAAAGCCAATAATCGCGCGGACTGAGGTCTGGGGAACTGGGAGGCCAAGCATGACGAAAGTGGCGGCTGAGCACACGATCATCACCAAACGACGCGCGCAAGCGATCTTTCACGCGTCTAGCAATAAGGGGTGGAGCGCCATCCAGCATAAACATCGTACGTTGCAGCAAGTGTTTATCTGCCAGGCTGGGGGTGATGCTATTCTGTAACATATCGTCGTACCTCTCACCCGCCACGGTAGCAGTTACAAAAACAGAATCACGCATTTCCTCGAAGAAAAAAGGCCCGATAACGGTAGATGTGGTAAATCCAACCCATACCGTGACTTTCTCGTCGTGCAATGGATTTTCCACGACATTTATAGGATTTTCGGTAGCCCAAATTCTGCAATTGTGGGCGTTGACAGACCCTCGGAGCTTGAAATAAGCTTCGTCGGTCCACAACACGTTACTCAACCAATCGTCATCTTCCGCCATTTTTTGAAACGCCCACACCGCGAATGCCCTCCGCTTCACTAAATCGCCAGGTAACAGTTCATGATGCCGGTGGATTTTGTACGGATAGTATCGGAGGGTACGCCTAAGTGCCAACCAAACAGTAGTGTATGGAATGCCGATGCGACGTACGACTGCACGAGTGCCGACTTCTCCGTGCATGGACGAACCCGCTACAGTCTTCATTTCTTCCTGAACTATCTCAGCAGCATTACACCTTGTGCTCGGTCGGCCACTAAGGGGTCTATCGTCTAAACAACTCGTGGCTTCGAACTTCGAAATCATTCCCGCCACAGCTGCATTTGTCAACGGACCTTTACCCGTTCAAATCCCCTTCCTATGGCGATAGGATCGTAACGCTGAACTAGCACATTCCCCATTCTGATAATACAGCTTCACTAAAAGCGCCTATTCAGGTAACGTCAACATGCTGCGACTGCTGGCGCATCTGATTCTCTCTCTCATTACCGCTCCTTTTATACTCGATTGTCATGCGCAGTCACTGACGTTTTGCTGTCCAGCGCCATCTGTCGGACGTTTTGTGAGCTTTGTTTTTTGTTGTTGTTGTTGTTCGAATAAAACCCCATGTGATTCCAAGCAAGTGTGTCAATTTTTACCTCTCTGTCTACATTATTCGTGGTTTATTAAGTTTTAAAATTTATACTGACTTTTTGATCACCCGGTAAATACCTGTGTGGGCTGTTGCTGGCGCCCTTGGAGGCACTTCCCGGCTTTCTAGCAGTGCTGAGATACTTGGCTGCGTTTGGCAGAATGAGAGAGCTCCGAGCGGTCTGGAGACTTACATGAGAAGTTTACCTGTGGGTCTTCACCTCACATTTTTTAGTTTGTTTTAGATGAAGTGCTTGTCTATCCTATTCCCACGCATTGTGGGTGGTTATGATGATATTTATTATTTACAACCCAAAATTAAGCGGTGTGTCTTACAAATATATCTACATCTACCTCTTCGTCTATACGAAACTCTGCAAATCCCACTTAAGTGCCTGATAGAAAGTTCTTCGTTCTACCTTCGTACTGTAATATTTCTCTCCTATTCCACTCTCTAACAATGCGTGACAAAAATGAAAGCTTGTTATGATGACCATTTATCCCTGTGTAGGTTAGTGATAAAATATTTTCGCATTGCCGGCCGGTGTGGCCGTGCGGTTAAAGGCGCTTCAGTCTGGAACCGTGTGACCGCTACGGTCGCAGGTTCGAATCCTGCCTCGGGCATGGATGTGTGTGATGTCCTTAGGTTAGTTAGGTTTAATTAGTTCTAAGTTCTAGGCAACTGATGACCTCAGAAGTTAAGTTGCATAGTGCTCAGAGCCATTTGAACCATTTTTCGCATTCAGAGGAGAAAGTTGGTGACTGAAATTTCGTAAAAAGGTCTCTCCACAACGAAAAAAAGCCTTTGCTGTAATGGTTGACAGCCAACTTTCGTATCATGTCCGTGACACTGTCTCCCCTGTTTGGTGATAGTAAAAATCAAACTGCCTTTCTTTGGGCTTTTTCGATGTCCCCCGTCAATTTTATCTGGTATGGATCCCATACCGCATAGCAGCGCTGTAGCAGAGAACGGACAAGTGTAGTGCAGGCAGCCTCTTTAGTAGAGCTGTTGCATCTTTTAAATGCTCTGCAGTAAAACCCAGTCTTTGATTTGCCTTCCCCACAATATTATCTATGTGATCGTTCCAATTTAAGCTGTTTGTAACTGTAATTCCTAAATATTTACCTGAACTCACAGTCTTTAGATTTGTGTGATTTATCGTGCAACCGAAATTTAACTGATTTCCTGTAGTACTCATGTGAATGACATCAGACTTTTCCATATTCCGAGGAAGTTACCACTATTCGCACCATACAGATGTCGTGTGTAAGTCGTTATGCAATTGCTTTTGATCTTCTGATGACTTTACTATGGCGCAGATTAAGATGAACAGTGAGTTGATCGCAGGTAAGATAGGCTGAGGCACTTCCATTCTCGGATTTCCCACTGTTATTTACCAGTCTGCTATGGGCAGTTTATAGTGACGTTAGTGTTTTAACCCACTATGATGTCATTTTTTAAACACCGGTGGCGGTAATTGATTACATTGTACGTTTTTTTGATATGCTGTGAATGTACACAATCAAACACTCCCGTCGTTAATTACGAGTGTACCAGAGGCAGTCTTCAGTGATGTCTCACCCTTATAATGTAGGGAAATGTATACTTGGTACGTATCTGCTGTGGTGTGCTATTTGTTTAATGTGGGATATTAATATATTTCTTCAAATATCATGTTGTACTAATTATTTAACATAGGATATCAATGCATTTGTTTAAATATTATTTGTATTTGTTTAGTCTCGCGTTGAAAAGTATGAGAAATCGGCAACATTCCAACCAATTGTAAATGATAATGCAAGGATCCAGTCACACTTTGGCATGACTGCAGAAAATGTCGTGGTGCCATTTATTTATAGTAACTCACCTTCTTCCAGTCACACACTGTAATGTCAAACTGTCTTCCGACATAAATTATGTTAATATTTACTGCCATTTTGCAGAATATGCCATGATATTATTAGTCTATAATAATTCAGCCCCGCTACAGTCAGACACTGTAATGTCAAAGTGTATTGCATCAAAATTTTTCTATTATGTACTGCCTTTTTAAGCATGATGATTCTGCTTCTGATAATATTCTCGCTAAAGCCCATAGAGTACAAATGATTAGGCTCATGCAGTTGCTCTAATAATAAAAGGGGGGATTTACCGGCTTTTGCAAGCCTTTATATTGGTCTAGAGAGAGAAAGGGGCGGGGGATGGAGAGAGTTCAAATGACTCTGAGCACTATGGGACTCAACATCTTAGGTCATAAGTCCCCTAGAACTTAGAACTACTTAAACCTAACTAACCTAAGGACATCACACACATCCATGCCCGAGGCAGGATTCGAACCTGCGACCGTAGCAGTCCCGCGGTTCCGGACTGCAGCGCCAGAACCGCACGGCCACCGCGGCCGGCGAGGGAGAGAGGAAGGGCTGGATGATCCGATGTCGGATCATAATCTAGGATAGAACCATCACAGTGGACGGGTGATTTACAGTTTTTAGTCACACAATAACCCAGGATGCATTGTTGAAGTGTCAGGTTATACGTAGGTTGGAACTTAAATAGTGACAACACTGCTGTGGAGATACTATGCAATGGAATCTCCTATTGTCGCTGATAGCACACGTTGCTGATATAGCTACCTTACCTCCGAGCAAATGGACTCGCCCGTCCCACGTCACCGACGTGCGCACAATCGAGGGAAACACATTCACTTGTGACAGAGCGGTCTAACGTAACGGTGTGACTATGTTTTCGAAACAGGAACACGGCAGACCGTCAATGCACAGTATTACTGTCCGTTTTTGGAGCATCACCTGCGACTAGCTTTGCGAAAGAAGCGGCGACACTTCCTGCGCAAACCACCGATCATTTTGCAAGACAATGCGCGCGAGCATACAGCGCAAGCTGTGGCTGCTCTGTTCGGTCGATGGGACTGGGAAGTACTGTTCCATCCACCATACTCCCCGGACTCCTTGTGACTTTGATTTGATTCTGGAGATGAAGGAACCACTTCAGAACTGTTCCAGAGATTCGACAGGCAGTAGACCGCTCCATTCGCACCGTCAACAGAACAGGCTCTGCTAACAGTATACTACGCCTTCCACATCGCTGGAAACGGGTTCTACACAGCGCTGGTGACTACTTTGAAGGACAATAACAGGTGTAAACATGTAACTCTTTTGTATCGTTTGTGAATAAACAGTTGCCACTATTTAAATTCCAATCCTCGTGTTCTGACGTTGAATGTACCACACACAAATACCCTAGGGCGGCATGAGACTTGTGTCAAATTACATCCTGATCTTGAATGTACAGTGTGTCAAAAATTAAAGTTCGAGTCTCAAAAAGCTGTAGGAAAAGAACCACTGCTCGGAATGACGTCAAATGTGAACAACATATTATTGAAAAATGGTGAAACGTCATGAAAAAAAAAACGAAAATGTTACCAATGGATGGCGCTGTAAGCGTCGCAACATAGATGAGGGCGGCTAGTAATGGCAGATGAATCGCTGTGGTTTCCGTTGCACTTTACACTATCCGTACTGTGAATGACTACACAAGTTTGGCAATCAATAATTGAGGCACTGTTAGTTAGGTCAGCCCATCCACCACGGCAAGGTCGTACCACATGGGATGCGTTTTTCACTGTCGTGGGACTAAAAACCGCATAAAAAGCAAAATGAGATCAGTTTCTAGTTGCCTTGAGAATGACACAAGACATGTTTCAATATGCTGTCCACTGTTTTCTGCCACAAGTTGACAAAAGAGCATGTTTCACAACAGATTGGCGTGTCCTGGGGTCCCGTTCAGAATGCGTTGCACCCTGCATGCCCCCAATTCAGCTGCTTTCGTAATTGAAACAGTGAACACAACATCTTTCAAATGCCCTCACAGCCAGAAGTGACACACATTAAGATCAGATGATCTGGATGACCTAGCTGTAGGGAAATGAAGCTTACAATTCTGTTGTTGTCGTGGTCTTCAGTCCTGAGACTGGTTTGATGCAGTTCTGCATGCTACTCTGTCCTGTGAAAGCTTATTCATCTCCCAGCACCTACTGCAACCTACGTCCTTCTGAATCTGCTTAGTGTATTCATCTCTTGGTCTCCCTCTACCATTTTTACCCTCCACGCTGGCCTCCAATACTAAATTGGTGATCCCTTGATGCCTCAGAACATGTCCTACCAACTGATCCCTTCTTCTAGTCAAGTTGTGCCACAAACTCCCCTTCTCCCCAATCGTATTCAATATCTCCTCATTAGTTATGTGATCTACCCACCTAATCTTCAGCATTCTTCTGTAGTACGACATTTCGAAAGCTTCTATTCTCTTCTTGTCCAAACCATTTATCGTCCATGTTTCACTTCCATACATGACTACACTCCATACAAATACTTTCAGAAAAGTCTTCCTGACACTTAAATCTATAATCGATGTTAACAAATTTCTCTTCTTCAGAAACGCTTTCCTTGCCATTGCCAGTCTACCTTTTATATCCTCTCTACTTCGACCATCATGTTATTTTTCTCCCCAAATAGCAAAACTCCTTTACTACTTTAAGTATCTCATTTCCTAATCCAATTCCCTCAGCATCACCCGACTTAATTCGACTACATTCCATTATCCTCGTTATTTTCTCCTTTGAAGACACTGTCCATTCCATTCAACTGCTCTTCCAAGTCCTTTGCTGTCTCTGACAGAATTACAATGTCATCGGCGAACCTCAAAGTTTTTATTACTTCTCCATTGATTTTAATACCTACTCCGAATTTTTCTTTTGTTTCCTTTACTGCTTGTTCAATATACAGATTGAATAACATTGGGGAGAGGCTACAACCCTGTCCAAGCACTGCTTCCCTTTCATGACCCTCGACTCTTATAACTGCCATCTGGTTTCTGTACAAATTGTAAATAGCCCTTCGCTCCCTGTATTTTATCCCTGCCACCTTCAGAATTTGAAAGAGAGTATTCCAGTCAACATTGTCAAAAGCTTTCTCTAAGTCTACAAATGCTAGAAACGTAGGTTTGCTTTTCCTTAATCTATTTTCTAAGATACTTTCTATTTTCTAAGATACTTTTCTAAGATACTTACAATTCTAGCGTTTCCGAAATATCTCTGTAGCAGCCGTTTCACTTGCAATGTGTGGAGGCGCCATCCAGCATAAAAATGATTCTACCCACACTTCCACATTGTTGAACGATTCGAATGACGTTGGTGCGTAGCAGATTCTCACAGCGTATACGAGTGATGGTACAGGTAACAGTACCGGCAGACATATTTCCCCGAAAAAATGCGGCCCTACGACAAGCGATGACGTCAGCCCATGCCACACAATCACCTTGCAGAATGAAGTAGTACCAGTTGATCTGCAAGCGGAATTTCCGCACCCAAATTCTGCAATTCTGTGTATCGACATGTCATTCGAGATGGAAATGGGCTTCGTCTGTCCGCAGAGTGTTCCATGGTCATTCATTGTCCACTCCCATTTCAGCAAGAAATTCTAGAAACAACGTGTGTCTTACTGGCAGGTCAGCAGGAAGCAACTCCAGAACATGGGTGATTTTGTATGGATAGCAATGCAGGATGTTTCACAGGTTTTTATGCGCCGTGTTCCCAGGCATGTCCTAAGCTCGGGTAATTCCCCGTAGGCTGCATGTCTGCCAATCCACCGATCGACCCCTCCTGCAACGCTGTGGCCACATTTTGGACAGACGTCAGATCAGCTACTTTTCACCCTCTGCCACATTTCACTTCAAGGGAACATGTCCATTAGAATTTTGTAATCATTTTCTCCAGAACCCTAGCGGACATCGGACCAATGTGCTTCTTCAAATCCTTTGCAAGGTACCGGTGCACAGCCACCGTTCTTGTGAAAGGGTTTTACCAGAAGCGCGTGATCCTTCACGGAGACATCTCAGCATAAACAGAGGAACAACCGCGTGCCGTGCGTCGATTGGTGTGCATATCCTGATGCTTAAAGCGCTATCTACTGATTAAATTTTCGTTAATTTTTTATGTTCTACTAGCTGACCCGGCGAACTCTGTTCCGCCGTAAAGCCAATAAATAATCAGATTTTGGATGTAAAGTTCAATTTTTTATTAGGAAATACAAATAAAAAAATGATTCTTTATGTTTTTTGGTGCATAGCTTCCACTCTTCAATTAAGTACCTTGTGATACACGCCGTTTTTTGTTAGAACAAACTACGCAGATGGTCTTCCGACCCGTGAACATGCTACATATAATTGACCATGTGAAAAACATGGATATTCTAGATTTAAACCAACAACTTTCAAGGATTGGCCTTGTGATTTGTTAATGGTCATGGCGAATGCAAGACGGATCGGAAATTGAAGTCTTTTATACACAAACGGCATATCGGTTGGGATCATCGGGATCCTCGGAATGAGAACTTCCTCACCTTCGAATTTTTCTTTGAGTAGCGTCGCGTAAATAACATCGTTCATCAATTTACTTACCACCAAACGCGTACCGTTGCACAGTTTTAGTTGGTTTATGTTTCGAAGCACGGTTACTACGGAACCAACTTTTAGGTGTAAATTGTGCGGTGGTAAGCCAGGCACATCCAAGGAGTTTAAAAATTCAATTAGATAGTTGGTGGCTTCATCTTCATTTGTTACACAGTCGATAGATTTAAATGAATGCATTTTACCAATGATCTCATTCTCAATTATGTAGTTTAGGTCATCTACGTCTTTATTCTTAGTCGCTAAAATTGCTCGCTCACTCAACCATTCATTACTTTTGTAGTTAGTAATGATGTTTGGGAATACTTTGTTGGTAAGTTCGTCTTTCGATGAGACAAAGTTACAGAAATTATGAGGAAATGAAATCAATCCGCTCGATTCTTCGACAGGTACTCGATCATTACCGATAGTGAGCAATTGCTCAGAGAAATCTTCAGCAGATGTATCATTAAGCAATGCAACTCTCATGTTTGTTGTCAGCTGAAGTTTCTTCACATTTCTTTAAATTTTTAATTATTGATGTTTACTGATGTATACTGATACTTAACCATAGACGTTTAGCTGTCATCTGCGTTTTGTTATTCCATGTCAGACGCGTTTTTGTTATACCATGTTTTATAGTGACGTTTAGTTGACATTTGCGTTTTGTTATTCCATGCCAGATGCGTTTTTGTTATACCACGTTTTATAGAGGTCGAACGGGATAAAAAGTATCCTATGTCCGTCTCCTGGTTCTAAGCTACCTCTCCACCAATTATCAGCCAAATCGGTCCAGCCGTTCTTGAGTCATAAATAGTGTAACTAACACGACTTTCTTTTTTATATATATATATATATATAGGCTGGCGCAGGGAAACGGGAAATTTCGAAATAATGTGATTTCCATGAATAAATTCATAAAACTAGTAATTTATTAACGAAAGTGAATGTATTCAGTATGCCATTATTCAGTATGTCTTTATAGTCAAAATGTCCAAAAGTGTCTCTTTACTTTTTAAAGATGACATCGGAAAGATGTGCTCCCATTCGGCGTTCACACTGTAACAGCATGTTATGAAAACTCTGGAATGCGCGGTGTAGCAAATCTTGGGGAATGGCAGTGATTTCGTTTTCAATGTTCTCCTTCAGTTCATGGATTGTTGCAGGACGTGTACGGTGCACCTTGCCTTTAAGATATCCCCACAGGAAGAAGTCGCACACACTAAGATCAGGAGATCTCACAGGCCATGCAATGTCACCGTTACGTGAAATAATGCGTCTTCCAAATAATTGACGAACTGCTGCCATCGATTGTCGAGCAGTGTGTGACGTGGCTCCGTCCTCCTGAAACCACATGTTTTCGACGTTAAGATTAAGCTCGTACAGTCTCGGTGTAAAGAATGTTTGAAGCATTTCAACATATCGAGCGGATGTTACTGTCACTGCATAGCCATCCTCACGTTCAAAAAATAAGGGCCGATAACACCATGACATGATACAGCACACCATATTGTGATCTTGGCGCTATGTAGTGGTCGCTGGTGAAACTCACAAGGATTGCTCTGTGCCCAATAACGAAAATTCTGTTTGTTCACGAATCCGTTCAGGTGGAAATGGGCTTCGTCTGATATCCATAATTTACCAAGGAAATTCGCGTCCTCGTTGATTTTAGCCACTAACTGGCTACTAAACTCCATACGTGACACTGGGTCTCGTTCATGTAAGTGTTGCAAAATCTGCAACTCATGGGGATGGAAGTCTAATTCGTGCAGTATTCTTTGTAAGCTTCGTCGCTTAATTCCTAGCGAAGATGCATGCTGTCGAACTGAGCGGCGAGGACTTTTCTCGATTGCAGCTCTAGCAGCTGCTATGTTCTCTGGGGTACGTACCGTTGGAATGCAACCCGGAGGTTTCTTTTTCAAGGCAGATCCTGTTTCTTCAAAATTACTCACCCACGTTGTAATCGCATTCGCAGATGGGACACGTCCATGACGTCCAAGCTGGTAATGCTGTCGAAATGTTCTCCGCGCGGCAGTCGCACTATCACCATTTTTGTAAAACGCTCTCACGGCTACTGCACTTTCCGCACCAGTCCAATGCTCCATGACTACTAAGTGGCAATGTGTTCACATCAATTGTGCAAAGTTTCGAACATCTGCCGGCGTTACAGTGCTGCCAACTGTAACGTTCAAAATTTCCCGTTCCCCTGCGCCACTCTATATATATATGACGTTATCCCTGCGTCAATAATATGCTGTTTAAATTTGACTTCATTCTGAGCAATGGTTCTCTTTCTACAATGTTTTGAAAGTGGAACCTCACACAATTACCCGCGATGAGTGTCAGAAGGGGGAGGTTCTCCAGATGTGTTCCTGTGACTCTGGGGGTGGAAGTGGCCGTACTATACTACCCTGAGCCCTCTTAGTGGTATCTGAGAGAAGGAGGCTATGTGGCAGCACCCAGTTTCACCCACTGTCTCTCCTACGTTACTGACAACACAAACACAACACTACACTGTAGAAGTACTCATCACAGCCACGCACACGTCACAGATTATCGTAAGAAGGCAATGGCAAACTCCTCTTACTAGGACCTTACCCAGGATGATAATGTGGGTTTCCTGCATCCTAAGCAAAGGACTGACTTTGACTTAATCGAGTGTAACGTGAACAACAAATTTTAGTATTCCTCAAACGAGCAGGCTCCAGGAGTGAAAATATTCATCATATTAACGGACGCACTCGAATGAACCAGAGTAAGTGGGTGCATGAGCACATTCACCCCTTTCTCTCGCTGTGACCCATTGTGTACAGCAACCACTGTTAAGTGAAAGCCTATTCCACAGTTTTCCATGCATCATGCTCTTCAGCTATTGACTTTTTTCCGCTGCTGCATGTTTTGCAATGTTGGTTATCCCACATCAGCTCCCTCGGCCCGTCTACGATCCTTTGACCTGGCCACATGTCCAACCCATCTGTATTTCATTTCTATTACGCTCACAGTTGTGTCTTCCATTCCGATTTGTTGCCTGATCCATTTCGTTGTCTTCTGTCGCTCGTATAGATTTCCAACTGTATCTATGCATTCGTCGCTTACCAACCATAATTTCTGTAATTGTTTTTTTTTTTAAATTAAAAGTTCGTGTTGATTGCCTTAAGTCGAAGATGATACACTTTGCTTTTCAAATATTTAGGAACTTAATTTTAAAAGCCCTATGTAGTTAGACCCTTATGACCCTTCTGTTTTTTTCCTTTGCTACGTATCCAATCATTGCTTTTAACTATCCAAAACATGAGGACCAGTCCATTTGTTTATTACACAAAAATTTACGATATGTTGACTACGTAATAGTTTCTTGTGTTTATGATTGATTTTATGCCTTCTTCTGTACTTACTCCATTATATTCTTCCAGTAAATATTTTTGTAAGGTGGTGCTCCAGAACAATAACATGTGTAATGGAAGACATGTTTACATGCATCATCAGCTGCTGTATAAACTTCATTGAAATGTTCTATTGGTTTCGATCTATGTGGTCCATCTTCCGGCAAAATGTCCTTCTAGAGTCTTACCTTCTACATCTACATACATACTCCGCAGTCCACCATACGGTGCGTGGCGGAGGGTACCTCGTACCACAACTATCTTCTCTCCCTGTACCACTCTCAAACAGAACGAGAGAAAAATGACTGCCTATATGCCTCTGTACGAGCCCTAATCTATCTTATCTTATCTTATCTTCGTGGTCTTTCTGCAAAATATAAGTTGGTGGCAGTAAAATTCTACTGCAGTCAGCCTCAAATGCTGGTTCTCTAAATTTCCTCAGTAGCGATTCACGAAAAGGACGCCTCCTTTCCTCCAGAGACTCCCAACCGAGTTCCTGAAGCATTTCCGTAACACTCGCGTGATGATCAAACCTACCAGTAACAAATCCAGCAGCCCGTCTTTGAATTGCTTCTATGTCATCCCTCAAGCAGACCTGATAGGGATCCCAAACGCTCGAGCAGTACTCAAGAATAGGTCGTATTAGTGTCTTATAAGCGGTCTCCTTTACAGATGAACCACATCTTCCCAAAATTCTACCAATGAACCGAAGACGAAAATCCGCCTTCCCCACAACTACCATTACATGCTTGTCCCACTTCATATCACTCTGCAACGTTACACCCAAATATTCAATCGACATGACTGTGTCAAGCGCTACACTGCTAATGGAGTATTCAAACATTACAGGATTAATTTTCCTGTTCATCTGCATTAATTTACATTTATCTATATTTATAGTTAGCTGCCATTCTTTACACCAATCACAAATCCTGTCCAAATCATCTTGTATCCTCCTACAGTCACTCAACGACGACACCTTTCCGTACACCACAGCATCATCAGGCAAAAGCCGCACATTGCTATCCACCCTATCCAAAAGATCATTTATGTAGATAGAAAACAACAGCAGACCTACCACACTTCTCTGGGGCACTCCAGATGATACCCTCACCTCCGATGAACACTCACAATCGAGGACAACGTACTGGGTTCTATTACTTAAGAAGTCTTCTACCCACTCACATACTTGGGAACCAATCCCATATGCTCATACCTTAGTTAGGAGTCTGCAGTGGGGCACCGAGTCAAACGCTTTCCGGAAGTCTAGGAATATGGCATCCGTCTGATACCCTTCTGATATGTTAAATAATATTGCCTTAATATTGACTTAAACGGGCAAACATCAGTCTGTATAGTAATTGGTGACATATAATGTAAATATTGAAGACCGTCTATTTTAGTCAGTATTAGGGCAACTGTGTTTAATATAAAAGAAATCTAGATGCTAAAACGACTTTTTTCAGTGCCAGAACGGTTCACACAGACCGAAAGCGGTAGCATATCTCATGAAAGTTTATACAGCAGCTGGTAGTGGAGTCAAACATGTACTCCTATATTATTTCATTATTTAATGACGTTTATGTGCACAAATAGACCGAAGCCACTGCTGGAATGCCACTTCATAAATGTCTTCAACGTTAGAAACGATAGTGAATGGTCGTTCGTGTAAATAACGTTAAACCATATGAACATTGGACATACTGTTCATCAGGTCTTTACAAGTGCTATCCTTCTTTGAAACTGTGGAGTAGCCGATGACGTTCGAGAGGATTGTATTTGGGGACATGACACTGAAGTGGAACAGCATTTTATTGCAGGACAGACAAGTTCGAACACACTAAAAAGAAAAGATTTCGTGATACTGTATTTGTGAATATCATCGCATCGAATGACTCAGTATACCACAGAGCGATGTTAGTACAGGTTTCATGCGTATCACTGAGGCTATTGCTACTTTAAATAAGATAATAATCGAAAATTTCAAAGGTGGCAAAGATCGTTTTCAAATTACAGGCATCGGTGTCGGACTTAAGCTAACAGAATGCATCGTCCTGAAGAAGGGTACGGTACATTAGCTTAGTTAGGTGAGGAACTGCATGAACTCTGCCAGAGAGGCACTTCTGTTGTCTCTGGAGGAAACCGCGGGCATCCTTCACAGGGGGTCTCGGGCCTTGGCCTTGCGCCGCAGCCGCATTGCTGTACTGCCTCACGTGGATGCTGGAGTGTTACGACAGCGTTCACGGATTGACCAGTTGGTTTCCGTTGTGAGAAAAACCAGCGGAAGACTGTGGTCTAGGACCACTTCTGCTTTCCGTAATACCTCCGTCCATAACAGATCTCCTTTCCCCATTCGTGACAGGTTTCACAACTGCTCTGGAAAAATTAGGATTAGTTTTCCATTACGAAAGACTTAGGCTACATAAAAAAGAGAAAACTCAACACTCTTCGCGTAATTTCCCATTCAGCGAATTAAGAAAACCACAAGAAATCTTAATCCAACCCGAAGGAAGTGTGAACATCACACATCTCGTAACAGAGTCCAGTGACTGAGAGGACGTGACACATTTCTAGGTGCTCGGTTTTCAGAAGGATATCGTGTCTCAAATTCAGTTTTCTCTTCAATGTATTTTGAGCAAACTGGCTGGCTCAGTTTAGGACGGAGTAGCTCCTTTCTGGCTATACAGGGTGTTACAAAAAGGTATGGCCAAACTTTCAGGAAACATTCCTCACACACAAATAAAGAAAATATGTTATGTGGACATGTGCCCGGAAACGCTTAATTTCCATGTTAGAGCTCATTTTAGTTTCGTCAGTATCTAGTGTACTTCCTCGATTCACCGCCAGTTGGCCCAATTGAAGGAAGGTAATGTTGACTTGGGTGCGTGTGTTGACATGCGACTCATTGCTCTACAGTACTAGCATCAAGCACATCAGTACGTAGCATCAACAGGTTAGTGTTCATCACGAACGTGGATTTGCAGTCAGTGCAATGTTTACAAATGCGGAGTTGGCAGATACCGATTTGATGTATGGATTAGCATGGGGCAATAGCCGTGGCGCGGTACGTTTGTATCGAGACAGATTTCTCGAACGAAGGTGTCCCGACAGGAAGACGTTCGAAGCAATTGATCGGCGTCTTAGGAAGCACGGAACATTCCAGCCTGTGACTCGCGACTGGGGAAGACCTAGAACGACGAGGACACGTGCAATGGATGAGGCAATTCTTCGTGCAGTTGACGATAACCCTAATGTCAGCGTCAGAGAAGTTGCTGCTGTACAAGGTAACGTTGACCACGTCACTGTATGGAGAGTGCTACGGGAGAACCAGTTGTTTCAGTACCGTGTACAGCGTGTGTAGGCACTATCAGCAGCTGATTGGCCTCCACGGGTACACTTCTGCGAATGGTTCATCCAACAATGTGTCAATCCGCATTTCAGTGCAAATGTTCTCTTTACGGATGAAGCTTCATTCCAAGGTGATCAAATTGTAAATTTTCACAATCAACATTTGTAGGCTGACGAGTCGGGGCGTGGAATGTCAGAAGCTTGAACGTGGTAGGGAAACTAGAAAATCTGAAAAGGGAAATGCAAAGGCTCAATCTAGATATAGTAGGGGTCAGTGAAGTGAAGTACAAGGAAGACAAGGATTTCTGGTCAGATGAGTATCGAGTAATATCAACAGCAGCAGAAAATGGTATAACAGGTGTAGGATTCGTTATGAATAGGAAGGTAGGGCAGAGGGTGTGTTACTGTGAACAGTCCAGTGACCGGGTTGTTCTAATCAGAATCGACAGCAGAGCAACATCGACAACGATAGTTCAGGTATACATGCTGACGTCGCAAGCTGAAGATAAACATATAGAGAAAGTGTATGAGGATATTGAAAGGGTAATGCAGTATGTACAGGGGGATGAAAATCTATTAGTCATGGGCGACTGGAACGCAGTTGTAGGGGAAGGAGTAGAAGAAAAGGTTACAGGAGAATATGGGCTTGGGACAAGGAATGAAAGAGGAGAAAGACTAATTGAGTTCTGTAACAAGTTTCAGCTAGTAATAGCGAATACGCTATTCAAGAATCACAACAGGAGGAGGTATACTTGGAAAAGACCGGGAGATACGGGAAGATTTCAATTAGATTACATCATGGTCAGACAGAGATTCCGAAATCAGATACTGGATTGTAAGACGTACCCAGGAGCAGATATAGACTCAGATCACAATATAGTAGTGATGAAGAGTAGGCTGAAGTTCAAGACATTAGTCAGGAAGAATCAATACGCAAAGAAGTGTGATACGGAAGTACTAAGGAATGACGAGATACGTTTGAAGTTCTCTAACGCTATAGATACAGCAATAAGGAATAGCGCAGTAGGCAGTACAGTTGAAGAGGAATGGACATCTCTAAAAACGGCCATCACAGAAGTTGGGAAGGAAAACATAGGTACAAAGAAGGTAGCTGCGAAGAAACCATGGGTAACAGAAGAAATACTTCAGTTGATTGATGAAAGGAGGAAGTACAAACATGTTCCGGGAAAATCAGGAATACAGAAATACAAGTCACTGAGGAATGAAATAAATAGGAAGTGCAGGGAAGCTAAGACGAAATGGCTGCAGGAAAAATATGAAGACATCGAAAAAGATATGATTGTCGGAAGGACAGACTCAGCATACAGGAAAGTCAAAACAACCTTTGGTGACATTAAAAGAAACGGTGGTAACATTAAGAGTGCAACGGGAATTCCACTGTTAAATGCAGAGGAGAGAGCAGATAGATGGAAAGAATACATTGAAAGCCTCTATGAGGGTGAAGGTTTGTCTGATGTGATAGAAGAAGAAACAGGAGTCGATTTAGAAGAGATAGGGGATCCAGTATTAGAATCGGAATTTAAAAGAGCTTTGGAGGACTTACCGTCAAATAAGGCAGAAGGGATAGATAACATTCCATCAGAATATCTAAAATCATTGGGGGAAGTGGCAACAAAACGACAATTCACGTTGGTGTGTAGAATATATGACTTTCGGAAAAGCATCATCCACACAATTCCGAAGACGGCAAGAGCTGACAAGTGCGAGAATTATCGCACAATCAGCTTAACAGCTCATGCATCGAAGCTGCTTACAAGAATAATATACAGAAGAATGGAAAAGAAAATTGAGAATGCGCTAGGTGACGATCAGTTTGGCTTTAGGAAAAGTAAAGGGACGAGAGAGGCAATTCTGACGTTACGGCTAACAATGGAAGCAAGGCTAAAGAAAAATCAAGACACTTTCATAGGATTTGTCGACCTGGAAAAAGAGTTCGATAATATAAAATGGTGCAAGCTGTTCGAGATTCTGAAAAAAGTAGGGGTACGCTATAGGGAGTGACGGGTCATATACAATATGTACAACAACCAAGAGGGAATAATAAGAGTGGACGATCAAGAACGAAGTGCTCGTATTAAGAAGGGTGTAAGATAAGGCTGTAGCCTTTCGCCCCTACTCTTCAATCTGTACATCGAGGAAGCAATGATGGAGATAAAAGAAAGGTTCAGGAGTGGAATTAAAATACAAGGTGAAAGATATCAATGATACGATTCGCTGATGACATTGCTATCCTGAGTGAAAGTGATGATGATGATGTCCTCCTCGCTGAGTCCGGCGACAGCAACTCCGTCAGTCCTCTGTGTCCTTGTTGTGGTAGGCTCGGATGTGGCTCGCGAATCCGAATTTCGCTTTGAATGTCCTGTTGCATGAAGCACAGTGAAGTTGACCAGCAGAGTTGTAAGTATACGTGTAGACAGGCTTGAGCTGAGATTTTCGGAGCTCTCTTTTAGCATCCAGGTTCATTAGACGCTTTTGCTCGAATTGTTCGATGCTCTTATGTACAGTTGATCGCCACTCCGATCGGCGCAATACTAGCTCCTCCCAACGGTTGCTTGGAATACCACAGGCTGCAAGGCGGCGTTTAATGGTGTCTTTATATCGCAGGTGTTGACCACCTTTCCTCCTCTTCCCGCATGAGAGCTGCGAGTAGAACACCGCTTTAGGTAGCCTACTGTCATCCATGCGTACTATGTGACCACTCCATCTCAGTTGATGTTTCATTATCAAAGCTTCAATACCAGCCAGTTTCACGCGGCGCAAAATCTCCGTGTTTGGGACACGGTCTTCCCATTTGATGCGCAGAATTGATCTCAGACATCAAAGATGAAATTTATCTAGCTTCTTAATGTCAGCTTTGTAACAGCACCAGGTTTCCGAGGCATAGAGTAAGGTGGATAATACTACTGCTTTGTAGACTGCAATTTTTGTTTGTAGTTTGAGATCATGTGATTTCCATACTCGGTCATTAAGCTTACCGAAGGCTGAGGCTGCGCTGGCTATACGCGCTGCGATTTCCGTTGTCAGACTGTTGTCACTTCTAATTTGGCTTCCCAGATATTTGAAATTTGACACATTTTGCAAGGGTTTGTTATTTATCTCAATACTGGAGTCATCTGCATTAAGACCTCTAAGTGGCTGTTTGAGAACTTGCGTCTTAGTGATGCTAATGGCTAAGCCAAATCTTCTGCAGGAGGCATTTAACAGATTTATGTAAGTCTGAAGAGTTTCGCAAGAATTAGCCATCATGCATACATCATCCGCGTAGAGAATCTCTAAGATGGATAGTTTGGTTACGCGACGTTTTGTTCTGAGGCGAGAGATGTTGAAGACACTTTTGTCTGTCCTTGTGTCGAGACTAATTTGATTACTACAGGCTTTGGTCGCGTCTCTCATAACAACTGCGAAGTAAAGTGAGAAGAGTGTGGGTGCCAGAACACAGCCTTGTTTTACACCGCATGTCACGGGAAACTGTTCTGAGAGCTTGTCCTCATGGCGGATTTTTGCCATCATGTTTTCATCAAACTGCCGGATCAAACTGACAATTTTGTCAGGGCACCCAGTTTTCTTTAGTATGATCCAGAGAGCTTCCCGTGGGACACGATCAAAAGCTTTTTCCAGGTCTACAAAGCACATGAACAAAGGCCGATGTTGCTCTAAGCTTTTCTCTTGCATTTGTTTGACAACAAATATGGCATCCACTGTGCCTCTGTTTGGGCGAAAGCCACACTGGGTCTCTGGTAGCGGTTTTTCTGCAAAGTGTGTTAACCGGGTGTTAATTATGTGGGCAAGGACTTTTCCCGCTACTGAGAGAAGAGAAATGCCCCTGTGGGAGCTGCAGTCTGATATGTCACCCTTGCCTTTATAGATCTTGGAAATACAAGCATCTTTCCAGTCTTATGGAATCATTTCATACTCCCAAATCCTTAAGATCAGAGCAAACAATGGTTTCTTGATGTTTGGCCCCCATATTTATATAGCTCTGATGGCAAGTTATCTAATCCTGCTGTTTTGTCATTTTTCAGCTTAGCCAGTGCTGAAATGAATTCATCGTAGGAAGGGGCATCCGCAAGTTGTTCCTCAACTGGCAGGTCTTCAAGTGCTTCTATGTATGGAATATCGGTTGTCTGATGGTCGGGATTAAGAACGTCATTAAAATGTTCCGCCCACCGAGACAGGATGTCACTCTGTTGCGTCAGCCGACAACTTTTATCTTTGTTATGGACTGGTGCTATCTTCCCAACTCTTGGACCAAAGATAGTTTTCAGGGACTCAAAGAATCTGTCCGTTTGGTGTGTGTCGGCATATAACTGTATTTCATTTGCTTTATTTGCCCACCAACTGTCTTTAAGAGCACGTACCTTCACTTTTAGATTGTAATGCGCTGCTCTACGCTTGTTATCATCAGGGGTGCGAAGAGAGGTTCTGAAATCATTAATTAGCTTTCTGATCTCTGGATCTGAGTCGTCAAACCAGTCCTGGTGCTTCTTCTGAGGCTTTCCCAAGACTTCTGAAGCACAGCCACGCAGTCTGCTAGAGTATGCACTCCACTGTTCATATACAGGGGCAGATTCAGATATCAAAAGGCCATCGACACCAAATTTTTCATCCAGTTTTGCTCTCATAGTCTGATCATTGGCCAAGATTTTGCAGGACGATTTTGTTGGTATTTTGTGTGAAGCTCGGCGTGGTGCCTTCAAAGTTATCTTTAATTTGGACCTCACGAGTCGATGGTCTGTCCATCCCTGAGCGCCTCTCATTGCACGTGTGACCAGTACGTCACCAAGATCTTTTTTCCGTACTATCACATAATCCAGAAGGTGCCAGTGTTTAGATCGCGGATGCATCCATGTCGTTTTATATTTTTCAGACAGACGAAAATAAGTATTTGTCAGACAGAGTTCAAACTCGGCACATAGAGTTAGAAGATCCAAACCATTCGAGTTGCATTTTCCAATCCCATGGCGACCGACGACTCCATTCCAAGCACTGAAATCATTCCCAACACGAGCATTAAAATCACCAAGTAACAGAAGTTTATCTGCAGAAGGAATATCCCTAAGAACATGTCGGAGGTCTTAGTAGAACTTGTTCTTCTCTTCATCCGGAGATGGCAATGTAGGTGCGTATACGTTGATCAAGTGAAGATATTTCTTGGATGCCAGGTGAAGTCTGAGTGTTATTATTCTGTCACTGATACCTTTTGGGAGTTCTGTTAGTGAACATGCCAATTTATTGCGTATGGCAAAGCCTACCCCACTTTCCGCCCTTTCAGTGGATGATTTTCCACTCCAGTAGTAGGTATAACTTCCGAGCGGTTCACATAACTGTCCAGAGTCACTAAGATGTGTTTCACTTATGGCGGTAATATCGATGTTATATCTAGCCAATTCCCTTGCGATAAGTCCTGTCTTTCTCTCTGGGCACTGATTATCATCGTTATCCTGTAAAGTACGGACGTTCCAGACTCCAATCATTAGATATTTAAGGTAACTGTTTATTTTATTATTTTTTTGACCGCATATGTTAGTGAACAAGTGACCGCAGTTTGCCACTTGTGCTGGGTTGAGACGGGCTATGTTTAGGCCACCTTTTCTAGGCCTCTCCCTGGATTAGGGAAAGCAAAGCGATCCTAAATAGGGCTGCTTTGTCGTCTGACGAGCTGCCGAACCAGTCCTCCCTCTCTCACGAGTACCAGAACGACCATCACCGTCTGACCTCCTAACGTGCAGAGCACCAACTAAGGTTCAGGTAAACCAAACCCTTGCCTCACCATCAGTACTCCATCGCCGCAGGACTTTCAAAGCTCATAGTCCATTGAAACTTTGCCGGAGTCATCTGCGCGTGAAGGTATTTAAAGTGGACAAGCAGTTGCGCAGATGCAGATCCACTCTCTCGTCCTCTGCCTCTGGTTGGCAGTGGATCGTAGGGCCGATACGACTGGCAAGAGGCAGGGAATGGCCATATGCCACTGGAAGTATCCTGACATACGCCCTTAAGGCACATCACAGGTGCCTTGCTTCGTCGGTACAGAAGCCGTGAGTGTTTACCTATCGATATTACCCGCCTCCTACACCGATGAAGAGACTGACAGAAGGGAAGAAGGAAAGGGAAGGGACTGGAAGGGAAAGGGAGGAAAGGACGGTAGGTCGTTGTGAGGCACACTTCGTCTGGCTCCTCTGCTGAGACCTGACCGGCTAGGTTGAACCTGCCAGTAGCTACGCTACCACCGGTATAGCTCTCAGCATCACAGGAACACGCAAACTCTCCCACCCGCACGGACAGTGCTACGATAAGGTGGTGCCTCCAGGGAGTGAAAGTGAAGAAGAATCTGCTGAACGGAATGAACAGTCTAATGAGTACACAGTATGGTTTGAGAGTAAATCGGAGAAAGACGAAGGTAATGAGAAGTAGTAGAAATGAGAATAGAGAGAAACTTAACATCAGGATTGATGGTCACGAAGTCAATGAAGTTAAGGAATTGTGCTACCTAGGCAGTAAAATAACCAATGACGGACGAAGCAAGGAGGACATCAAAAGCAGACTCGCTATGGCAAAAAAGGCATTTCTGGCCAAGAGAAGTCTACTAATATCAAATACCGGCCTTAATTTGAGGAAGAAATTTCTGAGGATGTACGTCTGGAGTGCAGCATTGTACGGTAGTGAAACATGGACTGTGGGAAAACCGGAACAGAAGAGAATCGAAGCATTTGAGATGTGGTGCTATAGACGAATGTTGAAAATTAGGTGGACTGATAAGGTGGTGGACTACGCAGTATCGGAGAGGAAAGGAATAAGTGAAAAACACTGATAAGGAGAAGGGACAGGATGATAGGACATCTGCCAAGACATGAGGGAATGACTTCCATGGTACTAGAGGGAGCTGTAGAGGGCAAAAACTGTAGAGGAAGACAGAGATTGGAATATTGGAATACGTCAAGCAAATAATTGAGGACGTAGGTTGCAAGTGCTACTCTGAGCTGAAGAGGTTAGCACAGGAAAGGAATTCGTGGCGGGCCGCATCAAACCAGTCAGTAGACTGATGACCAAAAAAAAAAAAAAAAAAGGTTGACGAGAATCCGCACGCAATTGTGCAATCACGTCATCTACACAGAGTTTCTGTGAGCGTTTGGGCAGGCATTGTTGGTGATGTCTTGATTGGGCCCCATGTTCTTCCACCTACGCTCAATGGAGCACGTTATCATGATTTCATACGGGATACTCTACCTGTGCTGCTAGAACATGTGCCTTTACAAGTACGACACAACATGTGGTTCATGCACGATGGAGCTCCTGCACATTTCAGTCGAAGTGTTCGTACGCTTCTCAACGACAGATTCGGTGACCGATGGATTGGTAGAGGCGGACCAATTCCATGGCCTCCACGCTCTCCTGACCTAAACCCTCTTGACTTTCATTTATGGGGGCATTTGAAAGCTCTTGTCAACGCAACCCCGGTACCAAATGTAGAGCGCCGGCCGAAGTGGCCGTGCGGTTAAAGGCGCTGCAGTCTGGAACCGCAAGACCACTACGGTCGCAGGTTCGAATCCTGCCTCGGGCATGGATGTTTGTGATGTCCTTAGGTTAGTTAGGTTTAACTAGTTCTAAGTTCTAGGGGACTAATGACCTCAGCAGTTGAGTCCCATAGTGCTCAGAGCCATTTGAACCATTTTTGAACCAAATGTAGAGCCTCTTCGTGCTCGTATTGTGGACGGCTGTGATACAACACGCCATTCTGCAGGGCTGCATCAGCGCATCAGGGATTCCATTCCACGGATGGTGGATGCATGTATCCTCGCTAACGGAGGACATTTTGAACATTTCCTGTAGCAAAGTCTTTGAAGTCACGCTGGTACGTTCTGTTGGTGTGTGATTTGAAGAGAAGTAAGAAAATGAGCTCTAACACGGAAAGTAAGCGTTTCCGGACACATGTCCACATAACATATTTTCTTTCTTTGTGTGTGAGGAATGTTTCCTGAAAGTTTGGCCGTACCTTTTTGTAACACCCTGTATATACCGACGACCACTGCTCACAGCGAGACTGAATGCCGCCTGGTGACACTCTGGGTACGTGACGCGGTAAGGAAAGGATATCAGCGAACCAGAGACGAATGGAGAATCATTGTTATTGTCCGGCGCCTGGGACTAGCATTTCGGAAATAGCGAAGGTGCTCGGCTGAGTGCGTGCAATTGTCGTGAGCGACTATGGAAAGTTCTTAAAGAACGCTGGTTGATAAATTCTTGGACGTCCACATCTCACCACATAACTCGGGGGTCGGAGGCCTTCTTGCTCTGTGAAGCAGGACAGGTGACGGTTTGTGGCGGGTCTGACGACTGAGCGGTGTAGACGGGAGGTATCCATGGGACCTGTGGTCGTAATCGAAGGGACCGTGACAGTTTTGGACCTCGCGAAAATTATAGCGAACTATTTACATGCCTGTATTCTTCCGGCGATGCCAAGCAGGATAACTGTCCGTATCGCAGTGGTCTGAGTAGCACGAGGGTCATCACCTTCTCTGAACACATCTGGGATACTATCGGGCGCGATTTCTGCAGCCACAAACCACCAGCCCTTATTTTACGGGAATTACGTGCGCTGTGCATACACATTTGAAACATCTGGCACCACATACCTCCGGAAACGTGCCAGGGATTTGCAGAGTACATGCCAAACAAAATCTCTGCTGTGCTGGGTTCGAAAGTTGACCAGCAGGCTATAAAGCAAGTCGTCATTATGTTTGACTCATCAGTGTATGTAAATTGAATTGTCTTATTGAAATAATACCAGGAATAGCTGAATTAAAACCTTTATAGCCAAGGATACGTGAGACACGTACACCAGATGCCAACGTTGATCGAATGGGAATACTGAGAAAGCCCATCTTTCCAAAAAACTAAATTTTTCTGGACATGTCATCAACAGTCCAGAAAACAATTTAGTAATACTACATAACGAAGCCAATGGTAAGACCGTAAGTCTTATGTTAAATGAACAAATAGATTTCACAGGCCACAGTTATTTCAGTAATTTAAAAGACCTATTCTATAGTTATTTCTTGCATATGTCAATTGTTTAATAGTTATATCTTTAGCACTACGAATAAATTCATCTTTGACCAAACCATGTACAAAAACATCTGTGAAGTGTTTATAAACATGTGTGTGCAAATGTACATCTTGAATGAAGTGACATGTACTAAGACGACGGAGAAAAGAATGTTTGCCGGTACTAAAACGTTAAAAATGTTTTCCTTGGATGATGTGGTAAGTTTACACTGTTCATATTCCACTATTTTGCACATATTACGAAATTCATAACCTATCATTAAACCTTTTCGTGACAGGAATATGCATTTCATTTCATTCAGGAGAAGAGATAAAACATGTATTAAGACAAACTACACCTGACGATGGACCCACAGTGTCCGAAATGCATCATGTAGTTAATAAAGCACGAAAAAGTTGTGACTGAAGAAAAATAGTCCTGTAAATATCTGCTCTAAAATGCTTAACGTAAGAGCTTTGGCCATTTGCTCGCTAGGACAGATGTGTTTCAAAGTCACAAAGATGGAGAAGTACTCATAGCTCTTAAAGGACGCATTTTACAGTTCAAGTTTTCTGGATGTTTTCTTCTTGTTTGAGTCCTCACTGTCACATTTGCGAGTTATTTACCATACAATCGCAGCAACAACAGTACCTGTTGATATAATCCACTGTCAGAGGTATCAACGATTTTCGCTTATACTTTTCGACGTCGTCTTTTCCAGACCAGTATCCCTTACCTCAAATTTAGACATTTACCTGGCAGTTTGTAATAAAAAACAGTTCAAATGGCTCTGAGCACTATGGGACTTAACATCTGAGGTCATCAGTCCCCTAGAACTTAGAACTACTTAAACCTAACTAACCTAAGGACATCACACACATCCATGCCCGAGGCAGGTTTCGAACCTGCCACCGTAGCGGTCGCGCGGTTCCAGACTGTAGCGCCTAAAACCGCTCGGCCACCCCGGCCGGCAGTTTGTAACACCATCACGGAATCACCCTGTGTACACAATTTCTAACTTGAATACTTATTGAGCCAAAAACCTGTAAGGTAAGGTTATACCTCCTAATCAGTAGATTATGATAGCGTGTAAAATTTTAAAATTCGATCAGTAAGTATATGAAATTCTGAAAATCGTATTTTCGTTGCCCCTGGAAGCCAATAGTTAGCCAACCTGCAACCGTTTGCTAATACAGATATTTAATTTCTGGTAAAAGCATAATTTTTCTTGAATACAGAAATAATACTGGAACTCGTGGAATAGTCCTTACATTTTGCAATAATTTCCCGTGGGAGGTCAGATATAGTGACTGATTCAGTGTCTGAATAACTTGGCATCAGTTATCAACAGTTATACAACAGGCATTCTCTTGAAGGTATGTTGTGTGCTTCGGGCCAATATCTTGGAAGAATTTGCATACAGATCAAATCTCCATCTTTTCTGCAATCCTGTGCAAATTTTTCTTCAGAATGATGAAGTGACGGTCATTGTTTAGTGTGATGGCAGTAAAAGTAATTTCTCCCAGATCGAATGTCGAAATACATACCCATACCAAGACAATATTTCCAACGTATATTACATAAGTTTGCAAGTATTTAGTCAGCGGCTCGTCATTCGGCAATCTCCACACTACGGTTCCTCTGTCTGTCGAAAATATGTTGTTCTTGCTCTCAAGAGCGAAGAACGTAATCACTCTTGCCATTTTTAACGAGGTACCTTGCGAACTTAATTTTTGTCGCATATTGCATTTTTCTTGCCACTCTTCCTCTTACCCTTATCCTCTGACAAACAACTAAAATTATTGCGATGCAACTAGTGTTGGACAGGAATCGACCGATTAGAGATGGAGCGGACGTGGAACACCACAACCAAATCTATCGATTTCATCCGTACGCCGTTGCGTACTCATTTTAGCGACTCATCTTAATTATGCTTCTAGCAGCATTAGGTCCACTTGATATTTTTTACTATTAATTTTTTATCTTTCGTTCAGCTTCCTTGGCTTTCCTCTCCTAGGAACACGTTCCATGTGATGCTCTTTCTCAAATCGTCTTATGATATTTCCAACCGCATATCTGGCGTGTATTCATCAAAGTAGGAATGTCTTTTTGAGTTGGATCCTTCGCATAGTGGCAGATGGCAGTTTGTTGCAGATCGAAGGCCGTGTTTGTTTGGTCGCGTCCAATTGCGACCTTGTACACCGCGCGGCAAGGAGGAGCAGTAACGACTGAGTGGATAGGAAGAACGTGCCGCATCATACCGCACACAGCACGCATTTATAGAAGGGAACACAAGTCATGCTATTACGTGACAGATTATTAAAGATTCATTCCTTTACTAGCCTTCCACATTAATTACTTTCAATAATATGTTTATCAACACTCTACCGTAACTGAAAGTCACTTTATTATTTGACAGCTCTCTCTCTACAGGTGCCGAGCGTTTTAGTGCAATTCGTCATCATACGACAGACACTGAAAAATATTAAAAGTAGTGCCTGACTGTATATTAAAAGCGGCTACTGTATCTTCTAGCGTGTCCTTGTATCATGTATGATACACACAGAGCGAGATGGTGCATTACTTAGGCAATGAAATCGCATACGGGAGGACAACGGTTCAAATTCCCGACCGGCCATCAAAATTTGGCGAATACGTGGTTTCCCTGAATCGGTTAAAGCAAACGCCGAGATGGTTCCATTGAAAAGGACGCCAACGATTCGGTTTCCCACCGTTCTCCAATGTTGGCTTAATGCATGGCCCTAATAACATCGTCTTGACAAGACGTTAAACTCTGTGCCTTCCTTTCCCTAGCGAAAAGCCAATGTCCTTGGTTTCTCAACTCGGCTTTCATGAGGAAAGAAATTGTTACCGTTGAGAGACTGAAAGTGGGTCATACGAATACTAATAAAAGGAGACATTAGTCAAAATTAATAGCTTGTCCAAGCTGTGATTCGTGCCTCATTGGAGTTACGTGCACTGACAAAGTGTGATAAATATAATCATTAAAGAACAATTACAGTCTACAATATTTTAAAAATAAAGAACTTTTTTCTGAGATTTGCTCTAAGTTACATGAACAGGCGTGTTGCCAAAGCTGTTTTCCATTTAATCGATCTTTGTAAAATGTAAGTTTAAAATTTAAGGAGCTTATCTCTCATTACGTATACTTCCGTACGTATTAAATTTTTGTAATTTACTGTAATGGGGTAGTAAGACTAATGTATTATGTAGGCTTATTACCTAACATAATGTTTCTCATATCTTTATACATTTTTTGGTTACATGATACATACGTGATACATTGTGGTTTCTATTTTGTTATGAACTTGGAAAAATCTACTGTTCGTATCATCACGTGACATAACTGCATAAGGTGAAATGGTCTTTGCGTGTAACCAATACTAATTTTAAAAAAAACTACCATCGAAGCCATTCCCCATATTATAACATCGTCAAAGAAGATTAAGAAATTGAGGAAGAGAGGGGGGGGGGGGGGTGAAGGAGGAGAAGATCAGGACAGACAAAAGAGAAAATCAGTTTATCCACTACCATCATGAGCCATGTCCTCTGCACGTGCTAGAAACGGCTAGGGGAAAAGAAATAAAAAATAAAAATAAAAGAACAGAGCGACGTGCAAGGGACCGATTTAAGATTGTAACTCTTCTGAGATTTTAGATCTTCTGAAAGTATGATAGTCTATTGTTTTACTTCTGCAAGAAACTATTTTAAGAATTTTGATACTTCGTAGAATATTACTGATTTGTATTGTGTACTTGTAATTCATGTACACACGGATTAAAAAGGCAGTGCATTTTGCGGAACTGCCGTTTGTACTCAGGGGACTCATGTGAAAGGGTGATTATGGCCGCTCGACCGCAATTGACAGACTTTGAGCGCGGAACGGTAGCTGGAGCTACAGGTATGGGACATAACATTTCAGAAATCGTTAGGATATTCGGAGTTCAAAGATCCACAGTGTCCAGAGTGTGCCGAGAATATCAAACTTCAGGCATTATTTCTCAGCACAGACGACGCAGTGACCGGCGGCCTTCACTTAACGACCGAGGGCAGTGGAATTTTGAAGAGTGGTTAGTGCTAACAGACAAGCAACACTTCGTGAAATAACCGGAGAAATCAACGTTTCAGTTAGGACATTGCGGCGAAATTTGACGTTAATGGGCAATGGCAGCAGACGACCGACGCGAGTGCCTTTGCTAATAGTGGCTCTCTTGGGTTCGTGACTATGTCGGTTTGATCCTGGACGACTGGAAAAACGTCTTCTGGTCAGATGGGTCCCGATTTCAGATAGTAAGAGCCGATGGTCGGGTTCCAGTGTGGCGCAGACCACACGGAGCCATGGACTCAAGTTGTAAACAAGGCACTGTGCGAGCTGATGGCGACTCCATAATGGTGTGGGCTCTGTTTCCATGGAATGAACGGGGTCCTCTGGTCCAGCTTCTAACATTCTGCGTGGTGTCTGTTTGTTCTATGTCGTGTCTCCCTACCACTTTCGCGCAACGACGCTCTGAGCGTGTTTTTTAGGGAATTGACTAGCTTGAACCTGGGACCTGTTGCTGGTAAGGAGACGCCAGACCACACATGACATGTAGAATTCAGAAGAGATCAGTGAGACTAGCGATGATATAACCAAATACTTAATGATTTCAGCGTCAGCTCCACTGCACTCCCTGTAAAAGATTCTTAATACTAACAAAATTTAGTGGAAGGGGTTCAAAGCTTTCCTATTTTTAGTTAGCTGGTAAAATAACGTCGAAAAAGCAGTTAAGTTTACCATTGGAAATTTTATTCTACTCACAAAACATTATTTATAAATTGCACTGTTGATAAAAGGAAATGTTTTAATACAGGATGATAAAAACCAACTGCGTTCAACAAAAATGTGAACGAATATTCCCTGAATGGGTTTCCAAGTTCTACAATGGATCGAAGGATGACCTATACCATATCACATCTATAATCTAGGTTTAAATTAAGTTTCACAAAAGAGAAAACTATCAAAATGGTCTACAGTGACCCTCAATTATCTTTAATTACTTATCTAACTTGTCATAAATTACAGTGGCTGATGTGGCTTATCAATAATTATATAACAGAAAAATCATCGCGTTTCAGATTTAAACTTATGTAGCAGATGTGAATACCATGAGCTTCAATTGACGATCGACACTAGTATTACGCAAAAAGGGGATGTAACTGATGAGACTTCTGCAGTTCTGAGTGAAGCCTTATGCGCTCAAAAATGCGGCATCGCGTGCGTTCATTACCTTGTCGGTGTTCGTCAGGGGGCGGCGGCCGGCGCAGCTCCATCCAGCTCGCCGTCTCAGAACTAACTCTATCCTTACTACAATTTACCAAAGTTGGTTTAAAAAAAAACTATCTGGCTGTGTTTTCATATGACCAGTCAGGGTCTCAATGTTAACCTTAAGCTCTGCCTACAAAAATTCTGTCTATCCAATGAGAAACGTTATACGTTTCGTGGTGGGGCAATGTTTTTAACGTTTGCAACGTAACTGAGACGAGAAAAAGTCTCCCGCTAAAACTTGCATCTGGTGTGGCCCTTTTAGTGTTATCGTAAGATCTATACTGTTCTTCTGGAGGGATCCAGTTTTTAACATGGGCTGGGGGTGGTCCTAGCGGTTACTTTTCGTGGTGGGGCAATGTTTTTTTAGGTTTGCAACGTAACAGAGACGCGAAAAAGTCTCACGCTAAAACTTGCGGCTGGTGTGGCCCTTTTAGTGTTATCGTAAGATCTATACTGTTCTTCTGGAGGGCTCTAGCTTTTAACGTAGGCTGGGGGTGGTCCTGGTGGTTATCTGGCGACGTGGGTGTCCGTCCCTTATCGTAGGGCCTTCTAGCTTAACACGGTTCTGCTCTCGGCTTCTGTTCTCGTTTCTCCCCTCGGAACTGCGTCTGTCTCACGGTGGGAAGGTATGACATGCATTTAGGCATTCTTGTGTTAGTCTGTGGTATTCCATTTGCTCACTCGTTACTCGTATTACTTTCGTTAATTTAATGTCACGATTTATTCGGAGCTATGTGACACACTACTGGATTTGCTTATCATGTCAGGGTTTTCATGGAAGGGCTTGGATTTGCCTGACACCTTACAAGCTGACCCGATCAGTTACTGGAAATGGGTAAGTTCGGCTACTTGGAGACGATTTTCAGCCATTCACGAACTTCATGTGCTCAAACGGCGATGGAATTTTTATTGATGGCTATTCGCCATGTCACCGAGTCACAGTAGTTCGCGATTGGTTTGTAGAACATTCTGTACAATTCGAGCAAATGATTTTGCCAGCCAGGTCGCCCGACAGGAGTTCCATCGAACATTTAAGGGTTATAATCGAGATGTCAGTTCGTGCACAACCCTTCCGCAATTATAGACGGATATAGTGGCAGCGTGGCTTAATATCTCTGCATGTTATTTCGACGACTTGAGTCCATGGCTCGTCCAGTTGCTGTACTATGCAGGGTAAACGGAGGTTCGACACTACACCAAAAACGTATCCAATGACTTTTGTGCCTTAGTGAACACATTGAGAATATTTATACATCGAGGTACTTAGGTGAATAAAGCAATAATTACCAGAATGAGATTTTCACTCTGCAACGGAGTGTGCGCTGATATGAAACTTCCTGGCAGATTAAAACTATGTGCTTGGGTAGCTCAGTACTCGTTCCCGGTTGCATACAATTCATATGACGGACGAGCCACTGTGTCCGCAGTGCAATGTTATAGACACAGAGGAGCATCGCCTGATGTGCGGGCCTTCGGCGGACGTATGGTGTTTGGTCAAAAAAAATGATCGCCTTCCTCCTTCGGGTGGGGCCGCAAGCAATAGAAACACGGGTACTACTTCTCCCAGATATGACATATTATCCCCGAACAAAAAGACAAACGCAGTGACTTGGATTCGAGGTTTGACTGTGCGTTATCTTTTCCGAGACGGCAGTAAGAATGTGCTCGACTTTTGGGCCTCACTACAAGAACATCACTCACAGCTTATGAGACATCCGAAATATCGAACATATTACGCTAATTTTTTAAGGAGTGCCTTGCTTGATCCCCCACCCAGTTGGGGTGTCCCGGGTAGGGGAATGTAATTATTGCCTATAAGTATCAGAACAAGAAAGGACCAGGACAGTGGAGAGGATCAACCACCACAAGTGAAGACGTACCCGACACCAACGCGAGGTATAACGGGATTAGCGAGGTACGCGCCCAAAAGAGGAACGTGGTCCGTTATTGCTTTCTACTGACAGAAGCAGGATATTTTTTCACTATTACATAAAAAAAGTCTACTTATTTACGTTTCCCAGAAATATTTTATTTTATTAAGGTAATCGTCTTATATATGTAAGAAAAAATGCTAGAAGCAGTTTATGTTTGTTATTGTTACAGCATTATGCAAAAAAAAGTCCACTTATTTACGTTTCCCAGAAATATTTTATTTTATAGAGGTAATCGTCTTATATATTTAAAAAAATGCTAGAAGCAGTTTATGTTTGTTATTGTTACACTATTATGTAAAAAAATACGTCCACTTATTCACAAAAAAAAAAAGTTGGTAGAGCACTTGCCCGCGAAAGATAAAGGTCCCGAGTTCTAGTGTCGGACAAGCACACAGTTTTAATCTGCCAGGAAGTTTCAAAGTAATAATTATTTTTTTACTCTTATCTCGTTATGTCTCTTTGGCAACGTGGTGTGTTACAGGCGTCGTTCGTAGACTTCAATATTGTTTAAGTTGAGAAAAAATTATTCACGTATATGTTTACGAGGCAATGAAAAGCTCTCTGCTTCAATTTATTTTATAAATTTCGCTTTAGGTTTCTAGAGGATTATATCGCTCGTTAAAGAGTGCGAAGTAAATTTGAAATCCGCTTACGTAAGAAGGCGCGTCTCGTAGTCTCGGAAATTTCGCTACAGAAGCAGTCGGTGCGTCCACGAAAATACCCGCCGCTCGGCGAGTAGCAGCGCGTCACCGCCGGTAACTCTGAAAATAATTGCGCTGCCATCGGGAGGAGGGAGACTGCAGTGGGTCGCCAAAGCGGCCGGGGTGGGGGGAGTGTTCTGGGGGGGGGGGGGGGGGCAGCGGCGAGTGCGGGCCCTCCGGCCGTCTCGGCGGGTGTCTGCCGCCAAAACATTTTTATCATGAGCTGGCCGGCGTGACTCAGCCCCGTATTTATACGGCAGAGGGGCAGACTGCACGCCGCGCCAGCCTTGCGCAACCTGGCAGAGCGGAGAGCCGCAGCCCCTGCCCGCCGCCACGGCACCTGTCGCGGCCCTCCTCAGCCGTCGCTTAATGACCGCCCGGCCGACCTGCAGCCTGTACCAGCGCCACCAGCGCGCCCCACCTGCTGCACACGTCGCGTCGTCAGGTTTAACTGCGTTGGCAGAGGCGGTGCACTACCGGATCAAATTACTAGTCGTATAAACCTGCACGTATACTGCGCAAGCAGCTGTATAGTGCGCGGTAGAGCCGTACTTCGTACCAGTACCAGCGAAGCATTTCTTTAGCCCCAGTATGTGTTGTTGTCATCTTCAGTCCGAAGACTGAAATATAACTCACTATCAGATTTTAATAATGGCAGTTCGGTGATGGCCATTCATCCCAGTGGATAGCTGGTTTGTAGTCATAAATATACAGGGTGCAGCAAAAAGAATCATCCGTCTATATTTCTGGAACTAATATTGTTCTTGTTGTTGTTGTGGTCTTCAGTCCAGAGACTGGTTTGATACAACTCTCTATGCTACTCTATCCTGTGCAAGCTTCTTCATCTCCCAGTACCTACTGCAACCTACATCCTTCTGAATCTGTTTAGTGTATTCATCTCTTGGTCTCCCTCTACGATTTTTACCCTCCACGCTGCCCTCCAATATTAAACTGGTGATCCCTTGATGCCTCAGAATATGCCCTACCAATCTATCCCTTCTTCTAGAAGAAGTTGTGCCACAAATTTCTCTTCTCTCCGGTTCTATTCAGTACGTCCTCATGAGTTATGTGATCTACCCAGCTAACCTTCAGCATTCTTCTGCAGCACCACGTTTCTAAAGCTTCTGTTCTCTTCTTGTCTAAACTATTTATCGTCCACGTTTCACTTCCACACATGGCTACACTCCATGCAAATACTTTCAGAAACGACATCCTGACACTTAAATCTATACTCGATGTTAATAAATTTCTCTTCTTCAGAAACGCTTTCCTTGCCATTGCTAGTCTACATTTTATATCCTCTCTACTTCGACCATCATCAGTTATTTGCTCCCCAAATAGGAAAACTCCTTTACTACGTTAACTGTCTCATTTCCTAATCTAATTCCCTCAGGATCACCCGATTTCATTCGACTACATTCCATTATCCTCGTTTTGCTTTTGTTGATGTTCGTCTTATATCCTCCTTTCAACGCACTGTCCGTTCCGTTCAGCTGCTCTTCCAAGTCCTTTGTTGTCTCTGACAGAATTACAATGTCATCGGCGAATCTCAAAGTTTTTATTTCTTCTCCATGGATTTTAATACCTACTCCGAATTTTTCTTTTGTTTCCTTTACTGCTTGCTCAATATACAGATTGAATAACGTCTGGGAGAGGCTACAACCCTGTCTCACTCCCTTCCCAACCACTGTTTCTCTTTCGTGCCCCTCGGCTCTTGTAACTGCCATCTGGTTTCTGTACAAATTGTATACAGACTTTCGCTGCCTGTATTTCACCCCTGCCACCTTCAGAATTTGAAACAGAGTATTGCAGTCAACATTGTCAAAAGCTTTCTCTAAGTCTACAAATGCTAGAAACGTAGGTTTGTCTTTCCTTAATCTATTTTCTAAGATAAGTCGTAGGGTCAAAATGCATCAAATGGCTCTGAGCACTATGGGGCTTAACAGCGGAGGTCATCAGTCCCCTAGAACTTAGAACTACTTAAACCTAACTAACCTAAGGACATCACACACATCCATGCCCGAGTCAGGATTCGAACCTGCGACCGTAGCGGTCGCGCGGTTCGAAACTGTAGCGCCTAGAACCGCTCGGCCACTCCGGCCGGCTCTTAGGGTCATTATTTCCTTACATGTTCCAACATTTCTACGGAATACAAACAGATCTTCCCCGAGGTCGGCTTCTACCAGATTTTCCATTCGTCTCTAAAGAATTCGTGTTAGTATTTTGCAGCCGTGGCTTATTAAACAGATAGTTCGGTAATTTTCACATCTGTCAACCCCTGCTTTCTTCGGGATTGGAACTTTTATATTCTTTTTGAAGTCTGAGGGCAATTCGCCTGTGTCATACATCTTGCTCACCAGATGCTATAGTTTTGTCAGGGCTGTGTCTCCCAAGGCTATCAGCAGTTCTAATGGATTGCTGTCTACTCCCGGGGCCTTGGTTCGACTTAGGTCTTTCAGTGCTCTGTCAAACTCTTCACGCAGCATCATATCTCCCATTTCATCTTCATCTACATGCTCTTCCATTTCCATAATATTGTCCTCAAGAACATCGCCCTTGTGTAGACCCTCTGAAACCCCCTGAAACTAATAGACATAGACAATGAATTTTGTTTTTTGATGAACGGGAAACTTAAAAAGCTTCTTTTCGTAGGTGTTCAATACGCCCCTCTTGAGATACACGACATATATTGATGCGGTATTCACATTGTTCACACAATGTAGCGAGCATGTCTTGAGTTACAGCTTCCACAGCTGCTGTTATGTGATGTCTCAGTTCATTCACTGTTTAAATATGAACGATCATGGTATCACGATAAATCCGAGTAGACGCTACCACCAGCCACAGGGGGCCAAAAAATTCTGAAGATGGCTTGTAGATAAGCCGAAACCGGTTAATAAAGAAATATTATTGCGATCTCGACTGTTCATTTTTAAATATAAAATCAGGTAGCTACTCTCACTGGTCTATGTTGTCAAAATTTACGTATCATTCGTTGTTGTTGGTAATGGAGGCACATAAACAGAGTCTTTTATAAACTCCCGCAAGAAATTATCACGTATAGTCTGGTCCGGTAATGTAAGGCTGAATCATTTGGTCCAGTGCGGCAGATCCACCGTTTAGTAATACTTTGGCTTTAAAATTCCCTCGTTTGCAGATGCCAGTGTGGCGGTGCCCCCTGTTGTTGGTAAATGAAGTCGTTCGAATCAGTGTGCAACTGTGGGAAAAGAAAGTTCTCAGTCATATCGAGATATGTGCTTCCTATAACAGCATTATTAGCAAAGAAAATTGGACTGTACACCTTGGCCTGTGAACCTGCACGAAACACATTAAATTTTGTACAGTCCCTCTAATGTTGTACAACTTCGTGTGGGTGTTCCGCACCCCATATTCTCACATGACTGTCCACCTTTCCATTTAAATGGAATGCTACCACTTCACTACACGCTAAGCGTGGAAGAAAACTATCATCCTCCATCTTGCCAAGAACGAAATTACAGAACTTCACACGTTGTTGTCTATCAGCTCCAGGAAGAGCGTGCACTAGCTGACTTTTGTATTTGTTTCATGTGTAAACGTCGACGCAGCACACGCCAGACAGACATCAGGGGCATGTTGAGCTGTCAACCTACACGGCGAACGGATTTCTGCACAAACAACCTGTTTCTCGGAATTGTTGATACCATCGTCTAATGCTCTGCGCTGTAGGAGGATCCACACAATACCGAATACGGAAGTCAAGCTGAACAGTTATTACTGATCCGTACTGCGCAAAACGCAGAACGCAAAGCGTTTTCTGTTTTCCCGACACCATTTTTAGTTGAACTGAGGTGGGCACACTCTGCTGCTACCTAGCGGAACCATGTAAAACTCGAGAGTTTCCTCTATTCAATGGTGCGTTGTTCACACAAAAATCTCAGATAACATAATAACTATGATTTTTTTAAAAATCGGATAATTCTTTTTGATACACCCTGTAATAACTCGCTATCACTGCCACTTATTTTAATAATAGCTGTGCTACTGTATAAGGCAGTGATTCCCAGCATGGGGATATTCACCCCTCGAGAGATAAAATGAAATTTTCTTTGGGGTAAAATCAAAAGTGTTCGATTGTGTTTCGGTCAAGAAGGTAAATCATTTTTAAAATATCGTTACTATATCACTATTTCATAAGACTAATACTGAGTACATCACTTACCAATAAATGATATACAAGTCATAGATGTTTGAGTCTTGAAAAGGTCTGTGGTACCATACAGCTTCATTTACAAATAATTACTTTTTTTCCCCAAATACTAGCATTAACCCGTGACACACTGTGGTGGAGATTACAGCTAGTGAAACGAATGTATGACCATAATCGTCGCCACACAGTCCGTCCACTATACACATACTTTTTACTTTGTATGATGTATCTCTGACAGTAAGACTGAGACATATACGGCACATATGCTTAAACATCTCACGAAAATGACTTCTCCAAGTAGTTCCCGTGATGGACCAGAAATTGCTTCATCATTCACTTCGCGAGAGATAAGCGAACTGATTGACAGTGTAGCACAACATTAACTATATAATGCCCACATTATTGCTATTGGCCGTAGACGATATTACTATTATTGTTATCACTGGAATTGGTCAAACAAAAAGAACATTGGTGACCTACAGTCTTCCAATTTCTGCAAGTGTTGCTTGGTTTATTTTAAATGGGGGGGGGGGGGCACATCATCATCGGAAAAAAGTCGCTAGGGAGAGAAGTGTTGAGGAAGCATGTACAGCAACAAGTTTCGTCTCTCAATGTCAATAGTCAGCTTTCTGTTGTGAGAAGAAGCGGTAGGTGGCACTCGCGATGCAGCGAGAACTGCTTCAAAATACAGAAAAAAAGGTTGTTAGAATTAAGCAGTACTGACTGTCGCATTGACTCATTAGCTAGTGATTCCATAAATCACCTACAAAAACTAAAAATCGTGTATCTTTCGTCGTTTAAAAAAAAGTTCAAAGAAAATTCTTTTTGCATTTAAAGTTTAGCTAGGTGCCAAAGCTCATAATGGGGAGAGGGGGTTACTAGTTAATGTATGATTACATTCAAGGGTAACGGTCTTAGAAAGGTTGGGAACCACTGGTATAGAGACAAGACGTTATTTAACGTTGCTGCTACAGATCTCGAAAAGTTCCTGACCGCATAACTTAAGATTTTTAGAAGTTCCTCTAATAAACATTTGGACAGACATAGGGTGTAACAGGTGTGCGTCAAATATTTCTGTTAGTATACAAAAACAACATTGCATCAGTATTTACGTTATTTGCGACTTGTACTAGCTATTACGTGTAGTATGTTTTTGGGTTCATGTCACATTTCAAAGTTCATATGGCAAGAGCAAACTCATAGAGCTTATTTTCCCCTGGGTACTGAAGTGTGGACACATAGACAGCAAATTGTTAGTCAACAGTGACAGGTGTAGTCCACCTAGTGGTGCAGTTATGAAAGTGCAGAAAATGTCCCGTCATAAAGTTTGTGATGTGTTTGTGGGACGACTATTGAAAGCAAAGAACAAATCAATCGAGACACTGTAGTGTGTATATATTAAGGTGCCACATAAAAATATCTGCACTTATACCCATTACATCCTATATGGCATTAAAAACAATCCAGTATTTCAAGGAATAATTGTACGCATCAAAACAAGAAAATATGTTTTATAACCATGGGTCTCACAAAGCATACATTCTGATGTGTGACCGCTCGTTCAGAGGAGGTGCTCCATGTGATGTCCATTCATTCTGATGTATGATCACTTCTTCAGGGGAGGTGCTCAAAGTGATGTCCATTCATCTCAATGCATGCTTCTGCCCTTCGGTATAAGGACTCACACACCCTTTGAAATCGCCCTGGTTGGTTCTGAATGTGTTGAGATGTATGGAAGACACGATTGTGTAGAATTTGCACATCGTTTATTGGAGTTGCGTAGACCAGTTGCTTCATGTGTCCCCATAACCAGAAGTCTAATGGATTTAGATCCGGGAAATGAGTAGCCCAAGGTGTGAGGGCTCTCTGGACAATCCACCAGCTTTCAAATGTCCTCGTCAGGTGCTGACGCGCAATGCAGAGAAAATGTCCTGGTGAGTCATCACGTACGTACCACATCTATAGTCTGTCCTAACATGGCACATACTCCAGCGAGGTAGACTGTCTTTACTACAGAAAGCAGTCATAACGAATCCTGGTTAATCTCTGTGGTGGCATATATGGCCCTAATAATCTATCACCAAGAATGCCTACTGATACATTGATTGGGAATCGATAGTTTCCTTTTTTTCTTGAACAAAATGGGGATTTTCATTGGCCCACACATAATGATTATGGAAATTTGCAATACTATCTCATGTAAACCCTGTTTCACCAGTAAACAAAATCTTAGAGGCAGATTGTGGACTTGCCCCACACTGCCACAAGAACCATTGGTGGAACTGCACTCTGGCAGGATGGTCTTGTGCCCTAAGGTCCTGGAGACGCTCAAAATGGTACAACAATTACTTATGAAGAACCACCCAGATCAGAGGATAACGAACATCTTCAGCTGCTGCTATTGATCACACAATGGTTCCATGATTGTTGTCTACTGTACCTGAACAGCTTCTCCATTTCAGGAGTGTGCAAACTGAACAAGACGTCTCACTGTCTGCTTTGTTGGGTGCTACGGAAACTGTTTCCCCAAGAAGCTGGAACAGTCGGCTGAACTGTTTAACAGGCGGTTCCCTGCATGCTGGCAATCGTTCAGTGTACAGATCAACTTCATCTACTAAACCATACCAGTAAATCATGTCTACCATTTCCCTTTTGGAATAAAAGACTACATTGCTAGGTTGTGTCAGAGTATCTGCAGGAGAGAAGACATATTGTACCACACCACAAACATCATAAAAACGAGTACTGTAAATGTGACCTGTAAGTAGGCCAAACATCACGGTAGGCACCTGGAGTTAGGGGGAATGTACTAGACATGAGCAGGTGTGACAAGACTACAGTATTTATTTATTTTTTATTTATTTATTTATTTATTGTTCCGTGGGACCACATTTAGGAGAAGTCTCCATGGTCATGGAACGAGTCAATACATGAAATTATAACACGATTGTAGAAACGGATAAAATGAAATATAAGAAACATATTCAGGCGACAAGTCGTTAGTTTAAATAAAGAAAATCAAGAATGTAACACTGGAATTTGCTTAATTTTTTATCTCTTCCAGGAGCTCCTCGACAGAATAGAAGGAGTGAGCCATGAGGAAACTCTTCAGTTTAGACTTAAAAGTGTTTGGGCTACTGCTAAGATTTTTGAGTTCTTGTGGTAGCTTATTGAAAATAGATGCAGCAGAATACTGCACTCCTTTCTGCACAAGAGCCAAGGAAGTGAATTCCACATGCAGATTTGATTTCTGCCTAGTATTAACTGAGTGAAAGCTGCTAACTCTTGGGAATAAGCTAATATTGCTAACAACAAACGACATTAAAGAAAATACATACTGTGAGGGCAATGTCAAAATTCCCAGACTATTGAATAGGGGTCGACAAGAGGTTTTCGAACTTACACCATACATAGCTCGAACAGCCCGTTTTTGAGCCAAAAATACCCTTTTTGAATCAGAAGAATTACCCCAAAAAATAATACCATATGACATAAGCGTATGAGAATATGCGAAGTATACTACTTTTCGTGTTGAAATGTCACTTATTTCAGATACTGTTCTAATGGTAAATAAAGCGACATTTAGTTTCTGAACAAGATCCTGAACATGGGCTTTCCACAACAGCTTACTATCTATCCGTACGCCTAGGAACTTGAACTGTTCCGTCTCGCTTATAACATGCCCATTTTGTCTGATTAAAATGTCAGTTCTTGTTGAATTGTGGGTTAGAAACTGTAAAAACTGAGTCTTACTGTGATTTAGCATCAAATTATTTTCCACAAGCCACGAACTTATATCATGAACTACATTATTTGATAATGTTTCAATATTACACACAAGATCCTTCACTACCAAGGTGGTGTCATCAGCAAACAGAAATAGTTTTGAATCACCTGTAATACTAGAAGGCATATCATTTACATAAATAAGAAACAGCAGTGGCCCCAGCACCGACCCTTGGGGAACGCCCCATTTAACAGTGCCCCATTGGGACTGAACATCATTACCACTCTCAATATTGCGGAGGATTACCTTCTGCTTTCTGTTCTTAAAGTAGGAGGCGAACCAATTGTAAGCTACTCCCCTTACTCCATAATGTTCCAACTTCTGCAGTAATATTTTGTGGTCAACACAGTCAAAAGCCTTCGTTAAATCAAAGAAAACACCTAACGTTCGCAACCTTTTATTTAATCCGTCCAAAACCTCACAGAGAAAAGAGACTATAGCATTTTCAGTTGTTAAGCCATTTCTAAAACCAAACTGTACATTTGACAGCAAATTATGTGAATTTAAATGCTGCAGTAACCTTGTATATACAACCCTCTCGATAACTTTAGCAAACACCGATGGCATAGAAATAGGTCTATAATTGTCAACATTATCCCTGTCTCCCTTTTTATAAAGTGGCTTCACTACCGAGTACTTTAATCGGTCAGGAAACCGACCACTCCTAAAGGAAAAGTTACAGATATGGCTAAGTACTGAGCTAACGTATGTGGAACAATACTTCAGTATTCTGCTAGATACCCCGTCATATCCATGAGAGTTCTTGGTCCTTAGTGATTTAATTATTAACTCAATCTCCCTCTTGTCAGTATCATGGAGGAGCATTTCAGGTAACAGTCTCGGAACACTTTTTTCTAAGAGCGCTATATGATTCCCTGTTGGGACTAGGTTTCTATTTAGTTCACCTGCTATATTCAGAAAGTGATTATTAAGTACTGTACAAATATGCGACTTATCAGTAACACGGACATCCCCACTACGCACTGATTCTATATTCTCGACCTGTCTCTGCAGACCAGCCACTTCCTTTACGACTGCCCATACGGTTTTAATTTTATCCTGAGACTTAGCTATTCTATCTGCATACCACATACTTTTTGCCTTCCTAATAACTTTTTTAAGCACCTTACAATACTGTTTGTAATTGGCTGCTGCATTTAGATTTTGACTGTTTCTAACGTTTTGATATAATTGCCACTTTGTTCTACAAGATATTCTTATCCCTTTAGTCAGCCACCCAGGCTGCCTGTTTGTGCTAGTACCCTGTTTTGAACGTTCTAACGGAAAGCAACTTTCAAAGAGCACGAGAAAAGTCTTGAGGAAAGCATTATATTTATCGTCTACTGTATCAGCACTATAAACATCTTGCCACTCTTGTTCCTTGATAAGGTTTACAAAAGTCTGTACAGCAAGTGGATCAGCTTTCCTAAAAAGTTGGTAACTATATTTAACATGTGTTGCAGCACAAAAATCTTTTAGACTTAAAATTTGTGCATCATGATCTGAAAGGCCATTCACCTTTTTGCTAACAGAATGCCCTTCTAATAATGACGAATGAACAAAAATATTGTCTATGGTTGTTCTACTGTTCCCTTGCACTCTCGTTGGAAAGAATACGGTTTGCATAAGATTATATGAATTAAGGAGGTCTACCAGCATCCTTTTCCTTGCACAATCACTTATACAATTAATATTGAAGTCACCACATATAACTAACTTTTTGTATTTCCTATAAAGTGAACCAAGAACCTCCTCTAGCTTTAGCAAAAATGTTGTGAAATCGGAGTCTGGGGATCTATAAATAACAACAGTAAGAAGTTTAGCTCCACTAAATTTAACCACACCTGCTCAACATTCAAACACCTTTTCAGTGCAGTACTTTGAAACATCAGTTGACTCAAATGGGATACCGTTTTTCACATACATGGCTACTCCCCCACACCGCAAAGAGCTCCTAGAAAAGCTGCCAGCCAACCTGTATCCTGGTAAAGGAAGCCTCTGAATTATCTCCTTATTTAAGAAGTGTTCAGATATACCAATAATTTCAGAGTCAACATCTATAAGCAGTTCACTAACTTTATCTCTAATACCTTGTATATTTTGATGAAATATACTAGTTCCCTCATTAATCGGATACCCAAGCTTTGTAGAAAGTGGTTTCTTTGTTAGAGAGACTTCCCTTAAGCAGGAATACCTATCAGCTGACTTCAATCTAAAAAAGGTACAGCTCTAACACTCACAACTACCGGAATTTTCCCATGAGTGATCCCACCACCCCCACCTATGCTGTCACCTATAAGTTTTGCCAACCTCCCCTTCCCATACCTGTTGAGGTGCAGGCCATGTCTAGTGAAACCCGTCCTACTGATAGACTCCACCGACACCACCGAAATGTGACTCATGCCTTCTGTCATCAGTGCACCCCCAAGTCTCATGTTATTACGCCTGACTGCTGTTTTAAGATGAGGCCGATCGTGACGCTGAAACAGTCCCACGAAATGCACATTCGTGTTGCCAGTCTGAGAGGCTATCTTTTCCAGGTCACCATCTATGTCATATTCCCCATCCCTATCAATACTATTACCAGCCCCACCCACAATCACTACCTGATCCTCTTTAGTAAAATCCCTACATAACCCCCCTATGTTAAAAGTCACCTGAGCCAATCCTGCATTAGGCTTCACAATGCTGGTGACCTGGTACTCACTCCCCAAAACTTCCTGCAACTGCTGGCCTACACCTCTACCATGAGAACTACCTAACAGCAGAACCTTCTTCTTTCTCTTAGACTTTGCAACTGTCCTAGCCACCGTAACTGCTGAGGTCTGCTGTATACTTCCTACATCTACAGCTACTAGAGATTCCTCTCCACTAGACTCTGACAGTTGGTCATATATATTACAAACACCAATAGTAAAACTATCTGAAAATCTCCTTCTCCTAGCAGATCTCTTGCCAACAGCCAGCTCCCATTCCCCAACCCCCTTCTCCCTCCTCATCCTATCTAGCTCCTCCTGTGCGTTTTTCAACTGCACCTGAAGGGCACAGATCTTACGCTCCTGTTCCTCTATCAACTTACTCTTGCTACATAACCTGCAGTTCCAGGAGAGGATCTCACCAGAATGCCCACTGGCTTCCCCACTGCATTCCCCCCAGTGAAAATACTTCGAACAAGTCTCACACCGCAATCCACTACTCACGAACCTACGGCAAAGCCCACACTTCTCACTCATGGTAAAATTTTACAATTATTGAAATAAGAAAACAACTTTATCTAAGTTCCGCTACTACAATAAGAAGATGTTAAAAACTGACTACAATTATCGCAAACTTGCTCTACAAGGGAAGTAACTAATATTATTGACAGTATTAATCAACAACAAATGAGAATATAACAAAATACTAACACAGAAAGAAAATCAAACGTCTAATGACAGTAACGAAACTGAAAGCAGTTCGCAAAAATTTCTTCTGAAGTTATTTCACCGGAAAACACCAAGAACACCGGTTGAAGACTACTAAAGTTCCTAAATAAACTACTATACACAAACAATTAATTAGTACTTAGCTTTCGATGCGCCGCTACAGCTGCAACTGGTCAGCGCGGAATGTAAACACGGGTAAGAGGTTAAGTTTATTGTGTGTACAATCACACAACATAAACAGAACAACCCACTGCAGACACTTAGGCAACTAATGTTTACATTGATACTGCACGGCAGTATCCCAGTTGACCCTGGTACGACACAGAGGGCCAATGCAACAATGGTGCTCATATCTACAGCGACATGTTCATGATGCCTTTTTACCTCACAGTATTTCATGCCAGGGGTTGTACATAACGTTAATTATTGGGTAGCTGTGTCCTGTAGAACAAGTAAAGCACTGCCTTGAATGAAATCACGATCAATATGAACACATGTTACTGTCATGTGTCAGAACATATCTTTTGTAGCACCCTTGGTCATAAGACACTTTTGTCTTGTTTAATGCATTCAATCCACTGAAATAATGGTTGTTTTTAACACGCTACTTGATGTGATTCACTTGGAAAATGAAATGTATTTTTTTACATCGTCAGGTATGACACTGATCTTATCTTTTTCCAATCAAAACTCAATCAAGTGCTCAGCAAGAAAGTAAGCGTCATACTCGCTAAAATTATGGAAGATGATGGATATGTGTCATGGCAATTTGTACTTGCATGCGTTGTTAGGCATACTGTGGAACTTACCCATTAGATGGCAAAGGTCTGTATGTGGTGTTTCTGTTTATTTATCTAGTGACACCCCCAAATATTACATTCAACTGCTGCTTCTGTATGTCATCATTGTCATGTGAGTTAGTCATTGGAATGTTTCTGTCATAAAAAGAATCATCATTCCACACTAGCTTTTTTATTTAGGGAGCAACCATCTTGCAGGTTTATCCCTGGCATATGACTCGAATTTGTTGAGACTAGAATCGTATGAGCATGCAATTTGATACACTGCTGCTTGAAGTACATGTCACTTTATGAAAGTGGTGTAATAGGCTGTGGGCCAATCTTCACAAAACAGCGAAGGAATTAGCAAGGACTCGGAGTCAGCATATACAACAAAGGGGACAGCATTCCTGGTGGTGTGCGTTTCTAAACTTTAAGAAATCTTTATCCTCAGTGGTTATTTCCACACATACTGCTTCTTGGCTCAAGCAATCAATCAGATGTCTTTTTGAATACTCATGTTTAATAAAATAGTTAAGACATCTATGGCAAAAATGTCTTTTATGCTCATTTTTTCTCAGTTGGGTGGGAAGTTGGCGGGACATGCTCTAGATCCAGATGTAGTGATGCTTCTTATCTTCGGAGGATAGCAGTAAATCTATGTGTTTATGATGTGGCCAGCTACTTCAGATACGTAGAAAGGTCTGTCTGCTTCATGCTTCATGTGTCCTGGCTTGCTTTGTTTCTTATCTACATCCAGACCATGAATTAAAAAGAATAATTGGGTTACTGCTTCTCGTATTTTGAGAGGTCTGGAATTGTGACACAGAATAAGTTACCATAAAAGATATAGCGCCCACATTCATTGGATATTGTATATATATCTATAAGATGGGCATGTTTCGGATAATTTCTATTGCAAGCCAGAAGTTGCCATGCAAAGCAATATTCATCGCTCTTATCTATATTCTGGACATTAATAAATACCTTTTGAGTGGCGATATCATCTGGAAGAGGGACGAAACTGGACCCCCTACTAACTGGATCAAAAACATGTGAGTATATATCAACATTGACTTCACATCTGAGCACCTTACCAGACCCTTTTTCCCACATATCAGAAAAATGGCTTGATACTCTCTATAAAAGTTCCATACCATTTTGCAATTGACTCACCGAATTATATCATGCGCTTCTCCCCAAGTGGGGGAGGGGGGGGGGGGAGGGGATGCATCAGCTCACAGTAGAGAACTGTTCTGCACTTGATTGCAGGATACTGCTGAGTATTGACGATATCAGGGAGCTCCTTTTCCAACACTCCTTGGCTAGTACGAAGGAAGGGAGCCAGATCTCAATACCCCACATTGATGTCATCAATGCAATATTGCAAGATCCTGTCCCTGAAAGAACCAGCAGCTGCAGAGTAGTCAAATGCAGCTGTGTGACTTAGCTGAATTTCATTAATAAGGTGGACTTAGTTACTCCTGTTGTTACTAGACTCAGGACGTTTCCATGAGAATTGCAAAGTGAGCACAGTAAACATGTTGCTACAGATAGGGTGATGTAGTCGCATGCGGTGGCAACCATAGTAAATGTGTCAGAATCAATCTCCCAAACCAGTTTGATGTTCTGTTCTGGGCTGGGTGAGAAGACTACTGCATGCAGAGTCACAAGCATTGACTAGAAGTGTGATGACCCAGATCTCAGTGTTTGTGACCACCAGTTTTATGGCCAAGGGAGGGGTGATAATGATGCACACATCATCAGCCTGGGCTGCAGCGATTGTGTCGTAAATGATGACCACAGTAAGTGTGAGGACCTGGCTTGTGGTGTTTGTGGCCACCATTTAGAGGGTCCACGCTGATGACAAGAAAATGTACATTAGTGGCATGGTTAATCCACCCCCAGGTAGCTCTGATACTTACGGAAAGGAAGAAGAGAAATAGATAAGTATCATGCACGCAGGCCCACACATGCAACAGAGACACAATTCCATAATTGATAATAATGTTTAATATATTACAGTGTAATACGTTAACCTCTTCTCATTTCCATCATTCAGGGTGTAAGACATATATTCAGATATTTATTCATTCAATGTAGCCCTGTTGTCATCAAGTGCTTCTAAAAAAGGAGAAAGGACATATCACAAGCAGTCTATTGAAGTGTAAATTATTATTGGTAGAGGAAGTGGTAATACTCAGGTATCTGCTCCTTAATGACCGGTGAAATCACACAGGATCTTTAATTAGGAAATGGCGTCATGGCCTTCAGTACCTCAGTGGCTACATTGTCATTAAGTACATCTAAAACGTAAGCCAAGAAAGCACATCATAAGCACTCCATGCAAACATAAATTGTTACTGGTAGAATAACCAGAATTGATGATCCAACTTCATATCTACACTGAAACATTTAGTACCACATTTGTTTAAAATGTAGGTATGATTATATAAAATTATTTCCACACAAGGTGATGCTGTTTCTACTGCAATGGCATGGCCTCGTCTGTAATGGTAACGAATTGTTAAATATACAGTATATTACTAACATAATTTTTCTTATTTGTGATTGGCGCTAATACTTACATGATGACTGTCTTGCCACAATACACTTTGATATTTCACTGTTTGAGACTGAACAGTTTGCCAATAGTTCTAAATATACAGGTTTTGGCATAATGAGTAATGTTATTATCTTTGACACTAGATACAGGGTGTTTATAAATGAATATCGGGGTTTTAACGCTTTATAATATTTATTACAGTAAACTTACAGTTATAAATGATGTGTCAAATGAAAAAGAAACTCAAACAGTTGTGTTTGGCACCAGTGTGCATGCGCAGCGAGCAATGTTTCCGCCGCAATCCGCTAGACAGCGGTAGTAGCGAAGACTGCGACTAGTGAAGAGAAAACGTTTTGTGTTTTGCAGTTTGCAAAGACCGAATCTGTTGTTACTGTGCATGGTGCGTTCTGGCTCAAGTTCGGTTGTGATACTCCAAGTGACAATAACATTCGTAGATGGTATCATCAATTTGAAGATACCAGCTGCCTTTGTAAAGGGAAGAGCACAGGACGACCAAGCGTTAGTGAAGAGACTGTTGAGCGAGTGAGAAATTTTTTTTCTTTGGGGCTTCATCAAGGATCGCGTGTACATGCCTCTGCTACCAGCGGACCTCCCTGAATTAAGAAACAGGATTGAAATAGCTCTTGTTATAATCACTGAAGACACGCTTATCAACATTTGGGAAGAACTCGGATATAGACTTTATGGGTGCCTTGTGACAAATGGTGCTCACATTAAACATTTATAAGAGTCTTGGTAAAACTGTTTAAATTGCTCTTTCATTTGACATATCATTTATAACTGTAAGTTTAATATAATAAATATCATAAAGCTTTAAAACCCCGATATTCATTTATAAACACCCTGTATAGTGCTGGCTGTTATCTTAACAGCGAGTGTATGCTCAAGTGGTTAAATTGTTTCATAGGAAACTATGCAATTCCACTATTGTTCAATATGGCTTGTGCTCCCTGTGAAGCGTTTGAGCTGCATACAGACTCATGCACCCCAGCAGAAAGCACAGGTGTGGAAAAGTATGTCACTTACAGGAAGCAGTAAATGGCTGTCACACGCCCAGAAATAGCCTCTATTTGACTTAAAAGCAAAGTAGCGAGTAGTGAGCCCACATTGCAACATATTTTCACTGCATGGATGGTGTATGCATGGTATAACTTTGCCGTTTATGCTGGCATGAAATGGCAGTTACAGTAATAGCTGGTCTTTGTTATGATATCCTAATTGCTCGACTACCCAAGTAAACTTGAGGTAGAAGGCTGCTACTGTGAACACCTCCATGTCGCCCATTGGACTGTGGACTATTGTGGCTGTTGTGATGGTTCAGGGAACTGTAGTTCTGCTAGTGCTGTAATAATAATAACAAAGTCCTAAGTATATTGAAACGCACACACACACAAACACACACACAATAACAATATTTTAGAGATGGATGAAATACTTATTGATTGGTATTTCCAACACAGCTCACAACCGCTTCTTGCATAGTGGGAGATGGGATACACGTTTTAAAAAAGGTATGCAATTCCAGAGAATGCTACACGTTTTGTCGGCAGACGAAAGCAGGTAATGTGTTGCATTGCCATTATATGTAGCAAAGATTTCATTCTGTCTGCGATCATACACTCCTTTGTTATTATTTCTTTCCATTCTTGATGTAGAAAACTATGAACACCTTTCTCTGGTGGATGATTACAACAGATAGAGTTATTAGTCTTCTTTGTTCCATGCAAGCATCTCATCAATTGAACACATGAGGCATAGACGTATGTGCAGACAGTGAAGAAATAACAGTGCACACACAATCGACCTGTAAAAATTAAAATTGCTTGAAGGATGAGGAGCTGATGCTCCACACCATTGATTCCCTTGGTCCCTTTGTAACACCCCACCCATCACTTATCTGGTTTTGGCTTGTGTTCACCCCAGCTAATTGACTAGCAGATCAACAGAGAGTGCAAAACTGCCGCAATATCGGAAAACGCAAAGAAAGTAATAAGGCCCTGTGACTCCTGATTGAACAGCGGTGGCAGTGTTGACATTAATTGATTCAGAATTGATCACTTTTAATTAAAAAGGGGTGCACATTGATGTTATATTCAGCTATTGAACACCAGATGCAAATGTTGGGATTTCAGCTACTTGATTGAAAACAGATGCAGTCGATTAGCACAAATTTATTTTAACTCACGACCTTCAATCATCACATTACATGACTCTCCTACCAGGCAGTGGTAATAAATTGCGTTTGTGTGGAGTAAAGTGTGATAACTCAAAAATAATTCCTATCGACTGACCCAGGCGTAGTGCGAACTGCAAGAAGAATTCTACAATACACGGCCCATGAAACCCTGCCGATGTGATCCAACAAATTAATCAGTGGCTGGAGCGGGCGCAATATCACCGAATACAGCGTGGCGGAGCGGCGCCGTTGTGCAGGCGTCGGCCGACCTCGTGGTGCTGCAAGGCTGCACTCGTCTATTCACTCCTAGCTATCTTGCTCAGTACATAGCTCAACCAAAACTTCCTATCTCCAAGCTCAATCGTTCCATTTGCTAAGTCCTAAACTGCAGAGATGCTCACTCTTTCTCAGGCAAGCTGAGTAAAGAACGCCACGTCCGCACTCTAGGCAAGCTGGGAACGGAAGGCCTATACGGGGACTTCTCCCAGTCCACTCTTTGCCTCGGTTTCCCCTCCAGCAAAATCACTTACGCCAATTGCAGCACAAGTCGCGTTAATTATGTGTTGCTTCCCAGTGCTGAGCTATGCCTGCTCTGGGAAATGAACAAATTCCCACAAAATATCCCTTCCTCTCAACTTGTGCTATTTAGCTCCTCCCAGGCCACCCATCAAGGTTAGCGTCTGCACAAAACACCAATTTTTCTGGAATTCTGACTCCCAGGAGAGTACTTCAAATTCCTTGCCCTATGTTCCCATCGGAGCCTGGCGTATTTCATTCTGTCGCTCTTCACCTGATTTACTTCAGACTCTGCAGACTGTGAATTCAGCGTGAAGCTGCTATAGTCACGAACACGCATATTTTGGCCTCTGTTGACCGCTCCACCATAGCTTTGCACGGCTTACTCACATGTTTAATTGAAAACGGGATGACGGACATTTATCAACTGGCGTACAAGTTCTCCGTCTGCTTCCTGGTGCACCAGTATGGGGTCAACCACCCACCCTCACTGTCACTCATCTTAAGGCAGCTGGAGGCCACGCCCTGTTACCGCTTTCTCAGATCTTGAGCCGCCCTAAGCTGCCTGTTGTTGCTTCCCTTCGCCACTCCCCAGCCAGCCACAGCCAACACGAATACTTCCCTGGGATAAACTAGCCTCCAGTAAATCGTAAATCGACACGTTTCCACAAAGTTTTCATGTCATGTGAATTACTTTAGAACCATCACCCGACATTAATTATTCCAATACCTCCATACTATACCCTCTACAAGATGCATTGTGCCTTGTCAGTCATTTTTGTTCAGCCCTACTGTTCGCTCAACGTGAGTTAGGTGATCTTTAATGACTTCATGTAAGGGGCATAGTTATTGCCATCTTACACCTTCCACATTCTCGCAAAATACAGGTACATAACGCCATTGGCCAAAGGGGGAGGAAACTCTGGGAATAATGTCATTTCCCCAACTGACGGATACTGGCATCAACGATTCTGAGAAAGCTAGTGCTGATGTTATCAGTTCCACGAGGAATGCTGATGCTGACATTAGCAATTTGCTGGCCAGAGCCGGCAGCAACCCTCTACTATCGTCGCCACACCATCTTGGAATCCTGTAACGAGGATTTTGAAACAGACTGCTAAACATGGTCAGGTTCTCAATTGAAGAAGACGTGTGTTATGTGTATGCTCTTTAACAATAAAATGTTGTTTACTTATAATATTCTTCTAGATTAACAGAATTGTCACCTCAACAGTACTAACGCATATAACTCCTCACAACTTTTGTATCGATTTGTAAAATAGTTGTCACAACTGCTCCCATTCATTCAGTGAATTGGCCATGTTTCGCAGAGTCTGACTGCTCTTGTAATAAATAAATAACTTTCAGTAGACGCCAAATTAGCAAAACGCAGTTTCGCACAACTTGGCTGTTCTGTGGTGAACTGAATTTCTTTCTGCATGTGGCAGCTAATTTCGGAAGATACAGTAGGGATTTTGATACGGTTTTCACTAGCAGATAGTCTGATTCAGGAGGAAGGTTTGTTTGTGTGCGAAATGTATTACCGCTACACCAGACAAGACGTCTGACCGTAGACAGACATACGAAAACCAATCGTAAATGTGGTTTGATCCAAGTAGTCAAGAACTGCAGCTCAGATTGTATTCGAGTTTGACTGCTTGTATCCTCTCCTGTTCTCGTCTCCTTATCTTCTCTGCACTGTTTCACAGCCCTTACACATTCGTGACCCAGTAGAAGAAAGCATTACATAACTATCGACCTGCCCTGACTTTACATTGGTAGAATTAACTGTCTACGGTCAGACGTCTTGTCTGGTGTAGCGGTAATACATTTCGCACACAAACAAACCTTCCTCCTGAATCAGACTATCTGCTATTGAAAACCGTATCAAAATCCCTACTGTACCTTCCGAGATTAGCTGCCACATGCAGAAAGAAATTCAGTTCGCCACAGAACAGTCAAGTTGTGCGAAATGTTTATAAATTACACACACAAAGCTTCCTCGTTAATGTGTCTATCTATAAGTGAACATCGCATCAAACTCCCTGCAGTAATTCCTGAGATTAACCTCCACATATAAGCAGAAAAACGCTGTGGGGTACTTTAATTTATAACACATATATAGATATAGATGCAGTAGACTAAACATAAATAAATGAAAATTGAGTGTTACCTTTAGTCACGTAATCTGCCTGTAGTTTATTATGTCAGCTTTGTGATATTAATGTTCCCTTTTCGAAGGGGACTTTGTTTCCTCTCGATTCTCTGGAGTTACGGAGCTATTATTGTGTGTAATACTATGTAAAACCAGTCAAAGAAATCTAGCAGCCGAATCATTTGGAATAGCGCTTAGTTTGCCCACGTTCGAGTCTTCTCGACTCCAGGTTCCCTGTGCCCTTCCAGGCAAAGGTGGCTATGATTCGCACGACGTGAATGCTACTCAGACATCTCTGCTGGTATTGCACGGGACATAACATCACTGCCCGACCTGCGACTGCAGATACTAACCGTCTCATACACTGAGCAGAATTGAGAAGAAAAGAATCCCTCTTTAGACTCCTGGGTAACAAAGAGTGTTTCCTCTCATTCCAACACGCGAACGTCTAATATTTTCTTCAAAACGCGCCAAGAACAACACTGTGCTCGCAGCGACTCTAAGGACAGATGTGCAGATACCCCACTACTTTACTGTTTGTCCTACTTGCACTAGAGGTCCCACACAAACACGTCTTGCTATTTCTACAACGCTAATGAGGGTCAGGGTCAGACACCTACAGGCTGTGTTCTAGTTTGACGAAGACGTCCCGGGAAATTAGTGCCACTCACTTAACCGAAATCTTGTACTACCTGTAGTGTAGTTTTCTGTTTCTCAATCCCGTGAGCAGAGAACTCAGCTAAAGCAACAGTTTCCACTGCTCATTTTCTGATGAAATAAAATTCTGGCGCCTCCATAACGTACTTCCTAAATATTAAAGTAAGTGGGTGATATCGTGTGATAGAGGCACACCCTTTCTAGGAAACAGTATCCTCAACTAGCCAGCGTCTTTCAGCCGCTGAGGAGAACTATAGAGTGGTATTTTTACCTTTTATTCCAAGTATACACAAATAAATAGAATGCAGGTAAGATGCTGCATGTAGAGATTTATCGTTCACACCTTTTCTCATCAATTAAGTGACGCAGAGAGTGGTCAAAGTAATTGATGCCTCTGGAGAATACCATGATGCTGGGACAAAGTTCTTAGTTAATTTACGTACCTCCGTAGAGCTACTAGAAATCTGTCCTGATGCAACTGTAGCTGAAAATAATACAGAGGAACAATCACACCGTCCTCTGGAATGAAGAGGAACGTGGAAAATAGAACACTACGTCGCTCCGTCTCATGAGTTAATTTTGGGTATGGCCCAGCGCTTCCTTTACTTCTTTATTCAGCCGGCCGTTGTGGCCGAGCGGTTCTATACGCTTCAGTCCGGAACCGCGCTGCTGCTACGGTCGCAGGTTCGAATCCTGTCTCGGGCATGGATGTGTGTGATGTCCTTAGGTTAGTTAGGTTTAAGTAGTTCTACGTCTAGGGGACAGATGACCTCAGATGGTTCAAATGGCTCTGAGCACTATGGGACTTAACATCTGACGTCATCAGTCCCCTAGAACTTAGAACTACTTAAACCTAATTAACCTAAGGACAGCACACACATCCATGGCCGAGGCAGGATTCGAACCTGCGACCGTAGCAGTCGCGCGGTTCCGGACTGAAGTGCCTAGAACCACTCGTCCACCGCGGCCGGCAAACAGTCTGTAGACGATAAGTTGGTCGATGACCACGATGTTGCGCAGTAGGGGGGACACGAGATGGGGAATGTTTTGTCGCTTCCGTTTCAGTGCAGACAACGCCAGCGACGCACGCCTCCATCCGACCAGCAGGTACAAATTACACGTGAGAATGATAAGGATTTGTAAAAGAGCGTTATAGAGACGTTCATGGTCAGACGTAGTACTAATTTGCAGTAAGGAATACGAACGTAAATTAAATCAGTTTCGTACAGCTCAGTGAGTAGACAGCAAATGACGTTTAAGACCGAGCGAGGTGGCGCAGTGGTTAGCACACTGGACTCGCATTCGGGAGGACGACGGTTCAATCCCGTCTCCAGCCATCCTGATTTAGGTATTCCGTGATTTCCCTAAATCGTTTCAGGCAAATGCCGGGATGGTTCCTTTGAAAGGGCACGGCCGATTTCCTTCCCAATCCTTCCCTAACCCGAGCTTGCGCTCCGTCTCGAATGACCTCGTTGTCGACGGGACGTTAAACACTACCCACCACCACCACCACGTTTAAGACGTTCAGTTGTCTGGCGGGCTGGGCGGCGTCGCGGTGTTGGCGATCGCTCTTTGTCGGCTGCTCCTCATTGTCGATGGCTTCTCATTGTGTCATTAGGAAGTATCTAGAATACAGGGTGTTCCAAAACTGTCTTTAGAACTTTGATCGCATGTATTTAAGAAATTGGGACAGGTAGAAAAGCGCGGTTTGCGGCATAATGCTCATACATACCTAAGATTCTAGTAGCCCCTTAACAGAGTTCAGAGCCAAATTCAACAAATTAAAATTTTTGATATTGCAGGGAAAGTCTTAATTGAATGTAATAAGTGCAAACTACCAGTTTAATCTGTTACAAAGAGTACATTAATTTATATTTCATTAACACCTTCTAAGATGGAGTGCCAGCAGACATAAAATATTCATCGGTGCCGTTAATTTTCTTCAGGATGTCTGCATTCTTCTACAGCATTATGAAAACATTCAACAGAAGTCTAATCATAATTCACTCTAGTCATTAACGTTGCTCTCATAGTATCTAGTTTATTACTGCTCCATATGTTACTCATCAGGGAAAGTACCCTTTCAGTAACAGCATACCGATACAACTGAATTGAACATATAATTCCGGATAAATCGTTTCATAATTGTTAAATCCAAGACAAATAGGTGTACCGCATTACTGTCGAAAAAATTCGGGACAGAGCTAGGAAAATTGTGACTGTCACGAAAAAAGAGGGGACGGAGGGACGGATGGTCACCTGAAATGTGTGCGCCTTCTGTAGTGCACAGGCTATCTAAGCGATATTCCAGTTCATGGTCCGCCCTAGAGTATCATCACTAAAGTGTGCCGTTGCTGCTCTGATGCGAGCTCACAGGTCCTGCAAGTCCCGCCCGAAAAAAAGAATGTAATGGGGTTCCGCAAAACCTGGATGTCAGATCTGGTCTGTACCTATCATTCCACACATTGTGTCAACTGCTGGAGAGTGGCCAGTCACTAACTAACATGAGAAAATAAGGGAAAAATTCTGCGTTTGTTGTGTGTGAACATTATGCCGTAAACCGCAAGTTTCTACCTATTCCCATTTCTAAAATACACGTAATCAAATTTGAAAAGATCATTTTGCAACATACTGTATGTGAATAGGAGAGCATCTAAGCGTGCTTATAAGAAAACCGGTGAGACGACCTATGGTTCGGTCCTCCTTTAATTAATTTTAACTAAGGTTTATTACAGTCTATTTCCAATCAATTGAGCTTCCTCAAACACGAAAAGAGGTCCAGGTTCATCCTGGACAGTTGTATAAAAATCTCTCCAGCTCGCCTCCGGACGCCTTCAAAATTAGGACCAATCCGGAAAAATCCGGACGTATTCCAGTCCTGAAGATGCAAAGATGAGCGCAATGGTTCCCTTAATCAACTATGACGGAGAAATGAATCTTGCCTCGTTTTAGCGACAGTTTGAGATCTGCTTTATGGCCGATGTGTGATGATGTCCACGAACACAAAATCATTTCAATATTCAGCCATTTATTTGTGTGGAAGGTAAATAGTTTGTACAGAAAATTACGTCTCCAGCTACATATGTGCTCCCAATATTTTCAGTTTTTCAGATGGAATCATAGCTATCAAAAATTCACAAGCACAAATTTTCAGAATTCTCTGTATGATGTTAGGAATCTACAGGGTGGTCCATTGATTGTGACCGGGCCAAATATCCCACGAAATAAGCATCAAATCAAAAAAACTACAAAGAACGAATCTTGTCTAGCTTGAAGGGGGAAACCAGATGGTGCTATGGTTGGCCCGCTAGATGGCGCTGCCATAGGTCAAACGTATATCAACTGCGATTTTTAAATAGGAAAACCCATTTTTTATTACATATTCGTGTAGTACGTAAAGAAATATGAATGTTTTAGCTGGACCACCTTTTTCGCTTTGTTATAAATGACGCTGGAATAGTCACAAACGTATAAGTACGTGGTATCACGTAACATTCCTCCAGTGCGTTTAAAAAACCGCAGTTGATATCCGTTTGACCTATGGCAGCGCCATCTAGCGGGCCAACCATAGCGCCATCTGGTTTCCCCCTTCAAGCTAGACGAGTTTCGTTCCGCGTAGTTTTTTCGTTTGATGCTTATTTCGTGAGATATTTGGCCCGGTCATTATCAATGGACCACCCTGTAGATTGCATGCCTCTTCCTTAACAAGTGCGTGCGAGTGATTACATACACATCTGTGTTGACACTGGACGCCTCAACTTCGGTGCAGTGCAAGCTACAGCCGCACGGCGGCTAGCCGTAAGCCGCGCAGGTGTAGACTTACATCTTTACAGTGTCCAGCACGACAGTCTGCTGTTTTCTTGCTAGTAGGACCCAGCAGTGCCACTTGGCCTCACTTTTGTCGGTTTCCCAGAATCTAAAAGTAGCGTCCGCGGCTGTCTCACTAGGACCTCGTGGACAGCCATTAGCAGTCGGCACAAGACGGCGAGGAGGTGCTGCGGCCTGGAGGTTGGATGACGCGCCATCATACCCCACTGTGCGCCTCATTCCTCCCCCTCGCTCGCCTCAACCGCAGAGGCTCTTCATTAATTGCATTTTTGTAACCTTTATTTAAGTGATGCCTGGGAACATGTGCAACCGATATTGAACACTAGTGCACTTTTCCTCCCGATTTCAATACTTAATATTCGTTTTCTTTTTTCTTTTGTTGGTGTCTTGTCCCGCAGTATCTCAGGGTCGGCACTGTTAGGAACGGATGTGGCAAGGTTAGTGATAAGGGGTGGCCAGATGACCTTCCTGCCGCCACCTCGTACCCCCACGGGACAGAATTAGTGTACCCCAACTGTCTGCGTCTAGTGTACTCCAAGGAATGGTGCGAACGTGTTCAGATGTCTGCGAGTCGTGTAACTGAGGCGGAACGTGGGGACCAACCCGGTATTCACCTAGCAGGATGTGGAAAACCGCCCAAAAACCACATGCAGGATGGCCGACACACCGGCCGACGTCGGTAATCCGCCGGTCGGATTCGATCAGGGGCCGGCGCGCCTACCCGAGTCCAGGATGCAGCGCATTAACGCTCTCGGCTAACCTGTCGGGTCACTTAATATTCGTTTGCTGTTGCCTTGTAAATCTTAAATGTAGAATAACACAATTAAGAAGTGGAATTTGTGCTCGTCTCATTGTTACGATTGAGCAGACTTTGTATTCAGGGCAGTCTCAGCTTGGATGTATCATTTTGAAGATAAAATCGTTTGATCTGTAATTAATTTATTTATAAGCATGACCAGTTACGCAACTTTTCAGCTACATCGTCAGGGACAATAAATTCAAGTCATGCTCTGATAAAAAAGACAATGGCATGACCCAGAGTTCATAGCAAGGATGACTTGATTTTATTGCACATGACCGGTCGAGCTTGTAAATAAAGTACTTACCAAAAAAATGGCTCTGATCGCTATGGGACTAAACTTCCAAGGTCATCAACCTAGAACTTAGAATTACTTAAACGTAACTAACCTAAGGACATCACACACATCCATGTCCGAGGCAGGATTCGAACCTGCCATCGTAGCGGTCGCGCGGTTCCAGACTGTAGCACCTAGAACTGCTCGGCCACCCCGGCCGGCAAAGTACTTACAGCTGAAGCGATTTTATCTTAAAAATTTTATGACAGAGGTAGTGTCCTTTGTGCTCACCTACAGCCCCATGAATGACATTGATTAATCTGTGTTCAAAGTGACTGCTTGAATCATGTCTGCAAGTAGTGTCGAGCCAGATGCGGTACGGCGTCGCCTCCATTGGGTGCCATTTGTAGCAGGAGCTGTGTGCAGGAGGGGTGTAACACCGCAACTTCATACTTCATTACCTTCGAGGACTGGTTCTCTTCGAACTGATCAGTCAGGACGAGTGTTAGATGGTCTAACGGCGTTGATCTTACCGTTTTATGTTTTGTGTTTAGTCCCGTACCGTGCCGGCCGTTGTGACCGAGCGGTTCTAGGCGCTTCAGTCCGGAACCGCGCTGCTGCTACGGTCGCAGGCTCGAACCCTGCCTCGGGCATGGATGTGTGTGAGGTCCTTAGGTTAGTTAGGTTTAAGTAGTTCTAAGTCTAGGGGACTGATGACCTCAGATGTTAAGTCCTTTAGTGCTCAGAGCCTTTTGAACCATCCTGTACTGTTTCTCTTCCAGTGATGGTAGCGGTTTGGCATTTTAGCATGCTGTTGTTGTACTTCGTGATTCTTTTGGTCGTGGTGAAGCTTGCTTTTTGTTTCCTTCCCTTATTTGGGTAATACTTTTGAATTTTTGTCGAAGTGGTATTAGTGGTTGCTTTGCAACTACACTTGCAGTATATTCGTGCTTACACTGCTGGTCTGCGTCTGCGTGAATATGCTTACATTGACGGCTGATTTCGTAATCACTAACGCAAAGTAAGTTGTGAATGGGGGCAGTTGCATCGACTCCTGTTTAACCCTCTGCGCTTTCGTTTCCTCCCGAATTTTTTGCAGCTTTGATTCCATGCTGTATGATCATTATTGTAAATGATACTGAAGGGAGGAAGTGACTCTTGCTTCATGGGCTACTTTGCCATATCTGCCGCACAATGATTGTCACTGCCTACAAGAGCTGTGTGGGTGTAACGCCGACAATTAAAACGCCGCACGGATTTTGGGATTTATAGCCACATTTTCAGTTGAACGAATTGTACCTTAAATTACGTCGTCTCGTTCGGCGAGTCAAAAATTATAATAAATATATCAGTAAATAATCTTGATCGTTCTATACGGTCACAGGTGAATAATGTAAATGTTAATTAAACCACCACAGCTGTATTTAAGTACGTTTATTACGGCGCAACAGGTTTCATTCTAAATGAACATCTTCAGCTGACATAGAATATTCAGCAAAATTTCATTACTAATTCTCAATACGTTGCCAGGGATCTGTAGTTGTCAAGATATTATTTCTAATCGCCATACATTTAGCTAAATGGCATATTGTAGAACACGATGGGCACACTGAAATACTTTACCATCCCCCTGACAGAAGCACAGTTAGCAAACCGTGCAGGGAACATAACGACGTGCAACACTGTGGTTTTGCAGACATTTCTCTCCGCTTCCCACTGAATCTGCAACAGCCTTCTTCACCAACAATGTTGCCAGGTCTGACAGCAGTAAACTACGTACAACAGAATCCTCATGTTAGTGCAGCGGGCTACAATGGAGCAGGTAGGCAGCAGCTTGACAACACATAGCTGCAGGAAGACAGCAATTGGGCTGCACAGTACAGAGTGCAGACAGCAGTGAGACTGCACAGTACAGAATGTAGGCAGCATTTGGACTGCACAGTACAGAATATAGACAGCATTTGGGCTGCACAGTACAGAATGTAGACATCAGCGGGAATGCACAGTAAAGAATGTAGACAGCATTTGGACTGCACAGTACAGAATGTAGACAGCATTTTGGCTGCACAGTACAGAATGTAGACAGCATTTTGGCTGCACAGTACAGAATGTAGACAGCATTTAGACTGCATAGTACAGAATGTAGACATCAGCGGGACTGCACAGTACAAAATGTAGACAGCATTTGGGCTGCACAGTACAGAATGTAGACAGCAGTGGGACTGCACAGCACAGAAAAAAAATGGCTCTGAGCACTATGGGACTTAACATCTGAGGTCATCAGTCCCCTAGAACTTGGAACTACTTAAACCTAACTAACCTAAGGACATCACACACATACATGCCCGAGGCAGGATTCGAACCTCTGACCGTAGCTGTCATGCGGTTCCAGACTGAAGGACCTACAACCCTTGCCCACATCGGCCAGCACAGTACAGAATGTAGACAGCATTTAGACTGCACAGTACAGAATGTAGACATCAGCGGGACTGCATAGTACAGAATGTAGACAGCATTTGGGCTGCACAGTACAGAATGTAGACTGCAGTGGGACTGCACAGTACAGAATGTAGACAGCATTTGGGCTGCACAGTACAGAATGTAGACAGCAGTGGGACTGCACAGTACAGAATGTAGACAGCATTTGGACTGCACAGTACAGAATGTAGACAGCATTTGGACTGCACAATACAGAATGTAGACAGCAGTGGGACTGCACAGTACAGAATGTAGACAGCAGTCGCACTGCACAGTACATAATGTAGACAGCAGTTGGACTGCACAGTACAGAATGTAGACAGCATTTGGGCTGCACAGTACAGAATGTAGACGGCATTTGGGCTGCACAGTACAGAATGCAGACAGCAGTGGGACTGTACAGTACAGAATGTAGACAGCATTTGGGCTGCACAGTACAGAATGTAGACATCAGCGGGACTGCACAGTAAAGAATGTAGACAGCATTTGGGCTGCACAGTACAGAATGTAGACAGCAGTGGGACTGCACAGTACAGAATGTAGACAGCATTTGGGCTGCACAGTACAGAATGTAGACATCAGCGGGACTGCACAGTAAAGAATGTAGACAGCATTTGGGCTGCACAGTACAGAATGTAGACAGCAGTGGGACTGCACAGTACAGAATGTAGACAGCAGTCGCACTGCCCAGTACAGAATGTAGACAGCATTTGGACTGCACAATACAGAATGTAGACAGCAGTGGGACTGCACAGTACAGAATGTAGACAGCAGTTGGACTGCACAGTACATAATGTAGACAGCAGTTGGACTGCACAGTACAGAATGTAGACAGCATTTGGGCTGCACAGTACAGAATGTAGACGGCATTTGGGCTGCACAGCACAGAATGCAGACAGCAGTGGGACTGTACAGTACAGAATGTAGACAGCATTTGGACTGCACAGTACAGAATGTAGACAGCATTTGGACTGCACAGTACAGAATGTAGACAGCATTTGGACTGCACAGTACAGAATGTAGACAGCAGTTGGACCACAAAGTGCAGCAGTAGATAGATGGCGGACTGCACATAGGAGCAGATGGATGACAGTGCAGCAACCAGGTGGCAGGTGTTCTGTACAGAGAAATGCCAGTGGACAGCACAGTGCAGCATCAAAGTGGCAGCTGATTCGTACAGTGCACCAGATATACAGCAGGAGGACCGCTCAGTGCAACAGGTATGTGGCAGGTGAACTGCTCAGGGCAGCAGACGTATGGCAGATAGACCGCACACTGCAGCGGGTAGATGGCATGCCGGCAGCAGACAGCGCTAATCCCTGCTGTCCGTGCCTGGCTGGCTTTCTACGCGAGTCCGCAGGTGCGCTCTGAGTCACAGAGCAGGCCGGGTTCCTATTTGCAGGCGAGTCGCAGACGACGGTTCTTGGCGAAGCGACGCGCGCACCTGCCGCAGACGCGCCTGCCACTCGATACACCGCTACGCGCTGCCAATGCCGTCGGCCGCGGCCGCACTGCAAAATGCGGTAACCTCTCACGGAAAACGGCGCAGGCCGCGAGACACAACAGCAGTCGCTGAAGTGGCCCAAACACTCGAGTTGCACTGTTGCGCGTATCACCGATGCGATACACTTCGCCACCTTGTTTGTACTCCGCAAGACACCTTAACATTTCGCGTCGGTGCCGGTATCACGGTTGTGAAAGAGCACCGGCTTTTATGGTAGGGGAGAGCAATAGACGGTCAGCAATGACAGATGATGATGTGAATTTCTTGCAGAATAAAACGATACCTACGATACTAGGAAAAGAATGGCTATGTAACAAACCTGAAGGAAAGTGATCATGGAGACGACTGCACCAGAAACTTAGGAAGGCGCCTCCCAGCAACACCACAAGCGAGCGGAAAAATGAAGTGAAATACGATATCGCTACGGAGCTGACGTAACAAGAGGGGAACACGAAGAGGACGCTACGTGACCTTCGGGGACACGGCGCATCTGACCAGCAGCAGCGATGGCGTCCCACAGAGCTGCGGATCCAGAGGCCCTGAGCGATCTTCATAGATACGGTCGTGGAGCCTTGGCCTGGAGTGCTGAGTGCAAAAACTCCAGCAAGAGAAGTCTGCACCAGCTGCATACGTTATGCGGTGAAGGACATTAGCCCATCTATGCTCAGCTGTTTTTCTTCTGGAATCTACAAGCCGTCTGCTAGAGATGAATACACACTGCAGGGTAGGTCACAATGGCAGAAGAAACATGAGGAGATCGATGGTGTCCTGGAACTGCCGAGGATCTTCTCCCTGGTGTGAGTACTGGAACATGTGCACTCAGACCCATGATGTCATTTGAGGAGCCACTAAAATGAGAAGTAGAGACTCCACGGGCTGGAAATACGGCGAAACGGCCGACGTGACCACATGTCGCTCCTGTCACATCCACATAACATCACGGCGGCCGGTCAAAATCTCTCGGACCTTTAGCGCCAGGCCAGTGAGGTCGCTATCTTATGTATATTAAGTATCAGAACTACTCCACATGCTGAGCGATATCTAAAGTCTCTGGACGTTGGAGGCTTTCTTCTGGAGAACCAGGGAATAAGACGACTGAATAACAGTAGCAGTTAACAGACTACATACAGAAAGTCATATTTTATTATTTAATTAGAAAAATACAGTCTACCATAGGTTGTAGACTGCAAACCAATCCAAGGGAAATACTGTTAAGTATGCTTTATAAAGAATGTTATTGGTTAAATAATAATAAAAATTAAGAAGTTTAAAACAACCACTGTCGTACCTTCATTTCCGGTTTCCTAATGGTGTGTAGGAAGAGCGACTGGCGGCGACGGTCTATGTGATCGGTAATTTCTTTCCAGAATGAGATTTTCACTCTGCAGTGGTGTGCGCTGATATGAAACTTCCTGGCAGATTAAGACTGTGTGCCGGACCGACACTCGGGACCTTTGCCTTTCGCGGGTAATTGTTCTACCAACTGAGCTACCCAAGCAAGACTCACGCCCCGTCCTCCTGCGAAGGAGAGCTTTTGCAAAGTTTGGAAGGTAGGAGACGAGGTACTGGAAGAAGTAAAGCTGTGAGAACGGGGCGTGAGTCGTGCTTGGGCAGCTCAGTTCGGCCGGCACGGTAGCTCTGCAATAAAAAAATAAATAAATAAATAAAAAAAACTGAGTTACTCGATCAACAACGAACGAGCAGATGCAACGATCAAAAGCGAACAAAATGAGATTTAAGAAAAAAAAAGATGTTGGTAGAGCAATTGTCCGCGAAAGGCAAAGATCCCGAGTTCGATTCTCGGTCCGGCACACAGTTTTAATCTGCCACGAAGTTTCGGTAATTTCTTTGATTTTCCTGTTGCTTTTATTTCGAGAGATGGATGTGGGAGGAAGAAATCAGGAGTAATTTTCTTTTCTTGTGCAGGCTTCACAACCATATGGAACGGCTTGTTTCTGAAGGGCATTTTCGTCATTGACTGTTTAGTCATTTTCAATATTTTTCTGAATTCCTGTATTCCTCTTTTCTAGGAGACTAGTGATCTTTTCTTGAAAGTAGCTTACATTCATATAGCAGTTACCGTCTTTGAAGAACATCTTTATCCCCTTTAACTGTCCGCTTAATTTCAATCACAACAGATGAAATATCGACCTTACTGTTATTTCGAACCCTTACCCATATGCCTGGCTGGCCAGGAGACTCATTATTTTTCTTGAGCAAGTTTCATACTCAAGTAGACCTTCCTTGTTTTTCAAGATTAACATTGTGCCTCTGACTGGCTGTTTAGTTTCAATCACCACATATCTCATGTACCACAAATGTTTATCAATTGCGCTGTTAATTTCAGTCAACGATGAGCTTCTTCAGACCTGAGTAGATGCAGTATACTACACATATCGTGACATTAAACATACAGGTGGTTCAGTCATAATAATTAACCGTGGAAACTTCGTGGCTTTATGACAAAGCTTGTATGGCTAATTATTAAGACTGTACCATCTATTACGCAATGACACAATATGTGTATTATACTGCGTCTTCTAGGATCTTAAGACGGTCATCGTTGACTGAAATTAATAACCCGATTGATAAACATTTGTAGTCCGTGATTGAATTTATAATAGAAAATATATTTCATGGGCCACTGGAATACCTTACCGCGACAATGACGCAACTTTTGAATTTGATCTTATGGGCACTTTAAACGTTTCTTTACCCTCTTGGCAAAGGGAATATTGTTTTTTATTGAGCGAAATTCACAGTCGAGTGGAAATTTTGATTTTCGGACAATATGTATCAAGTATAATATCATCAACTTTGATTGTTTATTTAACTTCAGACATCACGATTGCAATTTCGACCTCGCAGTTACTTTAAACAATTCCTTTAATGCATAGTTGCAGGAAAGATAAATTATTTTTTTCGACTGTGGATCACAGCCATGTAGCACTGTTTGTTGTCTGTTCGATTTCAGTTCCCACAATTGCAATGTAGACCAAATAGTTACTGTCTCGAGTTTTAAACTGTGACGGTTCAAATTAAATGGGCAGTCAAAGACGATAATATTATCTATGAAAAAGTGACCAGTAATCTTAGACCATTAAGTGTTACACTAGTCGTACACCAGAAATACAGACTGAAAGAGTACAATCATACAAAGTAGACTTTCATGGTCAGCGTTGTTTTCGGTAAAAACTTCCGAGCTGAGAGGCTGTGGTCGATGTATAAAACAGTTTCCTGACGTTTCGTCTCCAACTTGGAGATATCTTCTAAGGAAAACGGTAATGCCACTAAGGCTTGAGGAGCTCTCTCATTTACAGAGCACATAGAGCGCACCACCATACACCACGTAGTGCTGATTCTATGACTTTTTTGGATGGCGTCATCATTCCCTATTAAAAATAATCGATTGTCGCCACAAAGTCGACACCCATATTTTACCTACCTTGAAATTTTCTTCTTATTTTATTAAAATTATAATCGTGCTTATGAATCTCAGTTGCTTCATTTTACACGCGTGCTTGCGATGTCCCTGCTAAAACGGTCCTCTCACTGAATTTTGTTTCGTAGTTCCCATCTCGAAAAAAGTGTTCTGCTACGGCCAATTTTCGGTAAGTGCCAGATGACGGTCCCTTCTGCGTACGGCTATGCGGGTGTTGATGCTTCTTTTCGTTGTTCTAGTATACACATGTAAGTAACTGCACGGAATGTTATACATCACCAGTGTCAGTAGGGGGTGCCGTGCATCTGTTGCCTTCCTTAAACACTACTAATCCTCCGGGTGGGTCTGTATGGTGGCAGAATAAATGAAGGTCAATTTCACACCTTACATAAGAGTTTTATACATCATAATGGGAAAGTGAATATGACACCTAACTTACTTTCGCGGTAATGAGCAGATTTGCCTCTAAGTATGTAATGCAAAAGGCATGACACTGAATTGACGGTGAGCCGTGTGAATCAGTCGCCCTCCGTTTCTGGCGGTGGCACCGCTGTTGCAATCGCAGCTTTCGTGTCTCCCTCTGGTGGGAAAGGGGAAAGGTCTCCTCGCGTGCACTTATGGGGCGCTATGAGCTCGCTAAGGGGAGTCTGGTCAGTTGGCCAGCAGGGTCAGTGTGGGGCAGTCAGTGTCTGTCTGTCGTCCGGAGTGCTAGTATGTGTTAGGCCGCCAGTCCGCTCGAGTTTGTTCAGGCAATGGTCATTGGCGGTTGAATCGATCGGTTGGTCGGTCGCGCACTGAGACACAAGATGACTTGTCCGCCTTGAGCGTCGGAGCATGTGAGGTCGCCTCGTGAGTTCAGTAGGCCGCGCCGTATATCGAGGGGTAGTGGCTTCGTGGCCGACACGAAAGCAACAGAAGCTAAACTGCGGCATCGGTCTGGCCGGTGCGAGCTGCGACGCCGTGAGACGGGAGAGATCGGCGCGCCTTCCTGCGTCCGTTGAAGCGGCTGGCAACGGGCGGTTCGGGATAGCGTTTTGCGGGTGCTGCGCCAGGTCTTCGCCAGACATCGCAGTTTATTAGAAGTTAAGTGATTCGTGATATGTTGTTTCATTTACTTGTTAAATTCTACTTATTTTCTTGGTCAGTCTCTCGGCCCCAGATTGCTCGTCTGTCTCCCGTCCGCGTTTGTTAGGCAGTTAGTGTCTGTCTATCTGTCTGTCGGTCTGCCGTACGTTAATAGCTGCCTCTGTCGGATTCGGTGTTGACGAATTTATTCCTTGAAGTGTAACGGCCGAATTCCTGAAATATGTTTTTATCTTGCCTATCATCTTGAGAGGCGGTATATGTCTAATGTAGAGCATGTTTGTATATTTTATGTAAGACTGCAGTTCATGGGTTTTTATTTAAATGGTCATTTTAATATATAAAGTGGCCACCCTTACACCGTAAGAGTTTTCTCTTAAAAATAAGTTGCACTTTCGGTGGCGAGTAATTTTTTTAATGTGAGTGTGTTGCAGATTTGCACCAGTGTAGTCTTTCAGAGGTTGTTGTGAGCGGTCATGACTACGGAAAAAGAAGTTGTTATTTCTGCCTCTGAATAAACTGTAACTTGATATTTAGAGGGTGCTTTCTGATTATAATTTTTAAATTTTTTTTTAAAAGAAAGTGTTTTTAGGAATAAATTTTCCATTTTTTGAAAGAAATTTGTTTTCATCAGTTACCCACTGGCAACTACTTCCACGCTCACATAGTGTGATTAAATGTGTTAATGTCTTGATGAATCGCTAGTAAGTAAAGTAAATTCTTTAAGAAAAGATTTTGAAAGTAAATCCACGGTTCAGACGGTATTAACACACTGCTTCTATATAATGCATGTCAATCAGCAGAAGGTGAAGCAGGCAGCGAGAGGAAACGTTTTGTGTGGAAGCAGGTGTGGGCAGAAGCAGAGGCTGCACCACGGTAGGCACCACGAAAACCTCTTAGCGGGCGTCCCGTGGTGGGAGTCAGCGACCGGACAAAAATGGCTCTGAGCATTATGCGACTTAACTTCTGAGGTCATCAGTCGCCTAGAACTTAGAACTAATTAAACCTAACTAACCTAACGACATCACACACATCCATGCCCGAGGCAGGATTCGAACCTGCGACCGTAGCGGTCGCACGGTTCCAGACTGTAGCGCCTAGAACCGCTCGGTCACAGCGGCCAGGAGCGACCGGACAGGTGACGCATACTGGAGAGCAAGTAACGCGCCACCAGAAGTAGGACAAAAAGAAGCTTTAGGAAACTGCGTTTCGGAGTTCCAAATGGGTACAAACGAAACCAGTGCCGCAGTTGATCACGTGAACAGCGAGTGGTACAAATGTGATGTACGCATGTAGCTTTTGGGCGTCTGGAGTGGGCACAAAACATCCGATTGGTGGAAACGAACTAGGAAGGAGTAAAGTGCTGAATTTCCATGCAGTTTAATGGTAGGGCCCTTGCGATTGGCAGGGAGAGTTTCCCAAAAAATTAGAGGAACGCTCCTATTGGTCGAAAAAAGCCATGATGTGGAGAACGAAAGAACCCAGGTGGGGAGACCGTTCAGCTACGAGAAAGACAATGGCGAAATTTTCGGGGACTCTTCTCTGAGCTGGCGTCAAGTGCAGAAAGGGGCACTTAGCACTCTGTACGATGCAGAGAAGAAATTTGAAGACTGCATTCACTGCAGCTGACAGTCAGCTAGATATTAGCTGTAGTGTCATTGAGCTCCAAATGTGGAGAAACGAACCAGCCAGTTAGTTAATTGTTCTTGCGAGGACTGAGAGGGCATTTTAATATGCACGCTGATCCAACCATGCACGTGCATATCGCCATATTCCGAGTAAGGGATGAGAATAGTGTTTTCTCACATAACAAGAAACATAGGGAGAGTTTCTGCTGGAAAAATCAGCAAAGGCTTAATTAGTTTTTATAGGAATTTCAGAAGATGAGAGTAGCCATGCAGATGGCAGTTCATCGCAACTAAGGTAAATACCGCAAGCAGAAGCATAAACGTGTTGGTTCACCAGCTTGCGTCCACTGTAAACTCGAGCGACCTTGGGTAATCTTTTGCTCAACTTGTCATAAAAGTAACTATCCTCTGTGGACATGATTGTCATCCTAAATAGTACCAAACTTTGAACCAGAATCGCATGATTTATCGTAGTAACATCATGACGTAGTCGTAGGAATAAATTTGTAAAGAAACTTCTAGTTGGAATTTACCATTGTTGTGTTTAGGATTATTTCACTTTCTGAGGACGAGATGCGTTCGTTCGACAACTGTCTCAATGTAAACTGTGTAAAAGCGTGTATTTCTGTGATAATATTGTAACATTAACTTACCCAGTTGTTGTTCTGTCCTCAAAACTTTATAGGTCTAAAGATCTTTTCGATCCCACACACGGCCAAAACTTCCCCGATACGATCTGTAATGGATTAATGAGCTGCAGAAAATATTTTCCTAATGGCGGCCGTTCTCTAGGGCTTCTTCTTCCTTCAGTCAATCTCCTTACTAGCATATGCATTTTTCTTGAAGGCTGATCGTGATTTTATTCAGCCTGAAAGATAAACCCGCTTGCAGATTTTGGTGGCTCTGTCCATCAAGGTTTTAATGGTATCTCTTTTTTGTCCAAGATGATGGTTTGATTCCTTGTGGAGGTATCGATCAGTGTGTGTGTCCTTTCCGTATGCCTCATGGCCCAGATTCCCGACCTCCCGTGTTGATTACATATACATCCAGAAAATTAAGTTGACCTTTGCTCCCTTTCGCCATCGTAAACTGTATCTTTGGGTTAATACGATTGAGATGCACCAAGAGGACGTTCGGCTCCTCTTCACTGTGAGTCCATACACGACAAAGCAATCGTCCAGACAGCGTTACCACTTGGATGGTCTTTTACTGGACGCCTCCAGCGCCCGCTGTTCAGAGGGCTCCATAAGTAAATCGACCCGTCGATTTGTTCGTAAAATTCATTGTTGTACTGGAAACCAGTTGCGACACGGCAGTGTCTAAATAAAGCCATTACGTCAGTCCTAAAAATATCTGCTATGTATGGAATAGCTTCGTTTATAGGAACTATAGAAAAAGGAAAACTACATCAAAACTGACAAAAATACCACATCAGCTGACGTTAATCTCCTCCGGTTCCTCAATATAATAGACAGAGTTGTTAATGTGACTGTCATTTCTACCTGTATACGGTTACAGAAAAGAGGCAAGATATCGAGCCACTTCACGGGTGTGAGATTCTGTGGCACTCACAATCGGTTGCAGAGGAATATGTTGCTTATACATCTTTGGTGGACCGTATAATCTGGGTGGAAAGGTTCTGTTTTGCAGAGCTGTCTTTTATCATCTGATGAGAAAAAAAGACTGTTTTATCAGCTGACTGGTGACTGTCAAAATTTTCGTTATAGGATCCTTCTGAAGCTTTTTGTAAGTAGTGGGGCGCAAAGGTCACTAATCTTCCTGTGGTAGTCTTTGCTCTTGATCAAAACCGTGGCTTTACCTTTGTCAACTGCAAGTACAATGAACCCGTTATCCACACTGATCTCCGTCAGTGCCGTCCTTTCCAACTGAGACAAATTACTGGTAGGTGGCTCCGCTTTGCCTAATATTCTGGCCACTTCCGTCCTAGTTTCGTCAGCAAACTATAGTGACAAGCGACGGGTTCCCGCCTCCACATTTGCAGTAATGTTCTCTGTGGGAACCTTTAGTGCTGTCACTGCAAAGTTACTTCCTTTCGGTAGAACTGAACTTTCTTCTTTGGTTAATTACCGTTCGAGAATTGACAGCGACTGATAATTCACGTCAGCCTCTCTATAAGCCATCAAAATTACTCTTCTGCCCATTAGTCAGTACTGAGTTCCGTGCCGGCCGCGGTGGACGTGCGGTTCTAGGCGCTGCAGTCCGGAACCGCGGGACTGCTAAGGTCTCAGGTTCGGATCCTGCCTCGGGCATGGATGTGTGTGATGTCCTTAGGTTAGTTAGACTGATGACCTAAGATGTTAAGTCCCATAGTGCTCAGAACCATTTTGAACTGAGTTCCGTAATCGTGAATGTTGGCCCGTCCACCTTATTGGAGATGCACTACTGGCCATTAAAATTTCTACACCACGAAGATGACGTGCTACAGACGCGAAATTTAACCGACAGAAAAAAGATGCTGTGATATGCAACTGATTAGCTTTTCAGAGCATTCACGCAAGGTTGGCACGGGTGGCGACACCTACAACGTGCTAACTTGAGGACAGTTTCCAACCGATTTCTCATACACAAACAGCAGTTGACCGGCGTTAGCTGGTGAAACTTTGTTGTGATGCCTCGTGTAAGGAGGAGAAGTGCATACCATCACGTTTCCGACTTTGATAAAGGGCGGATTGTAGCCTATCACGATTGCGGTTTATCGTATCGCGACATTGCTGCTCGCGTTGGTCGAGATCCAATGACTGTTAGCAGAATATGGAATCGGTGGGTTCAGGAGGGTAATAAGGAACGCCGTGCTGGATCCCAACGGCCACGTATCACTAGCAGTCGAGATGACAGGCATCTTATCCGCATTGCTGTAACGGATCGTGCAGCCACATCTAGATCCTGAGTCAACAGATGAGGACGTCTGCAGAACTACAACCATTTGCACGAACAGTTCGACGACGTTTGCAGCAGCTCGGAGACCATGGCTGCGATTACCCTTGACGCTGCATCACAGACAGGAGCGCCTGCGATGGTGTACTCAACGACGAACGTGGGTGCACGAATGGTAAAACGTCATTTTTTCGGATGAATCCAGGTTCTGTTTACAGCATCATGATGGTCGCATCCGTGTTTCGCGACATGGCAGTGAACGCACATTGGAAGCGTGTAGTCGTCATCGCCATACTGGTATGTCACGCGGCGCGATGATATGGAATGCCATTGGTTACACGTCTCGGTCACCTCTTGTTCGCATTGACGGTACTTTGAACAGTGGACGTTACATTTCAGATGTGTTACGACCAGTGACTCTACCCTTCATGCGATTCCTGCGAAACCCTACATTTCAGCAGGATAATGCACGACCGCATGTTGCAGGTCCTGTACGGGCCTTTCTGGATACAGACTGCTGCCCTGGCCAGCACATTCTCCAGATCCCTCACCAACTGAAAACGTCTGGTCAATGGTGGCCGAGCAACTGGCTCGTCACAATATGCCAGTCAATACTCTTGATGAACTGTGGTACCGTGTTGAAGCTGCATGGGCAGTTGTACCTGTAGACACTATCCAAGCTCTGTTTGACTCAATGCCCAGGCGTATCAAGGCCGTTATTACGGCCAGAGGTGGCTGTCCTGGGTACTGATTTCTCAGGAACTATGCACTCAAATTGCGTGAAAATGTAATCACATGTCAGTTCTAGTATAATATATTTGTCCAATGAATACCTGTTTATCATCCGTATTTCTTTTTGTTGTAGCATTTTTAATGGCCAGTAGTGTACAACAGCTTACTGCCAGTCGCACCCAGTTCTCGCCACACTTGGTGGATCCCGTCCAGTAGCATCACTAGTTCCATGCGGTTGTGAATACGGTTATCTTGCGCCAACTCAAACATTCTCCTCACCTTCAGAAATTTCAGATCTGTCGCAGTATCCCGGCAGAGGAATAGCAAAGTGGGATGAGCGTTCTTCTTGCGCAGTCCCTGCAGTCGCCGGACTAAAACCGACACGTCCTTCCGGTTGAGGCGTTTAATCATAGAATGTAGGTTTTCACGATTGGCGTCTTTTTCAGTTAAAATATTCCTGGCTGAAAGGCCTTGGTGGATGCATAAAAAAGGTTCCTCACGTTTCATCTCCAACTGAGGGAGACATCTTCCGAGGTAAAACGGGTAATCCCACTAAGGCTTGAAGGGTTCTCGCATTTGTAGAGGGCACAACCATACGTCACGTGATGCCGACTGTGACTGTCTCTGGATGGTGTCATCACTCACGATCAGAAACAATCGATTGTCACTCTGCTGTCGCGAAATCGACGTCCACATTTTATACTTCAAACCTTCTTTTTTTCTGTTAAAACTATCATGGTGTTTATGCTTCTCTATACGTGCGTGCATGGAAGTGCAATGTCCACGCTAAACCGCTCGTCCGACTAAATTTTATTTCGTGGTTCCCATCTCGAAAAATAGTGTACGGTTATTAATTTGTCTTCGATTCCTAGTTACACTGCGGGGAGGATCAACAGTTAGAGGTGTGCTTTGGAATGCGTTCAATCCTCTGATTAAGAGCTTGTCTTAAAACATGTAAAACGTGACCCGATAAGAGTATTATGATTTATTGCCGCAACGGATAAAGCTAGGAAGTGCGAGCACTCAGAAGAAGCAACGTATCGTAAGCTCCTCTCAATCTTCTTCTATAATTCATTGCTATTACCTGTTCAGCGCTTTGTTTCGGAAGCTTGTTGATTTCTCAGATGGAAAAATAATCTGTATGGAAGTAGCATTATTTGCGGCAACTGCAGGGTTTCCTCATTTATTTTCTTAAACCCAAGATTTTAGGGGAACGCACTGGAACACAATAGATACAGTTGCTGTACAACTGTCCGTCTCAAACGTTACACAACACTGGTGTGCAAAGCTTAAGGAAAAAATAGCTTTTGCATTAAGTTCCAAATTACATAGCGCGATGAAACCATAGATAGAAAGAAATGCTACAGTATCGTAGAGAAGGCAACTGAAAGAAATACGCATTGAGACGAGCACAAATGACACTTCTATTCAAAGATAATAATTACAGCAACATCCTTACGATTCATGATGGTCTCCCGGACATTACAAAAGGTGGGACGTTGTTCCTAATGGTGTGTGTGATTACCACAGACGGCAATGCGTGCTCTGTAATGCGCTCCGATGCTGGCCTCTGGGTTGGTAAGGAATTCGAGTCCACCAGCAGCGCGATTTACCACTGCTGGATGTTCGTTGACGCATGTGGACGTGCTACAGTGTGCTCGATGGCATTTAAGTCGGGAGAACGATTAGGCCACTCCATTCGCCATAAATTTTCTCGTTCGAAGAGCTCTTCCATCAGCTATGTTCGATGCTTTACGCATAGTCATCTATAGAAGTAACCCCTGAGAAGATGCACATCAAAAAGGAGTACATGTCACAAACGACTTTGTCCGGTGAGTGTACCGTCTTCAAAGATCTGGGCGTCAGTACGCCGATGCGACATTACACACTGAAGCGCCAAAGAATCTGGTATAGAGATGCGTATTCAAATACAGAGGTATGTAAACCGGCAAAACCCCGGCACTGCGCTTGGCAACGCCTATATAAGATAACAAGTGCCTGTCGCTGTTGTCAGATCTGTTACTGCCGCTACAATGGCAGGTTATCAAGATTTAAGTGAGCATCTCCGAGGTAGCGATGAAACAGGGGATTTTCCCGTACGACCGTTTCACGACTGTACCGTGACTATCAGGAATCCGGTAAAACATCAAATCTCCGACATCGGTGCGGCCGGAAAAAGATCCTGCAAGAATGGGTCGAACGCCGACTGACGAGAATCGTATAACGTGACAGAAGTGCAGCCTTTCCGAAAATTGCTGCAGATTTCAATGCTGGGACATCAAGAAGTTTTAGCGTGCGAACCATTCAACGAAACATTATCGACATGGGCTTTCGGAACCGAAGGCCCACTCGAGTACCCTTCATGACTGCACGAAACAGAACTTTACACTTCGCCTGGGCCCATCAACACAGGCATTGGACTCTTGATGACTGGAAACATCTTGCCTGGTCGGACGAGTTTCGTTTCAAATTGTATCGAGCGGATGGACGTGTACGGGTAGGGAGACAACCTCATGAATCCACGGACCCTGCATGTCAACAGGAGACTATTAAGCTTGTGGAGGCCCTGTAATGGTGTGGGGCGTATGCAGTTTGAGTGATATGGGACCCCTGAGATACGTCTAGATACGACTATGGCAGGCGACACGTGCTTAAGCATGCTGTCTGATCAACTCCATCCATTAATGTCCATTGGGAATTCCAACGGACTTGACCAATTCCAGCAGGACAATGCGACACTCCACACGTCCAGAATTGCTACAGGGTGGCTCCAAGAACACTTCTGAGTTGAAACACTTCTGCTGGCTACCAAATTCCCCAGACACGAACATTTTTGGGCACATCTGGGACGCCTTGCAACGTGCTATTCAGAAGAAATCTCCACTCCCTCGTACTCTTACGGATTTATGGACTGCCCTGCAGGATTCGTGGTGTCAGTTCCCTCCAGCAGTAGACAGACATTAATCGAATAATGCCACGTATGTGATGCGGCACTTCTGCGTGCTCGCGGCGGCCCTACATGGTACTGTGCAAGTGTACCAGTTTCTTTGGCTCTTCAGTTTATCTCCCTACACCATAGCACCTGGAGCACGAAAGCGACCATGTTCGACAATATTCCTGGGTGCATTATGTGTTTCCACCTCTGGCCATATCAGGGTGTGTCCGGTGTTATGGTGTGGAGATGCATAATGTTGCGTGGGCACATTGCCCTCCAAATCTCTTAACACGATGTACTCATTGATCAACGTTATTATGATACTGTACTCCAACCGTATGCGTCTTCTCAGGGGTCCAATCTGCCCTAACTTCATTTCTATGGATGACAATGCGCGATCGCAAACCAACTGCCCTGCCCCTGTGCACGTGTGGGATGCTATGGGGGGGGGGGGGGGGGGGCATCCTGCATCAAAGGCCGTCCACCAGTAGTCAACCGCTCTGGTGGAGCAATGGAGAGTCTTACAAACTTTGTGGCATGTGAGCAGTTGTAGAGCATGCATTGCCGTCCACGAGGATTAAACACCCCATTAAGAAACACGTCCCGCATTTTATACTGGTCGAGGACCATCCTGAATCACGATAACTTCAGTATGATTATTTTCTTTCGATAAATGTGTCATTTCCATTAGCTTCATTGCGTAGTTATTTTACTTACCTTCTTTTACTTACTGTACTATCCTGCAGAACTTTTTGTGTGCGGATCAAGCATAATTGAGTATGCTATTTGGCACATCACAACATGCAAACGCTACTTTCGTCCTTACGTTTTGTACAGTGTGGAATTACCGAGCTCGTTATTCATTTGGTCAGGTACACAGGATATGATAAAGAAAGGACATTACGTACAGATAAAGGCTACATGAAATGCATACATAGGTGGGAGTACGGACAACCATCAGCTATACAGGGTGTTACAAAAAGGTACGGCCAAACTTTAGGGAAACATTCCTCACACACAAATAAAGAAAAGATGTTATGTGGACATGTGTCCGGAAACGCTTAATTTCCATGTTAGAGCTCATTTTAGTTTCGTCAGTATGTACTGTACTTCCTCGATTCACCGCCAGTTGGCCCAATTGAATGAAGGTAATGTTGACTTCGGTGCTTGTGTTGACATGCGACTCATTGCTCTACAGTACTAGTATCCAGCACATCAGTACGTAGCATCAACAGGTTAGTGTTCATCACGAACGTGGTTTTGCAGTCAGTGCAATGTTTACAAATGCGGAGTTTGCAGATGCCGATTTGATGTATGGATTAGCAAGGGGCAATAGCCGTGGCGCGGTACGTTTGTATCGAGACAGATTTCTATAACGAAGGTGTCCCGACAGGAAGACGTTCGAAGCAATTGATCGGCGTCTTAGGGAGCACAGAACATTCCAGCCTATGACTCGCGACTGGGGAAGACCTAGAACGACGAGGACACTTGCAATGGATGAGGCAATTCTTCGTGCAGTTGACGATAACCCTAATGTCAGCGTCAGAGAAGTTGCTGCTGTACAAGGTAACGTTGACCACGTCACTGTATGGAGAGTGCTACGGGAGAACCAGTTGTTTCCGTACCATGTACAGCGTGTGCAGGCACTATCAGAAGCTGATTGGCCTCCATGGGTACACTTCTGCGAATGGTTCATCCAACAATGTGTCAATCCTCATTTCAGTGCAAATGTTCTCTTTACGGATGAGGCTTCATTCCAATGTGATCAAATTGTAAATTTTCACAATCAACATGTGTGGGCTGACGAGAATCCGCACGCAATTGTGCAATCACGTCATCAACACAGATTTTCTGTGAACGTTTGGGCAGGCATTGTTGGTGATGTCTTTGTTGGGCCCCATGTTCTTCCACCTACGCTCAATGGAGCACGTTATCATGATATCATACGGGATACTCTACCTGTGCTGCTAGAACATGTGCCTTTACAAGTACGATACAACATGTGGTTCATGCACGATGGAGCTGCTGCACATTTCAGTCGAAGTGTTCGTACGCTTCTCAACAACAGATTCGGTGACCGATGAATTGGTAGAGGCGGACCAATTCCATGGCCTCCACGCTCCCCTGACCTCAACCCTCTTGACTTTCATTTATGAGGGCATTTGAAAGCTCTCGTCTACGTAACCCCGGTACCAAATGTAGAGACTCTTCGTGCCCGTATTGTGGACGGCTGTGGTACAATACGCCATTCTCCAGGGCTGCATCAGCGCATCAGGGATTCCATGCGACGAAGGGTGGATTGATGTATCCTCGCTAACGGAGGACATTTTGAACATTTCCTGTAACAAAGTGAAGTCGCGCTGGTACATTCTGTTGCTGTGTGTTTCCATTCCATGATTAATGTGATTTGAAGAGATGTAATAAAATGAGCTCTAACATGGAAAGTATGCGTTTCCGGACACATGTCCACATAACATACTCTCTCTCTTTGTGTGTGAGGAATGTTTCCTGAATATTTGGCCGTACCTTTTTGTAACACCCTGTATTATCGTGCGGGGGGGGGGGGGGGGGCATTCTAGTTGAAATGAGCTTGCCATCTTTGGGCGGATATATGCGGTTTGCAGTACCTGTGTTGTTTCGAAGTACGGTGCGATATCGTTTTGTATCGTATCTGATAAAGGCTAGTTCCAGTACGTAACACATATTCATGCAATTAACCTCACACCGGGCAGTCGTATCGACTACTAATTACCAGAGGCAAGCTGAGCAGACGTCGAGTATAGCAGATAACGGCTGAGGCCTACGTCAAAGACAAAAATAAATCAACAAATAAATTGTAATGCGGGGGACACACAGACGTTATATGCGTTAGTTAACATCTGTACGAGGGAGTACGAACTAAACACGCGCAGTAATGGGGGTTGGGTTGTTTGGGGGAAGAGACCAAACAGCGAGGTCATCGGTCTCATCGGATTAGGGAAGGATGGGGAAGGAAGTCGGCCGTGCCCTTTCAAAGGAACCATCCCAGCATTTGCCTGGAGCGATCACGGAAACCCTAAATCAGGATGGCCGGACGCGGGATTGAACCGTCGTCCTCCCGAATCACGCAGTAATGAATAAGGGTCTCACTCAGTATAGAAAACAACAGTAGACACTGCTTATAAGTGCACACGGAATTTACTGATTCGTTGTACTCAGAATTTAAAAGGACATCCTATTAACCGTCGGCGCTGAAATCTTAACCGCGAGGAGGTACGAGCAGACGAAAGTGCACTTACCGTCGACAAAGAACCCGTTATTGAAATCGATTCAGACCGACTCAAAATGTACGTGTAAAGAGCTACAAATGAATATTATCGAAAGTGTTTTAACCTCGAGCTGAAACCTCGCAATACTTGAGCACTTACGCCGATGGGTCAAGATTTACACAAAGAGATCGTCACCAGGTTATAATTTCTCAAAGATTTCACAGAAAAATACAGGTGAGTCTGGAACAAAGCGGGTTTAATCCCGTCATTCTGATACGTCTCTCCAGACACTGGCAACAGCCTCTAACAGGGCCAGCGCTACTTACTGCTCCGAAGACAGAACGCTTATCACGGTGGCCGCCGAGAAATCGTTCAAACTGTGGTATATCTTTGACACATCTTCTAATCTCTTCTTTTTGTAAAAACTTGCCCATGAAATTAGGCTGGCAGTGGTTCCATCCTACTAATGCATGTGTGGTTAAGTCGTGCAAGTATTCAAACATCGAAAACATTCATATAGGAACAGAGAAGGGAAATGCAAGGATCAGGATGGACATGCATCAATGAATAAATGAAACAGCTCCAAAGACTTTTGTTTCCCTGAGTAGTTCAATCCGCAACAAGAATGTTGGCATTAAATATGTGAAAATAGCACCAAATGAGATCGATAATGAAATGGTGTATACGGTACCGTTTCAAAAGGCTGTTTATTTCATTTCAATCAAACCTGAATGCCTTGGAAATCATTTATACAAGTACACCACTAGACATTAAAATTGCTGCACCAAGAAGACGACGTGCTACAGACGCGAAATTTAACCGACAGGAAGAAGATGCAGTGATATGCAAATGATTAGCTTTTCAGAGCATTCAAACAACGTTGGCGCCGGTGGCGAAAACTACAACGTGCTGACATGAGGAAAGTTTCCAACCGATTTCTCATACACAAATAGCAGTTGAGCGGCGTTGCCTGGTGAAACGTTGTTGTTGTGCCTCGTGTAAGGAGGAGAAATGCGTACCATCACGTTACAACTTTGATAAAGGTCGGATTGCAGCCTATCGCGATTGTGGTTTATCGTATCGCGACATTGCTGCTCGCGTTGGTCGAGATCCAATGACTGTTAATAGAATATGGAATCGGTGGGTTCAGAAGGGTAATACGGAACGCCGTGCTGGATCCCAACGGCTTCGTATCACTAGCAGTCGAGATGACAGGCATCTGATCCGCATGGCTGTAACGCATCGTGCAGCCACGTCTCGATCCCTGAGTCAACAGATGGGGACGTTTGCAAGACAACAACCATCTGCACGAACAGTTCGACGACGTTTGCAGCAGCATGGACTATCAGCTCGGAGACCATGGCTGCGGTTACCCCTGACGCTGCACCACAGACAGGAGCGCCTGCGATGGTGTACTCAATGACGAACCTGGGTGCGCGAATGGCAAAACGTCATTTTTTCGGATGAATCCAGGCTCTGTTTACAGAATCATGGTGGTCGCGTCCGTGTTTGGCGACATCGCGGTGAACGCACATTGGAAGCGTGTATTCGTCATCGCCATACTGGCTTATCACCCGGCGTGTTGGTGTGGGGTGGCACTGGTTACACGTCTTGGTCACCTCTTGTTCGCACTTTGAATAGTGGACGTTACATTTCAGATGTGTTACGACCCGTGGCTCTACCCTTCATTCAATTCCTGCGAAATCCTACATTTCAGCAGGATAATGCACGACCGCATGTTGCATGTCCTGTACGGGACTTCCTGGATACAGAAAATGTTCGACTGCTGCCATGGCCAGCACATTCTCCAGATCTCTCACCAACTGAAAACGTCTGGTCAGTGGTGGCCGAGCAACTGCCTCGTCACAATACGCCAGTCACTACTCTTGATGAACTGTGGTATCGTTTTGAAGCTGCATGGGGAGCTGTACCCGTACACGCCATGCAAGCTCTTGGTGTAGCAATTTTAATGGTCAGTAGTGTATCAAAACGATGTACTAGATTAATAGAAATAGCAAGGTTTCATGGTACTAGGCGCAAGAGGTGGAACCATCAATGGATTTATAGTTATGTAATAACTGTATAAACATACAGCAACAGAGGACATTGTAAAACATTGTAAAAACTGTATTAGGAAGAATTATTCACCGGATTTCTGCAAATGACCTCTATCTTAATTTTAGGAACATACATATTCAAGAATATTTTGGAAAGCTTTCCGTAGGAAAAACAGCGATCGGTAAAATTATAGTAAAATAATTTCAGTAAAACAGCATCGATCACCTGTGTGTCGTATATGGTTCGTTTGATGACCGGTTTGCGCCTTTTGTAAGACGATTATCACACCATCTGTTTACTCCTCGGTGACGGCAGGAGCCGGTCGCGTGGCGCAGGATGCTGTGGAGATTTGTGAAACACTGCAGAGCGGCCTTTACCACGCCACCGGCTTCGAAAAATAATCTTATGAAACACCGAAACCGGTCGGCAAACGAACTGTATATGACGTACATCCGATGGAGGCTGTTTCATTGAAATAATTTTAATGTTACTGCACATTCAATGCTTCGCTTCGAAGGGTGCGAAAGCAGGGACAAATTTAAATCTTGAGCAAGAGATAATAAGTAATGAAGAAGTTTTAAAACCCTTGGGAGCAAATACACACGAAAATTTTAATTTTAAAAAAATATTTTTTCAGTCACTTTTGCAGTTCGTGTTATGGAAGTTGTTGGAGTCAAACAAACTACACTCATGCCAATAAATTAAGGATAATGCTGATACACGGAGAAAAAACGCTCTGGTGGGTGGTTTGCGGGTTTAAATCAGCCCGGGATATGACCTTGCGGTGAATCTGACCTGCGGTCGTCGTACGGTGGCGCTGGCAGCAGTCCACATACGGAGAGGTGTGTTGGTGCATGTCAGAGTACGGTGCAGCGAGTAAGTGTGCAGACGTTTTCAGACGTGCTAATGGTGACTGTGTGTTGAAAATAGCTCAAAGAACACATATTGATGACGTTATGAGGGGTCGAATACTAGGGCGACTGGAGGCTGGTCAAACACAGCAGGTCGTAGCACGTGATCTCAAGATTATGGCAACGATTCCAGCAGACAGGAACATGTCCAGACGCTACAGTGAAAGACGTCCACAGTGTACAACACCACATGAAGACCAATATTTCACCATCAGTACCCACAGACGGCCACGGAGTACTGCAGGTAGCCTTGCTCAGGACCTTAAAAAAATGGTTCAAATGGCTCTGAGCACTATGGGACTTAACTTCTGAGGTCATCAGTCCCCTAGAACTTAGAACTACTTAAACCTAACTAACCTAAGGGCATCACACACATCCATTCCCGAGGCTGGATTCAAACCTGCGACCGTAGCGGTCGCGCGGTTCCAGACTGAAGAGCCTAGAACCGCTCGGCCACAACGGCCGACTCACATGAATCACCTGAGTACAAATGACAGCTCCGCTAGTCTACTGCCCTTTTGTAGTTCGTTTACGTGACATTACTGCCGTCGCTGTTTGTGAACATAGCTATCCCTTTACTTTGTCACTTCATTGTACATCGAAATTGGACAAGGTGGCAGGTAGTGGTCTCATACACCTAGATAGCATTTCCCGTTAACAGCGACCGTTTTGCCTTAAAAATACGTTCAAAATTTACCTTCTTCATTTTAATTATATATATTATTAATGAAAGCGAATCTTTGACTTTCACTATTGTTTCAGTTTGTTTCCAAATAGTTGGCTGTTGTTTCTCTCTTCGAAATCTCACACGATCAATGCATACGACATCACTGAAATTTCTTGTTTGGTAATTTAATAAAAGCGACATCAGATTACCACTGTCAACGTTAAGTAACGTGAGTTCGGTTTATAACTGCTATCACTCACAGTCACACAATTTTATAGCTGGTATTTTAAGTACACTAAGTGATCAAAACTATTCGGACACGCCCAAAAATATACGTTTTTCATATTAGGTGCATTGTGCTGCCACCTAATGCCCGGTACTCCATATTAGCGACCTCAGTAGTCATTAGACATCGTGAGAGAGCAGAATGGGGCATTCTGCGGAACTCAGAGACTTCGAACGTCATCAGATGATTGGGTGTCACTTGCGTCATACGTCTGTACGCGATATTTCCACACTCCTAAACAGCCACAGGTCCACTGTTTCCGATGTGTCAGTGAAGTGGAAACATGAAGGGACACTTACATCACAAAACCGTACAGGTCGACCTGAACTGTTGACTGAAAGAGACTGCCGACGGTTGAAGAGGGTCGTAGTGTGTAATAGGCAGACATCTATTCAGCCCAGCACACAGGAATTCCATGCTGCATCAGGATCCACTGCAAGTACTATGACAGTTATGCAGGAGGTGAGAAAACTTGGATTTCATGGTAGAGCGGCTGCTCATAAGCCACACATCACGCTAGTAACTGCCAAACGACGCCTCGCATGGTGTAAGGAGCGTAAACATTAGACTACTGAACAGGCGAAAAACGTTGTGTGGAGTGACGAATCACGGTACACAAAGTGGCGATCCGATGGCGGGGTGTGGGTGTGGGGAATGCCCGGTGAACGTCATCTGCCAGAGTGTATAGTGCCAACAGTAAAATTCGGAGGCGGTGGTGTTGTGGTGTGGTCGTGTATTTCATGGAGGGGGCTTGCACTCCTTGTTGTTTTGAGTGCCACTATCACAGCACAGGTTTACATTGATGTTTTAAGCACTTTCTTGCTTCCCACTGTTGAAGAGCAATTCGGGGATGGCGACTGCATCTTTCAACACGATCGAGCACCTGTTCATAAAGCACGGCCTGTGATGGAGTGGTTACACGACAATAACATCACTATAATGGACTGACCTACACAGAGTCCTGACCTGAATCCTATAGAACACCTATGGGATGTTTTGGAAATCCGACTTCGTGCCAGACCTCACCGACCGACATCGATACCTGTCTTCAGCGCAGCACTCCGTGAAGAATGGGTTGCCATTCCCTGAGAAACCTTCCAGCACCTGACTGAACGTGTGTCTGCGACAGTGGAAACTGTCGTCAAGGCTAAGGGTGGGCCAACACCATAGTGAATTCCATCATTACCGATAGAGGGCCCCACGAACTTGTAAGTCATTTTCAGCTAGGTGTCCGGATACTTTTGATCACATAATGTACATGCCACAATCATTTTGTAGGTATTTTAAGCCTGCTCCTGCCGGTTATAAATTCCTATTAGGCCTGCAAAAACTCGGCCAACTCTTTAAAATACTCTGTTGAAGCGTGAAATGCGGTCATCATAATATAGACTTTCATCGAACATTAAATCACTATGGAGAGACAATAGTCTCGAGTTATTCGTCATCTGCCCTATAGATGGATTGTAGTCGGTAACATCCCACGTGACTCTCTGACTCTCTGATCCATTGGAACGGCGTACCTCGTATTCCTAAGTCACATTATTGTTCAGCGACGACAAAACCTAACCTCCTGTTTACCTTACAATATCTGTGTTCGTCCATAACAATCTAGAGCGTCGTAGACATCGGCGCTCGGTTAGATGCCGTATTGATTAAATTCAACATGCTGTTGGTAACTGGATGAAATCGACATATGTGAAGGTAATGTAGGTTGTACCCCAGGGCCTTTGCTGTTTAAAATTTATACCAATGGTCTGATGAATAACGCCAAAAGCTGAAGGTTCTGTTGTCTATAAGAAGTTAACGACGCTGGAGAGATCAGCGAAATGGAGGGAATACCTTTGGGGGACTGATGTTTGACGGAGCGACTGGCAGTTGACACTGGACGTAAATAAATGTAATATATTGCACACAGATATTCGAAGAGATCCATTACTGCTCAACTACTATTGCTGATAAATCGGTGGAAACAGTGACAAACGTAAAATATGTAGAAGTAACTGCACGAAGCTACCTAAAGTAGAATGACAAAGTAAAACTAATTATAGGAAAAACAGATGTAGGGTGATATTCTTTGGGAAAATCCTAACGAACTGTAATTCATCCATGAAGGAAGTGGCTTATAAGTCACTAGTTTCACCAATTTTTGGACTTTCTTATCATTTGCGACACTTACTAGAAAAATTTAGAAGATCCAGAATGATATTTCGTCACACGAGACTATTGTGGAGTTTCCCCACGAACTGCAGCAGCAGACGTCACAAGAGAGGCGTTTTGTACCACGGAGTGGTTTACTATTGAAATTCCGAGGGCATACCATCGAAGAAGAGATGGAGAACTCCTACATACATATTGCGAAATGCCCACCTCGAGAAAATCACAGAATTTGGAGCTGATGGGACATTTGTCAACAGCTGCTATTTTCACGCAACATTCGCGAATTGAAGGTTGTAATGTTGTTATGTGTAATGTTGTTGCTTTAATTTGTTCCTAAGGCGGTGCTGATATTCAAGACCATAAAAGTGGGTTAAAAGCTGTGAGCTAAGTGAGGAAATTAGCCTTGCATTACTGCGCAACTGTTTCATCAGGTATCCAGTCTACCTTACCAAATTCCCAATCATACTAACATTAATTATAATCTTTTAGTACTCATCTTACGATAACCGGTGATATATATATATATATATATATATATAAAGACAATTTAAATAAAAGAAATAAATAAGTTTATATTTAGACATTTATTTTAACATTGATCATTGTTCCGTTAAATTTTCATCATATCAAACTTGCTTCATAACTAAACTGGTGCCTTATTTAGGACTGTGAAAACGTGAGTTTGTAATCTTACGGAACACATCAAATAGGGAGCCAAGATTGGGAGACTACATACAACACTGCATTCATAAAATAACACACGAAGGACATTGAAACATATCCAAGAGGAAATCAACCACAACCAACCGACTCAATTTTCACCCAAAGAAGTTACGTTCATAGCGCAATCCTGTCCGTCATGAAATTACCACACACTGGTATACTAAATTCATACTAACTGTCTGTGAAATTTTCCCGAAAAGAAGAGCTGAGGGCTACTTTGATGCTTACACCACATGCTTCACGTGGTCAACTTGGTTTATACAAAGAGTGTAACTACACAATAATTTTTGATAATTAAAATAAATTACATCGAAACGCAATTTACAAAAGAAAAACCTCGAACTGGTTACTATCGTCTTACTATTAACCTGATGGGTCAAACAATTGTATAAGCACGTGGTACTGGTCTCACAAAGTACACGCCACGTGGGTTGAGCATAAAGAAAAGTTGCTATATTGAAAAATATTGTCAAGACGAGACGTTATAATCTCACGCACATTCGTATTTAAGATTGATGATCGTAGTTAGAGTTACTGATCAACACGTGGTTCCACTTTATTCACTAAGTAGTGACAAAGCAACTACTGGAAGATATTCTGAACTTCACACTCGAATTACACTGCGTTGCAATTTAAGATAACATTAGATATTTTAGATCAAAACCTGAAATAAAGATGATTAAATTTTCAGTTAGGCTGAACTTAAGAAATCCATTGTCCTACGGACTTAGCAGAGACGCGATTAGCCGGAGATCTTACCACTTCAGACGCTCGCCGCAGACAGACTGCCTGGGCCACTACCGAGCGTGCTTAACAGATACAAACGGAAGTGACCAGAGAGGCAGCTTCCTATACCAACATGAGAAGGGACGGACAGGACCATACTAAGAATAGAAACCTCTCTGCTTTTAGAAAGCGTAGCTACCTGTTCCGACGTTGGTCCTACTGTTCTCTAGCAGACAGGCTTGTCTGCTACCATCAAGCATGCAACTAGAAATACATTTGCTCATTCATCCTCTCACACAGAAGGGAAGGGGGATGACAGTATCTTATCATATACAGTATATAAAAGAAAGCGGATGTAGGTTCCGTATGAGACTGTGTGACATGAATTACATATAAACTGTGTTTTAAAGTGTAGTAGTGTGACAGATCGTTCTTGTTTATGTGTAAAAGTAACACGTTCCACTGCTCAGTCTCCTCCCAGATAGTCAGAAACACCAAGGTAGGTTTAGAAGAGGAGTTTATGCCGTAAATGACAACATATTTAAGAAATTAACATGGGTACCCGTGGTCTAGGGGTAGCGTCTTTGATTCATAACCAAAACGTCTTCAGTCCCTGGTTCGATCCACGCCACTGCCTAAATTTTGATAAATAATCAGCATTGGCGGCCGAAGACTTCCGGCATAAGAAGTCAGCCTCATTCTGCCAACGGCCTTGTCAAAGAGGGCGGAGGAGCGGATAGAGGTTCAGGGCACTCTCTTGTCCTAGGGGTGGGAAATTGCCCCTAAAGGCGTAAGAATCAGCAATGATCAACGACATGAGGATGCAGAAGGCAATGGAAACCACTGCATTGAAGACACGTAACGTGTATCCACAGGACATGTGGCCTGCAATTAAAGAAGTGCCATGATGATCTCTCCATTGGCAAAACATTCTGGAATAGTCCCCCATTCGGATCTCCGGGAGGGGACTGCCAATGGGGAGGTTACCATGAGACTGAATAATCTACGAAAGGATAACGTTCTACGAGTCGGGGCGTGGAATGTCAGAAGCTTGAACGTGGTAGGGAAACTAGAAAACCTGAAAAGGGAAATGAAAAGGCTCAATCTAGATACAGTAGGGGTCAGTGAAGTGAAGTGGAAGGAAGACAAGGATTTCTGGTCAGATGAGTATCGGGTAATATCAACAGCAGCAGAAAATGGTATAACAGGTGTAGGATTCGTTATGAATAGGAAGGTAGGGCAGAGGGTGTGTTACTGTGAACAGTTCAGTGACCGGGTTGTTCTAATCAGAATCGACAGCAGACCAACACCGACAACGATAGTTCAGGTATACATGCCGACGTCGCAAGCTGAAGATGAACAGATAGAGAAAGTGTATGAGGATATTGAAAGGGTAATGCGTTATGTAAAGGGGGACGAAAATCTAATAGTCATGGGCGACTGGAATGCGGTTGTAGGGGAAGGAGTAGAAGAAAAGGTTACAGGATAATATGAGCTTGGGACAAGGAATGAAAGAGGAGAAAGACTAATTGAGTTCTGTAACAAGTTTCAGCTAGTAATAGCGAGTACCCTGTTCAAGAAACACAAGAGGAGGACCCGCAGCTCGTGGTCGTGCGGTAGCGTTCTCGCTTCCCACGCCCGAGTTCCCGGGTTCGATTCCCGGCGGGGTCAGGGATTTTCTCTGCCTCGTGAAGGCTGGGTGTTGTGTGATGTCCTTAGGTTAGTTAGGTCTAAGTAGTTCTAAGTTCTAGGGGACTGATGGCCATAGATGTTAAGTCCCATAGTGCTGAGAGCCATTTGAACCATTTGAGGAGGTATACTTGGAAAAGGCCGGGAGATACGGGAAGATTTCAATTAGATTACATCATGGCCAGACAGAGATTCCGAAAACACATACTGGATTGTAAGGCGTACCCAGGAGCAGATATAGACTCAGACCACTATATAGTAGTGATGAAGAGTACGCTGAAGTTCAAGACATTAGTCAGGAAGAATCAATACGCAAGGAAGTGGGATACGGAAGTACTAAGGAATGACGAGATACGTTTGAAGTTCTCTAACGCTATAGATACAGCAATAAGGAATAGCGCAGTAGGCAGTACAGTAGAAGAGGAATGGACATCTCTAAAAAGGGCCATCACAAAAGTTGGGAAGGAAAACATAGGTACAAAGAGGTAGATGCCAAGAAACCATGGGTAACAGAAGAAATACTTCAGGTGATTGATGAAAGGAGGAAGTACAAACATGTTCCGGGAAAATCAGGAATACAGAAATACAAGTCGCTGAGGAATGAAATAAATAGGAAATGCAGGGAAGCTAAGACGAAATGGCTGCAGGAAAAATGTGAAGACATCGAAAAAGATATGATTGTCGAAGGACAGACTCAGCATACAGGAAAGTCAAAACAACCTTTGGTGACATTAAAAGCAACGGTGGTAACATTAAGAGTGCAACGGGAATTCCACTGTTAAATGCAGAGGAGAGAGCAGATAGGTGGAAAGAATACACTGAAAGCCTCTATGAGGGTGAAGATTTGTCTGATAATTAAAATCAGGAAGAAGAAACAGGAGTCGATTTAGAAGAGATAGGGGATCCAGTATTAGAATCGGAATTGAAAAGAGCTTTGGAGGACTTACCGTCAAATAAGGCAGAAGGGATAGATAACATTCCATCAGAATTTCTAAAATCATTGGGGGAAGTGGCAACAAAACGACTATTCACGTTGGTGTGTAGAATATATGAGTCTGGCGATATACCATCTGACTTTCGGAAAAGCATCATCCACACAATTCCGAAGACGGCAAGAGCTGACAAGTGCGAGAATTATCGCACAATCAGCTTAACAGCTCATGCATCGAAGCTGCTTACAAGAATAATATACAGAAGAATGGAAAAGAAAATTGAGAATGCGCTAGGTGACGATCAGTTTGGCTTTAGGACAAGTAAAGGGACGAGAGAGGCAATTCTGACGTTACGGCTAATAATGGGAGCAAGGCTAAAGAAAAATCAAGACATTTTCATAGGATTTGTCGGCCTGGAAAAAGCGTTCGACAATATAAAATGGTGCAAGCTGTTCGAGATTCTGAAAAAAGTAGGGGTAAGCTATAGGGAGAGACGGGTCATATACAATATGTACAACAACCAAGAGGGAATAATAAGTGTGGACGATCAGGAACGAAGTGCTCGTATTAAGAAGGGTGTAAGACAAGGCTGTAACCTTTCGCCTCTACTCTTCAATCTGTACATCGAGGAAGCAATGATGGAAATAAAAAAAAGGTTCAGGAGTGGAATTAAAATACAAGGTGAAAGGATATCAATGATACGATTCTCTGATGACATTGTTATCCTGAGTGAAAGTGAAGAAGAATTAAATGATGTGCTGAACGGAATGAACAGTCTAATGAGTACACAGTATGGTTTGAGAGTAAATCGGAGAAAGATGAAGGTAATGAGAAGTAGTAGAAATGAGAACAGCGGGAAACTTAACATCAGGATTGATGGTCACGAAGTCAATGAAGTTAAGGAATTCTGCTACCTAGGCAGTAAAATAACCAAAGACGGACGGAGCAAGGAGGACATCAAAAGCAGACTCGCTATGGCAAAAAAGGCATTTCTGGCCAAGAGAAGTCTACTAATATCAAATACCGGCCTTAATTTGAGGAAGAAATTTCTGAGGATGTACGTCTGGTGTACAGCATTGTATGGTAGTGAAACATGGACTGTGGGAAAACCGGAACAGAAGAGAATCGAAGCATTTGGATGTGGTGCTATAGACGAATGTTGAAAATTAGGTGGACTGATAAGGTAAGGAATGAGGAGGTTCTACGCAGAATCGGAGAGGAAAGGAATATGTGGAAAACACTGATAAGGAGAAGGGACAGTATGATAGGACATCTGCTAAGACATGAGGGAATGACTTCCATGGTACTAGAGGGAGCTGTAGAGGGCAAAAACTGTAGAGGAAGACAGAGATTGGAATACGTCAAGCAAATAATTGAGGACGTAGGTTGCAAGTGCTACTCTGAGATGAAGAGGTTCTTTTTGTAATAATACCAGTAATAAGTATTGTAGTTAAAGTAACTTACGGAAATGCAACCGGGTGAGGTCGTTGATAACCTCCGATATTTCGACACCGGAGCACACCCTGCTATTTTCAAGGCATAACTGCAGTAAGTAGTTACTGCAGTAAGTGCTGTGCAAGGGAACGTAAGAACTCCGTTTGCAGAGAAACTTCAGGAAGATAACACACACACACACTATAGACACAACGCCATCACAAACCAAAGATGACCGTCATCAAATGTTATCGATAGAGATATTAATTATCAGCGGATGTGGTAGCATTAATTCTACCTGTCTGTTTTTTCGACAATGGAAAAGGCAGTAGTCCAAGCAGAATGTAAACAAAAACTATCCTCTATATTTATAAGGTTCATTGCTAACTTAATGTCAACAGCTTCCTTAATCATATTATCCTAGTAGCTGGAACTGCATGCCAGAATCTCCGTGTTCTCATATTCTATAGGATGACAGGTGGTAAGACAACGTTCTGCAGTATACGATTTGCTCGGCTGTTGTAAGCGTGTGTGACGCTTGTTCTCAGTACACCGGTCCTCCACAGTTCCGATACTCTGACCAATATATGACGTGCCACTACTGTAAGGAATACACCCGCCTTATGCAAACCAAGATCATCCTTTACGAGGACGCCGATCTTAGACGGTCGTCGACAAACACATTTCACATCATATTTCCGCAAAATAACGACAATTCCTGGTGGAAATGCTCCCTGCATAACGTAAAAAGCGCAGCTCTTACTTGCTACAGTTAATGTCTTGAAAATGGAAAAGTATGCTCCTGTAGAAATACCGGCGGTTGTCGACGACATCACACGTCTACATTCCCGTAAGTTATTCGAGATAGTGTACTGCGGGAGAAAGTCAATATATGACTTGTCTTCTTTATTTTAGCTATCCAGATTATATGATGTAAATATTAAAAATAAATAAGTAAATAGAATCTCTTCAATCTGGGCAGCTTTTTGCCGAACAATACAACAAAATGTTTAAAGATATGAGCCCTTTTATCGATCGATATCAATATCAGCTGTATATCGAATTAAATCGGGTGATGCTGCGGGAATTAGATTAGGAAATGAGACGCTTAAAGTAGTAAATGGGTTTTGCTATTTGAGGAGCAAAATAACAGATGATGGTCGAAGTAGGGAGCATATAAAATGTAGACTGGCTATGGCAAGGAAAGCGTTTCTGAAGAAGAGAAATTTGTTAACATCGAGTTCAGATTTAAGTGTCAGGAAGTCTTTTCTGGAAGTATTTGTATGGAGTGTAGCCATGTATGGAGGTGAAACGTGGACGATAAATAGTTTGGACAAGAAGAGAATAGAAGTTTTCGAAATGTGGTGGTACAGAAGAATGCTGAAGATTAGATGGGTAGATCACATAACTAATGAGGAGGTATTGAATTGAATTGGGGAGAAGAGGAGTTTGTGGCACAACTTGACTAGAAGAAAAGATCGGTTGGTAGGACATACTCTGAGGCAGCATCATGGGATCACCAATTTAGTCTTGGAGGGCAGCGTGGAGGTTAAAAATCGTAGAAGGAGACCAAGAGATGAATACAGTAAACAGATTCAGAAGGATGTAGGTTGCAGTAGGGGGAGATGCAGAAGCTTACACAGGATAGAGTAGCATTGAGAGCCGCATCAAACCAGTCTCTCGACTGAAGACCACAACCACATCAATATCAGGCTCTCTAGAAGTCAATGCCAACAGGTGTCTCTGCTCCATGCAGACCCCTCTGCATATCTTGACAAAGGAGAGGTAGTTCGTTCCCCTCCGTATGAGGAAAGGTACGACGCTTTAAATGAGTTTTGATCGCTCTTCCCCGAAGAACAGATTAAACGGCAAGGCGTCCCCAGTCTGCATGAAGCACTCGCTGGACCCGTAGTGGATGGCAACGTCACATCTCTCCTGTGTTGACGCCTTACTAATTTCTACCGAACAAGGAAAACAACGTATGACGGTAGCTAGCTACAATTTGGGACACTGCGAAACTTCTAGAGCGCGAACTGTGGAGTATGGTCGTTACTACTGGCCATCGATCGGCAAAGATTTGGAGCTGACGGTTCGCAGCTATCCGAGCTGTGACGCCCAGTCCACCTCAGACACTGCCAGTTCTGCCATCGCAATGACTATGCGTGCTCATTGCTCAAGCCATGACGAGTATTTTTGTTAACCCATATGGAAGGTCGCCGTTTTTGTATCGGACCGCCTCAAGAAGGTGTGAGTTTCATGTGAATGGATATTATTAAAGGAAATTATGAAGCGGTTGCAGCTCAATAAGCTCACAGACGTGGTTGCAGCCTGAGACGCCCGCTAAACCCGCAGGGCAGAACAAGTGATTAGGATTGTGGAAAGGGCCAAATAAGGTGTCGGTCAGGTTCACTCGAAATTGTAATTAATTGTACTTTAATAAAACCTTTACACCAAAACGTCACATAGCCGAACCTTTAGAAATACGATTTTCAAAAAGGCAATTTTTTCAAGGCTGAGGGCCTCCAAACAAGAAATCTTAAAAGTCAACAAAATAAAAATGCCGTTAAAATAGCAAATGAAATAATTAAATAATATGTGGTATGACTGCTAGGCTGGAAAGCCTCAAGGCAAAGGTAGATAGAACAAACATATGCAAGGTGCAATACAAGCGACTGAGGGCCACAATTTGAAAATTTTAAAATATATTACCATAATCTTTTAAGGCAGAATGTTTTTGCTTAAAGGGTAATTTCAACAATAAGATTTTAAGCGGATTAAGGCCCACAATTGATTTTCCAAAATTAAAAAATACATAAAGTCCAGTAAAAACAAGATTTTTTAAAAAATAATTGGCTACCATAGATTATAAACAAAAAATTAAACACCGGTGAGGACGACAATAAAGAAAACGGCACTCAAAAGCCTCCAGGGAGGTCGGTCTGCCCTCGTTCACTTAGGTGAGATAGGTGGTGAGCCCAGCTACACTTGATCTGTCGGAACCCACCCAGGGAACAGCCAGGGACAGAACGGCACAACGACTTGCTTGCCACCAATTGGTACATGAGAACTCAAACACAAAAAGTTACGAACGTGATTATCCACAATGAAATATGTATTAGCTGTCAAAACTTCACACCGTGTTGGACAGCGACAACAGGTGAGGAAAGGACGCTGCCTGAAATCACGTTAGTGGCCAGAGCAGGAAACCAGAACACTAACAGCCACAAGGCAGAAAATTCCGCTGGTACACTTGAATTTGAAATACGGCAATATAGTTAACTTCACCCAAAAGGAACACTGCTGAATTTACGTCAGTGGCCAGGGTAGGTAACCAGAACACTAACGGCCACAAGGCAGAAAATTCCGCTGGTGCACTTGAATTGTAGTCAACCAATATAGTTAACTGCACCGCATGGCGGCCACATTTCAGCAACAGAAACCCTCGGTGTTGTTCACAGGGAAACCTCCCCACCAGCGAACCAGCAAAACGAACAACACAACATGAATGGACGTGGCTTGGGTAATTGAAACCACTACTCAACATCCTGGGTCGGTGAACCACGAAGCTCGTAGCGATTGGACAGCTCTACACACGCTCCAACACTGTGCAGGGACCGCCAGAGGACCCAGCCGACTGCACCGCGCGGAGATAACTTCCCTGGTTCGCAGCAGCCGACCGACTCCTCTCAGAAAGCCGACAACATCTAAAATAGTCGTCAGTGGAAATAACGCCAACTACACACACAACCTGACAAACACTTGCACGAAGACCTGAACTATACCCAACAGTAACTAAGCACGCATCTAGAGAAATCGGGAGTCGTTGCATACACACATAGCTGACTCATGAACGATCGGCGAGCCAACACGCGTCGTCCGGTAGGATAGACCGACGATCCACCAAGACCGCGGCCCGACTCAAGTCATGCGTGGCGTCGACGCAGATCTCACTGCTTCTCAAACCCGACTGCACTAGTGCCGCATTTCAACTCCCCGACTCGCAGGACCGGACTGCGCTCCAGACGCGTTCTAGCTGACTGGCAGACCCAAACTCGCAACCCGAACTGGCTTACGACAGACAACGACCGGGAAGTAACAGCAGTCGAGCAAAGATACTACGAGAGGGGATATATTGATACGCGGTGCTAACGCCGTTCACAGTCAGGCAAAGCACCGACTCAGTGACAGTAGTAATTTAAATTAACGTATTGAGGTGGAAGTACGTTAAAAACAGGGTGTAAAATACATGATGGCGGGAACACGAGCCACGTACGGCTCACAGCCTCTCGTCTCATTATACCCGAGCGCTACCAGTTTATTTCCTACCAGCACCAAAATGTCAGGTTTCACACTCCCATGCAACACGACGCCTCTCTATGTCAGGACTCCACCGTCACCAAAGTGTGTCTGATACAATTTCCGAGACTGTTGGGGGATGTTGCTGTACGCTGCTGCTAGAAGAGGAGCAGGTTCTATTGCTTACTCTACGGAGAGCCGCATAGGTATCCCACAGGTTCTGTGGCCTTCTCTCCGTTGGGCTATTTCAGTTCCTTTTCAATCCCTTGGTCATTTTTTGCGATATCTTTCTGACGTACATGCGCCAGTTTAAGGGAGGAATCATAGTGCGAAACAGTTTCGGAAACTGGCGTTTAGTATTTGGCCTTCTCTCTTTTCTTTTCCGTTTCGATGGCATTATGGTCATAGATTGTGTAGACAGGTAGCTTCGATCTGTTTACTGATCTGTTAACTGATTCAGCACATCCAGGGGTTTTCGTTCAAGTCGGTTGACAGAAGTTTACTTTCGAATTCGCTGAACCATTCGCGAATGGCTCCCCTAACGCCAATTTTATCTTCGTTCCGTTTTTCTTTGCCAGTGAGACTTTAAATTTTCAGTGACGCTCTCTTTGCTTTAGGTCTGTCTTTCTGAAACGTCTGCGGAACTGGGGCGGGTCCTTGCCATCGGTCGCAATTTTACTCGGCTCATATCTCTCTGGGGTACAATACTCAACTTTGTCCATCGACGCTCAATTTTTTCGTGTCGACCGCTGAAGTTATGTGAAATCCGTTTTCTTTTCGCTCTTTCTAAGGTTTATTCGCATTTCAATTCACAGCCGTATTCAGTGACGCTGTAACGGCCTTATGGTCATTAATTCCCTGCCCTATGCTGATTCCAAAAGCTCGGGCTTCTTGACGATCATGGCATCAAATATTTCACTTCACGAGTCGGTTTTTTGATAAACTGTTCAAGGTAATTTCAGATAAGGTACTTAGAACAATTTCACAGGATTCTCTGTCTCTACTACTCACCGTAAGCACTTGAGTGGCTGGTAAGTTAAAATCTCACCTAATACTGTAACAGGACCAGGAAATTTACGTAAGATTTCCTTGCTTTCGCCCAAATACTACTTCTCCTGAGGCATGGGATTAAATATCCTACGACTGTATTTGGTCCTCCTCTAACATTTATCTTTACCCAAATTATTTCGCTTTCGGAATCTGTACTAACCTCATTAGAAGAACCATTGTTATTTGCATCTATAAACACGGCTGCACCACCGGCGTTCAAGTTATCTTTAGTACGTGGCCTCCTTCTGTTAACTAACACTATATTAACACTTTCTTTCTCCGATCTGCCAAGTCAAATGCTACTCTCTTTGGATAATGGGGACAGTATTCTTCCCTTGTGAAATTAGAACGTATCGTAAGGGATTTCTCGATAAAAAAATATAAAAAAATAAATAAAAAAAAATACTTGTGCACGCCACAGGTGCTCCGTTACCGTAGTATTCGATCCCTGCTTGTAATGCTCGATTGACTTATTACGGAGGTCCTACAATTCTCACCCTACAGAGAAACTCTAGAAATCAGCATCTAAGATCTTCTACATCTAAATCTACATGTACATCTACATGATTGCTGTGCATTTCACATCGAACTACAGTGAAACTATTTCTATACCGTTCCACTGTCGAACAGCGCACGGAAAAAAGTGATCACTTAAACCGTTCCACACGAGCTCTGATTTCTTTTGTTTCATCATGATGATTATTTCTCCCTATGTAGGTGGGCCGTCCTCTTGGGTAAAATATTCCGGAGGTAAAATAGTCCCCCATTCGGATCTCCGGGCGGGGACTACTCAAGAGGATGTCGTTATCAGGAGAAAGAAAACTGGCGTTCTACGGATCGGAGCGTGGAATGTCAGATCCCTTAATCGGACAGGTAGGTTAGAAAATTTAAAAAGGGAAATGGATAGGTTGAAGTTAGATATAGTGGGAATTAGTGAAGTTCGGTGGCAGGAGGAACAAGACTTCTGGTCAGGTGACTACAGGGTTATAAACACAAAATCAAATAGGGGTAATGCAGGAGTAGGTTTAATAATGAATAGGAAAATAGGAATGCGGGTAAGCTACTACAAACAGCATAGTGAACGCATTATTGTGGTCAAGATAGATACGAAGCCCACACCTACTACAGTAGTACAAGTTTATATGCCAACTAGCTCTGCAGATGATGAAGAAATTGAAGAAATGTATGATGAAATAAAAGAAATTATTCAGATTGTGAAGGGAGAGGAAAATTTAATAGTCATGGGTGACTGGAATTCGAGTGTAGGAAAAGGGAGAGAAGGAAACATAGTAGGTGAATATGGATTGGGGGACAGAAATGAAAGAGGAAGCCGCCTGGTAGAATTTTGCACAGAGCACAACATAATCATAACTAACACTTGGTTTAAGAATCATGAGAGAAGGTTGTATGCATGGAAGAACCCTGGAGATACTAAAAGGTATCAGATAGATTATATAATGGTAAGACAGAGATTTAGGAACCAGGTTTTAAATTGTAAGACATTTCCAGGGGCAGATGTGGACTCTGACCACAATCTATTGGTTATGACCTGTAGATTAAAACTGAAGAAACTGCAAAAAGGTGGGAATTTAAGGAGATGGGACCTGGATAAACTGAAAGAACCAGAGGTTGTACAGAGATTCAGGGAGAGCATAAGGGAGCAATTGACAGGAATGGGGGAAATAAATACAGTAGAAGAAGAATGGGTAGCTTTGAGGGATGAAGTAGTGAAGGCAGCAGAGGATCAAGTAGGTAAAAAGACGAGGGCTAGTAGAAATCCTTGGGTAACAGAAGAAATATTGAATTTAATTGATGAAAGGAGAAAATATAAAAATGCAGTAAGTGAAACAGGCAAAAAGGAATACAAACGTCTCAAAAATGAGATCGACAGGAAGTGCAAAATGGCTAAGCAGGGATGGCTAGAGGACAAATGTAAGGATGTAGAGGCCTATCTCACTAGGGGTAAGATAGATACCGCCTACAGGAAAATTAAAGAGACCTTTGGAGATAAGAGAACGACTTGTATGAATATCAAGAGCTCGGATGGAAACCCAGTTCTAAGCAAAGAAGGGAAAGCAGAAAGGTGGAAGGAGTATATAGAGGGTCTATACAAGGGCGATGTACTTGAGGACAATATTATGGAAATGGAAGAGGATGTAGATGAAGATGAAGTGGGAGATATGATACTGCGTGAAGAGTTTGACAGAGCACTGAAAGACCTGAGTCGAAACAAGGCCCCCGGAGTAGACAATATTCCATTGGAACTACTGACGGCAGTGGGAGAGCCAGTCCTGACAAAACTCTACCATCTGGTGAGCAAGATGTATGAAACAGGCGAAATACCCTCAGACTTCAAGAAGAATATAATAATTCCAATCCCAAAGAAAGCAGGTGTTGACAGATGTGAAAATTACCGAACTATCAGCTTAATAAGTCACAGCTGCAAAATACTAACACGAATTCTTTACAGACGAATGGAAAAACTAGTAGAAGCCAACCTCGGGGAAGATCAGTTTGGATTCCGTAGAAACACTGGAACACGTGAGGCAATACTGACCTTACGACTTATCTTAGAAGAAAGATTAACGAAAGGAAAACCTACGTTTCTAGCATTTGTAGACTTAAAGAAAGCTTTTGACAATGTTGACTGGAATACTCTGTTTCAAATTCTAAAGGTGGCAGGGGTAAAATACAGGGAGCGAAAGGCTATTTACAATTTGTACAGAAACCAGATGGCAGTTATAAGAGTCGAGGGGCATGAAAGGGAAGCAGTGATTGGGAAGGGAGTAAGACAGGGTTGTAGCCTCTCCCCGATGTTGTTCAATCTGTATATTGAGCAAGCAGTAAAGGAAACAAAAGAAAAATTCGGAGTAGGTATTAAAATTCATGGAGAAGAAATAAAAACTTTGAGGTTCGCCGATGACATTGTAATTCTGTCAGAGACAGCAAAGGACTTGGAAGAGCAGTTGAATGGAATGGACAGTGTCTTGAAAGGAGGATATAAGATGAACATCAACAAAAGCAAAACAAGGATAATGGAATGTAGTCTTATTAAGTCGGGTGATGCTGAGGGAATTAGATTAGGAAATAAGGCACTTAAAGTAGTAAAGGAGTTTTGCTATTTGGGGAGCAAAATAACTGATGATGGTCGAAGTAGAGAGGATATAAAATGTAGGCTGGCAATGGCAAGGAAAGCGTTTCTGAAGAAGAGAAATTTGTTAACATCCAGTATTAATTTAAGTGTCAGGAAGTCATTTCTGAAAGTATTCGTATGGAGTGTAGCCATGTATGGAAGTGAAACATGGACGATAAATAGTTTGGACAAGAAGAGAATAGAAGCTTTTGAAATGTGGTGCTACAGAAGAATGCTGAAGATTAGATGGGTAGATCACATAACTAATGAGGAAGTATTGAATAGGATTGGGGAGAAGAGAAGTTTGTGGCACAACTTGACCAGAAGAAGGGATCGGTTAGTAGGACATGTTCTGAGGCATCAAGGGATCACCAATTTAGTATTGGAGGGCAGCGTGGAGGGTAAAAATCGTAGAGGGAGACCAAGAGATGAATACACTAAGCAGATTCAGAAGGATGTAGGTTGCAGTAGGTACTGGGAGATGAAAAAGCTTGCACAGGATAGAGTAGCATGGAGAGCTGCATCAAACCAGTCTCAGGACTGAAGACCACAACAACAACATGTAGGTGGGCGACAAAAAATGGTTCATATGGCTCTGAGCACTATGGGACTTAACTTCTGAGGTCATCAGTCCTCTAGAATTTAGAACTACTTAAAGATAACTAACCTAAGGACATCACACATATCCATGCCCGAGGCAGGATTCGATCCTGCGACCGTAGCGGTCTCGCGGTTCCAGACTGAAGCGCCTAGAACCACTCGGCCACTGGGGCCTGCACGTGGGCGACAGTAAAATATTTTCACACTCTGAGGTCAAAGTAGGTGACTGTAATTTCATGAGAAGATCCTCCTGCAATGGAAGACGACTTTGTTTTAATGACTGCCTCTTCAATTCGCGTGGCATCGTCGTCCCTATTTTGCGATGATACAAAATGAGCTGCCCTTCTATGAACATTTTGGATGTCCTCCGTCAACCCTATCAGATGCGGATCCCACGCAGCACAACAATAGTTCAACACAGGGCGGACGAGCTTATTGTAAGCAGTCTTAATAGTAGACCTGTTGCATTTTCTGTGGGTTCTGCCAATAAAAATACCTTGGTTTGCTTTTCCCATAACATTATCTACGTGAAAGTTCCAGTTTAAGTTGTTCATAATTGTAATCATTAAGAATTGAGTTGAATTTCCAGCCTTTAGATTTGTGTTATTTATCGTGTAACCGAAATTTACTGAATTTATTTTGGTATTCTTGTGGATAACTTCAAATTTTTCATTATTTTGGAGCGATTTCCACTTTTCGCACAATACTTTTATCTTGTCTTAATCTTTGCAGTTATTTTTGATCATCAGATGATCTTATAAAACGGTAAATGGCAGAATCACGTGCAAAGAATCAAAGAGGACTGCGCAAAGTGTCTCCTAAATCGTCTATGTAGATCGGGAACAGCAGAGGGCCTGCAAAACTTTCTTGAGGAACGCCGGATATCATTTCTGTTTTACATAACACAGTCGTCTGAGCCTCCAGTCGGGCTAAACCAGAAGACCACTATCGGTCCTGCGAACGATGCTGCTGTACGCTAGCTCTGCTTCCATCTCGTGCGCGAGGCTAGCTGTCTTCAGCAAAGCAGCCAGCCCCCTCTAGGAACCAATACTGGCGTCTGAACCCAGGCGCCAGGAGTCATCGGTGCCAACATGAGCTACGATTTGCAGCCAGTTGTACCCCGGTGCTCTCAATCACTTCCTGAAGAGCCTCCTCGTAGTCCCCCAGCTCAGTCAAACAAGCAAACGCTACACACTAGTCAGCACAGTAAAATTCACATGCGTAATCCACTTCTTCAGAGAAGCACGTCAGAAACTAAGTCCTGTGTACACGCAGGGACTCGTGCTGCTCCTGGCGAATCAGCTCGGTTCCTATGTTGCAGCTGAATCCGATGTTTGTGCCTCGCTGGCACACAATGTGTTTCTCGCACCTAGTCACATTATGTCCTCGTATTTGCTCGTACTGTTACGTGTTGCTAGGAATCCGTACTCTTGGGTGCCGTTAGCTTCGTTGAAACGGTAGAGAGCGACGCAACAAAGCCATAAAGCGAACGGCGCGCGTGAGCGGACTGCGGTCAGCAGGTAGGCGACGTCCAGCCCCTCACAGCCGTTTCTTGTAAAACTGTAGCCAAGAATATCGCGAGTCGAGCCCTCGATGACCTGTTATGAGCTGTGCGGCAGCGAAGACGACGAACCCTACTGCTTATCAAGTTTCTGCTTCCACTTTTCCCACATGAGAGTCCTGCAGGGATCAACCTTAGTATACGACAGGATAAGACGAGGGACAGCATAAAACCGGCCAGAGGCTGATGACTTCATCTCCATCTAAAAACTAAACTCCGTCCGAACAGGCCACGGAAGACCCAATGATACCGACCGACCGCCGTGTCATTCTTATCCGATATGAGTCACTGGATGGCGCATGTGGTAAGTACACTGCTCTCCCGGTCGTTGTCAGTTTTCGTGACTAGAGCCGCTATCTCGCCGTCAAGTAACTCCTCAATTGGCCTCACGAGGGCTGAGTGCACTCCGCTTGCTAACAGCACTCGGCAGACCAGGACGTTCACCCATCCAACTGCTAACCAAGCACGAAAGTGCTGAACTTCGGTTATCTGACAGGAACTGATGTTACCACTGCGGCAACACCGTTGGCTCACCTCCGTCTACATCTGTATGTGGACACCGAAAGCCACTCAATAGCTCACGTCAAGGAATATATAGATTCTATCATCGCTTTATTCTTATCGATTTTCCAGTATTATCGATTTTCTTCCCTAGTCCATTCGCTTCCTGAAAGAGAAGAAATAGCTGTATATATCCCTTTGTACCCTGATCGCCGGCCGGGGTGGACGAGCGGTTCTAGGCGCTACAGTTTGGAACCGCGAGACCGCTATGGTCGCAGGTTCGAATCGTGCCTCGGGCATGGATGTGTGTGATGTCCTGAGGTTAGTTAGGTTTAAGTAGTTCTAAGTTCTAGGGGACTGATGACCACAGAAGTTAAGTCCCATCGTGCTCAGAGCTATTTTTGAACCTACCCTGATCTCTCTTACGTGGCCCTCATAATCCCTATGCGAGATGTACGTTTGTCGCACTGTACTAGTTGCACATCCATGTTGTACCATAGGTTATGTAAATATGTAGGATTTTGAAAATACCTATGTTATCTTTCTTCCAAGAATTCGCTTATAAGTTCGGCGAGCACTTCTGTTGCAGTTTCGTATGGGCTGTATGGACCTGTTACAATCCTAGCACTCCGATTCTGAATTTGTTCCATGCCTTGTGTCTCGCCGACTTGATAAGGGCTCTGAACACTGGAACAGTACTTTAGAACTGTTAGCACTACAGTCTTGCATGCAGTTTCCTTTACAGATGCACCTCATTTTCTATGTCTTGTATTCGCGTCCTCTAATGTTGATCTGTTTCGTATTGCTTCTAAGAATTATTCTTAAATACTTATACGACTTTCCATCCTGAATACGTTCGCCACTAAACTTGAAATAAGACACTTTAGTGATTTCTCTCTGTTGCAGACAGTATAGTAGATTTATATATACTTAAAGGGAGTTATGACAAAAGCTTAAAGAATTATTTTTCCCACAGGAAATTTGTTACGGAGTTCACTATTATCCAAAACAGCTAAGTTTACGTCGAATTGTGATTTTTCTTCTTAGATTTAAGCCGTACGTGTAAGCAACATGGTGCTATTTATAATATAATCTCCACAGGGAGTTGTGTCCGACTGACTTCTTACTGTGTTACTGAGGACTAGAAAAATGAGGAAAATTTGGTCTGTGTAAGGGAGAGGCGTGCAGTATCAGTCGGACTAAGTTCTTCGACTTTACTGTCTAACTGAGGTGGTTAATCGGAATATTAATATACTATTTTCTTACCTCAAGACGTTTTCTATGAATAGCACAGTGCAATGATAATTTGTTTATAGTAACTAATTGTGTGACTCACTGCATACAGAGATCGTGAATAAAATACGCAATATTCTCTTGATTTACACATCCGGCGTGTGCCCAACCTCTACTCTTGGTACACAGCACCCAGTCTTCTTCAAATTACTCCCAATACGTAATGCACTTTTCAGTTTCTTCCGTTGACCCATTACTTCCAGTAAATTCCAGTTTTGTTCGGCGATTTGTAATTTTCTTTTCATGGCCCCCATTTGCGCATTTATTTTATTTTGGAACACCAGGCTTAAGATCAGTTTTTTTGCTTTGAATAATTTCTCTTCCGTGGCGATCTTTTCCTGCTTTTAATCACTTCTCTTGGGCGGCGACCTTTTTCTTTTCTAATTGTTGAAACCTTTCAGCTGTCTCTCTCGCGACCATTTTGTTAGACAACAACTTTCTCACAGTCATTTTCGTGCACTCTTCATTCCATTTGCCTCTCACTTTTTTCTAGTTCTCCGCGACTTCAATCTGAAAAGAAGTAAGAAGACGAAAGTATTATTTAAAAATAAAAAATATTTTTGGCCGATGCTGAAAGACAGTTGCGCATCTAACAGGCAGTAGAATGTAGTCGTATTGCACGGGAGATTATCACGAAACATTTGGGAGATGTCATTCCTTACGTAACACAGATAACCGAAATTTAGCAACGAAATTCATCACTTATCTCAAAACGGGTACGAAAGGCCTCAGAGTATCTTCGGAGCGACATGAGCGACAGCAACACCACCGAGAACTCAGAGCAAAGGAATCGCTGAAGACAAGAAGAATATATCTGACCCCAGTGCACGTGGATACGCAAGCTTGCCCCTGCTTACTGTGTACTTTTGCCACCTGAAGACGGAAACAAAAGTCACAGTAGTGGCCGGCACTGTGAGACGGCCGATAGTACAGGACTTACCCCTGTAGTTTTTGTATAGCCAGTACATGTGTGCCGCCCCCCCCCCCCCTTCCCTCCACAAAGTGTGGTATAAGGGTCCACCTTGGAATTTCATGAAGTGAATTTTTTTAGGGGTGTGGGGTGGAAGGGGGGAAGGTTCTTGATACAGTGAGAGTATGAGAGTATGGGGTGAAATATTTGTTTTCATATAAAACTCAACCGATTATCTCTGAACTGTTGGGTTGATTGGTGGTTGACCTAAGCGTTACCTAACGTTAAATGTTGAGACTGTAGCGGCGAGCATTTGTTATGACCTGAAGTTCCTTGCTTTCAAGGGTCTGCAGTCGCTTCAGGCGAGTATCGGTGGCCATTAACCACACAGCCAAACCATAAAAAGTGGTCGGAAGTATATGGGTTGAACGTCAGTTATGCGTCGTCTGATAGTCAGTCACTTTTAAAGACCGGTTACAATTGATAAAATAAACCACTACCCTTGTTCACCGCACTGGTAAGGCGCCATTTCCAAGTGAATTGCTTGTTTGGACTGTGAGTTACATCAAATCAAATCCTTGCGAATAGTTGTAAGTTGGCTTCATCTTGGTAGTGAACAGAACTGCTTCGTTCTTGTTAAGGTTCATTTTCACCTTCCAGATAGTGAATTATTCTGTAGGGCTGTTACACACTGTGCGCATTCGTTTCTGAGTAACAAGTATTCCACGAGACCCGAAATACAGTTTTGTTACTGCACGAAACTTTTCATTCTTCTCACGTTTTCTTCCCCGTACGCAGTTCGGGTCGCATTTTCAGCGCAGTAAGTTTTTACTGACACGAAGTACGGAATATATTTTCTGATTTGGCATGTTTTCTTTCTTCTGATTTATAAAGAGCATTCGAATGAAAACGAAAGGCTAGCCGGAGTGGCCGAGCGGTTCTAGGCGCTACAGTCTGGAACCGCACGACCGCTACGGTGGCAGGTTAGAATCCTGCCTCGGGCATGGCTGTGTGTGATGTCCTTAGGTTAGTTAAGTTTAAGTAGTTCTAAGTTCTAGGGGACTGATGATGTCAGAAGTTAAGTCCCATAGTGCTCAGAGCCATTTTTGAACCATGAAAACGAAAGAGATGCAACAATGTAAGTAAATTGTTTATTATTAAGTGTTATGAAAGGCCTGCAGGACAGGACAGGTAGTTGGAATTGTGGAAAGCAGCCAAAATGAGTGGCTGTCAGTTACACTCGAACACATATAACTTTATTTATTTGACCAAACATTACGATACAAATTCTTGAACTTAGTTATCAGCTGAATACGCCACACTATCTTATGCCTTAAGGGCACAACCACTTTAATTTTAAAAAAACGGCTAAAAACCATTAACTCAAAATTCAGACGCCAAAGAGAATATTTAGAAGGCAGAAGGCTTCACGTTAAGTAAGTTCTATAATTTGGCTGAAGGCCCAAAAATCTAACACTTGAAAAGCAACAACCTTAATTTAAAGACGGCTGAAGGCCCATGATTTAAGACTGAAGGTAAAATTAAATAAAAAAAAAGAAAACACAAGGCAGAAGGCCTTATCTTCCATTAGGCTGAGGGACCCCAAACAGTCTGATGCTCGAAAGACAAAGATCCTTAAATTAAAAACGGCTGAAGGTCCATGATTTAAAACACAAGTAAAAATAATTTTTAGTAGGCAGAAGGCCCAAGCTTTATTTTCAAACAATATATTAATCAGGCTGAATGCCCAAACAATCTAACACTTAAAAAGCAAGGAACGTTAATTTTAAAGCAGCTGAAGGCCTATGACTTAAAACACCACTAAAAACAATTCAACCTTAATTCAAAACCGTCGGCAATGAGCCATACATATACACACAACAGACAGTAAGAAAAGGCGGTGCAGCTAACGGCGCTCAGGAGTTTGGGGGTCGGCCAGCACTTGAAATACTAACGATCACTTAGGTGAGACAAGCAGTCGGCCCAACCATTCTCGACCCGACGACAACCCAACCAACAGACAGTCAGCAGACCCAACGACAAGATAACTTGCGCTCCACTCGACTAGCACACAGCCGGGAGTTCAGTGCAAGCGTAAAAGGCATGGACGCCCACAACCAAGCATACATTATGTGGTGTCACCGCCAGACACCACACTTGCTAGGTGGTAGCCTTTAAATCGGCCGCGGTCCGTTAGTATACGTCGGACCCGCGTGTCGCCACTATCAGTGATTGCAGACCGATCGCCGCCACACGGCAGGTCTAGAGAGACTTCCTAGCACTCGCCCCAGTTGTACAACCGACTTTGTTAGCGATGGTTCACTGACAAAATAAGCTCTCATTTGCCGAGACGATAGCCTTCAGCTACGTCATTTGCTACGACCTAGCAAGGCGCCATTACCAGTTCAAAATTGGTTCAAATGGCTCTGAACACTATGGGACTTAACATCTGTGGTCCTCAGTCCCCTAGAACTTAGAACTACTTAAACCTAACTAACCTAAGGACATCACACACATCCATGCCCAGGCAGGATTCGAACCTGCGACCGTAGCAGTCCCGCGGTTCCGGACTGAGCGCCTGAACCGCTAGACCACCGCGGCCGGCATTACCAGTTACTATTGATACTGTAATCATGTACAGTCAAGAGCGACGCTCATCATTAATGGATTAAAGTTAAGTATTCCACAGCTACGTCCGTTTCTCTAAAGTCTAATTTCCTTGTCCTGTTCCAGACCTCACGTCAGCCTGCGTGAGCTAAAACGCGTGCCTTTCGGCTTCCTCTAGTACCCAGTGTTGGCTCTCCTGCCAACCCACAACACATTAAGCTGTCGAACTGCACACCGTGCTAGACAGCGACAACACGGTGAGGAAAGCGACATGCCTAAATTTACCTCCACGGCCAGGGCAGGTAACCGAAACGTTAACGGCCACGAGTCAGAAAATTCCGCTGGTGCACTTCAATTGCAAATAACCAAATACAGTTAGACTCCACCCAAAACCTCCGCCAACTCGAACACACACGTTGTTGCTCGCGGGAATGTCCCAACAGCCAACAACGAGAACCAAACGACACAGTGTGAACAGTCTTGACCTGCTAGTAAACTAAACCCAAACTTTCGTGTACAGAGTCGATAAGGCACTGACCTCCTAGCAATGGGAACAGCCCCACACACTCCGACACTGTGTAGAGACCGCCAGCGGGCCCGGCCAACTACGCCCCGTGGAGATTTCCTCGCTGCTCCACGCCAACCGACCGACTCGTCGCACACCAGCACGGAGACAGCACTAAAATAACTGAGCAGTCGACATCACAAGCTACACACATTTTCACACACACTAGGACGAAGAACGCAACCGATGCTAAAAGCAGTCACCGAGCAATGACACAGCCGAACCACGAGTTGAGACACACACCGCCAACCCATAAGCGACCGGCTAGCAAATACACGTCGCCCGGTAAGACGACCAACCGACGATCAGCCAAGACGGTCCACAGTTCAAGTCATGTGTGCCGGCAACGGTCGGGCGAGTCATGGCTATGCAAGCTTCACTTCTGCTCCAACACGATCGACTTCCGCCGCATCCCACCCTGTAACCTCCCCACAAAAATGAATGAATGATATTTATTAAATATAAATGGGAGCCAAGTGTAACCTCCCCAAAACAATATGAAAATGAAAAGAATTGAATAGAATTACGAATAGTGCCAAATGTTAGCTTCCCACAGTAATAAAACTCAATGATAATAAAAATGTGCAAAAATGTTAAGTCCCCGCAAAATTAACGTTAAGATCAACCTGATAAATTTTATAAGGGCAGCGTCGCTGACCTTAGCCCCTGTGCAATAATTAATCTGATTAATTGAAGGGCAGTATCGCTGACCTTAGGCCCTGTGCAATAATTAATCTGATAAATTGAAGGGCAGCATCGCTGACCTTAGGCCCTGTGCAATAATTAATCTGATAAATTGATTCTGGGAGGAAAAGCATAGGAAATATTGTTACAATTGGAATGATTCTTTTCTTAAAAAAGATTGCTTTGAAAACAAAATTATTATTGGGGCATTTCTTGAACAAATTAATTACAATTAACAGATGTTATTGGCTCAGAGCATTGCTGCTTCATTACCTTATTTAACAATATACCTCGTCCCGAAGCTTGACCAGAGACCCATGTCGATGCCCTCCGACTCCTCACACACAACGCCTAGCACTGCCTGAGTGCAACTTGCAACTAAACTACATGCTCTCGCGACTCGCTACGTACAACTGCTGCACTCACACGCGGTCAAGCGCAGACTAGCAACGATAAATAAGTCTCTGGTCAGAGATTCTGTCATGCCTCGCCATCACTGCTACTGAATACATACGTGTTTCAACCCCTACGACTGCCAGGTCCGAACTGCACTGCCGGCGTGTTCCAACTCATTGCACGACAGACGTCAACCGTGAAGTAATAGCAGTCAGCAAAGATAATACGGCAGGGCTATATCGATAAGCGCTGCTGCTGCCGCTCACGGGCAGGCAAAGCAGCAACACAGTGACAACAGAAATTGAAACTAACGTAACGAGGTGGCAGTATGGAAAGAAAAAGAAAAAAAAAAACAAGCTGTAAAATAAGAGATGTCACGAACACGAGCCACACACGGCTCAGTTAATACACTACTGGCCATTAAAATTGCTACACCAAGAAGAAACGCAGGTGATAAAAGGGGTATTCATTGGACAAATATATTATACTAGAACTGACATGTCATTACATTTTCACGCAATTTGGGTGCATAGATCCTGAGAAATCAGTATCCAGAACAACCACCTCTGGCCGTAATAATGGCCTTCATACGCCTGGGCATTGAGTCAAACAGAGCTTGGATGGCGCATACAGGTACAGCTGCCCATGCAGGTTCAACACGATACCACAGTTCATCAAGAGTAGTGACTGGCGTATTGTGACGAGCCAGTTGCTCGGCCACCATTGACCAGACGTTTCCAATTGGTGAGAGATCTGGAGAACATTTCCTGTATCCAGAAAGGCCCGTACAGAACTTGCAACATGCGGTCGTGCGCAATATCCTGATGAAATGTAGGGTTTCGCAGGGATGGAATGAAGGGTAGAGCCACGGGTCGTTTTTTTTTTTTTTTTTCTTTGGTCATCAGTCTACTGACTGGTTTGATGCGGCCCGCCACGAATTCCTTTCCTGTGCTAACCTCTTTATCTCTACACTTTTTGCCCTCTACAGCTCTCTCTAGTACCATGGAAGTCATTCCCTCATGTCTTAGCAGATGTCCTATCATCCTGTCCCTTCTCCTTATCAGTGTTTTCCACATATTCCTTCCTCTCCGATACTGCGTAGAACCTCCTCATTCCTTACCTTATCAGTCCACCTAATTTTCAATATTCGTCTATAGCACCACATCTCAAATGCTTCGATTCTCTTCTGTTTCGGTTTTCCAACAGTCCATGTTTCACTACCATACAATGCTGTACTCCAGACGTACATCCTCAGAAATTTCTTCCTTAAATTAAGGCCGGTATTTGATGTTAGTAGACTTCTCTTGGCCAGAAATGCCTTTTTTGCCATAGCGAGTCTGCTTTTGATGTCCTCCTTGCTCCGTCCGTCTTCGGTTATTTTACTGCCTTGGTAGCAGAATTCCATAACTTCATTGACTTCGTGACTGTCAATCCTGATGTTAAGTTTCTCGCTGTTCTCATTTCTACTACTTCTCATTACCTTCGACTTTCTCCGATTTACTCTCAAACCATACTGTGTACTCATTAGACTGTTCATTCCGTTCAGCAGATCACTTAATTCTTCTTCACTTTCACTCAGGATAGCAATGTCATCAGCGAATCGTATCATTGATATCGTTTCACCTTGTATTTTAATTCTACTTCTGAACCTTTCTTTTATCTCCATCATTGCTTCCTCGATGTACAGATTGGTTGTTGTACATATTGTATATGACCCGTATCTCCATATAGCTTACCCCTACTTTTCTCAGAATGTCGAACAGCTTGCACCATCTTATATTGTCGAACGCTTTTTCCAGATCGACAAATCCTATGAAAGTGTCTTGATTTTTCTTTAACCTTGCTTCCATTATTAACCGTAACGTCAGAATTGCCTCTCTCGTCCCTTTACTTTTCCTAAAGCCAAATTGATCGTCACCTAGCGCATTCTCAATTTTCTTTCTCATACACTTTCTCTATCTGCTCATCTTCAGCTTGCGACGTCGACATGTATACCTGAACTATCGTTGTCGGTGTTGGTCTGCTGTCGATTCTGATTAGAACAACCCGGTCACTGAATTGTTCACAGTAACATACCCTCTGCCCTACCTTGCTATTCGTAACGAATCCTACACCTGTTATACCTTTTTCTGCTGCTGTTGATATTACCCGATACTCATCTGACCAGAAATCCTTGTCTTCCTTCCACTTCACTTCACTGACCCCTACTATATCTAGATTGAGCCTTTGCATTTCCCTTTTGAGATTTTCTAGTTTCCCTACCACGTTCAAGCTTCTGACATTCCACGCCCCGACTCGTAGAACGTTATCCTTTCGTTGATTATTCAATCTTTTTCTCATGGTAACCTCCCACATCTTAAATGTAACGTCCACTGTTCAAAATGCCGTCAATGCGAACAAGAGGTGACCGAGACGTGTAACCAATGGCACCCCATACCGTCACGCCGGGTGATACGCCAGCATGGCGATCATGAATGCACGCTTCCAATGTGCGTTCACCGCGATGTCGCCAAACACGGGTATGAGCATCATGATGCTGTAAACAGAACCTGGATTCATCTGAAAAAATGACGTTTTGCCATTCGTGCACCCAGATGCGTAGTTGAGTACACCATCGCAGGCGCTCCTGTCTATGATGCAGCGTCCGGAGTAACCGCAGCCATGGTCTCTGAGCTGATAGTCCATGCTGCTGCGAACGCCGTCGAACTGTTTGCGCAGATGGTTGTTGTCTGCAAACGTCCCCATCTGTTGACTCAGGGATCGAGACGTGGCTGCACGATCCGTTAGAGCCATGCGGATAAGATGCCTGTCATCTCGACTGCTAGTGATACGAGGCCGTTGGGATCCAGCGGGGCGTTCCGTATAACCTTCCTGAACGCATCGATTCCTTATTCTGCTAACAATCATTGGATCTCGACCAACGCCAGCAGCAATGTCGCGATACAATAAATCGCAATCGCGATAGGCTACAATCCGACCTTTATCAAAGTCGGAAACGTGATGGTACGCAATTCTCCTCCTTACACGAGGCATCACAACATCGTTTCACCAGGCAACGTCGGCCAACTGCTGTTTGTGTATGAGAAATCGGTTGGAAACTTTTCTCATGTCATCACGTTGTAGGTGTCACCACCGGTGCCAACCTTGTGTGAATGCTCTGGAAAGCTGATCATTTGCATATGACAGTATCTTTTGCGTGGTATATGGTCACTGACGAAGGCTCCATGCCATAGACGTAACTGACGGTCCCATGTGCCCCCGTTGCGCGATGACAGACCGTACGAACACAGATTGAACTGTGGCCCCGCTCGCGAGTGCTGGAAACTGATCCACCATGTCTGGCTCTCCTCGTAAGCCGCCCCTTTGTTTCGCTTGTGTCCCTGGATCTCTTTCATCCCGACGCCGTCTGTTTCCGGATGACCCGGATGGATGCGATCCACTGGGTAAAGGGAATGGCGATACGATACGTGTACCGCGTCGGCGAAGAGGAAATCCTCGATTAGTGGCAGTTGATGATGAACGAGTTCATGATCTTAAAACACAGAACGCAATACCGGAACCTTTTTGCTAACTGTTTGGGGTCGTCGTTCATGGAACCACCTTCTAGCTGGTGTGTGCCGAGTTTGAGAAGAAGTGCTGTTTGCACGATCCGCATACGGCAACGGAACCTCTCTGTGACTGTGTGCAGTGGCCTCTGACACTCCGACGGTTGACGCCAGCGCTCCAATACAAGTCTTCACTCTCTCCAAACGGGACTGCTTTTTCTAACTTTCCCTAACGGCATAAATCCAGAATAAATAGGTCATAATAAAAAATTAAACATAGTATCTAAAGATTTGCAGAATAAAACGACTACATCATATTGACAATAAGCAGAATTGGCAAAAAAGACTTAGGTAGCACATCTGTATTACATTGCCACATGTGGCCCACATTCCATAATATACCCTGAGACGGACAGACTCAGCGAATGTCGGAAGGATAAAGTACAAAAACGGTAATGCAGATGCGCAGAAAACATTTCGTAGGATAGCTACACCAGTACGCTGACAACCCAGTGTCACTATCTTTCAAACCAACTCAGTGTAACATTTCCTAAACCAAATAAACATAAATTATATTTACTAAAAAAAGATCATTTCATTTGCATTTGGCTGTTAACCTTGTAACATTTTCTGTCAGCGTTACAAAGGTAGACATCGGTAGTATGGTTCAAATGGCTCTGAGCACCATGCGACTTAACGTCTGAGGTCATCAGTCGCCTAGAACTTAGAACTAATTAAACCTAACTAACCTAAGACATCACACACATCCATGCCACTCCGGCCGGCCATCGGTAGTATTTTAACGTGATGAGTAGATTCGTTTGTGCTGACTCGAGAGAGACGCTAAAAATAGTAAATTGCAAACATGTGCCGAAACACCCGACAACTCTTAGGAGGGACACCCGGTAGAAGACAAAAATCTTACTAGGAAAAGGAACGAACTCAGCTGGGGCATCCACCAAATCGGTTTTACCCATAATTTATCATGTTAGTAAGAAGGTTTTTATGCGCAATGTCTACTTCATTAATGGCGACCAGCAACGGAAATAATGGGTTGGGTTGGGTTGTTTGGGGGAAGAGACCAAACAGCGAGGTCATCGGTCTCATCGGATTAGGAAAGGATGGGGAAGAAAGTCGGCCGTGCCCTTTCAATGGAACCATCCCGGCATTTGCCTGGAGCGATTTAGGGAAATCACTGAAATAATGAGTAATACCGAATAGTCTGTAATGGGTTTGACAATACCAAAAGCCTACAGTGCAAAATTAAGTCTCTACTTCAAAAGCCCTCCACTGGGTGACCGACCGAGGTGGCGCAGTGGTTAGCACACTGGACACGCATTCGGGAGGACGTCGGTTCAAACCCACGTCCTGCCATCCTGATTTAGGTTTTCGGCGATTTTCCTAAATCCAGTCAGGCAAGTGCCGGGATGGTTCCTTTGAAAGGGCACGGCTGACTTCCTTCCCCATCCTTCCCTAACCTGATGGCGCCGATGACCACGCTGTTTGGTCCTTTTCCCCAAATCAACCAACCAACCAACTTGCCACTGGGTGATATAGCACGTATCCTAAGAACATACCAGACTAAACGCTTTCGGTGAGGCGAAGTTTTATTCGGAGGCTCATCGGTTAGAAGGCGCCGATGACTCCCTATCGGAAAAAGAACGAGACGAACCGGCGCGGAGACACCTGTGGCGGTACGATAGTCCCAGACGTCTCGCCTCTGGGTCTGTGTGTTCTGCTGCCTGGCCTGGTGGTGTAGGCCACACAGTTTTACTGCTGCCTTCGCCCGCGGCGTCGGAAATCGCCGAGTGGCGCAAGTACGGCTCACGTGACCTTCCGCCTGCCGTCAACTGTTTTATTACGATGTCCGTGAACAACGATACTCCAGCACGCGAGTAACAGCAACCAGAGGCAGCGTCTGCCAGCCGCGATAAACAGAGCGCAACCTGGCTGCTTTTGTTTGGGGCTGGCTCATCTGAGCTGTCCACGTTTTCCAGATGTCCGAAACATCTCGAACGTGCTCCGTCCGTCCAACAACCGATACAACCCACTGAAAAATATGTGAGTGTTTTTTTGTTTTTTAACTTTCATTCCACCCCTTGAATTGGTGGTGGGCCCATTTTCGATTTAAATCATATGATTTAGGGCAGAGGATATAACGGAACTTTGCGGGCAGGCGTGTCAATTAGCATCACAGTATTTAAAATGGGGGTAAATAGACTTTATTTTGGAAGAATTAAAAAAGGAAAAGTAATACGAAACTTTAATAACTGCACAGTATTACTAAGAAGCAATATAATGAAAAGTAATCAAAAGCAAAGTAGCAAAGACCAACCAGGACAGAAAGATATAGGGGCGCGTTTGTTGGTTGGTTGGTTGTTTCGGGGAAGGAGACCAGACGGCGAGGTCATCGGTCTCATCGGATTAGGGAAGGACGGGGAAGGAAGTCGGCTGTGCCCTTTGAAAGGAACCATCCCGGCATTTGCCTGGAGCGATTTAGGGAAATCACGGAAAACCTAAATCAGGATGGCCGGATGCGGGATTGAACCGTCGTCCTCCCGAATGCGAGTCCAGTGTCTAACCACTGCGCCACCTCGCTCGGTGGCGCGTTTGTTTTTTAATACATATAAAAGAACATGTAACACATTATTGAGCTCTCTACCTTCAGTTATCGCGATCGGGCTAGTCGATGAAAAGTGGTACGCGAATGCGAAATTCATTAAGGAGATTATTTAAAGACTCTTCAAGCACGTTTAAAATACATTACGTGTGACGCAGTGATCAGAGACTTTTATCGTCAGGTGGAGTGAAAATGAATCCGACTACATACTTCGAACTTTGTGTTAGCTGGGGAGAATACTCTTGGGAAACTATATGGTTGTGGAACCCACGAAAGTTGTGCGCAACGGAAAGCTATAGTTTACGTAATTCTGCATTTTATAAAATGGTGAAACGAGTGTGCGCGGAACATTAATACACTCCTGGAAATTGAAATAAGAACACCGTGAATTCATTGTCCCAGGAAGGGGAAACTTTATTGACACATTCCTGGGGTCAGATACATCACATGATCACGCTGACAGACCCACAGGCACATAGACACAGGCAACAGAGCATGCACAATGTCGGCACTAGTACAGTGTATATCCACCTTTCGCAGCATTGCAGGCTGCTATTCTCCCATGGAGACGATCGTAGAGATGCTGGATGTAGTCCTGTGGAACGGCTTGCCATGCCATTTCCACCTGGCGCCTCAGTTGGACCAGCGTTCGTGCTGGACGTGCAGACCGCATGAGACAACGCTTCATCCAGTCCCAAACATGCTAAATGGGGGACAGATCCGGAGATCTTGCTGGCCAGGGTAGTTGACTTACACCTTCTAGAGCACGTTGGGTGGCACGGGATACATGCGGATTTGCATTGTCCTGTTGGAACAGCAAGTTCTCTTGCCAGTCTAGGAATGGTAGAACGATGGGTTCGATGACGGTTTGGATGTACCGTGCACTATTCAGTGTCCCCTCGACGATCACCAGTGGTGTACGGCCAGTGTAGGAGATCGCTCCCCACACCATGATGCCGGGTGTCGGCCCTGTGTGCCTCGGTCGTATGCAGTCCTGATTGTGGCGCTCACCTGCACGGCGCCAAACACGCATACGACCATCATTGGCACCAAGGCAGAAGCGACTCTCATCGCTGAAGACGACACGTCTCCATTCGTCCCTCCATTCACGCCTGTCGCGACACCACTGGAGGCGGGCTGCACGATGTTGGGGCGTGAGCGGAAGACGGCCTAACGGTGTGCGGGACCGTAGCCCAGCTTCATGGAGACGGTTGCGAATGGTCCTCGCCGATACCCCAGGAGCAACAGTGTCCCTAATTTGCTGGGAAGTGGCGGTGCGGTCCCCTACGGCACTGCGTAGGATCCTACGGTCTTGGCGTGCATCCGTGCGTCGCTGCGGTCCGGTCCCAGGTCGACGGGCACGTGCACCTTCCGCCGACCACTGGCGGCAACATCGATGTACTGTGGAGACCTCACGCCCCACGTGTTGAGCAATTCGGCGGTACGTCCACCCGGCCTCCCGCATGCCCACTATACGCCCTCGCTCAAAGTCCGTCAACTGCTCATACGGTTCACGTCCACGCTGTCGCGGCATGCTACCAGTGTTAAAGACTGCGATGGAGCTCCGTATGCCACGGTAAACTGGCTGACACTGACGGCGGCGGTGCAAAAATGCTGCGCAGCTAGCGCCATTCGACGGCCAACACCGCGTGTGATCATTGCTTGTACAGCCCTCTCGCAGTGTCCGGAGCAAGTATGGTGGGTCTGACACACCGGTGTCAATGTGTTCTTTTTTCCATTTCCAGGAGTGTAGTATCTTATCCTTGGACTGTTGCGGGGGTAACTGATACAAACAAATAGTTCGCTTATTAACTACCAGATATTAATTAACGGCGACCTAAAATACTAAAAAAGAAGGGTAGGTCACCTCCAATCCCGATTCATATTTCATATTTAATTAGTGAAAAGAGAAGTGTTAATAAAACAAACTACATTTCAATTTTATCCACGATTTTGGCTTCATTACGTAGTCTTGACTACATGATAAACAATATCTGTGGAAGTTGTATGCAACGTATCGTCATAATATGTAGCCAACCAACATTGTGGGTCACCAAAAAATGTAAATGCATGAAATTGCTCCTACAGCGGATGTATAATGTGTGAGTGCGAATAACTATATTGAGAAACTGAACATCCATTACGTACTTGCATGTTTATCTGCGAAAATGGTCCTTGTCGGTACATCGGCATAGAGTTCGAATAGAATCCCTGGAACACTGCAAACCATTCGATAAATGGTTCAAATGGCTCGGAGCACTATGCGACTTAACTTTTGAGGTTATTAGTCGCCTAGAACATAGAACTAATTAAACCTAACTAACCTAAGGACATCACACACATCCATGCCCGAGGCAGGATTCGAACCTGCGACCGTAGCGCTGACTGTAGCGCCTAGAACCGCACGGCCACTCCGGCCGGCGCAAACCATTCAGATTAATCAAACATCTAAATAAGCATAATGCTGGTACCACCAGGATGTGTTCTTTCTCCTCAGCCCCGTAGCAGTAATTGAATTTAGAGTCAGCTGGGAAACACATTTAAATCAATTGACGACTATTGAGTTAGCGTCACGAATTTTCAAAGGTCCACTGCCATGTATGAAGGCGAGTGACACCACGAGTGTTAACGTCGATCGAGGGGTGTCGTCGTTATCGTATTGAATGACATTGAGTGATTACAAGGATTAGAGACACTCTTTATTTATTTCATTGCAAAGGCTGATGGGCATAGCACTTGTTGCGCAGAAGAGGAGATAGTCTCGGCATTTGCATTACAGCCCTGTGGGAAACCTCTGCAAAAAACCTAAACTGGGACTGAAAGCACAAAGCGCTATGTTGATGTCTTAACTACGGCTACTATTCTGTTCAGGAGTCTAGTCTCGAGTTCATGGACAAGACTCCTCACCGCAACATCGGCGAGGGCCTCTATCTTCACCAGCATCTACACCCCAGGAGCCGCAGCTGCTGGTCTTGCCCTGCCTTCAGCGACTGCAGCGACTTTTCTATCTCGACGTTTCGGCTCCGCACAATGAGAGTGGTCGACAACAGGGATGCCAGCTGGTTACCGAGTTCAGGGGCCGCTGCCGGGCCACTTCTGATCTTCACGGGAGTCCCGCAGTTCCCGCGTCTTCTTCTTCTTCTTCTCCTCCTCTTCTTACAAGGGAACCTCCCCATCGCACCCCCTTCAGATTTAGTTATAAGTTGGCACAATGGATAGGCCTTGAAAAACTGAACGCAGATCAATCGAAAAAACAGGAATAAGTTGTGTGGAACTATGAAAAAAATAAGCAAAATATACAAACTGAGTAGTCCATGCGCATGATAGACAACATCAAGGACAGTATGAGCTCCGGAGCGCCGTGGTCCCGTGGTTAGCGTGAGCAGCTGCGGAACGAGAGGTCCTTGGTTCAAATCTTCCCTCGAGTGAAAAGTTTGCTTTCTTTATTTTCACAAAGTTACGATCTGTCCGTTCGTTCATTGACGTCTCTGTTCACTGTAGTAAGTTTAGTGTCTGTGTTTTGCGACCGCACCGCAAAACCGTGCGATTAGTAGACGAAAGGACGTGCCTCTCCAATGGGAACCGAAAACATTTGATCGCAAGGTCATAGGTCAACCGATTCCTCCACACTAAAACGCGTCTGATAAATTCTATACGACACTGATGACGGCATGTGCGTCACATGACAGGAATATGTTGTCGACCCACCTAACTTGTACACTTGGCGAATGGGTCAAAAGATTCTTCTACCTTGCCCGATTTAGGTTTCCTTGTGGATGTGATAATCACTCCCAACATAAGAGTTTGTCACATAAACTGCAACAAATGAACGCAACAGTTTCACAGTGGCACAGTGCTCTGTCAAAACATATGTTTTGTTTCGATGTTTGTTTAAGTGCAGCGTCCCCATACTACGGCGCAGTTACCTCGCATCGGAGGGACAGATAATATTTGTCTGAAAATAAAAAATTAAACTTTTCACTCGAGGGAAGACTTGAACCAAGGACCTCTCGTTCTGCAGCTGCTCACGCTAACCACGGGACCACGGCGCTCCTGAGCTCACACATTCCTTGATGTTGCTTATCAATCAGATGGACTATACTCAGTTTGCATATTTTGCTCATTTTTTTCATAACTCCACACAACTTCTTCTTGTTTTCTCCATTGATCTGTGTTCAGTTTTTCAAGACCTATCCACTGTGCCAACTTATAATTAAATCTGAGGTGGTTGCGATGGGGAGGTTCCCTTGTTAGCGACTTCCTTCGACTTCGCTTGCCTCTTGTCTCCAACGCTGCAGGCCATGCCAGCTCGCAATGTGTGATCCTCCACAGCGAGCACACATTGGATTATTTCGCTCTTCTGCGAGAACTTGCGGCTGTCATGACGGCCGGCACACTTAACGCATTTCACTTGACTGTTACAGTATTTTGCTCTTGATATTTATGCCACCGTGGCTTAATGTAAAATCTGGCTAGAAGAGATTCAATCTACACTTCGAAGCAAACCAAGTCCGTCACCTTGAAAATGTTTTCTATCCTCTTGAAATTAGCCTCGTAAAGTCGACGGATCTACTGCCAAAATAAACAAGTTTTTTCTTATTGGTTCGATAGTGAAGTTTGACCGTGGCATCCCATCCACAGTTCAGTAGCGCCTGATGCACTGCTTTCACGTCGAACCTCCACGGTAGCCCTCGTAGTAGAGCCGTAAATTGTGGTGTCGTCTTCTGAAGGACTGTCCTGTCTTGTTCTTCGATGAGATAGTCCTTCATCACCTCCCTCACTTTGTCCTGGTCTCTCAATCAGTAAGTCCGGATCTCAGGTTCAAAAATGTTTAAATGTGTATGAAATCTTATGGGACTTAACTGCTAAGGTCACCAGTCCCAAGCTTTCACACCACTTAACCTAAATTATCCTAAGGACAAATACACACACCCATGCCCGAGGGAGGACTCGAACCTCCGCCGGGACCAGCCGCACAGTCCACGACTGTAGCGCCTTAGACCGGGATCTCAGGTGATATGTAATTATCCATCGGTGTAATTTTACTTCGATAACGGAGATCTTCAGTCGGATCCCCACGGGTCTCAGTCCAGTTGCCCCCCAGTGTATCGGACAAACGCCAGGTATCCTTCGGCTCAGTACCTGTCTTGATATGGGACTACTTCGTCTTGATTCTGTTGTTGTCTTATCTCCAACGCTGATTTCACGGCGGTCGACGTTTCTGGACGAACAGTCGTCCTCTTCGTCGTTGTTGCGGCTACTTCTTCCCACGCTGTGTGCTAACTTAACACTGACAGTTTGCTTGGCTGTAAGAACAGCTCTGAGTTACTAAAATAACTTGAAATTAATGTGTTTAAAATGCCTAAAATATTTAAATGCAGTACAAGACACGTGCACCACCATATTCACTATCACACATTATTTAAGATAACGTAGATTTGGTCAGATATTCTTGAACTTTCTGTTACGATACCGATAAGACAAGAAGGAGGCTACGATAATATAACATGGATATGTGGTTGGATGATCACTTATCAAAGGACAAGGTTGAGCAAGCCACTCTTGTAAAACACGTTAAATGCTCCTCCAATAGGAAGTAAGAATCTTTAAAATTCTAGCACATTCGTCTCCTCCTCAGCTGAAACAGATACCAAATCTCCTTGTTAATTATTTGCTGTCCTCTTGTGTGAGTATGAAACGCAGTCAAATAAAATATGGCGCACCGTGATCAGCACGCCACAAGCACCATACATTCCAGTGTCTGGAGGAAAAACTCATACCGCTGTAGCCTAGCGAGGGAGAAACACATGTATCACTGAAAGGAGATAGACCACACCCGCATTGTTGACTTAATTAGGCACAGTTTATTGTCCATTACTTCCAACCACACTTCTTCCCGCCTAATCTTGATTCTATTCTATCCCAAGATCCAGAATTAAAAGATAACAGCCCTCGGTCACTAATTTTTAACGAATTAACCGGGTTTCAGCACTGCTAGGAGTGTTTTCCTCAGAATTTAAACAAAAGAATGGTCTATAACATGGTCACAGAATTATGACTAAAACGTATGATACAAAATATAAGTACGGAATTATCGTGAAAGACTGGCAGTACTTATATGTCATTTATAAATAATAAATATGCCAAAAGGGCATTAGTCACAAAGATATTTAAGATAAGAAAACTGTGATGGCGAGCCACTAAGGGCTGCTCGTTACTTGCGTGGTGCAAGTTGTAAAAGGACTGAAGTGCCCACCGTTAACAAATGCGGCCAGGTGAACATGGCACTGTAACGAGTGCGCCATCTAGTAGCCGTAGATACAATTAGGCTACTTCACATTGAAATATAGGCAGAAATGATTATAAATGAACAGTATGTGCTACATAATGGGAAGCAATGTTTGTTTGATAGTAGCATACAACATAACATTTTGTCTACATCAAAGCTTCTAACAGTAAGGTAAAACATGAAAGTATCATTATGAAAATGTAGATAGGACTGAATGACAACTTTTAGAAAGCAATATTGACGTGAAATACAGCCAAGAAACATTTGATAATTAGAAAACATAGGACTACCTTAAAAGGAAAAGAAAATTTCGGCAAACTGCACAAGGAAACCCGAAGTCAGATATCGAGTAACGGCATTATACCGTTGAAAATTTTTTTGTTACGTAGCTGTAGCTGTTCGTTACGGATGATGCTATCCTTTCGAGCTACATGCTTGAAAATCTCTAATTCTTCTAGAATGTCTAGTCTACGACCTTTCTTTTCGGTGTGCAAAATGTTGCTATCACAGATGGTTTTAGGTGAATGACCTGTAATTAGAAGATGGTCGGCAAAAGATGAATTTTGGGAGCTAGTGCCATTTTTCTTAGCAAGTGTTCTTTATATCTGGTAGTGAAGGCACGTTGCTTTTTCTACTAATAACAATTTGAAAAAAAAAATCATTCATAATTTACATTCTATTCGTTCCCCATTAGAAAATTCTGGTGTCTACAAAATTGTCTGCGATACTTGCACCTCTTACTATACAGGACAAATACAATACTGTAATACTGACGATATTAATTTGTAAGATACAACTTAACAAGAAATATATGTAAATAATCCTAATTACGTAGGAAGAATTTGAAATGAAAGTAACTAGTGAAATGACAAGTCCAAATGAATATATGCTTCTTATGTTTTCAACTACATGAATTTCTTTTGTTATTCGTTGGATCAGAGTTACTTTGGTACGTCCTTGACTTTTGCCTGTACCGACTCAGATAATAATCTACCCTTGCAGCCAGCTGTGCATCCTGTACAGACTATAAGCGATAATATGAGCAGTCTCTCAGTTATTGTGTACTGCACTAAGTCTCAAGCCAGCACTACTCCATACAGGAGTCATACATAATCTGTTTGATACCACTTATCAATGTAACTTGTAATATTGTAATTCTTATCGGTTGTCCAAATGCTTAGTGATTCTTCAGAATATCACATGAAGGTAACAAACTGTTATTAGTTAACTTACTACCACACAGAACGTTTCAGTGATATCATAGTGTTGTTACGTCACTCGCTAAATTACATTCAAGCATTTTTTCGTGGTCACCGTGATATCACTACATCTATTCCCCCACCATCACCAACACTAAATAATAAACACCCATCAGCCAGAAAGCTATGACTACCGACCTACTATCGACATAAACCAGTCCAGGCGATAGTAGAGTCGCCTAGCGAGGAATGAGGGCTACTCAGACACCCGCACTGTGCATTTAGTATCAGTCGGCGTGCTGCTCTCGTGTAGAATGGAGAGGGCGGGCTGTCTGTCGGACTTTGATTGAGGACAGAATGTGATGGCTCGAAGGCTCACCACGAGCATTACGGAATCTGCACGACTTGTTGAGTGTTCGAGGGTGCTGCGGTGAGTGTCTTCAACACGTGGGAAACCAAGGTGAAATCACGTCCACAGGTCGTGGGGTTGGACGGCCATCCCTCATTACAAATGTCGGACGTCATAGGCTGGGCAGACTGCTAAAACCGGACAGGCGGCGAACAGTAGCGGAACTAGCATCAGAATTTAATGCTCTGCAGAGTAGAAGTGTGTCTCAACAAAGAGCGCACCGAACAGTCCTAACTGTGGGCCTTCGCAGTCGACGATTCACGCATCTTACACCATGACACCGGCAATTACGACTGAAATGGCAAGTGACCGTCAACGCTGGACGTGACGCAGTGGCAGAGCGTTGCATGGTCTTGCGAGGTGCCGGGGCAAGCAGTGTATTTAACACTAAATTCTTCTAGAATCTACATATGTAAATGATGCTCTAAGCCCCCCTCCCCTATTCTAACTCCTACTTTTGCTGTTGCACATGGATTAAAAAATATACGCGAACTGACTGTAATCAACCCTGCAAGTGGAGTAGAAAAGAGTTTGGCACCTGCAATAATTTAATTTGATAAATAAGTTAAATAAAGGAAGGTTTCATGAACGTAGTGAGAAATGATGGGTTGCTCTACCGATTAACAGAATGAAAGTTCTGTCCAAAATAACAATAGGATTTATTAAGACTAAACACAAAATAATAAACAAAAACACATGAAACATTTATAATATATCAAATTGCGTCAAATTGGATACTCAAACAAACGCTGTGAAGTTGTCCCTAAACTAGATTTTGAGGTTTAAGACGAAGTGGTATGTGGAGCCAATTCCTTGCCACTCAAATCTTAAGAGACACACACAGCTAATCCAACATTAATTGCTGCTACTCAAGACAGAACAAAGTTAGAAAAAGACGAACAGGCGCGCTCTGCTGAGCTCTGATTATCACCTAGGAAAATCCCTATCTGCCGGTGCTGCGGACATACATTACCAAACTGTCTTCTTAACTGCCAGAACACGATCTGGCGTACCGGAGGCGATGGCTGGTTGCTTCGACGTCCTCGACCGAAAGGGGAGAGCCGACTCCCCTGAGCACCCGTACAGGCCGAACACAGAACATTCCCGCCCCCACGACAGTGGCCGTGGTTAAACGTTCCAATCAGCAACTCGAAAACCGGCAGAAAATTCCACTCCATTGCCAGAACACTACCATTCCACCAATGGAGATTCTTGGCGCCAATTTCTGCGCTGATTTTGCTACGGCACGGAGCTATGCCCTGAGCAAGCCAATCACAGTTACTATTTTGCAGAAAGCGCGGGAATTTTCCCGCCACAACTGCCTGGGTACACAAGTCATTCCCACGCCTCGCTGGTAGCCCGCCAGAAAGTGTTTTCGCTAAGTTTCTGCGAAGTAACGGAACCTCTAACCCAGCCGCTACTTCAGGCCCCTCCGGGCGTGTCTTTTGACAATGTCGGCGTCTGGTAAGCATTCACTCGACTCCCTCACAACCGTCGGCTTAACCCTCTCGAGATCAGCGGAGCCCGCCTGTCACCGGACCACCCGGGTGACGAGAGACGCTGCGTGGCAAGTCCGCGTGTGAAGGAATAGCGACTTTTCACTGCATGCAATTAGAGAGGAAAATCGTAAGATAGAAATATGAGAGGGGGCTCATGCCACCTCTCAGTCTGAATCCGTCGTCTTCCAGGGGAACACTTCCTTCACACCTGTACGGCAGGATGGAGACAAGCTCTTAGCGGCTTCCTTACGCTCTGGGGAACATCCATGTGGGAGTCCATGGGTCCAGTGGAGCTCGTGCAAGGCACCATGACAGCCATGAGTATCGTACACTGGTTGAAGACCACACGCACCCCATCACGGTGAACATGTTTACCGACGGCAGTGGTAGTTTTCAACGAGATAATGCGCCATATCACAAGGTCAGAAGTGTGACGGAGTGCGGCAAGGAACACAGTGGAGAGTGGAGCATTCCTATCGACGTCTGCCCCCCCCCCCCCCGCCCCCCCCCAGGATGTGACTGAACGTGGAGTCAGAGGTCATCGCCCTCTTCCCTGGAATTTACGGGAAGTAGGTGGCCTGTGAGTGCAGATTTGGTGCGAACTCCCTTCAGCGACCTATCAAGGCCTCACTGCTTCCATGCCACTATGCACTGCCACTGTTATCCGTGACAAAGGTGGGCATACTGGCTATTAGATAAATTGTCATAATGTTCTGGCTGGTCAGTGTATGTATGATGGTTAGAATAAATCTGAGTATTATATTTTGTTGGAGATGCTCCTGACTCCAGTGTTGTTCTTACTTTTTCCTGTCATCCTCAGTCTAGCAAGGAGTGGCATACCGCCTCAGTATTTTTTTCCCTGATAGCAACCCTTATATGCACTATGTTTGCTTGAAATTGCTCCTGACCGGCCGCTGTGGCAGAGCGGTTCTAGGCGCTTCAGTTCGGAACAGCGCTGCTGCTGCGGTCGCAGGTTCGAATCCTGCCTCCGGCATGCATGTGTATGATGTCCTTAGTTAGGCTTAAGTAGTTCTAAGTCTAGGGGACTGGTGACCCCAGATGTTAAGTCCCATAGTGCTCAGAGCCATGTGAATTGCTCCGGGCGTTGCAGAATTACCTTTATATGTCACCTTTTCCCCCTCCCCTCCCCCCCCCTCCGCTCCACACCCCCTCCCCCCCCCTCCTCTTCCGAAACCCCAACCATCCACCCCTACAAATAGTCCTTTTAAGGCTGTCATTCTCCTGTTATAGTAAATTATATAAGTATCAAAAGTAGTTGAAGTTATTCTAGAACTATGTTATGAAACAAATACACTCCTGGAAATGGAAAAAAGAACACATTGACACCGGTGTGTCAGACCCACCATACTTGCTCCGGACACTGCGAGAGGGCTGTACAAGCAATGATCACACGCACGGCACAGCGGACACACCAGGAACTGCGGTGATGGCCGTCGAATGGCGCTAGCTGCGCAGCATTTGTGCACCGCCGCCGTCAGTGTCAGCCAGTTTGCCGTGGCATACGGAGCTCCATCGCAGTCTTTAACACTGGTAGCATGCCGCGACAGCGTGGACGTGAACCGTATGTGCAGTTGACGGACTTTGACCGAGGGCGTATAGTGGGCATGCGGAAGGCCGGGTGGACGTACCGCCAAATTGCTCAACACGTGGGGCGTGAGGTCTCCACAGTACATCGATGTTGTCGCCAGTGGTCGGCGGAAGGTGCACGTGCACGTCGACCTGGGACCGGACCGCGGCGACGCACGGATGCACGCCAAGACCGTAGAATCCTATGCAGTGCCGTAGGGGACCGCACCGCCACTTCCCAGCAAATTAGGGACACTGTTGCTCCTGGGGTATCGGCGAGGACCATTCGCAACCGTCTCCATGAAGCTGGGCTACGGTTCCGCACACCGTTAGGCCGTCTTCCGCTCACGCCCCAACATCGTGCAGCCCGCCTCCAGTGGTGTCGCGACAGGCGTGAATGGAGGGACGAATGGAGACGTGTCGTCTTCAGCGATGAGAGTCGCTTCTGCCTTGGTGCCAATGATGGTCGTATGCGTGTTTGGCGCCGTGCAGGTGAGCGCCACAATCAGGACTGCATACGACCGAGGCACACAGGGCCAACACCCGGCATCATGGTGTGGGGAGCGATCTCCTACACTGGCCGTACACCACTGGTGATCGTCGAGGGGACACTGAATAGTGCACGGTACATCCAAACCGTCATCGAACCCATCGTTCTACCATTCCTAGACCGGCAAGGGAACTTGCTGTTCCAACAGGACAATGCACGTCCGCATGTATCCCGTGCCACCCAACGTGCTCTAGAAGGTGTAAGTCAACTACCCTGGCCAGCAAGATCTCCGGATCTGTCCCCCATTGAGCATGTTTGGGACTGGATGAAGCGTCGTCTCACGCGGTCTGCACGTCCAGCACGAACGCTGGTCCAACTGAGGCGCCAGGTGGAAATGGCATGGCAAGCCGTTCCACAGGACTACATCCAGCATCTCTACGATCGTCTCCATGGGAGAATAGCAGCCTGCATTGCTGCGAAAGGTGGATATACACTGTACTAGTGCCGACATTGTGCATGCTCTGTTGCCTGTGTCTATGTGCCTGTGGTTCTGTCAGTGTGATCGTGTGATGTATCTGACCCCAGGAATGTGTCAATAAAGTTTCCCCTTCCTGGTACAATGAATTCACGGTGTTCTTATTTCAATTTCCAGGAGTGTACATACACACTGAAATTTGTGTACGTCAGTCGAAAAAGTTAGGAAATCACGCGGAATTACCTCAGTTATCCTTCAGATTTCATAAACAAACACTTCATATAAGACTGTTCACATTAGCCACACGATTAGTGCAAACGAATAGTCAAACACAATTAGCGGGAACACTTGGTCAAACATCACTTACAAAGAAACCGCAGTAAATTGATAATATTCTTATGCGAAATGGAGGCAATTTCACTTATTTTGATTGGTCTCATCTATGAATGCAAGAAAACTCACTGGGATAACTTATTTGGATTCTTTAAACTACCACACGAAGAATGGCCGGAACACATGGTTGAACATACTTACAAAGAAACTATAGTAAATTCAGTAAAATTCCCTCACAAAAATAGAGTAGACTCATTCATATTCAATTGACTAAACTTTTAATATGAGAAGGATCACATGAAAATGTAAATTCGATACAGTTGATAAAATACGCGACAGGTGGCTGGAACATGTGGCAAAAAAAACACTCGTAGGCAAAAAAACACCCTTAATCTTCACAGCATTTGACCAAAAATGCTACTCTCAGAAGAATTTCGTGAGATTTACATTTGATACAACACCTCGTAATTACAGACGAAATGTAATTTGAGCATTAACTGATGGTCCACACTCGACCTGGATGGTTATGACTAAGCCACTTTCTTTCCGCTAAGCCACCAAAATAGACTAATTAACACAACCCTATAGTTTTCTCGACTACGGTAATGGTGAAACACAAATGATTAGTATTTTCCACGACTAAACAGCACATTCCATTACCTTATTTACTCCTTTGCTAAATGTTCGAACGTCCACACACTTAGCCAGTCAGTATTTAATAGGGCAGAACAAGCAGGGCAACGGCTCTTCGCTGAAGCCCAGTGAAGGGTGCAGATCTTTCATTGGCTGTGACATCCTGACACCTTACAACCTGGTAAGTCAGCTGATCTTTGACTCTCGTTTCCTTTGCCAAATTTGCCGACAGGTTTAAGTTGGTACAACCTTCATTCTACGCCAGCTATATATAGTTAGCAATGTACACTCCAAGCTTTACCTCAACCTCGCTTTCAGGCTTTCAGTCACATAGAAACTGAAATGAAAGGAAGGAAGATTAGTGTTTTATATATATAAGATAAATGGATCCACTTTCTATGCAAAAGTCTTAGTATATTAATATTAAGAGGAGAACGTATTCCATGTACCATACAACGATGCCAAATCAGAATCGGGCGAACCAACTTAATGGAACAGAATTAACAGTACCGCTTCGACCTCCGTAGGTGCGATGTTATGACAACAGAGACGGAAGACCACATGCCACCAACCAAGTGACCCGTTGCGTCGTTTCTCCTCAAGCGGGTCAAATGATTATGAGACACCACTAATGACCTAGACGTGAATGGCCAAACGGGGATTTTAAGCTGCTCCTCGCAAATGCCAGACTGTTATTTGTCCACAGCAAGGCCACCACGCCTGGTCCGTTTCGTGCTGCATATGGGTGCTACAACCAGTTCCAGAACTAACGGATCACTACAGGGGATAAATGAATAACACTTTGTACAACAGCTGTCCATAATTACCAACACGTTGCAGATGGTGTGTTCAGTTCACGCAAGCAGTTTCTTTTCTTTTCATCGTAAACGTCACACTACGACGGTTTTTAAAAACGTTTGGAATAGCCCGCACACTGTTGACAGCTTGGCCCAGCCAACACCATCGTCAGTGGCCATATGAACGTTGAGGAAGCGGTTTCTGTAATGTACTGGTCTCCCAATACAACCAACACTTAATGAAGTGTTTCGCCCATTTGCTTCTACCGATATAGATCCACATCAGTATCTACTTGATTACAACTTGCTACCGTGTTTACGGACTACGGTTCACCACCGAGACAGTTCGTTATCGCGTCTCCAGTACTACACACATCTTCATTAGCAGATGACAGAGCCTAACCTACAATCACGATACAAAACACTTTTGAAAGTCAGCCGACACGGTTTCACTGTGTGATAACGTTAAAATGCTAAAGAAGAAATACGTGTCACTTTTATCGACGGTGCTCTGCCCTGTACATAATTCCTTTTCTCATCACACTTGCCACAGTTGACCAACGGCCACAGGAAACAGTATGTTCCTCGCCACTGGGGACAAACGTGTCGAGCCGGCGCGTGACTGATGTGAAGGGACGCGCGTCCTCCATGAAAGTGAAGCCACCTCCCCGAGACGTGTACCAGCCCACACTGACAGCCAGGACGTACATTGCGGCTCAGAACATCAACTATAATGTGCAGCCAGTTTCGTCTCACATATACCGAGTTCTGTGATTGAACGTTTACATCCACACACACTCATGCTCATAAATTAAGGATAATGCTGATACATTGTGAAACAACGCCCTGGTTGGTGGTTTTCGGGTTTAAATCACCTCGGGGTATGCCCATGCGGTGCATTTGACCTAAGGTCGTCGCACGGTGGCGCTGGCATCAGTCCACATAAGCAGAGGTGTGTTGGTGCATGTCAGAGTACGGTACAGAGAGTAAGTGTGCAGATGTTTTCAGACGTGCTAATGGTGACTGTAAGTTGAAAATGGCTCAAGAACACATATTGATGACGTTATGAGTGGTAGAATACTAGTGTGACTGGAATCTGGTCAAAACAGAAGGTCGTAGCAAGGGCCCTCCTTGTGACACAAAGTGTGATCTCAAGATTATGGTAACGATTCCAGCAGACAGGGAACGTGTCCAGGCGCTACAGTACGGGACGTTCACAGTGTACAACACCACAAGAAGACCGATATCTCACCATCAGAGCTCGCAGATGGCCACGGAGTACTGCAGGTAGCCTTGCTCGAGACCTTACCGCTGTCACTGGAACAGTTGTCTCCAGACACACAGTCAACAGACGACTGAACAGACATGGTTCATTGGCCCGGAGACCTGCAAGGTGCATTCCACTGACCCCTGGTCACAGGAGAGCCCGTAAAACCTGGTGACAAGAACACCGTACATGGTCATTGGAGCAGTGGTCCCAGGTTATGTTCACGGACGAGTCGAGGTGCAGTCTGGACAGTGATTCTCGCCGGGTTTTCATCTGGCATGAACCAGGAACCAGATACCAACCCCTTAATGTCCTTGAATGGGACCTGTATGGAAGTCGTGGTTTGATGTGTGGGGTGGGATTACGATTGGTGCACGTACACCCCTGCATGTCTTTGACAGAGGAACTGTCACAGGTCAGGTGTATCGGGACGTCATTTTGCACCAGGGGTGCAGTGGGTGCAGTGGATCCCACCTTCCTCTTGATGGATGATGACGCACGGCTCCACCAAGCTGCCATCGTGGATGAGTACCTTGAAACAGAAGATATCAGGGGAATGGAGTGGCCTGGCTGTTCTCCAGTCCTAAACCCCATCGAACACTTCTGAGATGCTCTCGGTCGACGTATCGTTGCACGTCTTCAAACCCTTTGAAACCCTTCAGGAGCTCCGGCAGGCACTGGTGCAAGAATGGTAGGCTATACCCCAGCAGTTGTTCTATCTGTACTATCACCTGATCCAGAGTATGCCAACCCGTTGTGCGGCCTGTGTACATGGTGATCATATCCCATATTGATGTCAGGGTACATGCGCAGGAAACAGTGGCGTTTTGTAGCACATGTTTTTCGGGACGGTTTTCTCAACTTATCACCAATACCGTGGACTTACAGATCTGTGTCGAGTGTGTTACCTATGTGCCCATGCTATTAGCACCAGTTTTGTGTAGTGCCACGTTGTGTGGCACCACATTTTACAATTATCCTTAATTTATGAGCATGAGTGTAGAAACTATGCTATCCACTGTTAATTGCATGACGGTGGCACTAGTCATTCCATTTCCTGTTTCACTCGCAGTAGGATCGAGGGAAGATGATTTCCCGTATGACTTCTTAGGGGCCATAAGAGCTCTTATCCTGTCCTCGCAGTCTCACACGATATGAACGTTGCAAGCAGTAGAATCACTGTGTAGTCTGTTGCAAATGTAGGTTCTCTAAGCTTCCCTAATAGCGTTTCGCGCGAAGATGGTCTTCTTCCGTCTGATGCGTCCGACCTGAGCTCACGCAGAATTACTGTGAAGTCTGGTACCAACCGGAGCGAATCGTAACAAATCTACGAGCACACCTCTGAATCCAATGTCCTCCCTTATGCCACCTGATGGGGGTCCCGAACTCTCAAGCAGTCCTCAAGAAAAGGTCGGACAAGAGTTCTGTACGCGGTTTGCGGAAGACTATAGTGGTGGTAAGTGGGGCCAAACTGCTGAGGTCATCGGTTCCTAAGCTTACACACTACTTAATCCAACTTAACCTAGCTTACGCTAAGGAAAACACACACACGTCCATGCCAGAGGGAGGACTCGAACCTCGGACAGGGTGAGCCACACGAACCGTGGCAAGGCCCCTAGACTGCGCGGCCACCCCCGCGGCCAGACTATAGTGCACGAAATACCACACGGGTGGCAGAGATATACGCTACCGTGACGCCCTCTGTAAGGGTCGCTGAGTCACAAATTATGGTCGACAGTAGGCAGTATCATTTTCTGTGACATGTGACTACTGCCAGTTCCAGGTTTCACACATTATCATGGTTGAAAGCATCATCATGATAGTGTCTGTAAAAATCGAATACCATATGGATGATACAGATGTTGAAACTTGGAATTTTCGTACTCCATAATGTGGGCTACCTGAATACATTGCTCGGTCCCTACACTGCAGATATATCAGGCTGTGGCAGGCGTGTATAGCGTCATGCTCCATTTAACGCTCTTGAACTATGCGTAGAGTATACCTCGTATATAAAACACCACACTGTCTAGTAATATCATAGACGTTTGCCTTCTGTAGAATCAGGTCACAGTTCACAGAGCGATTTTCCGGCGCTGTCTTTCGTGAAGGCAGGAAAATAACATTGACTTTATGTTCAGAGAGGACATCACTTATTTAAGAAGACATATTCCCTGCGGAAGCATGCCCTACTTTTGTAGCTTCCGTAAGAAATACACTGAGGTGGCGAAAGTCGTGCAACCTCCTATAGCCGTCCATAAATGCAAATGTCGTGTGACAAAGGCCTTCCGTCGGGTAGACCGTTCGCCTGGTGCAGGACTTTCGATTTGACACCACTTCGGCGACTTGCCCGTCGATGGGAATGAAATGATGTTGATTAGAACAACACAACACCCAGTCCCTGAGCGGAGAAAATCTCCGATCCAGCCGGGAATCGAACCTGGGCCCTTAGGATTGACATTCTGTCGCGCTGACCACTCAGCTACTGGGGGCGGATAGCCGTCCATAATCGCGAAAGTGTTGCGGGTGCAGGAATTTGTGCACATACTGAGCTCTCGATTATACCCCATAAATGTGCGATGGGATTCATATAAGGCGGTCTTGGTGACCACATCATTCGTTCGCATTATCCAGAATGTTCTTCAAACCGGTCGCGAACAGTTGTGGCTTGGTGACAAGGCGCAATGTCACCCATAAAAATTGCACCGTTGTTTGGGAACATAAACCTCATGAATAGCTGACAGTCTCCATGTAGCCGAACATAACCATTTCCTGTCAATGATTATTTCAATTGGACCAGAGCGCACAGTTTGCATTGCATGTAAACACAGACCTTTATGGAGCCACAGCTTATTGTTGACAACTTGGGTCCATGGATTCGTGTGGTCTGCGCCATCAGCTGCTACTAACTGAAAGCGGGAAACCTCTGACCAGGCTAGGGTTTTCCAGTTGTCTGAGGTCCAACCGATATGGCCACAAACCCAGGAGGGGAGCTGCCATAGCCAATTAACGCCACATTTCACCGCGCTGACCTAACTGGTACATTCACCGTACGTTCGACGTTAATTTCTGCGGTTATTCCAGATAGTGTTTCTAGTCATTCAGCGCTGAGAACTCTACGCAAACGCCACTGCTCTAGGCCGTTAAGTGAAGGCCGTCAGCCACTGCGTAGTCTGTGGTGAGTGGTAAGCCTGAAATTTGGTGTACTCGGCACACTCTTGACACTGTGCATCTCGGAATATTGAATTCCGTAACTATTTCCGAAACGTAATGTCCCGTGCGCCTAGATCCAACTACCATTCCGTGTTCAAAGTTTATTAATTCCCGTCGAGCTGCTATAATCGCGTCGGAAACCTTTTCGCATCAATCATGTAAGTACAAATGACAGCTTAGCTACACTACTGGCCATTAAAACTGCTACACGAAGAAGAAATGCAGATGATAAACGGTTATTCACTGGACAAATATATTATACTAGAACTGACATGTGATTACATTTTCAATTTGGGTGCATAGATCCTGAGAAATCCGTACAGAGAACAACCACCTCTGGCCGTAATAACGGCCTTGATACGCCTGGGCATTGAGTCAAACAGAGCTTGGATGGCGTGTACATGTACAGCTGCCCATGCAGCTTGAACACGATACCACAGTTCATCAAGAGTAGTGACTGGCGTATTGTGACGCGTTAGTTGCTCGGCCACCATTGACCAGACGATTTCAATTGGTGAGAGATCTGGAGAATGTGCTGGCCAGGGCAGCAGTCGTACATTTTCCATATCCAGAAAGACCCGTACAGGATCTGCAACATGCAGTCGTGCATTATCCTGCTGAAATGTAAGGCTTCGCAGGGATCGAATGAAGGGTAGAGCCACGGGTCGTAACACATCTGAAATGTAACGTCCAGTGTTCAAAGTGTCGTCAATGCGAACAAGAGGTGACCGAAACGTGTAACCAATTGCACCCCATAGCATCATTCCGGGTGATACGCCAGTATGGCGATGACGAATACACGCTTCCAATTTGCGTTCACCGCGATGTCACCAAACACGGATGCGACCATCATGATGCTGTAAACAGAACCTGGATTCATTCGAAAAAATGACGTTGTGCCATTCGTGCACCCAGGTTCGTCGTTGAGTACACCATCGCAGGCGCTCCTGTCTGTGATGCAGCCACAAGGGTAACCGTAGCCATGGTCTCCGAGCTGATAGTCCATGATGCTGCAAATGTCGTCGAACTGTTCGTGCAGATGGTTGTCCGTTGGGATCCAGCACGACGTTCCGTATTACCCTCCTGAACCCACCGATTCCATATTCTGCTAACGGTCATTGGATCTCGACCAACGCGAGCAGCAATGTCGCGCTACGATAAACCGCAATCGCGATAGGCTTTAATCCGACCTTTATCAAAGTCTGAAACGTCATGGTATGCATTTTTCCCCACTACACGAGGCATCACAACAGCGTCTCACCAGGAAACGCCGGTCAACTGCTGTTTGTGTATGAGAAATCGGTTGGAGACTTTCCTCTTGTCAGCACGTTGTAGGTTTCGTTATCAGCGCCGAACTTGTGTGAATGCTCTGAAAAGCTTATCATTTGTATATCACAGCATCTTCTTCCCGTCGGTTATATTTCGCGTCTGTAGCACGTCATCCTTGTGGTATAGCAATTTTAGTGGGCAGTAGTGTAATTCATTACCCTTTTACGCGTTGTGTGCGCGATACTACCTGCTATTGTATATGCGCATATGGCTATCCCATGACTTTTGTCTCCTCAAACCATTGTTATATTAGAATCAAAGTATCGTGTATCCGTCACATCGCCGGTGTTTCATCGTCAGTCTTTGGGGCTCGCTTCGTAGAAGGTTGAAGCGTTTACAGGCAAAATAGTAGCAGAAGAGAAAGTTTGGTTACTGCTGAATTCCTGCAGTTTTACGGATTAGTTAGTACGCCTCGGGAACGTGAAGTTTCATAGTTTCTGACTGCTCATGAAATGCTTCAGTAACGTCAGGTCCGTATATTGTGGTCTGTCGAGTGCATTACGTCGTACAAATCCACTATAAGCTGTTTCGGTTCACGCAAGTTACAGAAGGTTCCATTTACTGGTGGTACCCGGAGATTTGGTTGGGCCAAGTGGAGCAAGCCAGTGCGGCACGTGCCGGGCACGTGTGAGCTCCGTGGGCGTTGCTTACGTTTGCCGACACGTGTTCTGCGAGAGAACACAGGAGAACACACTGGCCCCGCCTTGTGCTAGGCTGCGGCGGCGCGGCTGCCCTGCGGCTCGCCGTGTCTGAGGCCGGAGCGGCGTGGCGCTTCGCGGAACAGCCAGCACCGAGCGGGGCCTGGCGGGCAGTCCCCGCACGGCGCCGCACTGCAGGCCGAAAAGGCGTTATATATTGAAACTGCCGGCTGGGGTGGCCGAGCCGTTCTAGGCGCTACAGCCTGGAACCGCGCGACCGCTACGGTCGCAGGTTCGAATCCTGCCTCGGGCATGGATGTGTGTCATGTCCTTAGGTTGGTTAGGTTTACGTAGTTCTAAGTTCTAGGGGACTGATGACCTTAGCAGTTTAGTCCCATAGTGCTTAGAGCCATTTGAACCAAATTGAAACTAAGGTAATAGAAAGTGGTCGAATTAGATTAGGAAATGAGACGTTAAATATTAATTTTATTTATTTATGCATTTATTTTACCTGGCAAGATTATGGCCTTCAGGCCCTCTCTTTCACCTAACCAGGCATACTCAAACTGAACGAATTTCAGTTTGTATAGAACATTAAGGACATATAACGTGTTATACAGTATTAATGTTAAAGAAGAAAAAATAGAGATTATAACAGTAGTACAATGATAATTGTAACAATCAAAAAAATTATAACAATCAATAATAATAGTAGTAATGACTAGGTAAGCATATTTTTCTTTTATGAATGTCAGCCCTATTGCTAGTTGGGAATTTTCTCGTTATGTTTTTGCAGCTTGTGAGTTATTCTCATCGAGCAGAGACATAAGACGATAGAATGGGGTGAAAGATATGGAAGAGGTAGCTAGGTTAGAGGAAGAGAAATAGAATGGTAAAATTCGAAGCTATGATGGAGAGGAGAAAGAAAGAGATGAGAGGGGCACAACAATGGTGGCTATACCGTCCCTAATATGTAAGTTTTGAGTTCCCTCTTGAATGTTGAGTGGTTCTGGATTAGACGCAGATCACAGGGGAGCGCGTTCCATAGTCGTATGGCTGAGATGGAGAATGACACGGAGAAAGATTTTGTGTTACGTAAAGGTGCAGCCAAGATGCTAGACGTATCCCATCTGGTATTGAGGTTGTGGAATGATGATAGGTGTTTAATGTGAGAAGATAAGTATTGGGGCACCAGTGGCTAAGAAATCGATGAAGTAAGCACATCGTGTGGAGATCGCGTGCCTTATGTGGGCGTATCCAACCTAGCTGGGAGTATGAAGGACTGATATGATCATACAACCGTATATTGCACACGTATCTAACACAAGCATTCATCACTAGCTCGAGGCAACTCGATTTTCACTATTTGTGCAGTGTTGAACTACATCACAGTAGTAAAGATTAGGCAAGACTAGTGTTTCAACTAATTTTTGTTTAACATGGGTTGGAAATATTTTTCTATATTTTTGGATTGCATGTAGGGAGGAGAGCGATTTCCGGCAAGCTGTGACTGTTTGTTCTTCCCAGTTTAGGTGTTCATCCAAGATTATTCCAAGGTCTTTTACTGTTTTTTGGTATGGTAGTTGGGTACCATTGAGGAGTGTTTGAGGGACTGTTTCGCGAAAGTACCGGCTGATTAATTCTGGATGAGATATAAGATTGACCTGGGATTTCTTGGGGTTTAGTTTCAGACCTAGGTTCTGCGCCCACCGAGAAACAGAGCAAAGATCTGCGTTCAAATATAGTGAATGAAGCTGCTAAGGAATTTCGGGCTCTGTCCCAAATTAATAAAAATGACAATCTCATCTCTAAAGCAAGAGGTGAATTATCTGAGCTACAGGGTGGCGCACGAAACGTGTTACCAATTGTTTCTTTCACAATTTACGACGCACATTAGATATCCCGCTGGGATTTCTACAGCAGTACCAGCAGAGCTTGGAAAAACAAATGAGTTACGAAATTGTAAGACGTGTATATTTCTATTGTCTATTGTCAAACCACAATTTACGAAATATGTTTATATTTTATTAATAGGATTAAGTAGGAATAATTAATATTTGTCATGTTGGAAATAATTGTGGTAGCGGGGAATATCTGCACCAAAGTATTGTTGATATAACTTTAAAAAGGACGGGAGAAACCGCGTACGGATACATTTTAAGAAAAGAGCGGGAAAGACCGCACATTGATACATTTTGTAAAGGTAGCAGGGATTGTGTGCACCAGAAAGCATTGTTAGCAGGAGAGACCGCACTTCAGCGTTCGTAGGATGTCAGTAGTAAGCGAGATGTGAAGCGAGTCGGTAGCAGGTCTGAAGCGAGAGGTTGAGAGGAGCGGTGTGCCTGCCAGCCACTAGCTATGATTTACAAGAGATTATAAACGGATGTACAGAGACATCAGCTAACTATAATAATAAGAGGAACAAATATTATTGAATTAATTTCTTGAGAAACTCAAGACTACTGAAGGTATGTTTGCGCATTGCTAGTTGTAAGATTATTGTAAAAAGTAAGTCCCATTTGAACGTTTGTAAAATCATTTCATTCAGAATATAATTAACTTTTGCCAGCAATATTGCATTTCTAATTATAATCCATCCCAAAAACCATCAACGTAAATCTTTGCAAAATTTTATTGTTGTCAAGAAAAATTTAACTATGAATTACGTAACTTCAGTCAAATTAGTTAAAGAATAACGCCAGCTTTGCTATTAAAGAGTAACGTCAGCTACTTATTATGACAGCCCACCAGCAGCTAATAGAGTATAGTAAAACAGAGTAAGTATATTCATGTCGCAGTTCGATGTAGCAGTCAGATGGCGATCCAGTAACAGTAAAAAAGGTAAGGAACAGTTTTGGGTTATTGCAGATAACGACTGAGGACCACGCCGACGACACATTCTATGTTTCGTCGAAATAATCAGCAAATCACTTTTAATAAGCAGCATTTGAACTTGTTTGCGAAGATTGAGAAAGAGTATAAATTTCAAAGGGAAGATTTTATTTCTTATTATTAAGCAAGAGATAGAAATCCTAAGGGAAGGTTACATAGGTTATTGTAAAAGGGAAGGTTGCGTAACAAAAGAGATATAGAGGAGACGGTTATTGCGTAATAACAAAAAAGGTATAGAGGAGACGGGAAGGTTTCAAAATGACGTGTAATTCACTATACTGCCGTTAGGAGACTAGTAAGCAGCAATGGCTGGCAAAGGAAGACTGAAGACACAGCAACGATCGGCAGTTGTGTTACTTTTTCTGAAACGAAAAGCCTTGTTGTGACTCAGAGGCGTTTTCGACAACAGTTTATCACATGATATCCCTTACAAGAAGACCATCCACAGGTTGTACGATAAATTTTTTACAGGAAGGAACAGCATTGGAAGCGAAGCGACCTCGGCCAAGCTTGTTTGTTCGCCAGAGAATATTAAAGCGATACGAGTTGCTGTACAGAGAAGTCCCGGGAAATCGTGTAGAAAGGCAGCAGTGCAACTGGCAATATCCAGACGCTCCGTTCAACGCATTCTTAAAAGTGACTTCCATATGTACCCATACAAGATGACCTGTGCACAGAAGCTCACTGAAGAACACAAGCAGCAGAGACTACTGTTTGCTCAGTGGGCAGAGGATAGGGAAGAAACTCTCAACAACGTTTGGTCTTCAGAAGAGGCGCATTTTCATTTAGACGGTGTGATAAACAAACAAAATATACGCTTTTGGGCACAACACTGTGTTGGAGTTTTTACACGAGCATTTCGACATGCGGATCATTTCATTCAGGTTTCCAGGTCGCTTCAATGACGGACAAAATTGTCCCCCTAATAGAGTCCAGACCTCAATCCGTGTGACTTTTTTCTTTGGGGGTACCTGAAGGAAAAAATTTTCCCGAAACGTCCACGTGATTTAATGGAGCTCAGAAGACTTATTCTTCAAGGTTGCAATGAAATTACGGAAGACGTATGCCGTAGGGGAATCAATAACTTCAGTGTTCGTTTGAACGACGTTAGGAAACGAAATGGTGGACAAATTGAGCATGTGTTGAGTTAGAACAAATCTCCAAGGACGGCTCTTCATTGTAGTATATCTTTTTTTAGATGGTATTGACAATAAAGTTTGTATTCAGAAACAAAATGGTAACACAAATCGTGCGCCACCCTGTATTTACGATTAAAACTGGGTTAAGAAAGGGATATGGTTTATCGCCAATACTTTCCAACTGTGCTCTAGAGTCCGTGATTAGGGAATCTCCGTCCGAACGTGTTTTGGAAGGCCCAACGTACCGTCCGGCCGCCGTGTCAGTCTCAGCCTGAAGGCGTCACTCGATGCGGATATGGAGTGGCATGTGGTCCGCACAGTGTTCTCCCGACCGTTATTAGCTTTCGTGGCCGGAGCCGCTACTTTTCAATCACGTAGCTCCTCAGTTGACCTCACAGGGGCTGAGTGCACCCCGCTTGGCAACAGGGCTCTGCAGATTGCAACGGTCACCTATCAGAGTGCTAGCCAAACCCGACAGCTATTAATTCGGTGATCTGATGGGAACCGGTGTTACCCCTGCAGCAAGGCCGTTGCCGTGATGGAGAATGGCACTAGGAAAATCCTGAAAAGATAAGAATTGGAACCAAGAAAGATCAAATAAACTTAAATTGCTTGGAATTCGCAGATGATTTAGCGTTACTATCTAATGATATTCAGGAAGCTGGAAATCAAATAAGAGGCCTACATAATATGGCACCAAAGATAGGACTATAGATATCACACGAAAAGATTGAGACAATGGTAGCAGAGCCACTAGTAATCAACTACATAACAGCAAATTTCAGCAAACTAGAAACGGTAAAACAATTTAAATAAACAGGATAAATTATAACATACAACTTAGAAGAAAAAACAGTATGGCAAGAAAGAACTAACAAAATGACAAAAGTTAAAAAATTAACGCGGTCTACATACAACAAAAATGTCTAATCAGTCAAAACTAAATTAAAAGAGCGCAAGACGTTGGTTCAACCAGAGGTGACATACAAAAGTGAAACTCTTTTCTAAGTCACCCGGAAAAACAGAATCGACAAAATCCTGAAAGTAGAGAAGATAAGCTAGAACTTGTATAAATAAGAAATATCAAAAAGATGGACAATCACGGACAGTGCTTAATGAAGTGGTGTACGGCGAACTGGAGACTTTTACAGGTACTTTACGGAAAAAAAAGAATCTCTTTTTTTGGTCACATTATGTGGACAACAGAAACCATATCAGCAATAAAAACTGTGGAAAAACTCTGGAACATGATGCGACAAGTAGGATGGTATAACGAAATCAGGGAGGATTTGAAAGATGTAGACTTAACCCTAGAAGATTTGAAAAACAAAACAGAGAATTTAAAGAAACTGAAAAATATGGTTTAAACCAAATCTAGACAAGCGACAAACAATAAAAAGTTATTTACAGATGTCAAACGACAAAAAAGATCCTTACGAATGAAGAGATACTGGGCAATTCGAAAACAAAACTATTGAAGAAGATGGACAGAAAATGACTCACTGAATTGGTATAAGATGGTTCAAATGACTCCGAGCACTATGGGACTTAACATCTGAGGTCATCAGTCCCCTAGAAATTAGAACTACTTAAACCTAACTAACCTAAAGACATCACACACATCCACGCCCGAGGCAGGATTCGACCCTGCGACTGTAGTGGTCGCGTGGTTCCAGACTGAAGTGCCTAGAACCGCTCAGCCACAACGGCCGGCTGAATTGGTATAACGAGGCAGTAAAAGAGGAAGAAGAAGAAGAACGCTGAGTTTTCTTACTCGAGAAACAAAATAACTGACAATGGTTGAAGCAGCGTGTGCATAAAATGCAGACTGGTAAAACCAAGAAAACATTTAACAATATCTTTGTTTGCGGTTACAGAGAAATCTTGGATGATGTCATGTATCAAAACGGAGCAAACCAAAACCGACAACGATAGTTCAGGTATACACGTCGACGTTGCAAGCTGAAGAGGAAGAAATAAAGTGTATGATGATATTGAAAGGGTAATACAGTATGTAAAGGGAGATGAAAATCTAATAGTCATGGGGAATTGGAATGCAATCGTAGGGGAAGGAATAGAAGAAAAGGTTACGGGTGAATATGGGCTTGGGATAAGTAATGAGAGAGGAGAAAAAGAGAGTTCTGTAACAAGTTTCAATTAGTAACAGCGAAAACTCTGTTCAAGAATCACGAGAGGAGGAGGTATACTTGAAAAAGGCTGGGTGATAGCGGAAGATTTCAGTTGGATTACATCATGGTCAAACAGAGATTCCGAAATCGGATACTGAATTGTAAGGTGTACCCAGGAGCAGATATAGACACAGATCATAAAACAGTAGTGATGAAGACATTTGTCAGAAAAATCAACACGCAAAGAAGTGGGATACGGAAGTACTAAGGAATGACGAGATACGGTTGAAGTTCTAAAAGGCTATAGATACAGCAATAAGGAATAGCCCAGCAGGTAGTACAGTTGAAGAGGAATGGACTTCTCTAAAAAGGGTTATCACAGAAGTTAGGAAGGAAAACATAGGTACAAAGAAGGTAACTGCGAAGAAACCACGGGTAACAGAAGAAATACTTCAATTGATCGATGAAAGGAGGAAGTACAAAAATGTTCCAGGAAACTCAGCAATAGAGAAATAAAAGTCGCTGCGAAATGGAATAAATAGGACGTGCAGGCAAGCTAAGACGAAATGCTTGCAGAAAAAATGCGAAGACATCGAAAAAGTAATGATTGTCGGAAGTACAGACTCAGCATACAGGAAAGTCAAAACAACCTTCGGTGACATTAAAAGCAAGTGTGATAACATTAAGAGAGCAACGGGAATTCAACTGTTAAATGCAGAGGAGAGAGCGGGTAGGTGGAAAGAACATATTGAAAGAAGATGTGTCTGATGTGATAGAAGAAAAAACAGGAATCGATTTAGAAGAGATAGGGGATCCAGTATTAGCATCAGAATTTAAAAGAGCTTTGGAGGACTTAAGATCAAATAAAGCAGAAGGGACATTCCATTAGAATTTCTAAAATTATTGGTGGAAGTGGCAACAAAACAACTATTCACGTTGATGTGTAGAATGTATGACACTGCCGACATACCATCTGACTTTCGGAAAAGCATCATCTCCACAATTCCCCGAGCGGTCTAGGGCGCTGCGGTCATAGACTGTGCGGCTGATCCCGGCGGAGGTATGAGTCCTCCCTCGGACATGGGTGTATGTGTTTGTCCTTAGGATAATTTAGGTTCAGTAGTGTGTAAGCTTAGGGACTGATCACCTTAGCAGTTAAGTCCCATAAGATTTTACACACATTTGAACATTTTTTCAACAATTCCGAAAACGGCAAGAGCTGACAAGTGCGAGAATTATCGCACAATCAGCTTAACAGCTCATGCATCAAAGTTGCTTACGAGAATAATATACAGAATAATGGAAAGGAAATTAAGGATGCGCCAGATGGCGATCAGTTTGGCTTTAGGAAAGGTAAAGCCACGAGACAGGCAATTCTGACATTGCGGTTACTAATGGAAGCAAGACTAAAGAAAATTCAAGACACGTTCATAGGATTTTACGACGTGGAGAAAGCGTTTGACAATGTAAAATGGTGCTAGATGTTCGAAATTTTGAAGAAAAGTAGGGGTAAGCTGTAGGGAGACACGGGTCATATACAGTATGTACAACAGCCAAGAGGGAATAATAAGAGTGGACGACAAAGAACGAAGTGCTCTTATTAAAAAGGGTGTAAGACAAGGATGTAGCCTTTCGCCCCTACTATTCAATCTGTACATCGAGGAAGCAATGATGGAAATAAAAGAGAGTTTTAGGAGTGGAATCAAAATTCGAGGCGAAAGGATGATACGATTCACTGACAACACTGCTGTCCTGAGTGAAAGTGAAGAATAATTACATCATCTGCTGAACGGAATGAACAGTCTAATGAGTACAGAACATGGATTGAGAGTAAATCGAAAAAAGACGAAGGAAATTAGGGGTAGTAGAAATGAGAACAGCGAGAAACGTAACTTTAGGGTTGAGGGTCACGTAGTATATGAAGTTAAGGAATCCTGCTACATAGGCAGGAAAATAACCAATGACGGACGGAGCAAAGAGGACATCGAAAGCAGACTAGTAATGGCAAAAAGGGCATTCCTGGCCAAGAGAAGTCCACTAATATCAATTATCGGCCTTAGTTTGAGGAAGAAATTTCTGAGAATGTGCGTCTGGAGTACGCAGTATGGCAGTGAAACATGGACTGTGGCAAAACCGGAAGAGAAGAGAATCGAAGCATTTGAGATGTAGTGCTGCAGACGAATGTTGAAAATTAGGTAGACTGATAAGGTAATGAATGAAGAGGTTCTGCGCAGAACTGGAGAGGAAAGGAATATGTGGAAAACACTGATAAGGAGAAGGGACAGGATGATAGGACATCAGTTAAGACGTAGGGAATGACTTCCATTGTATTAAAGGGAGTTGTAGAGGGCAAAAACTGTAGAGGAAGAGAGAAATTGGAATACATAGAGCAAATTGCAAGTGCTACTCTGAGATGAAGAGGTTAACAGAGGAGAGGAATTCGTAGCGGGCCGCATCAAACCAGTCAGTACACTTGACCAAAAAAAGAAAAAAATGCGTATTATTGCGCCGTAACCGGTTGGCTATAAGATAAACTGAAGATGAACTTACAGTTGAAGTATTTTTTGACGTTTATTACATTCGTTATCTATTCGCTGATATGGTAGAGCGGTTTTGCCGCACAGACCTCGGCTTCCACCTTCCTGGAGAACCGTGACAATCCTCGATGTTGAGTCGGTTCTCACTACTTGTTGGCGCCAGGAGTCCGAATTCCTGGCGTGGGTCCTCAGAATACTGACGGCTGGAACCTTCACCCAACCCACTGAACATCGCTCTTTCCCGAATTCGTGTCCCATTCCAGTATTAACTCAGTTGTTGTTGTGGTCTTCAGTCTAGAGACTGTTTTGATGTAGCTCTCCATGCTATTCTATCCTATGCAAGCCTCTTCACCTCCGAATAACTGCTGCAACCTACATCCTTCTGAACCTGCATAGTGTATTCATCTCTTGGTCTCCCTCTACGACTTTTACCAGCCTCGCTTCCCTCCAATACTAAATCTGTGATCAATTGATGCCTCAGAAGGAGTCCTACCAACCGATCCCCTCTTCTATTCAAGTTATGCCACAAATTCCTCTTCTTCCCAATTCTATTCAGTACCTCCTCATTAGTTACATGATCTATCCGTCTAATCTTCAGCATTCTTCCATAGCACCAAATTTAAAAAGCTTCTACTCTGTTCGTGTCTAAACTGTTTATCGTCCATATTTCACATCCATACGCGGCTACACTCTATACAAAAACTTTCAGAAAAGACTTGCTGACACTTAAATCTATACTCGATGTTAACAAATTTCTCTTCTTCAGGAACACTTTCCTTGCCATAACCAGTCTACATTTTATATCCTCCCTACTTCGACCATCATCAGTTATTTTGCTCCCCAAATAGCAAAACTCATTTACTACTTTAAATGTCTCATTTTCTAATATAGTTCCCTCCGCATCGTCTGATTTAATTCGACTACATTCCACTATCGTCGTTTTGCTTTTGGTGATGTTCATCTTATACCCTCATCTTATAGCGTCCTTTCAAGACACTGTCCATTTCGTTCAGCTGCTCTTCCAGGTCCTTTGCTGTCTCTGACAGAATTACAATGTCGTCGGCAAACCTCAAAGTTTTTATTTATTATCCATGGATTTTAATTCCTACTCGCCGCGCGGAGTGGCCGCGTGGTTTGAGGCGCTATGTCACGACCGCGCCGCCCCTCCCGACGGAGGTTCGAGTCCTCCCTCGGGCGTGGGTGTGTGTGCTGTTCTTAGCATAATTTAGTTTATGGTAGTTTAAGTAGTGTGTAAGTCTAGGGACCGATTACCTCTGTAGTTTGGCCCCGTAGGAATTCACACACATTTAATTACTACTCCAAATTTTTCGTTTGTTTCCTTTAGTACCTGCTCAGTATACAGACTGAATAACATCGGGGATAGGTTATAACCTTGTCTCACTCCTTTCTCAATCACTGCTTCCCTTTCGGATGTTTGAACCGGGCTCCTGCAGGCTGTTAACCATTGAGTCATCTCGTTCAGACAGTACAATTTATCTCTAAAAATGACGGAAGTGCATAGCTTTTCAATCCATTTGGCTGGAGAGAACAACACCAAACTGTACTGGAACACAGAGATAATTTCCAGTCGTGTTCTAAGCTCAGAAAGACTGCGGATCAGCAGACGAGTGAAGGATTTCAGAAAACAGAGACGAAGCAATACTCAAAGTTTCCGGAAGGATTCGACAAAAGCGAAGAAAATTAGGTACAGCGAGGGCAGGTTTTAAGAGATGATGTATGGTGATGGAATAGCAGAGAGTAAATTATCGTTGGCAGTTATGGACCACCATAAAGTGCCCTCAGAAGCAAGTGCGGATGTTTGCTTGTTTTGGGAGCCTCTGAATCTTGGAGATTCATCGCCGTGGCGTGTTTCATGGAGCCACGGCGTAGGCGTGTTGACAAACGTCATCTGTCCAGTCTAATGCAAGCCAGAGCAGCACTCCGCTGGCTGGACCAAGAGTTTCCTTACCTTGTGCTGTTCTCAGTATCAAGACTTGCTTCTCCAAGGTAATGCTGCACACAATTATAAAAGCGACAACAGTGGGATTATTTTAGTACATAGCGTGACTGTATGAAGTAGCATGTAAGGGACGACATAATCGTTGCAAACTTAGGGAGAAGTAGTGCATCATTGCTGAACAGATCGCTTGACATCATAGCAGCAGTACAGATCAAAGCGATTTTGATACAAGAAGGTACGAGAAGATGTTTCCATCTAACTTGTTTGATATCAGGCTGTAGCATAAGTCTAATGATTCAAATGGCTCTGAGCACTATGGGACTTAACTTCTGAGGTCATCAGTTCCCTAGAAGTTAGAACTACTTAAACCTAACTAACCTAAGGACATCACACACATCCATGCCCGAGGCAGGATTCGAACCTGCGACCGTAGCAGTCGTGCGGTTCCAGACTGTAGCGCCTAGAACCACTCGGCCCTCCGGCCGGCGTAGCATAAGTCTACCTTCGAGTCTACTCTCTATTTCTTTTAGCGTTCACGAGCAGTTTTCTCATAATTCGACACTTTTAGCGGCACTTCTGGCGGTACACCCCGCCTGCCCCCATCTTCCTCTAACAAACTGAGCCCAACGGGGGTGATGGCATACCAGTTGGGCTTGGAAACATCTGACTCGATCTTCCTTACACTTAAAAGGTGAGGTCTGCAGTGCATTCTGAGTGTTCTAATTGTTCCTGCACTCCCTTTTCCTTCATGAGTTCAACAATGTCGGGGTTTACATCGGAAACTGTTCCAGGCATTCTCCTCTGCTTAGCCAACATACTTTGTAATAATATATAAACTCTCCATACATTCTTCATTCAGTTCCGTCGAAAACTGTTACAGGCGGCAGTGGAATAATGCGTGCGAATTCAGAAACCTTACTACTCGTACCACCAATTCCGTCACCTGTTCAATGTGTGCAAATTTAGCACAATGTGTTCTTGATATCCGGGGGTGAGTCAAATGAAAACCTTAAATTTGTAATAACAAATCGAAATTTCGCGCCGTTATCCTGTAAGTTAGTAAGCGTGCTACAAACAATGTGCAGAATGGCCTGTAGGCGGCAGCATAGTGCAGATGCACACATACCGTCGCAGTGTCAGTATAAAGATGGCCGCCCCACTTGCGACTTGTACCAGGGAAAAACAGCGTTCTGTTATTCGGTTTTTGCGTAGTGAAGGTGTGAAACCTTTTGAAATTCATCGACGAGTGAAGGTTCATTACAGTGATGCATGTTTGTCACAGCAGCAAGTCTACGAATGGAGTTGGAAGTTCGCAAATGGTGTGACTTCAGTGGAAGATGTCCTCGTCCAGGTCAGGCACAACGAGTTGTGACTCCACAGAACATTGCAGTAGTTGAAATCATAGTGAAGGAAAACCGCCGAGTGACACTGGATGACATTGCAGTGTGTTTACAGATTAGTCATGGGTCACCACACCACACTGTGCATAATTTGCTCCAGTTTCACAAAGTGTCTGCAAGATGGGTGCCGTGGCAGCTGACTCCTGAAATGAGAGAACGACGTGTTGATGCTTGTGAAGAACTTCTCCGGCGCTTTGAACGAGAAGGTGATGGATTCCTTGCAAGAATCATTACTGGGGACGAAACCTGGGTTCACTTCCACCAACTGGAAACGAAGAGAGCGAGCAAGGAATGGCGCCATTCCTCATCACCAAAACCAAAGATGTTTCGAACAGAACCATCAGCAGGGAAGGTTATGCTGACTCTCTTTCGGGACGAAAAAGCCGGTCGCGGTGGTCTAGCGGTTAAGGCGCTCAGTCCGGAACCGCGTGACTGCTACGGTCGCAGGTTCGAATCCTGCCTCGGGCATGGATGTGTGTGATGTCCTTAGGTTAGTTAGGTTTAAGCAGTTCTAAGTCTAGGGGACTGATGATCTCAGATGTTAAGTCCCATAGTGCTTAGAGCCATTTGAACCATTTTGAATTTGCTAATCAACAAGTGGCCGAGACTCAGCCTTAACACTACCACCAAGTGGTATAAGGAGAACGTTACTTTAAACTAATGCTTACAAAATATCACAGTTAAAAAATAGCCGCCTTCAAGGGGTGGATAACATAAATTTAAATTACTATAAACCACCTGCAATGGATGTACTGAAATAACAAACATGTATCCTGAGGTGCTTTTAAAAAAAATAAAACAATAAAAAAGGAAAACTTTTTAAACCTTAAGCTGTTTTTCAAGAGAGAAATAAACATCTGAAGAAATGTTTGCAATTTGGAAAATAGTAAGGTTACAATGAGCCGTCTTTAAACGGCAGTAAAAACCTTTCAGAGCTTGCTTACTGAAAGTAATTCACATTACTAAGGTTATACTGAGCTATTCTCAAATGGCGAACACAAACTTTCAGATCGCCCCACGATTCAGAGGCAGGAGTTCCGGAATGACAACAATCAGCAATTAATTAACAAGCTAAAGTCCCGTAGAACGTGGCATACTGGAGTAGAGTAAAAATGCGGACACAACCAATTTAAATAACAACTACGCCGACGTGGTATAGGAAAACACAGTACGCGGCAGGCAGGGGAGTTCTAACAGTAACGACTAAACGGGAGAATCGAAGAACAACTTCAAACCAATAACCTTCAAATAAAGCGGCTCGCCAATAAGTATAGTAGCCTGCATAGCAGCTCATGCGGACTCTGTACCGCAAACATCTCCGCTGAAGAATAAAAATTAATTCCATAAACAATCCCTAACGCTTTAGCTAAACCAATTCTCCGCAATATCCTCCCTTCCATGAGCGTTGGTGCCCTGAGGTGTTTAGGAGAACTTCTGTGAAGTTTGGAAGGTAGGAAATGTGATACTGGCGGAAGTGAAGTTGTGAGAACAGTTTATCAGTCAGGCTTGCACAGCTCAGTCAGTGTAGTGTCTTTGTCGCCGCTGTAGGAAACATGAAATGATCGTATGGCATTGTTGGCCGGGAGTCCCCATTCGGGGGAGTTCGGCCGCCGTATTGCAAGTGACGCCACATCGGCGACTTGAGAGTCAATGATGATGAAAACGATGAAGAAGGACACACAACATCCAGTCCCCTGCCTGGAATCGAACCCTGGCGTGGTATGCGGTAACGCTACCGCTATGCTATGTAGGCAGACACCATTGTAGAGTTTTGTACCGTCGGAATCAAGGGAAAGAATTTTATTATGGGTGGCCGGTATCCTGTTTCTACAACACAAATGCACACATGGATTAACACATTTACGTGGTCAGATAGCTGCTACTTAAATAGAGTCCATGTGTTGTGGTACAAGTTCTTCAGAAATAGTTCTCTTGCAGGCAGTATCGGTTGCTATGCGAATTTCCTGACAGACATCAAACTAGAAGTGAGTCAGTAGCTAAGCTAGTGAGTGACTGGGCTAGTGACTGAGACTCTTCGGTCAGTGGTGGCGATCTAAATACTTGCTGTCGGGACGGCGTTGGCGGCGTGCTGCTTGCGAGTCTGTCTCTGGCCTCTCTCCTGATAGGAACGCTTGGTCCAGCACTTACTGTTGATTTTCGCGCTACGTCTTTGCCGACCGGTGTGCTGGCGACAGCTTATGCCAGCACAGTCAGTATAGTGTAATGCGCCATTGATGAAGTTTTAGGATAGAAACTTGACAATGGTCTAAGTCCAGAACGGTGCGATTGTACAAGAAAAAAAAGTCGACAGAACAGTTTCCTGCTTAAGGAAAATGTCGCAGGTTCGAGTTTCGGTCCGGCGCAAAGATTTAATCTGCCAGGAGTTCCACATAGCCTGACTGTTCGTCAGGAACAAAAAATACATGTTCCGAGTGTAGTTAAACAGCAAAAGTACAAAAACTCGACCAACACCCTTAATTGGAAATAATACAGATCCTTAGAATCGCACGAGAAATCGAAAAAGTAGGCAAAACCATCGAAGCGCTGCGACACATACATGTGAACTGTTCTAAGTTCACAATGAAGTGTGCGGCCGATTCGCCTCACATTGTACGACACAGGCGCCGCTCCAGACAGGTCCCGCTCCAGGCATTCGACACACACTGAGTCCCCTCTCCAGCATCAAGCTGGCTCTTAAATACATTCAGGCTGGACTTATCTACGATTAGACGGAAAATATGAACCAAAAGAGAATTAAAATTTCTGTAAACTTAATTTTCGCTAGAATCTCATTACACTAGAGGATGTTTCAGTTAGTTGTGAGATCAGGTAATTCGACCAGAATTAATGAAAGTATAATAAGCATGACTGCGCAAATTCACTAACTTACTAACAATGCCTAACATTTATTACTGACAAATTGACACTGTAACGTCCCCTTGGAAAAATTTACAAATGACTGTGCTGGTAAAACTCTACGTAATTTGATTTTCAAACAGCTGAGCAAAACTCAATGTACTCAAACATTCCTCTCTTTACTTATTCTGATCAACACTAAACTGACACACAATATTTTTAGCGCAACGCAGTCTGACTTCCAATGATCCCTACAAAAAAACAATTGCCCTGACTGACAATAACCTAAACATTTCATGAATACTTACCTGACAAAAATCTTCGTTACTCAAACTACTGCAATGCAGCGAGCGCCAATACTGCCAGCTAAATGAAAGATTCTAACTACTGAAGGCAATAACTACTGATAGGCATAGTTAGTTAGCAAATGAAAGATTTTGATAGAGAACAAACAATGTAATTACCTTAATAGTGTTCAAAAGTCATATATATATATATCAGTTCATGACTTCCAGTCATACAAATTTCCTTTTTCAGAAGGACACACGTCCAGATCATCCGCTCTCAAAACTCTGCCATCTCTCTCCCCACATTCACCACTGCTGGCGGCTCACCTCCAACTGCCCAACACTACAATAGCGAATATTGCAACAATGCCAACCAGCCACAGACTGCACACAGCACAGTCAGTGATTTTCATACAGAGCTCTACGTGGCGTTACCAACAAAAAAACCTAAACAGAGTACTTACAACACATCATTCTAGCAGTAAATTACTTCCTCTTTATGCTAGTGCAATCTGTTTTCTCGTAACTTTAATATAATTTGAATTACAAGTCATTTTCGTCACTAAAACATTAGCTGTCTGAAAATAAAATAAAAATAAAGTAAAAAAAAACATACGTTACACATAATTTACAGTCTATATGGCAGCATACCAGCTTACACCAGTTTTTTATTATTTGTAGCTGCCTGTTTTGGTGAAACTAGTATAAAATTTACTTTGCCAGAGAAATATGACGTTGCCGAAAAAGATAGGTAAATCAGCAGATGCGTCTCACCAACTCTTCAATCCGACACCTTGATCTCTGGGTAGTTATTAATTTTCCGAAATTGATATCATTTTCTTCGACTTGGATTAGTTTTACATGCTGCCGATACGAATGTGATTCTGTAACGTTCAGAGCGTTGCCCTCAGTAAAAGGACGTGTCCTACTTCTCTGTACCACAGTACAAACCTGAGTAGCAAGCTTCGACGACCAGCATCACACTTGCTCAGATGAGCAGTGCGGCGCAAGTTCCGGTAGCGTCCAGATTTGTGGTTATGGGAGGCCGCCTATCGCGGGACCGAGCGATGTGGCGCAGTGGTTGGCACACTGGACTCGCATTCTGGACGATGACGGATCAAATCCGTTTCCGGCCATCCTGATTTAGATTTTCCGTGATTTCCCTTAAACGTTTCAGGCCGATGCCGGGATGGTTCCTTTGAAAGGGCACGGCCGATTTCCTTCCCCATCCTTCCCTAATCCGAACTTGTGCTCCGTCACTAATGACCTCGCAGTCGACGGAACGTTTGAAACTAATCTCCCGCTCCGCCTGCCACCTCTGCTTCGCCAACACGGGTCGCTTCGGCTCCAGGCGGCCTCGCAACCACCCGCCTGCTACGCCTCCCTCTGCTGCCCAGCGCGACACGCCCACTCTGCCCGTCACGCCACTGGAAGCATCCAGTGATCGATCGAGTCGCTGAATCGAATCTCGGGGAAGAGCTTTGCGGCAGAATTTGACAGAGAGGAGGGATAGTTTCTGGAGGGACAGATCGTGAGCGATGGCAGGAAGTGTGTGCGGTTAAAAACTGAAGAGGTATTTACCAAGGCTTGAAGACAGCAAGCAGTTTGAGGTAAATATAAGGAGCACTAGTTGCGCCGGGACCTGAAAAGGACAGGCAAGCATTGAGGGCTGCATGAAACCATTCTTCGGACTGAAGACGGCTACACAAAATTCGAAGACGTGTACTGTGAAATCATCGCTCTGTATACACTATTGGCCATTAAAATTGCTACACCACGAAGATGCTCTGCTGTAGACGCGAAATTTAACCGACAGGAAGAAGATGCTGTGATATGCAAGTGATTAGCTTTTCAGAGCATTCATACAACGTTGGCGGCGGTGGCGACACCTACAACGTGCTGACATGCGGAAAGTTTCCAACAGATTTCTCATACACAAACAGCAGTTAACCGGCGTTGCCTGGTGAAACGTAATTGTGATGCCTCGTAAAAGGAGGAGAAATGCGTACCATCACGTTGCCGACTTTGATAAAGGTCGGATTGTAGCCTATCGAGGTTGCGGTTTATCGTATCGCGACATTGCTGCTCCCGTTGGTCGAGATCCAATGACTGTTAGCAGAATATGTAATAGGTGGGTTCAGGAGGATAATACGGAACGCCGTGCTGGATCCCAACGGCCTCGTATCACTAGCAGTCGAGATGACAGGCATCTTATCCGCATGGCTGTAACGGATCGTGCAGCCACGTCTCAGTCCCTGAGTCAACAGATGGGGACGTTTGCAAGGCAACAACCATCTTCACGAACAGTTCGATGACGTTTGTAGCAGCATGGACTATCAGCTCGGAGACCAGGGCTGCGGTTACCCTTAACGCTGCATCACAGACAGGAGCGCCTGCGATGGTGTACTCAACGACGAACCTGGGTGCACGAATGGCAAAACGACATTTTTTCGGATGAATCCAGGTTCTGTTTACAGCATCATGATGGTCGCATCCATGTATGGCGACATCTCGGTGAACGCTCATTGGAAGCGTTTATTCGTCATCGCCATACTAGCGTATCACCTGGCGGGATGGTATGGGGTGCCATTGGTTACGTGTCTCGGTCACCTCTCGTTCGCATTGACGGCACTTTGAACAGTGGACGTTACATTTCAGATGTGTTACGACCCGTGGCTCTACTCTTCATTCGAAACTTGCGAAACCCTACATTTCAGCAGGATAATGCACGACCGCATGTTGCAGGTCCTGTACGGGCCTTTCTGGACATAGAAAATGTTCGACTGCTGCCATGGCCAACATATTCTCCAGATCTCTCACCAATTGAAAACGTCTGGTGTAGTGGGACGTGAAATTGAAGCGTCACCCATCCACCAGTGTCAGCTCAGTTTGCAGGTGAATGAATATAAGTTTAATTTAGTGTTTTGTTTATGTATTTTGTAATATTTGTAATGGTTGTGAACTATCTAAAGTTTTGTATTTATTTTTATGTTTCATGTACGGTGAGGGCGGCCCAACGAACGCAGACAGCATCTTCACTGCCGGGACCAGAGAGAAAATTGCTGGCCACTATACGTCGCGGGTCGACAGCCAAAGAGCAACAGAAGATGCTGAAACCGAGTTGTTGCGTCGTGCTTCTAAAAACTGAAAAAATAAGAATTTGTAATGTTTCTACAACAATGACGTCATAGAAAAGTTTAATCATGTTGTAAATGTTCAGTCCTATCTTGTCAAGGCTCAGGTTCACGTCTGTATGTAGTATATAGAAAGATAATAAAGTAGTGTATACTACAAAAGTTTAAATACGTGTCCCGAGACTTTATTTATGAAGAATTATGTTAAGGAAGAAGTATTACTAATTTATTTGACAAGATTATTAATTTTGACAACGTTCATCGCGAGTTTGAGTCTTGGAAGTTTATTCAATGTGGTTTAAATATTTATTAAAGCAGATAACTTGCATTAATATAATTTCTGAAAAGAAACAAACGACATCTAAATTGAAAAAGGTTTGCGCAAACCAATTGGACTGAGTGATGTAATTCTGCGCATACGACTCAAATGATGATGTTTTAATTACAGTTTCATTCAAGAACCATTCAGCGACAACTTTAAAAAGAGTTTAAATAATTTTGAAGTGTTTTGTAACTGACGTTGGTGACGAAGTCTGCACATGGTCATTAGTCAAGAGAAAATCATTTATACAAAACTTACGTCGTTACACTACACCGGTCAATGGTGGCCGAGCAACTGGCTCGTCACAATAAGCCAGTCACTACTCTTGATGAACTGTGGTGTCATGTTGAAGCTGCATGGGCAGCCGTACCTGTACACGCCATCCAAGCTCTGTTTGACTCAATGCCCAGGCTTATCAAGGCCGTTATTGCGGCCGGAGGTGGTTGTTCTGGGTACTGATTTCTCAGGATCTATGCACCCAAACTGCGTGAAAATGTAATCACATGTCAGTTCTAATATAATATATTTGTCCAATGAATACCCGTTTATCATCTGCATTTCTTCTTGGTGCAAGTAGTGTAAGCTACCTGCTCCAAAAATCTCCAGCCGCTCGTGCTTTCCAGCAGCGACTTCACATGAGGTACGCTCGTGCTGTGCAGACAATAGGGAATCAAAACCTCTTCGAAACGCAGTTCACAATGAGGAAACGAGAGTGCATCCAATTTTGATGCTCATCCTAAGCAATTCTGTATGACCGTCTGTGAAGAAAACCAGCGTCCCAATAGTCGGAAAATTCTCACAGGGGGGAGACGTACCCGGTGTCTTAACTTGCCAGGAGAACGGAGCAGGGCCGCGTGGAGTGGCCGCGTGGTAAGAGGTGCCATGTCTGGGATTGCGCAGCCCCTCCTGATGGATGCTCGAGTCCTCCCTCGGCCATGGATGTGTGTGTTGTTCGTTGCATAAGTTAGTTTAAGTAGTGTGTAACTCCAGCGACCGAGGACCTCAGAAGTTTAGAGCCTTGGAATACACACACAGAACACAGCAAGTGCCATCACCCAATTTCCCGGGAATTTGAGTCAGTGGAAGAGGAATCAGAACAAGAGAACACGCATCTCGGCTTATCTGTAGATACTCGATCGTTTCTGAAAAGAAAAGACGATCAAAGTTTTCGAGGTACTTAGTGTGCCTTTTACTGCGTAATACTGTGAGACGAAATAGTGACGCAGTGGTTGGCAATGCGGTTTCTTACTTTTGCACCGTGTTCAAAATTCGATTATTACTTCTCTTTTTGTTCTTCATTTATGTACGTATATCTTTAGAAGATTGCTTCACTAATCTTTTCCAGTGTATATTGATATAAAGTTATCCTTATTCGTGTACTAACTGTATGTCAGGTGAACGAATTGAAAAAAAAAGTAATGAGAGAACATTTGAAATTGTTTTTCGTGAAATTCCTGCAACGTATCTCGATTCGTAATCAGTTGCAAGCGCTAGTTGTCGGAAAGGTGATCCTTTGTGCATGGTTTGTCGTGAAATTATTGTCAACGGTTATCTTCACCAGTGTTAACGATATTTCTTCCCCAAGTGACATTCATACGAAGAAATGTCGCTGTGACAAACCTACATTCGCGCGATGCTCATGGTTTTCGGAATATCTGTGTTACGATTGTTTCTACATCTGTGTCATCCAAGGAAATGCGCTAAATCTCACTGAAGAATCAACATAGAGTTAATATAACAATCGATAAGAGAATAGGATAACTGCATATGAGAATTAAATATTATTGTAGGCCCTCAACATATCATACACATCAAAAATGTTTTGCGTTACCTCGGTTCCGAGGGTTCAGCAACCTGTACAGAAAACTGCAACAGAGATCAACATAAAAATCATTTCCGCCCTTTTTATTGCTCATGAAAACCACAAATTGCTTGTTGTACCACCACACAGCGAGACCTTCAGAGCTGGTGGTCCAGATTGCTGTACACATAGGTACCTCTAATACCCAGTAGCACGTCCTCTTGTGTTGATGCATGCCTATATTCGTCGTGGCATACTATTCACAAGTTCATCAAGGCACTGTTGGTCCAGATTGTCCCACTCTTCAACGGCGATTCGGGGTAGATCCCTCAGAGTGGTTGGTGGGTGTCGTCGTCCATAAACAGCCCTATTCAATCTATCCCATACATGCTCGATAGGGTTCATTTCTGGAGAAAATGCTGGCCACTCTAGTCGAGCAATGTCGTTATCATGAAGAAAGTCATTCATAAGTTGTGCACGATGGGGGCGCGAACTGTCGTTCGTAAACACGAATGCCTCAACAATATGCTGCCGGTATGTTTGCACTATCGGTCTGAGGATGGCATTCACGGATCGTACAGCCGTTACAGTGCCTTCCATGTCCACCGGCGAAGTACTCGGCCACACATAATGCCACCCCAAAACTGCAGGAAACCTCCACCTAGCTTCACTCGTTGGACAGTGTGTCTAAGGCGTTCAGCTTGACCGGTTTGCCTCCAATCTCTGACGATTGTGTGATTGAAGGAATATGCGATACTCATCGGTGAAGAGAACGTGACACCAATCCCGAGCCTTCCATTCGGCATTTTGTTCGGACAATCTGTACCGCGCTGCAGGCTGTCGTGGTTCCAAAGATAAACCTCGCCATGGGCGTCGGGAGTGAAATTGCTCATCATGCAGCCTATTGCGCACAGTTTGAGTCGTAGCACGACGTCCTGTGGCTGCAGGAAAAGCATTATTCAACATGGTGGCGTTGCTGCCAGGTTTCCTTCGAGCCATAATGCGTAGGTAGCGGGTCATCCGCTGCAGTAGTTACCCCTGGGCGGCCTGAGTGAGGCATGTCATCGACAGTTCCTGTCTGTCTGTATCTCCTCCATGTCCGAACAACAACGCTTTGGTTCACTCCGAGGCACCTGGAAATTTCCCTTGTCGAAATCCCTTCCTGGCACAAAGTAACAATGCAGACGCGATCGAACCGCGGTGTTCACCGTCTAGATATGGTTGAGCTACAGACGACACGAGCCGTCTACCTCCTTCCTGGTGGAATGCCTGGAAGTGATCAGCTGTCGGACCCCCTCCGTCTAATAGGCGCTGCTTATGCAGGTTGTTTACATCTTTGGGCGTTCGTAGTGACATCTAATGGTTGAAACGGCTCTAAGCACTATGGGACTTAACATATGAGGTCATCAGTCCCCTAGATTTAGAACTACTTAAACCTAACCTAAGGACATCACGCACATCCTTGCGCACGGCTGGATTCGAACTTGTGACCGTAGCAGCCGCGTGGTTCCGGACTGAAGCGCCTAGAACCGGTCGGCCACAGCGGTCGGCTTTAGTAACATCTCTGAACCGTCAAAGGGACTCTGCCTGTGATACAAAATCCACAGTCAACATCTATCTTCAGGAGTTCTGGGAACCAGGGTGATGCAAAACTTTTTTGATGTGTGTGTATTATAGGGTTATTCTAAACGAAGGTCCCATTTTCAAAGGTTCTTATGTATTCAAGCACAAATCCAAAATAAACAATCTATATACGAATGAAGGTGTCCACAGCTCGTGGTCGTGCGGTAGCGTTCTCGCTTCCCGCGCCCAGGTTCCCGGGTTCGATTCCCTTCGGGGTCAGGGATTTTCTCTGCCTCGTGATGACTGGGTGTTGTGTGATGTCCTTAGGTCAGTTAGGTTTAAGTAGTTCTAAGTTCTAAGGGACTGATGACCATAGATGTTAAGTCCCATAGTGCTCAGAGCCATTTGAACGAATGAAGAGGATGTTTCGAAGTTTTTGATTGGCGACTGCGGACGGGCTGTGATGGTTTCAGAGGGGCCGGTAGGGTTCGCGCGGCAGTAGGGCCGTCATTCAGTTTCATTGTCAGCTGTGAGTGAGATGGCGACTGTGGAGCACAAGGTTTTCTGCGTTCTTGAATTCGCGAAATGTGTGTTGCAAATCGTAGTGCAGCGGGCGTTTCGTACTACATTCGGTATTCAACCACCAACTTGCAAAATTATTGGCCGTTGGCTAAAGTAGTTTAAACAGACTGGGAATGTGTGCAACAGGCCGACCGCGTGTGTCAGAGAAGGATGTTCGACGGATGCAAGAAAGTTTTGTGCGCAGTCCCAGTAAGTCTACCAATAGGGCCAACTGTGAACTTGGAATACCCCATCCAACTGCATGGAAAGTTCTGAGACGGCGTTTGGTGTACGAGCCCTACCGATTAAAACTTGTGCAGGCTCTCAGCACCAAATAACAAAGAGAAGCGTCTCGTATCTTGTGATTATGTGCTGGCAAAGATGGAGGATGACGCGTTTCTACAGTGTGTAGTTTTGAGTAATGAAACGACGCTCCTCCTTAGTGCAAAAGTGAACAGATACAACGTTTGCATATGGCGTTTGGAAAATCCATATTCACCATTGAAACACGGAAGTCACTTACCGAAGATCTACGTGTTGTTTGGCGTATCTCATACAAAGGCTTATGGATCATTTTTCTTTGCGGAAAAGGGCTGTAACGGGAATCACGTACCCGGACATGTTGGAACAATGGCTGTTCTCTCAAGTTGTGGGAGATTCCCAAGACTTCATTTTCCAACAGGATGGAGCTCCGCCCCATTGGCACCGTGACGTATGAGGCTTTTTGAATGGCCGGTCGCGGTGGCCGTACGGTTCTAGGCGCTGCAGTCTGGAACCGCGGGACTGCTACGGTCGCAGGTTCGAATCCTGCCTCGGGCATGGATGTGTGTGATGTCCTTAGGTTAGTTAGGTTCTAAGTTCTAGGGGACTGATGACCTAAGATGTTAAGTCCCATAGTGCTCAGAGCCATTTGAACATTTTTTTTTTTAATGACTCCCTTCCTCAGCGCTGGATCGGTTGAAGCGGACTTGAGGACCTGGCCGTGCACTTGTGGCCACCGAAATCTCCTGATCTCACGCCCTGCGGCTATTTCTCATGTCTCATGGAGTTACTTTAAATCCGTCTTGATTGCAAATTTGTTTATTATTCATATGACCGGTTTCGGTTCATTCAGAACCATCTTCAGATCTGATATTTAAGTTACAGGAGTAACCTGTCCAATTCAGCAACTTTCACATGCTACGCCGGAAAGGCACACGGCCATGCGCAGGATAAAAGCCAAGTTATTACAGCTGACGAGACTAAGAATGGAAGGTATAATGGTCCGGGCGAGATTGGCGGACACAGTTGCTGCCGAAACCCCCTCCATGCACCGCCTGGTACGTGAACGCCAACGACGACGCAGGACATTGATCAGGGAACTAATCTCTGAAACTGGCCAGCAAGTTGTGCACCAGCGTGATATTGCGCATGTGTTTACCGACTATTTCCGCCAGTTATATGGACCTGTACATGTGAACAACGAGACACTACATGATGTCATCTCGGAAATGCCAGATAGAGGACCACCTCTGGATGCAGAGACTTTCATCACAGCGATAACAGAGGACGAGCTGACAGACGCAATTGCCAGGGGGGCTCCGAACAAGTCCCCAGCACAGGACGGCTTCCCAATTGAATTTTACCGCGCCTTTGCATATCTCATGGGACGGACCTGGATTCAGATGTACAACGAACTCCTGTTACCGCAGACTGAGATACCTGCCGCATTCACGGAGGGTATCATCATCCCAATACCCAAACCACGCGGTGGCAGAAATCCAGGAGATTATAGACCACTCACTCTCTTGAACTGCGACTATAAGATTTTCGCGCGCATCCTTGGGGCTCGCCTGCGGTCTTCACTTTCTGATAGACTCCTCATAGATCAAACTTGCCTCGGCGGTAAGAGCAACGTACATACGGCGCTCAGTGACTACCGAGATATCATCGCATTAGCAGGGGCATGCCGAGTGCGTGGGGCACTCGTCGCTATTGACTTCGATCATGCGTTCGACAGAGTGGATCATTCCTTTTTGCATGCGGTGATGGGCAGATTGGGAATCCCACAGGCCTTTATCGTAGTGATCATGCGACTGTTACACGGCGTACGATCAAAGGTTTCGGTGAATGGGCGGGGCACTGACTACATTGTTATTTCAAGGTCAGTTCGTCAAGGTTGCCCCCTTTCGATATTTTTGTATGCAATGGCTGTGGAACACTGTCTATATGGTCTCCGAAGACGGTAGGAGGGAGTGCCGTTGCCACAACTGACCTTTAATTGCCGCGCTTATGCTGACGATGTGATGCTGGTGGCACGGACAGGCGAAGAAGTACGTACGGCGTTGGCATGGATACAGCGATACGGGATGGCGGCAGGAAGCGTGCTTAATCTACAAAAATCACGCTGCATGAATGTCGGTCGAGGATTACAACCGGGGGAGGAAGGCCCGCTCATCTTAGTTAAGACCATAAAATGCCTAGGTCTTACGTTCCACACGGATGTGCAGCGGACAGCAGCGGATAACTACCGACGCATATTGAAGCTGATGCGGACAATGGTGCTGTTACAGAAATTAAGAGCGTTGGATATGATTCAGAGGGTGACCTATGTTAACGTATACCTAGCACCGAGACTCACTCACGTAGCGCATGTCCTGCCTTTAACGCGCACAATGGCATCACGAATACAAGCAACTTTCGGAACCTACGTGAGTGTGGGACACCTGTTTAAGATTCGATACACAACGCTTACGCTACGATCTGGAGAGGGTGGACTTGGTTTAGTGAACGTATATGAAAAGGCACGGGCGTTATTCGTCAGTACGATTTTCCGACAGTAGCGCGGTCAATTTCGCAATATCTCGGGTGCGTTGGCCGATGTACTAGCGCCCACTTCAATGCTGCCCCAGTCGATGTGGGCCATATTTCACTGAAGCTGTCACATTTCAAGTCTTTTTTTTTGGAGCTTAGCTATGTCAGAGATTCCTTCCCAACAGCCACGACTACCGACGACGCGAGACGTATACCAACTCTTACTGTGCCGGTGCCCCAGGAATACCCCGGAAAAGAAGTACCCAGAGAAGAACAGGCGACAGATATGGCGCGTTATACGGAACGTTTTCCTCCCAACGTCGGTACGCTCAACATGGTATGTGGTGATAAATAGGAAGTTCGCAACGAATCAACGGCGGCACGCGATTCATTTGGCAGACACTCCACTATGTTTAGGCTGCGCAACAGTGGACACTGATCAACATCGTTTAGCATGTAGTGGGACGGCTCCAGTGTGGCACTTGGCACAACAGATATTGGCGTTCCTGTTACGCTCCGCCCCTCACACAATTTCATCAGACACACTTTTTTTCCCCCAAGAATCTTATTTCCCGGTCCAAAAAACCAATGCAGTGACATGGGTGCGGGGAATGGTGGTGGGCTACGTGTATAACGAATCGGAAAAGGACAAAAGTGATTTTTGGCATTTTCTCCTGGATGGACACACGAAGCTGCAACAGCATAAGAAATATAGGCAAGACTTCGCTAAATACTTGCGACTTACATTTACCGACCCGCCGGCCAGATGGGGTGTGACGGGTGAGAGATGAGATAGACGAAGAAGCCGAGATAGACATCGATCACACTTACGGACCCTTAGTTAATTTCGAGAAGACGACCCAGTCTTACACCAACGTCTGGAGAACGAGTCGATAGATGGTTCTCTTGCTCTATCGAACGTCGGGTCGTGAGCAGGTGTCGCCCCCGACACGAATTTCATTTCATTGCTACAGAAGCATGTTTCTTTTGTATTTGTACTATCCGCAATGTCTTCATGTCTTTCATTTGGGCATTTTCAGTTTTATTCATTTCCTTAATTAATTAATTTCTAATTAGCCACTATTTGTCAATATATGGACTTTGTAGACACTATTTATGCGATAGTACAACAACACATATGTCAGCAAAGGTGGTAAGCCTGACATTGGATAAAAAAAAAAGAAAAAAAAAGATGGTAGAGCACTTGCCCGCGAAAGGCAAAGGTCCCGAGTTCGAGTCTCGGTCGGGCACACAGTTTTAATCTGCCAGGAAGTTTCATATGTGTACTTGGTCTGTGCGGCTACGCCATTTACGTTTTGGCTTTGGAGTTCATTGTGTACTGGTCAGGTGTAAAGCAAGTCGTCTTGTCGGTGCGTCCGTTGACTCTCTTGGTTGGATTACCGACGGATCGGATATAGTTGGGCCGACTATCTGTCTCCCCTAAGCGAACGTTAATATTTCAAGTGCAGACAGACCCCGGAAACTTCTGAGCGCCGCTGGCTGTACTGCGTTTTCTTATTGGTGTTTGATTGTGTGTATTTTAATGGTCATAGTCGATGGTTTGAATTTGTATACTTTTAGTTGGGTTTTAAATAATGGGCCTTCAGCAGTTTTAAAACTGGAAGTTCCTTACTTGTCAAGTCTTGCATTGTTTGGGCCTTCAGCCTCATTTAAAATATTTTTTTTTTTTTTTGGATAAAGCTTTGCGCCTGCTGCCTTTTGAAAATTCATTGTTGTTGTGTTTTTCAGTCATGGGCTTTCAGCCATCTGAAAATTAAAATTCCTTGCTTGTTAAACCTTAGATTAATTGGGCCTTCAGCCACATTTAAAATATTTTTGGATAAAGCTTTGGACCTTCTGCCTTTGAAAATTTATTGTTGTTGTATTTTTCAATCATAGGTCTTCAGCCGTCTCAAAATTTAAATTCCTTGCTTATTAAATCTTAGATTGTCTGGGCCTTCAGTCTCATTTAAAATATTTTTTTCTGGATAAATCTGTGGACCTTTTGACTTTTGAAAATTTATTCTAGTTGTATTTTCCGATCATGGGTCTTCAGCCGCCTTAAAATTTAAATTCCTTACTTATTAAATCAAGATTGCTTGGGCTTTCAGCCTCATTTTTTAAAAAAAATTATTTTAGGATAAAACCTTGCGCTTTATGTCTTTTGAAAATTTATTGTAGTTGTGTTTTAAATCATGGGCCTTCAGCCGTGTAAAAATTAAATTGTTTGTGTCCTTAGGCCATAAGATTATGTGACATATTCAGTCGACAGTTAAGCTCGGAAATTTGTGCTGTAATATTTGGGCAACTAAATGAGGTTATATGTGTTCGAATGTAACTGACAGCCACTCATTTTTGGCCTTTCCACAATTCCAACTACCTGTTCTGTCCTGCCGCTTTAACCAGGCGTTTCATCGGTGATAAATATTGTGTTTTCTTCTGCATCTTCGTACCAAGACGATATCTGCTGTGTCCTTAGTGCAGCACGTGATGTTCCTGGTTTGACGAACACTCAGACAGCGTATCGAACTTTGATTGGGCCGATAAATCAACCTACGTTAACCTCATTAACTCGAACAGCAGGTTAAACATAGTAATCAATATGCCCGCCGTTTGGCAGGGGGGAGTATAAGGGGCCGGAAGCTGAGCTTTCAACGCCTCATGCGTTTTGTCTTGATATCGGGAGGAGCGTGTGGCCGTCAGCGGTGGGTGTGTTCAGGTAATTGGTTCTCGACGGCGACTGGGCCGCACATGTGAGTATTTAAACTGAGGCCGAGACTTATGTTCGGACTTAGCTTGATTTAGGTTATAGAATTCGATTAACTGTTAAGATATACATTTTTGAAGTTACTTCTGCCAGTGATTACAGTGAATGGTTTTAGAGGGTGGTATAGACACGAAGAACTTTTACGATTGCCAGTCGGATCTCAGATTTTGTGCATTTCTCACGATCTACTAAGTCTGCGGAAGATACTAGTAGAGGCTTTACATTCCGTAAAAATTAACTTACTTCAGATCTTAAGTGCATTTCATTGTTTCAGGCCAATGTTTACAAAATATTTTCCAGTTAGTTTAAGCAACTTATTGTTTTCGTTTGGCCTAGGATATTTACTGTACGTTCTTTCATAATTATCGTACTTATATCACTTCACAGCTCTGCCATACTTTGATGTCTGGCAGTAAGATCACTTGATATTATTATTATTCACGTGTGGGTGCAATTGGACCAGGCGAGGTACAGTCAATCAAAGCCGCTTTTGATGGCCGGCCTTCCTTTGTGTCCAAATCTGTTTCATCCTTTCAGAATGAAGTCTCTTTCCTTCATCAGAACACGGTGTTCCAGTCCATTTTCCAATTTCCCTCTGAGAAACTTTCCGATCAAGTATCTTTTGCCTAAATGTTTTTATAATTTGGAGTAGGAATTAAAATCCATGGAGAAGAAATAAAAACTTTGAGGTTCGCCGATGACATTGTAATTCTGTCAGAGACAGCAAAGGACTTGGAAGCGCAGCTGAACGGAATGGACAGGATCTTGAAAGGCGGATATAAGATGAACATCAACAAAAGCAAAACGAGAATAATGGGATGTAGTCGAATTAAATCGGGTAATGCTGCAGGAATTAGATTAGGAAATGAGACGCTTAAAGTAGTAAATGAGTTTTGCTATTTGGGGAGCAAAATAACTGATAATGGTCGAAGTAGAGAGGATATAAAAATATAGACTGGCAAGCTTTCTGAAGAAGAGAAATTTGTTAACATCGAGTATAGATTTAAGTGTCAGGAAGTCGTTTCTGAAAGTAATTGTATGGAAGTGAAACGTCAACGATAAATAGCTTAGACAAGAAGAGAATAGTAGCTTTCGAAATGTGGTGCTACAGAAGAATGCTGAACATTATATGGGTAGATCACATATCTAATAAGGAGGTATTGAGTAGAATTGGAGAGAAGAGAAATTTGTGGCACAACTTGACTAGAAGAAGGGATCGGTTGGTTGGGCATATTCTGAGGCATCAAGGGATCACCAATTTAGTATTTGAGGGCAGCATGGATGGTAAAAATCGTACAGGGAGACCAAGAGATGAATGCACTAAACAGATTCAGAAGGATGTAGGTTGCAGTAGGTACTGGGAGATGCAGAACGTTGCAGAGGATAGAGTAGCATGGAGAGCTGCATCAAACCAGTCTCAGGACTGAAGGCCACAACAACAACAAATATTTTTCTATCTGTAACGTCTGCCTGAGTTATACCTGCTGTTTTAAGATCCTCCTTAATCGCAGTGGTTGGTTTAATTGGCTCAGTTTTGGCCTTACTTGTTTTCGTAGAATTCTACTATTTGTTTTGTCAGCCTAGTAGGCTCCATTCTTTTAATATGACAATGAAATTTAAGCCTTCTCTTTCTCATGTCACCATGTATGTCTGTGTATTCGTCTGTTTCCTTATTACTTCTCAGCTTATAAGTTTGCCCACAAGTAATTTTGGTGCCTAATATTTTCTTAATAATCTTCCTTTCTTTCTTTTGAATTTCTTCAATAAGCTTCTTTCTATTTCAGATTAAACTTTCTGCAACATAAGAGATTTATGTTTAAATACAGTGCCATATTGCCTAAGTTTACTGAATTTAGAAAGTGATTTTTGTTATAAATATTTTGTGTTACTCCGAATGCAATTGCTATTTCGTTCACAGCTTTTTCCTGACCGTTTTCTTATTTAATTTCCTCCAAGTATTTAAACTGAGGAACCCTTTTTATTTTTCCATATTTCGTGTTCAAAAACTTTGGTGCTTATTTGTTGCAAGTCATACATTGCGTTTCTTCGAGTGATATTTGTAGTCCTACTTTTTCCTCAACTTATTTAAGAATTTCAGTTTGTTTTTGTCCTGCTGTAATATCCGCAGCTAAAGTTGCCAGATCGTTTGCAAAGGCGAGTGATCTGCTCTAATACTACTTATACCTAACTTGATTAATTGGTCTATATTTTGACTTGACTTTTGCTCTCGCCTTTCTGCAGTTACCTCCTCCAACACACAGTTAAACTGTAATGGGGAAAGTCCATCTCCCTGTCTAACACCAGTCTTTATATCAAATGGTTCCGAAATTTCTACCATGAATTTAACTTTAGAGCTAGTGTCGGTTAACGTTTCCTTAGTCACTGTTAGAGTTTTATTATCTAGCTCTTGTTTCTTTAAAATCTGGAAAATGAGGTTCACGATTAACTGAGTAGTAGATCTTTTGAAAATACACAAATGTGCATACAATTTTGATACTAGAGATCTCCTGTATAAGGATTAGTTTTAAATTAAGAATTTGTTTCGGACAAGTTCTGTTTGGTCTAAAGCCTGCTTGGTATTCACCAATTTTAGGTTATAACTTTTCTTGGGCTCGATCAAGTAAACATTGGGAAAGAATTTTGTATGTGACCGGGAGAAGAGAGATATGTCTGTAATTATTAATATTGTTTCTGCCCCCTTTTTTATGTAATGGATGAATTAGAGCAGTTTTCCAGTCCTCAGGTATTGTCTCAGTTCGCCAGATATGTCCTGTTAGTTGAATGAGCTCTTCTACAGTGTTAGGGCCAGCTGATTTTACTAGCTTCTCCGAGAGCTTTGTTGTTTTTAAGTGTCTTAATTTTTTTAGTTATTTCGAATTCGTCAGGTTCTTTAGAGCTAGGATTGATGTTATCATTTTGCTGTGGTTGTGATTTATTCGTTGGTTCTGGACAGTTTAATAGTTTTTCAAAATAATTAGCAAGTACCTTACAATTTTCCTGGTTGTTAAGAGACAAACGGCCGCAAGGATATTGAGATTGGCAACGGATTAGTTTTATTTTGAATATTTTACAAAAGTTTCTTGTATTGTTCATTTGGAAGTATTTTTCGATTTCTAAAAGTTGGACATTTTGGTAGTTTCTTGTAGTCTGTCGGATTAATTTAGATGCTCGCTTCTTACAGTTAGAAAGGTATTGTACTTATTGTCAGTTTTGTTACTATTCCAATTTGTGAATGCTTGAGTATTTAGGAAGTTCAGCTAGTTTTTCTCCAATGCGCGGATAATACCTATATTTGACCAATCCCTGAAATCAACAGTGAGCTAACATCATTACTTCAGGTCGCACATTTGGCCAGAATTAAGTTTATTAATTTAGTCAACTAAAAGAAAGAGAAGAATGCTCTCATAACTCATGTTAAAGGTTCATAATTTCCACCTCGATCTATTTACAACTACACGTATGTTGGATAATGTTTCTAAAAGATTCATCCGATTTCACAATGGTGACGATGGAAATTAGGGACAAATGTCAATTTACGTACTAAAAGTAAAGTTTACCTTGGCGCTAGTTTTAAATTTGCATTTCGTGCTACTGGTGGCGGCATCTCCCTGGAGCAGCTAGCCGCTTCCCCGTTCGGCTGGTTTCTTTCCTGCAGTTGAGAAAACTGACAAAAATAAACATTTTTAACAGGACGCAGCACTATCGCGGTGTCACCTTGTAACCTCCCCACAAAATATAATAAATAATATGAATAATATTCTAATTTAGTGTAACCTCAAATCACAAAAGTGTAACCTCAACAGAAAATTCTTTCTCCTGTGTAAACTCGAAACAGAAAAATTCCTAAACTTCTCAACAGTAAAAATTATAATTATGTCGTTCACATTCAGTGTAACGTCCCAACAAAAAATAAATTCAGTAGCCTGGTGATAACACAATGTAACTAACCTCTCAATTAAATTGTCACTCACTTATAACTTTTCAATAATTGACTGTGAATTTAACCTGGTAAATTTTGGATGTCAGCAGTGCTGCGTCATGGTCCTGAAAGATCATTCTGAATAAAAAAGAGAAAAATTGTTACCTCAATGAAGTCGCCGGATAACGCATATATATCTGCTCTTAAAATAATGTTTTCTGGCACAGCCCTGCGCAATGCTGGCCAATAGATTTGTCATTTATGAAAGGAAGCAACTGATTTTTCTTTTGCAACAATCGGGATGATCATGGATGGGAGAAATTAGTAAATTCTTTAAATTGAAATGAATGGTTGTTAAAAGTTACTTTTTATGAGAAAGATTATTATTACGAGATTTTTAAAACATTTACATGGGACTAGAGATGACATTACTACATATGCGCGAACCTGCTTTTTACCTTATACAATAATACTCAGGCTCCAGCATCGCTGCACCGCGACCCGCCAGCCAACACGATACACCAGACCAGACCAGAGCAGACTGCAGACTGGCAACAACTTACTGCTACAGCTACACAGTTCGTACTGCAGTCAACACTGCTCTCTGGTCAGAGATTCTCTTCTGCTTTGCATATCGCAGGCAGCGCATGAGCAATACATCGAAATTACATCTGCTCGGACCTCTTACAACCTCCATGTAACAGCAATCCTTAACTCCTGACTTCCCTCGGCAACGTGGGGGCATACACATGCCGCTCCGCACCAGAGGTCTCGAGCATCGCCTCATCTCACGGAATGTGCAAAATTACAGACCAATATCGTTAGCACCAGTCTGCTGCAGACTTCTTGAATATATGCTCATTTCCAATGTAATAAAGGTGCTCGAGACTGAGAAGACAGGGCTCACGAATCAGTATGTTTTTAGAAAGCATCATTTGCGCGAAATTCAGCTTGCCCTTTTCTCACATGATATACTGCGAACTAAGGATGAAGGCCAACAGGCATCTGCATCTACATCTACATCAACATGGATACTCTGCAAATCACATTTAAGTGCCTGGCAGAGGGTTAATCGAACCACCTTCACAATTCTCTATCATTCCAATCTCGTACAGCGCGCGGAAAGGACCAACATCTATATCTTTCCGTGCGAGCTCTGATTTCCCTTATTTTATCATAGTGATCGTTTCTCCCTATGTAGGACGGCGTCAACAAGATATTTTCGCATTCGGAGGAGAATGTTGGTGATTGGAATTTCGTGAGAAGATTCCGTCGCAAAGAAAAACGGCTATCTTTTAACGATGTTCAGCCCGAATCCTGTATCATTTCAGTGACACTCTCTCCCCCATTTCGCGGTATTATATAGAACGTGCTGCCCTTCTTTGTACTTTTTCGATGTACTCCGTCAATCCTATCTGCTATGTATCCCACACCACGCAGTAGTATTCTAAAAGAGGACGGACAATTGCAATGATGGCAGCCTTTTTAGTAGATCTGCTACATTTTCTAAGTCTCCTTCCAGTTAAACGCAGTCTTGGGTTAGGCTTCCCCACAACATTTTCTATGTGTTCCTTCCGCGTTCCTTCCAATTTAAGTGGTTCCTAATTGTAATTCCGAGGTATTTAGTTGATTTGACTCATGTATCGTGTAACCGAAGTTTAACGGATCCCTTTTTTCACACATCTGGATGACCTCACACTTTTCGTTATTTAGGGTCAATTGCTCCGATGTCCATAGTATTCTGGTCCCTTCAATCCCACAAACCAACCAATCAATTGCGAATTTTTGCACCATACAGATATCTTTTCTAAATCGATTTGCAATTTGTTTTGACCTTCTGATGACCTTACTAGTCGATAAACGACAGCGTCCTCTGCAAACAGCCTAACACGGTTGCTCAGATTATCCCGAAAAACGTCTACATTGACAAGGAACAGGAAAGGGCCTATGACACTACCTTTGGGAACGCTAGAAATCACTTCTGTTTTACTCGACGACTTTCCGTCAGTTATTACGAAGGGTGACCTCTCTGACAGGAAATCACCAATCCAGTCACATAACTGAGACGATATTCCACAAGCACGCGATTTCACTACAAGCCACTTGTGTGGTACAGTGTCAAAAGCCTTCCGGAAATCGAGAAATACGGAATGAATTTGAAATCCCTTGTCAGTATCACTCTGCACTTCGTGTGAGTGAAGAGCTAGTTGTGTTTCACATGAACGATGTTTTCTAAATCCGTATTGACTGTGTGTCAATAGTCCGTTTTCTTCGAGGTAATTCATAATGTTCGAAAACAATATATGTTCCAAAATCCTGCTGCTTAGGGGCCTGTAATTTAGTGGATTACTCCTACTAACTTTCTTGAATACTGGTGCGACCTGAGCAACTTTCCAGTCTTTGGGTACGGATCTTTCGTTGAGTGAAAAGTTGTATATGATTGTTAAGTATAGAGCTATTCCATCAGCATAATCTCAAAGGAACCTAACTGGTATACAGTCTGGACCAGAAGACTTATTAATTGATTTAGATTACTTCACTACTCCAGTGTTACCTACTTCAATGTTACTCATGTTGGCAGTTGTTCTTGATTCTAATTCTGGAATATTTACTTGGTCTTCTTTGGTGAAGGAATTTCGAAAGGCTGTGCTCAGTAACTCTATTTTGGCATCAGTGTCTTCGATAGTATCTCCATTTGTATCACAGACAGAAGGCACTGAACGTGTCTTGCTGCTAACATACTTCACTTCGTTGTGGAAACTATTATAAGCAACTCGGAGGAAAATTCCATAATCCTAGGTTTCCGAAAAGACTGTTAACGAAGGTACGAGCATGCGGAGTAGGTTCTCATATATGTGAGTGTCTCGAAGACTTCTAAAGTAACAGGACTCAGCGCGTTGTCCTTGACGGCTAGTATTCATCAGAGACAAGGGAATCACCAGGAGTTCCCCGGGGAATTGTGATATGACCGCCAGGAAAATGTGATTCACCTGTAAAAGACACCGCATATAGGAAGCTGGTGAAACCTGTTATTGATTACTGCTCGAGTGTTTGGGATTCCTACCAGGTCTGATGAAAGGTCGAAGCAGTTCAGAGGCGGTCTGATAAATTTATTACCGGTTTAGAGAACCGGCATTTGAAGCTGACTGCAGAACGGTTCTACTGCCGCCAACATACACACATCAAAAAGAGTTTTGCATCACTCTGGTTCCCAGAACTCCTGAAGATAAACATTGAGTGTGGATTTTTTATCACAGACACACTTCGTTTAACTGTTCAGAGATGTCACTAAACCCGCCCAAAGATGTAAAAAAACATTCATGAGTAGCCCCTATTAGACGGAAGGGGTCCGACAGCCGATGAGTTCCAGTCATTTCCACCAGGAAGGAGGTACACGGCTCGTGTTGTCTGTAGCTCAGCCATACCTAAACAGTCAACACTACGGTTCGATCGCGTCCGCATTGTTACTTTGTGCCAGGAAGGGCTCTCAACAAGGGAAGTGTCCAGGTGTCTCACAGTCAACCAAAGCGTTGTTGTTCCGACATGGAGGAGATACAGAGTGACAGGAACTTTCGATGACATACCTCGCTCAGGCCGCCCAGGGCAACTACTGCAGCGGATGACCGCTACGTACGGATTATGGTTCGAAGTAAACCTGACAGCAACGCCACCATGTTGAATAATGCTTTTCGTGCAGCCTCAGGACGTCGTGTTACGATCAAACTGTGCGCAATAGGCTCCATGATGTGCAACTTTACTCCCGACAACCATGGCGATGTCTATCCTTGCAACCACGATACCATGCAGCGCGGTACAGTTGGGCACAACAACATGTCGAATGGACCGCTTAGGATTGGCATCACGTTCTCTTCACCATATGCCGTCAACCAGACAGCCGTCGGAGACGTGTTTGGAGGCAACCCGGTCAAGCTGAACGCCTTACACACACTGTCCAGCGAGTGCAGCAACGTGGAAGTTCCCTGCTGTTTTAGGGGGGCATTATGTGTGACCGACGTACACCGCTGGTGGTCATGGAAGGTGCCGTAACGGCTGTACGATACGTGAATGCCATCCTCCGACCGATAGTGCAACTATATCGGCAGCGTATTGGCGAGGCATTCGTCTTTATGGACGACAATTCGTGCCCCCATCGTCCACATCTTAGGAATGACTTCCTTCAGGATAACGACATCATTCGACTAGAGTGGCCAGCATGTTCCTCAGACATGAACACTATCGAACATGCCTGGGATAGATTGAAAAGGGCTGTTTATGGACTACGTGACCCACCAACCACTCTGAGTGATCTATGCCGATTCGCCGTTGAGGAGTGTGACAATCTGAACCAACAGTGCCTTGATGAACTTTGAATAGTATGCCACGACGAATATAGGCATGCATCAATGCAAGAGGCCGTGCTACTGGGTATTAGAGGTACCTATGTGTACAGCAATCGGGACCGCCACCTTCGAAGGTATCGCTGTGTGGTGGTACTACATGCAATGTGTGGTTTTCATGAGTAATAAGAAAGGCAGAAATGATTTTGATGTTGATCTCTATTCCAATTTTCTGTACAGGTTCCGGAACTCTCTGAACCGAAGTGATGCAAAACTTTTTTTTATGTGTGCACACTGCGCGTAAGGACCACGAAGATAAGATATAAAAAAGTGGCATTGTACAGAGGCATATAGACAGTCGTTTTTACCTCACTCTATCTGCAAATGGAACAGGATGGGAAATGATTAATAATAGTGCAACGTACCATTCACCATGCGCACTGTGGTATCTTGTGGAGTATGTACGTACATGTAGGATGTGACATTTTCTTGTGTGGGTGTTTGCGAAGGACTTCCGCTAACCACCTTTCCTTCCAACGGCTAGGGGTGAACTTCGACGACGTTGTGATCTCCACATATTCGCAAATGTATCTCAAGAGATGGCTGTCCTCCGGATGTTTTTCGTGCACACTGAACGTTTGTGAAAGGTAAATGGTAACTTTTATCCTAAATGGAAGTTTAAAAAGTACCTCAAGTTTGTAAACGCACGCCTATGAAAGATATACCCTTCTGAAGATTCTTTTGGAAACAAAAACCTTTTAGTTTTATACATCAGTTATTATTCATCCCAATATTCAGTCTTCATTCTTGTAGAATATATAGTCTTGTGGAAACGGGTGAGTATTTTTAAATCAAATATTGAACGAACACTTTTACTTTCGATGCGTAAGTTGAAATTTATCTCAAGCTTCTATCTTCATGTTGCAGTTAAATTTGTTCAAAGTTTTTATACTCGTTGGTGTAGGAAATAATCGTATTAAATCGGGCTGACCTTTTTGAAAAATCCATTTTTTTTACTACCACGTTCACACAACGTGCTGTACAATGCAGTCCCCATAGTTTCCTTGGGGAATTAGCGTACGACTTATGTATTATACGGAGGTCGTCTGTTTCACTGTGAGGGAAAAGCAAGTTCGTACCGACCAGGAAAGAAACGATCTGTGTTACGCGTTTATCCTTAACTATTCCTCTTAGCCTTTAACATTGACTGTAATTTACATAATTCCAAGGATATGGCGTACAAGTTGAGTGTCGGTTATACGATAAACAGCACATATTCAAACGTTTTAGTTTCAAGTAAATAACTAGGGGTTACAATTACATACAACTTAAAAAGGAACCATCAGATAAACAGTGGTGTGAGGACGGTGAACGGAAGACCCTGCTTTATTGTCAGTACTCTTAAAAGCTCCTAGAAATCCAGTAAAGAGATTATCTACACTACACTTGTCCAGTCTCTTCCGGAGTGATACTGCGCTGTATGGCATCTTTGATAGATAATAGTGAAGGAGGACATCAGAATAGTTCAAAGAAGCGGAGCTCGTTGCGTGTTATTGCGAAGTAGAGGAGAGAGATTGTGACGGATATGATACCCTGAGTTGAGGTGGCAATCATTGAAACAAAGTCGTTTTCAGAGACAGCGGGATCATCTCCTTTTTCTGCTTCTTTATTCCAGTGTTAGGCATTTGCCTGTTACGTCCTCGTGCTCTGTGCCTCTATTCTCTACTTTTAATTACTATTTGATCTCTGCACCCTTCTCTTGATCTACCTATCGATCTTTTTCCTCTTGATCTTTTCATCATAATTCATTACTATTTTAGTCCACCTATTTTTCATTCATTTTTAGCAAAACCTCTCCATTTCTTCTTCTTCTTCGCGGATGGATCACTTAGGACCAAGCGTAATCAATGTTTGTTGGCCTTCCTTTTCGCCCATTATTCCCTCATAAACAACGAATGGGCTAGCTTTCGTTGCGTAGACCACGCATGTCGGCTAGTTTTTCTCTCTTCTTCCTCAAAACCCCGTGTGTTTGTGATTTTTCTGATTTCATTTCTATCCTGTAGATTTGGAAACCCTAATTCTCTCAGGTCTTTTTCCGTCTGTTTGTACCATTTCGATCTTGTAGTTTTGTTCTTTAAAAATGCATGGATTTTGTGCGTTAACCTGTTGAGTCCACTCTTTCTAAATGCCCCACGAATTGGATTCTTCTCTCCATTTATTTCTATACTCTTTGGTTTCTTCATTCAAGCTTTTAAGTTCTAGTTTTGTCTGATTGTTGTACCTCTTATCGTATCAGCCAGTCTAGACCCAGATGCCGTTCTTAAAAGCCACATTTCTGCAGCCTGTATTCTCCGTTCATTTCCATCTCTCATTGTCCAAGAATCACTGCCATTACGTGTAGATGATATGCCACTGTTCCGTAGAACTTTATTAGGGTTTTTTTACTTGCCTTATTTTTCAGTATTCTCAGTGAAGGGTCAATCACTTAATACGGCGGAAATGGAAGGTGCTGCGGGCTTTCAAATAAAATGATGAATGGATGTGGTGTGGTAGCCCTTAACTACGTACCCTCTGACTCTAAGTTGAAATATTAAAAGTTTTGGCTGATTTCGTTGTCTAGGGGCTGGGATAGGTAGTTTCCGCATTTCAAGCCAAATACTGCTGAGTCTACAGTATACAATATGAATATACACAAGAATCGAATGGTCGAAGGTTCCTATCACTCGGCAATTGCGAATGTAAGTATAAATTTATAAATGAAAGATGGCAGTTGAATAAAATCTGCAGGTACTATCTTAACGACTTTACATGATGAGTACGATAGTAGATGTACTTTTGAGAATGCGGTATATTTCTGCAAAACACTTATTGGTGTCGATGGTCCAGCTATTAAATAAAACATAAGTTGAATAATAGTGTAACAATCGATTCCTACTTCACGTAATTAGTCACGAACAACAACACAGTTCGCGAGATATTCCCTTCCAAACGCACACTACGTCTTCACTGCAGAAGCCACGGAAATCACAAAAGAGCACAAGTCGGCACTGCGAAATATTTCTGTCTCTCGCGACCACGCTCAAACTGCTCAATTGTCCAAGTCTCTCCCACCACTGTCCTCCGTCATACCTTCTGAACTCCCCTTTCACGAGCGCTGTGATTGGCTAGAGCGCTCCCGCCCTGTCTTCAAGCCAACGCACACTCACAGTCATAATGAAACACATACGAAATACTGGATTTACATTTAAACAACTTGCAATTAAATAAATATTCCTACGGCTGGACCATAAACACGCTCTAACACATTATTAAATACATAAACGAATTAAATAAACATATATCAAAGAGTAGCAACAAAAGGTGGGCCAGTAACCTAATGTCTCTGTGCTTTCTAAAAAACAGAAAATGTTTAACCAATTTCTTCATGAATAGTATACATCGGATATAAACAAAGACATAGATGACTAAATACATTTATAAACATGCTGCTACCGTTTTTTCGTGTAACTGTGAAGTGCTTAAGGCCTGACGCGATCGACAGTAATCGGCCAGTTTGACCTCCAGTAACTCATGTACCATTCAAGTTACATGCCTGTAATTTATACCAATTTAGGTTTACACTAATAGCTTTCTAAGGACACGTCGATCGAGAAAAGCGTTTAGATTTTGGAAATTCGTTGCTCGGTGTTACTTGTACAATTCTAACCATTAAAACAAGACGACGTGCTACAGACGCGAAATTGAACCGACACGAAGAAGCTGTGCAAATGATTACCTTTTCAGAGCATTCACACAAGGTTGGCGCCGGTGGCGACACATACAACGTGCTTACATGAGGAAAGTTTCCAGCCGGTTTCTCATACACAAACAGCAGTTGACCGGCGTTGAATGGTGAAACGTTGTTGTGATGCCTCGTGTAACGTGGAAAAATGAGTACCATCACGTTTCCGACTTTGATAAAGGTCGGATTGCAGCCTATAGCGATTGCGGTTTATCGTATCGCGACATTGCTGCTCGCGTTGGTCGAGATCCAATGACTGTTAGCAGAATATGGAATCGGTGGGTTCAGGAGGATAATATCCGCATGGCTGTAACGGATCGTGCAGCCATGTCTCGATCCCTGAGTCAACAGATGGGGACGTTTGCAAGACAACAACCATCTGCACGAACAGCTCTATAACTTTGCAGCAGCATGGACTGTCAGTTCGGAGACCATGACTGCGGTTACCCTTGACGCTGCATCAAAGACAGGAGCGCCTGCGATGGTGTACTCAACGACGAACCTGGGTAGACGAATGGCAAAACGTCGTTTTTTCGCATGAATCCAGGTTCTGTTTACAGCATCATGATGCTCGCATCCGTGTTTGTCTACATCGTGGTGAACGCACATTGGAAGCGTGTATTCATCATTGCCATACTGGCGTATCACCCGGCGTGATGGTATGGGGTGCCATTGGTTACACGTCTAGGTCACCTCTTGTTCACATTGATGACACTTTGGATGTTACATTTCAGATGGGTTACGACCCGTGGCTCTACTCTTCATTCGATCGCTGCGAAACCCTACATTTGAGCAGGATAATGCACGACCTCATGTTGCAGGTCCTGTACGGGCCTCTCTGGATACAGAAAATGTTCGACTGCTGCCCTGGCCAGCACATTCTCCAGATATCTCACCGACTGAAAACGTTTGGTCAATGGTGGCCGAGCAACTGGCTCGTCACAATACACCAGTCACTACTCTTGATTAACTGTGGTATCGTGTTTAAGCTGCATGGACAGCTGTACCTGTACACGCCATCCAAGCTCTGTTTGGCTCGATGCCCAGGCGTAACACGGCCGTTATTACGGCCAGAGGTGCTTGTTCTGGGTACTGATTTCTCAGGCAGGATGTATGCACCTAAATTGTGTGAAAATGTAATCACCTGTCAGTTCTAGTATAATATATTTGTCCAAGGAATACCCGTTTATCATCTGCATTGGTGTAGCAATTTTAATGGCCAGTAGTGTATAATTTGCAGTCAGATACTAAATTTTAAACTAACAAAGATATTGCAAATCTGATTACACCATTAGATTCGTCGTGCAAATAATGCTAATGTACATGTTTCTTTTTGAGGTCTCACTCATCTGGCTACCATTAATTTCCATACAAACTGTGAAATGTCTGCTATTATGGTTTCACAAAGTCCGCCATCTGTGGCACTCCCGGCATAGACATCTGCTTCATCGACACAAAACACCGTCCTGGTCACAGCGTCAACATGGAATTCCTGGCCACGAGATGGGGCTGGACCCCTCTTGCTTCGGCCAACGTCCGGCAGCACGTGGTCGGCTTGCCGAGCGGCCCGAGCCCGCCCAGTGGCTCGTGCGACCATGCCAAACCAGAACCTAGAATATTTTCAGGGCTCCACAACTCGCCCGTTACCTCACAGTGCTACTGAAATTCGGTTTTCACACAATGGATTGATAGAAGAGGCTCGTGTTGTTAGCCAATCAACAGCTTGTAATAATACTTACAAAGTGTACTTTTTGTGCAAACATAAACTTTTTAAATGGAACAATGCCTATTGATATTAATAAATTAAAATTAGGTTAAATTTGAATGTCATTGATGTTAGTTACATAATGCTAGTGCGAGCCGTTTACGAGATGTTGTATTTCGGAAAATTCAATGCCGACACTTGTACAATACCTGTGGTAGCATACACTAAAGAACAACGCAAGTGCATACACTAGTTGTGTGGGTTCTGACTAGTGACGAGACAACTAACTATCACAGTTTGTGTTCAAAATGACTACCAGTATCAGCAATACAAGCTTCCAGTCTGGTATGGTATGACTGCTGCGCACTTGGTAGCATTTCAGCTGATATGACCATGCAAGCTGCGGCAATATGTCGTTGCGTATCATCGAGTGTGGTTGATATATCCTTGTGGACAGAGTCTTTCAGCTTTCCCTACAGAAGAAAATTCCACAGGCGTCAAATCTGGGGAACGGGCCGACGAAGGTACATGACTTGTGAAACTTCCTGGCAGATTAAAACTGTGTGCCCGACTGAGACTCGAACTCGGGACCTTTGCTTTTCGCGGGCAAGTGCGCTACCATCTGAGCTACCCAAGTATGTCTCACGCCCCGTCCTCACAGCTTTACTTCTGCCAGTACCTCGTCTCCTACCTTCCAAACTTTACATTAGCTTTCCTACGAACTTTGCAGAACTAGCACTCCTGGAAGAAAGTATATTGCGGAGACATGGCTTAGCCACAGCTGGGAGAAGTTTCCAGGATGAGATTTTCACTCTACAGCGGAGTGTGCGCCGATATGAAACTTCCTGGCAGAGTACAACTGTAAAGTTTGGAAGGTAGGAGACAAGCTACTGGCAGAAGTAAATCTGTGAGGAGGGGGTGTGAGTCGTGCTTGAGTAACTCAGATGGTAGAGCACTTGCCCTCGAAAGGCAAAGGTCCCGAGCTCGAGCCTCGGTCCAGCCACAGTTCTAATCTGCCCGGAAGTTTCGTATCAGCACACACTCCGCTGCAGAGTGAAAATCTCATTCTGGGTACATGACCTGTGCCTCCAGTCCAGCGATTTGGAAACAATTCGTGAAGACATGCTGTAGTAATTTGTGCACTCTGGGCTGGCAGCCATCATGTTGATGTCACAGGTCTCTCCTAATCTGCAGAGGAACGTCTTTTAGCATCGGCGAAAGCTAGTTTGTTAGGAGGCTGCGATACTTGTGCGCATTCAGCGTTCTATCTATGAAACACGAGCCTATGGGCTGATGGTTCATTAACCACACCACACGTTTACACTCCATAGACGCTGACTAATAGTGCATGTTTCGGCGGTTTATCTGGCCATTACTGGTGGTAGGGTTCCTGCACTTACCTTAAGATCCACTTAGCAACTAATAAATACACGAAACCCCTCCGTTGCCAAATTTACCTTTATTGTAATTGTAATTAACGTGGAAGCCATAAAAACACCAAACATGGAGGCAAAATGTACGCATCTAAAAGCTACTTAAGAAAGGAATAAAACCACTTAAATTTGTTTCCACAAGAGGAGAATACGTCACATTTCGGACCTCGCTAACACTTACATTTTACTGGCATTAAATATAACAAGATAAATAATCATACATGTGACGAGAACCAATGAATAACGCTATCAATCTTTACAGATCAGAATACGACTATATCCACGAAATTCGCGTCCTGGCGTATAAGGTGGTTACAGTAAGCCCTAATTCCACTCGACAAACGTAGTAACGATATAAGCGAGACAAATATACTGAAGGAGGATAGCCGGATGTGCCGTAGTAAAAAGGGCCACTATCAACCCCCTCTGGACGGGACCCTCGTGAACACGTCAGTTTCAGCTACCTGCAACATACACAGAGTCATTTGTAGCTTCTTAAAAACAATTAACATGAAAAGGCACAACGCATAACACACTAATAAAATATAAACGACCACTTCACAGAACTAGCTCCTCTTTAGACAAAGCAAACAGCAGAATATTAATAACACGTAAAACTAACCTATAACAAACTAAGGTGCCACGTAATAGAATATCGCCTTCAGCTCATAGAATACTCAGTTTGACTTGCCTGTTTATAGGTCTTACAACTCAACAGTGTCGGCTTAAGCAAACCGCGAATACAAAACTGGAAATATGACAGGAATAATGATTGAAGCCACTATCAACCTCGTCTGGACGGGGACAATAGTAATTTACAGCGGCACACAACTGATCTTACATCTCCAATTTAGTATAATCAGAATAAACAATTTTGTGTATAATAATTACTTACAGTACCATGACAACCTCCGAATAACACTTATTACCCAAGGTCGGTGCTGGTATGGAAAGGCACCTTTAGTAATACAGAGTTCGAGTGTTTTCACTTATTGGAAGGGTTTCAACTTTACGTCCCTTTCCACATAGCTCTCTGTTTAAACACTTCTATAACTTCTGCAACTAAAGAAGGTCATACAAAAGCACATATAACTGACACAGATTTAAGCAGAATAAAACAGTACCTTAGTACGGCGCAAATGGCTTCATTTGCTTTACACGTGGGATGTCTTTACCATTCAGTAATTCCGAAATATATTCAACAACGCGTGAGAGCAAGACGTCGCCGTGGTATCAGCTATTTACTTCACATAATTTCCTGCACAGGCACGAGGCAGACGAAGCGTTTTCACCTGCAACAGCGGCGAGCATCACACATTTCCTCCGTCGCGCCAGACACATCTCAATTTCAATCGCCAGTAACAAGAACCTATACATGCCCTCGCAGCAGAAAAGCCCCAAAACACAACAGTGCACCACCGCGATATCAAAGCCGAGGTGCCATCGAGTCACTGCCGGGATCTCCCGCTGACCCTGCCCACGGCGTACAGGCGTCGAACCACAGGCCTCACGGTAAACGTCCGACCCCCGCGAATATCCACCTCGCTGTCCCTCTTCTATCTCCGTTAACCACCCGAATCGCAGAAGGCAAAGATGGTGACCCTGTAATCGATGGCAGCGATGCCATTGTAAGTGCGAGAACACTGGCGCCAGCCGCGCCACGGCTCAACTGGCAAACGTGGCTTCACCACTAAACAGGATACACGATACATCTGGAGTATCCTGTATCAATGCCCATACACAGAAATTAACACGATGCTCATAATCGGTTCCATGCAGCTCTCTACGGAGAGAGATGTGACAGGGGTGGAACCTGTGAGGATAGATGCCGGCCGGTGTGGCCGTGCGGTCTAGGCGCTTCAGTCTGGAACCGCGGGACCGCTCCGGTCGCAGGTTCGAATCCTGCCTGGGGCATAGATGTGTGTAATGTCCTTAGGTTAGTTAGGTTTAGGTAGTTCTAAGTTCTAGGGGACTGATGACCACAGATGTTAAGTCCCATAGTGCTCAGAGCCATTTGAACCATTTTTTGTGAGGATAGAGGATGTGTAGGAGACTCGACGGACTCGTGCCACTTCCTCGTGCGACTGCGCGTGAGCTGACGCGCTGATCAACTGCACCAATAGCGAGAACATTAATCCCCCCCCCCCCCGTTCCCCTCCCCCCGTTCTGTCGTCACTCGTTGCCCTGTGCTACGTTGTCGAGGTGCTACACTGCCACTTTCACGTAACTGTCTGCATGGTTGACGTCTATTGGGGTATCTTGCTGCATACACCGTACGAGAACGAACTGCATTCTTCCTACACTGTCCATACACCATGAGCATGTCGGAGTTTCATGTATTGGTTAATCTCATCATCCACTCACGACCTACTCCTTGGACTGGCACACGCTGACTGACTAACAAGTCGCAGCGCACTCAAGGAACATACAAGCACACTGCAAACAAACATAAAAACATCGTACTGTATCTACCAATAACGAAGGTTGGAAGGCACAAACATGTGTTGGTGGGCCAACGTTGGACAGTATGATGTTTCGCGAACGACTGGCGCTAGACTCCTGCAACAAACACCACTGACATTCTAATTTACTCTAATTTTAGCTTGTTAATGTCAACAGTAACTATTACATTTAAAAACGTGTATATTTGCACAAAAAATATACTTTCTAAATATTTTTACAATCTTTGTATTGGCTGGCAGCAGGTGCCCCTGATTACTGACCCATCTTCTGAAAACCACACATCTACATCATCTTCCATTTTCAGTGTAGTCCCGTAAATACCACTGAATTTTCCATGCTTTTTTCGATGTGACATTCTCATTTGGGGAAGGGATAGTATTTCCCAAGAAGTGGGATTCATTCGCTCTCTCTAATTTCTGGCCGTTTATTACAATTTATTTGAGACCAGGTCTTGCCCTTTAAAAGTCTGGAGGTTTTGGAGTAAAGCTCTTGGCAGTAATATTTAAATCATAAACGGTTTTTGAGGCGTATCTTCGCTATTAACTTTAACAAAGTGATCGTCAGGAAACAGGGTTGACATTACATAATAGTGTCCGTTAATTTTAGGGTATTAAACTATTTCCTTTAGGCATTATCTGTGACGGCCACGGTGGCCGAGCGGTTCTAGGTGCTTCAGTCCGGAACGGCGGGATTGCTACGGTCACAGGTTCGAATCCTGCCTCGGGCATGGATGTGTGTGATGTACTGAGGTTAGTTAGGTTTAAGTAGTTCTAAGTTGTAGGGGACTGATGACCTCAGATGTTAAGTCCCATTGTGCTCAGAGCCATTTGAACCATGTAGGCATTATCTCAACATATCATGAACATAGATGTCACCTTGTCCTAACCACAATCAAGTCCAAATCCTAAAGCAGAGCCGCCAATGGGGTAGTAAATGCAGCAGTGCTTCTTACTGACACCATTGTACAGACAGAACAGAACTGAACTCCTGGACGGAGAGAGCCGCAAGTTATACAGACATCGAATACCCCAGTATATTCAAACGATACACACATAAGTAATTTTAAGTATCTTCAAGGAATGATAAGCAGTAAACAACAAATATCTGTTGGTTGTCTAGTGCGATTTCGCGACGGGCTGCGGCACGCCAGCCAACGACACGAACCGCTTCTCCACGTAACGTACCACATAGTTCGTGGGAACTTCGTAAAGTGCCTTACATAGAAGCCATCCTTCTCGTAAGACTAAATTTGTTGTTCCTGTTTTCGGGCAATATCAGTTTTGGAGTACTGATATATTTCTTAGATTACTCGGAGTAAGTCATGCGCTACGTCTCTCCTACCTGATACTTCCCATTACATTCTCCTATCTACAGGGTGGACCATGGATCGTGACCGGGCCAAATATCTGACGAAATAAGCGTCAAACGCAAAAACTACAAACAACGAAATTTGTCTAGCTTGAAGGGGAAACCAGATGGCGCTACGGTTGGCCCGCTAGATGGCGCTGCCATAGGTCAAACGGATATCAACTGCGTTTTTTAAAATTTGATCCCCAATTTTTTATTGCATATTCGTGTAGTACGTAAAGAAACATGAATGTTTTAGTTGGACCACATTTTTCGCTTTGTGGTAGATGGCGCTGTAATAGTCACAAACATATGGCTCACAATTTTAGACGAACAGTTGGTAACAGGTAGGTTTTTTAAATTAAAATACAGAACTTAGGTACGTTTGAACATTTTATTTCGGTTCTTCCAATGTGATACATGTACCTTTGTGAACTTATCATTTCTGAGAACGCATGCTGTTACAGCGTGATTACCTGTAAATAACACATTAATGCAATAAATGCTCAAAATGATGTCCGTCAACCTTAATGTATTTGGCAATATGGGTAACAACATTCCTCTCAACAGCGAGTAGTTCGCCTTCCGTAACGTTCGCACACACATTGACAATGCGCTGACGCATGTTGTCAGGCGTTGTCGGTGGATCACGATAGCAAATATCCTTCAACTTTCCCCACAGAAAGAAATTCGGGGACGTCAGATACGGTGAACGACCAATCCACCTGTCTTGAAATACCGCTTCAACTGCACGCGAGCTATGTGCCGGTCATCCATCATGTTGCAAGTACATCGCTACATCGCCGTTCTGTCGTACAGTGAAACATCTTGTAGTAACGTCGGTAGAACATTACGTAGGAAATCAGCATACATTGCACCATTTAGATTGCAATCGATAAAATGAGGGCCAATTATCCTTCCTCCCATAATACCGCACCATGCATTAACCCGCCAAGGTCACTGATGTTCGCGCTACAGTCTGGAACCGCACGACCGCTACGGTCGCAGGTTCGAATCCTGCCTCGGGCATGGATTTGTGTGATGTCCTTAGGTTAGTTAGGTTTAATTAGTTCTAAGTTCTAGGGGACTTATGACCACAGCAGTTGAGTCCCATAGTGCTCAGAGCCATTTTTTTTTTTCACTGATGTTCCACTTGTCGCAGCCATCGTGGATTTTCCGTTGCCCAATATAGCATATTACGCCGGTTTACGTTATCGCTGTTGGTGAATGACGCTGCGTCGCTAAATAGAACGCATGCAAAAAATCTGTCATTGTCCCGTAATCTCTCTTGTGCCCAGTGTCAGAACTGTACAGGACGTTCAAAGTCGTCGCCATGCAATTCCTGGTGCATAGAAATATGGTACAGGTGCAATAGATGTTGATGTAGCATTCTCAACACCGACGTTTTTGAGATTCCCGATTCTCGCCCAATTTGTCTGCTACTGATGTGCGGATTAGCCGCGACAACAGCTAAAACACCTACTTGGGCATCATCATTTGTTGCAGATAGTGGTTGACGTTTCACATGTGGCTGAACACTTCCTGTTTCCTTAAATGACGTAACTATCTGCCGAACGGTCTAGACACTTGGATGATGTCGTCCAGGATTCCGAGCAGCATACATAGCACACACCCGTTGGGCATTTTGATCACAATAGCCATACATCAACACGACATCGACCTTTCCCGCAGTTGGTAAACAGTCTATTTTAACACGGGTAATGTATCACGAAGCAAATACCGTAAGCACTGGCAGAATGTTACATGATACCACGTACTTATATGTTTGTGACTATTACCGCGCCATCTATCACATAGCGAAAACAGTGGTCCGACTAAAACATTCATATTTCTTTACGTACTACACGAATATGTAATAAAAAATGGGGGTTCCTGTTTAGAAAAACGCAATTGATGTATACGTTTGACCTACGGCAGCGCCATCTAGCGGGCCAACCATAGCGCCATCTGGCTTCCTCCTTCAAGCTATACAAGTATTGTACTTTGTATTTTTATTTAGTTTGACGCTTATTTCGTGAGATATTTGGCCCGGTCACGATCAGTGGACCACCCTGTATATTATCAAAAGTCTTCACGTTGCCAGTAAGTAACAGGTATGTGTCTATATTAAATTATTACCACAAAATTTTAATCATTCTCTTGCAAATGCCAAAATACACTCTTGGTCGTCTGTAGGCACGACTTCCGCCTGGAATCTCATGGACTGGAGTACAGTTGACTTCAGTGATCAGTCCCATTTCCAACTGAGCCCCGATGACCAGCAAAGAGAAGTCTGGAGACGCTCCGGACAGCGGTGGGACAGCAGGCTGACTTTGGTTGGCATCCGCGCGCTATTCCAGCACAGCGGTAGGTCGTGAATATTCTACGCCCAGTTTTGTTAACGTTCGTGCAAGTCATTCTCGGCTTCCATTTCAGCCCGATATGCGGGCCCCGCACACGGTGAGAATTTCTACTGCTTGTCTTCGTTCTTTCCAAACCCTACCTTGGACAGTGAGGTCGGCGGATCTCTTCCCCGTTGACAACCTTTGCAGCATTATGGGCAGGACCCTTCGACCAATTCGGGATTTTGACGGTCTAATGTCTCAATTGGACAGAATGGGCACGATATTCCTCACGAGGACATCAAGAAACTCTTTCAATCAATACCGACCCGAATAACTGCTAGCACAAGGGCCAAAGGTCTAGCCGGCCGGAGTGGCCGAGTTGTTCTAGGTGCTTCAGTCTGGAACCGCGCGACCGCTACGGTCGCAGTTTCGAATCCTGCCCCGGGCATGGATGCGTGTGATGTCCATAGGTTAGTTAGGTTTAAGTAGTTCTAAGTTCTAGGGGACTGATGACCTCAGATGTTAAGTCCCATAGTGCTCAGAGCCATTTGAACCATTTTGAACCAGAGGTGGACCAAGACGTTGTTGACTTGTTCAGCTTGTGAAGCTCTTTCTCCGAGTAAATCATCCAATTTTTTTGAAATTCTAAGCATCTATTTTTCTGCACATGTATGTCACAACTGCTGATTTCCGTACCATTCGGATAATTCCTTCGTGGTGCACCTTTATTTTCGTCTTGTAGCGTATTTTGACATCAACAAAAGGAAAACGAGGGTAATGGAATGTAGTCGAATTAAATCAGCTGATGCCGAGGGAATTGGATTAGGAAGTGAGACATTTAAAGTAGTGTATGAGTTTTGCTATTTGGGGAGCAAAATAACTGATGATGGTCGAAGTAGAGAGGATATAAAATGTACACTGGTTATGGCAAGGAAAGCGTTTCTGAAGAAAATTTGTTAACACCGTTTATAAATTTAAGTGTGAGGAAGTCTTTTCTGAAAGTATTTGTGTGGAGTGCAGCCATGTATGGAAGTGAGACATGAGCGATAAACAGTTTAGACAAGAAGAGACTAGAAGCTTTCGAGTGGCTCTGAGCACTATGGGAGTTAACATCTGAGGTCATCAGTCCCCTAGAGCTTAGAACTACTTAAATCCTAACTAACCTAAGGATATCACACATATCCATGCTCGAGGCAGGATTCGAACCTGCGACCGCAGCGGTCGCGCGGTTCTAGACTGAAGCGTCTAGAACCGCTCGGCCCCCACGGCCGGCGAGAAGCTTTCGAAATATATGTGACGCCGCTTCCTTTGGACGCAAAATTGAAAATATAAAATAGTACCCGAAACCCAATAAAAGTCCCAGAATCCAAGATCCAAATTTCAAGTCCCACTGGAATAGCATCACTTGAATAGTAGCAAGTACATACAAAAGAAGTCCAGTATAAACTGAATTAATGTTTTGAAAAGGGAAAGAAAAGAAATAGAATCCATTAATTTCAAATTAAAATAATAGTAGATCGCAAAGTAGTGTACTTATAGATCACGGAATAGAACGAGTGAGCTTAAAGAATACGCTTTGTGAGTACTTTTTGAGGACACTGAGTAATACAGCAGAAAAAAGTCATACATTGTTAATGTGCTGCTAGCGCTTGCTGCATCAGGTCGTGTCTCAAGGTATGCTCTTGTACGTAGGGGAGAGGAGATTGTTTTGTGCATCTTTGGAAATTTTGCGATCTGCTAGGAATCATTAAACTTGAATCAGGTAGATCAGTAACCTTGAATATATCATTACGTAAAGCCAAGGGGGGGGAAGATCCTAACTTGTCTTAAACTGATTATCATACAGGGAAGACTGAACTTTACACCAAAGTAATAGCCTGTCAATAATTTACCGGCTTAGGAAGTAAACGTTCGTATAAAAGTCACTTCCTTAAGACAATAATAGGACGTGAATAGTATAGAATAAACCAGCATAAAGTGAATTTGCCGTGTGACATTTCTTTCAACGCATTTAATATTGTGTATTTATGAAATATTTATTTGTGCGACGACATAAATTAATAACAGAGCGCAGCATGCATAAATATTCTTTGCCGCATTAGAAAGTTATTGTACCGATTCGAACTATTAAGCTTACGTAAACTGAAAACTTTAGGGGAGAAACTATTGCCGTACATGGTCTGTAGCAATAATTAGTACAAGGATAGCCATTGGTGTGCAACTACGTGTAGCTGTGCTCTTTCGCGTCGTTGAGCATATAATCATCTGAATTGATCACTGATACGCAGTCGGCGTGAATACAGTGCAGCAGGGTAGATTTTTTTTTGTGTAATGTTCCTCATAAGACAGTATTACCGCTAGTTAGTCGGAGCACGAATTTCATCAACGAACATTTCCAATGTATCTTAAGAGGAGAACTTGCAGGTGCTACAGAAGAATGCTGAAGATTAGATGGGTAGATCACGTAACTAATGGAAACGTACCGAATAGAACTGGGGAGAAGAGGAATTTGTGGGAGAACTTGACTAGAAGAAGGGATCCGTTGGTAGGACACGTTCTGAGGCATCAAGGGATCACCAATTTAGTATTGGAGGCCAGCGAGGAGGCTAAAAGTCGTAGACGGAGACCAAGAGATGAAATGAAATGAAATGTCGTGTGGCTAGGGCCTCCCGTCGGGTAGACCGTTCGCCTGGTGCAGGTCTTTCGATTTGACACCACTTCGGCGACCTGCGCGTCGATGGGGATGAAATGATGATGATTAGGACAACACAACACCCAGTCCCTGAGCGGATAAAATCTCTGACCCAGCCGGGAATCGAACCCGGGCCCTTAGGATTGACAGACTGTCACGCTGACCACTTTTTTTTTTTTTTTTTTTAATTGATTTTCAATAAGGATCACTCTGTTAAAAGGAACATATAGACCATTTCATCGTATGGTATGTGCATCACATAGTGAGTGGTGAGAGAAGCGTGAGGTTCATCATCAGCTGTCAAATGTGCACACCGGCTGCACCCGGCACATCCCAACAGCGTGGGGGGTCGAGGAAGACTGCCTGAAGATAATTGGCAAAGGTTTTCCGATAGTGTGACCATCTATGAACCTCACTGTGGGCTTGCTGCAAGAAATACCAAAAGTCAAGTCGCGACGTGGCAGTATCCCCATAGAGGTACGCGATCGTCCAACCTTTGATCCAGATGATCGACTGTGATTTAGTCGCCGGAAAGTAGTCACTCTCTGGATGTAAGAAGGCAGCAGGTGTAATATGTTGCGGGGTCACACGGAGGTAGCAAGCCACCATCTGTCTTCCTAGGAGCCAGACGTCCTCCACCGCGATACAAGTTAAGCGGTGATGGTCGTCATCTACTTGGTGACATTTCGGGCATAGAGGAGTGTCCACTAGTCCAATTGCATGTAGCCGTTGGTGGGTGTTGAACTTGCCACAGGCGACAGAGAACCACAGTGCCCGAACGAAGGTAGGAAAGAATTTTTGGTGCACATGTCTCCAAATCTTCGGCCAATGCAACCTGGGGTGTTTCAGTTCAATTACATTACAACGTATCCGTCGTAGCAGCCAAACATAAAAATCCTTCGCGCATGGCGGTCTCGTGCGCGGAAGCTCGTCTCTGATGTAACTAAGTTCCACGATAAATGTTGAGACATGCGCAAAATGTGGCGTAATGTTGCCCACCGCCACCGGAGGTGTGAGGGACGCTGGAACCAGAAGATCCAGTAGGCGGGATGTAAGGGAATCACGCCCGCTACGCCATTGCTTATACATTGTGGCTAGAAGGAGCGCCGTCGCACGGCAGTGAACATTCGTAAGTCCGAGTCCCCCCTTGTCCGTAGGGAGAGTGAGCGTTTCGTATCGCACCTTGAGGGGCGATCCAATCATCACGAAATAGCCTAGTGCTGATTGAAGGCGACGTCCGAGCGTGAGTGGTAGGGGCAGGATCTGCGAAATATGCACCATTCGAGAAACCACATAAGTGTTCAGGTACTCGACTCGCTGTAAAGGATCAAGGCGCCGTAGGAGATGTTGTCGGACCATGGTACGTGTTGTCTGTAAAATACGTCGGTAGTTAACTGCTGCACTATGTTTTACAGATGAGGTAAAGTCTATGCCGAGATAGCGGAATCGTTGCACATAAGGAAACGGACTGATTTCTTCCGGCGTAAGGCCCCTTCCCACCGGCATTGCCGCCGATTTGTTCATGTTCACTGCACCACCCGCGATCACACTGTGGTCCAACAACAGTTCAAGGACCGTCTTCACCTCTTCCTCAGAACGAACGAGCAGCAGGAGGTCGTCCGCATAGGCACGACATTTGAAGGTGTAGCCCCGTAGTTCCATCCCAGAAAGAGAATTGGTGAGCCTCCCAATTAATGGTTCCAACGCTATCGCGAACAGCAGCATCGAAAGAGGGCAGCCCTGGCGATCGTCGAATTTGAATGGGCCCTGCTATACGCCCATTAACCTGTACCAAGGATTGTGCGCCCCCGTAAATCCTTCTAATGAGACCAGTAAAACGGTCTGGAAAACCCATTTGTTCCAGTACAGCATACAGATAGTTGTGGCGCACCTTATCAAAAGCACTGTCAAAATCAACCGCCACCATCGCCGCTTTAAGCCGGCACTCCTCCGCCAGCGCTATCACATCACGGCATTCGCCAGTAGCTGTTTGCACATTCACCGATCCACCCGGTGTCGTCTGTTCCGGAGAGAGAACGCTACGAATTAACATACGACATCGGGACGCTAGCAACCGTGCAAAGATCTTATAGTCGGCATTAAGCAGGGTGATGGGGCGATAATGTGTGACCGTAATTCCTGGCTTCGGTTTATGTACTGGCACCAGGAGGCCTGCCATAAAAGCCGGTGGAATAGGCGCATCGGAATTTAACATCTCGTTGTACATTTCCGTCCATCGCGGTGCCATTTCGTTGCGAAATTCGCGATAGAATTCAGCAGGAAGCCCATCAATGCCTGGGGACCGATTCAACGCACCTTGTGCGATCGCATCATGTACTTCCTCACAGCTAATGGCTTCCAGTAAGGTGCCCGCGGCTTCCACCGTCAGTGTACGGGAGACGGACGTGGCTATACGGTCGAGGTCATCGAAAGAGGCTGCTTCTTCCCGATAGATGTGTTGGTAATGGTCGACGAATGCAGAGACAATGTCAGCTTGGCGCGTCACTCTTCGGTCTTCGCGGGTGATTAACTCCCGTACCAAAACGCGTCGTCGGTGCTTTCGTTCATTCACGACGTGGTGCATGGAAGGAATCTCGTGCCTTATCGTATCGTGACATCTGGCGCGCACCATGGTTCCCTGAAGATGTTTCCGAGCTAAAGCCACTAGTTTAGCTTTTATCCTTTTGCGTTCGATCCAGATGTCCTGTCCCGGCGGGCCAACATCCAGGTCGCGCAGTGCTGCAAAATAAAAGTCGGTGGTACGGCGGCGCCATTCAGCCATTTCCCTGCTATATGAGATGAACGTACGGCGAAGCGCCGGTTTAGCACAAGTCAGCCATCAATCAAGCTTCGTCGCATACCTTCCAACCCTTCGCTCGCACATCGTCCATGTCTCAAGGATCCGTTGACGGCATTCAGGATCATGTAGATGTTGAATGTTTAGTTTCCACGGGGCCTTACTGTTCCACACCTCCCTACGGGGAAGAAGCACCGTACAGATGTAAGCGCTGTGATCGGAAAACGCCAATGGCCAGCGTTCCGCGTCCTGGACATCATTTGCATGAGCCCGTGAGATATAAATGCGATCTAATCTGCTCGCCGAATGACTTGTCACATAGGTGTATCCCGGTGCAGCTCCATGTCGTAATTCCCACGTGTCACTAAGTACAAGGTCGTTGACAACGATTCGCAACTCCTGGCTGATGTTTGCTTGCGGCCATTGGTCTTTCTGGCTGAGAACACAGTTGAAATCTCCACCAATTATTACACATTCATAACGTCCATGGAATAGTGGAGCAATGTCTTCTGCATAAAATCGCGCCCTTTCCCGCCGCCGATTGTTTCCCGACGGTGCATAAAGATTGATGATGCGTGTCCCAAACGTCGTGAAAGCCATTCCCCTGGCCGACGGAAGATAACACACGTTTTCCACTGGGAAGCCATCTCGCACGTAAACTGCCACCCCACTCCCATTGTGATCTCCATGTGACGAATAGGATTGGTAGCCTGCGATGTATGGGAGTGCAGCTATGTGGACTTCCTGCAGCAAAGCAATATCCACATCAGATGCCCAAACCGTTTCCTTCAATAGGTGTATTTTGGCCGGGGAACGCACGTCATTGATATTTAATGTCGCAATACGGTTCGCATGGCGTTGAATCCCACTCTGTCGAGGCGCAACAACATCTCCCTGCACCGGCGCCGGGGGCTGAGTTAGAAGACGTTCTCTCGCCCCTCTCCCTTCACCTTCAGCAATTATTAGTCCGTCTTCGTGAGTGCCGGCTGCCTCTGTATGACGTCCGGCGCCTCCTCAATATCCTCATACCACATCTTTTCAGGCTGTGATATATTCGTGTCCATAGCCACAGCATCTGCGTCTGGAGAGCCAACTGGCTGTGATTTCTCTTCAGAATCACCACGTCCCGGTACCGTCAATGTGACTGACCGCTGTGGGTCGGATCGAACAGTTCCCAGTATCTCATCCTGTTTCGTAGAGGCTGTTGTGTCGTCTTGGTCCACAGGCACATCGTCGTCGGGGCAAGGGGAGTCATCCCGAGGAGATGTCGTGCGACGCCGCCGTTTCCTCCTTTTCGGGGAACGCTGTTTGCGTGATCTTCCGTCCGTGTCCTCAGATTGCAGGGAATCACGGCTGCCCGACAGAAAAGCATCCGTAGGAACTGGAAGTGTTTCGAGTCCCATCGTTGAACTTGGTGGGAGTTCGGTCGAAACTAATGATGTCGTCTCAGAGTGCGTTTCAGACGGAACAGCATCCGTAGTGGCTGGAACTGCTTCGTGTACTATCGGTGTGCTGGGTGGGAGTTCGGTCTCATCTGATGTCGCCGTAGATTGTATGCTCGACGGAGCAGCATGCTCTGTCATCCCGACGTCTGCGACAAGGTTTCGGAGAGTGCCATCTTGATCGTCCACCGAGGCTGTGCCCTTTCGGTCATCAGCGGACGCAGTGAGGGCCTTGGCATAGGTGATCGGTAGTACTGTCATCGCCGGCGACGGCTCCCGCACGTCTGAAGGCAGTTGCGTAATCCGTCGTTGCATACAGTTCGACCTGAGGTGTCCCTCCTGGCCACATCCAGAACATGTACGTGGTTGACCATCGTAAATCACCACCGTTTGACAACCACCAATTGTCAGATAGGACGGTACATGTTTCTGAAGATCAATAGTGATCTGTCGCACTCCGTTAAGAACAGGGTACGTGGCGAATTGTGTCCAGCGCTCTGCTGTGTGACCATGTACCGTGCCGTATGGCTTAAAAGCCTCGATAACTTCGTCAGCCGGGAGCTCAAATGGCAGCTCAAAAACACGTATTGTCCGTATACCCAGACCAGCATGTTCTACAGTTACCGTGCCGACATTCCCGTCACTATGGCAAAATCGGAGACCTGCTTTTGTCGCCTGTAGAATTCTCTCACACGCCGCGTCATTTACCATCTTAACATACAGCGTGGGACTAACGATGGACAGGTGAATTCCAACAATATCATTTGGCGGTATCTTGACGTCCTCTCAAATGAATCGTTCCACTGCTAAAGCCTTTGGTCGTTCGTAGTCTTTGCAGAAATTGAACCGTAATGTAGTTTTCCTGTACTTGTTCGCCATGATCGTTGTTACTAGCTCGCGCGCAGACTAAGTCCACAAGTAAACAAACACTCGCACGCGCCGCACAGGCGGAAGTATCGGACCTCCGCTTCGCACGGCCGCTAGCGCCGAACTGTGCGTCGGGGAGCATATAATCATCTGAATTGATCACTGATACGCAGTCGGCGTGAATACAGTGCAGCAGGGTAGATTTTTTTTTGTGTAATGTTCCTCATAAGACAGTATTACCGCTAGTTAGTCGGAGCACGAATTTCATCAACGAACATTTCCAATGTATCTTAAGAGGAGAACTTGCAGGTGCTACAGAAGAATGCTGAAGATTAGATGGGTAGATCACGTAACTAATGGAAACGTACCGAATAGAACTGGGGAGAAGAGGAATTTGTGGGAGAACTTGACTAGAAGAAGGGATCCGTTGGTAGGACACGTTCTGAGGCATCAAGGGATCACCAATTTAGTATTGGAGGCCAGCGAGGAGGCTAAAAGTCGTAGACGGAGACCAAGAGATGAAATGAAATGAAATGTCGTGTGGCTAGGGCCTCCCGTCGGGTAGACCGTTCGCCTGGTGCAGGTCTTTCGATTTGACACCACTTCGGCGACCTGCGCGTCGATGGGGATGAAATGATGATGATTAGGACAACACAACACCCAGTCCCTGAGCGGATAAAATCTCTGACCCAGCCGGGAATCGAACCCGGGCCCTTAGGATTGACAGACTGTCACGCTGACCACTTTTTTTTTTTTTTTTTTTTTCCTGGGAAATGTAAATAAGTGGACTTTTTTTTTTTGTTTGCAGTCCGGTGTAGCAATAACAAACATAAACTGCTTCTAGCATTTTTTTTTTTTTAATATATAGGAAGACGACTTTTATAAAATAAAATATTTCTGGGAAATGTAAATACGTGAACTTTTTTTTTTTACGTAATAGTAAAAAAAAAAAAATATATCCTGCTTCTGTCAGTACAAAACAATAACGGTCTACATTCCTCTTTTGGGCGCGGACCTCGCTAATCCCGTTATACCTCTCGTTGGTGTCGGGTACGTCTTCACGTGTGGTTGTGGATCCTCTCCACTGTCCTGGTCCTTTCTTGTTCTGATACCGATAATCAATAATTACATTCTCCTACCCGGGACACCCCAACTGGTTGGGGGATCAAGCAAGGCACTCCCTAAAAAATTTGCGTAATATGTTCGATATCTCGGATGTCTCATAAGCTGTGAGTGATGATCTTGTAGTAAGGCCCAAAAGTCGAGCACATTCTTACTGCCGTCTCGGAAAAGATAACGCACAGTCAAACCTCGAATCCAGGTCACTGCGTTTGTCTTTGTTCGGGGATAATATGTCCTATCTGGGAGAAGTAGTATCCGTGGTTCTATTGCTTGCGGCCCCACCCGAAGGAGGAAGGCCATCATTTTTTTGACCAAATACCATACGTCCGCCGAAGGTCCGCATATCAGGCGATGCTCCCTTGTGTCTATTACATTGCACTGCGGACACAGTGGCTCGTCCGCCATATGAATTGCATGCAACCTGGAACGAGTCACGTATTTCCCATTTACCACCTGATACCACAGTGCGCGCGTTCCCGTATCAAGGTGTGGGTGGTGCACGGTACGCCATACCACTGACCACGTAACTGATGGTTGGCGGCGCTCTACGGCATTATTCGGCCGTCGTCGAGTTAAGATTTGATATATATCACGAGCCGTTGCCGTCCTGGTTGTCGGTAGTTCCAGATGTAGATAACTGTGTTCCACAAAGAAGGTTCGCATATGGGCAAGCGATGGTGAAATGTGAGACACCGCTACTGGAGCCGAACGTGAAGGTGGAGCGAGTTCGTCTATCAAGGTGCCCGTCAGACTTGTCTGGTGTCGTGTCCACATCTTTATCATTGTGGTTACATAAATAGCCACTGCTCGGTCGCGTACGTGGACTAGTCCAAGACCTCCACGACTACGAGGAAGCGTGAGGGTTTCGTATCCGACCTTAAAAAGCAGACCCGTGCTCACAAAATATCCCAGTGCCGCCAGGATTCGACGGGCCAACACCACCGGCATAGGAAGAACTTGTGCCAGGTGGGGGATGCGAGAAGCTAGATAAGTGTTGGCAAAGGTGACCCGTTGTATCATATCCAGTGCCCTTAACCTGTGACTTCGTACACTCGCACGAATTGTTTGAAGAAGATGTCTGTAACTCAGTGCCGCCGTGCGTCGAACGTCTGTAGTGAAGATAATTCCTAGGCATTTCATCTTGTTAATCGGCTGTAATTGTGCTACACTTCCTGGTGGGAGTCCTCTCCCGATGTTCATCGCTCCCGACTTTGCCATGTTCAGGCGACTTCCCGTAGCCATACAATACAAATTAATCCAATGCAAGGCCACTCTTGCCTCGTCGCCTGACCGTGCTAAAGACACTAGGTCATCTGCGTATGTTCTGCATATAAACGTGTTGTGCCTTATCGTCATTCCTTGGAGTCGATTCCGGAGCCCGCAGAGCAGCGGCTCGACAGCGATGGCATACAATATCGTTGACAGCGGGCACCCTTGTCTGACCGATCGTGTGATGGTGATGGGCCCCACCAAGCGTCCGTTGATGAGCACTTTGGATGCGGCTCCGTGGAGTAGTCGCATGACGACGGTGACAAAACTTTCCGGAAACTTCATTTGCTTCATCACGTCCGTGAGGTAAGCATGGCTCAGCCTGTCAAATGCGCGATCGAAGTCTATCGATACCAAAGCACCCCGGAGACGACATGTTGCTGCCAGTGCGATAACATCGCGGTAGTCGCTGAGTGCCGTTTGTATATTGCTATCTCCTCCTAGCTGGGTTTGGTCGAGTGATATCACTTGGCGTATTACGCGTTTAAAGCGTGCTGCAAGTATCCTGGCGTAGATCTTGTAGTCGCAATTGAGAAGAGTCAGTGGCCGGTAGGCCTGTATCCCTGTGCCGCCAGATGGTTTGTGGATGGGGATGATCATGCCTTCCATGAAGGAGGGTGGAAGAGGCACGTTGGGAGACATCAATTCGCGGTACATGGCAGTCCATCGTGGAGTCATAAGATCTTTAAATGTACGATAAAACTCTAACGGAAACCCGTCGGGCCCCGGCGATTTGTGCGACGCTCCCTTATCAATCGCTTCCATTACGTCGTCACCTGTGACTTCTCCTGTTAACTCCAGGTTGGCCGACTCGTCGAGACACGCAGAGAGCGTTCGTCGGACCTCATGAAAGGCTGCCTGATCGTGTTCCGCTTCGTCATAGAGATGACCGTAGTGTTCCACAAAAGCGTTGGCAATGTCTTTTTGCGTTGTCATACGGCGTCCATCCGGCAGTACGACCGTCTGTATTAAGGTTCTGCGGCTACGTTGTTTTTCTCTGATAATGTGATACATCGACGGTGATTCTCCATGGACTCGTTCAAAGGCCCTTGCACCGATTGCGACACCCTCCAGACGGCGGCGCGTTATTGAAATTATTTGGGCCTGTGCTCGTTTTATACCGGCACGACGCTCCTGTGAAGGTGCTTGTACAGAAAGTTCACGGAGCATCGTGAAATAAAATTCCGTCGTGTGTCGCCTCCACATCACCTGCTCTCTTCCGTATGCAATTAACGCTCGGCGCAATGCAGGCTTAACGCATTCCAGCCACCACTGCAATGTCGTCGGATATGTCGGGAGGCGTCGTTCACACACGTGCCAAGTGTCTTCGATTAAGCGTCTGCACTCCGGTTCCCTGAGGTGTGCTGTATTCAGTTTCCAAACACTGCGACTCCTCCACACTTGTTGACGTCTCAGGGAGACCGTGCATATATATGCTATGTGATCTGAAAAGGCGACAGGCCACAATTCCGCATCGAGGATCGCAGCTTCGAGACGACGTGTTACGTAAATGCGATCGAGACGACTGGCAGAGTGACTCGTAACGTAGGTGTATCCACGTCTGTCGCCATGTATCATCTCCCATGTATCAATGAGATTCATGTCCTGTATGAGTTGCCGCAGCTCCGGGCATGAAGTGTAACGTGGGTGTTGATCTCTTGGTGCAAGCACGCAGTTAAAGTCGCCTCCAAATAAGATATGTTCATACCGACCTACGAATAGTGTTGCAATCTCCTCTGCGTAAAATCGGGATCGATCGCGCCGTCTGTCAGACCCCGACGGTGCGTAAATGTTAACGACCCGTACTCCCAGCACTGTGAGCGCCAGTCCTCGCGCTGACGGCAGGTACACCACGTCCTCGGCTACTATGCCGCTACGTAGAAGTATCGCTGTTCCACTTCCGCCGTCGGTAGTAGGTGTAATGTATGTATCGTACTCGTATATGTCGGGGAAGCTCTCGACATATACTTCCTGCAGAAGAACGATGTCGACGTCCGACGCACGCAACATGTCTCGTAGTAATTGCAATTTGACAGGCGTTCTGATCGTATTAATATTAATAGAGGCCGTTCGATATGCCTGCCGCTGTTCCTCAGTGCGTAAAGCGCACATGAACGCTTATGTGAATTGGTGTGCCGCTGCTCGGCGACATGCTGTGTGTGCGGCAGTCTGCATCTTCTGCGTGGTTAACATCCGGTGGACGCAGCACTCGCCATGGCGGGTGCGTCGTCGGTCTGTGGGTCAGTATCGGATTCGTCGGCCCAGTTCCTGTGCTGGTGGTCCAGCTCCCGCCGTGTTCCTCCGGCCTGGCTGACCGAAGGCGGTGGCGTTGCTGCGGTGGGTGGAGGGACTCCTTCCGTCGGCTTTCCGTCCGGTGTGTCTGTATTCAACACCTGTCTAGCATGCTTCGCGTCGTACAGCTGTGTGGGAGGTAGAACCTCTCGTTGCGCATCCGGATGCACTGCATCGACGTTACACCCAAGTTCGTCTGACTTGGGCTGCAATAAGCAGGTATCCGACGGCGCTAGTCGTCGTTTCTTGTGGCGCTTCGGCGATCGTTGTTTGCGCGTGTGCGCCTCCGTATCCGAGTGCGGAAGTGACTCCTGGTGCTCAGGGACGAAAGCAGCTGTTGGCACAACCGCAGGATCAATTTCCATATCTCCTACCGATCCTTTCCGTTCAGTTAAGGGCGTCGTCGTCTCCGGAGCGGTAGAAGTGTGCGTCGTTTCGTCACTGGAGGCGGTCTCTGCTGCAGTCGGTTGCCGTAAACTGTCAGTATTCAGTAGCTGGTCATTCTTCGGGATGGGATCAGTTCGAAACGCGTCCGCGTACGTTAGTGGCAGCGGCGTCAACGTGGACTGAGGCACGGGTTCGCCGGTTGGACCTTGGACTATCCTCCGCTGCAGACATTCGGAACGGACGTGGCCCTCTTTCCCGCAGCCTGAGCATGTTTTGGGTTGTCCATCGTAGATGACGATAGCTCTACATCCGCCGATGAACAAGTACGAGGGTACATGTTGTGTCAGTTCTATTCTGATTTGACGCACCCCATTGAGAACTGGGTAAGTCGTGAAGTTGGACCATTTTTCCTCAACGTGGCTGAGCACTCTTCCATATGGGCGTAAGGCGTCAACGACCAAGTCAGACGGAACCTCGAAGGGAAGTTCGAAAATACGTATGTTTCGTAAGCCCAGTCCTGCGTGATCAATAGTTACTTCTCCAACATGTCCATCAGAGTGACGAAATTTGAGGCCATGTTTAGTATCTCGGATGATTCTGTCACATACTGCATCGTTAATCAGCTTGACGTAAACGACACTGCTCACTATGGAGAGGTGTATTCCGATAAGTTCGTTGTAGTCAAGTTTAACGTCGTCTCGTAGGAACCTTTCGATTTCGTAGGCTTTCGGTCTCGCGTATTCATTCGAAAAACTAATCTTGAGAGTCGACTTTCGATATGCATGTGCCATTCTATATCGAGTCGTCTAAACGCGCGAGTACGCCGAAGAGGTAAACAACTGCGCGAGCACGAACGTCTCCGGCAGGGACGTAAACAGACGTCCGTGCCGTAGCACTGCCGAAGGCAGACTGCCACTCAGCTACCGGGGGCGGACACCAAGAGATGAATACACCAAGCAGACTCAGTAGGATGTAGGTTGCAGTAGTTATTCGGAGATGAAGAGGCTTGCACTGGATAGAGTGGCATGGAGAGCTGCATCAAACCAGTCTCTGCACTGAAGACCACGACAACAACAGTGTATTTTGCTTAGCTCCACCTACACAGCGAGTACTGATCATCGTAATAAATCAGGAGAAATCAGTCGCACGGAAAGATGTAACCGTCCATTTCTGCACGTCCTGTTCGAGTGAAATTGTCGAGATATGGTCTGAAGATGATTCTGTTGTAACGCCCCAACGACCACCTTAAAATCAATTACGAAAGAACATGAAGTAGGGAAAGTTACGACATCTTTGCCGATGAGCTAACACGAAATAGTTTTGTCAACAACTACATTGTACACCACTGAGCATATTTGTTAGCGAAAGAGAAAGAAGAAGCATTGTATTTCAGCAATGGACAAATATCCATGTAACAAATGTGAAATTAATATCTCAAAAGTTAAGTCCAAAGTAATGTCATCAGAGATAACTTTTATGTGGAAGAGAGTTGTAAGCGCAATGAAGAAATTCAATACGCCTACAATGCTCTTCCACAGAAAAAGTCGCTTGCTAGAAGTCATCCAGTGCAAACGTACGAGAGCAGTTCTCATCTGAATTATTGAGATTGCGAATCATGACGAGATTGTTTTCGAGTTTAGAAGTGTTTGTTGCGTGACGGGATCACGGCTAAAGAAACTGATTTTATGAACTGAGACAGGAACAGATAGACTCATTAAACCGTGCACTGGGGGTTAATTGAAATCTAATAACAGAATTAGTGAACATTGGACTTTAAATTAGTTGGACCTTAAGGAGTAGTGAACATTCTACGAAAGAATACACGCCATTACTCTTGAGTAGGACGCAAGTAGACGACATCATGAAGATAAAACAATTCCGCTAATGTGTTGAGTTGTGGTAATTGCCAAGAAACTATAACTCAATCGGACTGACTTAACTAAACTATTCCGTGTGCGTGTGGTGCGGGAGTTATAAGTATTTAGTGACAGAATAACAATTAACTGTTCGTTACCAGTTAAATACCCGGTGTGGACTACATCATTAAATAGTTTGATAAATGACTCAATTAACGACTACTCATGAAAGTGAAGTGTAAATATTCATGTCATTAGTTGAGAAGTGAACTTTGAAATAATTTCGTATTACGACGCAACCTTACAAAGACTGAATCAAAGAGTATCTCTGGATCTCGCTGCATACCAGCACAGCAATTCCATGGCAACGAGATAATAGCGTGAGAAAAAACTGTTAACTAAAATATTTCCTCGCAATCAGTGGTGTGTACTATGCGAACGAGAGAAGAATTAATAACTACTTCAAATCCGGGCAATTAACAATACAATATTAATAATAAAAATCAATAATTATACGAGTTCGCATAAGTGGAAACGCTGCGGACTTGTAATTGAAAAAAAAAATGGTTCAAATGGCTCTGAGCACTATGGGACTTAACTCCTAAGGTCATCAGTCCCCTAGAACTTAGAACTACTTAAACCTAACTAACCTAACGACATCACACACATCCAGACTGTAGCGCCTTTAACCGCTTGGCCACCACGGCCGGCACTTGTAATTGGGATACAACGATTACGCGAGGAACGCCTTTTCGGAAGTTTTTCAGGTTTTTTTCCTCCCGTTAATCGACGGGGACTGACGTTATATCGTATCGTGTCTGTAGTTTGCCGCGAGAGCTGTGGCAATAGCAGCTCTACGGCGTCGACTACATCAGCACGCGGTTGGAGTCCGGGGGCACGCGCCACACTGTGCACCGTCTGCACAGTAATCACGAAGATGCAGATGTAGATGTAAATGTAGACGAGAGCCTTTCATCTTGGGAGAGCTTGCGACGCCTCCAGTGGAGGTAATATCCAGCAAAGTGGCGGGGTCCTTAAGTGCCAGCAGCCCTGCGGTCGCTTCGGCCGAGGTATCAATCAGTGGTGGCTCCTGCGACGGCTTTGATCTGAATTTGTACACACGGCGGCCGGCGCCTGGATGGAGTGGACGAGTGACGGCTGCGCGGTCCCCACCAGCAGTCTGTCATCCCGCGCACAGAGTCGCGCCGCCGCAGCGGCCGTTACCCGCCTCGGAGCCGCATGCTGCGTCACTCAGCAGCGGCGCGGGGGATCGGCAATAAACACGGGCCAGACCGGCGCCGAGCAAAATGGCACATGCGAGCATCATATTTTCCTTTTCCCGTGTGAGCTTCTGCTGTCCCATCAGCGGGGATGCTGGGCAGGTGGGCCCATCAACATGTCGACACTGCTGACACCGAACAGGGGCCGCCGTCAATTACGCGCCTCCACCCACTAATATTTCTCCCTCTCCTCATTAATGTGACAGCGGGAAGATTACTTGAGTATCAGCTGGTAACCGAACGCAGGTATAACTACCACACTACCACACCTAAGTGTAGACTACGGTAGTAGCTTTTCTCAGTTAAGGTCGCGCCCGTAATACTTGTGCATTGGATGTATTGTATATCATCGGGTGTTACCTGTTCGTGATCAGCGTCTTACTAGATTCCTCAAAATCCCGGAAGTTGTTGCCGGCCGCGGTGGTCTAGCGGTTCTAGGCGCTCAGTCCGGACCCGCGTAACTGCTACGGTCGCAGGATCGAATCCTGCCTCGGGCATGGATGTGTGTGATGTCCTTAGGTTAGTTAGGTTTAAGTAGTTCTAAGTTCTAGGGGACTGATGACCATAGATGTTAAGTCCCATAGTGCTCAGAGCCATTTGAACCGGAATTTGTTAACCATCCAAGACACTGACTGAACACGTATAAAGGGCCGGAAAATCTACGGAGGACGGCCGGGGTTGCCGTGCGGTTCTAGGCGCAGCGACCGCTACGGTCGCAGGTTCGAATCCTGCCTCGGGCATGGCTGTGTGCGATGTCCTTAGGTCAGTTAGGTTTAATTGGTTCTAAGTTCTAGGCTCTAGGCGACTGATGACCTCAGAATTTAAGTCGCGTAGTAAAAAAAAAAAACTACGGAACTTTTTTGTTCTACATTATATCCTCCTGTCTGTTAGTTAAGAATAAACTTTATTTACAGTAAAGCTGAAACTATGTATGTTCGGGTCAGGTTTTATTTGAAAATTGTTGATTTATAACGTGAAACAGACGGATGTTGTAACAAAAACGCAATTTACTCAAAAAAGGGTAAAATGTTTTTGAAAAACGAAACAAAAACACGTATCTAACATACCACATATAACTTTTATAACATATATTTCAGATATTTATAGGCGCACGGGATTAGCCGAGCGGTCTAAGGCGCTGCAGTCGTGGACTGTGCGGCTGTTCCCGGCGGAGGTTCGAGTCCACCCTTGGGCACGGGTGTGTGTGTTTCTCCTTAGGATAATGTAGGTGTGTCAGCTTAGGGACTGATGACATTAACAGTTAAGTCCCCAAAGATTTAACGGACATTTTTTTCAGTTATTCATAAACAACCTTCGCGTTTATCAATAAGCACAGGAAACTGTCCCCTTAGATCATGATGGAAAACGTTCTATAGTATAAAAAAAGTATTTATATATATTACGGGCCACTGTAGACGGTTGATAAATAAAAGAAGGGAAACTCGTATGACAAAAAACAAACTGCCTTTCATTTAGTTGCGTAGATGGAACCTGCGTCCATTATCCGTAAAGAAAAACGAAACTATTACTAACAGAAACTAGAAGAGACAGAAGCAGACTTCACAAGGAACAACACGAGGAATTTCTACAGGGCGTTCTGAGAAAACATGATGAAATACCAAGAACCGAACATCTGCTTTAGGAAACCGGACGGCACACTAGAGACCAATACCAGGAACAACTGTAACCTCCTAGCGAAGTACTTCGACAAACTCCTAAATGCAGAAATTGGACACAGAGGAACCATCACCAAACCCAGATAGCGAACCGCCATTGGTAGAAGAAGTAAGAGAAATCATCAAGAACCTCAAGAACAATAGCTTGCTCGCCAGGTTTCGAGAGGGTGCGTTTCTGGATGAGGTATCGAATATATTGCTTCCCCCTAGTTATACCTCCCGAGGAGATCACGAATGTAAAATTAGAGAGATTAGAGCGCGCACGGAGGCTTTCAGACAGTCGTTCTTCCCGCGAACCATACGCGACTGGAACAGGAAAGGGAGGTAATGACAGTGGCACGTAAAGTGCCCTCCGCCACACACCGTTTGGGTGGCTTGCGGAGTATAAATGTAGATGTAGATGTAGATGTAGAGCACCAGAAGAGATTGGAGCTATCGCGGAATTCTAGAAGATACAAGACCCGGATCTCACAGGAGACATACACAACATCATGAAACAGATATGGGAAACAGGAGCGATACCGAAAGAATGGCGCACAGCGCTGATACACCCTTTATGCAAGAAAGGGGGTAAGTCGGACCCAAATAACTATATGGGCATGTCACTGTTACCCGTCAGATATAAGATACCTTCGAAAGCACTGAGAAATAGATTAGACAAGCAAACAGACCACCTGATTGCCGAATACCAGGCTGAGTTTCGTAAACACAGGTCATGCGCTGAACAGTTATAGAACCTTAATATGTCAACCGTGAAAGCTAAAAATACATTCTCGCTGACTTCTAGTTAGATCTGCTTGAGCTCTTCAACCTGGCACTACGTAACTAGATGTAGCTCTTATACAGGGTGGTCCACTGATCGTGACCTGGCTAAATATCTCACGAAATAAGAGTCAAACGAAAAAACTACGAAGAAAAAAAGTAGTCTATGATCTAGGGGGAAACCAGATGGCGCTATGGTTGGCCCGGTAGATGGCACTGCCATAGGTCAAACGGATATCAACTGCGTTCTTCTAAACAGGAACCCCCATTTCTATTACATATTCGTGTAGTACGTAAAGAAATATGAATGTTTTAGTTGGACCACTTTTTTCGCTTTGTGATAGATGGCACTGTAATAGTCACAAACATATGGCTCACAATTTTAGACGAACAGGTTTCTTAAACGAACAGGTTTTTTAAATTAAAATACAGAACGTAGGTACGTTTGAACATTTTATTTCGGTTGTTCCAATGTGATACCTTTGTGAACTTACCATTTCTGAGAACGCATGCTGTTACAGCGTGATTACCTGTAAATACCACATTAATGCAACAAATGCTCAAAATGATGTGCGTCAACCTCAATGCATTTGGCAATACGTGTAATGAAATTCCTCTCAAGAGGGAGTAGTTCGCTTTCCGTAATGTTCGCACATACATCGACAATGCGCTGACGCATGTTGTCAGGCGTTGTCGGTGGTTCACGATGGCAAATATCCTTCAACTTTCCCCACAGGAAGACATCCGAGGACGTCAGACCCGGTGAACGTGCGGGCCATGGTATGGTGCTTCGACGACCAATCCACCTGTCATGAAATATGCTATTCAATACCGCTTCAACCGCACGCGAGCTATATGCCGTACAGCCATCACGTTGGAAGTACTTCGCCATTCTGTCATCCAGTGAAACATCTTTAAAACCCCAAATTGGGCATCATCATTTGTTGCAAATGGTTCAAATGGCTCTGAGCACTATGGGACTCAACTTCTGAGGTCATTAGTCCCCTAGAACTTAGAACTAGTTAAACCTAACTAACCTAAGGACATCACAAACATCCATGCCCGAGGCAGGATTCGAACCTGCGACCGTAGCAGTCTTGCGGTTCCAGACTGCAGCGCCTTTAACCGCACGGCCACTTCGGCCGGCTCATTTGTTGCAGGTCGTGGTTGACGTTTCACATGTGGTTGAACACTTCCTGTTTCCTTAAATAACGTAACTATCCTGTGAACGGTCCGGACACTTGGATGATGTTGTGCAGGATACCGAGCAGCATACATAGCACCTTTTCCGCAACTAAATGGTTCAAATGGCTCTGAGCACTATGGGACTTAACTTCTGAGGTCATCAGCCCCCTAGAACGTAGAACTACTTAAGCCTAACTAACCTAAGGACATCACACACATCCATGCCCGACGCAGGATTCGAACCTGCGACCGTAGCGGTCGCGCGGTTCCAGACTGTAGCGCCTAGAACCGCTCGGCTTGCCGCAACTGGTAAACGGTCCATTTTAACACGGGTAATGTATCACGAAGCAAATACCGTCCGCACTGGCGAATGTTACGTGATAACACGTACTTATACGTTTGTGACTATTACAGCTCCATCTATCACAAAGCGAAGAAAGTGATCCAACTAAAACATTCATATTTCTTTAATTACTACACGAATACGTAATAAAAAATTGGGGTTCCTATTTTAAAAAAACGCAGTTGATATCCGTCTGACCTATGGCAGCGCCATCTGGAGGGCCAACCATTGCGCCATCTGGTTTCCCCCTTCAAGCTAGACGAGTTTCGTTCTTTGCAGTTTTTTCGTTTGATGCTTATTTAGTGAGATATTGGACCAGGTCACTATGAATGGACCACCCTGTATATTACGTAATGTATAACAAGTGGAAACATTTTTACTTAATTTAGCTGATGACATTTGAACGGCTGAATAGGCTTACATGGAACATTGCTAAGAACCATCCTGATTAAAATAGCTTTCAAATAAAAAAAATGCATTAAAATCGTACCTTTCCTGTGGGAGCTACGATACCATAGACAGATACACAGACACACCCGTTAGACTTGTAACTACCCTCTGTTTGCGTCGGGGTTAAAAACGGATAAAAAGTTCACCCGGCATCAGTTGCAAACTGCGTATCTAACGGCCGCTAGTATCTACATAAATCTTCTTTTCACAATTTCACATAAATACTGATCGAATTTGAAAATTACAGTGCTGTCGTAATGCACTCATCAAGAGGTATAATGTTCCGTTAAATGTTGAACGCAATACGTGAAGTATTAAGTTCTAAGCTATGTACGAATCTTGGTGCAGCATAAGTTACAGCAGCGCAAAGTACCCACACTATAATCATCAAGTATTTGGGAATGAAAGCAGTTAGCGATTTCCAACAAACTTTAAACGTAATTTGAAAACTTTTTCTCGTCTGCAGCCCTACATAACGAAGAAAGTAAAACAGTTTGTCGCTTAGTAATTGTTCGTCGTTCACGCAGCAGCATCAAACACGACGTTGTAGTTTATCATTTCTTTACTACCGACATTATTCGCTACCCATTTTGTAGACAACATACTCCAACGAAAATATATATAATCCAATGAAGATACCTACAAAACATTTTATATATGGGAGTTCGATTGTTTGAAGAATCGTCGGGGTTGCGGGTATTTATGGTTACAAATTGAAAAGCCATTTTTGGCAGAAACTTCTTAATACAAAGGTGTCCAGGAGAAATGGTTAATATTCAAGGATGTGACAGGAAGGTCATTTGAAGCAAAGTAATTCATATGGACGTATGCCCTTTTTCAAATGGTTTCCCAGCTAGAACACAATGAACATTCGGTTTTCGACTAGTTTCGTACACGTATGAGTCTTACCCACGTAAACTCTTTGACGCCTTATTTTAGCCCAACCTACTTCGTTGTTCTCATCCTTTTTTGCCAAGGATGTCTTCCTCTCATGAAACATCTGTTGAACGCGAAGCTGTCCACGGCGTGTTTTGAGTGAAGTAGTCCGAGGGATTGAGAGTGCCTGAAAGAAGGATCGATTAACTGTGGTTGTACACGTGCCGGCAGCTCGTGGTCGTGCGGTAGCGTTCTCGCTTCCCGAGCCCGAGTTCCCGGGTTTGATTCCCGGCGGGGTCAGGGATTTTCTCTGCCTCGTGATGACTCGGTGCTGTGTGACGTCCTTAGGTTAGTAAGGTTTAAGTAGTTCTAGGGGACTGATGACCCTAGATGTTAAGTCCCATAGTGCTCAGACCCATTTGAACCATTTTGAACACGCGCCGGCTGAAATGCCACGCATCTACACTAACGAAGAATATGCAGGTATGATGTATGTTTACGGCTTCTGCAATTGCATTGCTTTTGGTGCTGTCGTCAAAGAATACCTTAGTGTCCGCATTTTCTGACACGTCGAATGCTTGATCATAGACTGTTTACCAGAGTTTTCAGCACACTGCGTGACACAGGTATTCTTCCATGTTCCCATTTTTCTTCTGAACCTCTAGTGCAACACATGTTCGGGAACAGCAACACTTTGTTGAGATGATGTGGCGGGTCCTACTACCAGCTCACGATGACGTGTACGATAAAGCTTACAGGAGAATGTGTTGAAAATCCGTATTATCCAATTTATACTTCGTAAAATGCAATTAGTAATGTTTACTGAATGTTGTAGATGTGTACATTTGGAGACCAACGAAGTATTGAATAAAGCGGAATCTATATAACTCTGTGCATTAAATATGTTCTATCACGGGAACATTCGGAATAGGTAATGTGTCCATATGAAGTTTTTTGCTTCAAATGATCATTCCTGTCATATCGCTGAATACTGTCCACTCCAGCCGGCCGGTGTGTCTGAGCGGTTCTGGGTGCTACAGTCTGGAACCGCGTGACCGCTACGGTCGCAGGTTCGAATCCTGTCTCGGACATGGATGTGTGTGATGTCCTTAGGTTAGTTAGGTTTAAGTAGTTCTAAGTTCTAGGGGACTGATGACCTCAGCAGTTAAGTCCCATAGTGCTCAGAGCCATTTTAACAATTTTGTCCACTCCTCCAGGGACACTGTGTACCTGGATAGTATTTAATGGTACTTAAGGAGCTGTTCTGCTACGAGAGACTGATGTTCATGTTGATAGTTAATAACATTCTTGATACACTGGAACAAGGTAGTGGATAGAAATATCAGCGTATAAGTACGGGCGCCCACTGGCCCAGCAGGAGATACACTATAGCACCAAAGAAACTGCTATAGGCATGTGTATTCAAACATAGGGATATATAAACAGGCAGAATACGGCGCTGCGATCGGAAACGCCTATATAAGGCAATGAGTGCGTGGTGCAGATGTTAGATCGGTTACAGCTGCTACAATGGCAGATTATCAATATCTAAGTGAGTTTATCAAGATTTAAGTGAGTTTGAACGTGGTGTTACAGTCGGCGCACGAGCGATGGGACACTTCATCTCCGAGGTAGCGATGAAGTGGGGATTTTCCCACGAATATCAGGAATCCTGTAAAATATCAAATCACCGACATCGCTGCGGCCGGAAAAAGATCCTGCTAGATTGGGACCAACAACGGCTGAAGAGAATCGTTCAACGTGACAGAAGTGCAACCCTGCCGCAAATTGCTGCTGATTTCAGTGGTGGGCCATCAACAAGTGTCACCGTGCGAACCATTCAACGAAGCATTATCGATATTAGCTTTCGGAGCCGAAGGTCCGCTCGTGTCCCTTGATGACTACACCACACAAAGCTTTACCCCTCGCCTGGGCCACTCATCATCGACATTGGATTGTTGATGACTGGCAAGATGTTGTCTCGTCGCACGAGTTTCGTTTCAAATTTTGTCAAGTGGACGGACGTGCACGGATATGGAGACGACCTCATGAATCCATGGACCCTGTATATCAGCAGGGGACACTTAAAGCTGGTTCAGGTTCGGTAATGGTGTGAGGCGTGTGCAGTTGGTGTGATATGGGTCCACTGATACGTCTAGATACGACTCTGACAGGTGACACGTAGGTAAGCATCCTGTCTGATGACCTGCATCCATTCACGTCCATTGTGCATTACGACGGGATTGGGCAATTCGAGCAGGATAATGCGACACCCCACGCGTCCTGAATTGCTGCAGAATGGCTCCAAGAACACTTTCTTTGTTTAAACACTTCCGCTGCCCGCCAAACTCCCCAGACATTAACATTACGGAGCACATCTGGCATGCCTTGGAACGTGCTGTTCAGAGGAGATCTCCCCTTCTCGTAGATTTATGGACAGCCCTGCATGATTCATGGTGTCAGTTCCCTCCAGCACGAATTCAGACATTAGTCGAGTCCATGCCACGTCGCATTTCTGCATGCTCGCGGGGGCCCTAGGTAGGTGTACCAGTTTCTTTGGCTCTTGAGTGTAAAATGCCCTGGTGGAAGACCGCTTGCTGCAGCGTCCTTGGCGTTTGCCTGAATAACAACATGAGGATGCGGTCATATACTCGATAAAGGTTTAATTGACAACGACGTAACAGACACCAGAAACCTGCGCATTTTTTATTCTCTCAGTAACTGAGTTCCTGCTTCTTCACATAAGGAGGCCTTGACCTCTTACCTTTGGGATGCATCTGTACTCGAGACCTCCAGAAACGGGGAATGTTTCTGTGCCATTTAGGAAGATTATAAGCTCGCTGAAGTTCGCAGTCCTTCCAAGGAAAAGTGGAAGGGGCGTACTCTTGTGTCTCGCGCAACATGTGAAAAACACGAGTGCCTCCGGGCTCTCTGCGGAGAGAACCAAGCGGCTGCTCACTACCGCCGTAAACGCCTCGCGGCCCCGCTCGGTGACTAGCCGCGGGACGGGACGGCGCGCCGCCCGTGTCATCTCCAGCCCGTCGGGCGGCCTCTCCTCAAAAAACTCTCATTCCTCCTCAAAGAGCGCCGGCCCGCCGTCCGATTAAGCGGCCATTATGTCCGCCTAATGCCTGTCGTCAGCGTATGAGAAACGGAATGAGAGAGGAAACAGCTGGCAGCGGGTTATAACCAGCTCCTGCCAGCTGAGTGAGGGGGGCGCGTCCCAGGCTGCTCTCACTACCTGATGGACACGTTTCTCTCTCAACTTATTTACGCCAGCATCCACAGCTACTGTGAAATTGTCTTCTGACTGGTTTGATGTGGCCCGTCACGAACCCTCTCTTGTTTCAACCTCTTCATCTCAGAGTAGCACTTGCAACCTATGTCCTCAATTACTTACTGGATATATTCCAATTTCTGTTTGTTCTTGCAACTTCTACCCTCGACCGCTTTCTCTAGTACAGGGTGACACACGGGAAACGGAAGGTTTTTAATGAAATAATATTCAGCCAACTTTAAAATTAATGCACGTTTATTTACACAGAATCAAAGCTCATTATTTGCCATTTTAGTTAACAAAGTTATTTGTGAACAATAATGTAGTCAAGGAGATGTCCATCATTTCGAATGCAGGACTCAAGTCTCTTCTCAAAATCATCCATCACGCGGACTAAAATATCTGCAGGGATGGGAGCAATTTCTTCAATGAAACTTCCTGGCAGGTTAAAACTGTGTACCGGACCGAGACTCGAACTCGGGGCCTTTGCCTTTCGCGGGCAAGTGCTCTACCAGCTGAGCTACCCAAGCACGACTCACGCCCCGTCCTCACAGCTTTACTTCTACCAGTATCTCGTCTCCTACCTTCCAAACTTTACAGAAGCTCTCCCGCGAACCTGCAGAACTAGCACTCCTGAAAGAAAGGATATTGCGGAGACATGGCTTAGCCACAGCCTGGGGGATGTTTCAAGAATGAGATTTTCACTCTACAGCGGAGTGTGCGCTCATATGAAACTTCCTGGCAGATTAAAACTGTGTGCCGCACCGAGACTCGAACTCGGGACCTTTGCATTTCGTGGGCAAGTGCTCTACCAACTGAGCTACCCAAGCATGACTCACTCCCCGACCTCACAGCTCTCGGTCCGGCTCACAGTTTTAATCTGCCAAGAAGTTTCATATCAGCGCACACTCCGCTGCAGAGTGAAAATCTCATTCTGGAATTTCTTGAATGTTTGCATTCTTCAATGCGTCCATATTTCGTGGTTTGTGGTTATAGACATAGTTCTTAAGGTATCCCCACGGAAAAAAGTCACATACTGACAAGTCGGGAGCCCTGCTAGGCAATGGAACATTGCCAAAACGTGAGGTAATTCGGCCAGGAAACATGCGTCTAAGAATGAAACGTCCCCTTTTGAACAATTGTACATGATTGTGCTTAAACTGACACACAATATTTTGTTAGCGCAACGCAATCTGACTTTCCATAATCCCTAAAAAAGAATGGGCCCTGACTAACAGTAAACTATACCTTTCACAAATCACTTACCTCACAAAAATCTTCGCTACTCAAGCTACTGCAATACAGCGAGCGCCACTACTGCCAGCTAAATAAAAGATTCAAACTACTGAAGGCACTAACTACTGATAGGGATAGTTAGCAAATGAAAGATATTAATAGAGAACAAACAATGTATTTACCTTGACATCATCATATATAAATATAGCAGTTCATGACAAATTTCAAAACTCCGCCATCTCTCTCCCCACATCCACCACTGCTGGCGGCTCACCTCCAACTGCCCAACGCTACGCGCTGTTCACATCCAGCTGCCGCTGCCCAACACTACAATGGCAGACAACAATGCAAACTAGCCACAGACTGCACACAGCACAGCCAGTGATTTTCATATTGAGCGCTACGTAACGTTGCCAATAAGAAAACATAAACAGCCTACTTACATAGAGAAAACATAAACAGCCTACTTACATAGAGAAAACATAAACAGCCTACTTACAAGAAGTCATTGCAGTGTTTGCGGTGTGCGATGTTGCCCCATCCTGCGGGAACCAAACGTGTTGTAAAGGGGTTCGTCGTCGTCTTCTTAGTTCCGGTTTCAAGAATGTTTCAAGCAAACGAATGTAACGAACCGAATTAACAGCATATGTGGCCCCATTCTCTTCAAAAAAATAAGGTCCAATAATGCCAACAGAGCCAAGAGCACACCACACTGTTACTTTTTCTGAGTGTAGAGGACGGTGGTGGATAAGGTGTGGATGCTCTGGAACTCAGTGACGTAGGTTTTGCTTATTCATGGTCCCGTTTAAATGAAAATTAGCTTCATCGCTCATCAATAAAATTTCATTTTCATTCGATCCCAAAATCACTTCCATTCTGTAAGCCAGGTCTCGTACAGCAAAATCAGTTTCCTTATGTTGTTGGACAGTGAGCATTTTGTAGGGATGGAATTTTAATTCTTTATGCAAAATTCGTCTAACCGATTCACGGCTGATTCGTAACTCACCAGCATGACGTCTAGCTGACCGTCCTGGGGTTCTGACTGCCGCTTGCCTTACCCTTTCAACATTTTCTGGTGTCGTTACTCTGCATCTCGGGCCAGGATGCTTCTTATCCAGTATGTTTCCAGTTGATCTGAAGTTTTCCACCCATCTGAGGATTGTGTTACGGCTCGGAACAGCTCCATGTCGACCGACGTTAAACCACGCACGAAACAATCGCTGCGTAGCAATAACAGACTCACCACTTTTCACGAAACTGTCATAGACAAACACTCGATGTTGCAAGTCCCACTGCTCCATGGTGACTGAGTGAATGAAATGGCGTCTTGTGTGGATCAAAACTATTCCCACCACGACCACCTCCCACCACCGCGCCCTCAGTACTACGCAGTTCACAAACCGTCCGTCTCCCGTGTGTCACCCTGTATTATTGAAACTGTTATGATTGGAATAACGAAGACCGCTGCGACTGTTAGAATTTTTTATTGGAGAAATTAAATTTGCATCTGCAGGTGCTTCACTGTATACGAAGAGAGAAAAGAACTTATCATTTAGCATGCCTAGAAACGGAAAAAATAATAGCGATAAGGTCTGTGTCTGTTTACAGTCAAAAGATTAAACGTTCTGTTTAAAGCCGATAAAGCCATTCCTAACATTTAAATCGAGGTGTTTGAAACTTCTGACTCACGAATGTGCGAGCGTCTGTGATAAAATGTTTTGGGGCCGAGGCCATCCTGAACCTAAAAACGAACCCAGCAGAAACATTGTAATTCTATCAGAGACAGCAAAGGACTTGGAAGAGCAGTTGAACGGAATGGACAGTGTCTTGAAAGGATATAAGATGAACATCAACAAAAGCAAAACGAGGATAATGGAATGTAGTCGAATTAAGTCGGGTAATGCTGCAGGAATTAGATTAGGAAATGAGACACTTAAAGTAGTAAATAAGTTTTGCTATTTGGGGAGCAAAATAACTGATGATGCTCGAAGTAGAGAGAATATAAAATGTAGACTGGCAATGGCAAGGAAAGCGTTTCTGAACAAGAGAAATTTGTTAACATGGAGTATAGATTTAAGTATCAGGAAGTCGTTTCTGAAAGTATTTGTGTGGAGTGTAGCCATGTATGGAAGTGAAACATGGACAATAAATAGTTTGGACAAGAAGAGAATAGAAGCTTTCGAAATGTGGTGCTACAGAAGAATGCTGAAGATTTGGTGGGTAGATCACATAACTAATGAGGAGGTATTGAATAGGATTGGGGAGAAGAGAGATTTGTGGCACAACATGACTAGAAGAAGGGATCGGTTAGTAGGACATGTCCTCAGGCATCAAGGGATCACAAATTTAGCATTGGAGTGCAGCGTGGAAGGCAAAACTCATAGAGGGAGACCAAGAGATGAATACACTAAGCAGATTCAGAAGGATGTAGGTTGCAGTAGGTACTGGGAGATGAAGGAGCTTGCGCAGTATAGATTAGCATGGTGAGCTGCATCAAACCATCTCAGGACTGAAGACCACAACAACAAAAACAGAAACGTGAAAGTAAGAACGTAGTAGCTATTAAAACAATTTGTAATAAAAATAATTTAAGTACTCAGCAAAAACGCCACGATTGTAAACACTAAAAGAGAAACAGTTGTCAGCGCTTGCTCTCAGGCCGTTTACAATGGAGTTAAAGTGTGACACTATTGACAACTGTTTCTCTTTTAATGTTACAAACGCAGCCTTTTTCCTAAGTATTTAACTTTTCTATTATAAATTATTTTAATAGATGTATGTAGCTACGCATGTATGTATTGAACTGGGGACATAGAAACGACGGAGAGGCTTAGTCCCAGCCGTAGCACTACGTGGTACACAACCCCACAACAGGCTACAGCAGTCCACCCACCCCACCGCCGCCCCACATCGAACCCAGGGTTATTGAGCGGTTCGGCCCCCAGTGCACCGCCCCTCCCCCCTCGGTACCTCCTCCCCCCAACCCCACACTCCCCGCGGGAAATCAAGGAATTACATGGTTAGACACCTGTTGCAATATCACGTTCACTTGTTAAGCATGTACCGTCATGATTGTACTCGTCATGTACGGTGTCCGCACAGTCCAGCTTACGCTACACCACACATTCCACTGACTCACCTTACAGAAAGGCTAATATTTCATCTGCCACTTCTTTCTCACTCTGCGAAATTCCTTGGGTTCCTTTCTGACGAAATGTCAAGTTCGGCAACTGTTGCAGTAGATATAGTAGACTGTTTGATTTGTTTATTGTCGCCATTGCTCCGCTGTGTATCAACACCACTAGCGCTCTAGCACAGTCGTGGGTTACTCGTCGACTAAGGACTTCATCTACGCTCCATAGCCTCATGCTGTGCTCACCACTGGATACCTTCAGTCCCGCCGCCTGTTACCATCAGCAGCCAAAATGGTGGTTGCACGGTAGACAACATGTGGGGCGTCGAATGCCGTGAACATCATTGGCCTCTTGCAATCTGTTACTCATGGTATTCCTTGTAAGTCGGAGAGGTGACTGTGTAGAAAGTAGCTGGAAGTTGGAGCTTACTGTTGCAAATAAAACATATTTGCGGTTTCCATTTCGCGACCGATCGGACCTTCCTTTTCGAATAGCCTTCCTTCATATTTATTTATGTATCAATACAACCTACAAAAAGTTAGAAGGTGTGAATCCCTGGGGTGAAATGTCATTCGAATAATGTAAAATCACATTGAGTGATAAAATTCAACATCGTTTCACAAAATTATTGTCTTGAATGAAGATTAGATGGGTAGATCATATAACTAATGAGGAGGTATTGAATAGGATTGGGGAGAAGAGAGATTTGTGGCACAACTTGACTAGAAGACGGGATCGGTTGGTAGGACATGTTCTGAGGCATCAAGGGATCACCAATTTGGTATTGGAGGGCAGCGTGGAGGGTAGAAATCGTAGAGGGAGACCAAGAGATGAATACACTAAATAGATACGGAAGGATGTAGGTTGCAGTAGGTACTGGGAGATGAAGAAGCTTGCACAGGACAGAGTAGCATGGAGAGCTGCATCAAACCAGTCTCAGGACTGAAGACCACAACAACATTGTCTTGAATAAAAACACTCGCCAATTTTCGGTGTTTTTTCCTCTTTCTTGTAGAAATTAAATAAACAGTCCTTTAATTCGTAATGAATGAAGAAAGTAACAGCAGTTACCGCTAGAGTACGTATTCTGTACTATAACCATTATCAATGTTCTGACCTGACATTTTGAAACGTTTTTGGTCAAACTATAAATCGGCTCCATGTTTGCGAAAGGTCTGTAGCGTGTAAGTTACACCTGGAGCATACCTAGCAATGATCCAGCAGTAGTTCGCCCAAACAGTACGAGTCCTCTGCTGTGACACATTTTCTCCAGGAACGGCTCCGCAGTTTGTACGAAAGAGGTCTGCGTGAGAATTAAGGAAGAGTATTTTTAGATACGTGTAACAGCCATCACAAGAAAACAGCTGAGCCACAAGCTCTTTGTAATTTTATGTCTGCTTATTTGCTAAGAAATTGAAAGAAATATTTTCAAAACTCTTACACACAGTCTTCTGATCACCATGCGACATTTCATCAAATTGCTTGTCTCTGGAAAGCTCTCGAATACGTGCGCCACAGAAGATACCTTTTTTTTTTGACGTTCGTATTAGTGATGAGAATTTTTCCCTCTAGTGATAATAGGTTCCTCCTTCGTGGTTCAAATTCTTTACAACATTAATCATGAGACGTAACTTTACAGGTGAAGATAAGCAACGACTTTGTGGGTGAATCATGTAGGATATTCTTATCTATCTGTATCTAACTTCTTAAAGACGACTCAGTTTTGGTATAGTGAGACGCAAAAGCCCTACATTCCATTCGTGAATGAAACAACAGTCTCTTGTGTAACCTAACTGTACGTCTAGTAAAAAGTGGAGTAAGTGCAACGTCGCCACAAATCCGCCACTGACTTTCATTGACCTTGATGACTTCAAGTAAGCATTTGATACCACTTTATACTCTTTTAATCATTGTGATATGTGATAAATAGCTGTACCGGGCCACACTTTTCTGTGGCTCAGTCTGCTTAAATGGAAAAGAAAGAAATGAGAAAGCACTCGTTTCTAATACGTATGGGAATTGAGTATACGTCCTAATCTCCTCCTCTCCCCTGTCTCTGTCCATGTGCCCTCCCCTCTCTGTGTTCATCTTCTCCTCCTGCCCCCTCTCTCTCTCCCATCCTTCCCCGTCCCCTCTCTCGTCCCTCTCTCAGTCCATTATCTCCTGCCCCCTTTATCTGTACATCTTCTGCTCCGCCCCCCCCCCCTATCAAAAATGGTTCAAATGGCTCTGAGCACTATGGGACTTAACATCTGAGGTCATCAGTCCCCTAGAACTTAGAACTACTTAAACCTAACTAACCTAAGGACATCACACACATCCATGCCTGAGGCAGGATTCGAATCTGCAACCGTAGCGGTCGCGCGGTTCCAGACTGAAGCGCCTAGAACCGCTCGGCCACACCGGCCGGCTCCCTTCTCTCCATCTCTCTGCATCCCCTCCTGCCTCGTCTCTATGTCCCATCTCCTCCGTTCTCTATGTCCATTTCCTCACCCCTCTGCCTATTCCCTCTTTGACCTTGGCCTCGTTAGTTCTTTTTGCAAATTCAGATTCTGTAGTAGTATCCTAATCATAAACCAGTAAATCATAGAAACGAGTTTCCTGTTTGCTTACAGCATTTCACTGTTGTTTGTTTTATATATTAAAAAGTGTATAGCCTATATGTGCCTAAATGTTTATTACAATACAGTGTAAAAACCTGAAGTAAATCGGAAAGGTGAAACATTCCCTTAGAAAAATTTATGAATGACTGTGCTGATAAACCTCTTACATTATTTGATTTTCAAACAGCTGAGCGGAACTGAACGTACTCAGACATTTCGCTCTTTACTTATTCTGATCAACACTAAACACACAATATTTTTAGCGCAATGCAATCTGACTTTCAATAATCCCTACAAAAGAATGGCCCTGACTAACATTAACCTATGCCTTTCATGAATCACTTACCTCACAAAAATCTTTGCTACTCGAACTACTGCAATACAGCAAGCGCCACTACTGCCAGCTAAATAAAAGATTCTAACTACTGAAGGCACTAGCTGCTGATAGGCATACTAAGCAAAAGAAAGATTTTGATAGAGAACAAACAATGTATTTACCTTAATAGTGTTCAAAAGTCATTATATATATATATATATATATATATATATATATATATATATATATATCAGTTCATAACATCCAGTCTTACAAATTTACTGTCTCTGATGGACACACGTCCAGATCATCCGCTCTCAAAACTCAGCCATCTCTCTCCCCACATCCACCACTGCTGGCGGCTCACCTCCAACGGCGCAACGCTACGCGCTGTTAACAGCCAACTGCCCAACACTACAATGGCAAATTCCAACATTGCAAACCAGCCACAGACTGCAAACAGCACACTCAGTGATTTTCGTATAGAGCGCTACATGGCGTTACCAACATAAAAACCTAAACAGCCTACTTACAAAGGTACATTTTCAGGTTTTTGGTAACAATATTTTCCCTTTATACAGGGTACCCCATTTATCTTGGCCACCATAAATAGCAGTTTTTCCAGACGCAAATTACAAAATGTTTCAAGCAAATGTCCTTTAGCGGTCAGGGGGACATCAATCAGCATGATTCCCTTCGTTGTAGTTTTATTTTTTACAAAGATATGAACAGTGGTCTGACATTTTTAAATGGCAGCCTGTATTTTTTATTCGGCAGTTCATTTCATCTCCTGAAGACCTATTCAAAAATATATCACAGAGTACCATTCACTGAAACACAACGTTATTAATTATGTAACACAACATTGACGTTGACACTCCCAGCGCGTAGTGCAGGTACTCGGGGTTATGGAAGACTTCCACGTGCTGACGTTGACAGAGGACAAATGTAAACATAAGTAGAAAGCACACCCGTCATTCCGTCAACCATCGTCAGTTATTGTGTGAGTAGAATGTTCACCAACGAAGAGAAGGTAGAAATGCTACTCATCTATGGGGAATGTAAGTTAGCAGAACAGTAATTGCACTACTGTTTTCTTATGTACAGGTACATTTAGTACAGTAGTTTAGTCGTTTTAAATACTGTTGTTTAGAGTAGGCATTCAGTAAAGGCTGTCCTTCCTACAAACTGCATCGGCATAACGTTCCCTTTATTGTTGTTGTTGGAGGTAGGTGAAATGCAACGCAGGCAGTGGAACTGTACAAAGAGTGATATCCTGACAAGAACCCACCTTCCCGACGGATGTTTTCTCGTCTTGCTGCGACGCTTCAGGAAACGGGAAGTTTCAACCCACGACAACGCAATCGTCGTAGCACTCGCAATGACGAACCTGCCGAAGTTACTGTTCTCGCTTCCGTTGCAGTGAATCCACATATGAGCACACGACAGCTTGAACACGAGACTGGCATTCCTAAGACCAGTATACATCGTATTCTTACACGTCACCGGTTCCATCCTTACCCTGTACACCTACATCAAGAATTGCATGGGAATGATTTCCAGAATCGTGTACAATTCTGTCAATGGGCACAGCAGGAAATCGTCGCTGACTCGAACTTCTTCTCCAATGTTCTATTTACTGATGAGTGTTTCTTCGGAACAAAGGTCAGGTAAATAGAAGGTCCAGCACTAACTCACGAAAGCTTAGACAGGTGGAACATCAGCGTCAGTGGAGAGTTAACCTCTGGTGTGGGATGCTTGGTACTATAATTATTGGCCCTTATTTCATCAATGGTAGTCTAAACGGCACAGCGTATGCCAACTTCCCGAGACGAATTCTTCCTCCTCTTCTGGATGAAATGCCGCTAAGAATCAGAATACTTATAGGGTATCAACACGATGGATGTCCAACACATTATGCTTTGCGTGCACATCGTATTCTGAAGCGAATGTATCCTGCCAGATGGAGTGGTCGAGGAGAAACAGTTACTTGGCCTGCTAGGTATCCTGATTTAAATCTTCTGGACTTTTTTCTTTGGAAATGCATTAAAGATATGAGTGCAGGCTTTCTCGGCGAATTTCATATATGAAGTCTTCATGGGTTGTCATCTTCGCCTGAAGATGATGGAGACACATTACATCGACACGTTGCTACGAGACGACGACGCTACTCGTCTGACAACCCGTGAAGAATTCATATATACATTAAAGACGTTGTCTAACGATATTCCAACAACTCCAGAAGACATGCAGGAACGTATCGTGCTTGCTTGTAATTCTCTTCAGCAGACAACAATGGAAGCAGTAAATAATTCTTTCAAAGAGTGCACCAGTGTATCGGTGTCCAGGGTCACCACTATGAATACCTTTGAATGTTCTCCTGGGCAATGGTACAGGAGAGTCAAAAATAAATTTTGTGTTATGTTTTTACTTGATTTTCAAAAAAATGGTTCAAATGGCTCTGAGCGCTACGGGACTTAACTTCTGAGGTCATCAGTCCCCTAGATCTTAGAACTACTTAAACCTAACTAACCTAAGGACATCACACACATCCATGCCCGAGGCAGGATTCGAACCTGCGACCGTAGCAGTCGTGCGGTTCCAGACTGTAGCGCCTAGAACCGCTCGGACACCCCGGCCGGCTACTTGATTTTCATTTGTTTTCTGAAAACTCCAGCAAGTGGACGAGTTTGTGAACCCGGGCTCAAAGTCAGTGTTGTGTTATGTAATCAATAACGTTGTGTTTCAGTGAATGGTACACTATGATACATTTTTCGACAGGTCTTTAGTAGAGGAAATGAATTACCGAATAAAAATACAGGGTGCCATTTAAAAAGTCATACCGCTGTTCACATCTTCGTAAGAAAACAAAGCTAAAACGAAGGCAATCATGCTGATTGATGTCCCCCTGACAACTAAAGAACATCTGCTTGAAACATTTTGTAATTTGCATGTGTACAAACAGTTATTTGGCGTGGTCAAGATAAATGGTACGCCCTGTATATTACATATGTTTTACATGTACTAAAATGTACTTATGTTAAAGATATTGGCACCTTATAACACACCTGCATTAGAATGCGACGTTGTGTCAAAATTTGAAAGCAATCGGTCATGAGCTTTCGGAGATTAACGATTTGAATAAACGAACATTACATTTTTGTTTGTATAGATTACACGTACGACTGCAATAAATTTGTGCTATTTTCTTTTATGAATTAAAATCTGTGTAAAACGAAAATCAGAACTATATTTCAGTTTTCTCTGCGATATTTGTTTCCAGCACAATGTAAACGATAAGAATTAGCTAGTTTCATGCAGTTCACACTACCACTGTTGTAGGGCTTAACAGTTCGCTCCGTGTATTTTACGGGTGGTAACTTCAGGAAGGGCAGACAGTGTTTGTGATGCGTTACTGGCCCACTGTCACAGCCAGTGCGGTCGACTGCCCTGGAGAACGCGCTGCAGACGTCCTTGCAAGCGTTTCCAGCGCTAGAGGTTTGTCGGCGCGGTGCTACTTCCGACAGGGATGTGAGGACTCGGCGCGGAACGGCTAATAATGCGGCCCCCTGTACTTGCGCGGCGTGTCGCTAGGCGGACGAGGTAGCGGCCGTCGTGGCTGGCGCGTTAGCCGCCTGGCAGCGAGGAAACCAAACCCACTGTGTGCTGTGCTTTCACTAGCCTCGTTACGCACAAGTGTGGTGCAACCATCACCCAGCCACTGGAGGCTCGAACCGAGCGCTGACGACCACCCGCGTTTCTTCAACCAGGAAAAGCTGATTTGTACTGCAGCATTGCAAAAGAATTATGATCTACGTAATACCAAGAGCTCAGATGGAAACCCAGTTCTAAGCAAAGAAGGGAAAGCAGAAAGGTGGAAGGACTGTATAGAGGGTCTATACAAGGGTGATGTACTTGAGGACAATATTATGGAAATTGAAGAGGATGTAGATGAAGATGAAATGAGAGACACGATACTGCGTGAAGAGTTTGACAGAGCACTGAAAGACCTGAGTCGAAACAAGGCCTCGGGAGTAGACAACATTCCATTGGAACTACTGACGGCCTTGGGAGAGCCAGTCCTGACAAAACTCTACCATCTGGTGAGCAAGATGTATGAGATAGGTGAAATACCCTCAGAGTTCGAGAAGAATATAATAATTCCAATCCCAAATAAAGCAGGTGTTGACAGATGTGAAAATTACCGAACTATCAGTTTAATAAGTCACAGCCGCAAAATACTAACGCGAATTCTTTACAGACGAATGGAAAAACTGGTAGAAGCCGACCTCGGGGAAGACCAGTTTGGATTCCGCAGAAATGTTGGAACACGTGAGGCAATACTGACCCTACGACTTATCTTAGGAAATAGATTAAGGAAAGGCAAACCTACGTTTCTAGCATTTGTAGACTTAGAGAGAGCTTTTGACAATGTTGACTGGAATACTCTCTTTCAAATTCTGAAGGTGGCAGGGGTAAAATACAGGGAGCGAAAGGCTATTTACAATTTTTACAGAAACCAGATGGCAGTTATAAGAGTCGAGGGGCATGAAAGGGAAGCAGCGGTTGGGAAGGGAGTGAGACAGGGTTGTAGCCCGTCCCCGATGTTATTCAATCTGCATATTGAGCAAGCAGTAAAGGAAACAAAAGAAAAATTCGGAGCAGGTATTAAAATCCATGGAGATGAAATAAAAACTTTGAGGTTCGCCGATGACATTGTAATTCTGTCAGAGACAGCAAAGAACTTGGAAAGCAGTTGAACGGAATGGAGAGTATCTTGAAAGGGGGATATAAGATTAACATCAACAAAAGCAAAACGAGGATAATGGAATGTAGTCGAATTAAGTCGGGTGATGCTGAGGGAATTAGATTAGGAGGTGGGACTCTTAAAGTAGTAATGGAGTTTTGCTATTTGGGGAGAAAAATAACTGATGATGGTCGAAGTAGAGAGGATATAAAATGTAGACTGGCAATGGCAAGGAAGGCGTTTCGGAAGAAGAGAAATTTGTTAACATCGAGTATAGATTTAAGTGTCAGGAAGTAGTTTCTGAAAGTATTTGTATGGAGTGTAGCCATGTATGGAAGTGAAACATGGACAATAAATAGTTTGGACAGGAAGAGAATAGAAGCTTTTGAAATGTGGTGCTACAGAAAAATGCTGAAGATTAGATGGGTAGATCACGCAACTAATGAGGAAGTATTGAATAGAATTGGGGAGAAGAGGAGTTTTTGGCACAACTCGAGAAGAAGAAGGGATCGATTGGTAGGACATGTTCTGAGGCATCAAGGGATCACAAATTTAGGATTGGAGTGCAGCGTGGAGGGTAAAAATCGTAGAGGGAGACCAAGAGATGAATACACTAAGCAGATTCAGAAGGATGTAGGTTGCAGTAGGTACTGGGAGATGAAGAAGCTTGCACAGGATAGAGCTGCATGGAGAGCTGCATCAAACCAGCCTCAGGACTGAAGACAACAACAACAACAACAACTTCGAGCCTTCCGTTGTGGCCGAGCGGTTCTAGGCGCTTCAGTCTGGAATCGCGCGACCACTACGGTCGCAGGTTCGAATCCTGCCTCGGGCATGCATGTGTTTGATGTCCTTAGGTTAGTTAGATTTAAGTAGTTCTAAGTTCTAGGGGACTGATGACCTCAGATGTTCCAAGTCCCATAGTGCTCAGAGCCATTTGAACCATTATGCCTCCCCTCAACATAGCACCTGCACCATCAAAACAGTCATGGTCGACAGTGTACCTGGGTGCATTAAGTGCCATATGGCAAGCGGTGGGAAGACGTCGCAGTTATTTCCACGTTCATCGAGTTGGCAGTGAGAGACATCATGCAAAAGTTACTTTCGTCCGTCAGTTTTCGATACCATTGTAAGCTCGTGCCAAATGAATGAAACCGAATGCGGATGCAGTGCGTTTGCTAAAGCCAAAAGCACGTAGCGATCTCAGTAGCAATGGCGGAAACATGGATGAAGGCAGCACAGCGACCGGCAGACAACGATTGTGCGACCGACCAGAACCAACACTGAAGTAGGACCCTAAAAGTGTCTAAAAAAATGGTTCAAATAGCTCTGAGCACTATGGGGCTTAACATCTATGGTCATCAGTCCCCTAGAACTTAGAACTACTTAAACCTAACTAACCTAAGGACATCACACAACACCCAGTCATCACGAGGCAGTGAAAATCCCTGACCCCGCCGGGAATCGAACCCGGGAACCCGGGCGCGGGAAGCGAGAACGCTACCGCACGACCACGAGCTGCGGACACAAGTGTCTAAGCATGCCTAAATACAAGTATAAGTACAGTGTAACGGCTGTAAACAGAATTCTCGTGACAAAACGTCTAATTGGATAAATGTATCCAAAGAGTCTCGTGTACGACTCGTCACATGCTAATCCAATGTACAACGGAAGTTTCTCTTTCACACGAGATCATGTCCACAAAAAATTTATTACTCTTTCGAAGTGACAGAATAGACTCACATTAGTGTGTCAATGTAACGAGGCAAAAAGCAGGCGCATTTAAAGCTTAACGGCTCTCGCATCAAAGTTACTGAGAAAAATTGTATACAGAAGATTGAAAAAGACGGTTGATCTGTTAAATGACTATCAGTTTGACCTCAGAAGAGAAAAAGGTATCAGAGAGGTAGTTGTGACATTGTGCTTCATAATGAAAGCAAGACTTAAAAAAAAAAAAATCGACAAGTCATCTTCATAGGAGCTCTCGATCTAGAAAAAGCGTTCGACGGTATAAAATGGCGCAGATGTTCGACATTTTCAGTAAGACCTATTGGGAAAAATAGGCCATATGCAATATGTATCAAGAAGCAACAATAAGAATGGAGGATTGAGATCGAAGTGTTTGGCTTAAAACGTGTAACACATTGATGCTGTGTTTCTCCCTCATTGTTCAGTTTATAAGTCAAAGAGGCTCTGTCAGAAATCAAAGACAAATTCAAGGAAGGCAAGAAGGACACAAAAGTCTGATTAGCACATACAAAGAGGGCATCCCTGTCCATGAAAAGTATGCTAGTGGTAAACATCGGCCTTATTCTGAGGAAGAAATTCCTGAGGCTGTAAGTTTGGAGCACAGCATTGTATCATAGTGAATCACTGACTGTGACGAAACTGTAGAAAAAGATAATGGAAGCGTTTGAGCTGTGGCTCTATAGAACGGTGTTGAAACTTTGGTGAAATGATCAGACAAGGGATGTGGAGTTTCAGAATGAATTTTTATTCTGGAGCGCAGCGTGCGTGATTTGAAATTTCCAGGAAGATAAAAATCGTGTGCTGGGCCAGAACTCGAACCCGGGAACTTTGGAAAGTAGGAAGTCCTGACGGAAGAACACTGAACTGACGATAGTCATGGCGTAGCGATATGCACTTGTACAGATGGTAGTGTCGCATACATTATGTATGGAAGGGCAGTGCAATGGTGGAGTTGTCACTTGCACTCAGGAGATCCATGTGAAAAAGTTTCTGAACTGATTATGGGCTCGGTGTGGCCGTGCGGTTAAAGGCGCTTCAGTCTGGAACCGCGTGACCGCTACGGTTGCAGGTTCGAATCCTGCTTCGGGCATGGATGTGTGTGATGTCCTTAGGTTAGTTAGGTTTAATTAGTTCTAAGTTCTAGGCGACTGATGACCTCAGAAGTTAAGTCGCATAGTGCTCAGAGCCATTTGAACCATTTGATTATGGGCTCACGACGGAAATCAACAGACTTTGAACGCGGAATGGTACTTGGAGCTAGACGCAAGCAACATTCTATTTCGGAAATCGTTAGGGAATACAATATTCCTAGAGCCAAAGTATCAAGAGTAACCGTAGAATATCATATTTCAGGCATCACCTTTCATCACGGACAATGCAGTGGCCAACGGGCTTCACTTGACGACCGAGGACAGCGGCATCTGCGTAGAATTGTAGTGCTAACAGCCTAGCGACACTTGGATGGGGATGTTTCTGGGGAAGGTAACCAGACAGCGAGGTCATCGGTCTCATCGGATTAGGGAAGGACGGGGAAGGAAATAGGCCGTGCCCTTTCAAAGGAACCATCCCGGCATTTACCTGGAGAGATTTAGGGAAATCACGGAAAACCTAAATCAGGATGGCCGGAATCGGGATTGAACCGTCGTCCTCCCGAATGCGAGTCCAGTGTGCTAGCCACTGCGGCACCTCGTTCGGTTCGCGACACTGCTTGAAATAACGCAGAAACCAATGCGGGACGTAAACGAATGTATTCGTTAGGAGAGGGCGGCGAAATTTGGCGTCAACGGGCTATGGCACCAGGCGATCGACGCGAATACCTCTGCTAATAGCACGGCATCGCGTGCAGCGCCTCTCTTGGAGTTGTAACCGTATCGGTTGAACCCTAGACGACTGGGAAACCGTGACCTGGTCAGACCCCACGAAGCCATGGACCCAATGAACGGATCATTGAAAATGGTTATGTTCGGCTACTTGGAGACCATTTGCTGCCGTTCACGGACTTCATGTTCCCAAACAACGATGAAATGTTTATCGATGAGAATGCACCATGTCACAGGACCACAGTTGTTCGAGATTGATTTGAAGAGCATTCTGGACGCTTAGAGAGTGATTTGGCCACCAATATCGTCCGACGTTTATGGGACATAACCGAGAGATCAGTTCCTGCAGAAAAACCTGCACCGGCAATTCTTTCTCAGTTATGGCTCAATGTTTCTGCAGGGGACTTGCAACAACTTGTTGAGTACATACCACGTCGAGCAGCTGCACTAGGGCGGGACAAAGGAGGTTCGACACGATATTGGACGGTAATCCAAGATTTTTTTTTGTCACCTAAGTGTAGGGAGAGGATCGTGGTTTGTGCTTGGATAGCTCAGTCAGTGAACACCAGCCTGCGAAAGACAAAAGTCCGTGATTCGATTTCCGGTCCTAAAAACAGTTTTATTCTGCCAAGAAGTTTCAGTGGGATTTCCCGAGAGTGGACAAAGGAAGGAAGATGTGGAAAACACTGACAGAAAGAAGGACGGAATGACAGGACATGTGTTAAGACAACTGGTAATAACTTCCATGGTACTCGAGGGAGGTGTAGAGGGTAAAGACCTTAGGGGAAGACAGAGATTGGAATATCTTCTACGATTAATGGAGGACGAAAGCTGCAAGTGCTGTCCTAAATGAAGAGCTCGGCACAACAGAGGAGTTCGTTGCCTGCTGCATCGACCGAGTCAGAAGAGTGATACAATTTTTGTTTTCGGAACTGTTACCAGTGGTTTGTCGCCAGTAGCGTAGTAGCACAGTAGTGGATTCCATTGCCTTTTTACGTGCAAAACGTTACATTTATTTACGTCGAAACTCCACTGCTTTCGCTGCACGAGATGTTTATATGTACTGTTAACATAAACGGGCTTATCACACTTACTTGTGGTGCTCTGAAATTACCTGGACATCTATCGACTTTGTTCCGATAAGAGTGAGGTGTTTTGTTCTAGGCGCTGCTGTCTGGGACCGCGAGACCGCTACGGTTGCAGGTTCGAATCCTGCCTCGGGCATGGATGTGTGTGATGTCCTTAGGTTGGTTAGGTTCAACTTGTTCTAAGTTCTAGGGGACTAATGACCTCAGAAGTTGAGTCTCATAGTGCTCAGAGCCATTTGAACCATTTTGATTTGTTCTGTCTGAAAGGAAGTCCTGCATCGAGTTCACATTTAGACCGATACTCGGTTAGGTCGCACGTCATTCACTAAACGACAATGCAGAACTGTATCAAATGCGATTTTGAAGCTATATTGACTGTTTTAAATACATGAAAAAGTTTTTTCTAGACCGCTACCAGTTACAATTTTTTGTTGATTTTCTTAAATTATGCAGTAAAACAATATTTAGAGGCACAAATCTCATCTTCAGGCCACAACGGCTGTACGAAACCATTTGACCAACTGCAGATGGGTAACAGAGTTGCTCTTGTCAAGTGCTATAGCCATCTTGTGGAGGAAGAGAAGGATAATTTAATGTGAGGGAATATTTACTCCGTTAGTTAAACTGCTGTTCACACAAAAAAGTTAAAACAATTTGTTTATACGAAATAGGGGCTCACCTGGTCGAATGTTCGGTCGCATCTATAACAATACTACTGGCCATTAAAATTGCTACACCACGAAGATAACGTGCTACAGACGCGAAATTTAACCGACACGAAGAAGACGCTGTGACATGCAAATGATTAGCTTTTCAGAGCATTCACACAAGGTTGGAGCCAGTGGCGACACCTACAACGTGCTGAAATGAGAAAAGTTTCCAACCGATTTCTCATACACAATCAGCAGTTGACCGGTGTTCCCTGGTGAAACGTTGTTGTGATGCCTCGTGTAAGGAGGAGAAATGGGTACCATCACGTTTTCCACTGATAAAGGTCGGATTGTAGCCTATCGCGATTGCGGTTCATCGAATCGCGACATTGCTGCTCGCGTTGGTCAAGATCCAATTACTGTTAGCAGAATACGGAATCGGTGGGTTCAGGAGGGTAATACGGAACGCCGTGCTGGATCCCAACGGCCTCGTATCACTAGCAGTCGACATGACAGGCAGCTTATCCGCATGGCTGTAACGGATCGTACAGCCACGTCTCGATCCCTGAGTCAACAGATGGGGACGTTTGCAAGACAACAACCATCTGCACGAACAGTTCGACGACGATTGCAGCAGCATGGACTATCAGCTCGGAGACCACGGCTGCGTTACCCTTGACGCTGCGTCACACACAGGAGCGAATGTCATGGTGTACTCAATGACGGACCTGGCTGCACGAATGGCAAAACGTAATTTTTTCGGATGAATCCAGGTTCTGTTTTCAGCATCATGATGGTCGCATCTGTGTTTGGCGACATCGCGGTGAACGCACATTGGAAGCGTGTAATCGTCATCGCCATACTGGCGTATCACCCGGCGTGATGGTATGGGTTGCCATTGGTTGCACGTCTCGGTCACCTCTTGTTCGCATTGACGGCACTTTGAACAGTGGACGTTACATTTCAGATGTGTTACGTCCCGTGGCTCTACCCTTCATTCGATCACTGCGGAACCCTGCATTTCAGCAGGATAATGCACGACCGCATGTTGCAGGTCCTGTACGGGCCTTTCTGGATACAGAAAATGTTCGACTGCTGCCCTGGCCAGCACATTCTCCAGATCTCTCACGAAATGAAAACGTCTGGTCAATGGTGGCCGAGCAACTGGCTCGTCAGAATACACCAATCACTACTCCTGAAGAACTGTGGTATCGTGTTGAAGATGCATGGGCAGCTGTACCTGTACACGCCATCCAAGCTGTGTTTGACTCAATGCCCAGGCGTATCAAGGCCGCTATTACGGCCAGAGGTGGTTGTTCTGGGTACTGATTTCTCAGGTTGTATGCAACCAAACTGTGTGAAAATGCTATCACATGTCAGCTCTAGTATAATATATTTGCGCAGTGAGTACCAGTTATCATCTGGATTTCTTCTTGGTGTAGCAATTTTAATGGCCAGTAGTGTAGATACAAGATCGAATGAACCATAACAATAGCTGTAACTAAACACACAGCAAGAAGACGGGCGTTTTATTTGAACAAATTGAATTATTATTTTTTAAACAAATTATTTGAACAGCAGACTAACTAACGTAGAAAATATTCTCTCATGTAAGTTATCCTGTCTTTCTGATGGATGACAACACCACGTGAAAATATTAAAGAACAATTTTCTCTGTCATTACTTTTGTTAAATGTTTTTGTACTGCCGTTGCAGCCTGGCGAGCTGTGAAAAGTATCACAAAAGCGAGTACAGGAAGCTCTGTCACTTAACGTATTTGTTTACACATAATTTGAAACGACTGATCAAAATCTAACTGATTCTTCAATCGAGAAAGGAAACAAAATTCTTTTGAATATTCAATTAATGGTTAACTACTTCCTGAAATGTTGAGGCTCAAAGAGCGACATTTGTCAGTTCGTTGCAGAAAACTCCACACTTACAAGAAAGAGCAAAGTCACTAGCCTGACTCTTACTGTGTCCTGCGTTGGTTCTGAGTACAGTTCGTGTCGTAGCAGAATAATAGAAGTTTGTCCAAGTTCAGTGGTCACCACTGACTGCTTCAGGTCAGAAAGCTTTGCGCAGCGCAGGACCCGCCCCCAGTAGGAGCGCGACGTCGGAGGCGGAAGGCGAGCGGTGGACAGTGCGGCAGGCAGCGTTGGCGGCGGCCTCGGAGCCGAACGTCAGTCTTGGGCAGGTGAACGAACTCCCGGTTGCGATTTTTTTTCTTTATTGTTGTTTTCACACCTGATACCGGTAGGCCAGCAGCAGCATACTACGCCGCTCTTCAGCTACAGATAAGACTAATGATACAAAAGGACATACTCGCAGATCAGACATGGTGGATATACAAACGTAGACATACAAAATTAAAACACACGGAGCCGTTCACGGGCACAGTGTCGAAAACAAAAACGTTCAGAAACGTGGACACGCACAGAGATGACAGAGATGACACACGCGAACGTTGGAGCACAAACGATGAAACACTGGAACACTGGAACACGAACACAACGGCACACACAAACACTAGGCGATGATCTCTGGCGCGCGAAAGTTCACTATATGTGTACGAGTCCGGGGACCTGCCAAAAAGGGGAAAAGGTGGAGGAGGAGGGAGAGGGGAGAGTGTAGAAGCCAGTGGCAGAGGATAGAAGGTAAGGGGGTTAGGGTAGGCCTGGGAGAGAGGAGGGAGGGAGAAAGGGAGGAGGGAGAGAAGGGAAAGAGGGTGCCCTTGGGAAAAAACACAGGGGGTGGACAGGGGGGGGGGGGGATCAAAGTTGGTAGGAAGGGTAGATCGAGGGGATGAGGGCATCATCAGGGAAGGGGAGTTGGAGGAAGCCACCTTGGGAGAGGGTATAGAGAGATGGAGAGCAGGTGGGATATGGGAATGGAGGCGCGGCAGCAGACGGGGATGGGAGAGGATGGGAGAGACAAGCAGTTGGGGGTGATCAAGTTTGCAGGAGGTTTAGAGGATCCGTATCCGTTCGAGGAAAAGGACTAGGTGTGGGAGCAGGATGAGGTCATATAGGATCCGCGCACTGGGGGGGGGGAGGGGGGTTGAGAGGCGGATGCGAGAGGCGAGGCGGCGGAGTGCATGGCGTTCTAGGATTTGAAGGGATTTGTAAAAGGTAGGAGGGGCAGAGATCCATGAAGGGTGGGCGTAGGAGAGGATAGGGCGGATGAGGGATTTATAGGTGTGGAGAATAGTGGAGGGGTCCAGACCCCAGGTACGGCCAGAAAGGAGCTTGAGGAGACGGAGGCGCGATTTTCCGGAGATGGGGAGTCCAGGAGAGGCGACGGTCGAGGGTGACGCCAAGATACTTGAGGGTGGGAGTGAGGGTGGTAGGACGGCTATAAATGGTGATATAGAAGTCGAGGAGACGGAAGGAAGAGTGGTTTTGATTACAATGATCGCCTGGTGGGTCTTGGAAGCATTGACCGTGAGCAACCACTGGTTACACCAAGCGGCGAACCGGTGAAGATGGGATTGGAGGAGGTGTTGGGAGCGTTACAGGGTGAGGGCGAGGGCAAGGAAGGCGATGTCATCGGCGTATTGGGGAAGGTCCGGTTGCAGCCAGAGCGCGGTCTTAAATCCTGGCCGCGCGGATGAGCACAGCCCTCTTACTGGCTGGTTCCCTTGTTGGTGTATACGTAACGTACCGCGCCGCTGGCTGTTGCGCGCGCCGATCGCTGTCTCGGAGTGGCCGCTACAGCCAGTATCGCCCTCTGACGGCCAGACGGCCGACTTCTTGTTGCGGTCCGATGGTCGGCTGCTGATAGTGTGGAATGGAGGGATTTTAAATGCTACAGCTCGGGGACGGATGGCTGTCGGTGCTTTGCGGACGGCGCGCCACAGCAGTTTGTGTCTCGAAACATTGTTTTAATACACTTCTGGCCATTAAAATTCCTACACCAAGAACAAATGCAGATGATAAACGGGTATTCATTGGACAAATATATTATACTAGAACTGACATGTGATTAGATTTTTACGCAATTTCGGTGCACAGATCTTGAGAAATCAGTACCCAGAACAACCCCCCCCCCCCCCCCCCCCCCCGGCTGAAATAACGGCCTTGATACGCCTGGGCATTGAGTGAGAGCTTGGATGGCGTGTACAGGTACAGTTGCCCATGCAGCTTCAACACGATACCACAGTTCATCAAGAGTAGTGACTGGCGTATTGTGACGAGCCAGTTGCTCGGCCACCATTGACCAGACGTTTTCAATTGGTGAGAGATCTGGAGAATGTGCTGGACACGGAAGTAGTCGAAGATTTTCTGTATCCAGAAAGGCCCGTACAGGACCTGCAACATGACCGAGTGAGGTGGCGCAGTGGTTAGCTCACTGGACTCGCATTCGGGAGGCCGACGGTTCAATCCCGTCTCCAGCCATCCTGAGTTAGGTTTTCCGTGATTTCCCTAAATCGCTTCAGGCAAATACCGGTATGGTTCCTTTGAAAGGGCACGGCCGATTTCCTTCCCTAACCCAACCATGAGCTCCGTCTCTAATGACCTCGTTGTCGACGGGACGTTAAACACTAACCACCACCACCTGCAACATGAAGTCGTGCATTATCCTGCTGAAATGTGGGGTTTTCGCAGGGATCGAATGAAGGGTAGAGCCACAGGTCGTAACACATCTGAAATGTAACGTCCACTGTTCAAAGTGCCGTCAATGCGAACAAGAGGTGACCGAGACGAGTAACCAATGGCACCCCATATCATCACGCCCGGTGATACATCAGTATGGCGAGTACACGCTTCCAATGTGCGTTCACTGCGATGTCGCCAAACACGGATGAGACCATCATGATGCTGTAAACAGAACCTGGATTCATCCGAAAAAATTACGTTTTGTCATTCGTGCACCCAGGTTCTTCGTTGAGTACATCTTCACAGGCGCTCCTGTCTATGGTGCAGCGTCAAGCGTAACCACAGCCATGGTCTCCGAACTGATAATCCATGCTGCTGCATACGTCGTCGAACTGTTCGTGAAGATGGTTGCTGCCTTGCAAACGTCCCCATCTGTTGATTCAGGGATCGAGACGAGGCTGCACGATCCGTTACAGCTATGCGGATAAGATGCCTGTCATCTCGACTGCTAGTGATACGAGGCCGTTGGGATCCAGCACGGCGTTCCGTATTACCCTCCTGAACCCATCGATTCCATATTCTGCTAACAGTCATTGGATCTCGACCAACGCGGGCAGCAATGTCGCGATACGATAAACCGCAATCGCGATAGCCTACAATCCGACCTTTATCAAAGTCGGAAACGTGATGGTACGCATTTCTCCTCCTTACACGAGGCATCACAACAATGTTTCACCAGGCAACGCCGGTCAACTGCTGTCTGTGTATGAGAAATCGGTTGGAAACTTTCCTCATGTCAGCACGTTGTAGGTGTCGCCACCGGCGCCAACCTTGTGTGAATGCTCTGAAAAGCTGATCATTTGCATATCACAGTATCTTCTTCGTGTCGGTTAAATTTCGCGTCTGTAGCACGTCATCTTCGTGGTGTAGTAATTTTAATCGCCAGTAGTGTACATAATTCGAGTATATAAACAAAAATTTGTGACTGGCAGCGCTCTCAAGACGAATGCGGGTCGTTCTCGGACCCCTGCTGTACTCACTGTATACGTTTGTCACACCGAAGACCCGCAGAGTGGAGCTCGCGCTTCATGCAGACGAAACAGCGATCTCTGCGCGCAGTCTCAGCGCCCACACAATGAGGCGTCGTCTGCGAGTAGCATGCGAGAACCTGGGCGAACAAATGGCGACTGAAGATGAATCCCGCTAAAGGCCAAGCCGTGGTCGTCAAAAGGAAAAAGCTTCCTGCGGATTTAGTATCACACGTCCCCAAGGTAAGGGGAATCTACATGGGTTTAGAAAAAGACGATCGTGTGGAACCCAGCTCGCGGTATCCGTCCACGAGACTCAGAGAGCCATGGACACGGGTTCCCAGGTAGATGCCGTGTTTCCTGACTTCTGCAAGGCGTTTGATACAGTTCCCCACAGTCGTTTAATGAACAAAGTAAGAGCATATGGACTATCAGACCAGTTGTGTTATTGGATTGAAGAGTTACTAGATAACAGAACGCAGCGTCTCATTCTCAATGGAGAGAAGGCTTCCGAAGTAAGAGTGATTTCAGGTGTGCCGCAGGGGAGTGTCGTAGGACGGTTGCTGCTCACAGTATACATAAATGACCTTGTGGACAACATCGAAAGTTCACTGAGGCTTTTTGCTGACGATGCTGTAGTATATCGAGAGGTTGTAACAACGGAAAATTGTACTGAAATGCAGGAGGATCTGCAACGAATTGACACATGGTGCAGGGAATGGCAATTGAATCTCAATGTAGACAAGTGTAATGTGCTGCGAATACAAAGAAAGAAAGATCCTTTATCATTTAGCTACAATATAACAGGTCAGCAACTGGAAGCAGTTAATTCCATAAATTATCTGGGAGTAGGCATTAGGAGTGATTTAAAATGGATGACCATATAAAATTAATTATCGGTGAAGCAGATGCCAGACTGAGATTCATTGGAAGAATTCTAAGGAAATGCAATTCGAAAACAAAGGAAGTAGGTTGTAGTACACTTGTTCGCCCAGTGCTTGAATACCGCTCTCAGGTGAGGGATCCATACCAGATAGGGTTGATAGAAGAGATAGAAAAGAGCCAACGGAGAGCAGCGCACTTCGTTACAGGATCATTTAGTAATCGCGAAAGCGTTACGGAGATGATAGATAAACTCCAGTGGAAGACTCTGCAAGAGAGACGCTCAGTAGCTCGGTCCGGGCTTTTCTTGAAGTTTCGAGAACATACCTTCACCGAGGAGTCAAGCAGTATATTGCTCCCTCCTACGTATATCTTGCGAAGAGACCATGAGGATAAGATCTGAGAGATTAGAGCCCACATAGAGGCATACCGACAATCTTTCTTTCCACGAACAATACGAGACTGGAATAGAAGGCAGAACCAATAGGGGTACTCAAAGTACCCTCCGCCACACCCGTCAGGTAGCTTGCGGAGTATGGACGTAGATTCAGATGTAGATGTAAGAGGAAAAGCGTTGGGTCGCCTAGCACGCTTTATTCAATCTTAAACCCAACCCACTGTGGATTAACACTATATCTGGCACTTATTAGGCCCGTTATAGAGCACATTTCTGTGGTATGCGGCAGTGCTGCCACCATGAACATAGGAAAAGTACAGAAAGTCCAGAACAAAGCTCTTCGCCATGCTCTGCACCTACCCAGACGCTTCTCCGCTAGGGAGCTGGACGAGCAGGCTGGCGCTCCAGTGTTAGAGGACTTCATCAAACAGACCGCTTGCCAATCCTGTAGAGCGGCGCAGCGGTCTAAAAATCCGTTAATCACCAAATCTGGGCGACCAGATACATTGGCACCCGACCACAAGGTGGCCGGACCTATTGTGTGTATAACGCGCACAGTAACAAAAAAAATGGTTCAAATGGCTCTGAGCACTATGGGACTCAACTGCTGTGGTCATCAGTCCCCTAGAACTTAGAACTACTTAATCCTAACTAACCTAAGGACATCACACACATCCATGCCCGAGGCAGGATTCGAACCTGCGACCGTAGCAGTCGCACGGTTCCGGACTGCGCGCCTAGAACCGCGAGACCACCGCGGCCGGCGCGCACAGTAACAGAAACAGGTTATTAAAACAAGAATGAGACCTAGAGCAGACGTACCAGAAAGAGAAATTTAAAAAGCCATACAAATAGACGCGCTAATAGGCAAGAAACTGCAAGTCCCAGAACTAAAAAAGCAGATCAAGAGATCTCCAAAAGTCAATTGAGTGGGTGCCAACGGTCTGCGAAAAGATTTTTCACGTACGATGTGCCTTCCTGAAGTCGAGGAACACGGAAACAACACGTGAGCGTGTGGGAACACTGAATAGGACGGCACTGCGGTAAACGTAACATGCCTGCCGTGGCGTCGTTGCATCTAGTGTGAACGCAGCGGTATCGGGTGGGCGAGTCGGGGGCTGGAGGCGATATTCCTGGCCGGCCGCCGCCGCCGCCGGCTTTCGTCGGCTACCTGCCGCTGCCGTGTTGCTGTTGCCGGTGGCGTCCGTTCGCACCCGCCTCTGCATAGGCAGCGTGCCGCGCGATCCGCCGCCGACGCGAGCCATCCTCGCCACATAGCCGCCTCCCCGCCTCTCGCCGGCTAATTGCCACTTTGTACGGCAGCCCTGTGAGCGGCAAAGCCGGCCGCTTCCGGCGATAGCGGAGACGCGCGGTCTCGCCGCGAAACCAGCCGGGCAATTCAGTCCGAGCTGCGTGGTCTCTATACTCCACAGCTTTGATTATGTGTAAAGAACTTAGAATGCCCAATGTTTCGCGTTCCGTCGATGGAAGACGTGCTCAAAGCTTCAAACGAACATGTTTTTTTGTTTTTTGTTTTTTTTTTTCCCCTCGCGTATAACGTCATTTCTAGAAACCCAGAATCTACTCTGTAGGAATCAATATGGCTTCCGGAAACAGCCATCGTGTGAGACCCAACTCGCGTTAATTGTTCATCAGACCCAGAAAATATTAGATACAGACTCCCAGGTAGACGCCATTTTCCTTGACTTCCGGAAGGCGTTCGATACAGTTCCGCACTGTCGCCTGATAAACAAAGTAAGAGCCTACGGAATATGAGACCAGCTGTGTGGCTGGATTGAAGAGTTTTTAGCAAACAGAACACAGCATGTTGTTCTCAATGGAGAGACGTCTACAGACGTTAAAGTAACCTCTGGCGTGCCACAGGGGAGTGTTGTGGGACCATTGCTTCTCACAATATATATATATATATATATATATATATATATATATATATATATATATATATATATATATATATATATATATAACCTAGTGTCGGAAGTTCCATGCCGCTTTTCGCGGATGATGCTGTAGTATACAGAGAAGTTGCAGCATTAGAAAATTGCAGCGAAATGCAGGAAGATCTGCAGCGAATAGGCACTTGATGCAGGGAGTGGCAACTGACCCTTAACATAGACATATGTAATGTATTGCGAATACATAGAAAGAAGGATCCTTTATTGTATGCTTATATAATAGCGGCACAATCACTGGTAGCAGTTACTTCTGTAAAATATCTGGGAGTATGCGTACGGAACGATTTGAAGTGGAACGATCATATAAAATTAATTGTTGGTAAGGCGGGTGCCAGGTTGAGATTCATTGGGAGAGTCCTTAGAAAATGTAGTCCATCAACAAAGAAGGTGGCTTACAAAACACTCGTTCGACCTATACTTGAGTATTGCTTATCAGTGTGGGATCTGTACCACGTCGCGTCGACAGAGGAGATAGAGAAGATCCAAAGAAGAGCGGCGCGTTTCGTCACAGGGTTATTTGGTGAGCGTGATAGCGTTACGGAGATGTTTAGCAAACGCAAGTGGCAGACTCTGCAAGAGAGGCGCTCTGCATCGCGGTGTAGCTTGCTCGCCAGGTTTCGAGAGGGTGCGTTTCTGGATGAGGTATCGAATATATTGCTTCCCTCTACTTATACCTCCCGAGGAGATCACGAATGTAAAATTAGAGAGATTCGAGCGCGCACGGAGGCTTTCCGGCAGTCACTCTTCCCGCGAACCATACGCGACTGGAACAGGAAAGGGAGATAATGACAGTGGCACGTAACGTGCCCTCCGCCACACACCGTTGGGTGGCTTGCGGAGTATAAGTGTAGATGTAGCTGTAGATGTAGATTCATCACTGACCTTTTCCTTCAGCGATTTACGGAAAGTGTGTAAAAACTAATTGTAGATGCCAGACAGGGATATGAGCCCAATGTGAGACCGACCAGTGTATTACCATTGTGGAACCTTGCTAAGTACAACATACAGGGTGTTCTAAAAAGATTCGTATGATTTCACAAGGCTATATTTTATACATGAATGAAGATGGTAATAAGGGACTATTTAATTTAAGCATAGTACTACAAAGTTTCTATTTTCAAATAAAAAAAATTGAATCTAGAAACCTATCTTTTTCCTGCAAGTTGTAAATTATGTATGTAGAATTGTAAATGGATCCTAGCCAACGCTCGACATACGTTATGTACCAAGAATAATGGGGATGTAACCCTTCTGCGCAGTTTCTGGTTAAGCCACTTCACAAGGACAATCATAAATTTAAAAATTACAGGCTCGTCACGAGCCCAAGCCCTTCGTAACAATTAAGAGAAGACCGAACTGGAAATTATCAGTTTAATTAAATTAAGAATTTAATTATAAGAATCCAATTTTTTAAAGAAACTAACAAGATGAACAGCATTGTATGTCGTATATAAGAAATATCTGCGAATAGAAAATGAATTTGAAAACTGGCACCAATGAGAAAGATAAAGGACATAGATCTTATCTTTTACGTAGCACGTATATTTCATTGCTGAATTTGATGCACATGACTGGTGCCTGAATAAAAGAGTTTAACTAAATAATTCGCAAAAAATTGCAGAATCACGCAATGAAAAAGGAAAAACACACAAAAGGCAAGTGGAACACAATAATTCAATCATTCCATCTACGTACCCACGACTGTCCTAAAGGAACAAAGAAACTTCCACATTTTTAATTTCTACCACCATCATCGCCGACTTTTAACAAAATAATTATGGCCCATTACGAAAATACATAACTACACACGCTTCAGTTAAGCTGAAGTACTTAAATATGCCTTGAATTTAACATAGGGAAGCTCTAATTCGACCTACTTCCTATCAGCAGAAACCCTCTCTATGACCTACAAACTGTACTCACCAACAGCTAGCAGCAGAGTGTCCTTTCTCCACCGAGCTTCGCCTAACTACCGGTGCAACGGAAGCTACCAGAGGAGCAGGGTTCCGCCACCAACCTGACAGACAAACCAACCTCAGACTTAAACCTCTCTGTCCAGGTACTTGGATGCTAAGTTGGTCATCCTGTGCTACCCTCCAAACGAGAAGCAAACATCACCTGCTCCTAGCAGACGACAACCAACTCAACGTCCCCCACAAAAAAAGTCGAAAACACTCGTAAAAACACCCATTCAGTCACATTTACGCACACATGGGGTAGGGTGAAGGGAAAAACGTAATAAATACAGGTCATGGTTTCCTATGGAACACAAAAAAATCAAACATAATATCATTTAATAAGCCTTACTTTGATTGCTCAGTCTTTCTGGGAGAGTTAATGAATTAAACAGCAATCAGGCGGTGGACGGAATAGGATGCACAGAATCCAGTGAGACAAGCGTCTTACGAAACAACTCCACAGAGACCTTTCTACATCTACATCTACATCTACATTGATACTCCTCAAGCCACTCAACGGTGTGTGGCGGAGGGCACTTTACGTGCCACTGTCATTACCTCCCTTTCCTGTTCCAGTAGCGTATGGTTCGCGGGAAGAACGACTGTCTGAAAGCCTCCGTGCGCGCTCTAATCTCTCTAATTTTACATTCGTGATCTCCTCGGGAGGTATAAGTAGGGGGAAGCAATATATTCGATACCTCATCCAGAAACGCACCCTCTCGAAACCTGGCGAGCAAGCTACACCGCGATGCAGAGCGCCTCTCTTGCAGAGTCTGCCACTTGAGTTTATTAAACATCTCCGTAACGCTATCACGGTTACCAAATAACCCGGTGACGAAACGCGCCGCTCTTCTTTGGATCTTCTCTATCTCCTCCGTCAACCAGACCTGGTACGGATCCCACACTGATGAGCAATACTCAAGTATAGGTCGAACGAGTGTTTTGTAAGCCACCTCCTTTGTTGATGGACCTCATTTTCTAAGCACTCTCCCAATGAATCTCAACCTGGTACCCGCCTTACCAACAATTAATTTTATATGATCATTCCACTTCAAATCGTTCCGTACGCATACTCCCAGATATTTTACAGAAGTAACTGCTACCAGTGTTTGTTCCGCTATCATATAATCATACAATAAAGGATCCTTCTTTCTATGTATTCGCAATACATTACATTTGTCTATGTTAAGGGTCAGTTGCCACTCCCTGCACCAAGTGCCTATCCGCTGCAGATCTTCCTGTATTTCGCTACAATTTTCTAATGCAGCAACTTCTCTGTATACTACAGCATCATCCGCGAAAAGCCGCATGGAACTTCCGACACTATCTACTAAGTCATTTATATATATTGTGAAAAGCAATGGTCCCATAACACTCCCCTGTGGCACGCCAGAGGTTACTTTAACGTCTGTAGACGTCTCTCCATTGATAACAACATGCTGTGTTCTGTTTGCTAAAAACTCTTCAATCCAGCCACACAGCTGGTCTGATATTCCGTAGGCTCTTACTTTGTTTATCAGGCGACAGTGCGGAACTGTATCGAACGCCTTCCGGAAGTCAAGAAAAATAGCATCTACCTGGGAGCCTGTATCTAATATTTTCTGGGTCTCATGAACAAATAAGGCGAGTTGGGTCTCACACGATCGCTGTTTCCGGAATCCATGTTGATTCCTACATAGTAGATTCTGGGTTTCCAAAAATGACATGATACGCGAGCAAAAAACATGTTCTAAAATTCTACAAGAGATCGACGTAAGAGATATAGGTCTATAGTTTTGCGCATCTGCTCGACGACCCTTCTTGAAGACTGGGACTATCTGTGCTCTTTTCCAATCATTTGGAACCCTCCGTTCCTCTAGAGACTTGCGGTACACGGCTGTTAGAAGGGGGGCAAGTTCTTTCGCGTACTCTGTGTAGAATCGAATTGGTATCCCGTCTGGTCCAGTGGACTTTCCTCTATTGAGTGATTCCAGTTGCTTTTCTATTCCTTGGACACTTATTTCGATGTCAGCCATTTTTTCGTTTGTGCGAGGATTTAGAGAAGGAACTGCAGTGCGGTCTTCCTCTGTGAAACAGCTTTGGAAAAAGGTGTTTAGTATTTCAGCTTTACGCGTGTCATCCTCTGTTTCAATGCCATCATCATCCCGTAGTGTCTGGATATGCTGTTTCGAGCCACTTACTGATTTAACGTAAGACCAGAACTTCCTAGGATTTTCTGTCAAGTCGGTACATAGAATTTTACTTTCGAATTCAATGAACGCTTCACGCATAGCCCTCCTTACGCTAACTTTGACATCGTTTAGCTTCTGTTTGTCTGAGAGGTTTTGGCTGCATTTAAACTTGGAGTGGAGCTCTCTTTGCTTTCGCAGTAGTTTCCTAACTTTGTTGTTGTACCACGGTGGGTTTTTCCCGTCCCTCACAGTTTTACTCGGCACGTACCTGTCTAAAACGCATTTTACGATTGCCTTGAACTTTTTCAACGTGAATACAATACTGAGGTGCTTTCTACCATTACGTTTACGATCAAAGTTTTCATTTACCTTTCGCAAATGTTCAAAAGAGCCCTCTCCCCGGCCTAATAATGTAGTAATCAGATTTGTAGTACGGATTTCAATGCGGCACCTGCCTCCAAGTCAAGCTCAGGTTTTCCTAGACATGTTGTGCAGTTTTCTTGAGATGTTGGCTGACAGATTAGGCGTTCCAAACCGTACTGAATATCGTACTTTGGTGTCTGGTCAGATTCCAGTCAGTTAGTGTTTCGGTTTTCTCCACCCAAAATGAAGTTGCTGCACCAGTTGGTCAACAAAATGCATTTGGAAGGGGTTATACGACCATCCACCTCTCTGGATACCTCGCCATGTTTTTGGTCACGAAGAATAATGGAGGATTCCGACCGGTTGTGGACTACCGTGTCCTCAATCAAAAACTGATCTTGGAGTCCCTTCCCGACTTTCATGGCTGTTTTTCAAATTCAAAGATGTTCAAATGTTTGTGAATTCCTAAGGGACCAGACTACTGAGGTCATCGGTCCATAGACTTACACACTATTCAAACTTATTCTAAGAACAACACACACACCCACACCCGAGGGAGGACTCGAACCTCCAGCGAGAGGGACCGCGCAATCGGTGACATGGCGCCTAAAGCCGCGCGGCCACTCCGCGCAACATCCTTGTTTTTCTTCATTTTTGAGTGCTCATTATTTTTCAGTTTTTGATGTGAATGAGGCCTTCTACCAAATTCCTTTGGCCAAAGGGTCCAAGGTCACCACAGCATTCTGTACTGATTGGAACTTACACAAGTTTAACCAGGTTCCTTTTGGCCTGTCTTCTGACACAGCGGTCCTTTTCATGCTGCTTGATTCGGTGCTTGCTGATGTCAAGTTAAATGTAGCTTTCTGGGTGATTTCGTCATTTATAGTGCCACTTCTGACGATCATCTGGAGCACCTATGTCTTGTTCTTGAGTGTTTGAAACTGCCAGACCTTATTGTAAAAACATTTAATGTTACCTTGGACCGGCGTGGGATTCCCTCTCTTGGACATATAGTTTCGACAGAAGGGGTCAGTACTGACCAGTCAAGCACGAAGGCTATTTATAGTTTCCGCCCTCTCAAAAACAAGAAGAGCGTGGCGATTTTTATCAGTATGACTAATCTTTTCAGAAATTCGTCCCCAATTCGTTAAACTGGCCGGTCCCTTGAACCTTTTGCAGAAGAAGGATGAACCCTTGGTCTGGACTGAGCGGCAGCAAGCCACCTTTGTTTCTCTGAAAATCGCACAGAGTAACCCTCGGGTTCTGGTGGTCTCCCATTTTAAACATCCGTTTATAGTTCAGACTGATGCCTCGAACTCTGGAGTTACTACCGTGCTCGTTCAGCAACAAGACAGGAAGCGGAGGCCCTTAGCCTACGCCTCTTGGTGCCTGTCTTCCAGAAAGAACAAATACTTCGCTTATGAGTTGGAAGCGCTAACGGTTCTCTCTGCTTTGGAGAAGTTCACGTTTTACTTGGAATGCCGGAAGTTCACATTGGAAACGGACAATCATGCACTTAGTTCAGTTTTAGCCCATTCCCACTGAACCGTGTGCGGCTCGCGTTGGTGCCCTTGGTAGGTTGGCATCGTGTAATAGGGATAGTGGCGCCTCGTATTCTTCTAGTGTTTACTGGCGCCACTACGTTTGCTAGCGTTGTCTGTCCGCGAGTCGTAGCAGTAGCGTTTATCGATATGTAGTACCATGGTACTATCTTCGGAAGGACGTCAAGTGCTTTCCGGGTCGGGTGAGTTTGGTTTGGACGGAGATGGAGGGAGGTCCAGCAGCACATGCCGGGACCGCTGGCGGCACGCAGGCACTGCCGGATCGAGGGGCTGTAGTTGCCACCAGGCCCAGGGCGTTTGAGTTGAGTGAACATTAGCCCAGTAGTGAAACCTACACTATTTTGAGATCATGGCGTTTGTTCGTTTGTTGCTGCTCGCAGGGTCACTGAGATCAAGAGCAACGAGTAGAGTGTTTGGAGTTGGCGAAATTAATTAACTGCCCTCCACTTCTAATTATTAATCATTGAGTTTCTTGTGTTTATTCATGAAGTTCAACCATCGGTATTTTTCTGCCTAGTGGCCGCTAACGTCCCTCTAGAGGTTAGCTTGCGACAGTGTACTTTTCCTCGCCTTGCCGCTCCTGTCTGGTCAGGCGTATAGTTTGACAGCCTCCTTGATTGTGGTTCGGATATTTTGTTCTTTTGGACGACCTTGGCCGTAGTGGTTCCTTCTGCTTCTGGATGTTCTAAACACCGGGTTCTGAGGAGGCAGTGCTGTCCGCCGGATTCGCCTTGCCTGGGTTACTCCATCCTTGTGTTGGTTACCAGACGTTAGGTAGATTTTGCAAGAGTGTTGATCTGCGTTTAAAGTGTCACTAATTTAAATTGCCATCCGGTCAAGTGAATACAACTCTTGGCTGCCTGTCTCATCGTTTACGAAGTTGAGCGACTTTCCCAGGTGGATCCTTGGAGCACTGTCTGAGGCCCACGTCTCTCATGATTTGATCAGAGTGTGATGATTGTCAATAAGGTCTTCAGTCATGAATGCAATTTTTCTTAAGAATTTTTAATTAGATAATGTCTCTTAATATGATAGTCCTTTTTTATAATATTTCAGTAAGAATTTGCTATCTAGGCCTTCAGCCGTCAAGTTGATTTTTGAGTTATTACTATTGGGGCCTTCAGTTGACAAGTAATTTGAATTTCTGGTCAAGAAAGCCTTCAGCCATGAATGCAATTTGTCTAAAGAATTTTTAATTAGATATTATCTTAACAGTCAAATTTGATAATTTTTCCTTATTGTCAACCTTACATGCAATTGGTTCCAAATAAAGTGTATGTGATTAAACAAAGAAAAACAAAAAGCTGAACAACCAACGGTAACTGAATAAGGCCCCATCCACACTAAAATCTGCTTTCCCTAAGCAACCACGTCTCACCCATAAAGCAGGTTGTATAGTGTTATGAACTGAGTGTATATCCGCATTTCGGTTCAACACGAGCCATATCAGGGCATGTGATAACGTTGTTGCTGATTGCTGATAGCCTGAGCCATATATTCGAGGATCAGGAAGAGGGTCGCCCCTGAAATTAGGACGACCCAGGAGAGGTTTCTGTCAACGATTTTCTGACTAACATTCCTGTGTTCTTTGGCTACCTCATGCGGCAACAGCACAGGGATCGTGAACTAGGCCCCATAAGGGGTTGTCCGGGAAAGCTGTTCAGGGTTATGAGTCGCGGAAGGACACACTGAGTCGCAGAAGTCCATGGGATGAAGAGGCTAGTATTTGACTACCAATCATTCTTGTTCTGACTGTCTTTAAATATTGCCAGAGCTCTGAGGCCAGGGGCATTTGAGAGTCTGCAAAACGATCCAAAAAATACGTGAGTCTCTCAAAGTAGCCCTCCTTCCATCAGGATGTCAGGAGATGGTTAACCAGTGCCGAGAGTGTCAGATGGGCAAAGGTGAAGGGAGCGTCTTTCTATCGACTATGGTGGTTCCCTTCCCCACATTCAGATGCACATCGATGTATGTTTGCGCCATTGATGGCTTTCACTCAGTTCAGACAGCTGTTGCCCTGTAGTGGCATTACAGCGTGACAAAGTATTAAGCACCAAGATAGAATTTTCTCTTGGTTTGGGCCTTCTTGAGTCGCTGTGAACGACAACGTTCTCTGCTTTATTTCTACAGAATTTCACAACTTTTGCTTCCTTTCTGGCATTAGATATGTCACCACCATCCCACACTACCCTCAGTCTTCATTTGCGGAGCACACCAATTACATCCGTAGGTCTTCCTTAATCGCCATCCACTCTGAGGCTCAAACCAAGCAGCACCTTACCTCGCCTTCGTTGAACCTGGCTCGTAACACTGCCAACCGTGAGGCACACCGAACCACTCCTGCCTCTCTTATGTTGACTTATCTCCTCAATTCTTTGCTGCAAACATTTCGTTCATTCACGACCTCCTACAAAATGAGATTACTCCTCAGGTAATAAAAAATAATTGGCGCAGGGTCAAGGCCAACATCCAGAGCGCCCATTGGAGGAACGCAGCAAGGTTTAACCAGGGCCGGCGTCCAGGGAATGTGTAAGTTGTTCGTCTTCGTTAAAAACTTTGGGGTTAGGGGTACTTCAGGCAAAGTTTCCCGTAAATTGGCACCCCGTTTTGTGGGTCCCTATAGGGTGATAGAGTTTCCCACTCCGGTTACGCTCAGGCATAGGGATGAGAAATATGATAGAGAAATCTGTGTCCACCTCAGCCAGGTTAAGCAGTGCAGTGTAGGTTAAGTATATGCTGTCTCTTACATCCTGCCCCACGGTTTTGGTTTTGGGGGAGGAGGAAGGTGGATGTTCTTTCTGCGATACTGGCGAAAGACTTGGCCAGAATGTAGCGAATGTACATGATAGCTGACAGTGGTGGTCGCGAGAATGTAAAGTCGAAAGAAGATCGGGCTCCAGACAGCCACCTGGCATTACCAAGGGGGCAGCCCATCATGTTCGGCGTATGTCGCTGGCGCATCGTAGTGCATCCGCAGCAGCAATTTTAGCAGCAGTTGGCACCACAGTGACAAAACGAACCGTTACAAATCGGTTGCTTCAAGGGCAGCTCTGTCAAGGAGACGGCACGACCGTGGGGTCGGGGATTTGTCAGCAATTTTGTGTGGTGGAACCCTAACACCTTACGTGTCTAAAATATTAGGACGCACTACTCGGAAAATCCCGAGAAAAATCGATCCAAAGTTTCCTAGGTGGCTTATGAGTGTAAAATGTTAGCCCACTGCCGAGCCGCCGTCTGGCCTATATGGTTAGCGCTCGGACCCTTACGCCAAAGGTCTCGGGTTCGATTCCTCCTCTGGCACCTTTTTTTTTTTTCTTCTGTTGCTTGCAAAATGGCAGCGCATTGTTACAGGAGAATCGTGAAATTAATTCCCTAGAAGATTGTACAAAAATTCATTCTATAAGTCACCGTCAAGTATCGTCACCAATACTCCGAGACATGATTCGATATGCCTGGTTTGCCTCAAAATTGTCAGAAACTCGAAACATTTTCGTAAATGTTAATGGGCCATATTTTTGTACAGATTTATTGCAAACGACCTGTGATTGTAAAAAATCCGCTTTTATATGTTGCGCAAAATGTCGCAAAAATTATTGCTTTGTTTGTTTTTACGATAATTACCACTGCGGTTCTTGTTTATAATTATTATATGTATAAAAATTGAATGTTTTCCAATTGACTTTGTTATTCTGATTAAAAAGGCAATGTTTCTCCCCGTATACTTTACAATGAAAAATGGAAAACACACCGCCATGAATTGTGTTACTGGACAAAAAGAAAATAATTTTTATTCAGTAATGAAACTAATTTGTTAAAGACAATGTAGGTTTGGGAAACTTTCTGAATAATTGGTGGAATAACCAAAGAAAATGAACCAGAACAAAAAGAAAAGTGCCAGAGGAGGAATCGAACACGAGACCTCTGGCGTAAGAATCCGAGCCCCAAACACCTTTTTTTTACCTGTACCGTTTTTTTAACATTTATTTATTGACATTCTATTTGGATACAAAATTAGATAGTTCCCAAACACTAAATGAAATGCATCCTCTGCAAAAAAATAAATAAATAAATAAATAAATAAATTCTAAAACAAATCACAAATTTAAAGGAACAGGGATGTTGTTTTTTTTATTTATTTTCAATAAAGATCACTCTGTTAAATGGAACATGTAGATCATTTCATGGTATAGTATGTGCATTACATATTGAGTGGTGAGAGAAGCGTGAGGTTCATTATCAGCTGTCAAATGTGCACACCGACTGCACCCGGCACATCCCAACTGCGTGGGGGGTCGAGGAAGGCTGCCTGAAGATAGTTGGCAAAGGTTTTCCGATAGTGTGACCATCTAAACACCTAGGCCAGACGGCGGCTCGGCAGTTTACTAACTTTTTATACTCATAAGGCACCTAAAAAACTTTGGACCGATTTTTCCCGGGATTTTCCGGGTAGTGCGTCCTAATATTTTAACCACATGATGTGTTAGGGGTCCTCTTTCACCACACAAAATTACGGACAAATCCCCGACCCCACAGTCGTGTCGTCTCCTTGTGAGCCAGACGCATTCCACTTACTCCAAACCATGGCCATCTGCGTCTTGAGTGGTGTTAAGTGAGAGACCACTGGAGGGCAGTGTGGAGGTGTGTTGTGTTTTCTGATGAAAGCTCGATCTGTTTGGGTGCCAGTGATGGCCGTGTGTTGGTTAGAAGGAGGCCAGTTGAGGGCCTGCAACCAGACTGCCTGTGTGCTAGACACACTGGACCTACACCTGGAGTTATGGTCTGGAATGCGATATCGTGTGACGTCAGGAGCACTCTCTTGATTATTCCATCTTGACTGCAAGTTTGTACTTCGATCTGGTGATTTGACCTGCTGTGCTGCCATTCATGAACTGCATTACAAAGGATATTTTCCAACAGGATAACGCTCACCCACATACCGCTGCTGTAACCCAACATGCTCTGCAGAATGTCGAAATGTTTTCTTGGCCTGCTCGTTCACGAAATCTGTCTCCAATCGAGCATATATGGTACATCTTCAGACGACTACTCCAACTTCATCCGCAAACAAATTTAACCGCCCCTGTAGTCACCTACAAAGTGCAACAGGCATGGAACTCCATCCGACGAATCGACATCCGGCACCCACGCAACACACTGCATGCACGTTTGCATGCTCGCGTTCCACATTTTGGCGTTTATGTCAGTTATTAATGTACCAGCATTTCACATTTGCAATGGTTTATCTCACGATTACATTAAACTGTGATATTGCACTGCAACCTAGACAAATGTATTCCCGAAATTGCCTTATTTCACAGTAATTATTTTCTGTTGTTGCTTTTTTTTTTCGCTGTATTTCAGACTAATCTCCTTGAATTCTATCTGGCACTCCTAATTATCTTTTTTAATACGTAACTACCGCACTCAAGTGGAATTTCATATACAGGGTGAGTCGAAGAGGAATTTACAAATTTGGAATCATATAGAAATTTACTGAGATAACTTACGGAATCGGTAGAGTAATTTTGTAATAAATAAGCTGAAGTTTCACACGAAAGTGATAAGTGTTATTTTGGTTCCATGTGACTACCATTGGTGATGCGTCAAATATCCCACGACAATCAGTTTCCACCCAGCAAATCTGGCTTAACTTGTGCAACGAGAGTGTAGATCGATTTTCAGTTCGGCTGCGTTGTTTGGTAGGGGAGGAACATATACACGGTCTTTAATGAAACACCATATAAAGAAATGCAGCGGTGTCAAATCTGTGGAATTCCGCACCAGTGAAAGTAGTCATTTTAACTGCGCGCTGCGCTGGCGCTCCTGGTGGCGCAAAGATGTACTAATGCACTACGTAAATCAAACTTGAGGCTGTTCTCTACAAAGTGACACATCTACCGATTCTGTAAGTTATCTTAATAAATTTCTATATTATTCCAAACTTGTAATGTCCTTTTTCACTCACCCTGTACATTGAAAGAGCTCTAAAATCTCGACTGCTAAAGAATTAATGATCTATTGTAAGTATCGGAATAATAGTTCAAACATATGGCCTTCAGAGGTCGTTATTAATATCGCAGGACTTAACGGAATCACATGTCGACTGTCTTAATGGAGTGCTGTTTCTACAGTACAGCTCATTAGCTTAACAGTTTAATGGCATTGCGGAACTTGTAGCATTTTAGTCACACTTAACGCAGTAAGCCACAGAGAAAATTCGTGTGTAAACTAACCAGCCACGGATAGTAAATTAAGTCTGCCTAGCTTTGACAAATGACATGACAGATGAGCATCAATTTGCTAATTTTTGCTGTTGACACTGTAGTAGCCTAGAAGAATGAATGGTGGCGTAGACAGCATTTTCGTTTGGTGTGGGGAATGGCAGCTAGGTCTGATTGCAGGAGAATGTAAGTGAATGCAGATGGGTAGGAAAAACAAACCCATAATATTGAATACACCACTGGTAGTGTGATGCCTGACACACATCGATTAAATATCTAGGTGTAACATTACAAAACGATTTGAAATGAAACTAGTCCGTAAGGCTCGTAGTAGGAAAGGCGAATGGTCGGCCTCGGTTTACTGGGAGAGTTTTTACGAAAGTGTAGCGCGTCTATAAAGGAGACCGCGTCTAGAACAGTAGTGTGACCTAGTCACTAGTACTGCTTAAGTTTTTTGGATCTCCTCCAGGTCGAAGAAATTCAGGATGTGCCGCTACATTTGGTAATGGTAGGCTCGATCAACATGCGAGTATTACGGAGGTGCTTCGCGAACTCAAAAGGGAATCCCTTGAGCGAAGACGACGTTATTTTCGGGAAACACTACGAATAAAAATTAGAGAATCGGCATCTGAAGCTGACTGCAGGATGATTCTGCCGCCAACGTACATTTTGCGTAAGAACCACGAAGAGAAATTAGGGCTCATACGTACGCAAAAATGCAGTCGCTTGTCTGTCGCTCCATGTAGGGATGGATTAGCTATAAACTGGGGTAATTTAGTTTAGCTGCACTAGCTGTCGATGTGTCTTTTCCTCAGTTTCACCACGGTAGATTTTCGAGATATGGTTTTCTCGTTTCGATATCCTCCGTTTTGTTATGACTTTACCATTAATACACTGCTGGGCACCGTAAATGCAACACCAAGAAAGACAAGAGGTAGCACAACAAAATTTATTTTGTAGATAACATGTTGACCAAGTATCAAATGATTACGTTTACAGACGTCTGTGACATGTGGTTCCTGCCAGAATCAGTAGCCAGAGTAGCCGCCATTGTTGGAGATCACCGCTGCCACACGTCTCGGCATTGAGTCAAAGAGACGTTGGATGTGTTCCTGGGGTACAGCAGCCCAAGCAGCTTCCACACGTTGCCAAAGATCATCTGGTGTGGCAGCTGGGGATGTAATCTGGGTCACTCGTTGAGCAACCATGGACCACATGTTTTCTATCGGCGAAAGATCCGGAGAGCGAGCCGGCCAGGGAAGCAATTCAATCTGGTTATTGACGAAGAACCTTTGGACAATGCGTGCCACGTGTGGTCGCGCATTATCCTGTTGAAATATGGCTGTGGCCGAGACCTGAAGGTAAGGAAGGACAACTGGCTCCAGCACCTCGGATATGTAGCGCCGGCTATTTAAAGTACCGGCAATGCGTACTAGAGGCGTGCGAGAGTAATATCCAATACCGCCCCATACCATAATACCCAGTGCAAGACCAGTGTGGCGGTGCATAATGCAGCTGTCCAGCATCCTCTCTCCACGGTGTCTCCACACTCGAATCCGACCATCGTGGTGCTGCAGACAGAAGCGTGCCTCGTCAGTAAAGACAACGTCATTCCATTCTGCCGTCCACATTTGTCGTCACACCATTGGCGACGGAGACGTCTGTGGTTCTGCGTCAATGGTAGACGAAGCAATGAACGTCTTGCGGACAGACCACTCTGCTGTAAACGGCGTCGAATGGTACGCGCAGACACTGGATGATGCGTTACAGACGCAATGTGCTGTGCTATGGTTCGGGATGTCACTGAGCGATCCGTCACTGCCATGTGCACAATTTGCCTATCAGCACGTGCAGTGGTGCACCGAGGTGAATGCGATCGACCACGTGGGTCCGTCGTACCCTCCTGCATCCAACGGTCACATATCCGCATTACAGTTGTTTGGTTTCGTCCAACACGACTAGCGATTTCTCTGTATGATATTGCACAATCTCGGTAAGCCACTATCCTTCCTCTGTCGAACTCGGATACTTGATCAAAAGATGTTCGCTGTTGTCTACGAGGCATAACTGATCGTCTTGTGAAACAACCACAAGGTAAACACACGTGCCGAACGTACACTCGTCGAAATAGCCAAACCTTAAATGGCGCTATGAGGTGGCGCCACAGGCACGCGTGATGTGCGTCTGCGCTGAAATTCTAATCAGTTGCATATCTCATCGCTGCAAACTCATGGTGTAAATTTCACTTGATTCGGATGCTTCCTTCAGGGTGTTGCATTTACGGTGGCCAGCAGTGTATTTTTCTCCGCCCCAGTCACCTTCAGATCTTAGGACGGGTTCACGTGGTGACAATACCAATGCACTCTTGTGACCCCTCTAGCCGGCGGAGATGACTGCAGGTCTGATTATTTACATACCTGCTGACGGCAAGTATACCAGGAGAACTCCATTTAGATTGCCCCACTACTTTTGACCATGTAACTTTGGACTGACTGAATACTCACCTTAAAGGGCATAAATTGTTCTATAGTCTTAAAAAAAAAAAAAAAACCTAATAACGCCAACCACGAATCATTCTCAGCTTTACTGTAGTCACAGCCTGTCCGGTATCGCATTTGTTTCAATGTATAGAGTACAACAATCGTTTCTATTGTGAGGATGTTCAGAACAGTAGTGGCATGTGTCGAGTATGAAGCTCTGACGCACGTTGTCTTGCCTTGACTCGTCTTGTCCTGGAGTGGCCTACATTGTGTGGAAGCGTATCTGGGACGTCTGATGTCATAGCGTGAAAGAGTGTTAAAGCAAGCACCCTGTGTAATCCCACTCCTCAGTTCCACACACAAGAGTCTCTGATATTTGCAGGCCACCACACTCTCTGACAAAAGAATCAAAGGAATCGTCCTGTTGTCAGTGAATTTAGAAGCCATCCAGCTGGGCTCTATCCTAATCGATCCTTTCGATTGACGAAATCGATGCGGAAGCGACCTGCGATATTTTCTGTAATTGGCAACCTCACTGGGCGCATGCACTGTAAAAATGCTGTCCAGTTATTGTTTCAAATTGAACCCTCACAATTTTTGTGTGAAAAAAGAAGCGTGGAGCAGATAATTATTTACAGTAAATACTTCAGTGATAGGATTCTTATCATCAGAGTCGACAGTAAGCCAGTGCTAAAAGCATAGTTCAGCTATACAAGCAGACATTACAACCAGAAGACGAAGAGATAGGGAAAGAATGTGAGGATATGAACAAGTAATAAAGTGCGTAAAGGGGGATGGAAATTTAATAATCATGTAGGACTGGAACACTGTATTAGAGGAGGGAATAGAAGGAAAATGTCACGGGACAATATGGGCTTGGTAGTAGGAATGAGAGAGGAGAAGGACTAAATAAGTTCTGTAGTAAATTTCAGCTGGTAATAGAGAGTACATCGTTGAAAAATGACAACCGGAAATAGCCTGGAGAAACGAAATCATATGGATTAGATCATGGTGAGATTCTGGTAACTGATAGTGGATTCCAAGGCGTATCCAGGAGCAGGTACAGATTCAGACCACTAGTTAGTAATGTTAGATAGTGGACTGATGCTTAATGGAACCATCAAAAAGCATCAATGGGGACACTGAACTATTGAGGGACGATGATATGCGTTTCAGTTTCTCTAAGTCTACCACACTGCGATAATGAGTACCACATTAGTTGAAGAGGAACGGATATCTTAAAAAAGGCAATCAAAAAGTGGGACAAATATAGATACTAGAGCGCAAGTAAGCATTCGAACTAACTCAATTGCGTTCCGTCTAATTTATATGCAACACAACGTAACTTTCCTGCAGGTCCTCTAATCTGTTTTCAGTACACTCTTTTGACTATACTGCAAGAGACCACTAGAGAACATTACTCCAGATGGCTATCAACCCAGATGCAAATTAAAGTGATGACACACTCATATACGCATGTTAAGATACCGGCATTACGATAAATGACGTTTCAAAAGCAGGTTTCAATTTGAAAGTACTTGACAAAAATGTTTGTGCTGTACTGAACTCAGGATTCCTGTCCGCTAATTTTCCAGTTAACTAAGCATGAAACATCTTAAATATCGTTTCAGTAAAAAACAGCAATCTGAAAACATGTTCGAAACTGAAGTATCGTGATGTAATGTTTGTGCTGGATGGGGATTCAAACGGAACAAATGGTTCAAATGGCTCTGAGCACTATGGGACTCAACATCTGTGGTCATCAGTCCCCTAGAACTTAGAACTACTTAAGCCTAACTAACCTAAGGACATCACACACATCCATGCCCGAGGCAGGATTCGAACCTGCGACCGTAGCGGTCACCCGGTTCCAGACTGACGCGCCTAGAACCGCACGGCCACACCGGCCGGCCTCAAACGGAAAACATAATCTTAGTGTTAACTATGCACAATCAGAGTTAGGTATCGAATTTTCCTATTAACAGTGAGATGACCGTAAGTGAAATGAAAAGACGAGAAAGTTTTTCAGGATTCGAATTCTGCACCTATTGGTTCAAATGGCTCTGAGCACTATGGGACTTAACTGCTGAGGTCATCAGTCCCCTAGAACTTAGAACTACTTAAACCTAACTAACCCGAGGACATCGCACACATCCATGCCCGAGGCAGAATTCGAACCTGCGACCGCAGCGGTCGCGCGGTTCTAGACAGTAGTGACTAGAACCGCTCGGCCACGCCGGCCGGCGTCTGCACCTATTGCCGTCGTTTTCTTGCCGAGAACAGATGTTAAATATCGGTTAAAGTATTTCGCCAGCAGTGAGATGTACGCATGTCTGAACTGTAAATAATGTGACGAAAGGTATTCGATCTGACTTGGAGTCGTAACCGGTACGAAGCTATGTAGCTGTCACCATACGAAGAGATGTTAAAAATCATAATATTTTTTCACCTGCTGGTCTTATGGGCACACGCTACAGCTTGAAATGGCATTGTGGAAATTTTTTCTGCCAGACCAGGATTCTAACGCAGACGTGTATCTTTCATGGAGATCTTGAGGAATTCTGAATCTTCAGGAAACAAACAATGTAACTGAATGATCCTGAAGGGGTCAAATCCCGTGAAAGGAGGAGTCTGATTTCGAACCCCAGTCTAGCACCAATATGAGTATTTGCATCTACATCTACATCTATATGGATTGCAAATCACATTTAAGTGCCTGGCAGAGGGTTCATCGAACCACCTTCACAATTCTCTATTATTCCAATGTCGTATAGCGCGCGGAAAGAACGAACACCTATGTCTTTCCGTACGGGTTCTATTTTCCCATAGTTCATCGTAGTGATCGTTTCTCCGTATGTAGGTCGGTGTCAACAAAATATTTTCTCATTCGGAGGAGAAAGTTGGTGATTGGAATTTCGTGAGAAGATTCCATCGCAACGAAAAACGTCTTTGTTTTAATGATGTCCAGGCCAAATCCTGTACCTTTTCAGTGACACACTCTCCCATATTTCGCGATAATACAAAACGTGCTGCCCTTCTTCGAACTTTTTCGATGTACTCGGTCAGTTCTATCTGGTAAGCATCCCACACCGAGCAGCAGTATTTTAAAACTGTACGGACCAGCGTAGTGTAGGTAGTCTCCTTAGTAGATCTGTTACATTTTCTAAGTGCCCTGCCAATAAAACGCAGTATTTGGTTAGCCTTACCCACAACATCTTCTACGTGCTCCTTCCAATTTAAATTGTTCGTAATTGTAATTCCTAGGAATTTAGTTGAATTTAAGGCCTTTAGATTTGACTGATTTACCGTGTAACCAAAGTTTAACGAATTCCATTTACCACTCAAGTGGATGACCTCACTTTTCGTTATTTAGGGTCAACTGCCAATTTTCGCGCCATTTAGATAACTTTTCTAAATCGTTTTGCAATTTGTTTTGATCTTCTGATGACTTCATTAGTCGACAAACGACAACGTCATCTGCAAACAACCGAAGACGGTTACTCAGATTGTCTCCCAAATCGTTTACATAGATAAGGAACAGCAAAGGGCCTATAACACTACCCTGTGGAACGCCAGAAATCACTTCTGTTTTACTCGATGACTTTCCGTCAGTTACTACGAACTGTGACCTCTCCGACAGGAAATCACAAAAAAAAAAATAGTTCAAATGGCTCTGAGCACTATGGGACTCAACTGCTGGGGTCATCAGTCCCCTAGAACTTAGAACTAGTTAAACCTAACTAACCTAAGGACAGCACAAACATCCATGCCCGAGGCAGGATTCGAACCTGCGACCGTAGCGGTCTTGCGGTTCCAGACTGCAGCGCCTTTAACCGCACGGCCACTTCGGCCGGCAGGAAATCACAAATCCAGTCACATAACTGAGACGATATTCCACAAGAACGCAATTTCACTACAAGCCGCTTGTGTGGTACAGTGTCAAAAGCCTTCCGGAAATCCAGAATACGGAATCGATCTGAAATCCCTTGTCAATGGCACTCAACACTTCATGTGAATATAGAGCTAGTTGTGTTTCACAGGAACGATGTTTTCTAAACTCATGTTGACTGTGTGTCAACAGACAGTTTTCTTCGAGGTAATTCATAATGTTTGAACACAATATATGTTCCAGAATCCTGCTGCGTATCGACGTTAACAATATGGACCTGTAATTTAGTGGATTACTTCTACTACCTTTCTTGAATATTGGTGTGACCTGTGCAACTTTCCAGTCTTTGGGTACGGATCTTACTTCAAGCGAACGGTTGTATATGATTGTTAAGTATGGAGCTAATGCATCAGCATACTCCGAAAGGAACCTAATTGGTATACAGTCTGGTCTGAAGACTTGCTTTTATTAAGTGATTTAAGTTGCTTCACTACTCCGAGGATATTTACTTCTACGTTGCTCATGTTGGTAGCTGTTCTCGATTCGAATTCTGGAATATTTACTTCGTCTTCTTTTGCGAAGGCATTCCGGATGGCTGTGTTTAGTACATCTACTTTGGCAGCACTGCCTTCGATAGTATCTCCATTGCTATCGCGTAGAGAAGGCATTGATTGTTTCTTGCCGCTGACATACTTCACATACGTCCAGAATCTCTTTGGCTTTTCTGCCAGGTTTAAAGACAAAGTTTCATTGTGGAAACTGTTATAAGCATCTCGCATTGAAGTCAGGGCTAAATTTCGAGTTTCTGTAAAAGATCACCAATCTTGGGAATTTTGCGTCTGTTTAAATTTGGCATGTTTGTTTCGTTGTTTCTGCAACAGTGTTCTAACCCGTTTTGTGTACCAAGGTGGATCAGCTCCGTCATTTGTTAATTTATTTGGTATAAATTTGTCAATTGCTGCCGATGCTATTTCTTTTAATTCAAACCACATCTGGTCTAAACTTATATTATTAATTTGGAATGAGTGGAGATTGTCTCTCAGGAAGGCGTCAAGTGAATTTTTATCTGTTTTTTGAATAGGTGTATTTTTCACTTATCTTCGGAGAATTTGGGGATTACAATATTAAATCTCACTACGATAACCCTGTGTTCACTAATCTCTGTAGCGGTTCTGCTGCTCGTTATTAACTCCGGATTATTTGTTGCTAAGAGGTCAAGTGTGTTTTCGCAGCTGTTTACTATTCGCGTGGACTCATGAACTAACAGCTCGAAAAATTTCCTGAGAAAGCGTTTAGCACAATTTCGGATGATACTTTGTGCGTACCTCCGGGATTAAACATGTATTTTCTCTAACGTATTGAGGGTAAATTAAAGTCACCACCAACTATTATGGTATGAGTCGGGTACGTGTTTGAAATCAAACTCAAGTTTTCTTTGAACCTTTCAGCAACTGTATCATCTGAATTGAGAGGTCGGTAAAAGGATCCAATTATTATTTTATTCCGGTTGCTAACAATGACCTCTGCCCACACTAACTCGCAGGAAGTATCTACTACAATTTCGCCACAAGTTAAACTACTTCTGACAGCAACAAACACGCCTACGCCAACCGTGTTTGGCCTATCCTTTCGGAACACCGTTAGGTTCATCGCAAAAATTTCGGCTGAGCTGATATCCGGCTTTAGCCAGTTTTCAGCGCCTATAACGATTTGAGCATCAGTTCTTTCTATTAGCGCTTGGAGCTCTGGTACTTTCCCAACACAGCTATGACAATTTACAACTGTTATACCAATCGTTCCTGTATCCACGTTCTTCCTGTGTTCAGCCAGCACCCTTTGTCACTGAAGCCCTTCTTGTGCTGTCCCGAGACCCTCTAACCTAAAAAACCGTCCAGTCCACGCCACACAGCCCCTGCTACACGTGTAGCAGCCTCCTGCGTATAGTGGACACCTGACCTATTCAGCGGAACCCGAAACCCATCTACCGTTCGGCGCAAGTCGAGGAATCTGCAGCCTACACAGTCGCAGAACCGTCTGAGCCTCTGATTTAGACCCTCCACTTGGCTCTGCACCAGAGGTCCGCAGTCGGTCCTGTTGACTATGCTGCAAATGGTCAGCTCTGCTTTCACATTGCAAGCAAGACTGGCAGGCTTTACCTCTTCTGTTAGCCGCTAGAAACCGGAGAGAATCTCTTCTGATACAAAGTGACACACATCATTGGTACCGACGTGAGCGACCACTTGCTTTTGGTTGCTCCCTGTGCTCTTCATGGCATCCGGGAGGACCCTTTCCACATCTGGAATGACTCCACCCAGTATGCACACGGAGTGGACATTGGTTTTCTTTCCCTTCTTCTCAGCCAAGTCCTTATGGGACCCCATAACGCGCCTAACGTTGGAGCTCCCAACTACCAAAAATCCCACCTTCTGCGATTTCCCGGATCTTACAGGTGGTTTCCTCTGAAACAGGTCAGGCGACAGCATCAGGCTCAGCGACAGTACGTGGAACCTGTTTGTCATACAAACCGGGGAGACCTTACGTGCGGCGCCTGGGAAGTCTTTCGCCGCCTGCTTCGCTCGGGGGCGACTTCCTACTCGAGCACAGGTGGAGGGTCAGCCTCAGTGCGAGCAGTAACTGGGTTGTCCACCGGTGAGGACCGGTCGGAGGACTCGGACAAGCTGGACGTCCTTTGGATCCCCACGGCCGGCCCACAACAGTGGTGCCGATTAACTGCAGTCTCAAGCTGTGCAGCGGAAGTCATCATAGCCTGAAGCTGAGAGCGAAGTGTGACCAACTCGGCTCGCATCCGCACACAACAATCGCAGGCTGCAGGTGAAGGAATTGTAATGCAAATAAAATGAGAATCCAGTATACCTTCATTTATTAATCAATTTTTACACGTTTCGGCGTTAGCCATCATCAGAATCCTGATTCGGGTAAGAACCAGAGGATTCCATAATTACGTTGGTTGACTTGCAACGAACGTGCGCAGGTTTGACCATGACAGAAACAGCCGGCCGGAGTGGCCGAGCGGTTCTAGGCGCTACAGTCTGTAGCCGCGCGAACGCTACGGTCGCAGGTTCGAATCCTGCCTCGGGCATGGATGTGTGTAATGCCCTTAGGTTAGTTAGGTTTAAGTAGTTCTAGGGACTGATAATCTCAGAAGTTAAGTCCCATAGTGCTCAGAGCCATTTGAACCATTTAAACCATGACAGAAACAGAAGTGGAAGTCACGGCCAAGTAGGAACTCTATCACCAGTATATTCAACATCTCAACTTCAGATACAATCAGAAATATGTTCTGTATGACTTTATATGACGATTGGTTGACTAACAAAATAAAATTTCCGGTGTAAGGAGGCTTACTGGTGATAGAGTTCTTACTTGGCCGTGACTTCCACTTCCGTTTCTGTCATGGTCAAACCTGCACACGTTCGTTCCAAGTCAAGCAACGTAATTATGTAATCCTCTGGTTCTTACCCGAATCGGGATTCTGATGGTGCCAAACGCCGAAACTCGTAAAAATTGATTAATAACTGAAGGTATACTGGATTCTAATTTTATCTGCATTACAATTCCTTCACCTGTAACCAATTCGGCTAATTTTAGACTACGCATATTATTCACCACAGTCGTCTCTCTCCTGGGTGTTTTTATGGCACACCTTTGTTTCCAACCTACACCATCCCTCCACTTGTTTTAGCGAACGGACATTATGTTTAATCGGGATTTGGAACTACAATAAAACCCCACGTTGTTCAATTCGTGTTACCAGACGTGAGATAGTCTGTTCATGCGTACTGAAAATGGTTGCCTGATGTGTGAATCAGAGCCAGACCTTAAGTAAACAAAGCTAGAATCAGTCCAACAGACTACTAAATCATACATGCAGCTGATACATGATTTAGTAGTAGTGGAGGATGCTCCACACTGAATGAGGATTCTCATTCTCTGGAGGGGGATTAAACCCTGTTTAAAAAATTTTCTAGTTCATCTGAATCATCTTCCCTACCAGCCTCAACCCAATTCGAACTTTCGACTTCAGTTTGCAATCACTGAAATAAAATCACCTAATGGCAATCTGCATGAAATGGAAATAATGTAGGATGTGGAGATTTCTGTAGACTCGATTTTGTAATTGCTGAAATAAAATCACATAATGGCCATCTGCGCGAACTGTAAACGCTGTAGGATGTGGAAATTTCTGCGGATGGTGTTGCTTTCTACTTACGCTGCTATGATGCTGTATGCATGTAAGGTCTAGAGAAAAAGTTGCTGCGTTGTAAAGATGATATCGAAAGCGCTGCTCTCTTTAGAGCTTAAACCGCATTTAGTCTCATATAATCACATAGGCAACAGTGTTGTGGCAATTCTTCGTACAACATGTGAGGTGAAGAATACTGAAGAACGTAATTTACCATTGCAGACAAAAATTTTCAGCAAAAAGGAGACTGGTGCGTAAGTTCGTAGCGTTTTGAACCACCATTTGATAACGTAATAAAAAGAAAATAATGGTTGGCCCTAAAAACAAATCTGGACCAAGACCTGTGCGAATGCTCAAAATGTAACGTTTTGCTTCTGGTGGCGTAAAAGTGTTTTGTGTTACGAACTGTATCCTAGGCATGGGTCCACCACATTTAGCATCTCTTGCCAACAACTGAGAAGCCAACTAAGGAGACTGCGTCAAGTGTTGGTACTACGAAAACACTCATCTACTCTGCTTATTTCAGTAAGAACCTCTCTGAGTGGTTGGCTAGCAAGCCATCCGTATCGTACTTATTTTTATGTTGCGCCATCAAACGTTTACCTTCCTTCCTCGTTACCTTCTGTAGCTGAAGAGGCACTTTAAACCTGGACTGACGACGTCATTGTTAAACCAGTGCCTTTCTACAGGCGTGGGATCAAAAAATTGCCTGAGCGTCATCAGTTGTAGTTAACGTGAGAAAATATATCGTTGATGATCAATTTCTCTGTTGTGTTTTTCTGCTATAGTAAGACTGCAATGAGAACCAATGTACAAATTTGCACTACTCTAATATAAATGAATTACAATTTGCCATGATAACCTAATGACGGAAGGCTATTTTAATAAACTAGATAGTATCCATAATACGATCCTGCACAAAACATCGTGCATTTATGGTATACTGTGTATTTTTGATCTCGATATTTTCTATGTCAACGTGAACTCCTCTGTTCTCCCCAAGAAGGATTTCAGTACTGCCGCTAAAGTATGTAAATCTGGTAATGAAAGAAACTCAGTTAAGATCTAATTCAGAGCCACACATAAACCAATTAAACTGCGTGTTCACCAAGAACTAAATATTAAGTAGGTATAAGCAGAAAACTACGAACTTCCCGGAAACAAATAATATATTTTCAAGTCAGTATTATACCTTAAGTTGTAATAATTAAGATTATTTATTGAAAATAAACATGGAAACAGAAAAGATTGTAACAACTACAGAGGTATCCCTTTAATCAGCGTCGTGGGTAAAATCTTCTCAAGTATTGTTGAAAGGAAAGTGCGAGTATTAGTTGAGGACCATTTGGATGAAAATCAGTGTGGGTTTAGTCCTCTTAGAGGTAGTCAGGACCAGATCTTTAGCTTACGGTAAATAATGGAGAAGTGTTACGAGTGGAACAGGGAATTGTATGTATGCTTTATAGATCTAGAAAAGGCATATGACCGGCTTCCTAGGAGGAAGTTATTGTCTGTTCTACGAGATAATGGAATAGGATGCAAACTTTTGCAAGCAATTAAAGGTCTTTACATGGATAGTCAGTCAGCAGTTAGAGTTGACGGTAAATTGAGTTCATGGTTCAGTGTAGTTTCAGGGGTAAGACAAGGCTGCAACCTGTCTCCACTGTTGTTCATATTATTTATGGATCATATGTTGAAAACAATAGACTGGCTTGGTGGGATTAAGATATGTGAACACAAAATAAGCAGTCTTGCATATGCGGATGACTTAGTTGTGACGGCAGATTCGACTGAAAGTTTGCAAAGTAATATTTCAGAGCTAGATCAGAAATGTAAGGACTATGGTATGAAGATTAGCATCTCCAAAACGAAAGTAATGTCAGTGGGAAAGAGATATAAACGGATTGAATGCCAAATAGGAGGAACAAAGTTAGAACAGGTGGACGGTTTCAAGTACTTAGGATGCATATTCTCACAGGATGGCAACATAGTGAAAGAACTGGAAGCGAGGTGTAGCAAAGCTAATGCAGTGAGTGCTCAGCTACGATCTACTCTCTTCTGCAGGAAGGAAGTCAGTACCAAGAGATCGTGCGGTAGCGTTCTCGCTTCCCGCGCCCGGGTTCCCTGGTTCGATTCCCGGCGGGGTCAGGGATTTTCTCTGCCTCGTCATGACTGGGTGTTGTGTGATGTCCTTAGGTTAGTTAGGTTTAAGTAGTTCTAAGTTCTAGGGGACTGATGACCATAGTTGTTAAGTCCCATAGTGCTCAGAGCCATTTGAACCATTTCAGTACCAAGACTATCTGTGCACCGTTCAATCTTTCGACCAACTTTGTTGTATGGGAGCGAAATCTAGGTGGATTCAGGTTACCTTATCAGTAAGGTTGAGGTTACGGATATGAAAGTAGCTAGGATGATTGCAGCTACTAGTAGATGGGAACAATTGCAGGAGGGTGTCCACAATGAGGAAATCAAAGAAAAACTGGGAATGAACTCTATAGATGTAGCAGTCAGGGCGAACAGGCGTAGATGGTGGGGTCATGTTACACGCAAGGGAGAAGAAAGGTTACCCAAGAGACTCATGGGTTTAGCAGTAGAGGGTAGGAGGAGTCGGGGCAGACCAAGGAGAAGGTACCTGGATTCGGTTAAGAATGATTTTGAAGTAATAGGCTTAACATCAGAAGAGGCACCAATGTTAGCACTGAATAGGGGATCATGGAGGAATTTTATAAGGGGGACTATGCTCCAGACTGAACGCTGAAGGCATAATCAGTCTTAAATGATGATGATGATGTTTGAAAACATCAAGAAAATATCAGATGAATTTGGCAGTGTAGTTCTGAATCAGTCCAGCAATTACACTGATGGTCACATTATTGCCAAATGTATTCTGCACTGTTGCGAATTCTCCATCAGGATAGTGCCAAGAAGACATGTTTGCACAGGCAACGTGTTTCTTGAGCTGGATAGCACTGGGAAGGTCGCAGTTTGAAGACGCCAGCCAACGTGTTGACTGGGAGCCGAAATACCTAAAGTTGCAGGCCTGTGAGGCTTACTCGCATTTCTGTGAGTGTGATTTGGGTTTAAAGAGAAGTTAGGAATAATATATATACGCACTGACTGCAGTTCGAACATCATAGAAAATCTACAAGGGGAATTATCTAGGTGGCTGTCTTCTTCTGTAAGTGTTGTAGCTATGTTTGTTTTTCTGTCTTAACCCTTGGCATGTGTTGATGTAATAGTACTACGGCAGTTGTTGGAGACGGGAATTTGCCAAGGACGTAATATTACGACTCAACAGTTGCGAGGATTTTCCGCGATGTCGGATGTGTTTTTACGGCTCCCGGAGTAATGTGTTAGGTCTGCACTTACGTAGATTACTGAGGCATTATCACTTCTTTAATTATTTTTTCTTGCTTCGCAGGCGTTAGCTCACGTTCGAGATCTCTCTTTTTCGTGTGTTTTGTGTGCTTCTATGTTGATTTTGTGTTCTAAATCTCCAGTGAAGAAAAACAACGTTTGGAGAAAATGATTTAGAAAGTCTACAGATGATGAACAGGAACTATTTGATGACGGTTCAGATTACAACGTTTGTGAAAATTGTAGTAATTTTAGGCTTTTTTGAAGATGAGTTGCTGCATACGATTGTCATATTATTTTCACAGATTGTGTTGTTGAACGATGCTCCTCCAGGTACATCAGGAAATTAATGTGAACATAGTCCAACGAATATAATGTTGGACTGTGATCTAAATGCAAACTGTGACGATTACTGTTAATATGGAGTTTCATTTACTTATTCCAGATTTAACACTAGCAATAGCAAAATACTTGTATTTAAAGTAGAGAGTCTGATGAACCTGAACTTTTTTTAATGCTAACTAACTAGCCGGCCGCAGTGGCCGTGCGGTTAAAGGCGCTGCAGTCTGGAACCGCAAGACCGCTACGGTCGCAGGTTCGAATCCTGCCTCGGGCATGGATGTTTGTGATGTCCTTAGGTTAGTTAGGTTTAACTAGTTCTAAGTTCTAGGGGACTAATGACCTCAGCAGTTGAGTCCCATAGTGCTCAGAGCCATTTGAACCATTTTGCTAACTAACTACATATAAGCACACACGTATTATAACTTAAAAAGCAGATATTTTGGCAAGCCCATAGGTAATAACAACTGTCTACGAGACCAGCACTGTAAGTGTTGAGCATACTGGATGCCAAGAAGGACGTTCGTCGCAAGTAATTTTTAGTATCACCAGGCGCTACTAACATTATGAGTAAATAATATTCTTTTGATATTGTACACTTAAAAACAGGTTGCATTAAGGATGCCTTCATTGGCATCACGCCTGATACGGAGGTGACAGTGGTTTATAACTGATTACTTGTTTATTCTCTCGTCGTGGGCCAATGCGACGCGTAAATGAAAAGACAACAGAACGCTGATTACAAAATACAAACATCCACAAAGAAAATTTCATAATCTGCCAAAAACACTTAGTTTCAAAGTAGAAAAGCAGGCAGCGCAATAAAATCTTGCAGGACGTTCACAAAAGAGGACTCAAAAAGCCGGGAAGAAAATGAAACAATTAAAAGAGTGCAGTGCAAGTTCGATTCCAGCTTGTGGTAAGATGAAAGGAGTAGCAGTTGTGATGAGAATATGGAACAAGGAGCACAAAACAGTACCTCAATGGGAGTAGCAGTTGTGATGAGAATATGGAACAAGGAGCACAAAACACTACGTCAATGCCTCAGATGTGACATCCTTAAAAGAAAGTGTCATTTAGTCTGTGAAAACCAGGGAAACGAAAGTATCATCTTCTCATAACGATTATAATATAGCTACTGGTGATGCTTTGTCGATAAAAACGAAGAGGGCCTGATGAGAATGAGCTTCTCAATTTTCAGACAGCGTAAGACAGAGAGGAACTGGAAGAGGTTCACCTAGATGAGCGTGGAACGAAATCTATATTCAACCCCTCGCAGCTGGCGAATTTTGCTCTCAGTTTATTTCCTGGTTGTTTCACACTGTCGATGCTTGTAGGCCAACAGAAGATTCGTGTGGGAATTACCGGAGAACAGGTGTTAGAACAGACTGCTACGTTGTATGCTGTGGTACTTGTTGTCGTATCTGACCCAGTGGACAATGCTAATTGTAATTTCATTTCGTCGTGGGTGCTATTTAAACGGCTTAATAAGGCTTTCAAAATGGCTCCTGCACACATTAAATTGTTCCCTGATTCTACTCCTCATTGGCTCTTACATAATTGAAAAAAGTGTGCGTCACATAACTAGGGCAATATCAGAACTCGAAGACGTACAGCTCACTCTTGAAGTCCCCTTAGAACAACTAGAACAAGTCAAAAATTGGTGGGACAAACATTATACATTATTTGATGTTTATGAAATAAATTAATCACTTCTAGATCAAACCTAATTGATTGTATCCGCAAGTTTAACCGTGTTGAAATCGCCCTTACTCTGTAATAGACGCCACGTAGATCTCTTCGTGTCGTTTTAGACACTTACTTTGGTAACTCAAAATCGTAACGTTAATATCCGCCACACACTACTATCGTCCTTGCGGGGTCAGTGCGGTGCAGCATGCCATTACAGGAAATTATCGGTGCTCCCAGATCAACTCCCTGCGCTTTGGTACTGTTGAGATAGTTTATATACAGTTCAATAGTCTTGGAGCTAACCCGCCAGGCGAGGATAAACAAGCCATGCCACCGTCAACTCCGTAGTAGTCAAATTACCTCCGCATACGTTCCAAATTCTCACTAATAAACCGGAAATACGTATCGCAGCCACTCTCTACTTAACCCCTAACTACGGCTCTGCAGTTCCATCAGAAAGAGAATTTTTCCGTGTTTCTGCAGAAGAAATGTAGCTCGTCCAATCCATATGGATCGCAAATGTCTGTCTTGGGAAACCAAAATACTATCGAAATTAATCATACAGTCTTGCTTCCCTTGCATACTGGGAGTTGATCCGGATTCACCGATAAATTTTTCCTAGAATTGCATAACTGTGTCGTGCAGTTAAATGGCGTGCTGCATCCCACAGGAACTGTGGTGGCAAGAGTAGTGGGTGGTGGCGAACATTCCACACCATGACCTCTGCTTATCAAAGTCCCTAAAACGACTCGAAGAGATATTCAGTGACTCCTTTTTAGCGTTTTTTTCTCTGTATAATGGCCATTTCAAAATACGAACACTTAAGAAGACAGTGAATTAGGTTTGACATAGAGAATTTTCTATGTATTTAATCATACTCATGTCACCTAAGTCTGTGGCCTCATCAATTTTTGACTTATTTAAGATATTACATGATGATGTGAAGAGTGAAGTGTCTAGTCTACGTGAATATTTGGCCGTATTTATGTGGCCCCCTATTTTCACTTAAGAAGTCGAAGAGAAACAGTGTCAGGCATCATATTTATGTCCACAGGACCTACCTTCAAAGCGTTATTAATTCTTTCCAATAGTCTCCAACATGAAATGAAATTACAATTATTAGCGTTGTCTTCTGAGTCTGTTTCGGCCGCAAGTACCGTAGTATGCAACGCAGCAGTCTGTTATAACAATTACCGTTCGGTTGTTCTCATATGCCCTTCTGACAGCCTGCCGTCGTCGATAGTGTGAAACTACCAGAAAATAACTTATGAGCCAAATGCGCCTACTAATAGGAGCAGCATCCTGATTCTGTTCCACACTCGCCTAGGTGAATATCTTCCAGATACGTTGATTTCTCTCCATCGCAAATTGTCTGAAAATTGAGAAGCACATTCATCAGGGGCTTTTCATTTTTATTGACAAAACATCACCAGCAGTTATATTGTAATCGTTATGAGTAGATGTTCCCTTCCGTTCCTCTGGTTTTCATACACTGAATGACAGTTTCGTTTAAGCATGTCACATCTGAGGCATTTCTGTTAGTGTTTTGTTTTCCTTGTTCCGCATTGTCATCACAGCTCATGTTATCAGAAATGAACTTACACTGCACTCATTCATTTATTTCATTTTCTTCATGGCTTTCTTAGTCCTCTTTTTCGGCCATTGCGCAAGATTTCCTTTCACAGTTTGCTTTTGTGGTTTGTAGCTATATGTTTTTCGCAGCTTCTGAAATGTCTGTGTATATTCACGTGTTTTGTAAGCAGTGTTATGTTGTCTTTCAATCTGTGTTACTATAAAGGGTATAATCAACTGTCCTTACCTCTGGGTCTTATGTAGTCTGCAACGCTTTCAAACGCAATGTGCATGATTTATATATTCTCTCGTTCGTTACATGCGAACTACTTGTCCAACAGAAAGAATGAACAGGAGCTTTTTTGTAGGAAAATTAATGTAATTAATTTTTGTAATGGGTTGTGTTTCCGCTAGAGGTCGTAATTTTCGAATTGTTCAAGAAAAACCTACGAAAGGACCTTAAAATGAGTTTTTCTTGAATAGCTCGAAAACCGTGGTCTCCAGCGAAAACTTATCCCGGCACAAAATTTAACTACATTAAATTTCCTACAAAAAGGTCCTGTTCATTTGTTCTGTATGACTAACAGTTCACGTGTAATGACAGAGATAATACGAAAATCTTCCACGTGGTATTTGAAGGCATTGTGGGCTGCGTAAAACCCAGCATAGGGGCAACTGAATCGCCTTCTATGTTAGAGATGGTGGCAATGAAATCGGTCTCAAGAAAAACTGTTTTAAGTATACAATATTAAAGAATGTTATCTATTCATAGTGGTAATAGTGTCTATATCAACAAAAAAGCGAATCATTTCCAGTAGATGAGCTTTTTATTTTGCAGTCGGCTTATGCTTCAGAGAGAAGAACGAAAGTATATACAACAGCTGCTGAAGGAGAGAACTTCTCAAGTAATCTCCCGTGCTCTTTTCTTATGATGTTCCAGTTGCAGGTCGTGCATCTGGATATTAGTCGTTACTACGCTTTAGATGCAAATCATAGTTACAAAAATGCGAATAAAATCTATTGGCCTATACTTTAGATACATTGGTTCCCAGTCGATGCGGTGAATGCCAACGCTGCCGCATCTTCGAACTGCAAGCTTCCCAAGCGTTACATTGCAGAATACGTTCTACAACTATGTGAAAATTCATTCACTTCGTGATATGGTTCCAAATTATCCTGTGAAATTCACTTTTCCTGTCATTTCCGGTAAATAAAGATGATTCTCACTTAAAGTGTAACATTGGGTTACTAAGTTTATGGTTTGACTGCAGAAAGGTTGTTCCATACAGAATCGAAAACTAATCTCATATTTTACATTGTGAGTTATTTGCATTATTAATCACTACAGCAACGAAAGCATACTACAGGAGGAAACCGACTCCCTAGCTAAATGATAATTTAGCAACTTTGTGAGGCAGGATATGCACTAACTCTAGGCTCCAGTCTCACTGGAGACCTGGCCTATTTGTCATGTTTTTACCTCTTATCTTACTGAGCTATAAGCTTCCACATCGATAATTGGTAAGAAACGTCCGTTTCATCACCTTACGTCTTCTCACAACCTTAATTTAGTCACCCATAGATCTAAAAATGAAACATTCAAGAAAATTATGGCACTGTGCCGCTTTAAGTGTAGCCTAACTGTGAGGATGTTGTACGAATTTAGTGCTCCAGATTGTAAGTCAACATCGCTATACAATATTTTATTTTTCATTATCATGAGAATAATTGACAATAACAGAATAGACAAATGTTTCTACACCAATGTAGTAAACTGAAGTAAAATGACGCTAAAAACTGTGAGACTTGCAGCTAATTGGAAGACTGCAGGAAGAGAAGTGACAGATGACCAGTTCGAAATTTCAAAATAAACTAGACGCATATTAAATACGACAACTAGGGGTACAAGATGCATAACAGAGTTAGTCTCCCAGAAGGTGGATCGCGCAGCAGCCTGAGCGAATGTTATAGCTCCCAAGCACAATCGATGAGTGCTAGTCCAGCGTGGCCACTGCTCGGATACCAAATTCTCTCCAACTCAACAGCCCAATTCCTCATTCCTTCCAACTATTGCCATAGAAAAATATATATTAGAATTCATTAGGTTGGTACTGGTTTTGTTGGTTAGCAACACCTGCATCAAGTCTGGTGGCGGGGAAATATTTTGCTTGCACAGTTCACAGTTTTTGGAGAGAAAGCATCGAACTTCCTTACGTGAGGGTAGAGACGGTAGGTGGCACTTTCTGATATGCAGACAGAAGGCAAATTTCATGCTCAAGCGGGAAGAGGAGAAGGCTGTGGCACTGACGGCACCGCACCTGTGGCAAGCGGATTAGTGCGACGAATTGACTGCAGTAACAGTTCAGGAAACAGGGCCGTTTCTGCGAAACTGGTCCCTGCCCAAGAAAATGCTGTTCTCTACTTTTGAGACACCATGAAAGCCTTCCGCAGACGCAACGATGAACTGACAACCACCCAGCCTCGCTTCCTTCCTACGAGAAATTGTACAGTTTTCCACATCCAGCAAAAGTACCCACACAATAAATTACCGAGTAATCGTAACAGAGCTGAAACCAAATCGTTAAGCGATATAAGACAGTCACGAAACACTGGGTGTAACAATTTGAGGGAAATCTGAAATGTAGCGAACATACAAGCTCTCTTCTACGTAAACTACGTGGCACACTTTGGTTTATTGGTAGACTACTACGAAAATGTAATCAGGCTCAAAGGAGACTGCTTACAAATCACACGTGCAACCTATCCCAAAGTATACTCGAGTGTGTCGGAGCCGTATCGCGTGGGACCAGCAGAGGATATCTCTGTATGTAAGAGGAACTGTCCTGAATGACTGACTGACTGAGTCACTCGTCGTTGCCCAGCCAGAACCGCTAGGGATCAAACCTTGAGATTGGGAAAGTGTGTTAATCTTACACTACAGGTGTCGCTTAAGAAGAGGTTTTTTGAAATTCTAACGGTGGTGAAATACACTCGTGCTCATAAATTAATGATAATTGCAGAATGTGGTGGCACACAACGTCGCACAACAGGAAACTGGCGCTAATAGCATAGGCACATAGGTAACACACACGACACAGGTCTGTAAGTCCACGGTATTGGTGATAAGTTGAGAAAACCGTCCCGAAACACATGTGCTACAAAACGCCAATGTTTCCTGCGCATGTACCCCTACATCAATATGGGTTATGACCACCACGCACACGTACACAGGCCGCACAATGGGTTGACATACTCTGGATCAGGTGGTCGAGCAGCTGCTGAGGTATAGCCTCCAAATCTTGCACCAGTGCCTGTCGGAGCTCCTGAAGTGTCGTAGGGGTTTGAAGACGTGCAGCGATACGTCGACCGAGATCATCCCAGACGGGCTCTTGGGGTTTAGGTCTCGAGAACAGGCAGGCCACTCCATTCGCCTGATGTCTTCTGTTTCAAGGTACTCCACGATGGCAGCTCGGTGGGGCCGTGCGTTATCATCTGTCTGGAGGAAGGTGGGACCCACTGCACCCCGGAAAAAGCGGACATACTGGTGCAAAATTACGTCCCGATCTGTTAAGGCTTTCGTGGCCACTTGTTGACAAACTGCCTATTGGCTTCTGTCTCGGGTTCTTCGGCCCACGTTCATCTAATGATTTTTCTGACGTTTCGCCAGCACGAGTGGCTGGCATTGTCAAAGCTTCACCCTCCATTGCCGGTGGTGAACTAGAGGCGAGCTCGCGGCCGCAGACTATATGTACTATATGTACGTCAGAAAAATCATTAGATGAACGTCGGCCCAAGAACCCGAGACAGAAGCCAATAGGCAGTTTGTCAACAAGTGGCCACGAAAGCCTTAACAATTTTGTATTACGCCTCTACGGGGAGGAGATTTGCTGATTGTACCGACGCCTTGACCAACGACGGAAGAAGAAAGCGTGACTGATGTCCCCTCTCGCCTTTCTGTCACGGTGCCGAGATGAAAGTGCTACACCGAAGTTCTTGAGATGCAAGCGCCTATTCACCACCGCCCAAGCACATCGTATCTACGACAGAATGGAACGAGCTTTTCTTCGTGAGCGAATACATACAACACGGAGAGACTTGGCAAGAACGGATCAGGAACTTCTGGACATTTTCTATCAACTAAATAGCAGAATGCATCGAGGCGACTGGGACAAGATCGACAGCATCACTCACAATAGCATGCAGAACGAACTCGAGCGCTGCACCGAGCGGCAAAAGAAAAAGTTTGAAAGATGCCGGAAGCAGACCGACAAGGCGATTCCCGACATGTCACACACAGTGGTCAACATCACTGAACGACAATTGACCGAAGAGGAAGTGTCTCTTCTTCAAAAAGGAGGGAATTTCGCTATAATCCCGAGAACTATACCTATGGAGGACATCATTGCCAACACCGAAGCAGCCATTCGGACCATTCCTTGTGAAAGGGCAGAGGAAATACGCACTGAAACAGCCAGGATACTGCGCCGAGCAAAACCACCAGCTTGCAACCTGAAGAAAGAAGAGGTACAAGCCATTAAGAATCTCAACGCTGACAAGAGTATATTGCTACTGCCTGCCGATAATGGGAATGCGACCGTCGTAATGATGACCGAAGATTATGAGCAAAAGATCCGAGACCTATTAGATCCGACGACGTACCGAAAACTAAGCGCAGATCCGACGCAGCGTATCACTCGGAATACGAATCGATTAATCAAGGCGTCTTCTCTGCCGGCGGACATACAGAGAAACCTGCGCAACACAGAAGCCCTACCACCTCGGCTGTATGGATTACCCAAGATCCATAAGGACAACGTCCCACTGAGACCGATCGTTAGCGCTCCTGGCTCACCAACGTATAAACTGGCGAACCACTTGGCCTCTCTGCTCCAGCCACACGTGGGGAAGACCGACACATACATTAAGGACTCAGGACATTTCATTGAGAAGCTGAAGAAACTGAAACTTGCGCCAAACGACATCCTGGTCAGTTTTGATGTTGTTTCGTTATTTACGAAAGTGCCACTCAGTGACGCTCTGGAGCACATCGGTTCCATGTTCCCGCAAGACATCAAAAAGCTCTTCCATGCATGTCTCACCACGAGCTATTTCACGTGGAATGGCGATTTCTACGAACAGCTGGAAGGTGTCGCCATGGGTAGTCCTCTCAGTCCAGTGGTGGCCAACTTCTTCATGGAACAATTCGAAGCACAGGCACTGGACTCGGCGACTTGCAAACCTAAGGTGTGGTACAGGTACGTCGATGATACTTTCGTGGTGTGGAGCCATGGTGAAGAGCAGCTCGGCGAATTCCTGAGACACTTGAACAGCCTCCATGCCAACATAACATTTACCATGGAAGTAGAAAAGGACAAGAAACTGCCATTTCTAGATGTGCTGGTCACAAGGGACGGCGAAAATCTGGGACACAGCGTGTATCGGAAACCGACACACACGGACCGATACCTGCACAATCTGTCAAACCACCACCCGAACCAGAAAAGAGGCACGATTAGTACGCTCGTAACGATAGCAGGACGAATATATGAGCCTCAACACCTCAAACGGGAAATGCAACACCTGGAAACTGTTCTGCGGAGAAGAACATTAGAAGTGTAACAGAGCCAAACACTCGGCGAAGTAAGGAACCAGAAAAAGAAATGTTGAGTACGGCCTTTCTGCCATACATTCCCATAGTGACGGACAGAATCGGCCGTATATTGCGCAAACACGGCGTAAAGACGATTTTCAAACCGACAAGGAAGATCAAAGAGTGTCTTAGATCGGCGAAGGAGAAAAGAGACCCACTTGCAATGTCGGGAATATACCGTATACCATGCACATGCGGAAAAGTTTATGTCGGAATGACTGGACGATCAATTAACACCAGGATCAAAGAGCATTAGCGACATTGCAGGTTGGGGCAGGTGGAGAAATCGGCCGTGGCAGAGCACGCACTGAATGAGACCGACCACGTAATAAAATTCGCCGACACGGAAATTCTGGCTGTAGAGAATCACTATCACACGCGCTTGTTCAGAGAAGCTGTAGAAATCCAAAAACATGCGAACAGTTTCAACAAGAAAGAGAAAAGCCTTAAGGTAAACGGATCCTGGCTGCCTGTACTGCAGCGAACGACCGTCGCAGGTAGCAAGAGGGGAACCGCACCGGAAATGACCGCGGAGTAGCCCTCGGACGTTGGCGCGCCAGGTACATATACTAGTCTGCGGCCGCGAGCTCGGCTCCAGTTCACCACCGGCAATGGAGGGTGAAGCTTTGACAATGCCAGCCACTCGTGCTGGCGAAACGCCAGAAAAATCATTAGATGAACGTCGGCCGAAGAACCCGAGACAGAAGCCAATAGGCAGTTTGTCACACCTGATCTGTTACAGTTCCTCTGTCAAAGACATGCAGAGGTGTACGTGCACCAATCATAATCCCACCCCACACCATCAAACCACGACCTCCATATAGGTCCCTTTCAAGGACATAAAAGGGTTGGTATCTGGTTCCTGATTCACGCCGGATGAAAACCCGGCGAGAATCACTGTTCAGACTTTACCTGGACTCCGTGAAAATAACCTGGAACCACTGTTCCAATGACAATGTACTGTGTTCTTGACACCAGGCTTTACGGGCTTTCCCGTGACCAGGGGTCAATGGACTGCACCTTGCAGGTCTTTGGTCGAATAAACCATGTCTGTTCAGTCGTCTGTAGACTGTGTGTCTGGAGACAACTGTTCCTGTGGCTGCAGTAAGGTCCCTAGCAAGGCTACCTGCAGTACTCAATGGCCATCTGTGGGCACTGAGTGTGAGATATCGGTCTTCTTGTGGTGTTTTACACTGTGGACGTCCCGTACTGTAGCTCCTGGACACGTTTCCTGTCTGTTGGAATCGTTGCCATAATCTTGAGATCACACTTTGTGGCACACGGAGGGCCCGTGCTACGACCTGCTGTGTTTGACCAGCCTCCAGTCGCCCTAGTATTCTACCCCTCATAACGTCATCAATAAGTATTCTTTGAGCCATTTCGAACATACAGTCACCATTAGCACGTCTGAAAACGTCTGCACACTTACTCGCTGCACCGTACTCTTACACGCACCAACACACCTCTGCTATGTGGACTGCTGCCAGCACCACTGTGCGACGACCGCAGGTCAAATGCACCGCATGGTCATACCCTGAGGTGATGTAAACCCGCAAACCGCCCACCAGAGTTTTTTTTTCACCATGTATCAGCATTATCCTTAATTTATGAGCATGAATGTATATGTTGGAATGTTTTGAAAATATGTCACTATTAAGGCAACTTTGAAGCTAGAACTACGAAAATTAGTATTTTGTTTCTCGGTCGGAAGTAAAAGAAATACGTGTTTCATCATTTTTGGAAATTCAACCTCAGAGACGGTAAAATAGTGAGTGGAATTGTTTTTAAAATAAATCATTGTTAAAGAACTATTAAGAAATTTTCAAAGCTACATGTATGAACTAGTAGTTGACTTCTCGGTTAGAAACAAAAAATACGTGTTTCAGTGTTTTTGGAAATTCAGCCTCTCAGGGTGTAAAATAGGGGATGAAATGGTTTTTGAAAATATTTCATTATGGAATATTTTTTAAAGCTAAATCTATGAAAATTTGTATTTGCCTTTTCAGTTGTTTCATTGTTTTTGGAAATTCAGCCGCTAACCGGGTGCAATAGAAGCTGACTGATTTACTGAGTCATCATCGCCCAGCCCAAACCGCTTAGGGTTGAAATTTGGTGAGGGTTCTGATCTTATAGTGCAGACGTTCCCTTAGTAGGGGATTGTTTGTAATTCCATCCCTAAGAGGCTGGAGTAGGGAATGAAAGGGTTCTTCAAAGTATGTCGCTCTTAAGGCAATTTTGAAGCTAGAGCAACGGAAATTGGTATTGGGTTTCTCAGGCAGAAATTAAAAATAAATATTTCAGCAGTTTTGGAAATTCAACCACTGAAAGTGTAAAACAGTGGGTGAAAATATATTTTGAATATAAATCAGTATTAAAGTACTACTAAAGTATTTTAAAGTTGCATCTGTGTAACTTAGTGTTTGACTTCTCGCTTGCAAATAAATAAAAAATTACTTGTTTTTGGAAATTCTGCTGTTACCGGGCAAGGGGGGGGAGGGTAGGAGGGTGAAACAGGGGATGAAAGTCTTTATTGAAATATTTTATTACGGAAGTATGTCTGCAACTAAATCTCTGAAAATCTGTACTAAGCTTCTCAGGTGAAATAAAACAATAGGTTTTCAGTGTTTTTTGGAAATTCAATCTCTGACGCGGTGAAACATGGGATAAAAATTTTTATGAAAATATTTAGTTATATTAACACATATTTAAAGCCAAATGTATGAAAATTGTTATTTGAGTTCTAAAGAAATGTGTGTCGCGGATGAAAGTTTTTATGGAAACATCAACATAAGAACTCAAAAGGCAATATTGAAGACCTCTGACTCCAACTACCAGAATCGGGTTTGGTCAGAGGTACATTCGGAAAACACCATCCCAAAGGCCATTAATTAACGTAAAAGATTAGAAGATATTGCAATTTGTGAACAAAATAGAAATTCGATTAAAGAAAAACAAAAAAAAACTGTGGAGACTATACAGTTCACGCTAGCGGCGCAGCGGGCGCTAAGCTACGTATACAAAATGGGCAGCACGAATGGTCTCAGGTTTGTTTGACGTTTGGGAGAGTTTCATTGAGATGCTGAAGAACTGAACCGGCAGACACTTGAAGATAGATGCGGACTACTACGAGAAAGCTTACTTTTAAAGTTTAACAACCAGCTGTAAATGATGGGTCTAGAAATGTACTACAGCACCCTATGTATCGCTCCCGTAGCTTTCGTAAGGATAACATCAAAATAGTTACTGTGCGCTCGGGGAAATTAAAAACAGCAATCCTTCTCGCACTCCATACGTGAACGGAATGCAAAGAAGCCCTAATGAATGATACAATAGGGAGTGCCACCTACCATGCGCTTCACAGTGGTTTTTAGAAATGGTGTAGATACAGATATAGAAGTTTCTTTGTTGTCAAAGAGTGGGTAGCATGGAGCACAACTGCGTCCTGTGAAACGGCGGAAAGATTTCCTATAATCACTTGACTCTGTAGGTAGTGCTGTACCGAGCTTTGTGCAAGGGTGTCGCCATTCCTGACGTCTGTATGCATTCAGTACACGTCTCTGTAATTGGCGGTGGCGGGTTGGGGTGTCTGGGTAATGATTCGGAAGAAGAAGAATTGGGCCAGCGAGATCCTCTGAAGAACTTCGAGAGCTCGTGTGTGGTAAGGAGGTCGGTTATTGTAGATGGAAGTGTGGATATACGGTCTGTAATAGTTCAGTCATGGTTTGTAGTAGGGCAGCAGCAGTAGTGAAGATATCTTTTGCATCCCGAAGGGTAACAGGGTCTCTATCAATATGGGGATGGATGTACACGAGGTGGAAATTCTAGTTGAAACGGCTGTAACCTTGGATTGGTTTCGGTGGGGAAAACAGTCTTAGAGAAAACTCTTTTTTAAGGACCCGAGATCGTTACAGTAAGACTGGATAAACGTTATCCTTGGGAGAATCCACCAACTCGCTGAGTCACAACTACCACAACAGTCTGGTTTCAGATACGGGAAGTGCTGCTTAAGTCAGGTTCTTAATCTCATGCCACACTTAAACGAAGGTCTCGACGTCAAGCTGTTCCGTGATGTTACAATCAGAGAGCTACATGCACTAAATCGAAAAACGATGTATAGGGCTTTCTTAGATCACCATTAGTTTCGAATAATTTTATTTTAGTTGAAAACAGATCGGCAAATGAATGAATCAGAAGAATGGTTTACGAGAAAGTAGTGTTCTAGCACCAATAAATTTCTACTTGTAAACAAGTGAGTATGATAGATAGTTTCTTTGTGTCCTCGCCGTTCAACATCTAACATTTTAACAGGTTTGAGATATATAAACTTACAAAAGCCCACGCTATTATCCCTTCACATTACACGGATAAGTCAGTGAGGCCAAATACTTCAAAAACTGAGGTGTGTTCCTTTCATATGTGCTCTAGATCGACACTACAGAAACCTGCATCATAAGATCAGCTGTTAAAACATTAACTTTCTCATGCTCATAAAACCATTATCTTACTAAAGGCCCCTGAGCTACAAAAATCGTTGTGAGTGTACGAATATGATACTTGCAGCAAGAAATAATATCTTCAAGGAAACACTTGGTGCGAACCATACTGATGCTGAAACGACAGACGATTGCTTGAGTTTCCCTGCAGCCGACTCTGGCTGTCCATTTTGGAACACTTCTACCCATGTGAATCAAATAGTGCCATTCTTAATGACTAGCTGCTTGAAAGTCACACGTCTGCGGAAGCGGTGTAAAGCGGCAGGAAATCCTTCTCCTACAGTGCGACGAACAGCCCACGAATACCTTGAGAAAGTCGAGCTGCCCACTGAATAGTGGCGTGTCACGTTTGGAGTACGGAACAAAAATGAACATCAAGGAGGTCTCTTAGTGTAAAGCCTGTAAGTTGGTACCCATCGCAAGAGGATGAGCTCAATGACATTAAACTTCCATGGACCCTAAAGTACTCTCGAACTCTTTGTGTTTTATGGATGAGTTCTGTTATTTGATGAAAGATTTTGACTGTCCGCAATTTGTAACTTCTGTGGTGCGAAGATGATCATTTATTGATGGAAATTAATGATCATTTTGCCTTACGCAGTTCTGAATATTAAAATAAACATTTCCCCAGGAATACGCGGAGAACGCTCTGTTGAGCAGGAGAGACGCAGGTGAAGACCGGCCTAGCAGGATGGTGCTTCTAACATAAAGACGACAGCCACTGTTACTGCGGTCACGTTCGAGACATGCAGAATATTTTACAGAGACGTCCTTCTCCGTTATAGCTGACTACCGAAGATTTGTGGCAATCAGGTAAATATTGCAGTGATGTAACTAAGTGTTGTTCCAAAAAAACTATAAAAAACTGATGATTATCAAAAGTGGAAAAGAAATAAACGGGAAAATGGAAATAACTGTCAACGAACATGGTCGTTCTCTTTCTCGATGCTCCCCCAATCCTAGTTTGAGCACCGTCTCTAATGACCTCATGTTCCCTTTTCTGCCATCCGTAAGTCCCACATAATTTATGGATCAGGCATACTTGGCTGCTCAGGAGAGGAGATGTGAAGTAAATTTGTCTCTGGAGGGTATCCGCCCTGAGCAGAAACATGTTTTTTTCTCTTTAATCTAATGTGTTTCGATGACGTTACAGCATCATCGGTGATTTTTTTTACTTTATTTCAATTAAACAATATAAAAGATATGTACACTCCTGGAAATTGAAATAAGAACACCGTGAATTCATTGTCCCAGGAAGGGGAAACTTTATTGACACATTTCTGGGGTCAGATACATCACATGATCACACTGACAGAACCACAGGCACATAGACACAGGCAACAGAGCATGCACAATGTCGGCACTAGTACAGTGTATATCCACCTTTCGCAGCAATGCAGGCTGCTATTCTCCCATGGAGACGATCGTAGAGATGCTGGATGTAGTCCTGTGGAACGGCTTGCCATGCCATTTCCACCTGGCGCCTCAGTTGGACCAGCGTTCGTGCTGGACGTGCAGACCGCGTGAGACGACGCTTCATCCAGTCCCAAACATGCTCAATGGGGGACAGATCCGGAGATCTTGCTGGCCAGGGTAGTTGACTTACACCTTCTAGAGCACGTTGGGTGGCACAGGATACATGCGGACGTGCATTGTCCTGTTGGAACAGCAAGTTCCCTTGCCGGTCTAGGAATGGTAGAACGATGGGTTCGATGACGGTTTGGATGTACCGTGCACTATTCAGTGTCCCCTCGACGATCACCAGTGGTGTATGGCCAGTGTAGGAGATCGCTCCCCACACCATGACGCCGGGTGTTGGCCCTGTGTGCCTCGGTCGTATGCAGTCCTGATTGTGGCGCTCACCTGCACGGCGCCAAACACGCATACGACCATCATTGGCACCAAGGCAGAAGCGACTCTCATCGCTGAAGACGACACGTCTCCATTCGTCCCTCCATTCACGCCTGTCGCGACACCACTGGAGGCGGGCTGCACGATGTTGGGGCGTGAGCGGAAGACGGCCTAACGGTGCGCGGGACCGTAGCCCAGCTTCATGGAGATCGTTGCGAATGGTCCTCGCCGATACCCCAGGAGTAACATCGTCCCTAATTTGCTGGGAAGTGGCGGTGCGGTCCCCTACGGCACTGCGTAGGATCCTACGGTCTTGGCGTGCATCCGTGCGTCGCTGCGGTCCGGTCCCAGGTCGACGGGCACGTGCACCTTCCGCCGACCACTGGCGACAACATCGATGTACTGTGGAGACCTCACGCCCCACGTGTTGAGCAATTCGGCGGTACGTCCACCCGGCCTCCCGCATGCCCACTATACGCCCTCTCTCAAAGTCCGTCAACTGCACATACGGTTCACGTCCACGCTGTCGCGGCATGCTACCAGTGTTAAAGACTGCGATGGAGCTCCGTATGCCACGGCAAACCGGCTGACACTGACGGCGGCGGTGCACAAATGCTGCGCAGCTAGCGCCATTCGACGGCCAACACCGCGGTTCCTGGTGTGTCCGCTGTGCCGTGCGTGTGATCATTGCTTGTACAGCCCTCTCGCAGTGTCCGGAGCAAGTATGGTGAGTCTGACACACCGGTGTCAATGTGTTCTTTTTTCCATTTCCAGGAGTGTATCTAAGAAAGTATTCACAAATTTGAAAAGACGAGGTTTCACATACGTACCTGGTTATTACATGCTTACTACGAAAATAAGATGGCGAACAGTTGAACAGTTGAATGTGTTCTGGGCGGGAGTATTGTATCTTTGTGTGTGGGTAAGAGTGTATGGGTTTGCGTGTTTGTCTGTAAGTAGTTGACAGTGTGTGGTTTGGCGCACGCGTGCAGGTGTGTGTGTGTGTATGTGTGCGTTTATTGTGCTTGTCTAAACGGGTTACTATCGTTTGACTTCTTTGAGAGCAGAGAACAGAGTCCCGTTTCAGAGAGCTATGTGTTTGTCTATTACTGCTTTCCCTTCAAGTATAGCTTTCTATAATTAGTAGTTTCACCCAATTATTAGTTTGTGTGGGAGGCTGTTGCTGCTCTTGGGAATTTTTAAGTTTGTGTTATTGTCTGTCTTTCTGTGTTTCATATCCATAACGTGTCCTGCGAATGTAGAATGACTGTTGTTAATTTTGTCGTGCTCGTCTGGTTTCTGTATACCTAATATTGAGATTTCTGCCCCTTACTCCAGTGTAACTTGAATTGCAGTCGTGACATGTCAGTTGGTAAATACGATATATGTTGTGTTTCTGTTGGTATTGCTTGTCCTTAGTTTTCTCTGTACTGAGTTATCTGTTCTGTAAGCTATTTTTAGTACTTTTTTTTAGTATATTGCCTATCCTGTGGGCTACTTTGTTGCTGTAAGAGTATATCGTAGACTTGCTGCAGTGGGTGTACATTGTTCACCTGTGCTTGTGCCTGTGTTCTGTATGTCTTTGTTTGTTTGTTGGTCATGATCTATATCTTTTGCGTGCCTGCGGTCCCTTTCATTTTTGTTTTGATTTTGAGATTCAGTTGGTTTAGTTAGTTAGCTTGGTGGTTGACCATCAATGGAGAAAATTAAATAAACATATATACACATCATTAGACATCACATTCATTTACAACAATAACCGCACAACAGGAAGCATCATCATCAAGCAGCAAAACAACAAAATAAGAAACATACATTATAAAACTAATCGCAGAGTAAAAGTATCACTCACTTGACAACCAGTTCTACTCACAACACGGTGGGCTCATAGCCAACATCTTCCTTAATCACATTGAGAACAAGATATTTGCATCTATAGTAAGACCAAAACAGTAAAGATAGTACATTGGCTTTACTGTATATCATGTGCTTCTACACAACATTCTGTTGCATTCAACAACTCCCGAATGATATTAACAGCATCCGTTCAAAAATAAAATTCGTCATACAAGCAGAAAATGACAGAAAGTTAAATTTCTTTGACCTCACAAGACATACGCCCAGAAGCTGCTTCGTCTGTATAGTGACTTACAGAATCAAACAAAGATAATGCAGGAGTAGGATTAATAATGAACAAGGAAATAGGAATTCAGGTAAATTACCATGAACACCACAGCAATGTACCATCACATACATTAACTCCCAGTTGAAAACTGTTTACAACATTGTTCATATTTAACCAGTTCCAAGAAAAGAAAAAAAAATGTACCTTATAGTGGTAGGATTGTTACTCTACTTCTATATCTACATACACGGTCCTCAAGACACCATACTTGGTGTAGCGAGAGGTACTCTGTACCACTACTGGTCATTTCCTTCAATGTTCTACACGCAGATAGAGTGAGGAAAAGAGACTGTCTATATGCCTCCTTGTTGTTGTTGTTGTGGTGTTCAGTCCAGGGACTGATGTGATGCAGCTCTCCATGTTACTCTGCCCTGTGGAAGCCTCTGTATCTCCCAGTACCTACTGCAACCTACATCCTTCTGAATCTGCTTAGTGTATTCATCTCTTGGTCTCCCTCTACGATTTTTACCCTCCAAGCTGCCCTCCAGTGCAAAATTTGTGATCCCTTGATGCCTCAGAACTTGTCCTACCAACCGATCCCTCCTTCTAGTCGAGTTGTGCCACAAACTTCTCTTCTCCCCAATCCTATTCAGTACCTCCTTATTAGTTAATCTACCTATCTCATATTCAGCATTCTTCTGTAGCACCACTTTTCGATAGCTTCTGTTCTCTTCCTTTCTAAACTATTTGACATCCATGTTTAACTTCCATGCATGGCTACATTCCATACAAATACTTTCAGAAAAGACTTCCTTACACTTAAATCTATGCTCAATGTTAACAAGTTTGTCTTCTTCAGAAACGCTTTCCTAGCCATAGTCAGTGTATATTTTATACCCTCTCTACTTCGACCATCATGAGTTATTTTACTCCCCAAATAATAAAACTCATCTACTACTTTAAGTGTCTCATTTCCTTGTCTAATTCCATCAGTATCACCTGATTTAATTCGACTATATTCCATTATCCTCGTTCTGCTTTTGTTGATGTTCATCTTACATCCTCCTTTCAAGACACTGTCCATTCTGTTCAGCGCTCTCCCCAGTCCCTTTCTGTCTCTGATAGAATTAGAATGTCGTCGGCAAACTTCAAACAAAATGTATGTTGGCGGCAGCAGTTTCGTTCTGCAGTCAACTTCAAATCCCGATACTCTAAATTTTCTCAATGGTGTTCCTAGAAAGGAACGTCAACTTGCCTCTAGGTATTCTCATTTGAGTTCCCCGCCGCGCTGGGGAGCCGTGTGGTCTTAGGCGCCTTGCCATGGTCCGCGCGGCTCCCCCCGTCGGAGGTTCGAGTCCTCCCTCGGGCATGGGTGTGTGTGTCTGTTGTACTTAGCGTAAGTTAGATTAAGTAGTGTGTAAGCTTAGGGATCGATGACCTCGGCAGTTTGGTCCCATAAGTTCTTACCACAAATTTCCAATTGAGTCGCCATAGCATCTCCGTAATACTTGCGTGTTGTTTGAACATACTGGTAACAAATCTAGCAACACCCCTGTGAACTCCTTCGATGTCTTCCTTCACTCCAACTTGGTTCAGATCACAAACACCCGAACGGCACTCAAGAAAAGATCGCTGTAGTGTCCCATATACGGTCTCCTTTACAGATGAACCACACTTTCCCGAAATTCTCCCAATAAACCGAAGCAGACCATTCGTCTTCCCTATCACAATCCTCAGATATCACATGCTCGTTCCATTTCGTATCGCTTTGCAAACTGCTAAAATCCTACATAAGCATCGCTTTTGTCCATCAGTTTCCATATACAGTTGGCGACGTCTCAGAGTGCCTTCTGCCGATATCCAGCAGTACTTTTCTAATTCATTTCTACTCTTCCAATTCATAAAAAAATATTGGTTTGGTGCGGTAAACTCAGCCTTTCGGTTAACAAACGCCCGACATGAAACAAAGCTTCAGACGACCACAGTGGTTATCCAAAATATGGGACCAGTCTTCATACCAAGCAAGCATCCTTTCCCCAAATTGCAATTGAAGATCAGTCTTCTGGCGATACACCTGGCAGAACGTGGTCTCCGTGGACGAAACTGTAATTAATATGGTTTGAATTGTGTCCCGCATTAAAACACTTTCGTGAGATGTCTGTCCATGTGATTCCTGACCGCTTAGTATGAACGTTTCTTGACCCACTTGCACATTTACCTTCCGTCGTGGATGTTCATGGAGATTGCATCTCCTATAAATAAAATGTGATACAGAGCCTGTGCCCATTAGCTTCGAGTGACAACTCCGTGCGGCCTTTCGATCTACCGACGCGCGAGATCCTCTCACACTTCGCCGTTACCTCAGTACTTGCACCGCGGACCGCCATACTTCTCATCGGGATGCGAACTGAGTCCACTAGCGAAAGGTTAGACGCTTCACCGCAGACCACAACTGATACCTGCAGTGACATAAGTGAGTTATTGTGTAATAAATTGCACCTTTTAAGGAAAAAAAGTTTTTGTTCCACGAAAATTGCTTGAATATTCATAATTTTGATTTGCAGCTCCTTGTTTTAGCCGTGTTTGGAGTTTATTTTTATTTATTTTTTTATTTATTTAGCGTATGGCTATACATGCAAGATTAATACATCAAGTGTCAGACATTAAAATCTTATAACAATCATGAATATAATTTATGTTTATATTGGTCAGTTAAAAGGTTATATCGAGGTTTGAGATCCATTCTAGCGTCGATGGGGATGCCTCCGGGAAGTCGGACCAGTTCCCTACATATGCTCGCAAGGAGCATTCACCATGGATGTGTTGGATCGTCTGTCTAGGGGCACCGCAGTTGCATTCTGGTGACATCGCTCTTCCCCATTTGTGTAGTGAATCCGCACACCTGCCATGTCCAGTACGTATTCGATTTAATGCGGACCATGTTTTCCGTGTTAGTTCCATTCCAGAGATGTTGCAGTTATAGCTCTCAAACCAGGTCTGTAGTTGGTCATTTGTCTTTTGGTTACAATCTAGTCTCCGTTGTTTCATGTGGTCATAGTTATTATTTTGAAGCTGCTCAGCTGTGCGTATGGGTGGCTTTCTTGATTTCAATCGAGTGTGTCGCAGTTGTGAGAATTCTTCTTTACTTGGTAGTTCTGGTTTTGTCTCAATCTTTCTGAATTCGTGCAGTAGGGCGGCTTTTCTACGCATGTCCGGGGCAGGAGTTAAAATTGTTGGATGTGAGGTCCGACAGTTATGCAAAACATCGTTTTTTCTCAGTACCCAAACATGTTTCGGTACCACTCTGCCATCATCAGTGGGTTTTCGTTCTTATTTATTTTGTAATGTGAACATTTTTGTTAAACGATTATCAAATTATGTGCATCTTTAGTTCAAACTATAGATCGTTTCTTTTTGTAAATACCTTTACATTTGGTGTGCATGAATTTTCGGGATCACTTGTGTGTTAATTACTCCAGGTAACTTGTCATCTGCAACCAAACGGTGTTGATGAGAAAGTTCTTTTACTGGGAGTAAATTTAGTTTGTTGCGATGCTTTCCAGCCTATATTCGTTTTTACTTACGTTTTCGTGTGACAGGCACTTCCATTCTCCGCATCACGCTGAGGTGTTGTGAAGCACACGTAACTATAACAAGTATTTTCCACAAATAACGCAGTAAAACAGTTTTCAATTCACCAAAACACAGTGTGATTGTGGTTTGTTGTGTGTCCCAGCCCAGTCAGTGTTCATTTGTTCACCGGAGAGTTCGGCGCCAAATTTGAATTTTGTTTGCATTTTATCTTTGTGTGTGTATGAAGTTAAATTTAGATCAGAGAGTTACTTGCCGCCCACCCCGTATATATTACCGGAAAAACGTTGGAAGACTCTTTTACAGGTTTCCAGTTTACTCAAGATTTATTGTTGCAACAGTTCGTGTAGTGTAAATTAAATGATTGAATTTAGAGATCAATAGCACAAGCTGTTCTGAGGAACCAAGTATCGACCCATGCTTAAACACCCATATTAGTACGTGTTGTAGCCTCCATGGACGGCAATGCAAGCACTGACTCTGGTATCCAATCTATCGTGCAGACAGCGAATACTGTCCTGCGATACGTTAAGCCACGACTGCTCGACTTGTTCATGTAGTTATGTAGGAGTTGTTAGCTGACGAGTAAGACGAGTCACTTCATGTCACATCATGTCCCACATGTGGTCGAGAGGATGCAGGTCCGGCTGGTCAAGGAAGTTGCTGCACCTCTTGCCGAGCACGTTGAGTTTAATGAGCATTATCCTGTTGGAATAACACATGATCTTCCTGTTGCAAGAACGGCAAAAGAACAGGTCTAAAACGTTCTGCATATACCGAGCGCTGCTTAACATCTCCTCAAGAAGCACCAAAGATGAACATGCATTGTAACTTGTCGCACACCTGACAATAAGGTCTGGGCGATTTTGTCAGGGCAAATTGCACAGCTCCACGCGATCCTCAAGGCACTGGAGCAGATGAATCGTGTTCGGGGCAATCGATTTCTCCTCTGCTCCGAGTCTCTTAGTGCCTTACAATCACTGCAGAGTCTGTACCCAATTGAGGAGATGGTTCAGCTGATATATGACCAACTGTACTCGCTCCAACGGCGGGATAAGGAGGTGTCATTCTGCTGGGTGCCTGGTCGTGTAGGAATATGGGGCAATGAACAGGCCGATCGGGCTGCCAAGGAGGCCTGCAGAGAGCAGGATGTGGTCCAGTGTCCTATTCCCTTGCAGTGTGTCATTTCTGCACTCTACAAGAAGTGCATGGATTTGTGGGAGGAAGAGTGGCTGGCGGTGTCGGCCAATAAATTGCCGTTGGTGAAGTCAACAACTCGGCCATGGCGTTCCTCCTGCCGGTCGCTCAGGCTGGAGGAAGTGACCCTCACGCGTCTTCAGATTGGGCACTGTCCTCTCACACATAGCTTTCTACTACGGCGGGAGGATCCCCCGTTTTGTGATGCTTGTGGTGTGCACATCTCTGTCCGCCACATTTTAACAGACTGCATTTTATACCGTGATGCAAGGGCAGAACCACAAGTTGATGGGGATCTGCCCTGTGTTTTAGCTAATGGTGAGACGTGTGTGTCTAGAGTTTTGAAGTTTCGTGATGTGTCCGGACTCTGGCCTAAACTTTTAGGCTGGAGGTTTTAGTGTATTGAACAGTGGCTGGGTCCTCCCTTTTTCCTTGCGGTCAGCCAGCCACTTCAATCTGCTATATTGTTTTAGCTCCTTCTACCATTTCTTTCTGTGTCGTCCATGTTGTACTGCTGACTCCATGCTTCGCCCCACGCTTCGGTGTGGGTAGGCTCATATTTTTCCAAGCTTGTTACCTGTGTTTTACGTTCTGTTTTATCTTACTGTTCTGAGTCTTTTCTTGACACACGCCTCAACCTGTTTTTGAGTGGGCGCTGAAGATCTTGCCATCGTGCGTCCATACAACTCTCTCCATCCATCCATCTACTAGACAGCAGTTACCAGGTCTATGTTCAACGCACGAACGACCGCCACTTGCGTGTAGGCACAATCTGCTTTCATTGGAGAAGACCACGGCACACCATTCCATTTTCCAAGTGATCCTCTGACGACACCAGTCGAGCCGTGGACATCGATGCTGTGGCGTGAGTGGAAGACAGGGCTGGAGGTGTGCGTTCCCATAGTCCCACTGCTGATAATCTGTTTGCAACAGTTCGTGCTGACACGTCTGTGCTCTCAAACCCCTTTATCTACACTTTGGTAGCTGTACGATATGCCACTGCTGCCTTTACAATATGGAGATCCCGCCGGAAGCCTGTGCAATGTGGACGTTCAGACCCTCGTCTATGTGTGTGAAACTGTTGACGTGACGCCCGCATCTCGTGGTCGTGCGGTAGTGTTCTCGCTTCCCACGCCCGGGTTCCCGGGTTCGATTCCCGGCGGGGTCAGGGATTTTCTCTGCCTCGTGATGGCTGGGTGTTGTGTGCTGTCCTTAGGTTAGTTAGGTTTAAGTAGTTCTAAGTTCTAGGGGACTTATGACCCCAGCAGTTGAGTCCCATAGTGCTCAGAGCCATTTGAACCATTTTTTTTGTTGACGTGACCACTGATACGGGCATCGTTGCACAGCTGACGCAGCACGTCAGACTTGTGTGTCAGTTCTCCGAAAGGGCCATCCCGACCCTCGGAAGGCCACTATTTCACCCCTTTTGAGCCGTGGTAAAAATTTCTGTTTTGAAGAGCGCGCCGCAGCGCGTAGCGTGAAGCAGTCGCCCTCCGGTTCCTGCGGTGGTGCCGCTGTGGCTATCGCAGATTTGGTGTCTCCCTCTGGTGGGAAACGGGAAAGGTTGCCTGTTAACGTGCATTTAAGGGGCGCTATGAGCTCACTGGGGGAAGCTCAACCCTCACCTACATTGGCCTCACCATTGACCGTTACCTCACCTGAATCCCTCATCTCCGCTCCATCCAATCCAAAGCCCACAACCGCCTCCGACTCCTCACTGGCTGGACAAGAGGTTTGCACCCCTCTACCATCCTCCCCACCTACAAATCCTCTATCTGTCCCATCCTCTGTTATGCCAGTCCCACCTGGATATATGCCCCCCCCCCCCCCAAATTCTATAACTCCCTCCAGAACCTAGAGCATCATGCACTCCGCCTCGCCTTCCGTATACGCCTCCCGTCCCCCACGCGGATCCCCTATGACCTCATTCCCTTCCCCCATATTCTCCTATTCCTCGAACATATCTGCATACTCTACATCTCCCGCCGCCTTGATCCCCCTCACCCCCTGGCTGCTCCTCTCCTCTCCCATCCTCGCCACCTGCCACGTCTTCACTGTTGTGTCCCCCCTACCCTCCATCTCTGTACCCTTCATCTCCTTTCCCAAGGTGGCTTCCATCAACTCCTCCTCCCAGGTAATGCCCTCTCTCCCACCATTTATCCCTCCTATCAACTCTGATCCTCATCCCCCCTCCTTTCCTCTGTCCTTTTCCTGGGCTCCCTCTCCCCCCCTTCCATCCTCTGTTTTCCCCACTTACCCTCTCTCTGTCCCCCTTCTCTCCCCTGAGTCCTTTTGCATTTCCCTCCTCTGCCTTTTCCCATTCCCTCTCACGACTGCCCTGCCCCTCCCCCCCTTATGAGTCCTCTACCTCCTTCGGTTCCCCCCACCTTTCGTTTTTCCTCTCCTTCCCCCTTGTTTTCCCCGTCATCTGCCCAGGTCACCCCCCCCCCCCCCCCCATCTGCCCTTGGCTATGGTGTGTAATCTTTGTGCCAACATTTTAGTGCAGTGTTTACAGTGAGTGCTCAGTGTTGTGTGTCTTTACCAAAGTGTTGTGAACGGACATCATACTGTCGCTGGGTGTGATTTTTATATCTCTTGTGAACAGAAACCAGACTGTCGCCATGTTTTTTTAATTGTCTGTCTCCTATGTTACCTGTCTGCTTCCTGTGTATTTTATTAGCATTTCCAACCCCTTGTTTTATGTATTAACTTTCCACAATTTTCCGCCGTTTTATAATTTAAGTCACCGTTTTATCGCCTGCTTTTATTTTTTCTTATCTTCTTCTTACGTTTTAAAAAGTCTGTAGGCTGCAGAGCATCGTGTTAATCTGCTGCCAGCCCCCCGCCCCCCTTTAGGGGGGAATCGAAATTCAATAAATGAAAAAAAAAGAAGCTCGCTGGGGGAGTCTGGTCAGTTGGTCAGCCGCATCAGTGTCTGTCTGTCGTCCGGAGAACTAGTATGTGTTAGGCGGCCAGTCTGCTCGAGCTTGTTCAAGCAATGGTCATTGGCGGTTGGATCGATTGGTTGATCGGCCACGCACTGCGACACAAGATGACTTGTCCGTCTTGAGCGTCGGCGCAGACTATCGGGCCGCGCCGTATAGCGAGGGGTAGTGGCTTCGCGGCCGACACGAGAACAACAGGAGCCAACCCACGACATTGGTCTGGCCGGGGCGAGCTGCGACGCCGTGAGACGGGAGATCGGTGCGCCTTCCTGCGTCCGTTGAAGCGGCTGTCAGCGGAAGGTTCCGGAGAGCGTTGGAGGTGCTGCGCCAGGTCTTCGCCAGAAATCGCATTTATTAGAAGTTAAGTGATTGGCGATATGTTGTTTCGTTTACTTGTTAAATTCTACTTTGTTTTCTTGGTTACTCTCTCGTCCCCAGCTTGCTCGTCTGTCTCTCGTCCGCATTTGTTAGGCAGTTATTGTCTGTCTGTCGGTCTGCCGTACGTTAATGGCTGCCTCTGTCATGTTTGTCGGAATCGGTGTTAACGAATTTATTGCTTGAAATGTAACGGACGATTTCCTGAAATATGTTTTTATCTTGCCTGTGTATATGTGTAATGTAGAGCATGTATATTTTATGTAAGACTGCATTCCATGGGCTTTTATTTATATTGTCACTTTAGTATATAAATTTGCACCCTTCGACCGTAAGAGTTTTTTTTAAATGAAGTTGCACCTTCGGTGGCAAGTTAATTTTTTTAATGTTAGTGTTTTGTACCATTTCCATCCCTGCTACGGGGTGCATAGTTTATGTGCTTGTGCGAGTTGTTAAAACTTTTAGTTTAAAGTAATCTGGTGTGTTGCAGATTTGCACCATTGTAGTCTTTCAGAGGTTGTTGTGAGCGGTCGTCACTACGGCCGTGTCAAAAGGCAGCGACAAGGTTCTCAGCCCGAAAGCTCATATTGTCAATATTTGTTCTTTCTGCCTCTGAATAAAATCGTAACGTGATATTTTGAGGGTGCTTTCCTTATTATAATTTTAAATCTGTTTTCTAGAAAAGGACTTCTATGAATAAAATTTGCATTTGTGAAAGAAATTTAATTTTTTTTTCATCAGTTACCCATTGGCAACTACTTCCACGCTCACATAGTGTGATTAAATGTGTTAATGTTCTTGATGAATCGTTAATGTTGTTGTTGTTGTGGTCTTCAGTCCTGAGACTGGCTTGATGCAGCTCTCCATGCTACTCTATCCTGTGCAAGCTTCTTCATCTCCTAGTACCTACTGCAGCCTACATCCTCCTGAATCTGCTTAGTGTATTCATCTCTTGGTCTCCCTCTACGATTTTTACCCTCCACGCTGCCCTCCAATACTAAATTGGTGATCCCTCGATGTCTCAGAACATGTCCTACCAACCGATCTTTTCTTCTAGTCAAGTTGTGCCCCAAGCTCCTCTTCTCCCCAAATCTATTCAATACCTCCTCATTAGTTAAGTTATCTACCCATCTAAGCTTCAGCATTCTTCTGTAGCACCACATTTCGAAAGCTTCTATTCTCTTCTTGTCCAAACTATTTATCGTCCATTTTTCACTTCCATACAAAGCTACACTCCATACAAATACTTTCAGAAACAACTTCCTGACACTTAAGTCTATACTCGATGTTAACAAATTTCTCTTCTTCAGAAACGCTTTCCTTGGCATTGCCAGTCTACATTTTGCTCCCAAATAGCAAAACTCCTTTACTACTTTAAGTGTCTCATTTCCTAATCTAATTCCCTCAGCATCACCCGACCTAATTGGACTACATTCCATTATCCTCGTTTTGCTTTTGTTGATGTTCATGTTATACCCTTCTTTCAAGACACTGTCCATTCCGTTGAACTGCTCTTCCAAGTCCTTTGCTGTCTCTGACAGAATCAGAATGTCATCGGCGAACCTCAAAGGTTTTATTTCTTCTCCATGGATTTTAATACCTACTCCGAACTTTTCTTTTGTTTCCTTTATTGCTTGCTGAATGTACAGATTGAATAACATCGGGGATAGGCTACAACCCTGTCTCACTCCCTTCCCAACCACTGCTTCTCTTTCATACCCCTCGACTCTTATAACTGCCATCTGCTTTCTGTACAAATTGTAAATAGCCTTTCGCTCCCTGTATTTTACCCCTGCCGCATTCAGAATTTGAAAGAGAGTATTCCAATCAACATTGTCAAAAGCTTTCTCAAAGTCTACAAATGCTAGACACGTAGGTTTGCCTTTCCCTAATCTTTCGTCTAGGATAAGTCGTTGGGTCAGTATTGCCTCACGTGTTCCAACATTGCTACGGAATCCAAACTGATCTTCCCCGAGGTCGGCTTCTATCAGTTTTCCCATTCGTCTGTAAAGGATTCGCATTAGTATTTTGCAGCTGTGACTTATTAAACTGATAGTTCGGTAATTTTCACATCTGTCAACACCTGCTTTCTTTGGGATTGGAATTATTATATTCTTCTTGAAGTCTGAGGGTATTTCGCCTGTCTCGTACATCTTGCTCACCAGATGGTGTGTTTTGTCAGGACTGGCTCTGTCAAGGCTGTCAGTAGTTCTAATGGAATGTTGTCTAATCCGGAGGCCTTGTTTCGACTCAGGTCTTTAATCGTTAATAAATAAAGTAAATTCTTAAGAAAAGGTGTTGAAAGTAAATTCACGGTTCACTTTTGAAATACACTCACATGACTGTAGGAAGCACGAGTGTGTCTCCGTGGTACAGTTGCCTGCTTGCTTCACACGTCTGCACAACACTTTCTGGCTGTGAGCGTTCCCTGTTAATTGGTAGACACAGATGGCGCTCTGGTAGCCACGCCACCACGCCGTCTGTTGGCGGGCAACGTTGAAACTATTATCAGTATATCTACTATCCCCTAGCTGGCACATGCCTTCATCGGAACAAAATCGGCTCATGTTCCCAATGGCACTAATTTTTGTTTCCGGCAGCGTATCTACCAGCTGCCCGTCCTATGCTGCAAGTCGAGTGTGGCGTCGGCAGCGGCGGCGGCGGCGGCGGCGGCACGTGGGCATCAGTTCCGGCCGCCGCTGCCGCCTCCGACGCCGCCGCCGACGCCGCCACAGCAGCAAAAGCCGCGCCGGCGAAAATAAACCGATTCCCAGAAACAAAACACGCGAGGTTTTGAGCAAGTCCGCCGGGCGGCCACTATTAATAAACGGTCCGGTGCCAAACTGTGATGAGAAGGCGGATGGGGGGGGGGGGGGGGGGGGTGGAGGGGGGGGATGCTGCTGCTACCGTAACATCTCCGCCCCCACCCCGTCACCCCCACTCCCACTCAAACAACAGCGCGGCGCAGTAATGAGGACGCCCGGCGCCAGGCAGTTAAGCGGACCTCGACTGGAACGGGCCAATTATCTTTGATGTTTCCCCATGTTACGCTTTCGTCCCTGTTTCTTTCTTTTTTAACTGTTTCTTCGGCCGGGCGGAAGTCGCGGTGCTTTGAGTGAAATGGAAATTTTTTAAAAACGTCCTTGAGGTTCCCTGTCTAGAGGCAGGGAGCGGACGCGAGCGACAAACGCCGGATAAGTGCGTATCTCACCAGGTGCATCCCCCGTTGTTCTCCTACCTCTGCCGTTTTTATCCTCCTCTGACACTGTAAAACCGTGACCTTGCTTTAAAAAAAAAATCACTGCCATGATTGTAACAAAACTGTGTGTTTCATCTACACGCATCGCAAACTAATAGTAAACGAATACATCGAGAAATAGACATCTGTTGACTGGCGACTCCAGAGACTGCTGTGTGCACAACGACCATTGCATTAATAAAATTAGAAGGAAGGTCAGCGTTGGCAGTAATTTTGATGATTTGTTAACAGCAAAATCGATTTTCGATCACATAATAATCATCTTCAGTGCTTTGGCGTACAAATTAAAGCTCGTAGGCACTGGTGTCTAGTTATTAGCAGTAACAGAAGCTATGAAACGATCACAGAGTTACTGTCACATAATGATCATCTTCAGTGCTTTGGCGCACAAATTAAAGCTCGTAGGCACTGGTGTCTAGTTATTAGCAGTAACAGAAGCTATGAAACGATCACAGAGTTATTGTGATCGTTTCATAGCTTCTGTTACTGCTAATAACTAGACACCAGTGCCTACGAGCTTTAATTTGTACGCTAAAGCACTGAAGATGATCATTATGCGATCGAAAATCTATGTTGCTGTTAATCATCAAAATTACGGCCAACGCTGACCTTCCTTCTAATTTTATAGACATCTGTGTTACTGACCGGCTAAACGCTTGGTGGTTATGGTGCAAACAGCCGCTAGCAGGTTGCCCGTCCATCGGCTTCCAGGGGCAACAGAAATTTGATTTTCGGTATTTCGTATAACCAATGACCGAATTTAAAAATTTAAAAAGCTATCGTAATATTCTCATTAAGCGGTATAACGCTGAAGGTTTAACACAGTAGGACAAGTATTACAGTGGCAAACTATGCCTACGATTTGAGGAAGCGTAACTCAGGGTGGGCATAATATCTACATTTTAATCGCCCAGTACTCAAGAATAAGAGCACTCGCTGACTTCCAACAAACTTTACACACATTCTCAAATCTTTTCGAAAATGTTTCTCGGCGACACCGTCCTCAAAATAATGAAAGGAGAAAAATTTGTCGCTTACAAACTTATCGCTTATCATGCAGTAAATCTTCAGCATTAGGCGTGAGTTTTAATTTGTTAATTCTGTACTACTAACTCTGTTTCCAACAGATTTTGCAAACAGTATCCAGATACACCAATGAATGGACCTGTAAAATTATATCGTCGTAGAACACAGCTCAGGAGATATGACATCATTAACATAGAGAAGCGTGAAAAAGCTAGATGTTGGAAACTGAGCATAAATTGCCAAGGCTATACATATCCAGTTTGATAAAGAGAGCACTTAGCTACTTCCAACAAAATTAAAACAGAGTTTCATTCCTTCTCTAAACATTTTCTCTTTATATGCATAAGGTCAATTACTTAATACAGTAACGATCTTGTAAAGTATTCAGACCTTGCAGAGCTGTTTTCTGCATGGTAGTTGTATACTTGAAACAATCGGCGGTTTACTGGTAAAATATTAAAGCAAATATAGAACGAGATGTTCACTCTGCAGCGGAGTGTGCACTGATATAAAACTTTCTGGCAGATTAAAACTGTGTGCCAGACCGAGACTCGAACTCGGGACCCTTGCCTTCCACGGGCAAGTGCTCTACCACCTGAGCTACCCACGCGCGGCAAAGGTTCCGAGTTCGAGTCTCGGTCTGGCACACAGATATAATCTGCCAGAAAGTTTCAAAACAAATATAAATTAGTGCCAACTCGATAACCGGTTACCTTCATATGAAGAATTAAAAATACCAAGTTACAGTAGATAAATTTTTTTTAAAAGTTTGTTTTAAATGCCGGGCTTTTTTCTTTCCGTGTGGGGTTTTGCCAGTTTTCTCTTCCATCGGGCGCCTCCCCAGGTGGCGTATAGGGGAATGCCTCCTACGTTGTTGTAGTCTTCAGTCCTGAGACTGGTTTGATGCAGCTCTCCATGCTACTCTATCCTGTGCAAGCTTCTTCATCTCCCAGTACCTACTGCAACCTACATCCTTTTGAATCTGCTTAGTGTATTCATCTCTTGGTCTCCCTCTACGATTTTTACACTACACGCTTCCCTCCAATAATAAATAGGTGATTCCTTGATGCCTCAGAACATGTCCTACCAACCGATCCCTTCTTCTAGTCAAGTAGTGCCACAAACTTCTCTTCTCCCAAATCCTATTCAATACCTCCTCATTAGTTACGTGATCCACCCATCTAATCTTCAGCATTCTTCTGTAGCACCACATTTCGAAAGCTTCTATTCTCTTCTTGTCCAAACTATTTATCGTCCATGTTTCACTTCCATACATGGCTACGCTCCATACAAATACTTTCAGAAACGACTTCCTGTCACTTAAATCTATACTCAATGTTAACAAATTTCTCTTCTTCAGAAACGCTTTCCTTGCCATTGCCAGTCTACATTTTATATCCTCTCTACTTCGACCATCGTCAGTTATTTTGCACCCCAAATAGCAAAACTCCTTTACTACTTTAAGTGTCTCATTTCCTAATCTAATTCCCTCAGCATCACCCGACTTAATTCGACTACATTCCATTATCCTCGTTTTGCTTTTGTTGATGTTCATATTGTAACCTCCTTTCAAGACACTGTCCATTCCGTTCAACTGCTCTTTCAAGTCCCTTGCTGTCTCTGACAGAATTACAGTGTCATCAGCGAACCTCAAAGTTTTTATTTCATCTCCATGGATTTTAATACCTACTCCGAACTTTTCTTTTGTTTCCTTTATTGCTTGCTCAATATACAGATTGAATAACATCGGGGATAAGCTACAACCCTGTCTCACTCCATTCCCAACCACTGCTTCCCTTTCATACCCCACGACTCTTATAACTGCAATCTGCTTTCATTACAAATTGTAAATAGCCTTTCGCTCCCTGTATTTTACCCTTACCACCTTTAGAATTTGAAAGAGAGTATTCCAGTCGACATTGTCAAAAGCTTTCTCTAAGTCTACAAATGCTAGAAACGTAGGTTTGCCTTCCCCTAATCTTTCTTCTAGGGTAAGTCGTAGGGTCGGTATTGCCTCACGTGTTCCAACATTTCCACGGAATCCAAACTTATCTTCCCCGAGGTCGGCTTCTATCAGTTTTTCCATTTGTCTGTAAAGAATTTGCGTTAGTATTTTGCAGCTGTGACTTATTAAGCTGATAGTTCGGTAATTTTCACATCTGTCAACACCTGCTTTCTTTGGGATTGGAATTATTATATTCTTCTTGAAGTCTGAGGGTATTTCGCCTGTCTCATACATCTTTCTCACCAGACGGTATAGTTTTGTCAGGACTGGCTCTCCCAAGACTATCAGTAGTTCTAATGGAATGTTGTCTACTCCGGGGGCCTTGTTTGACTCAGGTTTTTCAGAGATCTGTCAAACTCTTCACGCGGTATCATATCTCCCACTTCATGTTCATCTATATCCTCTTCCATTTCCATAATATTGTCCTCAAGTACATCGCCCTTGTATAGACCCTCTAAATACTCCTTCCACCTTTCTGCTTTCCCTTCCTTGCTTAGAACTGGGTTTCCATCTGAGCTCTTGATATTCATACAAGTGGTTCTCTTTCCTGTAGGCAGTATCTGTCTAACCCCTAGTGAGATAAGCCTCTACATCCTTATATTTGTCCTCTTCCTGTCGATATCATTTTTGAGACGTTTGTATTCCTTTTTGTCTGCTTCATTTACTGCATTTTTGTATTTTCCCCTTTCATCAATTAAATTCAATAGTTCTTCTGTTACCCAAGGGTTTCTACTAGCCCTCGTCTTTTTACCTATTTGATCCTCTGCTGCCTTCACTATTTCATCCCTCAAAGCTACCCATTCTTCTTCTACTGTATTTCTTTCCACCATTCCTGTCAATTGTTCCGTTATGGTCTCCCTGAAACTCTGTACAACCTCTGGTTTAATCAGTTCATCCAGGTCCCATCTCCTTAAATTCCCACCTTTTTGCCATTTCTTCAGTTTTAATCTGCAGTTCATAACCAATAGATTGTGGTCAGAGTCCACATCTGCACCTAGAAATGTCTTACAATTTAAAACCTGGTTCCTAAATCACTGTCTTATCATTATATAATCTATCTGATACCTTTTAGTATCTCCAGGGTTCTTCCATGTATACAACCTTCTTTAATGATTCTTGAACCAAGTGTTATCTATGATTAAGTTATGCTCTGCACGAAATTCTACCAGGCGGCTTCCTCTTTCATTTCTTAGCCCCAATCCATATTCACCTACTATGTTTCCTTCTCTCCCTTTTCCTACTCTCGAATTCCAGTCACCCATGACTATTAAATTGTCGTCTCCCTTCACTACCTGAATAATTTCTTTTATCTCATCATACATTTTATCAATTTCTTCATCATCTGCAGAGCTAGTTGGCATATAAACTTGTACTACTGTAGTAGGGCTTCGTGTCTATCTTGGCCACAATAATGCGTTCACTATGCTGTTTGTAGTAGCTTACCCGTACTCCTATTTTTTTATTCATTATTAAACCTGCTCCTGCATTGCCCCTATTTGATTTTGTACTTATAACCCTGTATTCACCTGACCAAAAGTCTTGTTCCTCCTGCCACCGAACTTCGCTAATTCCCACTATATCTAACTTTAACCTATCCATTTCCCTTTTTAAATTTTCTAACCTACCTGCTCGATTAAGGGATCTGACATTCGACGCTCTGATCCGTAGAACGCCAGTTTTCTTTCTCGTAGGAAATGCATTACTCGCCAAGGACCATGAGACCAGAGTGCAAGCGGACAGCAACGCTTTTAGCGCTCACTGTAGGCGGAAAGTCGAAGTCGATACATCTACAGAGGAAACTCCGTCAGGCCAAATGGTAAACACCAATTCGGCTGTCTGTCTGCGATTTCAAAAGGAAGGGGAAGTTACCACATAGATCAAGTCACTGCAGCAAGCCATTTCTGTCAACGAACTAACCTTCTGGGACTAAATTTTATGCAGGTAAAGTAGTTCCCGATTCAGATCTCCGGACGGGAACAGTCTCACATGGGGTCCATAGCAGTAACTAAGACAAAAATAAAAATAAAACAAAGAAACTATATAAAAGAAGTGGCAACGTTGAATGTTGGATCATCGGGAGTTTGTGGTAAACATGAGAAGCGGAAGTAGAGGTAGCTGCCATCCAACCATAGAATGCCAACATCTGGACACAGTGGGGGAAGTAGTGTACGAACAGGTCAAGGAAGTTCTGGAGTCTGCAGAACACAGACAGAATCTTATTATTGTGGGAGACTAGAAAGCTGTAGGAGGAGACATACAAGAAATTGAGTTGACAAGGAGGAATGGATTGTTGTTATTGTGGTCTTCAGTCCAGAGACTGGTTTGATGCAGCTCTCCATGCTACTCCATTATGCGCAAGCTTCTTGATTGTACCTACTACAACCTACATCCTTCTGAATCTGCTTAGTGTGTTCAATGCTTGGTCTCCCCCTACGATTTGTACCCTCCACGCTACCCTCCAATACTAAATTAGTGACCTCTTGATGTCTCTGAACATATCCTACCAAACGATAGCTTCTCCTTGTCAAGTTGTCCCAAAAATTCCTCTTCTCCACAATTCTGTTCACTACCTCCTCATTAGTTACGTGATCTACCTATCTAATCTTCAGCATTCTTCTGTAGCATCACATTTCGAAAGCTCCTATTCTCTTCTAGTCTAAACTATTTATCGTCCATGTTTCACTTCCAAACATGTCTAAACTCCATAAAATTACCCGTACTTTCAGAAAAGACTGCCTGACACTTAAATCTATACACGATGTTAACAAATTTCTCTTCTTCAGAAATGCTTTCCTTGCCATAGCCAGTCTATATTTTATATCCTCTCTATTTCGACAGTCATCAATTATTTTTCATCCCAAATAGCAAAACTCATTTACTACTTGAAGTGTCTCATTCCCTAATCTAATTCCTTCAGCATCAGCTGATTTAATTCAACTACATTCCAATATCCTCTTTTTGCTTTCGTTGATGTTCATCTTATATCCTCCTTTTCAAGACACTGTCCATTCCGTAGGAACCAGAAACCAAAGACAACATGCTTTTCTGACTTTTGCACAGAAAAAGACATGCAATGAAAAATATATTATTTCACAACCTTCTAAAGAGGTGTTACACATGGAAAAAAGCCAGAGGATACATGGCGTTATCAGACTGACTGCATTATGGCCCGAAAGAAACAAAGAAAATGAATCAAAGTAAATCTTATTCTGGACCTGATGTATGCAGCACATCCTACAACTGAAAATAAATAACAAACACAAAGTAAGACCTGTGAGGTGGGCAGCAGATATTTTAAAAACATTGAGTAGCGAAGAAAACTATATAAATCCAAGGAAGTTACATCTGAAAGACAGCGTTGGCCAAACAACAGACTACTGTTGGTAAATTCTGAAAAACTCACTAACTGCAGCAAAGAACTAGATTGGTCTCTCGCAAATCGAGTCCACGAAACCGGAGGTAAGTAGTCACGTAACAGTATTAGCAGAACAAGAATAAAACAGACTAAGAAACTTAGTCGACAATGAACAAAAAAGCTGAACAGGAATGTACAGGAAAGGAAACATAGAAAAGACGCACAGACGAATAATAAAGTATTTTGGAAAACGAAAACAATGCAGCAATTCAATCTCTTCCAAGGAGGGAAGTTTCTTATGTAAAATGAGGATGTAGCTGACAGATGGAAACAAGACGTTGAGCCACATTTCTCTTGACTGGACATTCACAACCGCGAGAGGCTTTCTGGCAGACCTAGGGTTGAAGAAGATATTCTGTGGCATGGCATGCCATGTACCAGGGATGTACTATTTGAACATATTTTAATCTAAGTTATGCATCCTTTGTGGGCTCAAATTTCAACGTACATATAGGTTTCTGTTTTTTTTTCTCTTTTGTTGTTTAAGAATTTCTGTTGGCTCTATTTAGCTTTTATTATATTAACAGCGTAGATAGGTGTTATTATTCGTTTAAAATGTTGCAGACGCATCTGAAGATGGGACGCATGTCCTGAAACCGGATAGTGCTTTTCTCTTTACAAACATACGAGTTTTACAGTTGTGGAGGATTTTATTATTGCGACGCATAACAATTCTGTAAAATAGAAAACGAAGGAAAATAGAAGAAATGGAAAATGGATATGACATTACGAAAGAAGAATTCGAAAAAGCATTAAATTACCTAAAAGAACACCAGTCTATTGGTAATGACAACATACCAGCAAAATATTTCATGCATTAGACCCATTTATGTAAAACTGGTATTTTCTTAGAAGAATTTAAGAAAGGCAAGTCATAATGATTGCAAAAGAGGAGGGAACAACTACATGATGAGATACCATGACTGTGGGAATTCTAACTCAGAAAATATTAATAAGAAGAAATATTCAGATGCATTAAGAAGAAACTGAAGCCAATTTGCCTGAAGACAAATTTATCTTCCAAGAAAAGGCACAACAAAGGAAGCTATCCTGTGCCTTTAAAGTATAATTCAAGAAAGCTTTATGCTCAACAGGAAAATTTACATAACTTTCGTAAACTTCACGAAAGCAGTCGACACTTTTAACTGGAAGAAACTAATGGAAATTCTAAGAGTGATTAAACTAGACGATGGAGACAGAAGAATAATTAAAGAAACATACAAACAGCGATGGTAAAGCTAAGAAATACACTAAAAGAAGCTAGAATTCGTAAGGCGTTAGACAACGATGCGATCTATTCCCATCCCCATTCAGCGTCTACACAGCACTTGCAAGAAACGAGTGCAGACAAGACTGTACAGCTATCAAAATACATGGAGAATGAATATCGCTGCTTGGGTTTGGGAATGACACAGCTGTGATAGCTCCAGAAAAATAAATCTCGAAAGAGCTTTAGAAATTATGAGTACAGTACAAACAGCTGGATATCAAGGGAAATTAACTAAAAATGGACACAAATACTAGTGTGCTCCAACGTAGAACGAATAACCATTACAATTACAGGAAATAAAATAAAACAAAAAAGATCAACCGAAGCTTTAGGAAGTAAAATAACTGAAGACGGATGAAGAAAAGGAAATCGTCAACAAAGAATTGTAGAAGTAAAAGGAGTATCCATAAATAATTGAGAAATGTTTTGTCCAGATAACATGAATACTGAAGAGAGGAAAAGTTATTTAAGAGTTGCATTTAGGGCGCAACACTTCTTGTGTGTAAAATATGGTTTATAAGCAAAAATGAAAAGAAATCGCTAGAAGCATTTGAGCTGTTGTTCTGGAGACATCTGATAATGTGGACAGATAAAACCGCCAAGGATGACATCCTGCAAAGAATTGTCGACGAAAGGTGAGCTAGGAGACCAACAGGGTGAAGGAGACTGGAATGGGCTGGTCATACAGAGCGACACAACAAGGTACACTGTCGAAAACCGAGACTGGTTTTCTTCAGACAGGCTGCCAGACGCCTAAAATTGCGCAGTTTTGAAGAGGTTACCTTGTAAAACATCCATATAGAGAGCTGCCACAAAAGCGAATGTTTGACAATGAAGATGATGAAGCATTTTTCTCGTGACTTTTCTGGTGTATACTATCTGAACAGAGGTATCCGGATATCCTCATCTAATGCTGTACTGACCGCTGGATGTCACAAGAAGCAGGCCAGCCTGTAGACAAGAAGGCGAGGAGTACAGTGCTGTGAGTAGTGAAGCAGTAGCAGTAGATTGGATCATTCAGGAGAGCTCAGTGCTTTCGAACATGACCTAGGCACTGATTTTACCTGTGTAAAATATGTGACAGAGACATTTCAACCATTTTAAAGCTTCCCAAGTCGACTTTTGACTATGTAACTGTGAAGTGGAAACCCGAAACAGGTAAACTAGGGCCATGCAGCTCTTATATAAGGACGGACAGAGAGCGTCGATCTTTGCGGTTGTAAGAAGTGGCGTGCAGTCAGCGGAAGGGATCGCTTGTGAGTTCCAAAGTGCTAGCAGCAGTCTGACTGGAACAGTGACTGTCAGCAGGGCGTTAATAAGAATTGGGTACAACGGTCGAGCAGGTTACAGCAGTTAGTCCTAATTTATGCTTGAGGCGGTGTAAAGAGCAAGGCCACTGGATAGTGGATCACTGGAAATGAGTGATCTGGAGCGATGAATCACGCTGTATCCCGTGGCTACACAATAGAAGGGTTTCGATTTGGCGAATTCCTGCACAACGTTACCTGCCATTATGTGTAGTCCACCAGTGAAGAGTTGGTACCGTAGCATGGGAGGTCTTTTGATGGCTAGAATGTGGTCCCCTTATTGCGCTTAAGAAAACGCTAAATGAGGTAGGATGCGAACACGTGTCATGCCATTGTATACTGCATGCAGTGGAAGAAAAGTTGGGAATAGATGATTACTTGTATGTCCCCGACAATGCACCCTATCCTAAAGCATCATCTGTGAGGCAATGGTTTGTGGTCAGTAACGTTCTGGAAATAGACTGACCTACCCAGAGTCCTGTTCTGGACCCAATGGAACACCCTCGGATTGAATAAAAACATCAACTTCGCTCCAGCCCTCAGTGTCCAACATCACTATCTGCTGTTTCGGCTCTTGAGGAAGAATCGGCAGCCATTTCTCCCCAGACATTCGGACACAACGTTGAAAGTGTTCCCAGCAAGTTAAAGCTGCCATAAAGATGAAGGATAAACATACTTCATATTAACAATAATATTATCTTGGAACTCTTCAAAAAAATGGTTCAAATGGCTCTGAGCACTATGGGACTCAACTGCTGAGGTCATTAGTCCCCTAGAACTTAGAACTAGGTAAACCTAACTAACCTAAGGACATCACAAACATCCACGCCCGAGGCAGGATTCGAACCTGCGACCGTAGCGGTCTTGCGGTTCCAGACTGCAGCGCCTTTAACCGCACGGCCACTTCGGCCGGCTTGGAACTCTTCCATTTGGTCCGTGTTTGCTTAGAAAAACAGTAATATCTAAAACCGAGACATACACACAACACACATTGTATGAACGCTTGATTAATTTTTCTGACATAACATTCACCAAAGAAGAACAACAGCTACTTAAGAAAGCCCCAAAATACAATTTGAACACACACCTAACACATAAGACCATAGAAAATCTTATTACCGAGACTGAATACATCATAGACAACATGAAAAAACTAACACTCAAGATTTCAACCCAGGCCTAACAAGAGATGTAGTGACAGAGGAAATGAAACAAATCATTAGAAAGAACTAACCATCCTTAAACACAAATAAAAAAGCATCTGATGAGAAAACCATAAACAGTATACACAGAAAACTAAAACAACACAATGCTCTCATCACGAAGGCAGACAAAGGGAACGCTCTAGTCGTAATAACAGAGGCAGAATACATTGAGAAAACAGAAAAATTTCTGACAGAGAATGAAATAAGCAACCTAACTAGTGACCCAACAAGAGATACCAAAGAAATGTAAAGACTCTCTTAAAAAACATCACACACACCTTGACACAGAACCAGACAAAAAGAATGACACAAAAGAACCCCAAAGCTCCACTCTTAACAAGCCTGCCAAAGGTCCACAAACCCCTCATCCCAGTCAGGCCAGTAGTTGACTTCAGAAAAGCTCCATCTTACTTACTAGGGAGACACATGCACACATTCCTACAGAAGACATACACAAACACAAACAACAGAAGCCTCAAAAACACAGGAGACATAATAGGGAAAATTAGGAATGTCAACATCCCCTCAACACCAAAACTGATATCTTTTGACATAACGTTCATGTACACAAACATACCCACAGAAGAAACTATAAACATTATAGAACAATAGCTAAAATGCAAGAAATTCCCAGATGTACATATACATTAAATCTCATCCATCCTTAGGCTAATCACAGAACAAAACTACTTCACTTTCAACAGCAACTTCTACTTGCAACAAGCGGGGTTTCCCATGGGGTCCCCTATCAGTGGAATCTTAGCCAACATTTTCTTGTACCATATAGAGAACACATTATTCAATAACATTGTGAAACAAGGAGGGTACAAAATAATCTACTGGTACCGATATGTGGATTACATAATCTGTCTTGTAGATGAAACACATAGCAGGATAGAAGAGCTCCACAGTAACATCAACACAGTACACCCACAAATCCACTTCACAATGGAAATGGAAAACAACAAGAAACTAAATTTCTTCGATCTTACAATCTCAAGAAACAACGACCAACATGAATTCTCCATCTACAGAAAATCCACATCCACAAGCCCTGCTATCCACAGCTCATCCAACCACCCGACAGTGCGTAGATTTGCCAGTTTGACACACGTGCTCCACAGGATAAACAGAACACCTCTTAAACCAGGAAACTACACACAGGAACTAAACACAATCAAACAAATTGCTGTTGAAAACGACTACAAAACGGACATCATAAATAAACTCAACAACAAGGTAAAACGGAAACATGAAGCACACACAGACAACACAGCAGACCACACCACTTCAGAAAAAAGAGAGAGATGGTACACACTAACATACAATAACAAAATATCACATAGAATAGGAAACATCTTATCAGACAAATTCAGCAACGCTGGAATATATCGACTCACTTGCAACTCCTGTCAGGCCCACTACATAGGACAAACAAGCAGAAATTTCCGAACGAGGTACACAGAGCACATGAGAGCTCTAAGAAGTGACAGCACACATCTCATGAACAAAACCCATAACCCCACTAATATCGAAAACGATCTACACATTCTGAGAAACAACAACAGTCTATACCGACAACTAACAATAGAAGAAAATTACCACATACAATAGGCTATAGTCGAAGGGAAAAACGTAATAAATGAAAACACAACACTCTGCAACAATACACTCTTTACCGCTCTGAGAGAATTGACCAAGGACTCAGAACAGAAAGCAAACACACGCAAAAGAACCACTTCCCCATCACACACAGCGACATAAATAATGAACAGAAGTCGTCGTAAGTCGCGCTACAGTTTTTCATAGCCTTTCTCGCCACATGCGATACGCCTCTCGCGATACATGCGAACAACAAGATGGCGTAATATTCTAGATCAGAAACAAAGTGCAAAAGTTTTGTTGTTTTTCTGTGTAAAAAGCAGCCACATAACATCCAACGAACGTGAGTATACGAATAGCTAAGCAACAGCTCAATACACACCAAACTAACTGGTTTCCACAACACTACCACATCTCCAAGTATATACTGCTGACATACGAAGTTCACCTTTTAGTATTTGTTTACTAACATCCGCTCACATGGTTGCAGATGACATGATGTTCGCTAAGGAAAAAGACGGCAGCGGAAAATGGTTCAAATGGCTCTGAGCACTATGGGACTAAACTTCTGAGGTCATCAGTCCCTAGAACTTAGTACTACTTAAACCTAACTAACCTAAGGACGTCACACACATCCATGCCCGAGGCAGGATTCGAACCTGTGACCGTAGCGGTCGCGCGCCTCCAGACTGTAGCGCCCAGAACCGCTCGGCCACTCAGGTCGGCGCAACGGAAAAAAAGAGCACAGAAAATATGTCGCAAAAAGAGCCAGTAATTGCTTAAAACATGCTGTAACATACAATAAAAGTGTCAATATAAAACTATATTTCAAATGACGATTTGTAAAAATGTAATAATGTTTCATTGTGTTTGTACAGCCATACCATTTTCTGCATGTTTTAGATTAAAAAACCTAACTGATGATGGTGATATTTGTCGCCGAAACTAGTTTGGAATAATAAAGAAATAAACGAATAACAAGGTGTTTTGCATCAAGGCAGACTCAATTTCTGATATTGTTGTATACTTCATATTACACACAAAATACGCTTTCTGAATATTATTATAATTTGTTTATTGGCTAACCATACGAGCCCCTGACCACCTGTCCAATCTGTGAAAACAGCACATCAGTTGCACTTACCATTTCTGCAATATTTGCGATGCATATTTTAGGTGATTCACGCTGCATATTCCGATATTGAGACTATAGTGCGGTCGTTTTTCAAGTCTTACTTTTAGATGCTTTCATCTGTCTGGTTTCTCGAAAGAGTTTTTGTTGCGGCGTAAAGTCAAGCACCGGCACGCCAGTCGGGAACGATAGAGAAGAGAGAGCTGTGGAGAAGACGCCAGGCAATCACACGCTGACCGACCCCTCTCCAGGACGACAACGCGACAGCAACGGCCTCTATGCGAAGATAACATAAGCGCCGCACCCGACAGGCCGCGGCCCAGTTCTACAATAGCTAAGTCCAGTCATTTCGCTTGTGCTATGTAGCATTGTCTATACTGAAGAAACTTGCTTATTTTTTTCTGTCGCCCTTTTCTTACGACACATCTATGTATTTGTCAAAGTTTAGTACTGTCATTTACTTTTCGTAATAAAACTCATTAATGAGATTTGCTTGAACTGTTTGTCTATCGAACCGAGAAAGCAGGTTTCCTAGACACTCCATATTCGACGTCTTGGCACGATTCAACAGTTTTCATTCCTGAATTCTCGCTCACTCACAGCGTCCTTTACAGATGCCTGAAGCTGAATTTTTATGATTCCAAAATCGATTAGTGTGGTAATAACATCGAAATCAGTATCCCAACTGGGAGGAAAATATACCTTTAGTAATAAACATGATGTAGTGAAATATAATTACTGAAAGCCATGGATTTTCTTTTAGTCATTGGATATTTCAAAACATGATGTGATTAAAGCAGAAAGTATGTATCATGTGCTATCATACACAAAAGTATCCGGACACCCTGAACTGGTTCCGCCTGATTTCCAAGACGTGACTGTCTTGCAGGCCTTCTAATCTCTTTGCATTACAGTCGTTTGAATATACAAAAAGGATATCGCAAGACATCGCTAGAGGACACTGTTCTTTAAAATAATCATACCAGATGTAAATCAACACCACGACGTTGCAAATACTAGGAAATGCGTCATTGGAGATGAAACAGTCCGTAACGTTTCTGAACTTCATTTTATTGCAGTAAGAGACATTTCAAAATCACTACCACACTCATTAGAATTTGAGTTAAACAACTCCGTCATATAAGTCATTCCAACAATCTTTGGGCAAAATTAAATATTTTTATGACAAAGATATTTTGAGACGGTATCTGCACTCTTAAAGTTCTCTGAAAATTCGAAGTATTTTTGTTCTTTTAAGGGTTTTCCTATACGCGTGAAACGTCGTTCCTGATACTAATGGTTTGGCGTAAACTGGATGTTTAAGTAACCGGTTAAAAGCAACGCACTGAAAGCGGTAAGCACTCTATGAAAACCTCAAAATTAACATGGTATCACTGGGTATTTCTCTGTACTCGTGATTGAGCGAATGATGCGAAAGGAGAAGCAATTGTTATTACAGAGTGGAGCATGGAACACAAAACGCTGACAGCAACGTCAACAATAAATCATCATTGAGTAAAACTGTCATTCAGTCGATAAATACTAAAAGACAGATACGTATCATGCTTTGTCAATAAAATCGAAAAGCACCTATGTTGAAGAGCTTTGCACGTGCAGTATGCTTGAGACAGAGAGAAACCGACATAAAAACAGTTTCACCAAACCTAGTGTCGTATTAACATTCTGTGCGTTGCTTGTGCAGAGTTATCAATTTAGACCCTAACGTTTTATAGTCACACATCAGTACATAGCGTATATTAGTCTGCAGAGCAGGATGATATAGGTAGAACTTAATCAGTGATGCTGATCATAAGGAGCGAGAACGCCATCACGCCATCTTTACTTGGGCAGGCAGCGTTAGATTAAGTGCACAAAGACTAACGTCATTCAGAAGAGGTAGACTGCGTGCCACCATCACATTGTCTTGAGCACCCATACCATTCTCATCGTATAGTTGTTACTATCATCTGCTCGTGACGTCTACGATATAATTGCTGCTGAATCATTGCCAAGAAAAGCGGAAAGCGCCTTTTGAATGAGATTTTCCATTTTCAGTACGACCCAAGCTCTTGCTGTTTGATCTTAGTTAATGCCTGATAGTTTCATACTCAATTCTTTCGGCCATCAGAATATTCGTATGGAAATTATCAGAGTTCAACTGCGGGAACATGCGACTACCTAAGTAAAACTCCATTATGGGTTGAATATGACTCCGAAAGCGGCGTTAATCTGACTTTCAGTCCATCTCCTGACGACTTACTGAAAGGCGTCCGGAATACTCCGATGATGTTCCCTGCCGCGTCAATTCTGTAAAAGACAGTGGCAGCTATCAGTAAGTACTGAATGCAGACATACACGAAGATCTTCACCCCTTATGGGCTGCTCTCCATTCCTGCGTGTTACCCATAGGGTAGTTAGTAAATAACGTAAGACAGATCTTGCTGCAAAATTTCGTGCCCCAAAGTCAGTGAATAGCAATCTGTGAGCGGCAGTAACGCATGAAAGAAAGGAGACTGCTGATTTTTGTGACACTTCCGGTGGGGACTACGATAAGCATCTGCCGTCGTATTACGCTTCAGAATCTTAAAATGTTTATTTTATCACTTCATATTAAAACAAGTGCTATGATATGAGAGGAAGACATGAATTTATGCTTCTCAGAAAAACTATTTCCTTGTGTACTACCATCAAGTGCAGAAAAGCTCCTTAATTCTCTTTGAGTATTGAGTGAATTTTGGTGTCACCTCATCTTGCTTTGTCAGAAGATTCTTTTTTTCTTGGGGCAGAATAGAGTGGTCACTATCACAGGTTAATCTTCTGATGACTAATGACATGATACAGGTCCCATTTGCTCCGTCAAATATGTGAATGTATTTCGCTTTGGCTGTTATACTAGGTCTGTGTTGTGGGTAGGGTAAGGGACTAATGGTGTTGATGCTCTTCATCCATGGTTGTGCAGTTTTTTCACACGTAGAAATTAAGTAAGGTCTATCATCTTACGTAATGGTAGTTTGACGTTATGATTCAGCATCATTTGGTTAGTCTCTGCAAATTTTAGAACCGTTGCCGATATGGGCAGTCAAAATAGAACTCGATGATAGGACCATTGCGGAAGCCTAGATGTGTCGTTAATATTAAAGCGTTAGGGGCTAAAGTAATAATACTCCACACAAGCAACACATAGAGCTTTAGCACCATACCCGGTTTGACGAACCTGTTGTTATTTTGGGTTATCTGTGTCTTAAGCATACTGTACGTTGATAAGCTCTTCAACATAGTCGCTTTTCGCTTTTTTTAACAAATCATCAGTAGCCGATACATTTTAATGATAACTGATGGATGACACAGAGTGACAATTATTGAACTATATGAAACAAAATCGTCATAAGTACTGACCGGTTTGCATTAGAACGTTCAAACTGCGTGGCTGGCCGCGGGGCATGATTGGAATTAGCATGCGCATTGTTTCTTTTTGGTTTAGCGACGAGCCCACTTTCATTTGAAGGGGTTCATCAATAAACAAAATTGACGCATTTGGGGTTCTAAGAATCTGCATTTCGTGATCGAGAAGTCTCTTCACCCTCAACAGGTGAGCAATGTCCAGTCACGGAATAATCGGTGCGATATTTCTTTATGGCACGGTGACTACAGAACGGTGCATGAATGTTTTGAAAGATGATTTCATCCCCATTATCCAAAGTGACACTGATTTCGACAAGATATGGTTCGTGCAAGACGGAGTTCGACCCCATCGAAATAGGAGAGTGTTTGATTTCGCGGAGGAGCACTTGGGAACCGCATTTTGGCTCTGGGGTACCCAGAAGCAACTGGCATGGGCCTCGATATTGGCCGCCAGATTCTCCGGATCTGAACACATGCGACTCATTTTCTGGGGCTATATTAGAGGCAAGGTGTTCAGCAATAACGCCAAAACCATTGCTAAGCTGGTAACAGCCATTCAGGAGGTCATAGAAAGCACCGATGTTCCGACGCTTCAGCAGGTCAAGTAGAATTTCGCTGCTCGTCTCCGCCACATCATCGCCAACGATGTCAGGCATACCGAACATTTCATAACATAAATCTGTAGTGACGTTTACATGTTGAATAAAGTTTGTACGCACCGTAGTTTACTTTTTTTCGTATAGTTCAGTAATTGTCACCCTGTAAATATCTCCTACATCTTTTAGTTTTTGTGGACTGGATGTGAGTTTTACTGAATGATGACTTATTCGAGCCAATACTGTCATCGTTTTGTGTTCCTTGTCCCTCCTTGGGCTAATAATTGCTTCTCCTTTCACATTAGCAGAAGCTGGAAACGCAGTTGCGCTGCATATATTCGCTAGTTTAATTTTCGACGGAATTATGAACCTCCACTTTCTGTCATTTCTTGGGATTTCGTGCATAGCAGCCTTCCTTGATTTGATATTTGATGTTATACGTAGCTTACGAAGTCTTCCTGTGAATTTTATGTTTCGCTGTCGATCCTGTGTTGCCTCTTCATTTGTGCGCCCGTCTTTCATAGAGGGTGCTATTGACATCAATCTCAAGAAAGTATTTTCCAAGTTTATAGTTATAAAAAACATTTGTTGCCACTCATAACGTTTACAGTATAACTACCGGAGATGTTCTAAACATGTGAAACGTGTCTGGCAATGAGTTTTTCAGTTTCAACTTGCTTAAGACAGAAAAACACAAATAATTTGCGTTGTTTGATTTGCAGTCGACGCATCTCAGTATTATTAGTGACGCCGCTCTAGTCCCTAAACCAAGTTACAGAAACGCATATAAGACGCATTGACATATACTTTGGATATTTTGGCGCTCAGCCGCAACGTCTTTCAGACACAAACTGTAGTCGCTTCATAGATGTCTCAAGGTTGATGTTCTTCCTACTAGAAGTATAACTGAAGCTTGACAACAATGCAGGGTGTGTTTGACAACCCTGTGACCGATAAGTTGCTGCCCGGATGACACGGAATTAGCCTGCAAAATTCACTTGATATCTTCGTATCATTTCTATTAAACGATCTGAGTGATTTTCACATAAAGCGTGAAATAAAGTTACGGTTGTGAGTCCAACAAAGTTATTCGACGTATAAACTGCACTTAATCTCGTCTTTTACGTTGCAAACTTATCTGCCCTAGCAATGGACCAATAAGGTAGAGCACAATGCTGTAGTATTCTGCCAGCTGTGAGGCAATGTGTTCGCTAGTGAACTGGGGGCTGCTTAGGTCCCAGTTCTAGTCTCACTGAAGGGTACATTTCTGCCGTTTCGTGATAGCGCTACAAGCGGTCAGAGCGAAAATCAATAACGATATTTTATTATTTTATATATGAAATGCCGCATTTCCATACTACTTCACTGTGACACAGAACAGCATGTAAACATAGACGGTTTCAAAGTCCAGATTGAGTAATATCTCACTAATTTGTGCTAATATAGGTGAGCTCGTGATAGAGGTACTTTATGTTTTATGGGAATAGGTTTTCGTCATAAGGATATCATAGTAATTTGAATTTCATTTGCATTAGGACAGCGAATATTTTAATAAGGTTGTCCATTACTTTATTGAACACAACAGTAAACATCATAGAGATGTTAATCATCAGCAGTATATTCACTCGCATTATTTAGAACAGTCTGACAATGCTCATGTAGTTTAGTGAATCCGCAGCTGTAGAAACCTGCATGATCTGAGTTAAAGATGTCATCAAACCATGTTTTAAGTACATTTCCCTCCACAGAGGAATTTGTTTTACTGTTTTTCGATAAGGAGCTTGAAAAGTAAACATATGAGGGCATAAGATCAGAGGAATAGGTGCGTGAGGGATGACTTTTCAGTTTCCCTTTGCTCGAGTATATGTCTTTTGTTAGTGCTAAGCCATTAATTCTTCTTAAGAGGTTAATATAAAGACATCATAACTAGTCACCAGTAGGAACATTGCACTGGAATTCTCAGTGAGCCATCTGAAGACAATCAACCAAAAATGTATTAATAGTCACCCCTTTCATTTTTGTTGGTTACAATTAGAGCATGCAGTAATACAGCTCCCGACATTTGAGCCGTGCCTATTGAATATAAATGTCGCACGACGCCTAAATGGTCGCATGTGATCACATGTGTTTCTTATTGAGTTTCCTGGGCAAAATCGTTCATGGCAGTAGGACCTTCCTTGAAACAGAAACCTTTTTCTGACGTGTTTTTCCCAAAAGATCTCTCCCCACACACAATGAAAAGGCTTTGCTGCCTTCACCACTGTACTAAACCCAGTGTGAACCACATGTCCGCCGGCCGCTGTGGCCGAGCGGTTCTAGGCGCTTCAGTCTGGAACCGCGCGACTGCTACGGTTGCAGGTTCGAATCCTGCCTCGGGCATGTGTAACGCCGGAAATACATATCCTTCTATTTCCATCTATTATACTATAGATTTTTCCTTATTTTGTTACCCGTAGATATGACATTTCTGTGTCTTTATATACTGTATATATATATTTATGCATTTATGTTGATTTGTTTTGTGAATGTTATTTGTATTTATACGCTGGGTCTGGCCTAGGGAAAACTATGCTATCGAACGAATACATCGATAGGTCGTGTGGAGAACCAAAGTGTTTAGGATCTTTGGTAGTGGTAACTCTGTCGCGTGGAACGCGGGCAGAGGGAGAGTCTGGCTGGAGTAGTGCAGTGGAGCAGGTGTGTTGTGTGACGCTCCCGCGAGTTGCCGGGCTTTCGGGGTTTGGCAGCATGTAATTGCGCTCGACTTGCGATTATAGTTTCTGACATGGTGCCGCGGACGGGAAGCATTAGCTGGCGCACATCAAGAGCCCGTTTCGCCTGGTGACCGTATCGAGAAGGAGGCGCGCCAACATCCAGCTTCTGCAACAGCGACGGCCGACAATGAGTGACTGTCGCCACCTCCTCGATCGACGGCTTCAAACCTTCAATCAACCAAAAAGGAAGACTGGAAGCACGTAAAGTTTTAGAACTGTATGGCAGACCTCAGCTTTTCAAACCGTTCAAATCACAAAATTACAGCAACGTTGCATGAACCTTTGTTGCTCATTGTCCCAATTGCATTACCAAGCAGGGTCCCTTCATTTTCCGGAATGAACCCGAGTGTCGTTGAAATTCAAACGCCAGCATCATTCGATTTCACTGCTTTAATTTCAAAGTTCAGTTAAGGTATTCATAGCTGGCTACAATATTTAGATTACACAGGCAAAAATTAAGAGTGCGAGTTTTGTTACCGTATTTTAGCTTACCTGTGACTGCAGCTCAGCTTGGTACGTACTAAATTTTATTATTGTTAATTGTTCAGAATCATTTAATTCAAGTTCAAAGTTAAATCTCTTATTTCTAAATTGCGTAGATTCAAGTAGCTTTTGAAGTGATTGTTGAGGTAGTCCAAGACTAACCGTATCTTACTGAATTTCGATGTGCTTCAGAAAAAAAGCTCACTATTAACTGTAGTCACTAAATTAACTTTCGATTTTCCGGTTTTATTAATTCTTTTGCTAAATTAAGTCAGAGTGTAGTGAAGTTTATTACTTCCGACAAACTTTCAGTTTTCACACTACACGTGTTAACCTTCAGTTGCCACGCTTCTAGTGCTAATTATATGTGTAATAACCTTTCTTTTTTTCAGTTACTATAGTAATTGTCCTTAGGACTGGCGACCGTAATTTCCACCAAATCTCAAATATCTAATTACCGCTAGTTAACTGTTAACGTAACGGCCGCACATTTACTTTCTTTATTAACTTTACCCCTTTTTGAAAATTAATTTCCACCAGTTTCATTTGCATTTTTCCTTTCATTTAGATGTAACCCTTTTCTCCCTCTTTACCGACAAATTGACTTCGGTGACGATTGCTTTTCCCAGATTTCCATTACGTACACGCGGTTTAATGTTTCACTGTCATTAAAACTACACTGAGGGGGAGGTTACACATGGATGTGTGTGATGTCCTTAGGTTAGTTAGGTTTAAGTAGTTCTAAGTTCTAGGGGACTGATGACTACAGATGCTAAGTCCCATAGTGCTCAGAGCCATTTTTGAACCACATGTCACCAATGTTACACCTTTTTCCTCTTGCGACTATACCTATCACACTTGAACAATGTAAGTTCCAGGTATGCGAAATCCAAATCGCAACTGCCACATAAATACGAGAACATCAAATAAGAAAGTGGTGTTGAAAAAATACACTCATGGCGCAACAGCACTTCACCTGGTCGGAGGCATATGGCTGGTAGCCGGTAGCTGCTGCAGGGCGAGGGAAACCTCGAGCGTAAAACTGTTCTGATCTTGACGCAGCCCACAAGCTGTTTGGTGGAAATGTTTCTGGAACATTTTGCTATTACAGGTGGATTAGAAAGTAAGGAGAATTATGTTTGACATTCCATCAGACTGATAACTTAAGCAGATATCTGATATGCGATTAAAGAAACAGGGAATGGAGTGGACTCAAACATGCGACTTTACAGAGCACAAAGCTTACCACTTGATCACGAGCAGATACATTTTCGTAACAGCTTAAGACTGAAAGACCTTCTTACTTACACTTTTGCATCCTATTGTGTTCCCAGACTGTGCACAGGGGCAGATTCAGAACTGTGATGGGTAGTCAGGAATACTGCCCACCTTATGTGAAAGACTCGGACTTGGTTTCTGCGACGACGGGCAGGTGACCGGGTTTTGAGTCTAATAGTGTACTTTCTTGTCATCTTGTCGATGAAATATTCAATGGTTTACGTGTAAGATGTGACACTGAGTAAGTAAAATTCATCGTTTTAACCCACATTTGTCGTTTGGCACGTTATAGCGATTGCGTTCCGAGTAATCTACATTAGGAAACATGGACATAATGAAGAAAGGTACTGTGGTGTCACTGCCAGACACCACACTTGCTAGGTGGTAGCCTTTAAATCGGCCGCGGTCCGTTAGTATACGTCGGACCCGCGTGTCGCCACTATCAGTGATTGCAGACCGAGCGCCGCCACACGACAGGTCTAGAGAGACTTCCTAGCACTCGCCCCAGTCGTACAGCCGACTTTGCTAGCGATGGTTCACTGACAAATTACGCTCTCATTTGCCGAGACGATAGTTAGCATAGCCTTCAGCTACGTCATTTGCTACGACCTAGCAAAGCGCCATTACCAGTTACTATTGATGCTGTAAAACATGTACCGTCAAGAGCGATGTTCACCATTTACGGATTAAAGTTTTCCAACGGCTACGTCCTGTTTTGCTAAAGTCTAACTTCCTTGTCCTGTTCCAGACCTCACGCCAGCCTGCGTGAGCTAAAACGCGTGCCTTTCGGCTTCCTCTCATAGTGGGTTGGCTCTCTTGCCAATCCACAACAGGTACACCACAGCAGTGTCATATTGGCTTAGCGGTAACACGATCGATTTCCAAACGCCCTGGTTGAGATGCAACCCGGTTCGGGTCTCGATGGAGAAATGCTGCAGTTTGGGGGTCTTTCTCTTGCTTTCCTTACTCGATCTGCAAACAGCCAGAAGGAAATTCAGTGACTAAATCATAAGACAAGCTCTATATCATAACCCACCTCATAGACTGCATTTAGTACATTTTAGAGGTGAGGGAATCAACACCCGAGACAAACGTTACGGAAGCTATGAACATACTTATGTGAATCAGGAGGTGAAATAGTACTAAATAGCGGAATGCTTTCTGAGCCCTGCACGGCTCACGTTTATCCCATTTATTGTTTGTCATCTTCTATTACGATACTGCCACCTCGTTTTCTTATTCCATTTATTGGCGTCACTAACTTCCTGTCCTACTTGCCAATGAGCGGCAGCAGCAGTGCGTATCGGTAAGTGCATTGTCGTACCATCTCTGGAGTGACCGATAGTATTTACGGGGCGTCGTGTGTCTGGTAGTCAGCTCGGGCCGGACCAAGTGTGCAGTCGGAACGAAGCAGTAGTGAAGATGGGGACGGAGCGCCGGTGGGGCGCCGACAGCCAGTTCTCGCCGACCGCTGGTGACACACATGAACTGTCCGGCGGAGGGAGATTGGAGCGGAACGACCGTTGGTTGGTCGTTCGGTTGGTCGTCTCATCGGCCAGACGTATCTTTGGTCCTTTCACCGGTTCCGGGTCTGGGCAGTCGATCGATTGGCGTGGAGCAGCGAGGAATTCTCTGCGGGACGTAGTTTGGCCGGAGCCGCTGGCGATCTCTACGCAATGTTGGAGTGTGTGGGGCTGTTCCCACTGCTATGAGGTGCGTGGCTCACCAACCCTGGACACGAAAATTGAATTTTGATTTAATCTACCAGCAAGTCAAGACTGTTCGCATTGTGTCGTTTGGAGTTCGTTGTCGGCTGTTGGGATATTCCCGCGAGCAACAACGTGGTTTACAAGTTGGAAAATTGTAGCCACCCTCCGCTGGAGTTTCACTGTATTTGGTTGTTTGAACTGAAGTGCACCAGCGGAATCTTCTACCTTGTGGCCGTTAACGTTCCGGTTACCTGCCCTGGCAGTTAACGTAAATTTCAGGCAGTGTAGTTTTCTCATCGTGTTGTTGCTGTCCAGCACGGTGTGTAGTTTGACAGCTCCATGTATGATAGGTTGTGGGAGCCAATATCTTTTACATTGTTCCGTTGAACTCCCTGATGTGCCCTGGTCCGGTGAAGTGGAAGTTATCTTGTCGGTGGGTCCGTTGACTGTCGGCCAGTTGGGTTGTCGTCGCATCGTGAATGGTTGGCCCGACTGCCTGTCTCACCTAAGCGGGCGTTAGTGTTTGATTTCCAGGTCGACCCTCGAACATCTGAGCGCCCTTGGGTGTACTGCCTTTTTTTTGTCCTTGTTATTAGTACTTGTATGGCTTCCAACCTATTTTTTTTAAATTAAGGTTGTTTTGCTCTTAGGGTGTAAGATTCTTTAGGCCTTCATCCTAATTTAAAGAACTGTTTCACGTAACACCTTTGGCATTTTAAAGGTTTTAATGCTGTTGAATTTTAAGTGTTGGGCTTTCAGCCGATTCTGAATTCAAATTGTTTGCTCTGAAAATCTCAGATTCTTTGCGCCTTCAGCCTAAATTAAGAACTCTTGTAAGATAAGGCTTGCCTTTTAAATTTCTGATTATGCTTGCGTTTTAAGTTATTGGCCTTCAGCTGTTTTTAAATTAAAGTGGCTTTCAGCCTGTAATAAAGTCCCAAAGATGTAAGCTGTGTGTTTAGAAAACAAATTATTTTTGGCTCTTGTAATGTTTGTTGAAATAATAAAGTTGTATGTTATTTTGTACCCTTTCCACAATTTAAACTACCTGTCCTGTCCTGCAGGTTAAGCAGGCCGTCTCACATTCTTTTTCATATCTTTCTTTTCGTGTATGCATCAGAAGAGATACATTTTCCTTCTAAATACACATTTTGATTACTGTGGAATATACCCAAACCACTTCGTGACAGTAACTGAAACAAATAGTATTCTTTCACTATGTTAAACCTAATTCAGCAGCTATTAAGTTCTCACTCTCTCCTACACTCGGAATCTCGAAAACAAGCAGATGTGATAAAACTAGCAGAATACCTACCGTGTCACTTTCAGTTAGCTTACGTTCTTCCTAATTCCGTTCATGGAATTCCAGGTAATCATGTCACTTCCATGACTTCTAATTCACGGTAAGAATTATTGGTTGACGAGAGCAACGAGAATTATTAAGTATTCATAATTTTAAAGAATTCATAAGCATATAGCTGAACATGTAGTGGACTCAAATACTCGACTACATCCACACCACCGATCTTCCACCACCTTTTCTCTTTATGTATTCTGATTCCTGCCCGGCACTGAAAGAAAATGATACCTCCTTTGTGCTTTCATCTGTATTTGTGTCCTGCCTGCATGTAAGTAAAACGAACAAAAAATTAATATGATGCTTTTTCCCGGCGTAAAAACAAAATAAACATTTTCTTCTTTATGTCTTCATCGCCTCTGCTCCCTTTTTTTTTCTAAATAGATAGGACAAACGAATTTCTTCTTCTTTGAGGGAAAACAAAAATTTCATTTGCCATACACAAAATTTTCTTCCTAGAAACACAATAATTCAGTAACGTGTCCAGTTTCTGCCCTTTTCGACAACTGCACTTAGCCAACGGGGAATAGAGGCAACAAGTTTCTGAGAGAATCTGTTAATCTATGACAATGCTTCCCATGCTTCGGACAGTGCTGGCTTGTTTGTCGGTGCTGGTCTTCTATACCTATAATTTTTTCAGCTGATGAAACAGTGTTTTACATACGTCGCCACCTGGACAGGAGAAGAGTCATATTGGGAGATTATTTTGCCTCCCAAAAATCTCAGACAAAGAGGAGGAGGCATTACGTTCTCCAATATTTCACATTAGTAATGTTTTGGTTTAAGCTGACGACAGCGCACCACGCGGCATAGAAGTTGCATGAAGATCGGCAGAGGCCAAAAACAGACTCGCAGGAAATGCGCCGCCAACGCCGTCTCGGCCGCCAGTGTTTAAATAGCCGCTGCGGATGGGGGGCCAGGTACACTACTGACAATTAAAATTGCTACACCACGAAGATGGCGTGCTACAGACGAGAAATTTAACCGACAGGATAAAGATGCTGTCATACGCAAATGATTAGCTTTTCAGAGCATTCACATAACGTTGGCGCCGGTGGTGACACCTACAACGTGCTGACATAAGGAAAGCTTCCAACCGATTGCTCATACACAAACAGCAGTTGACCGGCGTTGCCTGGTGAAACGTTGTTGTGATGCCTCGTGTAACGAGGAGAAATGCGTACCATCACGTTTCCGACTTTGATAAAGGTCGTATTGTAGCCTATCGCGATTGCGGTTTATCGTATTGCGACACTGCTGCTCGCGTTGGTCGAGGTTCAATGACAATACGGAACGCCGTGCTGGATCCCAACGGCCTCGTATCAGTAGCAGTCGAGATGACAGGCATCTTATCCACGTGGCTGCAACGGATCGTACAGCCACGTCTCGATCCCTGAATCAACAGAGGGGGACGTTTGCAAGAGAACAACCATCTGCACGAACAGTTCGACGACGTTTGCAGCAGCATGGACTATCAGCTTGGAGACCATGGCTGCGGTTACACTTGACGCTGCATCACAGACAGGAGCGCCTGCGATGGTGTACTCAACGACGAACCTGGGTGCACTAATGGCAAAATGTAATTTTTCGGACGAATCCAGGTTCTGTTTAGAGCATCATGATGGTCGCATCCATATTTGGGGACATCACGATGAACGCACATTGGAAGCGTGTATTCGTCATCACCTTACTGGCGCCTCACCCCACGTGATGGTATGGGGTGCCATTGGTTACACGTCTCGGTCACCTCTTGTTCGCATTGACGGCACTTTGAACAGTGGACGTTACATTTCAGATGTGCTATGACCCGTGGCTCTACCCTTCATTCGATCCCTGCGAAACCCTACATTTCAGCAGGATAATGCACGACCACATGTTGCAGGTCCTGTACGGGCCTTTCTGGATACGGAAAATGTTCGACTGCTGCCCTGGCCAGCACATTCTCCAGATCTCTCACAAATTGAAACGTCTGCTCAATGGTGTCCGAGCAACTGGCTCGTCACAATGCGCCAAGCACTGCTCTTTATGAACTGTGGTATCGTGTTGAAGCTGCATGGGCAGCTGTACCTGTAAACGCCATCCAAGCTCTGTTTGACTCAATGCCCAGGCATATCAAGGCCGTTATTATGGCCAGAGGTGGTTGTTCTGGGTACTGATTTCTCAGGATCTATGCACCCAAACTGGGTGAAAATGCCATCACATGTCAGTTCTAGTATAATATATTTGTCTAACGAATACCCGTTTATCATCTGCATTTCTTCTTGGTGAAGCAATTTTAATGGCCAGTAGTGTAGTTCGAGTCTGTTCAAGTCTGCTGCAGTCTGTCGCACCGAGTAGGTCCCAGTGTCATCAGTAGCAGACCAGCGGGAATCGCAGTAGAAAACTTTGTACTTCACCAGCAGTGAGTCTAACGTGGCCTACACGGAAGAGCTTGTACCACAACAAATAGCTTGAGTTAAGTAAACCTTCCATTCTTATGAATAAAGAACCCAGTTAATCTATGCGTTCAGTTTGTGTTACAGAAAGAGGATACCGACCACCAAACAACACCCTCTCCTTGCTTCCCACGGTACAGCTCAAGAGAGACAATGAGACGACATAAAAATTAATGACTAGAAAACAGATGGCCGGTGCCCGACACGAATCCAATCACATATTTATGGGACATAATTGTGAGATCAGTTCGTGCGTAATATCAGGCACTGCCAACACTTCCGCTATTATGGACGGCTGTAGAGGCACCTTGGCTCAATATTTGTGCAGGGTGACTTGTTGAGCCCATCCCACGTCGAGTTGCTGCACTACACCGGATAAAAGGAGGCCCGACACGATGTTAGAAGGTATCCCATGACTCTTGTCACCTCAGTGTTATGAGGAGGTACTTGTGAGTGAACGGGCGAGTTATGGGGCCCTGAAAATATTCCAAGGTCGGAGTTGTCGTGGCCGACCAGGGGCTGATCGCCAAGCTGCGGCTCGGTAGCAACCGCGTGTCGCCGCACAACGGCCAGACCACGTGGTCCAGCCAACCGAGTGGTTGGGAATTCCACGGCGACGCTGTGCCGATGAACGAGACATGTCGGGAGTGCCAAAGATGGCGTACTTTGTGAAACCTTAATGGCAGACATTTCACAGTTCATATAGAAATTAATAGTAACCAGATGAATCATGACACCTCAAAGAGAAACATGTACGTTACCATTATCTGCACGACGACTCTGATGGTGTAATCAGATTTTCAATATCTTTATTATTTTTATGTTTAATATCTGACAATAAATTATACAAATGACACCCAGCAACGAACTTCCAAAATCTAAACGGTTCATCCGATTTTGTCGATCGACGTGTCTTTAGAAAGCTATTAGTGTAAACCTAAATTGATATAAATTACAGGTATGTAACTTGAATAGTACATAAGTTATTGGAGGTCAAAGTGGCCGATTACTATCGATCGCGTCAGGCCGTAAGTACTCCACAGTTACACGAAAAAAACGGTAGCAGCATGCTTATAAATATATTTATTCATCTATGTTTTTGTTTATATCCGATAAGTACTATTCATGAAGAAATTGGTCAATTATTTACTGTGTTTTAGAAAGGCTTACTTCTGTTCTATTCCTTTGATGTTTGTTTATTTGTTCGGCAACACCTTTTCCTCTGATGGGCGTATTTGCTGTTGTGTCTCTCGCTCCACTTGCTCAATATGCATTACTTGTGCCCAGTACGGAAGAGCGATGTTTAATCTGGTAGCCGTTATGTTGCGCCTTCAACATTTCCTTAACCAGTGGTTTTCGTCCATACTTTACTTTCTCGTTAAGACGACGACGAATGGTCGGCCTGCTCACATTTATGTGGAAGATGTCCCTCATTTCTGAGCTAGACCTCAAAGGGTCAGTGGAGTAGACTATTGTCTTGATCCTCCGTGGTAGAGCTAGTCGGGATAGCCGTGCGGTCTAGGGCGCCTTGTCACGGTTCACGTGGCTACCCCCGTCGGAGGTTCGATTCCTCCCTGGGGCATGGGTGTGTGTGTTGTCCTTAGCATAAGTTTCAGTTAGATTAAGTACTGTATAAGTCCAGGGACCGATGACCTCTGCAGTTTGGTCCCATAGGTAATTACCACAAATTTCCAATTTTTTTCCTCCGTGGTAGTCCTTGTGCGTCCAGGAGAGCGACGATGACGGTTAATGTGGTTCTCCCCCACCATCCGTATTATCTAGTCATTTTCTGTATCCCAAGGCACGGAAAAGCTCAAGAATGCGACCTTTATCAAATTCCTTGAACTGTAACATTTCTCAAGTAAGGACCCACTGACGAGGCAGGAGGAAACGAAGTGCGATACAAGGTCGAGAGCACTTCCTTCGCCTAAGAATCAAATTTATTTACGATTACACGCTTTCAAAAAAGATTTAATAAATTAGTTCCTTGTGAGTACTGTTTACAGTGTCGTGTAAATGTATTTTGTCTCCAGACACCATATGTTGTAATAATAATGACACCATTTCAGAGATTAAAGGTAAAATTTAGAATCACATTGTGAAGCAGGTCATGTTGCTTCGGCTATCGCATTTTGATCAACGGTGTTACCTCACATATTGCACCACACAAGTATGTAACAGCGCTTGATACAAGTGGGAGAATAGTGGAGTAGGTAAAGTGGTGAGTTCGTAATCTCTTGTTATCAGGTTCGAATTCTGCCAATTTTACAAATTTTAATCCGTTGTAAACAAATAATTGTTAGTTTAGGAGGACAACGTCAATGGTAATGTTCAAAGTACTACTAGTATCGTAAAATTTATGTATGTGGCTTCCATTGCTCATTGGTTGAAGACGAAGGTCTCCCCTTTTTTCTCTATTATAAATACACCACAGTCTAAGGGTGAACTCAGCCTTCGGTTGTTGAACGTTTTATATTTTTAGCAGTACTACACATTCAGGTGTTAAACTGTGATTCAACTACTGATTTCTGCAGCTACAGGAACATAACAAACCTTTTAGGCAAGCTGAATGCAATTCTATCAGACGAAAAGATCGACTTGGTCCAGACTGTGCAGACTTTTTTTTAAACCTTTTCCTAGCTGGACACAAGATTTTACTTATTCGGTAAATTTGTTGACTTGCTACTTAAGATGTTTTAAGATTAAACTAAATTCTTCACCTACGACTACGTTAAAAGAAATCTTCTTAACAGCACTAAATAACATCAGTTTTCTTTCACAGAGTTAAAATTTCTAGTTGCCGACTAAGTGTAAGATCTCTGAGTCGGATGTTAGTTTTGCAACGTTGATATATATATATATATATATATATATATATATATATATATATATATATATATATATATTCATTGTTGAAGTGGCTACAGCAGTTAGAATAATTCGTTGAAAATGTGAACTTAACATAAGTTTATTCTAACGAAAACAGTTGATCTTCTGCAATATTTTCTTCCTTGTGCTATCTGAAATAGGTGACGTCGACCAAGTCATCTGGAGAGAGCGATCGTGATATACAACAGAGGACATTAACATCCTCTGGCTTTGAAAGTTCAGCAATTTTACGAGCGTCGTTACTAATCGTAAGTAAATTAAGTAGTGCAACGATCAGTTAATTTAGTTTTAATGTAATCTACGAATAATTGGAAATGTTCAATATTAACCTGAAAACTATTCCCTAGACATGGAAAGAACTGAATTACCTATTACGGTCCACTTGCCACAGCTATTTGCTGCGAGCTAAATAGTTACCTGCTTTTGGGCAACTGCTTCTAAAAATGACCAAGAAGCATTAAATGGTTCCTTGAAGCACGCGTGTAACAGCAGCTGAATGAAGAAGTTAATAACGATAATGGCAGTATTAATCGAAGTATTTGGTAATTTCATATTCTGATATGGTGTTTCTCGACCTAAGAAATTTCTTGAAATAGTGGAAACTTCAAAATGGCTTCGAATCGAGGCTATGACAGCCAAAAGAGTCTTTACATCCTGCTGACATGAGGTTACCATAATTTTCGTATCAAGAATGTGCTTGTAATTAATCAGCTAATAGAGAAACGATTTCTTTCACCGTGTCTGACTTGTAAGCCAAGCGCACATACGTTACGACACAATCGTGTATGTAGCAAATGTGGGCTTCAGTGGTCTCGAGAATTGATCTTCGTTTCTTCTTTGTGAGGTATGAGCTCGATTACCACTGACGTGATGTATTGGAAACACACACGAGCAGATCTTCGTCACGTCTAATAACGTCAACTGAAGAATGTCACGTTGCACAATAGTTCAAAATCCGCATTATGAACACCATATCCCTTCCTTACCAACTGGTTGGTGGGGTAGTTTATTTGGGGCATGGGACTAAACAGCATTATCATCGGTCCCATCGGATTAGGGAAGGATGGGGAAGGAAAAAGGCCGAGCCCATTCAAAGGAACCATCCTGGCATTTGCCTGAAGCGATTTAGGGAAATCGTGGAAAACCTAAATCAGGATGGCCGGACGCGGGTTTGAACCGTCGTCCTCCCGAATGCGATTCCAGTGTGCTGACCACTCCGCCATTTCGCTCGGTGCCAACTGGGACAAAGCTGCATTATGTTGAGCCTCAGCAGAGACAGAGATGACACCAAACGGAAACTATTGCCAGAGAGCTTCCTTAGAAACTTTCGTTTACTTAATGAGCCAATAGTTACTTCAGGTAAGAGGACTCTTATTTTATTTGAACTTGGGATGTTGAAAATTTGGTGCTGCAGTAGGATTAGAATTCGGATCTCCTCTTTCATGTTATCTGAGCCACACGGAACGATATAATTCAATCATTTCGTTGTTTTCCCCAAGATTGCAAACTCCCCTACGTCTCCACGAAAGGCACGTACGTGCTTTCGAATCCTGGTCCAGCACAAAAATATTCACGTTTTCATTTCAGGCCCTTGCGTATGCACACCAAACTACTAATGATAATTAATTTTCATTTTGAAAGTCTGTTCATGTGTTGTCAACAATAACGATAGGTGCCGTCATTTCTAGCCAAATATGCACAGATGTCACTAATTGTGAGCAAACAGGTCGCTGCTAGCGAAAAAGTTCGACATCTAACATCTGGTATTACGTAGTTAACAAACTTATTACATGTTGGGTTCGAGTTCCCGTCACAAAATTTAAACACGTGCAACGTTAGTTACTAGAAATAATATTAACGTTTTTCTTGGTTAGTTAGCAGGGAGACAAGAGTCTTTGCAGAATTCCAGGCAGAGTACATAAATTTTCAAGATCAGGTTTGCTAACTGATACTGGTGAAAACTTCGGTATTTCTCGACTCCTTATGCCTGGTCACTAGTGATGAACGTTGCTGTGACCTATTCTCGGTCAGGCACGAAAGCTTTGCTTAGTTACAGTGGCAATTCAGATCCAGAGCAAAAATGTTCGTCATATCGTTTAAAGTTCAGGCGTGTGAACAAATAATTCCTCAGTCATGATAAAAAAGAAATTACCGGTAATGTAACGTTCATTTTGAGCTTTCCATAGAACGCTTGCCACTGTTAATCGCGTTGCTTTCATCTTGTTAGTCCAACATTCAGTTTATGACGAACCACTCGTATCGGGAACGACGTTTCACAGGCGTGGGAAAACCTTTATAAGAGCAAAAATACCTTTAGAAGAGCAAAAATACTTCGAACTGTCAGAGAAATATGGAGTCCCGAGATTGTCTCAAAATATCTTGTACATAAAAATATTTAATTTTGCCCAAATATTGCTGGAATGACTAACTTGACGGAGTTGGTTAACTCAAATTCTAATGAGTATGGTAGCGATTTTGAAATGTCACTTACTGTAATAAAATTAAGTTTACAAACGTTAAGGACTGTTTCATCTCTAATGATGCATTTCCTAGTGTTTGCAACATCGTGGTGTTGATTTACATTTGGATTGAACAGCGTTCTCTAGTAATGTCTTGTTTCCATTTTGTATAGTCAAACGACTGTACTCCAAAGAGCTTAGAGCATCAGCAAGACAACTGCGTTATGTGAGCTGCATGTGAATCAGGTGAAATGCAATTCAGAACGTTCAAACACTTTCGGGTATGATAGTACATCTACACTCCACAGAATGTTGTACACTCCACAGAATGTTGTAGAGGGTATCGCTGTACGAAAGTGTAGTTCTCACGTCAAGAAAACTGATGTGTAGCTTTCTGTCCAGAATTCTAACTAAGAATAATTCAGAGAATGTTCATATGATGTCCACGACAGTGTACATCCGACATAGAGAGTCATTTGTGCAATGACAATAAAGTTTCCACTTGCCGATGTGAATTAAAGAGGGGCACTGATAAGAAATGAGCTTCACATTAAGGTATGTATCGCAAGTGGAGTCTCATCTGACTTATTTTCCCCTATTAATCACGATCGTCTTCCTTATATTCCAGAGCGCAAATCTGTCTTCCGGAAGAGCCGAGTTGAAGAACAGATTCGGAAGATTTTTTTCAAAAAACGAAATAATCACTTGTCGGAACTCGCAAGGTGTGGTGCAGTATTCCGGCGAGATTCTAACGCTACCCAAACCCGCTAAGTTTCTCAGGGTAAAGTGAGAACGGACTTTGTGTAGGGCACCCGAGAACGGATTTCGCTTTGGACCACTCTACGCTGTCGGGAACACACTCGCTCCAGGTCGTTGCAAGGCGCTGCTGGGGGAGGAATATGTCCGAAATGAGGACACTGCAGAGGCTGAGCTGAAATTTCAGCCGCCACTGCAGCCGTCTTCTACACCAGCAAAGCAGGCATGCGGCGTCGCTGCATCCACTGAGACGAAGGGAACACAAAGTTAGTTGATCTGCATCAGAATTTCTTTTCGCAGATCTATTTTTCACAGCCCGGTAGTTATACCCATCACGCGCTTTGGAGAAAATTTTAGTGCGTTGACTTGGTTTCCACTTCCGCTCATGAAATTTGTGCCGAAGCTATTTCATAGTTCACGATGCAGTTGTTTCAGACTGCTATTGGGCGCAGCGCATCTAAAGATGTGTACCGATGGAATTTCTGAAATGCGAAATTGCATATCACGATTTGGTAATCGCGCTATGCTGTGTGACTTGTTAAAATTCTTGGGTTTCCTCATGATTGAAGGTTCTGGTTGTACAATAAGCGAAAAATAAATATTGACAATTTGTATCAAAGTTACGCCATTGGCGGAACGGGGACACATCGAAAGTTTACATCTGCCCCATAGAAGGTTGAAAAATGAATCTTTTAATGAATTGGTATTTAGCGTAGATATGTGGACTGGTATGGCAAGAAAGTATTCGAACACTGTTTTATTGAGAATTAGCTTAATGTGTTATAAATTACTCAGATATACAGAGAATGACGCTTACATAGTAAGAGTCGGAGTGGAAAAGACAAAAGCGAACAGTTAAGCATCTCCTAGCTTTCCTCGAAAAAACTGAAGGCCCCGCCCTCGTTTGTTTGAAAAGATAATGTAAACGCTAATATATGGACTCCAGTATCGTTGCACAAAATTTTAAACACAAAAAATAATTTTTAGAAAGGGGTATCACAATGCCTCCTGAATTACTACGAAACATTTTGTTGCTTTATTGTGATTAGACAAGCCATAGAAAAGAAAAAAGTATGTATACGTTTTACACTACTGGCCATTAAAATTGCTACACCACGAAGACGACGTGCTACAGACACGAAATATAACCGACAGAAAGAAGATGCTGTGATATGCAAATAATTAGCTTTTCAGAGCATTCACACAAGGTTGGCGACACCTACAACGTGCTGACATGAGGAAAGATTCCAACCGATTTCTCACACACAAACAGCAGTTGACCGGCATTGTCTGGTGAAACGTTATTGTGTGCCTCGTGTAAGGAGGAAAAATGCGTACCATCACGTTTCCGACTTTGATAAAGGTCGCATTGTAACCTATCGCGATTGCGGTTTATCGTGTCGCTACATTGCTACTCGCGTTGGTCGAGATCCAATGACTGTTAGCAGAATATGGAATCGGTGGGTTCAGGAGGGTAATACGGAACGCCATGCTGGATCCCAACGGCCTCGTATCACTAGCAGTCGAGATGACAGGCATCTTATCCGCATGGCTGTAACGGATCGTGCAGCCACGTCTCGATCCCTGAGTCAACAGACGGGGACGTTTGCAAGGCAACAACCATCTGCACGAACAGTTCGACGACGTTTGCAGCAGCATGGACTATCAGCTCGGAGACCATGTCTGCGGTTACCCTTGACGCTGCATCACAGACAGGAGCGCCTGCGGTGGTGTACTCAACGACGAACTTGGGTGCACGAATGCAAAATGTCATTTTTTTCAGATGAATCCAGGTTCTGTTTACAGCATCCTGATGGTCGCATCCGTGTTTGGCGATATCGCGGTGAACGCACATTGGAAGCGTGTACTCATCATCGCCATATTGGCATATCACCCGGCGTGATGGTATAGGGTGCCATTGGTTACACGTCTCGGTCACCTGTTGTTCGCATTAACGGCAATTTGAACAGTGCACGTTAGATTTCAGATGTGTTAGTACCCGTGTCTCTACCCTTCATTCGATCCCTGCGAAACCCTACATTTCAGCAGGCTAATTCACGACCGCATGTTGCAGGTCCTGTATGGGGCTTTCTGGATACAGAAAATGTTCGACTGCTACCCTGGCCAGCACATTCACCAGATCTCTCACCAACTGAAAACGTCTGGTCAATGGTGGCCGAGCAACTGGCTCGTCACAATACGCCAGTCACTACTCTTGATGAACTGTGGTATCTTGTTGAAGCTGCATGGGCAGCTGCACCTGTACACGCCATCCAAGCTCTGTTTGACTTAATGCCCAGGCGTATCAAGGCCGTTATTATGGCCAGAGGTGGTTGTTGCGGGTACTGATTTCTCAGGATCTATGCACCTAAATTGCGTGAAAATGTATGTCAGTTCTAGTATAATATATTTGTCCAATGAATACCCATTTATCATCTGCATTTCTACTTGGTGTAGCAATTTTCATGGCCAGTAGTGTGTACATGTTCGACGTGAACAATCCAATAAACGATTCGTTTGTTAGTTACCAAGTCCATGGCACTGGCTTGTCCATATGTGTAATTTAGCTTGACATGTGAACAACACTATTGTGTTCTGTGGACGAGAACAGAGTTCAGACGACTGTTATTTTGTGTACGAGACTCAATGTAGGTCGCAGGCGCCCGGTGGAGGAGTGACGTCACATCCATGTGCATGATGTCATTGGGCAGCAACAGGCCAGCCAGCACTATCTTCGTAAGTACACACCGCGTTCCTCGTACGCAGCGCTTTCTTGTGGCTTGTTACCCCAGTGTTGACTCGCATAGGTGCAGCAGTGGCGAAACTTCTGAATTCATGAAACATTTGTACCATGCTATGAGTCCCCTGAAAAAGATGTACTACTACGGTACTTAGAGAGCTGAAATACATAGATAAAATACAATAGACAAAGCTTGAATTACTTTGGTACTGACAAATAATGACTTCAGAACGTTCACGCTGTATACGATACAGATTATTACTTTTCATTTGATTTTACTCAATTGGAGACACTTAGACACTGCCTAATTCACACGAAGCTAAATTTCGTTTCCCTTTATTTTTATCTTTGTAGTACGCTGCTTCTCTACAAAAGTCCAAAGTTGATAAGTGCGCATGAATATTATCGTGTCCCAGTTTCCTTTACATATACGAGTTTTAGCGTGTGTATTCGAATGTTCACTAATGTTCATAGCAAATTTTACCAAGGGCGCGCCCGCTGCTTAGTTCAGACATGACTGATGGACGCTTTCATATGTGACGTGAAGTTTTCTCAGCAAGGGTCGGTGTTGGAGACGTATTTAGAGTTACTGTGCAGTGGAATACACCGTAAGCAGCTTTAGGTTTCGCACACCTTTATATTCGGCAGAAACGCTGCTTACTTGTCCCGGTGTTCCTTTAGCACGCCGCCAGGGATCAGGATTATGCACAATGCCCTACTTCTCTACTCCAACACTCAATTGGTCACTGTTGATCACGTACACACCACTAGTTTGGTTTCACTAGAACAGAAGTTGAGGTACTTCCATAGGAGGCTTCTTATTTGCTGTGGGCTTTCATATTTACAAATTTGCTGTCCATGTCATTTTATCTACTAAATTTTATGTTAACCAGTCATATATTTTTGCGAATTTCACTTAGCCTACTACCAGTCTTTAAAATATGCTTTAGAATCTGGGTGTAGGATTGATATAAAGTGAAGTCAATATTTCAGTTACTCCCATACACATAAAAGTCAGGTCAAATAAAAGTCACTGTAACACATCAGTAACTAAAGTACTGTTTACCGTAATTATTTTATCTGCGAGGGTCCAAATATCGGTATTTGGTACTGTGTATTATATCAGTGCTTTCTGTGGTGTCACCGCCAGACACCACACTTGCTAGGTGGTAGCCTTTAAATCGGCCACGGTCCATTAGTATACGCCGGACCCGCGTGTCGCCACTGTCAGTGATAGCAGACCGAGCGCCACCACACAGCAGGTCTAGAGAGACGTACTAGCACTCGCCCCAGTTGTACAGCCGACGTTCATAGCAATGGTTCACTGACAAATACGCTCTCATTTGCCGAGACGATAGTTAGCATAGCCTTCAGCTACATTTGCTACGACCTAGCAAGGCGCCGTATTCAATTGATAATTAATATTATGAAGCATGTATCATCAAGAGCGATGTCTACAAATGTGGATTAAAGTTAAGTATTACAAGATTTTCGTACTTTATTGCAATTCTCAAGACATTGTCCTGTTCCAGACCTCACGCCAATCTGCGTGAGCTTAACGCGTGCCTTTCGGCTACTTCCGAGTGGCGTGGCTGTCTTGCTACGCCACTACACTTTCAACGATTGTTCGGGTATCCATGCCGACACCGCAAGACGAAGATGAAAAGATAGAGAAATTGTGTGAGGATACTGAACGGGTAATTCAGTAAATAAGTGGAGATGAAAATCTAGTAGTCATGGAAAATTGGAGTGAGGTTGTAGGAGAAGGAATAGAAGATAGGGCTGCAGGAGAATACCGGCTTGGCACTAGGCATGAGACAGGAGGAAGACGAGTTCTGCAGTAAATGTCAGCTAATAACTGCGAATACTCAGGGACATAAGAGGAGGAAGTATACCTGGAAAAGAAGGGACGATACGGTAGTATTGGTAAGTCCGAGATTCCGAAATCAGATATTGACTGGTGTACTCAAACATCGGATATAGACTCAGGTCAAAATTTAGTAATGGTGCGGAGTAGGCTGACGTTTAAGAGATAAATCAGAAAGAATCAAAGCGCAAAGAAGTGGGATACGGCAGTACTAAGGAATGAAAAGATACGCATCAAGTTCTCTTAAGCAATAGGTACGACGATAACGAGTAGCTCAGTAAATAATTCAATTGAAAAAAAAAAATGGACGTCTCTGAAAAGCGAAGTCACAGAAATTGGGATGGAAAACGTAGGTACAAAGGAGTGAAATAAATACGAAGTGCAGGGAAGATAAAGCGAAATGGCTACATGAAAAATGTGAAGAAATCGAAAAAGAAATGATTGTCGAAAGAATTGACTAAGCATATAGAAAAGGCAAATCAACTTTCGATGAAATTAAAAGCAGGGGTGAGAACATTATTAGTGCAACGGGAATTCAGCTGTTAAATGCAGAGGAGAGAGCAGATAGGTGGAAAGAGTACACTGAAGACCTCTATGAGTGGGAAGACTTGTCTGACGACGTGATAGGAAAAAGAAAAACAGGAGTCGATATAGAAGAGATAGGCGATCCAGGATTAAAATCAGAATGTAAAAGAGACTTGGAAGGCTTAAAATCGAGAAAGGCACAAAGGATAGATAATATTCCATCTGAATTTCTAAAATGGTTTGGGGGGAAGTGGCAACAAAACGACTGTTCACGTTGGTTTATACAGGGTATGAGTCTGGCGACACGCCGTCGGACTTTCGGGAAAACATCACCCACAAAATTTCGAAGATTACAAGACCCGCTGACTGCGATAATTATCATATAATCCGCGTGGCAGCTCATGCATCCAAGTTTCTGACAAGAATAACATAGAGAAGAATGGAAAAAAAAATTGAGAATGTGTTAAATGAGGGTAAAAAAAATGGTTCAAATGGCTCTGAGCACTATGGGACTCAATTGCTGAGGTCATTAGTCCCCTAGAACTTAGAACTAGTTAAACCTAACTAACCTAAGGACATCACAAACATCCATGCCCGAGGCAGGATTCGAACCTGCGACCGTAGCGGTCTTGCGGTTCCAGACAGCAGCGCCTTTAACCGCACGGCCACTTCGGCCGGCCAAATGAGGGTCAGTTTGGCTCTAGAACAGGCAAAGGCAGCAGGGGGGCAATACGAACAATGTAAGGAAAACTAAAGTAAAATCAAAACACTTTCACTGGATCTGTCGACCTGAAAAAGCGTTCAACAGTGTCAGATGTTCGAAATACTGAGAAAAATAGGGTAAGCTGTAGGGAAAGACGGGCAATATATCAAGAGGGAGCAATAAAAGTGAAAGACCAAGAACCAAGGACACGGATTAAAAAGGGTGCAAGACGTTGATGTAGTCTTTCGCCGCTGTTGTTCATATTTCGGAGAAGTAATGACAAGTGTAAAAGAGAGGTTCAAGACTGGGATTAATACCTAAGGAGATAGGGTATAAAATATATAGTTAACTGATGACATTCCCATGCTCAGTGAAAGTGAAGAAGGATTACATAATCTGCTGAATTGAATGAACAGTCTAATGAATAATGGCTCTGAGCACTATGGGACTTAACATCTGAAGTCATCAGTCCCCTAGAACTTAGAACCACTTGAACCTAACTAATCTAAGGACATCACACACATCCATGCCCGAGACAGGACTCGAACCTGCGACCGTAGCGGTCGCGCGGTACCAGACTGAAGCGCCTAGAACCGCTCGGTCACACCTGCCGCCCGTCGAATGAAGACAGAGTATAGATTGAGAGTAAATCTAAGAAAGATGAAAGTAATGAGAAGCAGCAGAAATGAGAACAGGGAGAAACTTAACATCAGAATTGATAGTCACGAAGTAGATGAAGTTGAAACCTTTCCGTCTCCTCTATATCTCTGTTGTTAATGATAACCTTCCCTTTTACAATAACCTATGAAACCTTTCGTTAGGATTTCTATCTCTTGCTTAATAATAACAAATTAAATATTCCCTTTGAAATTTATTCTCTTCACAATCTTCGCATACAAATTTAATTGCTGCTTATTAAAAGTGATTTTCTGATTATTTCGACGAAACATAGAATGTGTCGTCGTCGTGGCCCTCAGTCGTTATCTGCAATAACCCAAGACTGTTCCTTACCTTTTTTATTGTTACTGGATCGCCATCTGACTGCTACATCGAACTGCGACATGAATATAATTACTCTGTTTTACTATACTCTATTAACTGCTGGTGGGCTGTCATAATAAGTGGCTGTATTTATTACCAAAGCTGACGTTATTCTTTAATTAATTTGACTGAAGTTACGTAATTCATACTTACACTTTTTCTTGACAACAATAAAATTTTTTGCAAAGTTTTACTTTGATGGTTTTTGGGATGGATTATAATCAGTAATGCAACATTGCTGGCAAAAATTAATTATATTCTGAAAACGTTTCTTCAAATATTTACTGCTGGTAATGAAATGATTTTACAAACGTTCAAATGGGACTTTTTTTTTTTTTTTTTTTTTTTTTTTTTACAGTAATCTTACGACTAGCATTGCGCAAACATACCTTCAGTAGTCTTGAGTTTCTCAAAAAAATAATTCAATAATATTAGTTCCTCTTATGATACTAGTTAGCTGATGTCTCTGTACATCCGTTTATAATCTCTTATAAATCATAGCTGGTGGCTGGCTGGCACACTACTCCTCTCAACCTCTCGCTTCAAACCTGCTACCGACTCGCTTCACATCTCGCTTACTACTGACTTCCTACGAACGCTAAAGTGCGGTCTCTCCTTCCAACAATGCTTTCTTGTGCAGACAATCCCCGCTTCCATTACAAAATGTATCAATGCGCGGTCTTTCCCGCTCTTTTCTAAAAATGTATCCATACGCGGTCCTTTTTAAAATTTATCAGTTTGCGGTCTCTCTTGTCAACAGTACTTTGGTGCAGACATTCCCTGCTACCACAATTATTTCCAACATGACAAATATTAATTATTCCTACTTAATTCTATTAATAACATATAAACATCTTTCATAAATTGTGATTTGACAATAGACAATAGAAATATACACGTCTTACAAAGTTAACGAATTCTGTTATCTAGGCAGCAAATAACTCGTGACGGACGGATCATGGAGGCAATAGGAAGCAGACTGGCACTGGCCAAAAGCTCTTTCCAGACCAAAAGAGGGCTACTGGTACCAAACGTAGGCCTTAATCTGAGGAAATAATTTCTGAGACTGTGCGTTTGTAGTGCAACATGGACTGTGGGAAAATCGGAACAGATGAGAATCGAAGCTTGTGAGATGTGGTGGTATAGAATAATGCTGAAAATTAAGTGGACTCGTAAGGTAAGGACTGAGGAGGTATCCCGGAGAACCGGCTAGAAAAGTAATACACGGAAAACATTGATAAGAAGAAGGGACAGGATGATAGGACATCTGTTAAGGCATGACAGAATAACTCAGATGGTTCCAGAGGGAGCTGTAGAGGGTAGAAACAGTCGAGGGAGACAAACATTGAAATACGAGGGTCGTTTGAAAAGTCCGTGCAAAAATAAAAACTACTTACGTGTTTGCGGTAAACCTTTTTTATTTTTCGACATAGTATCCTTTTAGATTTATACACTTCGTCCAACGCTGTTCTAATTTGTTGATCCCTTCCGAATAGCAGGAATAGTCCAAGTCTGCAAAATAGCTATTAGTTGCTGCAATCACTTCCTCGTTTGAATAAAATCTTTGCTCCGCGAGCCATTTCTTCAAATTGTGAAACAAATAGTAGTCTGAGGGAGCCAAGTTTGGAGAATAGGGGGGATGTGAAACGAGCTCGAATCCTATTTCCATTAATTTTGCGACCACAACTGCTGAGGTGTGTGCTGGTGTATTGCCGTGATGGAAAATGACTTTTTTGCGGTCCAGTCGTCGGCGTTTTTCTTGCAGCTCGGTTTTCAAACGGGCCAATAACGAATAATGAATAATATGCACCTGTAATAGTTTTACCCTATTCCAGATAGTCTATGAAGATTATCCCTTGCGAATCCTAAAAGACAGTCGCCATAAACTTTCGGGCCGAAGCAATGGTCTTCGCCTTTTTTGGTGCACATTCTCCCTTGGTAACCCATTGACTAGATTGTTGTTTGGTCTCAGGAGTATAGTAATGGGCCCATGTTTCATTCACAGTGACGAAACGCCGCTTTAAGTCCTGCGGATTCTTCCTGAACTGCTGCAAACCATCCTTGCAACACTTAACACGATTCCGTTTTTGGCCAAGTGTGAGCAATCGCGGAACCCATCTTGCGGATAACTTTTCATGTCCAAAAGTTTATGCAAAATATTAGGTATCCGTTCATTCGAGATGCCCATAGCACTAGCAATCTTATGCACCTTAAATCTTCTGTCATCCATCACCATATCATGGATTTTATCAATGATTTCTGGAGTCGCAACCTCCACAGGGCGTCCAGAACGTTCAGCACCGCATGTGCCCAAATGGCCACTCCGAAAATTTTGAAACCACTTATAAACTGTTCTAATCGAAGGTGCGGAGTCACCGTCATGTTTATCAAGCTTCTCTTTAGTCTCCTGAGGCGTTTTGCCTTTCATAAAGTAATATTTAATCACCACACGAAATTCTTTTTCGTCCATTTTTTGACAATCACTCGACTTCCTTGATTCACACGAATGCTAAACACAAAAAAATAGACCAATATGGCTGAAACTTGGTGTGCGTTCTTTCCAAAGATGCTACTAACTAAACATGACCTCGATACGCGCCGGTGGTGCCATCTATCGGACTTTGCACAGACTTTTCAAACGCCCCTCGTACATCCGGCAGATAATTGAGGGCGTAGGTTGCAAACGAAGACATTGGCACAGGAGAGGAATTCGTGGCGGGCCCCATCGAACCAGTCAGTGCAGAGTATACTGATGAACAATTTTTTTCTATATTTATCCATGCCCCGTTTGTAAAGTTGATTATTCCAGTTGCGGGGGAGGGAGGGGGGGGGGAGAGTTTGATAGAGTATTATTTTATTGTGCTTGGTATTAAGTGTTGTTTGATTAACTGAGCGCTATTTCCTGCTTTTTCCTTCTCGTGTATGTGCTCTGAGTTATTATATTGTTTTAAGTTGTTTAATAAAACTGGTTTACACTTGGTTAAGATTTTTGACCTACACAAACCGCAACCATTTTCCACCCCTCACCGTTTTCTGCGCCACAGTGCCTTCGCTGGAGGCACCACCCAGTCTCTGAAGGTCCGGAGTTCAATGCCGGGCTTTTGTGCACCCCTCCCAACTGAGTTGGGCTGTATGCAGTACACGTGCGTCCAGCCGCAACATCGCTTGCTGCAGAGCCGACTCCCGTCTTGCGTGAGCACGGCCGCACGTCTTAGCGACTGTCATGGTGTGACAGAGTGCTGTTCCTGCAACGAACGCACTTGCCGCCTGCTAGCCACTGATGGCCACTGGCCAGTGTCCTCAGCCTCCTGTACGGCGAGAAGAAACTGGGCAATAGCAGATTTGTAAGTCATAAACACTTTCACATCTGTAGTGGACCGTACCGAGTTAGGAAGAGAACACGTGGCAACGTAGTCCTGATCAAGACTCTCAGCAACAGCAAACTCAAGGCACGGTAATATTTGTCGCACCTGAAAATATTTATCGGATAAGCAATATTAGAGAGAAAACTACTAGTCTCAATACTGTAGGCGAGTGTACGAAGAAAAATGAGGGAGAAAGGTATGGAGGAATTTTTGTTGTAGTTCGGATTCGGGCGACTTCGTAGTAAGTGTAGACAGTGTAAAATGGTTCAAATGGTTCTGAGCACTATGGGACTTAAATCGGAGGTCATCAGTCCCCTAGAACTTAGAACTACTTCAACCTAACTAACCTAAGGACATCACACACATCCATGCCCGAGGCAGGATTCGAACCTGCGACCGAAGCAGTCGCGCGGTTCCGGACTAGAGCGCCTAGAACCGCATGGCCACCGCGGCCGGCATAGACAGTGTAGAAGATCGCAATGATAACGTCATTAGACGAGGCATCCTGTAAGGACTATTTGCGCGTTGTAGGTTTTTTTATTAGACGCCAGTAGAAGAAAAATGTGACTGATAATTTGTGGTAGCATTGTAACATTGAGCCTTTCACGATTTGCAGGGCGCCATGGAGCGCTGAGACTGAGGATTTTCATTCTGTTTAAGAAAGCCAGTGCCGTGAGGCACTGAGTGATGATGTAGGAAAGTATAGGGTACTGGCACATGACATGTCACGTAAAGGTACGCGAGTCTGATCAACCGAAGGTGCAAGATTCGTCTGCGTATTTTGTTTGTACTGTTCGAAGGGGTTGCGACTGTCAAATGAAAGAGGCACATAGTTGTAATATTGAATATCTTAGAGGAACAGAAGTATGGCTCACGCTCGTAATGATTAAGTAAAGAGCAATTTACCGTGAAAATAGAGGGAAAGTAAAATCACTAACTCAGATACGGAAATAATCAACGTAAATATGTAACTGAGCCTTGAATTATCATTATAGAGCGTCTTGTGTTTTCGTGTATTGTCGCCCGCACGCAATGCTTGTGCGTCTTCGTGTGTTTCAGACTAGTCATCTGGGAAGTAGAATGACCAATTTCTTAGACTGTTAGGAAACGAAGAGATGTAATTTTATTTGTAAAATTTTGGAAAATATGCCTCAAATAACGGAGTATATTTGTGCATGCTGCCAGTGCAGAAGTTAGTTGTATAGCGCGATAATAGTTACTATAATACACTTGCTGAAGCAGGAGGAGAGGACTCCGATAAACATCTGTGGATACCTAAGAAGCTAATGGCATTTCCGTGCGCTTTATATTAACTGCAAGTCCGGTAATTAAAAACAAGAACGAAATAAAATTTGTTTTTATCTTCCTGTGTCAGATTATAGAAAGAGGTTTAAAATGTGTTCATTTATGAAAGTCAGATCTGAGTATTAAATATACACTACTGGCAATTAAAATAGCTACACCACGAAGATGAGGTACTACAGACGCGAAATTTAACCGACAGGAAGAAGATGCTGTGATTTGCAAATGATTAGCTTTTCAGAACATTCACACAATGTTGGCGCCGGTGGCGACACATACAACGTGCTGACATGAGGAAAGTTTCCAACCGATTTCTCATACACAAACAGCACTTGACCGGCGTTGCCTGGTGAAACGTCGTTGTGATGCCTCGTGTAAGGAGGAGAAATGCGTACCATCATGTTTCCGACTTTGATAAAGGTCGGATTGAAGGCTATCGCGATTGCGGTTTATCGTACCGTAACATTCCTGCTCGGTTGGTCGAGATCCAGTGACTGTTGGCGGAATATGGAATCGGTGGGTTCAGGAGGGTAGTACGCCACGCCGTGCTGGATCCCAACGGCCTCGTATCACTAGCAGTCGAGATGACGGGCATCTTATCCGCATGGCTGTAACAGATCGTGCAGCCAGGTCTCGATCCCTGAGTCAACAGGTGGGGACGTTTGCAAGACAACAACCATCTGCACGAACAAAAAAATGGTTCAAATGGCTCTGAGCACTATGGGACTTAACTGCTGAGGTCATCAGTCCCCTAGAACTTAGAACTACTTAAACCTAACTAACCTAAGGACATCACACACATCCATGTCCGAGACAGGATTCGAACCTGCGACCGTAGCGGTCACGCGGTTCCAGACTGAAGCGCCTAGAACCGCTCGGCCACAGCGGCCGGCTGCACGAACAGTTCGACGACGATTGCAGCAGCAGGGACTATCAGCTCGGAGACCATGGCTGCGTTACCGTTGACGCTGCGTCACACACAGGAGCGAATGTGATGGTGTACTCAACGACGAAGCTGGATGCACGAATGGCAAAACGTCATTTCATCGGATGAATCCAGGTTCTGTTTACAGCATCATGATGGTCGCATCAGTGTTTGGGGACATCGCGGTGAACGCACACTGGAAGCGTGTATTCGTCATCGCCATACTGGCGTATCACCCGGCGGGATGAAATGGGGTGCCATTGGTTACACGTCTCGGTCACCTCTTGTTCGCATTGACTGCACTTTGAACAGTGGACGTTACATTTCAGATGTGTTACGACCCGTGGCTCTACCCTTCATTCGATCTCTTCGAAACCCTACATTTCGGCAGGATAATGCACGACCGCATGTTGCAGGCCCTGTACGGGCCTTTCTGGATACAGAAAATGTTCGACTGCTGCCGTGGCCAGTACATTCTCCAGATCTCTCACCATTTGAAACCGTCTGGTCTATGGTGGCCGAGTAACTGGCTCGTCACAATACGCCAGTCACCACTCTTGATGAACTGTGGCATCGTGTTGAAGTTGCATGGGCAGCTGTACCTGTACACGCCATCCAAGCTCTGTTTGAATCAATGCCTAGGCGAGTGAAGGCCGTTATTACGGCCAGAGATGGTTGTTCTGGGTACTGATTTGTCAGGATCTATGCACCCAAATTTCGTGAAAATTTAATCACATGTCAGTTCTAGTAAAATATATTTGTCCAATGAATACCCGTTTATCATCTGCATTTCTTCTTGGTGTAGCAGTTTTAATGGCCAGTATTGTAAATTTAATCAATCATTTTGAAAGGCCAAGGAGCTTTAGTTCATCTGATCACTTTTAAGAGGCCATGGAGCCAAAGTATAATTACAATATGTTGATTTGATGTCATTAATAATAATTAGGTGTCTTTAATGACAAAGAGTTTGAAAGGGTACAGTACCGCCCGACATTGAAAATAGGTACAACATACTTCATTATTTTTGTCAGAAGAACACATTTTTTTTGTAAAATAACTCAATTTCAATTAATACAGCGAAGCCGGATACCAGTGTGGGAAAGAATGACAATTTATTTATTTAATTGATCACATGTGCACTCCCACAAAGTAAATCCCTACATCCAGTTTGGTGAGATCTGTGAAATGAATGAATGTATGGTCGTCTGCTAACCGCAGATAGTGAATGTGAATATATGATCATCTTTGAGACGATCCTTTGGTCACCTTTGGTGGGACCAAAGAGATGAAATTTACCAGAGCTTTGAGCGCCTGAAATGTGGCTGACCAATACGATAGCAAGGTGCTTCCCCCACCTCGACAGAGATGGGAGAGGAGCTCGAGAACGGCCATGTTTCAGCACTCTGCCGCTGGATCTTGTGCTGTTAAGACCTGTTTTAGTTGTGCTCCGTAATGACGAAAGAGTGGAGACATGGTATGCATGTGGAATATTTAAGAGTAGTTTAAAATAATAATTTCTCTATTTCAGGAACTTTTGTGGGGAGAATTAAATGTCAGGCAGGTAATATTAAAGGGATTGTAGTAATCTTAGGAAGTGATCAACGGTCACAATGAAACCCCGTGTAGCAATAAGTTGAAATACTTCCGTGTGCTTAAGTTAAGCTGAATCACTAGCGTGTGTACAATAAGTCGAAATATTTAAGAAATAGCGTGTGTACCATAAGTTGAAATATTTAAGAAATGGCGTGTGCAGGACTTGAAATTAGAGACGAGTACTTCCACGTGGTGAGTACTGTGTGAGTCTCAATCTGTGTATGAGACAAAGGATAAAGAGAAGTACTCGTCCATGGTATCAGTTGAGGACTCGCGTGTGTGATGTTCTTAATGTTAAATTGTGTGATATGATTCCGTGTGACGCTGGATTTAAACTCTGAGAGAGAATCAAGGTGAGTCGGCCGTCTATCCAGCAACGCCACTTGGCTTGCATTGCACAGGAAGACGTGCATATATCTTCAGAGTTCACAGTAGGAAAGTAGAATTACAAAGTGGGGCAGTGTCGTGTGAAACTGGGATAAATATTAATTGAAGTGGGAAAGCTGAAAGTGATAGTGTTGTGACTATTTAGTGTTTTATATTTCTTATTGCAGTGTGATGTATGTCATGTAATTTGGGTATGTGTGGTTTGCATGGGAGAGTAGCAAGGTAGTTTCAAAAGATTTGTGGGTTACGCTTGTTCCTTCGGTACCGCTCGGTCTGGAGGAAAGTTTCGTGATGATGATTGTGAGAGTCGAAGCGTGAGATATAATAAAAGATCCACCATCCTATCCAGAAAGTGCACTGTAGCATTAAAAATAATTACGAGACCATAATATAGAGATTCACCATTGTAAAGCCATGCCCACTGGGCGGAATTTCTCATGTGTTATTGTTGTAGGTTGTAGAATTTGTGTGTTTAGGTTAGAGAAATTATTGGAATAAATAAGATAGTGAAAAGAAAAAGATTGGTAGACTATTCCTTCGAATTGTGTGTTGTCATAATGTCCCGAATTTATAATGTGTGCGCCATTCATATTCAGTGCGGTGGCCACGTGCTGACAAAAGCCGTTAAGTAAAAGACAAAAAGAAAATGTGGTATTGCCAGTGCGTAGTGTACAGTCAGAGTTCTGTAGATTATTGATAGTCAGATGCGTGTTTCCGTTGCGTATTAATCATATAGGAGGATAACTTGTAACTTAAATTGTGAGTACGAGAGTTCATGTTACTCGATAAAATTAAGAATGAATCCACTCGCTTGGCAGACCACTCATCTTGCAGGCCTCACTGCTTGATGCCACAGTATGAGCAAGGCATGTGGGTGCCTCTCAAGTTCACCATATTCATTTATTCATTTTTGATAGGCCAAGGAGCCATCTTTTTTAGGGTAGGATACCGAGTGTCACGGTAACCCTATAAATTTAATTTTTGTGTTTGTAATTCATCCAAGTAACACTGTTTGAGGGCAGTGTTTCCGACACGACTGACGCTACGCGCACTAGAAGATGAGACGGGGCCCCTGACCGTTGAGTCAGCTGTCCAGAGAGCGCGACGCGACCTGACACACTGGTGTTGGGCGAGAACGCCTGTGCCGCTTAAGCGGTTCTTACTGAGGGGGCGCCACACCCTTACACTGGATGGACAAACACTAACATGTTCAGTACGTCACCAACCCAGGCAGTCCCACCTGCACCACAAGGGGACTCCTCCCCACCGCCAGGCGGCTTGCAGTGCCGGCTAACAGCAGGCGGTCTGATCAGGAAGCGACACTGCGGAAGTGATCAACCCTGCACCCGCAACGTTACCAGGGAGGCTGCAGGCTAACCCGAGGGGCCGAGTCTGAGTGTGTGTGAGAATGCACAAGGAACTGCGTATTATTTCATTATTGTATGGTCCACGGAAAGTTCTCCTATACAAATAAACAGCAATTATCTGACACTTATATGCACTTATCCAATTACAAACTTGAGGTGTGAGACAAGCGAAGCAGATGTATTCCGACTGAATTTGCGGACGACGTCGTATTTCTTCTCTAGTAGTGTGTGAGAATGAAAATTATTGATCCACCTACCTCCGTATCGATTTATTTGTGAGTCAAGTACACAAACTTTTGCTACTGCTCATTGAAGGTAAAAAAAATAAAAATAAAAAAAAAACACTTATCAGACATTCCAGCAGAAACTTCTGAACTTCTTGCCATCGACATTGTGTGCAGTATGAAAATGGTCCATTTGTTGTTTACGAGCAACTCACCTGTCGTGCCCTTCAGTTCTTGAGATAACGCGCCTAACTTACTGCTACACGTTCTCATTGATTCCTCAGTTATTTGTTTTATCTTGTCTTTGAATATCTTAAACCCTTCCCCAATCGTCCGTTTGCACAACCTTTGCGTCACACTCTTTCACCTGATCCGTTAATGGCTGCTCTAATTTCTCGAAATTTCCCTTACTTTCCTTGAATTGTTCTTCTGTCCTTTCGAAGTGCGCTTTGTTCTTTTCGGCTTGCTGTTTATTGACTAACGCCAGTTGGCGCAAAATTTTCTTCTGTCACTTTGAAAATCTCCATCTTTTTGTGTTGGTCGTCTGTCCTTTTGAAAAACTCTTCCCCCCTTTTCTGTTGCTGTAAGGACTCTTTGTAACACTCCTCTGATATTGTGTGGAATTCTTCCGTATTTTTCTGCTGCTGGTCGTCCTATTCACATTGACACTTGCTTTCCAATCCCATCTCAATTAAAAATAACTGGAAATCAAAACGTGGCGGTGAAGGAGTAGTTGATCCACTATGGGAAACGATCTGTGTCACTCCCTCGTGTCCAATGACTGCACAGTTTTCCATCGTCTGTGCGATCGTCACATTCGCTTCACCCACCGACCCAACTTCCGTATGTTCCCTATTAATATACGTGTTATTTGACTCATTAACTGTCACTGCCGGCCCCTGCACTACTATGACTTCCTATAGCTTCAGTATTAAGTGAGGCCGGCCGGTGTGGCCAAGCGGTTCTAGGCGCTTCAGTCTGGAACCGCGCGACCGCTACGGTCGCAGGTTCGAATCCTGCCTCGGGCATGGCTGTCTGTGATGCCCTTAGGTTAGTTAGGTTTAAGTAGTTCTAAGTTCTACGGGACTGATGACCTCAGATGTTAAGTCCCGTAGTGCTCAGAGCCATTTGAACCATATTAAGTGAGCTGTCTTGCTCGGCTTCCATATTAAATTCACGGTTTTATGTTACAGATGGGCTAGCTTCTTCCCCATCAATTTCACTCACACTTTCTAAACTATGTGCACGTGCACGAGTTAACCCTAGCATATTCAAACACCGACACAAATAAAACACTTCCCAGTAATTACCAAATTACTGATTTACACGCATATGAAACACAATGAAACCTTACCGAAAACACAAAAACAAAAAATACACCCCCTTCCCCCAAAAGTGCAATGTCAAAACTCAGGTGAACAACTGACTCCACTCACCTACTTTCTTCGTGCTGTAAGAGATGCTCAAATTAGCATAACGCAAGCAACTAACATCTAATTCAAATTCTTAAAGTTCTGTACTACTGTGGTGTTCGTACGTACTGTTCCAGTTAAAATATGGTTAAATAGCAGACGATTCAAATGGTATATGACAAATTACTATGTATTGACTTATAGAAATGAGTATGAAAATCAAAGAATTACAGAATCCGAAAATAAATCCAGGCCAGGAGTCACCAAAATTCTAATTTGATGACTTCCAAAACGACTGTGTACATCAGATGACTGCGAGTGATCGGGTTAATCCTGGCCAGTTGTTGAAAAATTTTTATTTTCTGGTCTAAAAATTGACTATGTAAATCAGGGGGTTCCAGATTTCGAAAAATTCCTGGCTAAGTGTCGACAAATTCTGCTGTAAAATGGCAGTTTAGCATACCCGTAAGATGCTATAGGTCTGATCCCCATGGCCTACAAGAAAGGAAAACTCCCCATAAGATCATAAAAATTAAAACAAACGAGGTTATACATGGGATAACGTCTTATTAAGTGGAACTTACTAGGGGCGGCCGAATTAAACTTGAAAGTATGGGCATCACACCTCATACAAACATATTTATGAAGGCAGTCACTAACATAGGAAAGGAAACTAGCGATCACTATAAAACTTTGGTTTCTTGCCATAAGACATCAAACAAGATGAGTCAAGTAAATAAATGTTTAATAAGTCGACAAGGGATTGCAGATGCAGGTAAGATAAAACTCTGATGCAAATTAACTAACTTCGCGTTCCCCTTAGTTCCCCTAAGTACTCTGCTCTATGTCGCAGATGCCTCTCTCAGCAGCTCTACAACGGTCTGGAGCAGCTGTGTTCTCGACAGTGTCCCTAAGAGAAGCTTATTTTTGACGGTGTCCGTAGACGGAGTCTATTCTCACTTTGGTCTGCAAAAATTAATTGATTGTGCCAGCATAGCAATCTCGTCAGCCAATTCCAGCAGTCCTTGCGAGTTCCGACGAATGATAATTTTATAAATAAGTTTAACAATTGCCTTGTTATTGTGATCTTCAATCCGATGACTCTACGCTGCTGTACCCTGTGCAACCCTCTCATCTCCCAGTACCTACTGCAACCTACATCCTTCTGAATCTGATTACTGTATTCATCTCTTGGTTCCCCTCTATGATTTTTACCCTCCACGTATCCCTCCAGTACTAAATTGGTGATCCCTTGATGCCCCACAATGTGTCTTAACAAATGATCCCTTCTTCATTCAGGTTGTGCCATAAATTTTTTCTCCCCAGTTCTATTAAACACCTTCTCATTAGATGCTTGATCTATCCATCAATCATTCTTCTGTAGAAACACATTTCAAAAGCTTCTATTAGCTTCTTGTCTAAGTTACTTACCGTCTATGTTTCACTTCCATACGTGGCTAAGCTACATACAAATACTTCCGAAAAAGACTTTCTAACAGCTAAATGTACATTTAGTTTTAATAAATTTCCCTTCTTGCTGTTAACACTCTACATTATATATCCCCTCTACTTAGATCACCACCAGTTACACTGACAGGAAAAAATCGTAACAGTGAGAAGGGTTTGGGTGACGAAAACGAAAGTTGGTAGACATATTTCTAAATGGTTCAAATGGCTCTGAGAACTATGGGACTTAACTCTGAGGTCATCAGTCCCCTAGAACTTAGAACTACTTCTAACTAACCTAAGGCCGAGGCAGGATTCTAACCTGCGACCGTAGTAACAGCGCGGTTCCGGACTGAAGCGCCTAGAACCGCTCGGTCACAGCGGCCGGCGCACATTTCTACATCTGAAAGATGGTGTCTATTCAGATATCGCGCCAGTCGCGCGAGGTGCCGGGGTGGAGAAGAGTTTTTACCTCTTTCATTCAGACGAATCTTGCATGAGAACGAGACATGCACTCGATGAGACATGCGCACGACGGTAACGGAAGGAAATGATGGTGGACCCTGCTAGTTGGTAAAATAAGGAGTGCACGCTCACAATAATTTAATAAAAATCGTAATCTACTAAAAAAAGAGAACTTTATCATAATAAACAACATGAAATGGGATTCTCCATCTATCTACGAAATGATATGCGGATTAAATATTGCAATGAGATTTATTATTTGTTGTTGTTGTTGTGGTCTTCAGTCCTGAGACTGGTTTGATACAGCTCTCCATGCTACTCTATCCTGTGCAAGCTTTTTCATCTCCCAGGACCTACTGCAACCTACATCCTTCTGAATCTGCTTAGTGTATTCATCTCTTGGTCTCCCTCTACGATTTTTACCCTCCACGCTGCCCTCCAATACTAAATTGGTGATCCCTTGATGCCTCAGAACATGTCCTACCAGCCGATCCCTTCTTCTGGTCAAGTTGTGCCACAAACTTCTCTTCTCCCCAATCCTATTCAATACTTCCTCGTTAGTTATGTGATCTACCCATCTAATCTTCAGCATTCTTCTGTAGCACCACATTTCAAAAGCTTCTATTCTCTTCTTGTCCAAACTATTTATCGTCCATGTTTCACTTCCATACATTGCTACACTCCATACGAATACTTTCAGAAATGACTTCCTGACACTTAAATCAATACTCGATGTTAACAAATTTCTCTTCTTCAGAAACGCTTTCCTTGCCATTGCCAGCCTACATTTTATATCCTCTCTACTTCGACCATCATCAGTTATTTTGCTCCCCAAATAGCAAAACTCCTTTACTACTTTAAGTGCCTCATTTCCTAATCTAATTCCCTCAGCATCACCCGACTTAATTAGACTACATTCCATTATCCTTGTTTTGCTTTTGTTGACGTTCATCTTATATCCTCCTTTCAAGACACTGTCCATTCCATTCAACTGCTCTTCCAAGTCCTTTGCTGTCTCTGACAGAATTACAATGTCATCGGCGAACCTCAAAGTTTTTATTTCTTCTCCATGGATTTTAATACCTACTCCGAATTTTTCTTTTGTTTCCTTTACTGCTAGCTCAATATACAGATTGAACAACATCGGGGAGAGGCTACAACCCTGTCTTACTCCCTTCCCAACCACTGCTTCCCTTTCATGTCCCTCGACTCTTATAACTGCCATCTGGTTTCTGTACAAATTGTAAATAGTCTTTCGCTCCCTGTATTTTACCCCTGCCACCTTTAGAATTTGAAAGAGAGTATTCCAGTCGACATTGTCAAAAGCTTTCTCTAAGTCTACAAATGCTAGAAACGTAGGTTTGCCTTTCCTTAATCTTTCTTCTAAGATAAGTCGTAAGGTCAGTATTGCCTCACGTGTTCCAGTGTTTCTACGGAATCCAAACTGATCTTCCCCGAGGTTGACTTCTACTAGTTTTTCCATTCGTCTGTAAAGAATTCGTGTTAGTATTTTGCAGCTGTGACTTATTAAGCTGATAGTTCGGTAATTTTCACATCTGTCAACAGCTGCTTTCTTTGGGATTGGAATTATTATATTCTTCTTGAAGTCTGAGGGTATTTCGCCTGTTTCATACATCTTGCTCACCAGATGGTAGAGTTTTGTCAGGACTGGCTCTCCCACGGCCGTCAGTAGTTCCAATGGAATATTGTCTACTCCGGGGGCCTTGTTTCGACTCAGGTGTTTCAGTGCTCTGTCAAATTCTTCACGCAGTATCGTATCTCCCATTTCATGTTCATCTACATCCTCTTCCATTTCCATAATATTGTCCTCAAGTACATCGCCCTTGTATAGACCCTCTATATACTACTTCCACCTTTCTGCTTTCCCTTCTTTGCTTAGAACTGGGTTTCCATCTGAGCTCTTGATATTCATACAAGTCGTTCTCTTATCTCCAAAGGTCTCTTTAATATTCCTGTAGGCGGTATCTATCTTACCCCTAGTGAGATAGGCCTCTACATCCTTACATTTGTCCTCTAGCCATCCCTGCTTAGCTATTTTGCGCTTCCTGTCGATCTCATTTTTGAGACGTTTGTATTCCTTTTTGCATGTTTCACTTACTGCATTTTTATATTTTCTCCTTTCATCAATTAAAATCAATATTTCTTCTGTTACCCAACGATTTATACTAGCCCTCTGCTGCCTTCACTACTTCATCCCTCAAAGCTACCCATTCTTCTTCTACTGTATTTATTTCCCCCATTCCTGTCAATTGCTCCCTTATGCTCTCCCTGAATCTCTGTACAACCTCTGGTTCTTTTAGTTTATCCAGATCCCATCTCCTTAAATTCCCACCTTTTTGCAGTTTCTTCAGTTTTAATCCACAGGTCATAACCAATAGATTGTGGTCAGAGTCCACATCTGCCCCTGGAAATGTCTTACAATTTAAAACCTGGTTCCTAAATCTCTGTCTTACCATTATATAATCTATCTGATACCTTTTAGTATCTCCAGGGTTCTTCCATGTATACAACCTTCTTTCATGATTCTTAAACCAAGTGTTAGTTATGATTATGTTGTGCTCTGTGCAAAATTCTACCAGGCGGCTTCCTCTTTCATTTCTGTCCCCCAATCCATATTCACCTACTATGTTTCCTTCTCTCCCTTTTCCTATACTCGAATTCCAGTCACACATGACTATTAAATTTTCGTCTCCCTTCACAATTTGAATAATTTCTTTTATTTCATCATACATTTCTTCAATTTCTTCGTCATCTGCAGAGCTAGTTGGCATATAAACTTGTACTACTGTAGTAGGTGTGGGCTTCGTATCTATCGTGGCCACAATAATGCGTTCACTATGCTGTTTGTAGTAGCTTACCCGCATTCCTATTTTCCTATTCATTATTAAACCTACTCCTGCATTACCCCTATTTGATTTTGTTTTATAACCCTGTAGTCACCTGACCAGAAGCCTTGTTCCTCCTGCCACCGAACTTCACTAATTCCCACTATATCTAACTTCAACCTATCCATTTCCCTTTTTAAATTTTCTAACCTACCTGCCCCATTAAGGGATCTGACATTCCACGCTCCGATTCATAGAACGCCAGTTTTCTTTCTCCTGATAACGACATCCTCTTGAGTAGTCCCCGCCCGGAGATCCGAATGGGGGACTATTTTACCTCCGGAATATTTTACCCAAGAGGACGCCATCATCATGTAATCATACAGTAAAGCTGCATGCCCTTGGGAAAAATTACGGCTGTAGTTTCCCCTTGCTTTCAGCCGTTCGCAGTACCAGCACAGCAAGGCCGTTTTGGTTATTGTTACAAGGCCAGATCAGTCAATCATCCAGACTGTTGCCCTTGCAACTACTGAAAAGGTTGCTGCCCCTCTTCAGGAACCACACGTTTGTCTGGCCTCTCAACAGATACCCCTCCGTTGTGGTTGCACCTACGGTACGGCTATCTGTATCGCTGAGGCACGCAAGCCTCCCCACCAACGGCAAGGTCCATGGTTCATGGGGGGGAGGATTTATTATTTATCAGAACATAAATGCACATGATTCTCGACACACACAGTTGGTTAAAGGATAGGGTACACTGAAATATTATGAGAATAAGAGTTGGCTCGAGAACAAGGGGCTCCTACTCTCTGTCATAATAGATTGACGATAATGACTGGAGGTCCTAATGAATTAAATATTAATCTTCCGAATATATAGCAGTATCGCAATTAGTAGTGAGAGCTCAAATGGGATCACATGGAGAAACAAGCAAGGTAGACTTGTATCAAACGCGCGTGCCGCTGAGGGATTCAGTATAAAATTGATAAGGTCCTACAATGCCAAAACCGCAAAATACTGTACCAGTACCGAAATCTGCAGCACGTCGCCGGTAGGCATCGTCCTGATGATGTAGGCGCCGACTTCCGCTGTGCAGTGACTCTGTGTCAACCCCTGGCGGCAAAGGCTGTCCGAGAACCGTAAGTTCTTCCGAAAACGAGCGACCAAGTCGCAAGACCGTCGGACTCCGAGGAAGATCAGATCCCGAATTTCCTGCCCGCGCAAAGCAAGCAGCGAAGCCAACATTGCTCTACCCCTACTCTCCTCGAAAACTGCGAATCAGCATTCAGTTCTGATTCCAAAATTCCCCCACACTGTCTCAGAACATCATTCGCGCCAATAGCGACCTTTCCCTCCAATTTCGAGCAGGGCTTTATGACGTCAACTAGCCTCAGTTTAAGCTGACCAATCATGCCTTTATTATTCAGGTGAGGGCACTGAACTTGTCGTTTGACCGGCTACGAAAACAACCTGCCTAGACTACCGGCCATCCGGTGCCAGACAGTCACACTCAGCAGGGCACAGTCCACAGGTATTCTCAGAATCAAGAGGACAATGCACTCAGTCGGTGCCAGGAATCTTCGTTCCGGACGCGCCGGAACGGTAAGCACATAAACTGCGGCGACACTCAGATGTCTCGCAGGCCGTTTCGCCCTGCATACAATAGGCGAAACTCGACCGACGTCAGTCCTTCCGCCAGCCACTTAAGCCTATTGTACGAACCCCTCAGAAATTCAGGGAAATGCAGCCCCCAACCGGAAACGCAGTGTGCCGCGTCCTCCGATGCTCGCCTCGCACAAGCCACCCAGGGAAGTAAAACAACATGTTTAGGAATCGAGTGAAAAGTAGTTTTTGAGCTCTCAGTACAAATACTCTCATTACAATAACCTTATTCGGTCTGTTACTACCGTGCAGTGACATAGATCATTAATAAAATTGTGAAAATGAGAGGCGACATGCAAAAGAAGGCATGGAACCACTCAGTCGCATAAGAGTGGCGCTGGCAGTGCCACTATGAGAATGCAAATCAGGTTTGCTTTAAAAACACGCTGTAACGGTCGTGAGTGGTAGTTTCCTTTGAGATAGGACGTGGTGTGTTGATGTTACTCAAGAATGTCTTCTAGGCGACAAAGACGCCTTTACCAACAAAAAATGGTTCAAATGGCTCTGAGCACTATGGGACTTAACATCTGTGGTCAGCAGTCCCCTAGAACTTAGAACCTAACTAACCTAAGGACATCACACACATCCATGCCCGAGGCAGGATTCGAACCTTTACCAAGGCCTCACTGGGTTTGAACGAGGTCTTGTTGATTCGTTGGTTGGTTTATTTGGGGAAGGGGCCAAACTGCGAGGTCATCTGTCTCATCAGCTTAGGGAAGGGTGGCGTAGGAAGTTGGCCGTGCCCTGTCAAAGGAACCATCCCGGCATTTGCATGAAGCGATTTAGGGAAATCATGGAAAACCTAAATCAGAATGGCCGGACGCGTGTTTGAACCGTCGTCCTTCCGAATGCGAGTCCAGTGCGCTATCCACTGCGCCACCTCACTCGGTACGAGGTCATGTAATAGGGCTACGAGAAGCAGGACGTTCTTTCTGCGATATTGCAGAAAGACTTGACAGGAACGTAACTACTGTGCATGACTGCTAGCAGCGGTGGTCAGGAGAATGTGTGGTCGCTGAAGATCGGGGAGCCGGACGGTCACGCGACACCACCGAGAGAGAAGACCATCATGTTTAGCGTATGGCTCTGGCGCATCGTATTGCATCTGTTGCAGCAATCTGAGCACCAGTTGGCACCACAGTGACACAATAAAGCCTTAAAAAACGGTTTCTTCCAGGAAAGCTCCGAGCCAGAGCCGTGCAGCGTGGGTTCCACTGACCATAAACCACCGCCATTTGCGACTTCGGTGGTGTCAAGAGAAAGTTCACTGGAGGTTAGGGAAGAGGTTTGTTGTGTTTTGTGATGAAAGCTGGTTCTGCCTCGGTGCCAGTGGTGGCCGTGTATTGGTTGGAAGGGGTAAAAAAAAATGGCTCTGAGCACTATGGGACTTCACTGCTGAAGTCACGTCCCCTAGAACTTAGGCCTACTTAAACCTAACTAACCTAAGGACATCACACACATCCGTGCCCGAGGCAGGATACGAAACTGCGACTGAAGCGGCCGCGCGGTTCCAGACTGTAGCGCCTAGAACCGCTCGGCCACACCGGCCGGCGTGGAAGGGATCGGTTAGGGGCCCTCAACCGACCTGTTTGTGTGCTAGACACACTGGACCCACATCTGGAATTATGGTCTTAGGAGCGATTTGGTAAGACAGCGGGAGCTCTCTCTCGTGATTATCCCACCCAACCTGAATGCAAATTTGTACGTCAGTCTGGTGATTCGACTTGTGCTGCCACTCGTAAATTGCATTCGTCTGGGTGTATTCCAACACGATAACGCTCGCCCATATAGCGCCTTTGTAACCCAGCATGCCGTACATAGTGTCGACATGTTGCCTTGGTCTGCTCGATCATCAGATCTGTCTTCCATCGAGCACATACGAGGCATTATCGGTCGACAACTCCAGCGTCATTCAGAACCAGTATTAACTGTCCCTATCTGTACTGACCGGCCCAGTGCAACAGGCATGGAACTCTTTTTCTTAATCTGACTACCGGCACCTGTACAACACAACGCATGCACGTCTGCATGCTTGCTTTCAAGATGCTGGTGGGTATGTCGCTTATTAATGTAACTGCATTTCACATTTGCAATGGCTTACCTCGCGCTTACATCAACCGATGACCCTCCAATGTTAATCAGTTAAATATGTTACCTAGACAAATATATTCCCAAAATTTCCCGCTACGGTCGAAGGTTCGAATCCTGCCTCGGGCGTGGATGTGTGTGATGTCCTTAAGTTAGTTAGGTTTAAGTAGTTCTAAGTTATAGGGGACTAATGAGAGCCATTTGAACCATTTTTGAATCCAAAATTTTAGTTCCAAGATGCCACTCCAGGCGGGTGTAAAATGAATGTGCGCAACGGAAAATAATAAACGCTAAAATGAAGATTTGGCTCTGTCTGACTACCCCCTGAAACAGATCTTAGGATCTCTCAGTTCTATAAATTACAATCTAAACATAAATGAATAATGAAGGCAACTAATCCTACTAAATGAGAAACATTGTTCCTGCTTATATATTTATTGTAGATTAAAAAAAACATATTATAACTGCGCGGTCCAATATCAATAACGCGAAATGACTGACATCATCTACATGTCAAACACTAGAAGACACTACTTTCAGAGATGATCTATGATGGTGTGGAACCTCAATGGAAATAAGCTAACGTGATCACAGTTGTTTAGCTCTCATAGCCCTAATAAGCCGAAGCAATTTGCGATATCACTGTATGTACTGCGTCCGCTGCATCGAAGTGATGGTTCTGGTACTCGTCTGCGACGATGGAAGAACTCCAGCCACGATTAAACTCTTTCAAACACTAGGACGGCAGAAGGAGGTCCTCTGACTAATATACTCTAATACTGTCTTCTCCTCTCTATGTTCTACGGAAGAGAAACGCGAACTCCCAACCACAAGGACGGAGTTCAGATAACGTCACAATGTAACTATAGGCATAGGAAGTGCTCTTAATTACTGAACGCTGCGTACTCAACGACGACTTCCAACCCGGAGATGAAGTCCAGAATCGTATAGGTTCGCAACAGTACACTTCCTAACTGTTCTAACTATAAACTCTACTGGGAGCAAAGACAGCAAGTCCGTCTGTACCAACAATAGCTGATGCCGAGCGACCGTCACACACGGGCGCTCACAATGGTAGACCTCTTCTCTCCACCGATGGCCTCCCAGCAATTCTCGGCTCCCCACCATCGTAATTCCGAAAGCGAATCATATTCCCAAAACCACGGAATATTCTCCCTCTCTAAATATTCTTCCGAACGCTGACCAACCATATTTTAGTCTTTTGTCGTAGGGCGCGGAAAGTTTGCGAGGAAAAACCTATACTCGTACAGTGGTACGCTTCTGAGTAAAAATCCTTGGAAATAACCCAGCCTGTGTGGTTTCTGAGGTGCTGCTTCTTCGTTCCTCTCACTTGCGTCCAAGATTTTCGTAGTTTCCGAAGTATAATCCTTCCAGTTCGGCTACTAAACTGGCCGGTCGCAACTCTACTGCCCTCCAGCGCTTCGGTGCAACGACGTTCGTCTCGCTACTTCCTGTGTTTAAGCTGGGCCTTCCACCCAGGGCTTGAGTTCCGCCTGCCGTTTCATTTCCATTGCCATTCAAACCTCTACTAGTATGGTAATAAAGACACTCCATCACCTTTCATGCAATAAGCGTTAACAGTTATTTACAAGGCGTACTTGACAATGTCAGTCTCCTTTAAATATCCATATATACGATGTACGACCTATCAAATGATACATAATGTGGTTGTAGATCATGACAAAGTATGTGGATGAGTGCTTGTAAGGTGCGAAATTATAGCCACCTTACGCAGTAGTCTATTATTTGTTGGTCCTTCCGCTTCTTCCGTCAGTTTATTATGCTGTCGAAATAGCAAACCTCATGTAGTATTTTCATTGTTTCGTTTGCTAAGGTACCTCCCTCAGCATAACTTGATATAATTCGACTACATTCCATTATCTTTGATTTGATTTAGCTGATGTTGATCTTATATCGATCTTTCAAGATACTGTCCATTCCGTTCGGCGGCTCTTTCAAGTTATTTCCTGTCTCTGACGAAATTACAATGACACTGACAAAACTCAAAATTTTTATTTTTCTCCTGAACTTTAATTCCTACTCCAGATTTTTCTTTGATTTCCTTTACTGATTGCTCAGTGTACCTATCGAATAACGTTGGGGATCAGCTATAACATTGTCTCAGTCCCTTCTCAACTACTGCTTAACTTTGATGCCCCTCAACTCTTATAAGTGCCATCTGCTCTCTGTACAAGTTGTGAATAGCATTCCGGTCCCTGTATTTTACTCCGCTACCTTCAGAATTTCAATGAGAGTATTCCAGACAACACAGTCAAAACCTTTCTCTGATCTGCAAATGCTATAAACGTATGTTTGGCTATTGTAACCTATCTTTTAGGAGAAGTCGCAGGGTTAATATTGCCTGCGTGTTCCTACATGTATGGCCGGCCGGAGTGGTCGAGCGGTTCTAGGCGCTACAGTCTGGAACCGCGCGACCACTACAGTCGCAGGTTCGAATCCTGCCTCGGGCATGGATGTGTGTGATGTCCTTAGGTTAGTTAGGTTTAATTAGTTCTAAGTTCTAGGCGACTGATGACCTCAGAAGTTAAATCGCATAGTGCTCAGAGCCATTTGAGCCATCAGTCCCTAGAACTTAGAACTAATTAAACCTAACACACATCACACACATCCATGCCCGAGGCAGGATTCGAACCTGCGACAATAGCGGTCGCTCTGCTCCAGACGGTAGCACCTAGAACCGCATGGCCACTCCGGCCGGCTAGGGACTGATGGCCTCAGAAGTTAAGTCCCATAGTGCTCAGGGTCATTTGAACCATTTTGAACCTACATGTATGCGGAATCCAATATAATATTCTGCGAGGTTGGCTTCTAGAAGATTTTCTATTCTTTTGTACAGAATTGGTGTTAGTATTTTGCAACCATGACTTCTTGAATTGACAGTTCGGTAAACTTCACAACTGCCAGCACTTGCTTTCTTTAGAATTGGAATTATTATATTCTTCTTGAAGTCTGAGAGTATTTCTCCTGTCTCACGAATCTTGCACAGCAAATGGAAGGGTTTTGTCATGGCTAGCTCTCCTAAGGCTATTGGTAATTTTGACGGAATGCCGACTTCTCCTGGGTTCTTGTTCCGAAGTAGGTCTTTCAGTGCTTTTTCAAATTCTTCTCGCAGTATCATGTCTCCCATTTCTTGTCCTCTTTGATTTCCATAACACTGCCTTAAAGTGCATCTCTTGCATGGACTCTCTAGACACTCATTTCATCTTTCAGTTTTCCCTTCTTTGCTTAGGACCGGTTTTATCTGAGCTCTTGATATTCAAACAACTGCTTCTGTTTTCTCGAAGGACTTCTTTAATTTTCCAGTAGGCAGTATCTATCTTTCCGCTAGTGAAAGATACGCATCTGAATCCTTACATTCGTCATAAGGTGTGAATACTCTTCTGACCAGTAAAGTATGGAGCGGGAAAGAAGTCAGTAAATGGCTCGCAAGACATGACTATTCTCGGGCATAGCCAACAAAACGCCCCTGCACGTCTGCAGACAATTCGCTGTGACAGCACGCCGCTCCCTGCCTTGCTGTGGAGCTGCGTCCAGCGACTGGAAAATACTTGGCCCTTTGACACACCACTATCGCATGAGCAGCACTGGTGCAAGTGCTAAGCAGGGCGGAATCTCAACTGGTAATTACACAGCACCCAAAGTGTAGTCTCGCGTTGGCAGTACCGGTTCGAAGCCGGGAACCATCAGAGCTGGCTGACATCTCACAGACTAGAGGCTTCGCCTAGTTGATGGTGGTGCTAGTTTAGTCCGTAGTTGACTAGCACAGAGGCCTCCATGGCATCAGAGAAGTTGAAAGGGCTGCTAGCTTCTGAACGGGGAGCAGCTGCACTTGCAGCAGCAGTGTGTGATGTGACAGGAGCTTGTTTCCCGACACGTAGCCAGCGTTGTGATACAGAATGTAGCGATCCAGCCCACCTCTACGGCGGAGTGCTGTGTTACAGTATGTTGCACTGGCATTATTTTAGTGGCCAGCTGCAGAGTTACATAGCTTGCGGTTGTGATGCCCTGCCAGAGTCTGATGCCACAACGCTATGTACGCCACTAGGCAAGCCGTTGTTTGGATCGTGTCAAGGGCTGTACTGCTAAGCTGATCAGATCCGCGTGTTAGCTTCACCAAGCTTCAGGGTCACATAATGTCCCGCCTGGAGTAGCGCAGACGCGACCTGCTGAACTAAAGGGAGAGCGGAATGACTGCAGCGAATTCGAGGAAGTGGCTTGTGAGCATGTTTCAAGGAAGGACATCCCATGTAGGCAGGCAGCCTGCACTGTGTCCTTCTGTGGGATGCACTACTGAAAGAAGACAGTGAAGTAAATATTTCCATTTTTTCAGTCCACATCTCGTCTGTTTTCCACCGCCTTTGGTGGATCATAGGGTGAGGAATGGAAGACGCTTTGTCTGAGGAAAATAAAGATGATTCACACACTCAGGATCTAGGCTCAGTAGTAAAGCGTGCGATTATTTCTCTGAGTGGTCATGTTTCTGACGGAAGTGACGTGGACCTAGAAGAAAGTATCTCAGTTCTGAATCGAAAAGAAGATAAGAATGTAACTGTGCATCATAGTGAATTATAAGTGAAAAGTGAAAAGTACTTAGCATCAACAGCAGAAGTTAGAAGACTGTCGCTGAAAAAAAAAAAATGTCGCTGTAACCATGTAAATGGAAACGTTACTGTAGGGACAAGAAAATTTCGCGTAAACGATAACACGATAAATAAGACGAAATCAGAGGATTTTACAGAAACAGCAAGAATTTGACTGTTTAAAAAATGTAGAGAAATTTGCTGTTTTCCCTGTTCCTGTCCACAAATATTCTGAATGTGAAGGCCACAGGATACTAATTTTGGCAACTGTTGGGTATTTAATTTTGAAATTGGATCTCAATTTTTTAATAGGGGTGGTACGAATACAACCCTAAAATGATCGTTTATTTCCCGCGTCAAATTACTCGACCCTTTTGTGCAACAAATCATAACAAAAAAGACACATTCCGGGGAGACCTCTAATGTGATGTACCTATTGAACCACACAGTTTCCTAGTACGCAAACCAACGTATCGCACTTTAGCTTTACAAGTACATATCTCAGCATGGCGCCTGCTCGGTTTCCTAATATCAATCAGATAATCAGATCTTGAACTGCGCTGCAAGTCAGGCTGACACACAGACACTATTTTACAAAATAGTACAAACAATACTGAGAAATGTCGGCCGAAGTGGCCGCGCGGTTCTGGGCGCTGCAGTTTGGAACCGCAAGACCGCTACGGTCGCAGGTTCGAATCCTGCCTCGGGCATGGATGTGTGTGATGTCCTTAGGTTAGTTAGGTTTAACTAGTTCTAAGTTCTAGGGGACTAATGACCTCAGAAGTTTAGTTCCATAGTGCTCACAGCCAATACTGAGAAATACTGAGGTAAACATTGTCACTGTTCTGTTGTACCGTCAGAAAAATGTCTGTCTGACGTCACATTCCCTGTGTTGTGATTGGCTAGTAGAAACAAACCAACCTGGCACCAGTTTTTTTCCTTGTAAGATAACGGGCTGTACTAGGTGTTTCCCGTATATATCCTTAAGTACTACGAAAGTACGGAGTTTAATTGAGGGGTTGAGCCGGAAGGCATGTTCAAATACAGAGTGCGACCGACACTTTTCACTTTATGGTGGCTTAGTTTTTTAAAGGCACATTTGCACGCTGAGCGGTTATTTAGGAAAAAGTCGTAGTTATAAGTTGAAAAATAAAGATACATTAAAAAACCACAGATGAAATACACGGCTATGCAAGCATTGCCTGCAGTCGCTGGAGAACAGAGGAAGATTTACGATCGTCAGATGACGAAAGTATAGGTTACTTTTTGTTGATGGGTCCTGTACAGATCGGACGTGTGTGGCACACCGCCATTAACATTGTATTATTTCAATATTTTATTCACGAGTTGCAATCACCGGCACTCTTAGACACACGATGTAAGTGTACTTTTGAACTATGTTTCTATCTCAGAATATAATTATTACTAATCCACGTATGTTTTATTTTGTATCACTAGTTATTTGTGAGATTGTTGAGTGACTTGGCTTAGCAAAGAAAGGATCCGTAAATTGAAAAGATAGTCGTCCAGCACGAACCATCGACGTTTTCAGGTGCACATCTAAACTACGAAGTCCGATATAAAAGATAAAATGTGAATCTGCAAGAGCGCGGTCATAATTAACATAACGGACAACGATGCCTTGCTCAAGCACATAAAACAGCAAAGTTTGTAAAATATAAAACATAATTAATATTACGTACTGTTATCTTTCTTCTCTGTGTGAGAACTTCAGATACGAAAAAGACCATTTATATTTATAGTTTCTCAGCAGGTATTTTTGAAATTTTGACAATAATCAAAATGAATGAGATGTGTGATGTTAATAATAATCATAATAATAATGAGATTCTTAGGTATATTCTCATTTTCAACATAGCACTGGATACCAATGAAATATGAGAAATATTTGAAATATAAGCCGTCAGAAAATGAAACTGAAATCGACATTGAGTAACACCGATTTCCACAAAAAATAAAATAATTGTTTCCTGTCCCTACTTATCTGCAACCGCAACTCTCTCCACTTCGAGTAGTTCTGCTGCTCAAACGCAGAATCGCCGCGCCACTGCCTCATTTCCGTCTAATGGCGTAGACGTACGTAGGGGGTCCAGTCGAGTGTAGCAGTGTCCCCCCAGCTGTCAGCGAATAATCTTCCAGGGCCTTCAGAAACATTACTGCAGAGTAAGCCGTCTTTAACAGCAAAGCCCACCAATACGCATAATGTCCATGATCGAGGTTCTTACCGTTTGTATGTTGAAAGTAAGGACCCCATGACTCTTGCGAAAATAGTTCACATACATTTCCTGGAACTGAGAGGCCATGTAGTAAAAGTTTTACCAGTAGAATAAAATCTGAAACTGATAGAACTGCCACAGGAGACAAACTTGTCTCACTTTCTATGATTGCAAAGTTAGGAACGTATGCCGGCCGTTGTGGCCGAGCGGTTCTAGGCGCTTCTGTCTGGAACCGTGCGATCGCTACGGTCGCAGGTTCGAATCTTGCCTCAGGCATAGATGTGTCTGATGTCCTTAGGTTAGTTAGGTTTAAGTAATTCTAAGTTCTAGGGGACTGGTTACCTCAGATGTTAAGCCCCATAGTGCTCAGAGCCATTCGAACCAATTTTGGAAACCTATGATAGGAAAACGTGGTTTAATTAGGGGAGTGGATGTATAATTCGATGAATATTAATATGGAATAGCTACAGATATCAAATCAGCTTTTAAAATAGTAGAGGCTAGACGCTTACCACGGCACCTAATTCAGAACAACTTTACACCTGTTGTGAAATCGGACGCGTGTGTCCATTACACTGAAAAGTCAGTTAGTCTATCTGTATTTTTATTTGTTCGAATTACGATATGAGGCTGGTCCTTATGTTCGAAATTGTCACTTCAACAAAGCCTGTTGACTTCTTGTTTTTTAAGTTTTGAATTTTTTCTATGGCTTCATACTCTCTAGTGGCTATCAATATGATTGTACCTTTCTCATATTATTGTTACCTTAACGTCTTTTTACTTTTTGGATTTTGCTGAAGTCTCTTTGCTGTACCTGAAGAAATGTTCATTCACAAAATTTAGTAGTCATTATCGATCACCAACCATTCAAGCCGTCTTTTATCTGTGAGTTATTGTGAGTCCGCTTCTGTTCCCCTGAACCTTGTTTTACAACATTCCCGACTCCTTTGCTTTCAGTTTTAGCATTATGTGTTGTTTTCTCACTTGTTGACTTTTTGTGGCAAGCAACGCATTCCTGTAAATCTTACGAACAATGTTTCACTTTGAGGTTTTTTTTTTAATGGAATTGAGATATTTCACGATCTGGGAGGACTTTCTTATAGCCGTTTTTATTCACTTACCTTTATTGGATACTTTTGGAAATGACTTCTCAATATTGTTGAGGATTTCGTGAACTTTGTATCTTCATTATTTTCTCTGTACACTCCATTCTATCTTCGATGCACTGACACCCGTGAAAAATTTGGAATTTTGGGTTTTTAAAGACATCTTTTGTAGGCCTATCCAACGCAGCCTTCACCTTTATTAATTAGCAAAAATGATCTCAGACTCCAACATTTTTCATATGTGCAACACAGTGTTCCGTCTGTATTTGTAACAACATTGTCTGTTACTTTTGCTGAGGTTTGTGTTACTGGTGTTGCGCTGTTGACCAACTGTGACACTCCAAATTGTAAAAATATGTTTATAAGACTGCTGCTGGTTTCATCGATGAGAGTTGGGTTTAAGTCTCCCCTGATGCGTGCCTGCGGCACTCGGTAGGGTGAGTGGCGTAGCTGCGAGCCATTTGAGCCCAATAGATATATTGCTGACTGATAAAGAACAATTTATTAAACTCAGATACACATTACATTGTTAGGACTGTGGGGCAGACTCGTTCCACTCCAGCGATCCAGGCCTTCACCCTGGAGAGATGGGTGTCAGTGCCCTACGATGCTCACGTTTGGGTAGAGTGATGGCCGATAGCCTGACGTGTGCGCACTGCGTAGGCGAAGATATGCTGCTGTGCAAGAGACGTGACCTGCCGCCCACCGGCCGGTGTCGGACGGTAGCAAGTGTAGGTGACAGGATAGCGGCGCTGGGCTTCCCACAAGGAAGCTCAATGCTGGGGTATCTCGACTGATCCGGTCTCGAACCCATGGCTGCATCTGGAGGTGCCCAGTCCTCTGGTTGTCCAGCGTGGACCCGACGTTTTGGTGGTACTGCTGGACTAAATGGTTCAAATGGCTCTGAGCACTATGGGACTCAATTGCTGAGGTCATTAGTCCCCTAAGAACTAGTTAAACCTAACTAACCTAAGAACATCACAAACATCCATGCCCGAGGCAGGATTCGAACCTGCGACCGTAGCGGTCGCTCGGCTCCAGACTGTAGCGCCCAGAAGCGCACGGCCACTCCGGCCGGCACCTACTGGACTCCAGATGCCTCTGCCTCAACATCCTCTACTACACCACTGGCCATTAAAATTGCTACACCAAGAAGAAATGCAGATGATAAACGCGTATTCATTGGATAAATATATTAGAGTAGAACTGACATATGATTACATTTTCACTCAATTTGGGTGCATAGATCCTGAGAAATCAGTACCCAGAACAACCACCTCTGGCCGTAATAACGGCCTTCATACGCCTGGGCATTGAGTCAAACAGAGCTTGGATGGCGTGTACAGGTACAGCTGCCCATGCAGCTTCAACACGATACCACAGTTCATCAAGAGTAGTGACAGACGTATTGTGACGAGCCAATTGCTCGGCCACCCTTGATCAGACGTTTTCAATTGGTGAGAGATCTGGAGAATGTGCTGGCCAGGGCAGCAGTCGAACATTTTTTGTATCCAGAAAGGCCCGTACAGGACCTGCAACATGCGGTCGTGCATTATCCTGCTGAAATGAAGGGTTTCGCAGGGATCGAACGAAGGGTAGAGCCACGGGTCATAACACATCTGAAATGTAACGTCCACTGTTCAAAGTGCCGTCAATGCGAACAAGAGGTGACCGAGATGTTTAACCAATGGCACCCCATACCATCACCCCGGGTGAAACGACAGTATGGCGATGACAAATACACGCTTCCAATGTGCGTTCACCGCGATGTCGCCAAACACGGATGCGACCATAATGATGCTGTAAACAGAACCTGGATTCATCCGAAAAAATGACGTTTTGCCATTCGTGCATCCAGGTTCGTCGTTGAGTACACCATCGCAGGCGCTCCTTTCTGTGATGCAGCGCCAAGGATAACCGCAGCCATGGTCTCCAAGCTGATAGCCCATGCTGCTGCAAACGTCCTCGAACTGTTCGTGAAGATGGTTATTGTCTTGCAAACGTCCCCATCTGTTGACACACGGATCGAGACGTGGCTGCACGATCCGTTACAGCCATACGGATAAGATGCTTGTCATCTCGACTGCTAGTGATACGAGGCCGTTGGGATCCAGCACGGCGTTCCGTATTACCCTTCTGAACCCACCGATTCCATGTTCTGCTAACAGTCATTGGATCTCAACCACCACGAGCAGCAATGTCGTGATACGATAAACCGCAATCGCGATAGGCTACAACCCGCCTTTTATCAAAGTCGGAAACGTGATGGTACGGATTTCTCCTCCTTACACGAGGCATCACAACGACATTTCACCAGGCAACGCCGGTCAACTGCTGTTTGTGTATGAGGAATCGGTTGGAAACTTTCCTCATGTAAGTACGTTGTTGGTGTCGTCACCGGCGCCAACCTTGTGTGAATGCTCTGAAAAGCTGATCATTTGCATATCACAGCATCTTCTTCCTATCCGTTAAATTTCGCGTCTGTAGCACATCATCTTCGTGGTGTAGCGATCTTAATGGCCAGATGTGTATTTGTAAGGCTCCTTTGCGCACTAATTACGCTAAAACCCCGCATATGCACAAGTAGCTCATAACAGGAATCTTGCCCTAGTGTGGTGCCAGCTATGACTATTACCACTATGTGTTGCAATTTTTCACTGACTACGGCTGGCCCATCTCATAATTCTTAGGCATTCACACCCTTTTCATCGTTCTGTCTCCCAAACCAGGAAACAAATTATGGGCGGGCCACTTCTCTAAGACTTAACCTATGAATTTTACATGTGCGGTTTGAGGAGGATAAAGCGGTATTAGGCCCTGGGTGTAAGTCCTAAAGTGAAAATTTGCATAGAAAATATCAAGTGATTGGAGCACATCGCATAGAAAAAAAAACTGTCGTTTAGACGCACAAGTTTATTGCGTTGAAACATTGGTTATGGTCACTCATGAAAAACAGACAATGAAACGACTGACAAACGCTATCGGTATAAACTTAACAGTTTTAGAGTATCATGGATAGCAGTGTTGCTCCACTTCCTAAAAGTCCCGCCCTGTTAACTCAGAACCCGATCTGAGACTCAGATTTAATCCCACAAATCCTAATGGGGAAAACAGTGACGGCAAGTTTGGCCACTGGTTAATGAGATCATATTGAGACGCCCTGCTAAGCCCGCAGGACATAACAGGTAGTTTCAATTGTGGAAAGGGGCCAAAATAAGCGGCTGTCAGTTACACACGAACATATAACTTTATTTATTTGACCAAACAGTACAAGAGCTAAGAAAATTAAAAAAAAAAAGAACAGCATTAATTTTTGTAACTTAATTACCAGCTGAATGCGCCATACAATCTCATGCCTTAAGGGCAAAACCACTTTAATTTAAAATCGGCTGAAAGACAATAACTTGAGACTCAAACCAAAATCAGAAATCTAAAAGGCAGAAGGCCTTACATTAAAACAGTTCTTTAAATTAGGCTGAAGGCCCAAACAATTGCCGGCCGCGGTGGTCTAGTGGTTCTAGGTGCGCAGTCCGGAACCGCGGGACTGCTACGGTCGCAGGTTCGAATCCTGGATGTGTGTGACGTCCTTAGGTTAGTTAGGTTTAAGTAGTTCTAAGTTCTAGGGGACTGATGACCACAGAAGTTGAGTCCCATAGTGCTCAGAACCATTTGAACCATTTGAAGCCCAAACAATCTGACACCTTAAGGGCAAAACAACCTTAACTTAAAAATCGGCTAGAAGCCATACAAATACAAACAACAAGAACAAATAAGAAAAGGCAGTACACCCAACGGCGCTCAGAAGTTTCCAAGGGTCGACGTGGAATTCAAACGCTAACGCTCGCTTAGGTGAGACAGGCAGTCGGCCCAACCATTCTCGATCCGACGACAAGCCAACCAACAGACAGTCAACGGACCCACCAGCGAGATAACTTCCACTCCACCCGACCAGCACACAACAGGGTGCTCAATGGAACATCGTAGAAGGTATTGGCCCCCACAACCAATTATACACTGAACTGTCAAATTACACACCGTGCTGGACAGCAACAACACGATGAGGAAAATACACTGCCTGAATTTACGTCAACGGCAATGGCAGGTAACAATGCAGAAGATTCCGCTGGTGTACTTCAAAACAGGCAAGCACACTTAAACTCCACCAGTGGCTACAATTTGCCTACTTGAAAACACACGTTGTTGCTCGCAGGTATGCCCCAACAGCCGACAACGAAATGCAAATGACACAATGTGAACAGTCGTGACTTGCTGGTAGATTGAGTCAAAACTCAACTTTCGTGTCCAGGATCGGTGAGCCACGGACCTCGTAGCAATGGGAACAGCAACACACACTCCGACCGCGCGTGGATGCCGCCAGCGACCTCGGCCAAACAACGCGCCGCGGAGATTTCCTCGCTGCTCCACGCCAACCGTCCAACTGATCACACACCGCACAGCCGGAAACTATAGGCGCCAGGCCAAAGATAGTACAAGGTGCGAATATCGATATACACCGCTGCTGCCACTCGCGGAGAGAGAGGATAACAGCATAATCGTGATAACCGAGGGATACTAAACACAGAATAGCAACCAAGGTTTAATCCAACGTGTGACAGGAGCCAGCCACGGCTCACGTACGTTCAACACGTGAACGTTGAACCTTGGGACGGGTAGTCGTATAAGACAGCAAGTGCGAAACAAACTGATCTAAAACGATGTGAGTACCTGGCGTGAGTCGTGCTTCGGTAGCTCAGATGGTAGAGCACTTGCCCGCGAAAGGCAAAGGTCCCGAGTTAGAGTCTCGGTCGGGCACACAGTTTTAATCTGCCAGGAAGTTTCATATCAGCGCACACTCCGCTGCAGAGTGAAAATCTCATTCTGGAAAAACTCATTCGCGTCTCTTTTAATGCTCACTATAAAATTTCTTTTGCACTGAGATGAATATGGTTGGCATGGAGGTGGCTCTCCACAGAAGACGACAGCATGTCATAATGACAGGAACACCGTTCCCTTGTCATCTCTGTAGATTCACTGGTCTCCTCTCTCGGACGAAATCAAAACCGGACCACTCTCGACCGGGCTTCCCGACTGAATCTAAAGATTGTCTTCCCCTTTCCTTTACACTCCTGTGCTATTTTTTCCGCCGAACAGTGTCTGTTGCGAATAACAAAACAAGAAAACACTGCGGCCCAATAGCTAGATTCCCTGCAGAATGCAGAGCCGCACCAAAACAGCGCATTACTTTCAGATGACAATGCTGTCTCAAAACTCTCACCAATGTCCGTGCAGCTCAGCGCTCGCGACGTCAGACTGTAACGTCTTCCCGCCAAGGTCCTAGCCACAGATCAGAGGGCCAAAGAAATTAGGGAATACTATTGATGAGGCTAACCTATTATTTTGTCCATCTCTTGTTTCCGAAAATGGCTGATGGCTATCCACAAAGTCGATATGCAAAACATGAGGCAACCACCCTCGCCCACAGTTCATAGCACGTCTGCACACCCTCGCGTCCCTCTACATGGTTGGGCATTGTAAAGTGGACTGTGGTTTAACTTTGTTTTATCCAAGTAATCTCTCAAAGTACAGAATGTATTGTTTACTAAGTATTTTTAGCTGCCTTTTTGAATAAGTTTCTTTCACCAATTTCTGTAATTACATTTGGAAGCTTATTTTACAGTTTTATTTATTGGTACAAAATCCTGTTTTGAGCATTATGTTTATTCGTTCGTGATAAACGTAAGAATAAAATCGCGGTTTTCATACAGCGTCATTCCGAGTAAAACGCCAGAGCTCTCGATGGCTATCACCGCCATTGTCGTCACGAGTATAAACCACTGACTGCCGGCGCTGGCAAGGTTTCCCGCTTATACAGCGTCGTCCGTCCGAAAAGCCTGTAAGGGTGTAACAGGGTAGGTTGTGCTGCGAAACATGTTTAAAAAAATACGTTGCGTCATTTGCGAGGTATTTACCATTAAAGTTGGCTAATCAAACTGTCGCACGGGCAAAGTCCAGCAGCCTGCCAGAGACAGTATCGCGAACCTTGCTCTTCGCTTGGTTTCCTCAGACCTGACAAACTTCGCTTTTGCTGTCGTAGCTTGAATTTATCAGTTCAGAAAAAGGGACATTTTAACTGGTAATTGGTTCTTCAACAAGTGGTAACTCGCGGACACGCCTCACAGACGTCTGTGCAGTAGCGAATTTTAGTGCGTGAAAGTGTCTGAGTTTGCGCGCGCGACGCCCTAATTGGCTAACTTCAGTACTGAATAACACAGTAACAACGCAACGTATCGAATTTTTTCTTAACAGTTGTTTCTCAGCACAGATTCCTCTGTAACTCCCTTAGAAGCTTGTCATACTGTTTCGGACCACTCTGTAAGGGCACCAGTCAGAGAAGGGCGAAACGGCGCGTGCGCGGCAGATGATTGGGGCAGGTCACAGCCGGCGAGCGACCGCGTGGCGTCAGCTGACCGCTAGATGTACGTTCACTCTAGCTCTTGGTCAATGATAATTATGTTCGGTTTGTGGGGCGCTCAACTGCCGGTCATCAGCGCCCGTACCAAGTCCCAATTTTTACAAAATCCCAGTTTTTCACAATCCAATCTAGCCACTGCCACGAATGATGGTGATGATGACGATGACGATGATGAAATGATGACAACACAAACACCCAGTCCCCAGGCAGGGAATGTGGCCATGGACAGAACTGTTTTTCGCCGTAATTATCGATGACACTTTTGATGTGTTCAACTGATTAATAATGTACTCAGACCGTGTGGTTAAAATCCCCAGTCTTTTGAAAAGATCAATAATTCAAGAACAGTCTTAAGCGCATTTATTATTGTTATAATACCGTCAACCGGTTTCAACCCGACGTAGGGGTCATCTGGGCGTTTACACCATTGGTCGACTGCTGGTGGTGTCACTCCTGCCGTTATGTAGACAGGAGTGACACCACCAGCAGACGCCCAGAAGATAACCCCTACGTCGGGTTGAAACCGGTTGGCGTTATTATAACGAAGCTTTCGAAATGTGGTGCTACAGAAGAATGCTGAAGATTAGATGGGTAGATCACATAACTAATGAGGAAGTATTGAATAGGATTGGGGAGAAGAGAAGTTTGTGGCACAACTTGACCAGAAGAAGGGATCGGTTGGTAGGACATGTTCTGAGGCATCAAGGGATCACCAATTTAGTATTGGAGGGCAGTGTGGAGGGTAAAAATCGTAGAGGGAGACCAAGAGATGAATACACTAAGCAGATTCAGAAGGATGTAGGTTGCAGTAGGTACTGGGAGATGAAAAAGCTTGCACAGGATAGAGTAGCATGGAGAGCTGCATCAAACCAGTCTCAGGACTGAAGACCACAACAACAACAAATGCGATTAAGGCTGTTCTTGAATTATTGATTAATTATACTAATCGCTGCTTTTCTCCACAACCATGTTGTCCAAAAATTTTTGAAAAGATCTCAGCAGTGAGCTCGACTACTGTTTTTGATTGTTATTCTTATGGCGCTTTTCTGCATTTTCAAAACTGTTTTGATCTTTTGAAGTTTTGTTACACAGAGAGGAACTACATAGCTAAGAACTGAGTCTACTACTCGTTCCCCATGGTAGTGTTACAGGCCCTTTGCTGTTCCTTATCTATATTAACGATTTTGGAGACAATCTGAGCAGCCGTCTTCGGTTATTTGCAGATGACGCTGTCGTTTATCGACTAATAAAGTCGTCAGAAAACCAAAACTAACTGCAAAACGATTTAGAAGAAATATCGGAATGGTGCGAAAAGTGGCAGTTGACCCTAAACAACGAAGAGTGTGAGGTCGTCCACATGAGTGCTAAAAGGAACTCGTTAAACTTCGGTTACACGATAAATCAGTCTAATCTAAAAGCCGTAAATTCAACTTAATACGTAGGTATTACAATTGCGAACAACTTAAATTGGAAGGAACACATAGAAAATGTTGTGGGGAAGACTAACCAGAGACTGCGTTTTATTTGCAGGACACTTAGAAAATGTAACAGTCGTACTAACGAGACTGCCTACACTACGCTTGTCCGTCCTCTTTTAGAATACTACTGCGCGGTGTGGGATCCTTACCAGATAGGATTGACGGAGTACATAGAAAAAGTTCAAAGAAAGGCAGCACGTCTTGTACTATCGCGAAATAGGTGAGAGAATGTCACAGAAGTGATACAGGTTTTGGGCTGGACATCATTAAAAGTAAGGCGTTTCTCGTTGCGACGGAATCTTCTCACGAAATTCCAATCACCAAATTTCTCCTCCGAATGCGAAAATATTTTGTTGACACCGACCTACATAGGGAGGAACGATCACCAAGATAAAATAAGGGAAATCAGAGCTCGTACGGAAAGATATAGTGTTCATTCCGTCCGAGATTGGAATAATAGAGAATTGTGAAGGTGGTTCGATGAACCCTCTGCCAGGCACTTAAATGTAATTTGCAGAGTATCCATGTAGATGTAGATGTACTAATAGTAGGTTGTAATGTTGAAGCATTAAGTTGTTCTGAAAGCGGTGCTGATATTGAAGGCAATAAAAGCGGGTTAAAAGTCGTGAGCTATCTGGGGAAGTTAACCTTGCATTACTGAGCAACTGTATCACCAGGTATCCAGTCTAGCTTACCAAATTCCGAACCAGACTAACATTAATTATAATCTTTTAATAGTCATCTTAGGACAACCGGTGAAATATATATATATATATATATATATATATAAAGAGAATTTAAATAAAAAGAAATAAAACTGTTTATATTTGGACATTTATTTTAACATTGATCATTGTTCCGTTAAAATTTCAGCATATTACATTTTATTCATAACTAAACTGGTGCCGTAGTTAGGATTGTGAAATTGTGAGTTTGTAATCTTACGGAACACATCAAATATGGAGGCAAGATTGGGAGACAGCATACAACACTGCATTCATAAAATAACACACGAAGAACGTTGAATCATATGCAAGAGGAAATTAACCACAACCAACGGATTCAATTTTCACCCAAAGAAGTTACGTTCGTAGCGCAATCGTGTCCGTCATGAAATTACCACACACTGGTATACTAAATTCATACTAACTCTCTGTGAAATCTTCCCGAAAAGATGAGCTGAGGGCTACTTTGATGATTTCACCACATGCTTCACGTGGTCCACTTGGTTTACACAAAGAGTGTAACTTCACAATAATTTTGATAATTAAAATAAATTACATCGAAACGCAATTTACAAAAGAAAAACCTCGAACTGGTTACTATTGTCTTACTATTAACCTGATGGGTGAAACAATTGTATAAGCACGTGGTACTAGTCTCACAAAGTACACCCCACGTGGGTTGAACATAAAGGAAAGTTGCTATATTGAATTGTCAAGACGAGACGTTATAATCTCACGCTCATTCGCATTTAAGATTGATGATCTTAGTTAGAGTTACGGATCATCAACACGTGGTTCCACTTTACTCACAAAGTAGTGACAAAGCAACTACTGGAAGATATTCTGAACTTCACACTCGAATTACACTGTGTTGCAATTTAAGATAACATAAGATATTTTAGATCTAAACCTGAAATAAGGGAGATTAAATTTTCAGTTAGGCTGAACTTAAGAAATCCATTGTCCTACGGAGTTAGCAGAGACACACTTAGCCGGAGATCTTACCACTTCAGACGCTCGCCGCAGACAGGCTGACGTGGGCCCCTACCGAGGGTGCTTCGCAGATACAAAATGGAAGTGACCAGAGTGGCAGCTTCCTATACCAACATGACAAGGGACGGACAGGACCATACTAAGAATAGAAACCTCTTTGCTTTTAGAAAGTGTAGCTACCTGTTCCGACGTTGGTCCTACTGTTCTCTAGCAGACAGGCTTGTCTGCTACCATCAAGTATGCAACTAGAAATACATTTGCTCACTCATTCTTTCAGACAGAAGGAAGGGGGATTACAGTATCTATAAAGTATATAAAAGAAAGATGATGTAGGTTCTGTATGAGACTGTGTGACATGAATTCCATATAAACTGTGTTTTGAAGTGTTGTAGTGTGACAGATCGTTCTTGTTTATGTGTAAAAGTAACACGTTCCACTGCTCAGTCTCCTCTCAGATGGAGTCAGATAGGCCACAGTAAATTCAGAAGTGGAATGTATGCCGTAAATGACAACAGACTTAAGAAATTAACATGAAAGGAATCCAACAGAGACCTTTCACCAAGTCCCAATTTTTACACAATCCTACTTTTTCACAATGCAATCTAGCCACTCCCACGAATGACATTGATGATGATGATGATGAAATGATGACAACATGAACACCCAGTCCCCAGGCAGAGAATGTGGCCATGGACAGAACTGTTTTTCGCAGTAATTATCGATGATATTTTTGATGTGTTCAACTGATTAACAATGTACTCAGACCGTGTGGTTAAAATCCCTAATCTTTTTGAAAAGATCTAAGCAGTGAGCTCGACTACTGTTTTTGATTGTTATTTTTATGGCGCTTTTCTGCATTTTCAAAACTGTTTTGATCTTTTCAAGATTTGTTACACAGAGAAGAAGTCCATAGCTAGGAACTGGGTCTACTACTCTTTGTCCAAGGTAGTGTTACAGGCCCTTTGCTGTTCCTTACCTATATTAACGATTTTGGAGACAATCTGAGCAGCCGTCTTCGGTTGTTTGCAGATGACGCTGTCGTTTATCGAGTTATAAAGTCGTCAGAAGACCAAAACAAACTGCAAAACGATTTAGAAGAAATATCGGAATGGTGTGAAAAGTGGCAGTTGACCCTAAATAACGAAAAGTGTGAGGTCATCCACATGAGTGCTAAAAGGAACTCGTTAAACTTCGATTACACGATAAATCAGTCTAATTTAAAAGCCGTAAATTTAAGTAAATACTTAGGTATTACAATTACTAACAATTTAAATTGGAAGGAACACACAGAAAATGTTGTGGGGAAGGCTAACCGAAGACTGCGTTTTATTGGCAGGACACTTGGAAAATGCAACAGACCTACTAAGGAGAGTGCTTACACTACGCTTGTCCGTTCTCTCATAGAATACTGCCTCGCGGTGTGGGATCCTTACCAGGTATGACTGACGGAGTACGTCGGAAAAGTTCAAAGAAAGGCAGCACGTCTTGTATTACCGCGAAATATGGGAGAGAGTGTCACAGAAATGATACAGAATTCAGGCTGGACATCATTAATGTAAGGTGTTTTTCGTTGCGACGGAATCTTCTCACGAAATTCCAATCACCAACTTTCTCCTCCGAATGCGAAAATATTTTGTTGACACGGACCTACATATTGAGGAACGATCACCACCATAAAATAAGGGAAATCAGAGCTCGTACGGAAAGAAGTAGGTATTCATTCTTTCCGAGATTGGAATAATAGAGAATTGTGAAGGTGGTTCGATGAACCCTCTGCCAGGCACTCAAATGTGATCTGCAGAGTATCCATGTAGATGTAGATGTAGATGAACTAATAGTAGGTAACCAATAGACATTCCCTTCACTTAAAACTTCCGGGCTGATAGGCAGTGGTCTAAGTGTAAAACTCTCTCCTGACGTTTCGTCTCCGTCTGCGGGCGGCATCCTCGGAGGTAAAGCGGTGAATTGAAAAGAGAACTCGAGGAAGCGCTGATTATATAGGCAGTACACAGGGCGCCACTGTCAATCACGTGGCGTCGGCTATGAGATTGTCTCTGGTGATGCCAACATTCTCGATTGAAAGTAATCGACCGTCACGCTTGCGGTGTAACGCTGACATCCAAATTTTATCCAGTTTAATACCTTCGTCTTTCCTGTTAAAATTATTATGATGTTTATCAATCTCGATAGCCTCCCTATACAAGCGTGCATAATATTGCGAGGTTTTTGATATGATACTCGTCTCGCTGAATTGTATTTCATGATCACCTTCCTGGTAAACATGTTCCGCTACGGCCGATTTACCCGTGTGACCCAGGCGGCAATTCCTCTTGTGTTCAACAAGACGGGTGTTCACACTTCTCTTTGTGGTACCGATGTAAACCTGTCCACAACTACAAGGAATTTTATATACCCCCAGTATTGCCAAAGGGTGTCGTGCATCTTTTGCCGACCTTAAAAATTCTTTTATTTTCCTGGTGGGTCTGAAAATAGTTTCCACCCCATACTTGCCTAAAACTTTCTCAATGCGATCTGTGACCTTACTAATGAACGGAAGAAAAACTTTGTCCTTGGGCGACTGTTGTTCGTCGTTACTCCTGATTCTCTGCCTAGAGCGAAGTGCTCGATCTACATCCTTGCTAGAACAGCCGTTCTTCGCGAAAGTTGACCGTAGATGTTCAATCTCATCTTTTAAATAAACGGGTTCACAAAGTTTGTACGCCCTATCTACCAAAGTTTTCATTACACCTCTTTTTTGTCTAGGGAGGTGGTTTGAATCTTTGTGTAGATAACGATCAGCATGTGTGGGTTTTCTATACATCTTATAGCCCCACGTTCCGTCACGTCGTTTAATCACAGACACATCCAGGAAGTTCAATTGCCCATTCCTTTCCGTCTCCATAGTGAATTGGATTTTCGTATTAATGCTGTTTATATGTGTCAGGAAGGTGTCCAACTCCTCTGCTCCGTGTGTCCATACTACGAACGTGTGAAACGTCCCCTTAGAAAAATTATGCAAGACTGTGCTTAAACTGACACACAATATTTTTAGCGCAACGCAGTCTGACTTTCAAAAATCCCTACAAAAGAACAGCCCTGACTAACATTAACCTATACCTTTCACAAATCACTTACCTCACCAAAAATCTTCGTTACTCTAACTACTGCAAAACAGCGAGCGCCACTACTGCCAGCTAAATAAAAGATTCAAACTACGGAAGGCACTAATTATTGATAGGCATAGTTAGCAAATGAAAGATTTTAATAAAGAACAAACAATGTATTTACCTTAATAGTGTCGAAAAATCATAATATACATAGCAGTTCATGACATCCAGTCTTACAAATTTCAAAACTCCGCCATCTCTCTCCCCACATCCACCACTGCTGGCGGCTCACCTCCAACTGCGCAACGCTACGCGCTGTTAACATCCAGCTGCCCAACACTACAATGGCAGACAACAATGCAAACTAGCCACAGACTGCACACAGCACAGCCAGTGATTTTTCATATAAAGCGCTACGTAACGTTGCCAATAAGAAAACATAAACAGCCTACTCACACGTGTCATGGACATAGCGATACCATCTGGCTGGTCTCTTACTGGCAGTCTGCAACGCCCGTTGTTCAAAAGTCTCCATAAATAGCCACAGCAGGACTGAGAGGACTGCCCATAGTCACCCCGTCAATCTGTTCATAAAAGTTATTCTTGTATTGAAAGTAGGTTGTGGTGAGGCAGTGTCGGAATAATGCCACAATATCGGTAGGAAAAATATCCGCTATGCATAATATAGCTTCGTTTACCAGAATCATGGTAAATAACGACACAACTTCAAAATTGACGAGGATATCATCCGGGCCCACGCTCGTTTCCTTTAACTTGTCAATGAAATGATCTGAATTTGTAATATGACTGTCCGTCCTACCAACATAAGGCTGCAGCATTGAGGCAAAGTGTCTAGCTAACTCGTGTGTTGGTCCACCTATTACATTGTATGATAAAAGACATTGGCTGTTTTAAACTCTGATAACTACTATGCTCCAGGAGTAGATAAGGGCCGGCCGCGGTGGCCGAGCGGTTCTAGGCGCTTCAGTACGGAACCGCGCGACTGCTACGGTCGCAGGTTCGAATCCTGCCTCGGGCATGGATGTGTGTGATGTCCTTAGGTTAGTTAGGTTTAAGTAGATCTAAGTTCTAGGGGATTGATGACCTCAGATGTTAAGTCCCATAGTGCTCAGAGCCATTTGAACCATTTTGAGTAGATAAGGCCCCGGGAGTAGATAACATTCCATTAGAACTACTGACGACCTTGGGAGAGCCAGTCCTGACGAAACTCTACCATCTGGTGAGAAAGATGTATGAGACAGGCTAAATACCCTCAGAATTCAAGAAGAATATAATAATCCCAACCCCAAAGAGAGCAGGTGCTGACAGATGTGAAAATTACCGAACAATCAGATTAATAAGTCACGGGTGCAAAATATTTACGCGAATTCTTTACAGACGAATGGAAAAACTGATAGAAGCCGACCTCGGGGAAGATCAGTTTGGATTCCGTAAAAATATTCGAACGCGTGAAGCAATACTGACCCTACGACTTATCTTAGAAGCTAGATTAAGGAAAGGCAAACTTACGTTTCTAGCATTTGTAGACTTAGGGAAGGCTTTCGACAATGTTGCCTGGAATACTCTCTTTCAAATTCTGAAGGTGGCAGGGGTAAAATACAGGGAGCGAAAGTCTACTTACAATTTGTTCAGAAACCAGATAGCAGCTATAAGAGCCGAGGGACATGAAAGGGAAGCAGTGAATGGAAAGGGAGTGAGACAGGGTTGTAGCCTCTCCCCGATGTTATTCAATCTGAACAAGCAGTAAAGGAAACCAAAGAAAAATTTGGAGTAGGAATTAGAATCCGGGGAGAAGAAATAAAAACTTTGAGGTTTGCCGATGACATTGTAATTGTGTCAGAGACAGCAAAGGATTTGGAAGAGCAGTTGAACGGAATGGATAGTGTCTTGAAAGGAGGGTATAAGATGAACATCAACAAAAGCAAAACGAGGATAATGGAATGTAGTCGAATTAAGTCGGGTGATGCTGAGGGAATTAGATTAGGAAATGAGACACTTAAAGTAGTAAAGGAGTTTTGCTATTTGGGGAGCAAAATAACTGATGATTGTTAACATCGAGTATAGATTTAAGTGACAGGAAGTCGTTTCTGAAAGTATTTGTATGGAGCGTAGCCATGTATGGAAGTGAAACATGGACGATAAATAGTTTGTACAAGAAGAGAATAGAAGCTTTCGAAATGTGGTGCTACAGAAGAGTGCTGAAGATTAGATGGGTGGATCACATAACTAATGAGGAGGTATTGAATAGGATTTGGGAAAAGAGAAGTTTGTGGCACTACTTGACTAGAAGAAGGGATCGGTTGGTAGGGCATGTTCTGAGGCATCAAGGGATCACCTATTTAGTATTGGAGGGAAGCGTGGAGGGTAAAAATCGTAGAGGGAGACCAAGAGGTGAATACACTAAACAGATCCAGAAGGATGTAGGTTGCAGTAGGTACTGGGCGATGAAGAAGCTTGCACAGGATAGAGAAGCATGGAGAGCTGCATCAAACCAGTCTCAGGACTGATGAGCATGACAACAACAACAACTACTTTGAACTTATCTGTTTTACTGGCTGTTTTATACACTGATGACTACTATGAAAGAGTCTGTTTCATTCCCGGTACAGGCTTAAGTAAGCAATACCCGTATTCGACTGCTAAAACACCTATCTATTGGGAACATTATGAATTTTTCAATGTATCATCACAACATCTATACGCCATGTGGAATATTGCAATGCAAACGAAGTAGCGCTGCTGAATTTTCGCAGTGCCCATCCCCGCTTCAGTTGCTCGAGTTGGCGACCCTCGGCCGTGCAGCCGGTGGCGGGCGCCTCCGCCCGCGGCCCGCGGGAAGGCCGGCCATTGAGGCCGCTATTAGACAAGAGCCCCGCGGTTGGGACAGGTCCGTCATCGCCGCCGGCGGGGGAGCGCGCCGTGTTGTGACAGCCGCGGCTATTCTGGGCCGGGCCGCCGCATCGCAGCGCACTGCGAATATCGCCGCAGCGCGCCGCGCCGCGCCGCACCGCCCCCTACGGCGACCACCCGCTCACAGCACTTGCCGTGACGCAGTAGTCGGGAGATGAGCGGATGGTGGCAGCTGGTGGTCGAGGGCAGGAACAGTCACCTGGGACATGTAGCTGCGTGTTTGCGAAATTAATTCACATGCACCGAGAATGACTGTGCAATTCATCACTTCAACGAGCAGTTCAGAGTTCATTGCCTATAAGCAGGAGAGGTTAGTGTCTCGCAAATTTGATGACAGTGGGTTTACTCTTTAACATCTCATTTCTTCCGGCGATAACACAATAAAAAGCCAAATTTTATGTCTACATTTGCTTGTTATATTGGCCTATAACTTGTTTTAGGCGTTATGAGTGAATGGAAATTTCGAGGTGGGGTATTGTGTCTACGAAAAATGAGAATTTTTGAATGTTTTGAGGTGCAGCGCCGTATAACGATCCTGCCTTGGAGCCGGATAGTGACAGATGGTGACGCGAGACTGGATGCGCACGTAGTTTATGTATCAGCCGATAGAGGACAGTATTGGATAGGGGACTGATTTAGTTTCGATTGTGCCCAGTAAAGTGCACTAAAGTAATAGAATGTTTTTCATAAACTGTTCTAGTATTTACATAAAGTGTTATGTCTTTTTATGTATGTAAAATGTTATAAATGTGTTTTAGCAGTATGAATGATGCTTGAATGTGGATTAATGTTAATATGAAGATAATTGTTTAACGAGTTAGGTAGTAAGATTTAGTGTGGGAACATTTCGAACAAGTAGAATAGTTTTGTAAAGTAAGTTTATGGTAAAAAGGAAAGTTAATTCAGTTATAAATAACAATAGTAAATAACTTTACGCATAAACAAAACTTCAGCATATTAGATAATTACGTCGGTAAAACGTGCAGACGTTAGGTTTACTATTTTGCGATTAGTTATTGTTGAAAAGCGCGGACTGACGCGGGAGAATGTTGTTTTGCTATTGGCTTTTGAGTAAACTGACCAATGGTAAAGCAATATTATTCGCGCGCCTTTCTCTGCTGGTAGAGATGACTTGGAGTGTTCTAGAGAGGAGTCGAAGCCTAGCCATGAAAGAGATCGGACGTGTGCAGTAGCTGTTCCGATGGAAATGATAAGTTGCCGGATCTAGCAATGTTTCATACATCAGAAGTGTTGGAAAGTAACGGCATAGTTATTCCGATCTGTGTGTAGAAATTTCTGAATTTTTAAGTGAATTTTGTGACGAGGAAAGGCGTATTGAGAAGGCCGATGGCTAAAAACTGTGACTGCGTTAGGTACCGACAGACTTAATATTTGGCGAGCATTATCCATCTAAGACAATCAGTATTTTTTAGCTATTACGTTTTCGGGAAATGTAACATCATAAACTTGCTAACGTGAGTGAAAGGGATTGTGAGTGTCTGTGTTAAGACTAGCAAGGGCTTTGCAGTGATACTTGTTTACCTAAGTTTTAGAATATATTAATTGAGGACAAAATTTCCAACCTTTCACTTCATATGAAAACTTTCTCCCGAAACGTAGATTAGTGACTTTAATTTCAGCCTGGTTCACATCGAAGTACAGTAGGTTTCACTCGGCTTCCCTTCTGATGATCTGCTGAGACAATGTGCACAGGTAAGTGCAGGTCCGTCGTAAAGGGACGGAAAGTACCGCGCCGCCGCAGTTTGATCTCATTAATCAGTGACCAAACTTGCAGTCATTGCTTTCCACATTAGGATCTGTGGGATTACCTATGAGCCTCAGAACGGGGTTTTAGTTAACCAGCGAGTTAGGTCAGTCTTTTCCGCACTTTTTGTCTTACACGACTACCCTCCCAAGATTCAAGCAGCCATCATTTCTAGTGATATATCTGAGAGCAAATTTTATTGATGTCTTCAGTATTTCTGCGGGCTTTCAAATAAATACGCACCCTCCGACGCAGAGTCGCGACATTAAAAGTTTTGGCTGGTTTCGTTGTCTAGGGGCGCCGAGCAGTTCTAGGCGCTTCAGTCCGGAACCGCGTGGCTGCTACGGTCGCAGGTTCGAATCCTGCCACGGTATGGTTGTGTATGATGTCATTAAGTTAGTTAGGTTTAATTAGTTCTAAGTCTAGGGGACTGATGACCTCAGATGTTAAGTCCCATAGTGCTTAGAGCCATTTGAAGAAGTTGTCTAGGGGCTGGGATACGTAGTTGCCGCATTACAGGCCAAATACTTGGTTCAAATGGCTCTAAGCACTATGGGACAACATCTGAGCTCATCAGTCCCCTAGACTTAGAACTACTTAAACCTAACTAACCTAAGGATATACAACACGTCCATGCCCGAGGCAGGATTCGAACCTGCGACCGTAGCAGCAGCACGGTTCCGGACTGAAGCGCCTAGAACAGGCCAAATACTGCTGAGTCTACAGTATACGATAAGAATACACACATGAATCGAGTGGCCGAAGGTTTGTATCTCTCGGCAATTGCGAATTATCGATGTAGCATATAAATTTATAAATGAAAGGTTGCAATTAAATAAAATCTGCAGGTTCTATCTTAACGACTTTAAATGATGAGTACGATAGTAGAAGTACTTCTGAGAATGCTGTATATTTCTGCAAAACACTTATTGGTGTCGATGATCCAGCAATTAAATAAAATAGATGTTGAATAACAGGGAAACAATGGATTCCTACAGCACGTAATTAGTTATGAACAACAACACAGCTCGCGCGATATTCACTTCTAAACGCACCCTAAGTCTTCACTGTAGAAGCCACGGAAACCTCACAAACTGCTCCACTGCCCAAGTCTTTCCGCCGACTCCGCGTCCGTCGCGCCGTCGCGTCCAGCACTTCCCGTGTCCTGTGCGACTTTCTCCCGCACCGCACTCCCCAGAACTACCTCGTTTCCTCTCTCGAAACTATCCTCCTCCCCCAATTCCAAACAGTCTCAACATTAACGAGCGCTCTGATTGGATAGAGCGCTCCTCCAAGCGAACGTACACTCACTATTTAAGCACATATGTAATACTAGATTTACATTTAAATACTTGAAATTAAATAAATATTCCTACGGCCGGACCATAAACATGCTCTAACACACATTATTAGACACATAAACAAATAAAAATAAACATATATCAAAGGAACAGAACAAAAGGTAGGCCAGTAGCCTAATGTCTCTGTGCTTTCTAAAACACAGTAAATATTCAACCAGTTTCTTCATGAATAGTATATATATCGGATATAAACAAAGACATAGATGAACAAATATATTTATAAGCATGCTGCTACCGTTTCTTCGTGTAACTGTGGAGTACCTATGGCCTGACGCGATCCGTAGTAATCGGCCACTTTGACCTCCAATAACTCATGTGGCATTCATGTTACACGCCTGTAATTCACGCGAATTTAGGTTGACACTAATAGCCTTCTAAAGACACGGCGATCGACCGAATCGGATGAAGAGTTTATATTTTGGAAATTCGTTGCTGGGTGTTAGGTCTATAATTTACCGTCAGATACTAAACTTTAAACTAACAAAGATATTGAAAATCTAATTACACCATCAGAATCGTCGTGCAAATAATAGTAATGTACATGTTTCTTTTTGAGGTATAATTCATCTGGCTATTATTAATTTCTACATGAACTGTGAAATGTCTGCCATTAAGGTTTCACAAAGTCCGCCATCTTTGGCACTCCCGGCATAGAGATTTCCTTCATCGACACAAAGCACCGTCCTCGTCACAGCGGAATTCCCAACCACGCGGCTGGACCATGCGCTGGAGCTACCCCTCTCGTCCGGTTGACGTTCCCACCATCTATTTGCTCCCAGGCCCCAGCTGGCCGATCGGCCCGTGCGGCCAAGGCAACTTAAAATATTTTCAGGGCGCCACAATTCGCCCGTTACCTCACAGTACTAACATTCTTGAAATTGGCCTACGAGAAGTTCTTGGCCGACCCATGAAATGCTTCTCCTGGCAGTTTAGCAAATGATACATTCCTTTGCTACGTTACTTATCAAATTTTTCTCTAACATCTTTTTTTGGTTTAAGATATGAGTATCTGAAGTGTCTAAGTCGTACACATTTCAAAATCTAAATCAACAGAGCAAGCGGAAGGTCATGCAATACCTGCTGAAAAAGGACGTGAGTGCGCAGGAAATCCGTATTGACATGATGGAAACATTAGGGGACGATTCCCCTTCCTATCCCACTGTGAAAAAGTGGGTGGCAGAATTCAAGCGGGCCAACACCTCTGTCCAAGATGCACCTCGCAGTGGAAGAGCGGTGAAGGCCAGCACGCGGGAAAACGTCACAGCAATCCAGATTATAATCGCGGCAGACCGGTGTGTGACAGAACGCTACATTGCTGAGGGAGTGGGCATATCTCAGGAACGCTTAACTGATCAGTTAGTTTGTTACTACAAGGAAAAGTCATTTTTAACTAAGTATTTTATATGACTGGATTAGCTATACGTCAGCTATTTCTTCTTCCAGTCGGCAATAGCCCAGTAATTAACATGTTTATGTAATGCCTTTTTAAAGAGAGAAGGGAGGGCAAAAGTAGTCTTTCGAAACCAGTAGGAAACGAAGTTTATTTATTTATTTATCGTATGATGATACAGGGCTTGGATCAAATACATAATTTTAAGAATATACAGTGTAAGAAATGACAAGCAAAATACAAGTACAGAATCAAATTTCCAAAGTATTATGCTAAATTATGTACACTTTACGTAATTTCTTAGATTTTATAAGTCCAATCTGTTGATCCAGTTGAGCCCTTCAGGTGATGCATGGTGGATGTCATTTATTGATCCCCCGAAGTCTCGTTTCGGGCATTCACCAACAATGTGATTTATTGTTTGCAGGGCAGCTCCACAGACACAATCTGCAGATGTTGCCGAGTCGCATTTATGCTTTAGATATCCGCAGTTCCCTTGTCCTGTTCGGATGCGGTTTATGGTTCTCCACTGGCGTCTGGGGAGTGTGAAACCTGGAACTCGCATGGAACGCTTTTCAACCAGGTGACCGTTGAACACTGACTATTCTTCCCACTGACTTTCCATGCTCTGTTGATGTTAAAGTCGAAGGCTTCAAGATGTTGTCCAGTTCGCCAACGTGGTTTTCTTGACTTCAGACGCTGATGTTCTGCTATTAATATATCGCTGTGTACTGGTAGGTGGGGGTTCTTCTGAGTGTTTCTCCAGATCTTTACGAGAGCATCTGATCTTCGTAGAGCTGGAGGTTGGATGTTACTTAAAACTGGTAGCCATGCAGTTTGAGTGCGACGTATGCAGCCTGTGACAAGTCGCATTGTCTGGTTGAGTTGCACATCTATCTTGCCACAGTGAGCACTGTTCATCCAAGTTGGACAACGGTATTCAGCAACAGAATATGATAGTGCCAAAGCAGCTGATATTAGGGTTTGAGCGGTGCAATCCCAGGAGGTACCAGCAAGCTTCTGAATGATATTATTACCGGTCTTCACTTTTGCGGCCATGTTGGAGAGATGTTGCACACTCTGTAACTAGGCAGGTGGATGTTTTCCTCCAGCAGCGCGTAGAACCGCTCGGCCACTCCGGCTGGCTTACCTAAAACAGTACTAATTACAAATATCGGTAATATAAAGCCTAGCTATGATTTTTCATGTGTTAACGTACACCTGATTGATAACTTCCTGATTGTGTACATGAAAAAGGTATGTAAGAGAATGCAGAATTTATACAGCTGATGTTGAAAATATGATGGCATCTCTTTTATTCACACAACTCTAGAGTAATTGGCATCCTCAACTATAACTTTGTTTCTGAAAAACTATATTGTATTTTGGAAAATTAGACAGTGTAATCTAATAGAAATTATTGTTGTATCTAAAGGTACTAGCTGAAACTATTATCTCGGCTGATCAACACAAACCCTAACTGGTACTGGGTGCCGAGTTTTCTCTGAAGTTAGCGCCCTGGTGTTTATTCTGTTATTTAGTGACAGTTTTCGTCGATTAATGGGACTACGTGTAATTATCATTATCGACTGTGTCAAAATTCACTAATGATCATGTACCGTGACAATAAGGTCAAAGTGAGAATTGTGTTGTTACTTTTAATAGTTATTTACTGTGCACGTCATTTTGCACTTTAATATGACAGACTTCAAGGACAGTGATTCAAGAACTTTATGCAGTGACTGTGTTAATTATTTGCTTGCAACGCGTGAACTTTTGTGAACAATTGCGTTTATGTTAGATTACAGCACTCGAACAATCGTATTATAGGACATCAGTCGAGTGTAGTATGTGGCTAACCGATTATCTGTGCATAAATTATGTTATATGAATCACGAACACGTCATAAACAGTTGGTTAATCACTATGTAAGCGTAATTAAAATGTGTGGATTGCAAACCTAATGTAGTCATCATCATTTAAAATAGCCTATTTTTGACAACCACTTTTCAGTCAGATTCGACGGAGGTGCAGCTACCGAAGGCAAAAAATGGTTGAATTGGCTTTGAGCACTATGGGACTTACCATCTGAGGTCACCAGTCCCCTAGAACTTAGAACTACTTAAACCTAACTAACCTAAGGACACATCCATGCCCGAGGCAGGATTCGAACCTGCGAACGTAGCGGTCGCGCGGATCCAGACTGAAGCGCCTAGAACCTCTCGGCCACAACGGCCGGCCCTACCGAGGGCAGATTAGTGCAAGTAACTCCAGTGTCACTGAACAAGCTGCAGTCCGAGCAGTACATTACCTGACTGCTGATTCTCGCGTCTTTTTTTTGTTACATATTTTGCTATACCACTTGTCGTTACTAAAAGAAGAACGACGTTTTCTTCTACCGTCCTTCATGGATAAATAAGGACACACACATTCACACTCAGCAAGTTTATCACTAGCAACAGTTGCAGTAACTAACCAGTCACCGAACAGTTCCATCTGCTACCATTATAGCCGCCACTATCGCTGACTGTTCGTCGGGCAGCAAACGCCTAGTATCAAAGTGTTACTGGTTCTGTAGCCTGAACTATAAACATTCAGTTGTAGCAGTCCAGACTGAACTTCTATGGATCAGATAGTTCTCTTTCACAATGATAAATTTTATTAGGGTGTAGGACTGTACGTAATTACAGAGCCATGCACCATTCATCGTTCAAAGCTGAGTGCATCTCTGTATATTATTTTTCAAAAATGGCTGCAAATATTAATAATTTTAGTAAATGCTTGTTATTTGTTTCGCTCTGTGTTGCCCATATAACTTGGGTTGCAGATATACGCTGAGGTGGTAATAGTCATCGTTTACCTCGTAATATTGTGTCGGGCCTCCTTTTTCCGGACGTAGTGCAACTCTTCATTCCATGCATTCAAAAAGTCGTTGGAAGTCCCCTGCAGGAATACTGAGCCATGCTATCGCTATAGCGGTCCGTAATTGCGAGAATGTTGTCGGTGCTGTATTTTGTGCACGACGTGTTCGATGGGGTACATGCCCAGCGATCTAGGTGACCAAACTATTCGCCCGAATTATCCAGAATGTTCTTCAAAACAATAGAGACAATTTTAGCCCGTTAATATGGTGCGCCGTCATCCACAAAAATTCCATCGTTGTTTCGTAGCATGACGTCCCTGATTGGCTGTAAACGAAGTAGCCGAACATAACCATTTCCAGTAAATGATCGTTCAGTTGGACCAGAGGACTCATTTCATTGAATGTAACCACAGCCCACACCATTATGGAGCCACCACCAGCTTGCGCAGTGCCTTGTTCACAACTTGGGTCCATCGCTTCGTGGGGTCTGTGTCACACTACAACGCTACCATCATCTCTTACCAAGGGAAATCGAGACTTATCTGACCAGGCCACGGTTTTCCCGTCGTCTAGGATCCAAAAGATGTGATCACGTGGCCTGGAGAGGCGCTGTAGGTGATGTCGTGCTGTTAGCAAAGATACTCGCGGCGATCGTCTGCTGTCAGAGCTCACTAACGCAACATTTCGCCTCACTGCCCTGCCAGTTGGCCCAACTGAAGGAAGGTAATGTTGACTTCTGTGCCTGTGTTGACATGCGACTCATTGCTCTACAGTACTAGCATCAAGCACATCAGTATGTAGCATCAACAGGTTCGTGTTCATCACGAACGTGGTTTTGCAGTCAGTGCAATGTTTACAAATGCGGTGTTGGCAGATGCCCATTTGATGTATAGATTAGCACGGGGCAATAGCCGTAGCGCGGTACGTTTGTATCGAGACAGATTTCCAGAACGAAGGTGTCACGACAGGAATACGTTCGTCGTACGTCCCACATTGATTTCTGCCGTTATTTGACGCAGTGTTGCTTGTCTGTCAGCACTGACAAATCTACACTAACGCCGCTTCTCTCGATCATTAAGTGAGGACTGTCGCCCACTATGATGTATCATGCAGCGTAAGCAGCACAGGTTTTGTCAGCAGTATATGCGCCCAGATCTATAATTTCCGTTTTGATAGTCATTCACTAATACCAAAATATCATAAGAAATATAGTCATTCACTAATACCAAAATATCATAAGAAATATAGTGAACATTAATACTCTAGTGGACATTAATACAGCGTCATAAACAATCACCGATACAGTGTTGTGTGAACGCTCGTGTTTGTTTTTGCCCAAAAACTTTCGCAAACAAGAGGGGCATATATGATGTATCATGCAGCATAACTTGTTGTGACAGTGCGAGAGAGAGAGACATAGATATCGTTTATTACTCTGTGGCGGTCAGCGCTCACATAATTATTCTTAGGATATACAGGGTGTTACAAAAAGGTACGGCCAAACTTTCAGGAAACATTCCTCACACACAAATAAAGAAAAGATGTTATTTGGGCATGTATCCGGAAACGCTTAATTTCCATGTTAGAGCTCATTTTAGTTTCGTCAGTATGTACTGTACTTCCTCGATTCACCGCCAGTTGGCCCACCTGAAGGAAGGTAATGTTGACCTCTGTGCCTGTGTTGACATGCGACTCATTGCTCTACAGTACTAGCATCAAGCACATCAGTACGTAGCATCAACAGGTTAGTGTTCATCACGAACGTGGTTTTGCAGTCAGTGCAATGTTTAAAAATGCGGAGTTGGCAGATGCCCATTTGATGTATAGATTAGCACGGGGCAATAGCCGTGGCGCGGTACGTTTGTATCGAGACAGATTTCCAGAACGAAGGTGTCCCGACAGGAATACGTTCGAAGCAATTGATCGGCGTCTTAGGGAGCACGGAACATTCCAGCCTATGAATCGCGACTGGGGAAGACCTAGAACGACGAGGACACCTGCAATAGACGAGGCAATTCTTCGTGCAGTTGACGATAACCCTAATGTCATTGTCAGAGAAGTTGCTACTGTACAAGGTAACGTTGACCACGTCACTGTATGGAGAGTGCTACGGGAGAACCAGTTGTTTCCGTACCATGTACAGCGTGTGCAGGCTCTATCAGCAGCTGATTGGCCTCCACGGGTACACTTCTGCGAATGGTTCATCCAACAATGTGTCACTCCTCATTTCAGTGCAAATGTTCTCTTTACGGATGAGGCTTCATTCCAACGTGATCAAATTGTAAATTTTCACAATCAACATGTGTGGGCTGACGAGAATCCGCACGCAATTGTGTAATCTCGTCATCAACACAGATTTTCTGTGAACGTTTGGGCAGGCATTGTTGGTGATGTCTTGATTGGGCCCCATGTTCTTCCACCTACGCTCAATGGAGCACGTTATCATGATTTCATACGGGATACTCTACCTTTGTTGTTAGATCATATGCCTTTACAAGTACAACACAACATGTGGTTCATGCACGATGGAGCTCCTGTACATTTCAGTCGAAGTGTTCGTACGCTTCTCAACAACAGATTCGGTGACAGATGGATTGGTAGAGGCGGACCAATTCCATGGCCGCCATGCTCTCCTGACCTCAATCCTCTTGACTTTCATTTATGGGGGCATTTGAAAACTCTTGTCTACGCAACCCCGGTACCAAATGTAGAGACTCTTCGTGCTCGTATTGTGGACGGCTGTGATACAATACGCCATTCTCCAGGGCTGCAACAGCGCATCAGGGATTCCATGCGACGGAGGGTGGTGGCATGTATCCTCGCTAACGGAGGACATTTTGAACATTTCCTGTAACAAAGTGTTTGAAGTCACGCTGGTACGTTCTGTTGCGGTGTGTTTCCATTCGATGATTAATGTGATTTGAAGAGAAGTAACAAAACGAGCTCTAACATGGAAAGTAAGCGTTTCCGGACACATGTCCACATAACATTTTCTTTCTTTGTTTGTGAGGAATGTTTCCTGAAAGTTTGGCCGTACCTTTTTGTAACACCCTGTAGTGTTGTGTGTACGCTCGTGTTTGTTTTTGCCCAAAAACGTTTGTCCACAAGAGCGGCATATATGATTTATCATGCAGTGTAACTTGCTGTGACAGTCCGAGAGAGAGAGAGAGAGAGAGAGAGAGACAAAGATATTGTTTATTACTCTGTGGTGGTCAGCGCTCACATAATTATTCTTAGGATATAGAGCTTTTGTTCTTGTTAAGAATAATTTTACAAGAAGAGAGCCATTCTTGTGATGTAAAAATCGACGCCACTGCGAGAGTTTGATTCACATTGTAAAATATATGTGTATATCGAAGGAAATCAGTTAATAGAACAATAAAATATTGTTCATTTCAAGAAGGTACGTGTTATTCTACAACCAGCGTATACTTCTATTAAAATTTAATAATAAATACCAGCTTGAGAACAGTTCCGACGGGAGCGTTCAGTTCTAGTGAAATAGTTCGATGCTTTCTTCGGAAAAGAAGTCACTTCATGGATCATTCAAATCGACAAATGTACCTTCTAACAACCCTGCCACAACAAAGGTCAAAATTTAATAATGATTATGGTGTTGCTCACGCTGCTAAATATTGCATTTTCGGGCAACAACAAAGTTATTATGTCGCAGGTGTCATTAGAGCACAGTTAATAAAGTCATTTCCTGTAATAATGAATAAACTAGGCACTCATCTTTTCGTGTCTCGTTGTAAAATCATGGCTCAGTCGTCGAAAATCTAGGTGGTGATGATTCCAAGCTTGGATGCAAAGAGGCCTAGGTTTTATTATGCTATATTCAAAAGTTTTATAGATGTGTTTCACAAACCATTTTTGAAGATTACGCTTTTGCAGGACAATGGTGATGTAAAAAAGTAATCAGCACTCCGAATTTAAGTTACATTTCGTTTTTATTGCTTTTGTTGCAATATCGCGTAACACACAAAACATCACTTCACAATACAAAACAAACTTGAAAACATCTTCCTCACTGTTAAAGTTCACATTTTATAAGCTGACTACGTTATGCGTCTTTCCAACATGCCGTCCAAGACTTGACTTTCTCAAGGTCCGACTCTCTAACAATCGCTTACGCGCCCAAAAATCAGAGTTACAAGTACGTCAAAGATCATAGTGACAAAAGAAAGAATACACATAAGAATAATATCATTGCAATACAAACATATCGATGTATCAAAGTACCTCTACATTAATGAAATCAAATCTGAATGTTGTCTCAGAAATATGTAAACTACTTTACAGAAACACAGTAGAATATTGCTGGTATCGAGAGGTTGAGGTGAGCTGCTGTAATGGTTACGTAATTCAAGTACCATTACAACCTGGACATTTCTCAGAACTGAAAGCTATGCAACAGAGCCACGAAGAATATTTCTCCGTACTTTGGTTACCACTTTCAGCTCAACACGGTATCTACAGCAGCTGGAGCAGATTTCTACAACAGCGGAAGCGTGTAATCGCTATCAGTTTCACACATCGCTCTGTGTACGCTTACCCACAACAGTGAACATACAGTTACTCACACACATAGAAAGACAATACAAGGTGGTGTGGGAAACATTTCAGTATAAAGGTCCTGTAGAGCTAAACAGAAATTAGCCTAGTAGTAGTAGTAAATAATTTTTTTTTTCAGAGGAGCCTTTATACCACTGCGTTGTCCGTGGTGAGAACACTTTTGACACTATGGATTCCGAAATATGGAATTCCCTAACCATTTCTGAAATGGAATGTCCCATGTGTCTAGCTCCAACTACCATTTCGCGTTCAAAGTCTGTTAATTCACGCCGTGCGGCCCAAACCATATCGGAAACATTTTCACAGGAATCACCTGAGTACAAATGACAGCGCTGGCAATTCACTGCTCTTCTATACCTCGTGTACGTGATACTATCTCCACCTGTATACGCTATCCCTTGGCTTTTGTCACCTCATTGTAAAGGCCTATGATCACACTTGTTGTTAGCGTACAAGTGAGCTCCCTTTGTACAGCAACTAATGTCTGTGGTACAGGGTACACTTCCTGTTATCTTGCATATTATGTGCCAGACATTTTGGGAGAGTAAAATATTCAAAATGGCTTTTAGGATCCACGGATTTTAGCAAAGAAACATTTCCCATTGTACAATATAACAATTACAAAAATGTTCACAGGCAACTATTAAACTGGCAGGTTCATATACACTACTGGCCAATAAAATTGCTACACCAAGAAGAAATGCAGATGATAAACAGGTATTCATTGGACGAATATATTATACTAGAACTGACATGTGATTAAATTTTCAGGCCAATTTTGGTGCGTAGATCCTGAGACATCAATACCCAGAACAACCACCTAAGGCTGTAATAACGGCCCTGATACGCCTCGGCATTGAGACAAACAGAGCTTGGATGGCGTGTACAGGTACAGCTGCCCATGCAGCTTCAACACAGTACCACAGTTCATCAGGAGTAATGACTGGCGTACTGTGACGAACCAGTTGCTCGGCCACCATTGACCAGACGTTTTCCATTGGCGAGAGAGCTGGAGAATGTGCTGGCCAGAGAGCAGCAGTCGAAAATTTTCTGTATCAAGAAAAGCCCGTATAGCAACTGAAACATGCGGTCGTGCATTATCCTGCTGAAATGTAGGGTTTCGCAGGGATCGAATGAATGTTAGAGCCACGGGTCGTAACACATCTGAAATGTAACGTCCACTGTTCAAAGTGCCGGCAATGCGAACAAGAGGTGACCGAGACGTGTTACCAATGGCACCCCACACCATCACGTCGGATGATACGCCAGTATGGCCATGACGAATACACGCTTCCAATGTGCGTTCACCGCGATGTCGCCAAACACGGACGCGACCATCATGATGCTGTAAACAAAACCTGGAGTCATCCGAAAAAAATTACGTTTTGCCATTCGTGCACCCAGGTTCGTCGTCGAGTACACCATCGCAGGCGCTCCTGTCTGTGATGCAGCGTCAAGGGTAACCGCAGCCATTGTCTCCGAGCTGATAGTCCACGCTGCTGCAAACGTTGTCGAACTGCTCGTGCAGATGGTTGTTGTCTTGCAAACGTCCCCATCTGTTGACTCACGGATCGAGACGTGGCTGCACGATCCGTTACAGCCATGCGGATAAGATGCGTGTCATCTCGACTGCTAGTGATACGAGGCCGTCAGGGATCCAGCACAGCGTTCCGTATTACCCTCTTGAACCCACCGATTCCATATTCTGCTAACAGTCATTGGATCTCGACCAACGCGAGCAGCAATGTCGCGATACGATACACCGCAATCGCGATAGGCTACAATCCGACCTTTATCAATGTCGGAAACGTGATGGTACGCATTTCTCCTCCTTATACGAGGCATCACAACAACGTTTCACCAGGCAACGCCGGTCAACTGCTGTTTGTGTATGAGAATTCGGTTGGAAGCTTTCCTCATGTCAGCACGTTGTAGGTGTCGCCACCGGCGCCAACCTTGTGTGAATGCTCTGAAAAGCTAATCATTTGCATATCACAGCATCTTCTTCCTGTCGGTTAAATTTCGCGTCTGTAGCACTTCATCTTCGTGGTGTAGCAATTTAATGGCCTATAGTGTAATTTATGTCCTTAGGTTAGTTAGGTTTAAGTAGTTCTAAGTTCTGGGGGACTGATGACCTTAGAAGTTAAGTCCCATAGTGCTCAGAGCCATTTGAACCATTTTTTGTGAACTCACCGCCCAGATGAACCGAGGGGCTACTGCTTCTCCTCAACGCCCGTTCAGCGAAATTTGCAGCGTGTGGCCTTCCGTAGCAGGCGCCTCTTTCATACAACCACACCGACTGCTGTCCGTCGGCAACGAAGGCTGAACGTCCACTGAGCGACGACAAGTGGTCTTTACAGATGATTTTATGCCCCATCGGACAGATGGCCGTTGGCGTGTACGGCGTGAGACGTCTGAAGGCAAACAATGTGCAAGAACCGTCGGAAGGGTCCAGGCCAGAGGAGGAAGCATTATGCTTTGAGGAATGATTTCGTAGCATTGCTTGGGCGACGGCACAGTAGATCAACACAAGTATGCATCCGTCCCTGGGATCCACGTACAACCCCGTATGCAGTTTGTTCCTGCTCGGCATGATGACATATACCAGTAGGACAATGCAGCGTTCCACACAGCTAGCAGTCTACGTGTGAGATTTGAAGAACACCAGGACGGGTTTACCGTACTCCTTTGGTCACTGAACTTCCCAGATTAAAACCCAATCGAGAATGTAAGACCACCTCGATCGGACTGGTCGCGCCATGGGTCATCAGTCCCCTAGAACTTAGAACTACTTAAACCTAACTAACCTAAGGACATCACACACATCCATGCCCGAGGCAGGATTCGAACCTGCGACCGTAGCGGTCACGCGGTTCCAGACTGAAGCGTCTAGAACCGCACGGCCACACCGGCCGGCGCGCCATGGATCCTCAACCGAGAAATCCAGCGCAGATAGCCACGGCATTGGTGTTGACATCGCTGCAATCCCTGTCGCTGCCTTCCAGAACCTCACTGAAACACCTCCCGCACGACTCGCAGCGGCCAGCGCTGCAAAATTCTTTGCTATCTCTGGATTTCAGTGTCATCGGCAAACCACTGTGTTTTTATTTCTTTTCGCTGAACTGTTACCGCCTTTCCAAATTTCTCTTTGTTTTCTTGTACTTGCTCAGTGCAGAGATTAACATCTGAGGATAACTACAACCCTGTCTTACTCCTTTCTCAACTGCGGCATCCCATTCATGTCCTTCAAACAGGTTTCTGTACAAGTTGCAGATAATTTTCGCTTCCTGTATTTTATCCCTCATATCATCAGATTTCAAAGGATTTTCCAATCAACACTCAAAATCTTGCTGTCAATCTACAACCATAGGTTGTCTGCCGTCAATGGCTAAGCAGAGTTGGGTCCATCTTCGGAGTTAACCACCGTCGTCTTTGGCCAGTACTTGGATGGATGACCGTTCTGGTACGCTACGCGCTGTACACAATTTCCCCTTTGCCCTTACTGCAGAAGGGACAGGAGAGGCATTGGCGTATGGTCCCTCGTGATCACTCTTTGCGCCAGTATGGGTTAAATTCGAAACCTCTCCGCTGTGTCTCCTGAAGTGAGTGCTTGCGACACCGTTGATCACCATCCCTCCGTCACACAAGGACGTTAAAGCTCGGCGTCCCATTGGTGTTTTCGAGACGAGTTGGTTGTGTGCCGGCACCGCGTTTCACCCTCTCACTTTTCTCATCATCATCCGACACGAAAACGACGCTACACTGTTCTCACAAAATTACAGTCAGCTGCACTTAACTCCTACATCTACGCACTCTCATACTCCGTGTATGAAAGGTTTCTAAAACTTTTATCCATTCTGGATTTGGAACACTGCGACTGTCTTGTTAAAGGTTTCAGGAATTACTGCAACCAATCGCCGTTTTTTCTTCAATTTTTATGTATTCATCATCAGATGATACAATTTAGTTTGGAGTATTGTGGGGGTCGTGCATCTGTGTCAAATATGGAGACGAAAAAGAGAGCACTGTATGTACGAAGAATATTAAGATTGTAAGATTAATTTGTTGGTATTACTCACTGTTTTTATTCTTGTGACAGGCACTACACATTATGTTTTTCAGAGCAGTGCCTGCCACAAGAATAAAAACAAATTAATCTTACAATCTTAATATTCTTTCCACATACAGAGCTCACTTTTTCGTTTCTATATTTGCTGCAGATGCACGACCCCACAATACTACAAACTAAATTGTATCATCTGATGATAAATCGCCAGGCGATTCGAAACCGATCATTAAAAATTAAAAATCGGAGAAAAAACTCTGATTGGTTGCAGTAATTCCTGAAACCTGAAAGGCTGCTGCCTAATTTCGAATTTGGTGACAGAACCCGCTCTTCGGGCTCTCGCGGCCATTCATGGCATAGGAGTTTACTTTACTGAGATAAGTCGTAGGGTCAGTATTGTCTCCTGAATCCAAACCCGATCTTCTCTGAGATCGTATTCTATCAGTTACTTCTCCGTAAATAGTTCGTGTCAGTATTTTGCTAGAGTGACTTATTGAAATGATTGTTCGATAATATTCACACTTGTCTTCAACTGGATTCTTTGGAATGGAAACTATTACATTGTTCTTGAACACTGAGAAAATCAGTCGTGCAGATAAGTCACGATCTGTTACAAGTAATCATACATTATAACAGCAACAATCAAGCTAGAACAAAAGTCAAAATAAAAAAAAATCTGTTCTAACCACCTGGATGTATTCTCAGTTATACAGGTATCTCACAATCTTTATCATGCGATATTACATCTAGTTGGATAGCACAGATTTTGGTTATTTTAAGAGCGACCGACAGTAGAAACTAGTTACTACTGGAAAATTTATTGCAGTCGAACTGTAAGACTCGAAAGGGTGCTGTCTTTCACTAAATTTTCGAGAAGAAATCAAACAAGGTGAGAAACGTTCCTCTAACGTGTCTTCCATGTGAACATATGACGCGTTCTCAAGGCCGATTTATCGCTAACGTTGGACATTACCCAGGCCCTCCGATAGAACGTCTGTGCCACATGTTACCACGTTTCGTAACGACGAACCTCTATTCTCTCCGCAATTAACTGTCCTCGCACATTCTCTCAGTGTGTATACAGACGTGCTCAAATTATTATTATTTTCAAATTATTACAATATTTTTTCCAAACCTTTACATTTATTACACATTTACATCCACATACAGATTATATTTGTACATTCAATACTTTGTATGCATGTCTTTGTTCTTAATCAACATTTTTATCCTGTTTGGCATAGGTTTTATTAACTTTTCACATGACAATTTAATATCACTGTCATGGTACCATATTTCCTCCAGTTTCTCCAAGAGATTTTGTTTGGTGGTTATTGTAAATTTCCTTATCCTCTCTTTCACAATAGCCCATAAATTTTCAATTTAGTTGATATCAGGGCTGTTCCCTGGCCAGGGCAACACTTTCAGCTGCTTTTCTTCCAAGTACTTGGAAATTCTTTTGACTTTGTGGTGAGGTGCCCCATCATGCATAGAAAAGGCATCTTTATTAGGAACCCACTCATTTTATTTCATTGTAAAAATACAGCAACCAGCCACTTTTTAATGCGATTTATTTATGCCAATATGCATTTCGGGTTTGCACCCATCTTCAGCTGGCAAATTACATGGATCTTCAGTTACTACAGTAGTACAATCTCGACAGCAGTTTGGATGCTGCAGCAGGCATTCTCCTCTCCTTGTTTTTTCTTGGCTTTTCTTCTTTCTTGCAACAACACAAACACTTTTTACCACGTATTTTACACAGGCGCAAGAAAGAAGAAAAGCCAAGAAAAAACAAGGAGAGGAGAATGCCTGCTGCAGCATCCAAACTGCTGTCGAGATTGTACTACTGTAGTAACTGAAGATCCATGTAATTTGCCAGCTGAAGATGGGTGCAAACCCGAAATGCATATTGGCATAAATAAATCGCATTAAAAAGTGACTGGTTGCTGTATTTTTACAATGAAATATCATTATCCACGGCCACGGAGCTCAACAGTCCAAATATAATGGACAAATTGTTATTAACCACTCATTTATTTGGGGGAAAAGTTCCTGTTCAAGGATTTCTTTGTATTGTTCTTGCCTCATTGTCCCTTCAACAATGTGTAATCTACCAGGACCTTCCACAGACATCACACTGCAGACCATAACGGAAGTAGGATGCTTCACACATAGCTGCACACACTCAGCTTTGAACAGTTCACCAGGTCTGCGATGAAAAGACTGGCGCTTTCTTCCATCACAGTGAATACAGATTCATCACTGAAGCATACCTAAAGCTTGTGTACAAAATTACAAGTTAGAAAAGTTGGGAATAGTAGCATAGCAGACGTCAACAGTCCTAAAATTCAAATGTCCATTTCTTCAGTATGAATAAAGCATCACAATTTCAAGCCAAAACTCCTAACTTTAAGGATCAGACCCATTTAATTTGCCATATCATTGCATATACTGAACCCCAGTCCTCACTTTTCCATTCCTGAAGTTATTTAGCCTACTGAAATCTTTTGGTTTTCATGAGGGGTGTGATTTTCTGTTTTTTCCTTGGCCGGCATGCCTTTAAACCACATTCAAACAGCCTAATCCTCACTGACACAGGTGCAACTTCAACATCTAAACCCTTGGCTCATGTCTATAGAAGTAAGTTTACGGTTCATTGTTGCCGTGACTGTAAGTCTCCTCATTGTTCTAAGACTGATATTTCTTTTACGACTACATTTTTCTTTCCTGTTTGGCTTGTATTCACCACCTTTCTGCACTGGAAGTTTGATTCTGCTGACAGTTTTCTGTGGTATTCTCATTCTGTCAGCAATTTCTTGCCGTGTAGAACGATTTTCAGCAAGAAGTGCTACCACAGCCGAAATGTTCAGAGGTGAAACATCTTTTGTTTTCCCCGTAACATCACTTTCTTTCGCAACTCCACGATTTATACCTGTAGCTAAAAACATGCAAGTTCAAAAGCTGTACAATGTCTTGTTTATGTAGCAAGAAGTTGATAGAATAAATAACAAGCTGAAGTACACCCCAGAAACGGTGTCATGAAATTTGCACCCAGTGAATTCGTACCGAGTGAAATTAGCACCTAGAAAAGGACGAGGAAATGTCCTCTAATCCCTGCGTCCGATCTCCGCCCGGTAGATACAAACGCCGCTAGACAGGTAGGAGAGCGGAAGGCCTTATTTTATGACAATGTGTGGCCGCAATAGTGTTGCCAGCAGCACTGCTGCAATGCGTCAATGCCCAGGCCATATCCGTCTCAGTTCTTGTCTGAATGTGTTTACTTTTCACTCGCAGCATCTATTCATGCACTCTTCTTCCTCAACGGCCAGTGCTGCTGTGTCAAACAGCATTATTTCGTTCTTGGAGGTTAGGTCGTCTAGTGAATTACAATGAGCACTGCTCCACGAATACAGAAATACAGAAGCAGCTACAGATAAGTAAAATTGGGCAATTGGGCAAACGAGACAACCAATGAAAAATCCATGAATGTGATAAATACATCTACAACTAGAGCGAAAGAAGCGAAGCAGAAAGTAATTTTCCGGGTGATCAAAAAGTCAGTATAAATTTGAAAACCGAATAAATCACGGAATAATGTAGATAGAGAGGTACAAATTGACACACATACTTGGAATGACGTGTGGTTTTATTAGAAACAAAAAAATACAAAAGTTCAAAAAATGTCCCGACAGATGGCGCTTCATCTGATCAGAATAGCAATTATTAGCATAACAAAGTAACACAAAGCAAAGATGATGTTCTTTACAGGAAATGCTAATATGTCCACCATCAGTACTCAACAATAGCTGTAGTCGAGGAATGATGTTGTGAACAACACTGTAAAGCATGTCCGGAGTTATGGTGAGGCATTGGCGTCGGATGTTGTCTTTCAGCATCCCTAAAGATGTCGGTCGATCACGATACATTTGCGACTTCAGGTAACCCCAAAGCCAATAATCGCACGGACTGATTTCTGGAAACCTGGGAGGCCAAGCATGACGAAAGTGGCGGCTGAGCACACGATCATCGCCAAACGACGCGCACAAGAGATCTTCCACGCGTCTGGCAATATGGGGTGGAGCGCCATCCTGCATAAACATCGTACGTTCCAGCAGGTGTATCAGCCAGGCTGTAACATATCGGCGTACCTCTCACCCGTCACGGTAGCAGTTACAAAACCAGAATCACGCATTTCCTCGAAGAAAAAAGTTCCGATAACGGTAGATGTGGTAAATCCAACCCATACCGTGACTTTCTCGTCGTGCAATGGAGTTTCCACGACACTTCTAGGTTTTTCTGCAGTTGTGGGCGTTGACGGACCCTCGGAGTGTGAAATGAGCTTCGTCGGTCCACAACACGTTGCTTAACCAATCGTCATCTTCCGCCATCTTTTGAAACGCCCACACCGCAAATGCCCTCCGCTTCACTAAATCGCCAGGTAACGGATTTTGTACGGATAGCATCGGAGGGTACGCCTCAGTGTCAACCAAACAGTAGTGTATGGAATGCCGGTGCGACCTGCGACTGCACGAGCGCTGACTTCCCCGCGCATAGAAAACCCGCTACAGTCTCCATTTCTTCCTGAACTGTCTCAGCAGCATTACGCCTTGTGCTCGGTCGGCCACTACGGGGTCTATCGTCTAAACAACCTGTGGCTTCGAACTTCGAAATCATTCTCGCCACAACTGCATTTGTCAACGGACCTTTACCCGTTCGAACCCCTTCCTAAGGCGATAGGATTGTTACGCTGAACTAGCACATTCCCCATTCTGATAGTACAGCTTCACTACAAGCGCCTTTTCAGGTAACGTCAACATGCTGCGACTGCTGGCGCATCTGATTCTCTCTCTCATTACAGCTCCTTTTATACACGATTGTCATGTGCAGTCACTGACGTTTTGCTGACCAGCGCCATCTGTCGGACATTTTGTGAACTTTTTTATTTTTTATTTATTTATTTATTTACTTTTGTTCCAAGCATGAGTGTCAATTTTTACATCTCTATTATATTATTCCGTGGTTTATTAAGTTTTCAAATTTATACTGACTTTTTGATCACCTGGTATATAAAGAGCGTTTTTGAAAAAGGATGTTCTCACTGATATCGTTTTAGCAGATCTGCAGTACTGAACAGAAATTTTATTCTACATCGATTATACTCCTGAACGTTTTTGAACCTTTATCGCGCGTTTTAACTGGACATCAATTTGCAAACTGCTATTATTTTTTGCGATGGTTGTCTACATTACTCTGCACACCCTATAACTCTGGTCAACTACTACTTTAATAAAGTCTTTGAGCTCTTCCAGCACAGCATTGCAAACGCCTTGTACCGTGGTGCATATGGAAAATTTTTCATTGCGTCGCGTCTGGCAGCTCAAAAATGTGTAAGGAAAGACTTTTTTAAACATTTACAACAAAGCTGCTAATAAATTATTTAGTGTTGGTTGACTAGTTTCGAACTTCGCCCATTTTCACAAGCCACTTCTTACACAGAAAAAAATCTGTTAAGAGTGGATATGGTTCATATTGTAACTATTTACGTATTTTGTATTTAGTATGTGTTTGGTGTGGACAGTTCTATTTATGTCACCACATTTAAATGTGTCCCATATCTGGGTTCGAAGATGTCACAATTGTCTTGACATCTTACTGTATCGTATTATGTTAATGTATGTGCAATATATATATATATATATATATATATATATATATATATATATATATAATTGTGGTACCTTCATTACCCAGCATGATGTGATCCACGGGACAACAATATTTTATATACAATGGAGAATTTCTTCTCATTGGATTACGCTGGCTTATTTATTGCAGACATTATTGGAATTTTGATAGAAACACACTCGACACCAACATCATTTATAAAATAGACAAAACATGACGATACAACTATTCTGGCAGTTACAGAAACGAATGCAACGGATTTAATAAAGCCCACGTTGGACAGACGGACGTTTAAGGGGACCTGGACGTGAAATGACTGAAATTTTCGAAACCATATTTTTGCCACCATTTGAAAGACAAATTTCTCCCGTTTCAAAAAATGTATTTTTTATCTACTTTTCAATTGTTGATTTGGTCATAAACGCTCTTTGAACAAATGTTCGCGAACCAGCCACGCTCATACGACAGGCAAGGAATATTACCATAAGCATTTCTTGCCTGCCACAGTCATGGAAACAATAAAGTCAATATACAGATACAAAATTACTTAGCAGATGTCTACAAGGCCATACACCAAACCCTAATGAGAGTTTCAACAGTTGCATGTGGCAAAGAGTACCAAAAACAGTATTTGTTCGATTGACAGTACTCAGGTGTAATGTGTGCTATCATCTGTTTCAGTGATGGTGTAATTAGCAATAAAACTAATGGACAGATTAGGCATCCAACCTGGAAATAATGTGATAGCTGTGTTGAATGCCAAAAATTGTCAGCAAGTAGTTGAAGCGAAAGGCTTGCAAAAGTCAGCACTAGTGGTCCAGAGTAAGGAAAAGATTCCTGATAAAGTCTACACAGGATGAAGAAGCACTTGGCGAGCAAGAATAACGCTGCTGGAATGTTCTGAGTCAAAAACACTGAGAACAATTTTTTTCTCATTTCCTCGGAACTACATTTTCAGGACATTAGGTACATATATCTTCACAATTATTTGAGCTATGTTCACCAAATTCCTCCATAGCGAACCGTCTATTATACAAAAGTCGTATTTCCTAAACTATAACAGACAATTAAATAGCTTTCATTGTTAGTACAGAAGATCAAGAGTAACACGCATTGAAAGCGAGGCGTGGATATGCAGCCCGTTGCTCCATGTCCCCTTAAAACGAGATATGCAGGATACATAAACAGAATCAGAAATAACCTTTCAATTTTCAGCACGCACCTCAGAGAATAATACACACTCCACTGAAAATATTGAGAGAAATTTCACCACTTTACATATCTCGTCAAAGGCCAATTGATGGACAAGGTAGGAGAAATACCTGTACAAATCTATTCACACGGCTAAGCTCCCAGAACAAATGCTAACTCAACAAACAGAATCGCGCAGCAGAAAAATCATAGAAAATTTCCATAGCACCTTAATCAGCACGTGAAAGACACTCCGCCATGCATCAATGATCAAATACGCAACTACAAACGATTCATAGAAACCTTCAAGTTACCTTAATCAGCTTATGAATCGCAATCTGCACGGTGAGAATTATAACAGCAGAATACTATTGTATGTAGATTTCATTAAAATATAAATTAAACAATACGTTTGATTTCAAATAGTGCTGAAAGGAAATGAAATATTTATTGTACAACTGTAGTGTGATTGAACACTACCTTATACTGGATATAGTAATTGATCTTAATACAATCACGAAGTAAACTGAATGCATCAAAGATTATATAAGACATAATAAAATTAGCTGCATCAACATGTGTCAAAATTATGATAATATTTACGATAAATAAGCCTCGGTGACGCACAGTGTTGGTCATTGAGGAACCTCTTCATTGTATACAAAATATCGTTGTCACATGAATCACATCATGCTGGGTAATGAAGACACAACAGTTAAGGAAAATATGTATTATGCATATATGATAAAATAATATAGTAAGGTGTAACTACAATTGTGACATATTTTAACGAAAATCTGAGATACATGTGAGTGTTATGACATAAATAGAGCTGTCCACATCAAACACATCCTAAATATAAAATACGTAAGTAGTTGCCATATGAAACATAGTATTTATTACTGATAGGCTACTTTTTTTACTCACATTCGACGCACCGTCTCATTACAAATTTTATTCTCTGTAACGGGTGGCATCTGAAAACAGGCAAAGCCTGAAAGTTTTCAGCCAACACTAAATAACCAGCAGCTCTGGTGTAAACTTTTAAAAATGTATTTTTTTTCAGCTCTTGAGAGAGGAATATCAGACTTCTGAATCAAGCCCCACTAGCCGAAAACGAACGTTTGCAACTCGTATTTAGCAGGTAATAGCGGTATTGGTTTTAGCAATTATCGGACGTATTACTTTTAAACGATATAATCGAAATCGGATTTCAGCATTCTGGAAAAAAATATATGTTCCCAGTCCCAAGCTAAAGTTTCGGGAGCAGTTCGTCTGCTTTAAAAAAGAACGCATCCATGATGCCCTATTTCTTTTGTTCTTGCTAATTTTTTTCCTTGTAGAAAGCAAAAGTAGGAGAGCTCCACTCACATCCACTATCTTGTTTTTGTTTATTACGCGGCCATAGAGTGACTCATGTAAATACATTTGGCCCGGAAATGTTTTGCCGCAAACATTGCCGGGAAACAGAGGCCGGCAATATTGCCGTACAATTGGCTGTAATTCGTGAGGCCATGACATTGCCATACAACACTGCCGGCCTATATTATCCGCAGTAGCCAATTTTTACAGTACGTGTAAGCGTACTCTTACGTGGTGAACAGGTGAAGTGGACTAGTGATGATCGAATGAGATTCGTAATGCCACATTACTTATTATGAGAAGTGATCATTTTTTCTGTTAGATGATTTTTACTTAGTACTATATCTTCAGAGACTACAATCGAAAACAGAGAAACCAATTTACAAACACAGAATTTAAAGAAGTAACCACTATACTTCACAAAGAATAATTTAAAATAAATATAATGTAAAATATGGTCCACAACCGTAGATCAGCATATGGTACATGTAATGTATCTAAGACACATTGTCATACTAACTAAAAGTCCAGGGTTAGACACGAATATACTTGAAATTAGCTGTACGCATCTTCTCACGTCACACCTAGCGCTACATACGCGCAGCCCTTGTACAGGGTGCTTTCATCTTCACACATTATGCGACAACACATTTTACGTACTTTACATTACATATACATATTATACCATCCGTAGTTATGAGCCATACTTTTTTATGTTTTTTTTAAAGTATGCTTTTGACAAGTAGAAGAGATACGATTTTTAAATTATATGTTTGTAATTTTATCTATAGGTTTTAGGTTGTTTCTGGAGATGGATGACTTTGGCCGATACAGGTCATATGAGAAAATTTTTTGACTGCGTCAGAGAGAAAACAAAAAAATATGAACAGTTAATCGTGGTACTCCATACGCGAAACGTCGTTTCTTATAGGAAGTGATAATGTTGTGTCTATGGACTTTTCGTAATAAACAGACTCCCATCACATTTTATCCAGGCTCAATGGCAAGAGCAAACTGTCATTTAGTCTTGTTTAAAATGAGGTTTTTTTTTATTTTGTATTTAATTTTTTAAATTTTATATTTTATTTTTTAATTTGTAGGTTACTGTTAGTATTTACATTTTGTCATTCATTTCATATATATATCGGCAAACACTAACAAATGGCTTCATTTAAATTTTTGGACATAAGAGATTGCTTTCAAACAAGCCCTGATGTCACCATCCTCTTCATACTTTTCTACTATTTTCTACTTTCATCAAGTTCCCTATAAGTTGTTTTCTTTCGTCTGCCTTCCATACTTAATTGTGACCTCGTTAATGCACATGGCGAGTTCTCTGCTTCTGTCTTCATACACTCTATCACTAATTCAGGTTGTGCCAACCCTCTACAGCGTTGGTGGTAGTTCCAAAGACTGATCGGGTTTCGTCATTTTCCATCCATCTATCTACAAAACAATCGAAAAACTGAGAAAGCTTGGCGATATTCGGTACTTGTGAATGTATCACGAGCCAGCCATCGCAGACATCTTCAGGTAGAAGAAACGCCAGAGCAGCACCATGCGAATTAGCAGCCTTACTTCTTCGTTTTCTCTGTATTCACAAGTAAGTCCCAAGTCTTGTACTTTTCTCCAGAGAGATTTCTTCATGTGGAAATGGCAGCCATGCACTTGAACCGACGGGATCACAACTTTTAGCGCAGATATCGTACCTGATTTGGAATCAAGGTGACATTATTAGGTTTCCATTCAGGTACATTATCCACAAAACTGCGGAAAAGACAGATATATGTTTCTTTTCTTTTGTTTGGTATGAATGCAAAAGCCACCGGATAGATGTTTGTTTCGTACTTTGAACTTCCGAAGTCTGCATGAATAGTATATATTTGTAAAAACTGCTTGCTACAGCATTTGAAGGTCCCATCCATAAGAAGGACTTGTTTACGCTTTAGAGCCTCTCTTCCTACTTTTCCGCTAAAAACTATGATCCTATCCCCAAAGCTGTCATCACTTAAGAGAAAACTGCTGCCCTTATTCATGGTTAGTAACTCTGTTTGAAAGTCAACTTCTTGTCGTTTTTCTGGCTCTTTCTGTCATGTGATTCGGCCCGGTGCATGTATAATATACTCTTCATTGCTTGCTGTTCTGGCATTTCGGTTACAAAATAATGCACTCGATTGTGCAAGTCACCTAACTCTTCGGTGTATATTTTAGAAATCGAAGTCTCTTCCTTACGTGATCTCTTCTTCGCCTAATTCAACGACTTTTTTACTTCTAAGCGAGCGTCATCCGGTGCCCCATACTGATGCTCGTTTGAACTAAGCACGGTACATTCTTTGGTCTTAAGCATTCCTCGCCAATATGTTGTTCCATGTTTCGAACAGCGCCATATCACAGTCTCATTTGCTTTGGTTCTCTTTACGATGTACGAGTAACCATCATAGTGGGCACATGGTTTACCGTGGGTGGTTGTTGACAGTTCCATATCGGAGGTATAAGCTCACAGAGATACAAGGCGAACGAGCTGAACACTCCGAAAGTTGGACTCACACTGACAGTGAGTAGTCTGGCGGTCAGTCAATTGAGTGGAAGAGGACTTGACGAGTGCAGGTAGGCCGTGCCGCACTGGGATGGTTTCCGGTGGACAAAACTCCCGGGGGCGCAGGTATGGTCTGCCCTTGAGCAAGTAGCTTCCAGCAAAACTGGGCGCGAATTTCACAGCTATCGGGCTGGATGCGATTTTCACTGGGTGCGATTTTCAGATATCCCACAGAAACATAAAATACTACTGTAAACGCAGTTTCAAAATTTGTACACAGACAACTAACACCAACACGATTTGGAGGGAATATGACAAATGTTACCAACTGTGAAAAATTCAGCGATTTGTCAGTTGCTTGGCAGGGAAATTTCGTGGCATCAATCAAAACATTAAAACAAATCAATTATTACACTTTTATCTCCTAATTTTACACCACAAAACTTAAGAGTATCAAAAATAATTATTTATTCTAATAATTTGAACACTTGTAATTTTTACACGATAAAAAAATAACATTTTACTTGAACAGCTTGGCAAGCCAAAACTAGCAACAACGTTATCATCAGGGTTAGTTATTTTAAACTTTAAAAACGCATAGTTTCTCCAGAAATTAGAACTTTTTTTACTCCAGTCATAATTGGCAGCGTTATTTGGTAGTTTTGTATGTTACTGTCAAGCTCCAAATCAAAAGTCTAGGCGTTCACAGCCCAGTCTATCGTAAGATTCTTTTTCTCTTTCAACTCATCGCTTTGTTCGTTTCGTACAGTATCTTTTTAGTGTGAAAAGGAACGGGTAGCAGAATGATTCGCATTCCATTCTGAACTGTAGGTCACACTATCATTTTCTGGCTAAGTCACTTCAAAGGCCAGATGAAGACAAGAGCATACAAAACTTCTTTAAGAAGAAGCCTAGTTTTCAAACTAGCCATCTAGATGCCGACAGATTTACTTTCGCGTAACTAGTAGTGAAGAATTTTTAATCCTCTGCGCCTGCTCCATAATACATATCGTTCAAGGACACAATAACCAGTTACTCTGATAAGAATATTATTGTCATTTGAACTATAGGCCTATTTCAGCCATAAAGCCATCATCAGGTTATGTGTAATAGAATATGTTATAAATTTTGATACATTTGCTGCATTACATGTGAGTTACTTACGAATATTAATGATTCACATCAGGGACAAAATTTACACGGAAATGACAGAGAAGGGATGGTATGTATCATTGCTGGCATAATAGAGGATGTTTTCTTAAACACATTAGAAGAAAAATTCTTTGGAACCACAAACAGTTTCATTAATAAAATGTTACTACAGCTATGTCGACGACATAATATTGCTTATAGGTGGAAATAATGAGAACATAGCAAACATGGTGAAAGGTCTCTGTTGGATTGCTTTCATGTTAATTTGTTAAATCTGTTGTCATTTACGGCATGCATTCCACTTCTAAATTTACTGTGGTGTTTCTGACTATCTGGGAGGAGACTGAGCAGTGGAACATGTTACTTTTACACATAATCAAGAACGATCTGTCACACAACACTTTAAAACACAGTTTATATGTAATTCATGTCACACAGTCTCATACAGAACCTACATCGACTTTCTTTTATATACTGTATATGGTAAGATACTGTCATCCCCCTTCCCTTCTGTGTAAAAGGGTGAATGGGCAAATGTATTTCTAGTTGCATGCTTGATGGTAGCAGACAAGCCTGTCTGCTAGAGAACAGTAGGACCAACATCGGAACAGGTAGCTACGATTTTTAAAAGCAAAGCAGTTTCTATTCTTAGTATGGTCCTGTCCGTCCCTTGTCATGTAGGTATAGGAAGCTGCCTCTCTGGTCACTTCCATTTTGTATCTGTGTAGCACCCTCGGTAGGGGTCCAGGCCAGTCGGTCCACGGCAAGTGTCTGAAGTGGTAAGATCTCTGGCTAAGCGCATCTCTCCTAAGTCCGTAGGACAATGGATTTCTTAAGTTCAGCCTACCTGGAAATTTAATCACCTTTGTTGCAGGTTTACACCTAAAATATCTTATGTTATCTTAAATTGCAATGCAGTGTAATTCGAGTGTGAAGTTCAGAATATCTTCCAGTAGTTGCTTAGTCACTACTTTGTGAGCAAAGTGGAACCACGTGTAGATGATATGTAACTCTAACTAAGATCATCAATCTAAATGCGAAAGTGCGTGAGATTATAATGTCTCGTCTTGACAATATTTTTCAATATAGCAACTTCTCTTTATGTTCAACCCACGTGGAGTGTACTTTGTGAGACCAGTACCACGTGCTTATATAATTGTTTAACCTATCAGGTTAATAGTATGACGATGGTAACCAGTTCGAGGTTTTTCTTTTCGATGTAATTTATTTTAATTCTCGACATTATTGTGGAGTTACACTCTTTGTGTAAACCAAGTTGACCACGTGAAGCATGTGGTGTAATCATCAAACTAACTCCTCAGCTATTCCTTTCGAGAAGATTTCACAGACAATTAGTATGAATTTAGCATACCAGTGTGTGGTAATTTCATGACGGACAGGATTGCGCTACAACTGTAACTTCTTTGGGTGAAAATTGAATCAGGTGGTTGTGGTTAATTTCCTCTTGCATATGTTTCAACGTTCTTTGCGTGTTATTTTATGAATGCAGTGTTGTATGCAGTCTCCCAATCTTGGCTCCATATTTGGTGTGTTCTGTAAGATTACAAACTCACATTTTCACAATCCTAAATAAGGCACCAGTTTAGTTATGAATCAAGTTTAATATGCTGAAATTTTAATGGTACAATAATCAATGTTAAAATAAATGTCTAAATATAAACTGATTTATTTCTTTTTATTTAAATTCTATAATATATATATCACCGGTTGTCGTAAGATGACTATTAAAAGATTATAATTAATGTTAGTCTGGTTGGCAATTTGGTAAACTGTGTAAGTAGGCTATTTATGTTTTCTTATTGGAAACGTTACGTAGCACTCTTTATGAAAATCACTGGCTGTGCTGTGTGCAGTCTGTGGCTAGTTTGCATTGTTGTCTGCCATCGTAGTGTTGGGCAGCGGTAGCTGGATGTTAACAGCGCGTAGCGTTGCGCAGTTGGAGGTGAGCCGCCAGCAGTGGTGGATGTGGGGAGAGAGATGGCGGAGTTTTGAAATTTGTAAGACTGTCATGAACTGCTATATATATTATGACTTTTAAGGTAAATACATTGTTTGTTCTCTATTAAAATCTTTCATTTGCTAACTATGCCTATCAGTAGTTAGTGCCTTCCGTAGTTTGAATCTTTTATTTAGCTGGCAGTAGTGGCGCTCGCTGTATTGCAGTAGTTCCAGTAACGAAGATTTTTGTGAGGTAAGTGATTTGTGAAAGGTATAGGTTAATGTTAGTCAGGGCCATTCTTTTGTAGGGATTTTTTGAAAGTCAGATTGCGTTGCGCTAAAAATATTGTGTGTCAGGATAAGCACAGTCATGTATAATTCTTCAAAAAGGGGACGTTTCAACTAGACTGGATACCTGATGAAACAGTTGCTCAGTAATGCAAGGATAACTTCCCCAGATAACTCACAGCTTTTCACCCGCTTTTGTTATCTTGAATATAAGCACCGCTTTCAGAACAACTTAATGCATCAACATTACAATGGATACAACAGTCAACACTTTGCACCCCAAAATGAAATTTGCTGTGGAAGAGAAACAAAAAATCAATAAACTTCTTTGGTATGACCACGAATAATAGTAAGAGCACTCATAAATTCGAAATATACAGAAAGCCAACTACATCTGATAACATTATCAATGCAAATTCCTGCCAACTGATACCACACAATTACACATATTTTCATATCGTGATCAACAGAATGATTAACCTGGTTCTAGAACAAGACGCTATACAAAAAGAAGTTAGAACCCCACAATGCGTGACACAACAGAATGAATACAATCTTCAAATAATCACAGAGTCGTGTAACAAATATAGAAAATCCTCACCTCCTACTATGGATAAAGGAATAACAGTCATCAGGAAAATATCAAAAAGAAGAAAATTACATATACAGCTACCACATACCTGAGAAATATATCAAACAAAATTAACATACAACTGAGAAACACCAATATACGTTTCACTTACCAAAAGCAATATAACATAAAAATAAAAATACAGTCATGCAACTGGAAATCACCAATATACCCAAACCCAGGTGCACTATGTGATCAAAACCATCCGTACACCCCCAAAAACAGACGTTTTTGGTATTATGTGCATTGTGCTCCCACCCACTGCCAGGAACTACATTTCAGCGACCTCAGTAGTCATTAGAGATCATGTGTGTGAAATCTTATGGGACTTAACTGCTAAGGTCATCAGTCCCTAAACTTACACACAACCTAAATTATCCTAAGGACAAACACACACACCCATGCCCGAAGGAGGACTCGAACCTCCGCCGGGACCGGCAGCACAGTCCATGACTGCACCGCCCTAGAGCGCTTGGTTAATCCCGCGCTTTAGAGATGATGAAAGTGCAGAATGGGTTCTCTGCGGAGCTCACGGACTTCGAACGTGGTCAGGTGATTGGGTGTCACTTGTTTCATATTTCCGTACGCGAGGTTTCCACACTCCTAGACATTCATAGGTCCATTGTTTCCGATGTAATAGTGAAGTGGAAACGTGAAGGGACACGTACAGCACAAAAGCGTACAGGCCGACCTCATCTTTTGACTGACAGAGACCGCCGACAGTTGAAGAGGGTCGTAATGTGTAATAGGCAGACATCTATCCAGGCTATCAAACAGGAATTCCATACTGCATCAGGATTCACTGCAAGTACTATGACAGGCTGGAGGTGAGAAAACGTGGATTTCATGGTCGAGCGGCTGCTCATAAGCCACACATCACGCCGGTAAATGCGAAACGACGCCTCGCTTGGTGTAAGGAGCGTAAACATTGGACAATTGGACAGTGGAAAACGTTGTGTGGAGTGACGAATCACGGTACACAATGTGACGATCCGATGTCAGGGTGTGGGTATGGTGAATGCCCGGCGAACCTCATCTGCCAGCGTGTGTAGTGTCAAGAGTAAAATTCGGAGGCGGTGGTACTATGGTGTGGTCGTGTATTTCATGGAGGGGCTTGCACCACTTGTTTTGCGCGGCACTATCGAAGCACTGATTTACATTGATGTTTTAAGCACCTTCTTGCTTCCTACTACTGAATAGCAATTCGGGGATGGCGATTGCGTCTTTCAACAGGATCGAGCACCTGTTCGTAATATACGGCCGAGGGCGGAGTGGTTACGCGACAATGACATACCTGTAATGGACTCGTCTGCACAGAGTCCTGACCTGAATCCTATAGAACACCTTTGGGATGTTTTGGAACGCAGACTTCGTGACAGGCCTCACCGACCGACATCGATACCTGTACTCAGTGCAGCACTCCGTGAAGAACGGGCTTCCATTCGCCAAGAATCCTTCCAGCATCTGATTGAACCTATGCGAGAGCGGAAGCTGTCATCAAGGCTAAGGGTTGGCCAACACCATATTGAATTCCAGCATTACCGATGGAGTGCGCCACGAATTTTTAAGTAATTTTCAGCCAGGCGTCCGGATATTCTGATCACTTAGTGTATATATAAAAGTCACAGTAAAATTGCGAAAAATGCTTCATAGGACAGAGAGGCAGAAACTTCACCAGTAGATATCGAGAGCATGTTAGACTAAGTGACAGCAACCCAGTCACCTTTTTCCATCACATTAAACATGAATTACACATAATAGACCGACTGGAAAATGCTGTCGATATTTTACACATAACGCCAAAAGGATCTATAATGAATATGTTGGAATAAATTCAGACACATTTGTACACAAGAAATTATTCACAGTTAATCCTCAAGAAACAAACTGACCTAAAATATAAACACTTTACCGAAAACTTTATTCGCATTATCCACCGAGATTCTGGATAAACTATAATACAACCAGAGTAAAAATTTATATGCCCCAACACAACTGACATCCATTCATAATAAACGAGTAACATCTGTGACATAATTGTAACAAGCAGATATAATCATACAATATCACTGATCATCTGACATAATTGGAGTCACGAAATTTCTACTGAGAATGAAGTTTATTACTGACCCTTAGTAATGAAATGCCGGAACGTAACACACAGTTTAAAATTACTGGAACAAAAACGAAAGAATGTAGCAGACAGAAATAACTAAATCGCCTAGATACTTAAATGTGCTCACTTTTTCAACTCCTGTCACTAAATGTCATCTACAGACTAAGATTTATTTCTGGCCACTACTAAATGAAAAGTCAGAACATACTACAAAACTAATTATTATTGATTCATTAACATAAAATATTGCCGGTAACAAATAGACAGCGGCAGAAACGACGATATTACATGGAAATCAGGACTTGGAAACGTATGTAAAACCATATTATTCGCGAGTAGCTCATATGTAATACAACAAATACACACACACACTCACTTGTCATACCGGACTCGAGAGTCCATTACCGCAGCAACGTATTTTCGCCATCTGTCCCTGCCTTGGGCTATTTCCTTCCATTCACCTTCAATACCTAGGCTCCACAAATCAGCCTTCACATTCTCCTCCCATCTACGCCTCGATCTCCCCACAGGACGTTTTCCCTCTAAGTGCCCTACCAGTACTCTGCGTGCTGCCCTGCCCTCATCCATTCGAGCTACGTGACCCAACCATCGCAGCCTACGTGATTTAATAATACCGATTATGTCAAGGCTTGAATAGAGTTCGTGAACCTCTTCGTTTTGCAGTTTTCGCTACTCTCCGCTAATGTCATCCCTTTTTGCTCCGAAAATTTTCCTCAAAATTTTGTTTTCAAATACTCGAAACGGCTTTTCATTTTGCACAGTGAGAGACCAAGTCTCACACCCATACAGCATAACTGGTAGAATAATAGTTTTGTATATTCTAATCTTTAAATTTCTAGACAATATCCGTGATGAAACTAATCTATTCGGTGAGAATCTCATTTCTCGAAATGATGTCCACACCTAGATACTTAAATGTGCTCACTTTTTCAAACTGCATGTCTCCAACTCTTAACATTTCCTGACCTACTGCTGTTGGCATTCTAGTAGTAACCAGGAATTTAGTTTTGTCTTCACTTATCCTTAGATCTACATCTTCACTAGCCTTCATTAACGCATTCACATTTGCTGTTACAGATTCTTTCCTATCGCTAATGATGTTTATATCATCTGCATACCGTAATATCTTAATATTCCCATCCAACTCCACACCCTCTGAATTATCTGCTGCCATTCGTACAATATATTCTAGGACTAAATTAAAAAGTAGCGGAGACAGGGCATCTCCCTGCTTAATTACAAATTATTACAAATTATTACAAATTTTTCTGACTCCCATTTCCCCACGCGTACTCTACCTTTTGTGTTTTTCATACTCGCTTCTGTAAGTCTAACATACTTCTTTGGTATTCCAAGTTCCAAAAGAATTCTGTACAATTTTGATTGGAATAGTGAATCATATGCTTTTGTAAAATCTATGAAAAGATTATGAACTGGTTTATTGTACTCCCGTTTCTTTTCCAAAATTTGACGCAGGGTGAATATTTGGTTTATAGTAGATCAGTTCCTCCGAAAGCCAGCTTGGCAATCCCCCACAATTTCATCTGCATATGGTGTAAGCCCGCTTAGCAGAATATTCGAGAAAATTTTGGAACATACTGGTAACAGCTATATCCCTCTATAATTACTACAATCCATTTTGTCGCCCTTCTTAATAATTGGGATCAGAATCGACTCCTGCCACTCTTCAGGTATCATCTCTGAGTTCCACAGTTTAGTTATCACTTTGTGAACTACTTCCACCAATTTCTGTCCCCCATTTTTAACTAATATTGCAGTTATGCAATCTGATCCTGGTGCTTTATGGTTTTTCAATTTGTTGATTGCATCTCTTACTTCCTTTAACGTTGACTCAGGTATCTGGGGTTCTGCTGTATGTATTTCGTACGCCTGCTCATTTCCTGTTTCCTGGCGTACATTTAACAGATGCTCAAAATACGCCATCCAGACTGGAGTCTGTCAGTATTCCCCCGGCATTCCCTGAAGTGCATTTGTCCTAGCCTTGAACTCCTTCCTATACCCATTTATGCCTAGGTAAAGTTACCTAAGATTTTTGTTTTACTGTTTATTTCCATTTCTTTAAATTCATTGTTCAAATAATCCCTCTTCTTTGCCCGTACTCTACGACCAACTTCCCTTCTCATGTTCAAGAACTATCGTTTCCTGTCTCCCATTCTATCCCAATCTAATCGCGCTTTTCTCCTTTCCTACACCAATTTCTTGCATTCCTCATCAAACCACAGTTTCCTCCTGTTCTTCTTAATTGTACCTATTGTGACTTTCGCTGCCTCTTTGCTATCATTCCTCACAGTGATCCACTGTTTATTTACATCCTCGTCCTGATCTTCGTGTGTCCTGAGAGCATCAAACCTATTTGAAATTTCTATCATGTACCTTCTTCTAAAGTTTTCATCATTTAGCTTCTCAGTGTCGAACCTAACAAGTTCTGCATTGTGACACCTTGATGTTACTGTAGATAGCCGTTGGTGAACTTTGGCGGGTCTTACAACAAATGTACCAAATTTTATAAGATGTTCTATTGCAGAAAACCTGATGATGGCTGTATATCTTCAATAGGCCCATAATTCAAACAAAAATAATTGTCATAGCAGTGTAACTAGTTATACAAATTTATTATGTCCTTGAAAGACATAGTGGAGAAGAGTACAATTTTCAAATTCTCACAGGTAAACAATTTGTTACCTGCATCTAACTTTACTTTACGTAACAACAGATGGAACTTCAGCATTGAATCGATCACTTGATAACAGTGAGAAGCGTTTTTTTTATACAGGGTGCCCGAAAAGTCTTTCCCTGACTACATAAATTGATAACTCAGGCTAGAAGTAAGATACAAATATGAAATTGGTGTCTAATTATTTACAAACTATCAAAGTTTTTTCAGACATCAGTAAACTTCCACTTCCACTGTTGCCCAATGTGAGTACACGACGATATGACTTTGCGGTTGAAATGCTATCACGTATTGAGGACGATGATGGTTATCTCAGACGAATTGCCTTTTCCGACGAAGCGATCTTTTTGTCAGTGGAGTAGTGAATCGCCATAATGTGCGCATTTGGGGTTTACAACCCCCTGGTGAGGTCATGGAGTGCACCAGAGGCAGTCCAAAGGTGAATGTTTGGTGCGCGCTATTGCACGATCGAATTATCGGGCTATTCTTCTTCGTTGAGGCTACTATCACATTTGCAGTGTATCTGGACATGTTGCAACTGTATGCTGTTCCTCAGCTGCTTCAGTATCACCCCGATGTCTTGTTTCAGCAACTCGGTGGACCGCCTCATTGAGGTTTGGACGTCCGTGCCTATCTCGATATGACCTTTCCTGGGCGATGGATTGGTCGTGATGGGCCAACGGTTTGGCCTCCACGCTCCCCTGACATAACCCCATTAGACTTCTTTTTATGGGGTTATGTCAAGGACGAGGTCTACCGAACACGTGTACCAGATCTTGAAACCCTGCGGCAACGGATAACCACAGTCGTTGAATCTATCCCTCCAGCGATGTTGGCTAATGTGTGGACGGAAATTTAATATCGCCTAGATGTGCCACGTGCTACCAAGGCTGCTCATGTGGAAGTTTACTGATGTGTAACTTTGATAGTTTGTAAACAATTAGACACCAGTTTCATATTTGTATCTTACTTCTAGCCGGAGTTATCAATTTATGTAATCAGGGAAAGACTTTCCGGACACCCTGCATTTTTTTCTTCATAAATTGTTTGTCAAGGGAAAACCATTTGCATTGACACTATTACCGCCGGCCGGTGTGGCCGTGCGGTTAAAGGCACTGCTGTCTGGAACCGCGTGACCGCTACGGTCGCAGGTTCAAATCCTGCCTCGGGCATGGATGTGTGTGATGTCCTTAGGTTAGTTAGGTTTAATTAGTTCTAAGTTCTAGGCGACTGATGACCTCAGAAGTTTAGTCGCATAGTGCTCAGAGCCATTTGAACAATTTTGACACTATTACCCGTCACACAAAAATGTTACATTTGTTTCAGATTGCTGGCAATCAAGAACACAGCTGACCTAGCGGGGTGGCGCAGTGGTTAGACACTGGACTCGCATTCGGGAGGACGACGGTTCAATCCCGCGTCCGGCCATCCTGATTTAGGTTTTCCGTGATTTCCCTAAATCACTCCAGGCAAATGCCGGGATGGTTCCTCTGAAAGGGCACGGCCGCCTTCCTTCCCCATCCTTCCCTAATCCGATGAGACCGATGACCACGCTGTCTGGTCTCCTTCCCCAAACCAACCAACCAACCAAGAACACAGCTGATTTTTCATTTTATCCTAGCGTGAAGGTAACGTACTGGCTCGGTGTAACAGGATTCTCCTCACTGCAGCACCCCTGCGGTTACTTTTATGACCGCGATTTGCTGTACGAAGCGTGTTGGACGCGCGACACTTGTCACACCGCTGCCGGCGCGGCGGCGCGTACACACGTCCTCTCGTAAAGAGCGGGTCGCCCGGCCCCCACTTTGATCCCCGGCGGCGGCGGCGGCGGCGACCGCTGCCCATAAAACCGCCCTCTTCGCCACCTGGAGCACGTGCTGACTGCGGCCTCGCCTCCAAACAAGCCGGCCGACGGTTGGCCACACTGTTACTCGCTCCTACCGGCGTTTCCCACTTCCACTGCGCTCTCCGCTTCCTCCTCTTCCTTACTGCTACTTATGAAACAACCACAGCTCTTGTCTCCTTTAACCCTTTCGAGGGCAAAACTATTGAGCAGTTTTTTTTTTAATGAATTGAGAGCAGATAGTAGTTGATAGGTATATTTATCATACAGAATATCAAATTTGCTCCAACTGTGAAAGTGAGGTCACACAACAAGGTGGGGAAGTATTCTTCCCACTGCCCTTCCTTGGAGTTCAATGACCAAAACAACTTTTTCAATATATGTCATATTTATTTGATAAATTTACTGCTCTTTTTACAATGATCGTTCACAATTACTTGCCATGAAATCTTCTGAAACATGGGTCTATGCAAAGTGGTATTTGACAATATGTACAAACACAGCGAGTGCTCTTTTCCGCAGCTTTGGTACTACAATGGCGGCACGTCCAGTAGGTTTCTCCTAAAATGGGTTGATGCTCCCCTACAGCCACATGACGAAAATCTTCAGGTACTTTACCCCTTTCTGCCAGAAGGACAGGTTTTGGTCCACGCCTTTTTTGGGATGAGCTACATGGATCTGGCTAGATGGATCCTGTATGTGAGCTGATCATGCTGTCCACTTTCTCTTTTACTTATTTTCCACAAGATAAAACTGTTCATTGCAGCAACGTCCACCAGGAAATAAAATATTCTGTGCCACCATTTTACAGAACGTCTGCCAATAGCATAACTTTCTCGTAATTGATCAAACTTATCGACACCACCCATTATTTTGTTGTATTCTGCCGCAACTTCAGGACAAGAAATCTCTGTACTAGTACCATCCTTTTTTTCCTATTCACTGTGGCTGTTTCTCATGGGTCATGAATTGAGGACAGGAAAGTGACTGGACGGTTATCCATCCATTTTACTGCAGAAATGGCTTTTTTTTTTCAAACTGGAATTCTCCTCGTTCTAATTTTACGTTTTCCTTCATAAATTTGGGTAAATACTACAGCTTTGAGGAAAAAAAATCAAAATATCAAGCAAACAGCACTGAAAGGCTCCTCTACAGAGCAACACTCAGCTATACAATGCCTCTGCGCGAAGGTACAGCAAAAACGGCGGGAACTTCCGATTGGAAGTAGTACGCTATACTGTTCACTAGGTGATAGCACCGTACAGAGGTGGGAACTGTGAATCCCACGGGCTAGGAGCGAGTTCTTTGTAATGGGAAGCATGTTTCCCACGGCTCACGAAAGGGTTAACTGGAGGTCAGAGATGGCAAAGATAATAAGAAGACCCGCTTTGGAAGTGTTAAGGAATGGGATTAGATGTAATAACAAAGCCGAGACTTATGGCATGTAAATATTTTCTATTTCGTAATTATTTTCTACTTTCTCGCTAGACCCTATAGAGGGTCTATACAAGGGACTTTAACTTGAAGACAATATCAAGGAAATGGAAGGCGACGTAGAACAAGATGTGATGGATGGGTGATGCTGTGAGAAGAATTTGACAGAGCACTGAAAGACATAACTCGAAACCTGCCCCTGGGAGTAGACGACATTCTGTCTTAATTACTGATAGCCTTGGCAGAGCCAGCCACGACGAAACTCTTCCATCTGGTGTGCAAGGTGTATGAGACAATATATATAATTCCAAACAAACGGATGCTGACAGGTGTGAAAACAACCGAACTGTCAGTTTAACAGGTCGTGCTAGCAAAATACTAACCGAATTTTTTACAGAAGAATGGAAAAAACTGGTAGCAGTCGACCTCGGGGAATATTAGTTTGGATTCCAGAGAAATGGTTGGGACACGCGAGGCAATATTGACCCTACGACTTATCTTAGACGGTAGGCTCAAAATTCAAATGGCTCTGAGCACTATGGGACTTAACATCTGTGGTCATCAGATAGACCTTAGAACTACTTAAACCTAACCAACCTAAGGACATCACACACATCCATGACCGAGGCAGGATTCGAACCTGCGACCGTAGCGGTCGCGCGGTTCCAGACTGGAGCGCCTAGAACCTCACGGCCACACCGGCCGGCTAGAAGGTAGGGTAATGAAGGCAAAACAACGGCTATAGCGCTTGTACACTTACAGAAAGCTTTTCACAGTTTGGACTGGAATATTCTCTTTGAAATGGTAGTAGGGGTACAACATAGGGAGCAAAACGCTATTTACAGCTTGTACGGAAACCAGACGGCAGTTATAACAGTCAAGGAGCATGAAAGCTTACCAGTGGTTGAGAAGGGAGTGAGACGGGGTTGCAGCACATCCTCGATGTTTCAATCTGAACAATGAGTAACCAGTAAAGGAAACTAAAGAAAAATTTGGAGTAAGAATTGAAGTCCAGGGGGAAGCAATAAAAATTTTGAGGTTTTTCGAGGACATTGTAATTCTGTCGCACACAGCAAAGAAACTGGAAGAGTAGCTGAACGGTACTGACAGCATCTTGAATGAAAGATATAAGATGAACATCAACAAAAGCAAAACAAGCAAAATGGAATGTAGTCGAATTGAATCAGGTGATGCTGAGGGAATTAGGTTAGGAAACTAGACACTAAAAGCAGTAGACGAATTTTGTTATTTGGGCAACAGAATAACTGAATATGGTCGTAGTAGAGAGATGATATAAAATGTAGACTGTCAATGCTAAGAAAAGTGTTCTGAAGAACAGAAATTTGTTAACATCGAATACAGATTTAAGTGTTAGGAAGACTTTCCTGAAGAAATCTGTCTCGTTTGTAGCCATGTATGGTAGTGATAAATGCCCGATAAACTGTTTAGACAAGAAGAGAATAGAAGCTTATGAAACGTTGTCCTACAGGAGAATGCTGAAGATTCTGTGGGTAGATCACGTAACTATTGAGATGGTACTGAATAGAATTTGGAGGCAAAAAAATTATGGTACAACTTAACTAAAAGAAGGGATCGGTTGGTAGAACACTTCCTGCGACATCAAGGAATCACCAAGTGGGGGGAAGTGTGAGGATAGAAGTCGTAGAGAAAGACTAAGCAGATTCAGAAGGCTGAAGGTTGCCGTAGCTATTCGAGGTGAAGAAGCTTGCACAGGATAGAGTAGCATGGAGAGCTGCCATCAAACCAGGCTTCGGAATAAAGACCACAAGAAGATTACGAACCGATGTTTTTGTCGAAGTGAGTTCCATTGTTATGTTAAACATACACAGGAGCATAAATTATAACACTTTCATTATTACATAAAATCCTAAGCGATAATATACTTCTCATCATAATTTTTACGGCTGTTAAGGCGCTTATTATGATAAACAACCAACGTCCGATTTTCATTCTCGTAAGCATCTGCCACCTCTCATGTGAACCACTGCTGTACGTCGGTTTTGACGTCATCATCACCATCGAGGTGCAGAAAACAAATCCAGTGTTCCGAATTTCCTTTGCCGCGTAGGAATGAAGGTCATGAATTTTTAAGTCCAACTTCTATTAGAGACGACACTTAGATGGTTTACGATGTACCAGGACCAATACTACAGCACATGGAATACAGATATTCATCATTGCCAATGAAAACGAAGGACGAACAAGAAATTTCAAACAGGAGGGTGGTCGTACTTGTGGAACTTTTACTTCAGCGTTGAGGTGTCAGGTCAGAGGGTGTTCTGAACACAATTTCAACACAAAGCAGCTCAGTGGGCTGTGGAGTGGAAGGGGTAGGCTATCAACAGAACAGTGCATCACCATTGACTAGACACTCATTTATCTAACACATAAGTCAGGTTTTACCCAGAAGGAACAATCAGTACAAATTACAAAATATTCTTTTCCTTTAAGTCTCTCAAACTTTTAAACAGGCAAATAGCAATCGGTTAACTGAAAGCCTTTTAAGAAAGCAAGACTAGAAAATTTGAATGATGAGTTAAAATCATATTTAAATAGGCTCTGACCGAGCACATATTTTAAAACGAAATACTTGCTTTAAGGAACCATCGATCAAAATTAATTACATAATCCTCAACAACCATATTACATCCAAGACATTTAAGATTAAACAGTAATATATAACATGAGAGAGCTGCAGTCCCAAGTTTTAAGCAGCACATTTCAGATGGACTGCACTGCAACGGTACAATTCAAGTCCCTCAGAGGATCTTCCCACACAGGAAGTTATTGCCGCAATAGACAAAATATCAACATCATTCCATGTACAGACCTAAAACAAACTAAAAGCTCTCTTAAGTGTGGTACAGTTAATTCCCTTTCAACATTACATCACAAGTCTAGCCTAGGACGGCACCGACACCCCGCAATTTATCACGCGCAAAACTACAGCGATGCACTCATCACGTATGCTTACAAAATCCAAGAACAGAGAGCCGGCTCCCAATAGCAGAGCATTTAACCACGTGCAGCGTGCGTGTTTGTGGGATGCTGATCTCGCCCTTAACCTCAACACCAGGTCAAATACTAGTCAGCCTACAATCTTGAACCACCATACACATTCCTTCAGTTACTGCATAGAAAGCCAATGTGATAGGCAAACAGACCAGCATATGATAAAAGCTTAAGCAATTTCCTTGCTAGACAACCCTTATGAGTAGTAGCCGTAATTTTTTTTTAAACGTGAGCACGCCCACAATCAAACAACAAACAACACCAATCATAAGGACAGTAGCACATAAGCAAGTAGCAATGGTAACTTCTGCTTAGATTGGCTACAAATCAGCGCGTGATTTAACACACCAGAGAACAGTCTGTACAACATAAGCATGAATACAGTCGCAAATTACTCACATGTGTACTCCCCCACGATTTCGATCCGCAAAGCCATAGACAAAACGTGGAGAACGTATCACTTAGAGCAACATAATGGTGCTCCCTCAGTTATACCAAATAACTGACTCCCTTAGTTGCACAGCAAAGAACCAGACATAATGAAACCACCACAGTTTTCGCCTCTAAATTGTCGCAGTACAAGTGAGACTCAATCACAAAGGTAATTTTACATCACCAGTTCCCGTATAGTCAATACAAGCGCCTGATTTTCACCCGTTTATAACGGCAGGCAGCAACATCGTACGGAAAAGAGCGTAGACACAAGCTCTTACCAATTCTCTTCTCCGAAAGCAGCCACCGCAACTCTCGGGAACCACTGGGACATCCAATGCAAAAATCGTTACTCCTTCACACGAATTACAGGACGCTCGCTTCCCGCTGCTTGCTACGGCGCCTTCCGTTCAGAGCCAACTTGTACATCTACATGCAATAGGTCCGGTCCCACACTCGCTGCGTCAACCCGACAACCGTCTTCCACCACGTCCCGGAGCACACCCTGCACACGACCTCGCCTCGTTACTCCTCGCGCAGGCCCCAGAGGGCGCTGCTTACCGCCCTGACCGTGGCAGGAAAGATAAACCACCAGAGTGGCACTATCGATATGAGCCGCCACGGCTCAAGCGTAGCATAATCGATTCGACTTTTTGTGGTGTGTCTTAAAGTCTAAAACGAAATTTTAAGTTTTTAAAGGTATAGTTACGCACACTCAACTCTGAAATTACGTTATTTGTTTGAAGCACATGTTTTCTGAAACAAAAACTAAAACTGGGTGCAATCTTTGAAACACAACCATAGTTGAAGCTAAGAGTATTCAGAAAAAAAAGATGACATATACAGGATGTTTCACAAGTTATGTTACACACTTCTAGAGGATGTAGAGGCGACTCAGTAGATCGAGTTTTAGGTAGGAACTCAGGTCTGGAAAGCACCGAACGAGGTGAAGCAGTGGTTAGCACACTGGACTCGCATTCTGGAGGACGACGGTTCAAATCTGCGTTTGGCCACCCTGGTTTAGGTTTTCCGCAGTTTCCTTAAATCGCTGCAGGCAAATTCCGGGATGGTTCCTTCGAAAAGGCACGGCGGATTTCCTTCCCCATCCTTCCCTAATCCGAGCTTGTGGTCCGTCTCTAATGACGCAGTTGTCGACGGGACGTTGAACAGTAATCTCCTCCTCCTCCTCCTCCTCCTCCCCCTCGTTCTCTACGTTCCAAGAAAAACAAGAGAGCTACTCAATCGTGCTAGACGTTTTTTTACGCAGTTCATCTGTAATAGTAGGCTACCCACATTCGTGAATGGTACGATGACGCGATGTCACGTGACGTCCTCTGTTTCCATCTGCCTTGTTTCCTGGTGATGCGTCAGTTGTCTGAGTACGGGTTCGCAGAGTACACCAGATACGTTGTTAATTTACGGTGGAGCTCGCCGTAATGGAAGAGAACTTCAATGTGTGTACCACCACGAGTACTTTCCCAATCGTCGACTATCTCATCCCATGTTTGCCAGAGTAGAACAACGGCTGCGGGAAAGCGTTAAATTCACAGGTGATAGAGCAGACTGTCGTGTTGTAAGGGGAAGTGCTTCATCGGGTTGAACAGAACACATCGACGAGTATCCGAACCACTGCACGCGTCTTGCATGTGTCTCATTCACCTATCTGGCATGTTCTGCATAAATAATAGCTCCACCCGTATCACACTCAGATGCTACACGACATACTCCCGAATGATTCTGTGCCACGTGCCAATTTGTGTACTTGATTTTTACACCGTTGTGTGTTTTTTCCTCGGTTTCCAAGGCGAAGCGCCTTTCAACAGGGAACCTGTTTTGAACGCTCGAAACAGCCACATCTGGGATCAAGAAAACTCCAAAGCCACGTACACACGAAGATTTTAGCAGAATTTCGCCATCAATGTACTTGAAGATATCTGCGATGGTCGTGTGATTCGGCCATACATCCTTCCTCCCCACCTAATGGGTGCTAGGTTCTTCATATTCCTGCAACAAGTGCTGTCGGAGACTTTGGAAGATGTACCATTGGACATTCGGCACGAATTGGTGTTCCAGCGTTATGACGCGGCAGTACATTTTGCAGTTCGCGTCCGAAACCATCTGAAAGTCGTCTACGGGAGCAGGTAGATAAGTCGAGGTGGACCACATGCTTGGCCATCAAGGTCCCCGGATTTAATCCCTTTGAACTTTTTCTTGTGGGGCCATATGAAGTGTCTTTTTTACGAAAACTCTGTCCAGTTGGAGGGACATCTGGTTGCACGGATCGTGGTTGCGGCAGAAGTGATCAACCATACACCACGCATGTTGGACAGAGTTTATGCCAACTTACTGCGCAGATACACTATGTGCATCGAACTTGGTGGTCGACAAATCGAACAACTGTTGTATATCATAATAAATAGTGGTGAAATATGTGCATCTTGTTTCACTTGTATCGTGAAAACGAACTGTTTCCGGACATGGGTTCCAATGTAAAACTTGGTCTACTAAGTCCCCTCTATAACCTCTAGAAGAAACGTGTTGTGAAATAACCTGTGTATTAAAAACATAATTTTTAAAACAAAAATTAATACGTTTGCTTGTGTGGCCATCTTCCGCAGCAGCTGTTAACATCTGTTATTATAGGTTATCTGTCTTGAGCTGACGACACCTCAAGACAGATAACCTAAATAACAGATAAAAATTAATACATTCTTACTATTGACTTACAGCTCTGACCTTTTCTTAATGTGCTACACAAACTATTCATCGTGTAAAACATATTTCCTGCTCAAGGTGACAACGGTCACTCGTAACCAGCGAGGTGTGCGTACAACACTGGCTAATACATTACATTTGCAACTAGTAATTAAAAAATATATTTAGTGTTCACACAGACGAAATTATTATCTAATTTCAGCTTTAGATTTGAGTTATATAACGACTTAAACACTCTAGCTTTCGTAAGAGATGAGATGCCAGTGGAAAAAGGCAAATCACGATGAAGATTTATGTGAGAAGAAAATTTGGAAGTTGGTACTTAGTTGCTATAATGTATTTCAATATTGGAGAAGATTCTGTAGGAACATAAATTAAGATACAGGCTTCCAAGTAACAATAAAGCCGTTATAATTAGTGCTGCTACACTATGTGATAAAAAGTATCCGGGCACCTGGCTGAAAATGACTTAAAAGTTCGTGGCGCCCTCCATCGGTAATGCTGCAATTCAGTATGGTGTTGGCCCAACCTTGGCCTTGATGACAGCTTCTACTCTCGTAGGCATATGTTCAATCAGGTGCTGGAAGGTTTCTTGGGGAATGGCAGCCCATTCTTCACGAAGAGCTGCACTGAGGAGAGGTATCGATATCGGTGGGTGAGTCCTCGCACGAAGTCGGCGTTCCAAAACATCCCAAAGGGGCTCTATAGCATTCAGATCAGGACCCTGTGCAGGCCAATCCATTACAGGCATGTTTGTGTCGTGTAACCACTCCGCCATCGGCGTACATTACGAACAGGTGTTCGATCGTGTGAAAGACGCAATCGCCATTCCCGAACTGCTCTTCAATAGTGGGAAGCAAGAAGGTGCTTAAAACATCAATGTAGGCCTGTGCTTTGATAGTGGCACACAAAACAAGGGGTGCAAGCTCCTCCATGAGAAACACAACCACAAAATAAACCACCGCCTCCGAATTTTACTGTTGACACTACACACGTTGGCAGATTACCATCGGATCACCACATTGTGTACCGTGATTCATCACTCCACACAACGTTTTTCCGCTGTTCAATCGTCCAATGCTTACGCTCCTTACACCAAGCGAGACGTCGTTTGGCATTTACCGGCGTGATGTGTGGCCGCTCATAAGCTGGCTTATGAGCAGCCGCTCGGCCATGAAATCCCAGTTTTCTCACCTCCCGCCTATCTGTCATACTTCTTGCAATGGATCCTGATGCAGTTTGGAATTCCTGTGTGATGGTCTGGATAGATGTCTGTCTATTACACATTACGACCTTCTTCCACAACAGACGAGGTCGCCCTGCATGCCTTTGTGCTGCACGTGTCCCTTCACATTTCCACTTCACTGCCACATCCGAAACAGTGGACCTATGGATGTTTAGGAGTGTGGAAATATCGCGTACAGACGTATGACACAAGTGACACCCAATCACCTGACGGCGTCCATAGTCCGTGAGTTCCGCAGACTCTCACGATGTCTAATGACTATTCAGGTCGCTGATATGTAGTACCTGGCAGTAGGTGGCAGGACAATGCACCTAATATGAAAATCGTATATTTTTGGGGGTGTCCGGATACTTTTGATCATGTAATGTATGTCTGTTGAATGTTTTGGCGGAAGTTTTTGGAAAAAAGAGAAAAAACCTAGTATCGTCCTAAAAAGGTCTACGATATCCGAGTATCTGAAGATGAACTGGCCCTTCTTTCCAGTTAAGCAGGCCCAACACATACCCCGTGCTCGGGTACGGCGAATGGTTGAGGCGTTGGGCAAGGGGGCAGGGAGGCAATGGGAGCGGGGAACCCCTACTTTTTGATGTGAAATGAAAGCAAATCATTAAGATGGTGGACCAGCTACACAAAACTTGGTGAGACTGACATTCAGTCGTGCTATAGTGGATTACCAGACGCGGACTTACATGTCGCCAAAGAAGCAGATATCGTAGTACTTCTGTATTCGGTTTATTTACCGTTTGCCCTTGGTATATTATATCATCAAAAGTATCCGGACACCCCCAGAAACATACGTTTTTCATATTAGGTGCATTGTTCTGACACCTACTACCAAGTACTACACATCAGCGACCTCAGTAGTCATTACACATCGTGAGAGAGCGGAATAGGCCGCTTCGCGGAACTCATGGACTTCGAACGTGGTCAGGTGATTGGGTGTCACTTGTGTCATATGTCTGTACGCGAGGTTACCACACTCCTAGACATCGCTCGGTCCACTGTTTCCGATGTAATAGTGAAGTGGAAACGTGAAGGGACACGTACAGCACAAAAGCGTACAGGCCGGCCTCGTCTGTTGACTGACAGAGACCCGCCAACTGTTGAAGAGGATCGTAATGCGTAATAGGCAGACATCTATCCGAACCATCACACAGCAATTCCAAACTGCATCAGGATCCACTGCAAGAAGTATGACAGATAGGCGGGAGGTGAGAAAACTGGGATTTCATGGCCGAGCGGCTGCTCATAAGCCACACATCACGCCGGTAAATGCCAAACGACGCCTCGCTTGGTGTAAGGAGCATAAACGTTGGATCATTGAAGAGTGGAAAAACGTTGTGTGGAGTGAGAATCACGGTACACAATATGGCGATCCGATCTCAGGGAGTGGGTATGGCGAATGCTCGGTGAACGTCATCTGCCAGTGTGTGAGGTGTCAACAGTAAAATTCGGAGGCGGCGGTGTATAGGTGTGATCGTGTTTTTCATGGTGGAGCTTTGCAATCCTTGTTGTTTTGCATGGCACAGGCCTACATTGATGTTTTAAGCACCTTCTTGCTTCCCACTGCAATTCGGGTATGGCGATTGCATCTTTCACCACAATCGATCACCTGTTCATAACGCACGCCCTGTGGCGGAGTGATTACACGACAATAACATCCCCGTAATGGACTTGCCAGCACCGTGTCCTGACCATATATATATAATGTGTGGCTTGTTTACATATATAACCTTTGGACTTACCAGCACCGTGTCCTGACCATATATGTATGTATAACGTGTGTGTGTGTGTGGCTTGTTTACATGTATAAGCTTTGGAATGTTTCGGAACGACGACTTCGTGCCAGGCCTCACCGATTGTCACAGACAGCCCGCCTCGGTACAGCAGTCCGTAAAGTATAGGTTGCCTTTTTAAATGGACTTGTAGTCCGGGGTGTTATGTTACAATACAGCATCACCGGTCTATTGCGGTCTAACTGTGTTGGTGGGGCAGTAAATTTCCACATGGCAGTGACTGCATCACTGCAATTCACTTTGGAGGTGTGGCGGTGGGGCTTGTAATCCCGTACCACCCTCTGACGGTGATAGTACTGCATGAGTCAGGCAGAAAAATTTTGCCTAACATATGCAGGTGAAGGTGTGAGTATAGGTTGCCATTCCCCAAGAAAGGTTAAAGCACCAGATTGAACATATGCCTGCGAGAGTGGAATCTGTCATGAAGGTTAACACTACACATCACGCCAACACCACATTGAATTCCAGCATTACCGATGGAGCGCGCTACGAATTTTTAAGTCTTTTTCAGGCAGGTGTCCGGATACTTTTGATCACATAGTGTAAGTTCACTCAGCAGTTCGTTTATCTGTTCAGACGTGGGATCTGATACCATTACGGTTTGCGGCCCATCAGACAACGCAAAGCTGACGATCTGACGTGTCATCATACATCTGGCCATCATGAAAAGGTCTAGAGTGAGGTGAGTGGCCCCCGACGCTTGCCTGAAACGACTGGAAAGCAACTTATATAGGGTCATAAAGATTGTCCTCGTAAGAGAAAGCATTTTGTCTAATACCAAATTCTCCTCTCCATACTCTATAGATTCACATTACGCAGCACTTGGAGCAATATGCGGTGTACCAAATCATTCCGAGCAAACTCATTAAATTTTACATTAGAACTTTTTTTCGTCCCATAGACTCATACATTCACTAGACCAAGAAGTCCCTTAAGTTAAAACGTTTCTTTCGGTCTCACGTCGGAGCTTCCGCGGCGCAGCGCGAAAATACACTTACGGCCACATACAGGATGCCCATACTCCTTGCTATGTGCGGCTCGCTAAACAAACTACACAACGAGCATCTCCGTTGATTTAGTCAGAAGCGTTTATTGGCGGACTCAGATTAATACTCTTCACCGTTAGACATGTAAGATCAGTCTAAGTAACGATCGGCAGCCCCGCTCAGACCCATGGTACGGGTTAAAATTGTGAATATTCCCACCGATCTGGTCGGCGCTGTGGTTAGCGCAATGGACCAGCTTTCGGTATAACGACGGTTCAAAGCCGCGTCCTGCCGTCTATATTAAGGTTTTCCGTGATTACCATAAATCGCCCCAAAGCAAATGCCGGGATGGTTCATTTAGAAGGGCACGGAAAATTTCTTTTTGTATCATCGAATCATTCTGTGTTCTAATGACCTCTATGTCGCCATGACTTTCTGTGGTGTCACCGCCAGACACCACACTTGCTAGGTGGTAGCCTTTAAATCGGCCGCTGTCCGTTAGTATACGCCGGACCCGCGTGTCGCCACTATCAGTGATTGCAGACCGAGTGCCGCCACACGGCAGGTCTAGACAGACTTCCTAGCACTCACCCCAGTTGTACAGCCGACTTTGTTAGCGATGGTTCACTGACAAAATACGCTCTCATTTTCCGAGACGATAGTTAGCATAGCCTTCAGCTACGTCATTTGCTACGACATAGCAAGGCGCCATTACCAGTTACTATTGATGCTGTAAAACATGTACTGTCAAGAGCGATGGTCACCAGTTATGGATTAAAGTTAAGTATTCCAGCAGCTACGTACGTTTTTTGTTAGTCTCATTTCCTTGACCTCTTCCAGACCTCACGCCAGCCTGCGTGAGCTAAAGCGCGTGCCTTTCGGCTTCCTCTCATAGTGGGTTGGCTCTCTTGCCAATCCACAACACTTTAAGCCCTAAGTTTGCTTCCTTCAGTACTCAAAACTCAATAGTTAAAAGTACTGTAGGAATACAACAACTTTGTAAGAATTCCCAGATCCGACCATTGCTTCAAAATGGTTCAAATGGCTCTGAGCACAATGGGACTTAAGTTCTGAGGTCATCAGTCACCTAGAACGTAGAACTACTTAAACCTGCCCGAGGTAGGATTCGAACATGCGACCGTAGCGGTCGCGCGGTTCCAGACTGTAGCGCCTAGAACCGCTCGGTCACAACGGCCGGCCTCCGACCATTGGAATGCAGTATGTAGACCGATTACAGATCGAACACTGCATTAAATAATAAAATAGCGCCGGTTGGTATTTTCTGTGACCTATCTAAGGAATCTGACTGCGTGAGTCGCAGTATTACCTTAGAAAAATAGAAGATTTTGTGGGATCGATGGTGCAGCCAACCAATGGATAATGTGTTTTCCAAACGAAAGATTGCAGAAGGTTGTACTTAGTAATTCAACCTATGCAGTGGGGGCCGTTATTCTGATAGGGTATAAATCACGTATGGAGTTCCCCAAGGTTGAGTCTTATACCCAAGTGTGTAATCGATCTTCTGTCTAATGCACAACAAGCAGAATTTTTTTCTTTTAGGAGATGACACTAACACCGTAGTCAGTCCAAACATACACACAGATACATGACAAATGGTAAACAATGTTCTTAATAATCAATTTTAAACGGACATGACATATTCAGTTCTGGATATTTAGAGGTTCTACACTAACGACAAGTGTAGCACACGTTGAGGAAATAATAAACAGGATAAAAGTTTCAAAATTCTTGGTACACTTTGGAACTCCTCAAATAGCTTAGTTCAGCCACATTTTCACTCAGAATCACCGCAAAAAAAAAATGGCTCTGAGCACTATGGGACTTAACATCTGAGGTCATCAGTCCCCTAGTACTTAGAACTACTTAAACCTAACCAACCTAAGGACATCACACACGTCCATGCCCCAGGCAGGATTCGAACCTGCGACCGTAGCGGTCACGCGGTTCCAGACTGAAGCGCCTAGAACCGCACGGCCACACCGGCCGGCGAATCATCGCAAATCTTGAGGAGAGATAAGTCAGTAAGTTGACAAATTTTGTACATTTTCATTCAGTAATGTCGTACACTATAATGTTCTGGCGTAACCTATCGTTATGGAAGAAAATCTTCATTGCTCACAAAAGTATGTAAGGATATATACGGTGTGCACCCAGGATGACATTGTAGACATCCGTTTAAGAATCCCGGAATGAGATTTTCACTCTGCAGCGGAGTGTGCGTTGATATGAAACTTCGTGGCAGATTGAAACTGTGTGCCGGATCGGAACTCGAACTCGGGACCTTTGCCTTTCACGGGCAAGTACTCTACCAACTGAGCTACCCAAGCACGACTCACGCCTGGTACTCACAGCTTTACTTCCGCCAGTACCTCGTCTCCTACCTTCCAAACTTTACAGAAGCCCTCCTGCGAACCTTGCAGAACTAGCACTCCTGAAAGAAAGGATATTGCGGAGACATGGCTTTGCCACAGCCTCTGCATACCTGCTTATAGCTATCCCATGGCTTTTGTCACTTGACTGTGTGTTGCCAGTAGTCCTCTGCAGTTCAAAAGGAACAATGATGTACATAATTACAACACCAGAAGAAAAACGACGTTCGTTGTTCCACATAAGGCTATCTTCAGCATGAAAAAGGGTGCTCAATGAACGCTGCAAGTAAAACTTTTGACCACTTATCCTGCGATACAAAATGTCTGACAGGCAGCAAAGTAAAACTTGAAAACTGACAGCTATTTATGATCCCCACAAGAAATTTCTATTATTGTACAGTATAAAACGTGGCGGGTAGGAATTACTAACTCTCATCTGTACATTAAAAAGAATCATATATATGTTCGGCATGTAGCCATATTTACACACTAATTTGCTATATGAATGTAAAATGGCTCGTTCCACATCATTATGGTTTATCGTAAAAATGATACTCGGAACATGAAATCAACTACTGGTTCCTAAGACCTTCTGAACATTATCTCCATATAATAACAGAAAAATACACTTCAACGTAAATAAAGGGAAAAAGTCACACAAAACATCAGTTCACCTAGTAGCCTAAGAAAAGTCATGGGAACGCACTTTTGGATGTTTGTAGACTTGTTTTCAAAAACAACTTGTTTCATCACCATCTCCCGACTTCAGATATCCACAATAACGAACAATACCTCCGCCCCGCAGGGCACAAAACATATGTACACCCGCAACCTCGATTTCGCGAGGTCCAAAACCGCTCCAAGAAACTATTTAACATTCAGACCTTCCTGCCAGTCAGAAGCATATATAGAATAAAAACTCGCTTCAATTGTTAGTCATTTTCCTAATTTACTCCACGACCAGTTTCTAAGCTTAATGCTTCATCTTCAGGTGGCACCAATCAGTAGCAGACTCTAACCATTTTCCTTGCCTCTTTCCCACACCCACTTATAGCGCTTTTGTGAGTTGTCGGTTCCTGCGAGAACTTCTAGAAGTTTACCTACCATCATGGGGAAACAGACGGCTTTGATATTAGGGAGGGAGCGGCCAATGACCTCGAGGCTGAAGAATACATCTTTCTCTAACGTACACAGCAGCAGCAGAAACGAGCAATCAGGCGATCCAGAAACGGTATTTTACAAATTCACCATATAAAAGGTGAAAATGTTCCTCACACGACACTTAAGGAACTGACGCACATTCACAGGCACCAATGTTTGAACCAATAAAGTGTAAGAGAGATACTGCGGTTGTGTGACAAAATATGACAGTGGCGAACAGCTACAGAACTTTCTGACAACCGTAATGTCTCATTTCACATACAGGAGACTTTACATTATGAATCATTACTAAAAGGTTGGAAAAGATAATGAAGGACAATTTGATTGACGATCAACTTGATTTTTGACAGGATAAAAGCAACAGGAGGCTTGCGAAATTTGGGACAGAGGAGTATTGAAAGGGAAGGAGACCTACATACGTGTTTATTGACCTGGAATTGGAATTTGATAATATAGCCTAGAATAAGCTTGCAATCATAATAAAAGAAAAGAGAGCAGACAGGAAAATGAAATGAATCAGACGGTTATGATAATTAAATCAAAAAACTTTAGTACCAACGGGACACAATTGTATGCTACGAAAAGGAGTTACACAATAAGGCTGAGATCCGTCTCCTACATTTCTCAACCTGTGTTTATAAAATTATGATTGACTGCTGCACGATAGATGACAAGGAGGTAAAAAATGAAAGAAGAAGAATGTGATCTTAGAAGTTTGCAGGCGACATGGTCCTTCTAGCGTCAGATGAAAAAGAATTACAGGATATATTGGACACCACTGACGCTAAAGGAACGACTTATGGAAGGAAAATCAAAACAAAGAAAACAATAGTAATGACAGTAGGAGGACAGTAGGAGGCTTTCGACACCGTTCCTCACAAGCGTCTTCTAACCAAACTGCGTGCCTACGGAGTATCGCCTCAGTTGTGCGACTGGATTCGTGATTTCCTGTCAGAAAGGTCACAGTTCGTAGTAACAGATGGAAAGTCATCGAGTAAAACAGAAATAATATCCGGCGTTCCCCCCTATTGTTCCTGATCTATATTAACGAAATGAGAGACAATCTGAGTAGCCGTCTTAGATTGTTTGCAAATGATGCTGTCATTTAACGTCTTGTAAAGTCATCAGATGATCAGAACGACTTGCAAAATGATTTAGATAAGATATCTGTATGGTGCGAAAAGTGGCAATTGACCCTGACTAAGGAAAAGTGTGAAGTTATTCACATGAGTACTAAAAGAAATCAGCTGAATTTCGATTACGCGATAAGTCACACAAATCTGAGGGCTGTAAATTCAACTAAATACTTAGGGATTACAATTACAAATAACCTAAATTGGAACGATCTAATAGATAATATTGTGGGTAGAGCAAACCAAAGACTGCGATTCATTGGCAGAACACTGTAGAAGGTGCAGCAGGTCTACTAAAGAGACTGCTTACACCACGCTTGCCTGCCCTATTTTGGAGTATTGCTGTACGGCGTGGGATCCGCATCAGGTGGGAGTGACGGATGACATCGAAAAAGTACAAAGAAGGGCAGCTCGTTTTGTATTATCACGAAATAGGGGAGATAGTGTCACAGGCATGATACATGAATTGGAGTAGCAATCATTAAAACAAAGGCGTTTCTCGTTGCGACGGGATCTTCTCATGAAATTTCAATCACCAGTTTTCTCCTCCGATTGCGAAAACATTCTGTTGGCACCCACCTACATAGGGAGAAATGATCATCACGATAAAATAAGAGAAATCAGAGTTCGCACAGAAAAATTTAAGTGCTCGTTCTTTCCGCGTGCCGTTCGAGAGTGGAACGGTAGAGAGACAGCTTCAAGGTGGTTCATTGAACCCTCTGCCAGGCACTTTATTGTGAATAGCAGAATAATCACGTAGATGTAGATGTAGGAAATAAAAGGATAAAGGTAATGCTGAACGGTGAAACATTAGAAAGCGTTCACAGCTTTAAATACCCAGAAAGAAGGTTAGCAACCGACTGCAAGTGCAGTACAGAAATTAAAACCAGGGTAACGAAGGCGAAAAAGGTATTTTGTAAGAAAAGGAGAATTTTCTGCAACAAGAAATTTTTTTGCAGAAATCAGGACAAAAATTTGAAGAAAAGACTAATGAAGTGTTTTTATTGACTGTCTTCTTGTATGCTGCATAAACGTGGACACTGAGGACGAAAGACTTAGCAACGCAGGAGACTTTTGAGATGCTGAGGTGTGTCAAACGGAGGATAGAGAGAATAAGTTGGTTGGATAGAGCGAAAAATGAGGAGGTGCTGAGAAGAGTGACAGAGCGAAGAATTTTCTGCAACAAGAAATTTTTTTGCAGAAATCAGGACAAAAATTTGAGGAAAAGACTAATGAAGTGTTTTGTATCGAATGTCTTCTTGTATGCTGCATAAACGTGGACACTGAGGACGAAAGACTTAGCAACGCAGGAGACTTTTGAGATGCTGAGGTGTGTCAAACGGAGGATAGAGGGAATAAGTCGGTGCAAATGGTTCAAATGGCTCTGAGCACTATGGGACTCAACTGCTGTGGTCATGTCCCCTAGAACTTAGAACTACTTAAACCTAACTAACCTAAGGACATCACACACATCCATGCCCGAGGCAGGATTCGAACCTGCGACCGTAGCAGTCGCACGGTTCCGGACTGCGCGCCTAGAATCGCGAGACCACCGTGGCCAGCGAATAAGTCGGTCGGATAGAGCGAAAAATGAGGGGGTGCTGAGAAGAGTGGCAGAGCGAAGACAATTACTGTATGTAGTAAAAATAAGGAAAATATTCTGGACTGGAAATATATCAAGAAAGAATAAGGGACCTGTAAGAGGGATACGTGAAAGTAGAGGAGGCGGTGGGAGAAGAGATTCCAGAATCTGGTTGATGTGGTGGGCGGCAGCAGACACAGCAGCTTTAAGAACGAAGCAATGTATTGCAGCAAAGGGAGACGCAAAAGACCTACTAAGACAGCAGAAGGCTGATGAATATCAGCAAGACCAAACTCTGATTACATTCGCACGTTTTCTCTGAGGGGCTTCTGCTGTGAATTGGATTGTCTTGCCAGTAGGTGCTCCGCCGCGCGGTGTGCTCCCTTTGGCTCTGTCTGGGCAACCAGTAGTCGGCTACCACGACTCTGGTCTGCGCCCGAGCGCCGCAGCAGAAACACTACACGCGGCGTCGCCAACTCCGCAAGACGGTGGAATCTGCACCGTTGGAGCTCTGTGCAGCAGGCGTCACGCCACGCCAGCATAATCCCGCAGCTGTGCCGGCAACCCCACGAGTTCCTACTCCTCCGCCACCTCCATCGCTATTTCCACCACGGCGCGCCCGAGTTCCCGAAAATACCCAACAACAAATGGCTGCCAGCGCCCCATCCCATCCCATCCCATCCCATCCTCCAGTTAGTGGAGCCGCGCTCTGACAGCTGCGGGAAGAGGAAGAGAAGAGGATGGCGCACAGGAGGGCACAACCCCCCCTCCCCCCCCCACCCCCACCCCCACCCGCACCCTCAGCCATCAGCCTCACTTGGATCGCGGCTGCCGGCGGAGTCAACCACCACGTAAAGCAGTCGCCACACGGACCGTGCTGTCGAACGTTAACGTTGAGCGTGCCAAGTTCAACGTGCTGCTGAACGCTCAGGAACGATGCGACGTGTGCATATGGTACGTGGGCCCCAACGTGGTATACGCGATCTCAACGCACTCCAGCGGCAGTTGAGGGATGTTTCTAGTTCGTGCCGGCCGGAGTGGCCGAGCAGTTCTAGGCGCTACAGTCTGGTACCGCACGTCCGCTACCGTCGCAGGTTCGAATCCTGCCTCGGGCATGGATGTGTGTGATGTCCTTAGGTTAGTTAGGTTTAAGTAGTTCTAAGTTCTAGGGGACTGATGACCTCAGAAGTTAAGTTCCATAGTGCTCAGAGCCATTTGAACCATTTTTTTTTTTCTAGTTCGTAAATCACACTGTTTACTCAACGGGCGCGCGTAAAATTCGCACGTTAGCTCTATTAAAACGCTCATTTTCTCCATCGTTCATGAAAAGGAAGGTACCATGTCCAATCAATAAGGACACAGGCTTATAAAAGTTCCATCACAAACAGTGCGGTACAAATTTGGAATACTTCTCCGCATAAGATGAACATTATTTCGTAATTCCCGCATTTTAGTAAAACCCCAGGGTCAGTCTTACTTGATCACTGTAGCAGAATCTTTGCAACATGTGAATTACGAAGCGTAAAAGAAAAAGGAGCAAAATATCTTTTTACAAGTAGCGCAAGCGGTCCTGTAAATTAAGCCAATCGAACAAAGTCACCCCTCAAAAAAAGGTGAACTTATATTTACATAACATCAAATATTGTAGTGTATATTTATATGAAACTAATAATAAAGTATCGGAACCTAATAAAAACACGAATGTTAGGAAGAAAATCTGGAAGTGTCAAGATGCGAACCACTGCCCCAACCAACATCTCAACAGAGGACAGTGATACTACCTTTTTTTTTTTTTTAAAATCTCATTTTGTTCGTTATAGTTCGTTCCAATTGTTCGTGGCGGACGTTCCCTGACGCCCATTGAAGTTCGTTATTGATCCATTCACTCAGTTTTTTTGTTACAGAAGGCAGCTAACCCTCTGACCGAACACGCTGAGGTACCGTGCCGGCTACTACTCGTTACACTATACGAACTTCACACCTGTACATCTATCATACTATGTTATCCCTTGCTGAAAACCTTAATCGTAGATATGTTACTAATTGAAATTTAATTATAACAAATTGTACCAAGAACAATACGTTTTGGGTGGATCATCAGTCTGTGGCTGCCTTCAAATAGCCTACTCTCGTAATACGCAAGTTACAATAATCCTTTTGCCACGAATATAATGTTTCTCATTATTTTATTGGAACGAATCACACAGTTAACAACGGGTTTTCGAGTGATTCTGAATTTGCTGGTGCTCAGAAACGGCATATATACATACAGACTTGAAATGAATGCCAATATGGCGCCTCACAACTCCGTACTGAAGGGAGGCGGCGTGCTTGTGACGTAGGTGGCGTTGTGCCATCTCATTGGTCAACGCTCAGACGCACACTCAGAGTATCTGACATGCCAGATATTGCTCTGCACGTTCGGAAAGACTCCCGAGCGTGCTATTCCACGCTATGACGTCAGAAACTCGGCGAGCTCAACGCTCAAAGTTCGGATACACAGTCCGTGAGCCGACGGCTTAAGGGGTGTGCTAGGGCGTGCAGCCTAATCCTTGCATGCTTAGTGTTCATCGTTAACACGCACTCTACGTTAGCCTGTTGTGAGGTAACGGGCGAGTTGTGCCGCGCCCGCGCTGGAAACATTATATGTTCGGAATTGGGGCGGCCGCATAGGACGCTCGTCAAAGCCGGGGCTCAGCAACAAACGCGTGGAGCCGAACGTTAGCCGGACGAGAGGGGTAGCCCCAGCGCATGGTCCAGCCGCGTGGCTGGGGATTCCGCTGTGACGAGGACGGTGCTTTGTGTCCATGAAGGAGATGTCTATGCCGGGAGTGGCAAAGATGGTCGACTTTGTGAAACCTTAATGGCAGACATTTCACAGTTCGTACAGAAATTAATAGTAGCCGGATGAATCATGATACCTCCAAAAGAAACATGTACATTACTATTACTTGCACGACGATTCTGATGGTGTAAGAAGATTTTCAATATCTTTATTAGTTTAAATTTTAGTATCTGATTGTAAATTATACTAGTAACATCCAGCTACGAATTTCCAAATTATAAACGCTTCTTCCGATTTCGTCGATCGCCGTGTCCTTAGATAGCTGTTACTGTAAACCTAAATTGGTACGAATTACAGGCATTTAACTTAAATAGTACATGATTTATTGGTGGTCAAATTGGCCAATTACTACCGATCGCGTCAGGCCATAGGTACTCCACAGTTACACGAAGAAACGGTAGCAGGTTCAAATGGCTCTGAGCACTATAGGACTCAACTGCTGAGGTCATAAGTCCCCTAGAACTTAGAACTACTTAAACCTAACTAACCTAAGGACAACACACACATCCATGCCTGAGGCAGGATCGAACCTACGACCGTAGCGGTCGCGCGGTTCCAGATTGTAGCGCCAGAACCGCTCGGCCACCAGCGGCCGGCAAACGGTAGCAGCATGCTTATAAATATATTTGTTCATCTATGTCTTTGTTTATATCCGATATATACTATTTATGAAGAAATTGGTTAAATATTTACTGTGTTTTATAAAGCACAGAGACATTAGGCTACTGGCCTTCCTTTGATATATGTTTATTTAATTTGTTTATTTATTTAATAGTGTGTTGCGGCGCGGTATTAGCCAAGCGGTCTGAGGCGCTGCAGTCATGGACTGTGCGGTTGAACCCGGCGGAGGTTCGAGTCCTCCCTCGGGCATGGGTGTGTGTTTTTGGCCTTAGGATAATTTAGGTTAAGTACTGTGTAAGCTTAGGGACTGATGACCTTAGCAGTTAAGTCCCATAAGATTTCACACACATTTAAACATTTTTTTAATAATGTGTGTTAGAGCGTGTTTATGGTCCAGCCGTAGACTATTTACACTCCTGGAAATGGAAAAAAGAACACATTGACACCGGTGTGTCAGACCCACCATACTTGCTCCGGACACTGCGAGTGGGCTGTACAAGCAATGATCACACGCACGGCACAGCGGACACACCAGGAACCGCGGTGTTGGCCGTCGAATGGCGCTAGCTGCGCAGCATTTGTGCACCGCCGCCGTCAGTGTCAGCCAGTTTGCCGTGGCATACGGAGCTCCATCGCAGTCTTTAACACTGGTAGCATGCCGCGACAGCGTGGACGTGAACCGTATGTGCAGTTGACGGACTTTGAGCGAGGGCGTATAGTGGGCGTGCGGGAGGCCGGGTGGACGTACCGCCGAATTACTCAACACGTGGGGCGTGAGGTCTCCACAGTACATCGATGTTGTCGCCAGTGGTCGGCGGAAGGTGCACGTGCCCGTCGACCTGGGACCGGACCGCAGCGACGCACGGATGCACGCCAAGACCGTAGGATCCTACACAGTGCCGTAGGGGACCGCACCGCCACTTCCCAGCAAATTAGGGACACTGTTGCTCCTGGGGTATCGGCGAGGACCATTCGCAACCGTCTCCATGAAGCTGGGCTACGGTCCCGCACACCGTTAGGCCGTCTTCCGCTCACGCCCCAACATCGTGCAGCCCGCCTCCAGTGGTGTCGCGACAGGCGTGAATGGGGGGACGAATGGAGACGTGTCGTCTTCAGCGATGAGAGTCGCTTCTGCCTTGGTGCCAATGATGGTCGTATGCGTGTTTGGCGCCGTGCAGGTGAGCGCCACAATCAGGACTGCATACGACCGAGGCACACAGGGCCAACACCCGGCATCATGGTGTGGGGAGCGATCTCCTACACTGGCCGTACACCACTGGTGATCGTCGAGGGGACACTGAATAGTGCACGGTACATCCAAACCGTCTTCGAACCCATCGTTCTACCATTCCTAGACCGGCAAGGGAATTTGCTGTTCCAACAGGACAATGCACGTCCGCATGTATCCCGTGCCACCCAACGTGCTCTAGAAGGTGTAAGTCAACTACCCTGGCCAGCAAGATCTCCGGATCTGTCCCCCATTGAGCATGTTTGGGACTGGATGAAGCGTCGTCTCACGCGGTCTGCACGTCCAGCACGAACGCTGGTCCAACTGAGGCGCCAGGTGGAAATGGCATGGCAAGCCGTTCCACAGGACTACATCCAGCATCTCTACGATCGTCTCCATGGGAGAATAGCAGCCTGCATTGCTGCGAAAGGTGGATATACACTGTACTAGTGCCGACATTGTGCATGCTCTGTTGCCTGTGTCTATGTGCCTGCGGTTCTGTCAGTGTGATCATGTGATGTATCTGACCCCAGGAATGTGTCAATAAAGTTTCCCCTTCCTGGGACAATGAATTCACGGTGTTCTTATTTCAATTTCCAGGAGTGTACATAATTTCAAGTTATTTAAATGTAAATTCACTACTTCGAATGTGTTTTATTATATTTGTGTGGGTGTGTTGGCGTGAAGACATGGTGCGAGCGCTCTAGCCAAGCACAGCGCTCGTGAAAGGGGAGACTGAATGGAAGCGAGCATGGGCAGTTCTGGAGTACGACACAGGACACGGGAAGTTCTGGACGTGACGGCGCGACGGACGCTCGGTCGCGGCAGAGGGACTTGCAGAGTGTGGAGCGGTTTGCGCGTGGTCGCGGTAGATAGAAATACTTTGGGGTGCGACTTGTGCACATGTGAGATTTCCGTGGATTCTACAGTGAAGACTTAGTGTACGTTTAGAAGTGAATATCTCGCGAGTTATGTTGTTGTTCATTCAACTTACATTTTATTTAATTGCTGGACCATCGAAACCAATAAGTGTTTTGCAGAAATATACCGCATTCTCAAAAGTACTTCTACTATCGTACTCATCATTTAAAGTCGTTAAGATAGTACCTGCAGATTTTATTTAATTGCAATCTTTCATTTATAAATTTATATGTTACATTCATAATTCGCAATTGCCGAGTGATAGAAACTTTCGACCACTCGATTTATGTGTGGGTTCATATTCTATACTATAGACTCAGAAGTATTTGGCTTGTAATGCGTCGACTACGTATCCCAGCCCCTAGACAACGAAACCAGCCAGAACTATTAATATTGCAACATTGAGTCGGAAGGTACGTAGTTGAGGCCCACATCATCCACTCACCATCATTTCCTTTTTTTGAAAGCCCCCATTGTGAAACCATATACTAAAGACAGGTCAATTTGTTTATGTATTTATTTTATTTAGCAAGATTGGGGCTGCCATGCCCTCCCTTACATCCAACCGTTAATCTTTAGTACATCCACAATACAGGAGCAAAATGTAACATAATGATTAGAAGGATGACGATAATGAAAAACACAAAAATGACAATATATACTGAGCCAAAACATTACGAACACCTGTCAAGTGGATGTTCGCACTTTTTTGCGTGTTGGTCGACCTTCTGAAAGCAATACAGTAACAGTTCTGGAAGCCCTTAGAGTTTTTGGAGAGGTTTTTAGCACCAGGCGTGTATGCATAAATCACGCATTTCCCGCAAATTACGGATTTGTGGTTTATAGGGGTGGATATAGTGCTAGATAGCGTTCCATACAGGGTGGTCCATTGATAGTGACCGGGTCCAATGTCTCACGAAATAAGCATCAAACGAAAAAACTACAAAGAACGAAACTCGTCTAGTTTGAAGGGGGAAACCAGATGGCGCTATGGTTGGCCCGCTAGATGGCGCTGCCATAGGTCAAACGGATATCAACTGCGTTTTTTTTAAAAATAGGAACTCCCTTTTTTTATTAGATATTCGAGTAGTACATAAAAAAATATGAATGTTTTAGTTGGACCACTTTCTTCGCTTTGTGATAGATGGCGCTGTAATAGTCACAAACGTATAAGTACGTGGTATCACGTAACATTCCGCCAGTGCGGACGGTATTTGCTTCGTGATACAACACCCGTGTTAAAATCGACCGTTTACCAATTGCGGAAAAGGTGGATATCATGTTAATGTGTGGCTATTCTGATCAAAATGCCCAACCGACGTGTGCTATGTATGCTGCTCGGTATCCTGGACGACATCATCCGAGTGCCCGGACCGTTCGCCGGATAGATACGTTACTTAAGGAAACAGGAAGTGTTCAGCCACATGTTAAACGTCAACCACAACCTGCAACAAATGATGATGCCCAAGTAGGTGTTTCAGCTGCTGTCGCGGCTAGTCCGCACATCAGTAGCAGACAAATTGCGCGAGAATCGGGAATCGCAAAAACGTCGGTGTTGAGAATGCTACATCAACATCGATTGCACCCGTCCATATTTCTACTCTATTTAGCGACGAAGCGTCATTCACCAACAGCGGTAACGTAAACCGCCATAATATGCACTATTGGGCAACGGGAAATCCACGATGGCTGCGACAAGTGGAACATCAGCGACCTTGGCGGGTTAATGTATGGTGCGGCATTATGGGAGGAAGGATAATGGGCCCCATTTTATCGATGGCAATCTAAATGGTGCAATGTATGCTGATTTCCTATGTAATGTCTATCGATGTTTCTACAAGATGTTTCACTACATGACAGAATGGCGATGTACTTCCAGCATGATAGGTATCCGGCACATAGCTCGCCTGCGGTTGAAGCGGTATTGAATAGCATATTTCATGACAGGTGGATTGGTCGTCGAAGCACTATACCATGGCCCGCACGTTCACCGGATCTGACGTCTCCGGGTCTCTTTTTGTGGGGAAAATTGAAGGATATGTGCTATCGTGATCCACCGACAACGCCAGACAACATGCATCAGTGCATTGTCAATGCATGTGCGAACATTACGGAAGACTAACTACTCGCTGTTGAAAGGAACGTCGTTTCACGTATTGCCAAATGCATTGAGGTTGACGGACATAATTTTGAGCATTTATTGCATTAATGTGGTATTTACAAGTAACAGCATGCGTTCTCAGAAATGATAAGTTCATAAAGGTACTGTATCACATTGGAACAACCGAAATAAGATGTTCAAACGTACCTACGTTCTGTATTTTAATTTAAAAAACCTACCTGTTGCCAACTGTTCGTCTAAAATTGTGAGCCATATGTTTGTGACTATTACATTTCTATCTATCACAAATCGAAAAAAGTGGTCCAACTTAAGCATTCATATTTCTTTACATGTGGTAAAAAATGGGGGTTCCTATTTAAAAAAAACGCAGTTGATATCCGCTTGACCTATGGCAGCGCCATCTAGCGGGCCAACCATAGCGCCATCTGGTTTCCCCCTTCAAGCTAGACAAGTTTCGTTCTTTGTAGTTTTTTTCGTTTGACGCTTATTTCGTGACATATTTGGCCCACCCTGTATATGTTTCATCAGATCAGAAAAAGAGAGTTTGATGTCCTAGACATCAACGTCAGATCACTGTCATGCTACTAGTGTAAGTAGGCTGTTTAGGTTTTTTTATTGGTAACGCCACCTCTGTATGAAAATCACTGGCTGTGCTGTGTGCAGTCTGTGGCTGCTTTGCATTGTTGTAATACTCGCCATTGTAGTGTTGGGCAGCTGGATGTGAACAGCACGTAGCGTTGCGCAGTTGGAGGTGAGCCGCCAGCAGTGGTGGATGTGGGGAGAGAGATGGCGGAGTTTTGTAATTTGTCATGAACTGCTATATATATTATGACTTTTGATGATACTAAGGTAAATACATTGTTTGTTCTCTATTAATATCTTTCATTTGCTAACTATCCCTATCAGTAGTTAGTGCCTTCCGTAGTTTGAATCTTTTATTTAGCTGGCAGTAGTGGCGCTCGCTGTACTGCAGTAGTTCGAGTAATGAAGATTTTTGTGAGGTAAGTGATTTCTGAAAGGTATAGTTTAATGTTACTCAGGGCCATTCTTTTGCAGGGATTTTTGAAAGTCAGATTGCGTTGCGCTAAAAATATTGTATGTCAGTTTAAGCACAGTCTTGTATAATTGTTCAAAGAGGACGTTTCATATTTTGTTCCATTGTGTCTAACTGTTGCTGTGTTTGTCTCTGGTGTTGTTCCATTGCGTCTAACTTTTGAAGCTTTTGTCCCATTTGTCTCTGATTTTGTTCCATTTGTTGCATTAATTGCAATAATAATGTATTAGTGTCTGGAATCTGTTTCTCTATGCTTTTTGGCAGTGCATTTTCACCGGCAACATTCACATTTTGACAATCAGAAAATGTGTCTTGACTCATTTGAGAAAACGGTGAGAACCCAAAACCTAAGTCTACAGTATTTGCAATATTGTGTTCTGTCATTTCGGATTCCTGAGGCGAGCTGTTGCCGACCGATCGATCGATAATGCTTCCCTGTTCACTAATTGTTTCACTGTCTACACCATAGTTTGCAGCCCGCTCCATTTCCCTATGCACAATTACCAAATTACTACTTTGAACATCAGTTAATTCATTACTCGGTGGCGCTAACACACTGCTTTCGTTTTCACTGTCATTTCTCAGTTTACTTTGGAGCCTAGTATTACGTTTTTCACACACCATTATTGTCACAATATTTCACACGATAACACAGAAAAGCACAATTTGAAGAGCAAAAATAAGAAAACACATTAACATAGTACTGAAAATAATATCTCGTTAATTGCAAGCGCAGCAGTGAAATACTTGGTGCAAATTAACATGCATGCCACAACAACAGTGAAAGACTGCAACTACAAAGGAGATTCTCTCTACAATTACGTGCTAGCAATAAACAATAGCTACACTAATTACACAAACTACAAGAAAAAATCAGAAGATTCCAGTGAGGTATCCTGGCAGGGTCGCCATATGAAACGTCCCCTTTGAACAATTATACAAGACTGTGCTTAAACTGACATACAATATTTTTAGCCGCTATTGACATTCCTTTGTAGAAAGCACCGCAAATACGACAAGCTCATTACTTGAAAAGATACTTACATCTACACACCTGATTATGACAAGCGTCTTTCTCGAGAATTGAGAGAATTTTTACTGCCTTATGAAATGCTATATGGCTAATGAATGATGTTTCATGCCGTCCTTTGTACATATTTGCTCATTTTCTTTAATATCTAGTTTCTAGCTGCACTGCAGCGTTGGTTAAAATAAAATTTAATATATGTACTAATATAGTAATTTTATGCCTACAGATCCAGTCAATAAGAAATTAATGATCTACTTCCAAGAAAACGAGGGCACATAAATAGACATTTCATTTCACAGGAATTGCATAAATAATTTCTTTACGATTTGGTAACTTATCTGGTAGTGTAAGTTCTCGTGATGCATCACTCTAGTGTTAAGATGTGACATAGGTATTAGACATGGCCATTTTTAGTGTAATATTTTTTCAGGCTTGAGCTATGTCATGTTTAGATATATGTTTTTTTTATTTGCTGCTGCTGTTTGCCAGGCATAATGTTACTGAATTTGACTTTGTATTACGCTGTTAAGCCAGTTTACTACGCATTTATTTTTCTTGTTTGCTGCACAGTGCCTTGCATTAGTTGTAATTTATGCTGCTTGCTTCGCCATTTGTATTTTTGATAATTGCTGTATGTGTTAATTGTTTTGTGCTGCTGCATTGCCTCGTCCCTTAGTTTAGCATCTGAGCTCAGTAGATTTAAGTTAGCTTAAGAGGGGGTAGACTACATAAGAAACTGACTATGGACAATAGGAAAAAAATTTATTGAGAAGTTATACGAAAAAAAGTACAGAAATCAGGTATAGATAGGACTTTTGGGAATAATGATGAACCAAGGGAGATCTCCATGCAAAATACTGCAGTAAAACAAACCCTGTCCTTTCCTTTTGTATTATTTTGCTATGTGTGTATGTACCATTGTGTATTTGTCTTTTTCCTGTCTTTAAGTGTTTAGCTAATAAGATTTATGTTGTAGAATTTTTCTAATACTATGTCATTTACTTTGTAAAGATGTTTAGACATTACTTGTTCTGTTTTGTTTTAATGCTCACGTGTGAAACTGATGTTTCGAAAGTTATTCTGATCTTTTATGTATGTACTTATGTCATAATTCCTGTAACACTGATGTATATGTTTATTTCTATTCTTTTGTAAAGCCTGTGTTACTACAATTGTTATATATATTGCTATGTTCTTTAATGATGTATTTTGTACCTTTGTAATTGTATTCTCATGTAATAATATTGTAATTGACACCAGTTCATCAAATTAAGTAACTTGTAAGCATTCATTTCACTGCACACATTTCTGTTGGTCATAGTAATGCACAATATGTAAGAAGTTGGGATTGATAGTGTTTGCACGTGTGTTAATAATTCAGCAAGGGACTGGATAACAGCATTGCTGGTTCTAAGGACAATTCCAAAAACTTTGTGAGTGCACAAGTGGTGGTTATGGACTTGCTACATTATCCGCAAGACTCTTCAATGGTGATTGTGCACCTGCACAGTCACAACAGATGGCTGCTGACCATCTCTACAAGGACTGCAGTGGGTCTGCATCTTTGATGACCCACCAATACCATTATTTCTACTAGGACTACAGTGGGTCTACACCTTTGATGACTCATCAATACCATTATTTCTACAAGGACTGCAGTGGGTCTGAACCTTTGATGACCCACCAATACCATAATCTCTACCAGGACCACAGTGGGTCTACTCTGTGATGACCTACCTACCAATACTCTTCAAAACTTCGACTGACTCTGCTGTGGGTTTGCTCTGTTGTGGCCCATTACCTGTCAGCATGTCAAGAGTCAGCACTGTCTTTCCGTTGGAAGAACAACACTACTACTTCAAGACTGCATGGAAATCCATTACTTCCGTGTGCATTTTCTTTTACTGTTCAGACTTTGAAAAAAAAAAAAAAAAGAAAAACACTGTAATTTTACTGTGATGAATCAGGACTGTCTTTATGGACTGTGAGAAAATTTTAGCTTTTGACCAACATTGTATCAATAAGTGTGTGCATTTGATTTCTTTGTTATTGTAATTACGATTATGAAAATTTTTTTTCAAATCTGTATTGGCCACTGCCCAAACCAATTTCTAAAATTTTTTGTGGGGAGCAAGGGGGCTATGTAAGTAGGCTGTTTAGGTTTTTTTAATTGGTAACGCCACCTCTGTATGAAAATCACTGGCTGTGCTGTGTGCAGTCTGTGGCTGCTTTGCATTGTTGTAATACTCGCCATTGTAGTGTTGGGCAGCTGGATGTGAACAGCACGTAGCGTTGCGCAGTTGGAGGTGAGCCGCCAGCAGTGGTGGATGTGGGGAGAGAGATGGCGGAGTTTTGTAATTTGTCATGAACTGCTATATATATTATGACTTTTGATGATACTAAGGTAAATACATTGTTTGTTCTCTATTAATATCTTTCATTTGCTAACTATCCCTATCAGTAGTTAGTGCCTTCCGTAGTTTGAATCTTTTATTTAGCTGGCAGTAGTGGCGCTCGCTGTACTGCAGTAGTTCGAGTAATGAAGATTTTTGTGAGGTAAGTGATTTCTGAAAGGTATAGTTTAATGTTACTCAGGGCCATTCTTTTGCAGGGATTTTTGAAAGTCAGATTGCGTTGCGCTAAAAATATTGTATGTCAGTTTAAGCACAGTCTTGTACAATTGTTCAAAGGGGACGTTTCACTATAACCACCACTATTCTAGCCTTGGAACACCCACTGGTATCCAGTTGGGAGATGCCTTGACCACTGGCGAAGTCATCTAGCATTAATGGATGAACGTGGTCCACAGATGTCATGGTGCCTTCGATTGATATCACAGATCCCATGGAAGCTACGATGAATAGCTCTCATAGTACTGACGTCACAGGCCTATATCTGTCGTGCGATGCATGTTTCGAACAGTCGTTCGCCTGGATGATTCATGCGACCAGGCGAAAAGTTGCTGTTGGTCCGTCGTCCAATGTTCATGACCCCATACCCACTGCAGTCGCAATTGACTTTATCGTTGGGCCAGCATGGAAACATGTGTGGGTCGTCTGCTGTGGAGCCTATGTTCAAAAATGTGTGCTGAGTGTTTTGATCCAGTGTCTGGTACCTGTATCAGCACTGTGGTCTGTCCTCAGGTCTCCCACAAATCGCCGCCCGTCATGCATCACAGAGCAGACAGGCCTCCGATCTCCACTTTCTGCGTTGAGGCGTGCCGTGATTGAACTGCTTTACACAAGTAAACATGTAGCGCAACTAAATTTGGGATTCATTTTTTTTTAAGTTTAGGTGGCTGTAATTTTGTGACTTTTCATGCTTTCCCGAACAGATCTGTAGCAGATACACTTCTCGAGTTTGCGGCAGATCGTATTGTGTTACTCGCACAATATTTCATCGATGCAACTGGTCGACATCATTTGGTGGTGGCAGCTCCTCCTGTCACTGCTGCAAGGCCACGGCGTTTGGAACGCGGATTTACTGCAAACTTCGTACACTCGTAGTACTCCAGTAGGACAACAAAATGTGTAAGCAGTAGCGCGTGCTTCTCAAGCATTATTGAGAAAATCGCAAGATAATTTCGGTCGTCCAATATATACCTTGCGTGGCCATTTTTACCATCAACCGCCGGCAGCCGAGTGGTGAGCGTTTAAGCCCCGTAACTATTGGGTCGCTGGATCGAGTCCCATTCGTTAGCTTTTTTTATTTTCAACACAGTCATTTTGCTTACTATTTATATTAAAATTGATGTAATGGGAAAAATACGTGTAATCAGATGAACTTTTATTAAATTTACGATGTTATTTGGCAGTCTACAAATTTTTACTATCACAAATAATATAATTTACTATCGACTAGTAAACGACCAAACGCATAAAGTGATACTGAAAATGTATGCTTGTCCGTGTCTTCAAAATTGTTCGTATTTGGTCGAAAGAGAACGAGAAATTGCTTCTCGTGAAGACGCTATTAAAATACAGTCGATACTGCATGATCAATTAGTAGCACCGATATTTAAGGAAATGCTGCGTTATGTATGGTTTGCTTACAAATTATCGTCTGAAAGAGAGGTTTTTGAAAATGTTAACGAGGTTTGTTTCCTCACGAAAAACCTCAAACGACCTTGCGTACGCGGAAACATAGCATTTATTCAATGCAGCTGGTACCGTTTAACTTTATGTTTTCCGTGGTTTTAGGAAAAATACCATCTTGCAATTTATCACGTCGAAAGCGACGTTTAATTGTACATCTTTCGAAAGCCGTCTGTGACGCTCATAAACTTGGAGGTAACAAGTCGCTACGTGCTCCTTCCATGTATGAGGGATTTTTCGAATCACGGACAAGCATACATTTTCAGTATCACTTTATGCGTTTGGTCAGTTACTAGTCGATAGTAAATTATATTATTTGTGATAATAAAAATTTGTAGACTGTCAAATAACATTATAAATTTAATAAAAGTTCATCCGAAAACACGTATTTTTCCCATTACCTCAGTTGTAATATAAATAGTAAGCAAAATGACTGTGTTGAAAGAAATAAAAACTGACGAACGGGACTCGATCCAGCGACCCAACGATTACGGGGCTTGAACGCTAACCAATTTTTTTTTCTTCAATACCCCGATTCTCCGATGTAAGAAAGACAAAGAATCCTCTTCTCTGAGTAGAAACTGAACACTGATAAAACTTAACAATTCTTCTTGAATGACACAAATACTTTGGAAGTCGAACACGAGTAAGTCTGAACAAAATGTTCATTGGGAAAAATGACCACGCAAGGTATATATTGGACGACTGAAATTATCTTGCGATTTTCTCAATAACGCTTGAGATGGACGCGCTACTGCTTACACATTTTGTTGTCCTCATGGAGAACTACGAGTGTACGAAGTTTGAATTAAATCCGCGTTCCAAACGTCGTGGCCTTCCCTTGTGAGAATAAATGCGCGACGGCGTCAAAATTTATTATGTCGGGAGCAGGTAATACGACAGAGCGGAGAGACGCTCGCAGTTGGAGGAAACCTCCGCTCCTGGTGGCCCCTGCTGGGAGCCGCAGGAAGACCATCCGCGAGTGCGCTGCGGGCAATAACTGTGCTGCCGGAAGCCCCTGTGGTTAAAGGCTGAATTACATCTCAGTAGTGCGTTGTGTCGCATGATGAGTCGGAAGTTGGTGCTTTCCCTGTTTTGATTTAATGGCAACCAGTGCTGGATCCCAGGCGGCGTTTAATTCAAAACCTGCATCAACGTTGATATGTATGGCCTCCTTAACAACACAGTCCCAGAAAGATGACGCTGGGAATAAAATCTCAGTCTTTTCGTAAAACATACGATGTCCTGTATACAGTGTGGTGTTTCAAAATTATAATCAGAAAACATCGCGTTTCTTTACCGCTTGAGCGACGCCAGGTAAGAAATATGAGTCACCTAACATTTCCGCTGGATATATTTCGTAAACCACACCAAATACTGGCGAATCGATTCCACAGACCGAACGTGAGGAGAGGGGCTAGTGTAATTGGTTAATACAAACCATAAAAAAATGCACGGAAGTATGTTTTTTTAACACAAAACTACGTATTTTAAAAATGGAACCACGTTAATTTTGTTATCACATCTGAACATATAAACAAATACGTAATCAGTGCCGTTTGTTGCATTGTAAAATGTTAATTACACCCAGAGATATCGTAACCTAAAGTTGACGCTTGAGTACCACTCCTCCGCTGTTCGATCGTGTGTATCGGAGAGCACCGAATTACGTAGGGTTCCAAAGGGAACGGTGATGGACCTTAGGTACAGAAGAGACTGGAACAGCACATTACGTCCACATGCTAACACCTTTTTATTGGTCTTTTTCACTGACGCACATGTACGAGGTGCATTCAAGTTCTAAGGCCTCCGATTTTTTTTCTAATTAACTACTCACCCGAAATCGATGAAACTGGCGTTACTTCTCGACGTAATCGCCCTTTACATGTACACATTTTTCACAACGCTGACGCCATGATTACATGGCAGCGGCGAAGACTTCTTTAGGAGTCTGTTTTCACCACTGGAAAATCGCTGGGGCAATAGCAGCATGGCTGGTGAATGTGCGGCCACGGAGAGTGTCTTTCATTGTTGGAAAAAGCCAAAAGTCACTAGGAGTCAGGTCAGGTGAGTAGGGAGCATGAGGAATCACTTCAAAGTTGTTATCACGAAGAAACTGTTGCGTAACGTTAGCTCGATGTGCGGGTGCGTTGTCTCGGTGAAACAGCACACGCGCAGCCCTTCCCAGACGTTTTTGTTGCAGTGCAGGAAGGAATTTGTTCTTCAAAACATTTTCGTAGGATGCGCCTGTTACCGTAGTGTCCTTTGGAACGCTGTGGGTAAGGATTACGCCCTCGCTGTTCCAGAATATGGACACCATCATTTTTTCAGCACTGGCGGTTACCCGAAATTTTTTTGGTGGCGGTGAATCTGTATGCTTCCATTGAGCTGACTGGCGCTTTGTTTCTGGATTGAAAAATGGCATCCACGTCTCATCCATTGTCACAACCGACGAAAAGAAAGTCCCATTCGTGCTGTCTTTGCGCGTCAACACTGCTGGCCAACATGCCACACGGGCAGCCGTGTGGTCGTCCGTCAGCATTCGTGGCACCCACCTGGATGACACTTTTCGCATTTTCAGGTCGTCATGCAGGATTGTGTGCACAGAACCCACAGAAAGGCCAACTCTGGAGTCGATCTGTTCAACAGTCATTCGGCGATCCCCCAAAACAATTCTCTACACTTTCTCGATCATGTCGTCAGACCGGCTTCATTAAACTGTCGCACCCACGAACGCACTTTCGACATATCCGTAACTCCATCACCACATGTCTCCTTCAACTGTCGATGAATTTCAATTGGTTTCACACCACGCAAATTCAGAAAACGAATGATTTCACGCTGTTCAAGTAAGGAGAACGTGACTATTTTAAGTATTTAAAACAGTTCTCATTCTCGCCTCTGGCGGTAAAATTACATCTGCCGTACGGTGCTGCCATCTCTGGGACATATTGACAATGAATGCGGCCTCATTTTAAAACAATGCGCATGTTTCTATCTCTTTCCACTCCGGAGAAAAAAAATCGAAGGCCGTAGAACTTGAATGCACCTTGTACATTACCATGAGGGGTGAGGTACACGTTCGATGGGCGTTTCATAGGACGTGGAGGACGCATAAATTGGCCAGCCCATTCTCCTGATCTTACACCTCTGGACTTCTTTCTGTGGGGTACGTTAAAGGAGAATGTGTACCGTGATTTGCCTACAACCCCAGAGGATATGAAACAACGTATTGTGGCAGCCTGCGGTGACATTACACCAGAAGTACTGTGACGTGTACGGCATTTATTACGCCAGAGATTGCAATTGTGTGCAGCAAATGATGGACACCACATTGAACATCTATTAGCTTGACATGTCGGGACACACTCTATTCCACTCCGTCACTGAAAATGGAAACAACGTGTGTACGTGTACCTCACCCCTAATGGTAATGTACATGTGTGTCAGTGAAAAAGACCAATAAAAAGGTGTTAGCATGTGGACGTAATGTGCTGTTCCAGTCTCTTCTGTACCTAAGGTCCATCACCATTCCTTTTGGATCCCTACGTAATTCGGTGCTCTCCGATACACACGATTGAACAGCGGAGGAGTGGTACTCAAGTGTCAACTTTAGGTTACAATATCTCAGGATGTAATTAACATTTTACAATGCAACAAACGGCACTGATTACGTATTTGTTTATATGTTCAGATGTGCTAACAAAACTAACGGGGTTCCATTTAAAGAAACGTAGGTTTGTGTTAAAAAACATACTTCCATGCATTTTTTTATGGTTTGTATTAACCAATTACACTAGCCCCTCTCCTCACGTTCGGTCTGTGGAATCGATTCGTCAGTATTTGATGTGGTTTGCGAAATATATCCAGCGGTAACGTTAGGTGACTCACCCTGTATATATATATATATATATATATATATATATATATATATATATATATATATACATGCAGTATCTTAGGTGGAGAGGTTTTGTTATTTAAAAGATTTTGTTTCTTTTCTTTCATGTCGAGCGTGGCAGCAAGATGATCCAGTGGGGACTCCAGACGCGGCAGACGACGAGAGCTAACCACTATTGCATCGTGGTCGACGGCCGGCGGCTGGAAGAACCGTTGAAACATCATGCTGACAATTATTAAAATATGTTTTATGTTTTTTTTATACAATGAAAAGGAGTTCAGTGTTGAATGTGGGATGATAAAGTTTGTAAGTGGATTTCAATTGGTTATCAACTGTTGAATAAACTTCGAGTTGGAAGTTGGAACAGTCAGTTGACTCTGTTCTTACGAGATGCATCGTAAATATTAATTATGTGTGAGGTTTGCAAGTTTTATTAAAATTCGGACATCTTGAAGAGGTTCTGGCAGAGTTTTGTCGAGAGTGTGGACGATCTTCAATGGTTGACGGGTTTGAAGTTTTATTGGTGAGAGGTCGACACGTATTGATGTTTTAAAAATAATCGATACTGTGAAGTGTGTTAGGATTCTGTTTTGAAACTTTATCAGCGATTGTGGTCGGGGGGATCGGTTTTAAAGTGGAATATTTACTTGAATGAGAACAGGATTGATTCTTTAGTGACATTAATTAATTATTTAAAGAAAAATCAGGAGAATTTCAATTTATTCTGGCAAAGATATCAAGGAGTGTCAGCTCGCATATATAGAAACTCTGTGACTTTGTTGAACTGTCAAAAAATTTTTTTACGATAAAACTTGTCTACAACAGGGACTGGTGAATTTTGCTGCTTCTGTCCTTATCTTTTAGGGTGAATGTTTTTCTTTATGGATTTTTCAAGTAACTGGGAAAAGAACTTATAATTTGATCTGCGGCGGACCGTTGATATTGGGTACACTGTTAGGCTGTCGTGAAGCCTGTTGGTTTGCAGATTGCCTTCCTTTCCCCTGCTGCAGACATCGTTGCTGAGTTGCTGCGACAGGATCGGCAGTTCAGCGCAACAGGCAATGCTCTGCTACTGCATGTTTACAAGGCTGCTCCAGGCGTGTATGATGATGGTCTTCGACGCAACGTTCTTGCATCGTTCGGCATCTCTGCCCAATATAAGATTTTCCACATTAGCGTGGGATTTCCTAAAGCCAAGGTCGAATTTCACAGAGGACAATAAATTTCTCAATTTTGCTGGTGGTAGAAAAACACACTTGATATCGTGCCTTTGTAAGTAGGCTGTTTAGGTTTTTTTATTGGTAACGCCACGTAGCGCTCTGTATGAAAATCACTGGCTGTGCTGTGTGCAGTCTGTGCCTGGGTGGCATTGTTGTAATATTCGCTATTGTAGTGTTGGGCTGTTGGCTGTTAACAGCGCGTAGCGTTGCGCAGTTGGAGGTGAGCCGCCAGCAGTGGTGGATGTGGGGAGAGAAATGGCGGAATTTTGAAATTTGTAAGACTGGATGTCATGAATTGCTATATATATTATGACTTTTGATGACTATCAAGGTAAATACATTGTTTGTTCTCTATAAAAAATGTTTCATTTGCTAACTATGCCTATCAGTAGTTAGTGCCTTCCGTAGTTTGAATCTTTTATTTAGCTGGCAGTATTGGCGCTCGCTATATTGCAGTAGTTCAAGATTTTTGTGAGGTAAGTGATTTGTGAAAGGTATAGGTTAATGTTAGTCAGGGCCATTCTTTTGTAGGGATTTTTGAAAGTCAGATTGCGTTGCGCTAAAAATATTGTGTCAGTTTAAGCACAGTCATGTATAATTTTTCAAAGGGGACATTTCATATGTCGACCCTTAGCCTAGGATACCTCACTTTAATCTTCGGATTTTTTTCTTGTAGTTTGTGCAATTAGTGCAGCCTTTGTTTATTGCTAGCACGTAATTGTAGAGAGAATTTCCTTTGTAGTTGTAGTTTTTCATTCTTGTACAGTAAAACAGTTGTGGCATGCATGTAGATTTGCACCAAGTATTTCGCAGCTGCGCTTGCAATTAACGAGATATTATTTTCAATACTATATTAATGTGTTTTCTTATTTTGCTCTTCAAATTGTGCTTTTCTGTGTTGTCGTGTGAAATATTGTGACAATAATGGCGTGTGAAAAACGTAATACTAGGCTCCAAAGTAAACTGAGAAATGACAGTGTAGACGAAAGCAGTGTGTTAGCGCCACCGTGTAATGAATTAACTAATGTTCAAAGTAGTAATTTGGTAATTGTGCATAGGGAAATGGATCGGGCTGCAAATAATGGTGTAGGCAGTGAAACAATTAGTGAACAGGGAAGCATTATCGATCGATCGGTCGGCAACAGCTTGCCTCAGGAATCCGAAATGACAGGACACAATCCTGCAAATACTGTAGATTCAGGTTTGCGTTCTCGCCGTTTTCTCAAATAAGTCAAGACACATTTCCTGCTTTTCAAAATGCGAATATTGCCGGTTCAAATGCACTGTCGAATAGCACTGAGGAACATGTTTCAGACACCAGTGCATTGTTATTACAATTAATGCAACAAATGGCACAAAAGTTTCAAAAGTTAGACACAATGGAACAAAATCTTCAAAAGTTAGACAGAATGGAACAACACCAGAGACAAACACAGCAACAGTTAGACACAATGGAACAAAATCTTCAAAAGTTAGACACAATGGAACAAAATCAGAGACAAACACAGCAAAAGCTTCAAAAGTTAGACACAATGGAACAAAATCTTCGGAAGTTAGTCACCATACTTGAACAAACACGTGAAGATTTAACTACTGAGCTGCATAACATTGAATCGAATGTCAGAAAGTCTGTAATGACGTAAAAACACAAATTTGTGAGCATTTTCAACCTATTTTTTCGCGGCATGTAAATGAATTACAGAATCACGAAGCAGCCATAAAAGAACTGCAAACTATTGTTCATGAAAATCATGAGACCTTGCAAGCTAAAATTGACTCAGTTGCATATACCGATTGGGTTACGCAACTTGCAAAAACTCAGGAAAACTTAAAGGACACGGTAGATACTCTGAAAGTTGGTTGAGAAAGACACATGGAGGAAATTAGTTCATTATCAGAGAAAGTAGTTGAACTTTCGGATCAGCTAAATAATTTATCTACGAAGGTAGATGATAATCTGAATGACACAAAACCGGTAGTCTTTAATGACACAGAAGAGTGCGAACAAATTAGGAAATTCAAACAAAATCAGAATCAAATTAATACGCAACACCAAAGAGAAATCCGGTAAGTACAGGATCAGCTGACACAGGTAATACAAGAATTACGTATTTCAGAGGACACTTGCACCCCAATACGGAAAGAGGGACATAGAAATACGGAGCAGCCACAAAATAATAACACAGCGCATTTCGGAAATTATGAAAGAAATTGGCAAGGTGCACCGAATTTTGAAATGGAACCGCCGAAACGACGTAACAGTGACCGATATGCGACTCGCCGACGTGATGACTTTGATTATAAGTTGCTCATTACTACACGTAAATTTAAAACATTTAAGAATTCTGGCAACGACATTCATCCACAAGCGTGGCTCCATCGATTCTCTCATTGTTTTCCTCCCAACTGGTCATTAGAGCACAGATTAGAATTTATGTGTGGGTACTTAGAGAATGAACCAGCTGAAAGAATGCGATCGGTCACTCACGATTGTCACAGTGAAGGAGAATTTTATCATGCCTTCCTCTCAGCATATTGGTCTCAAGCTACACAAGACCGAGTAAAACATAGCATCATAATGATGAAACATTTAGAACAATCTGAATTTTCCAGTTTTGTGAAATATTTTGAAGACATGTTGCACAAGAATCAGTACCTGTCAAACCCATACAGCCCCCCAGAACTCATACGCATTTGTTTAATCAAACTACCTGAACATTTACGACATATTATTTTGGCAGGACGTTGCAAAGATGACATTGAAGCTTTTCAGGGACTGTTACAAGAATTGGAAATTGACGCTGATAATCCCGGAACACGAAAACAGGAACACAACAATTACAGGTCACATCCGCCATAATTCCACGATGAAAGAAATAATAACTGGACACGACAAGGCTATTCTCACAACACAAATCGTGACCAAAACAAACACCACCCATATGACAACCAATGGGAGAGTAGTAATAATTACAGAGAAAGATCGCATTAGTGTAGTAATGAATATGACAGAGATAACTATAGAAACAGACAATATGGGAACCAAAATAATTATTATCAAGGGAGACAGAATAACTTCAGACGCAACGGTCCACCACGCAGTTACGATTCCGGGAAAAATTCTCCACCACGTTACCGACAAACAAGAAGCTATGTAAACTACCGACAAAGCGACAGACCTGAATTCCATCAGAACTGGCGAGCTTCAAACAGGGCAGGGCCTTCTCGTCAAGGTGAATTTGTAGAAGTTAGGTCTCCTAATCCCAATAACGACTCGCGCCAACAAAGAGACAGACAATGAATCGCACCACAGGCAGCCACGTGCGCCGGCTGGCTGAGAGAAAAATAACATACACGCAAACCTTGAGACAAATTTTAGCATTCCTTACCGACGTATACAACATGATAATTGCTTTGAAGCTGAAATTCTGCGCACTAGAAAGGGTAAAAGATTGCACCATATTTCATATGTAAAACAGTTTATTGAGAGATAATCTGCTTTTAACTTAGTCTTTGCCATAAAATCTTTCACTTCACATTACTAGTACTCTTCGTCACACTTAGAAACTGTTAACATGCAACTACACTCCTGGAAATGGAAAAAAGAACACATTGACATCGGTGTGTCAGACCCACCATACTTGCTCCGGACACTGCGAGAGGGCTGTACAAGCAATGATCACACGCACGGCACAGCGAACACACCAGGAACCACGGTGTTGGCCGTCGAATGGCGCTAGCTGCGCAGCATTTGTGCACCGCCGCCGTCAGTGTCAGCCAGTTTGCCGTGGCATACGGAGCTCCATCGCAGTCTTTAACACTGGTAGCATGCCGCGACAGCGTGGACGTGAACCGAATGTGCAGTTGACGGACTTTGAGCGAGGGCGTATAGTGGGCATGCGGGAGGCCGGGTGGACGTACCGCCGAATTGCTCAACACGTGGGGCGTGAGGTCTCCACAGTACATCGATGTTGTCGCCAGTGGTCGGCGGAAGGTGCACGTGCCCGTCGACCTGGGACCGGACCGCAGCGACGCACGGATGCACGCCAAGACCGTAGGATCCTACGCAGTGCCGTAGGGGACCGCACCGCCACTTCCCAGCAAATTAGGGACACTGTTGCTCCTGGGGTATCGGCGAGGACCATTCGCAACCGTCTCCATGAAGCTGGGCTACGTTCCCGCACACCGTTAGGCCGTCTTCCGCTCACGCCCCAACATCGTGCAGCCCGCCTCCTGTGGTGTCGCGACAGGCGTGAATGGAGGGACGAATGGAGACGTGTCGTCTTCAGCGATGAGAGTCGCTTCTGCCTTGGTGCCAATGATGGTCGTATGCGTGTTTGGCGCCGTGCAGGTGAGCGCCACAATCAGGACTGCATACGACCGAGGCACACAGGGCCAACACCCGGCATCATGGTGTGGGGAGCGATCTCCTACACTGGCCGTACACCACTGGTGATCGTCGAGGGGACACTGAATAGTGCACGGTACATCCAAACCGTCATCGGACCCATCATTCTACCATTCCTAGACCGGCAAGGGAACTTGCTGTTCCAACAGGATAATGCACGTTCGCATGTATCCCGTGCCACCCAACGTGCTCTAGAAGGTGTAAGTCAACTACCCTGGCCAGCCAGATCTGTCCCCCATTGAGCATGTTTGGGACTGGATGAAGCGTTGTCTCACGCGGTCTGCACGTCCAGCACGAACGCTGATCCAACTGAGGCGCCAGGTGGAAATGGCATGGCAAGCCGTTCCACAGGACTACATCCAGCATCTCTACGATCGTCTCCATGGGAGAATAGCAGCCTGCATTGCTGCGAAAGGTGGATATACACTGTACTAGTGCCGACATTGTGCATGCTCTGTTGCCTGTGTCTATGTGCCTGTGGTTCTGTCAGTGTGATTATGTGATGTATCTGACCCCAGGAATGTGTCAATAAAGTTTCCCCTTCCTGGGACAATGAATTCACGGTGTTCTTATTTCAATTTCCAGGAGTGTATGTTTTAAAATTAACTATCCAGTCTAGAACCTAGGGAACATTTTTAGACAGTAAATACGAATGCATTGTTATAGTGAACAGACAACACAGTGTTATTATGTGTGTACATTCTTGCTTGTTAGTTGCACAATTATGTAACGGCTATAAGGCTTACATACTTAGAACATATACTGGTACTGCTAATGAGATTTTAATGCAACATTTTGGTTTACTTGAAAATACATTCTGGATTTAAAGCACTGTCAGTGAGATACCAGATGACACAGTGATTAGTTTATGTGACAGCTACACGATTTTATCACGACGCTACTAATAAGTGACAATATACAATGTTGCTTTTGCAGTGTTTCTGTTTTATATCTGCACAGTTTTTGTGTATTATTCTGGAAAGTAATACATGTTTTAGTAGTAACTTTTGTGGTATAGCTACAATGAGACTGCCTTTTCCGTACCACAACAATACGTTACAGCACAGTACTTTCATCATCACGGCAATAAGCGTAATAACTAAGATATCCATACGCAAAGCATTTCACTTTCGTTTATGATGAGGTAAGTACATTGACTTCAGCAGAACTTTGCTTACAGAGGACGATAACTACGACACTTCCATAGAATTATCTTACATCAAGACGCACATTTAGCGCTACAGGACACGCATTTGAGAGATTAATTTTGTACTTAAGCCATTTAATTTTCAAGATTTTTGAATTACAAAGAAAGTTTTCCATGATACATTTCATTCCATTGCTGTAATCTGTAACACCTGAGGGTATAATTACATTAATCCTCAGGGGGGTACACGCTTACTTTGTGCACTATGTGTGTGGCAAGCACAAGGAGCCCTAGCTAATATGGTATTTGCTTATACAACTTTACACATTGGTGCCATATTCTTCTAACACACAAATTACACAGCTATCTGATCATTTAACTGAGAGATAAACATTTTTTTTACTACATCAGTGACACATGTTTACGCAATTACATAGTTGGGTAACTTCACACTTATGAAATTGTATTTTGTCTGTATTTTGTGAACTGTTCATATTTTTTCGGAACCATTGTGATACTATGAGAGCTTTGAATGATGTATTCGGTAAGGGAGCATGATTTTAAAATACGTTTGAGGTAGATGACACTATTGAAATGAGCAGAGAATTTTTTTTAGGTTTTAACATTATTGCAGAAAGCTACGACGTTTTTGAGATTTGACTGAGGTGTTATGATGTTATTTTTATGACGACGATGTGTATTATGCTGTTGAGGTATGTTTATGATCAATAAGCTAATGTTATATGAGGAATTTGATTATGCTACATATTTATTATGATGAAATATTGAATAGTGTCGACGAATATGTATATGTGTAATACGGTAAGGAATAATGAGTAGTGGTTAGGGACTCTGGTTTGTGAAAAAGGTTGTTGGAAATCAAGAATCGTACTTTAAGAGTTATGAAATGTATGTAAATGTGTGAATGTATTACAGTGCCGCCGAAAATTTTTTGGACACTGTTATATCAATAGGATTCTGTTTCTACACATCTGTAACACAATTTCTCAACCTGCGGAATTTTTTTATATGAGACTGCCACTGTAGCGGAAACTGCTGTCGTAAATATTTCAGTAAGAAAGGTAAGTGACCTTGACGTAATGCGTTTTGGGCGCCCAGCTGAGAGGTAGTCGTCTGACAAAAGAAAGCCATTAGGTGGAAAAAAAGAGGCCATTATCCTCGCCATTGACGTTTCTTTAGAGAAAGCATCGCAAATATGACACGCTCATTACTTGGAAAGATACTTACATCTGCACACCTGATTATGAGAAGCGTCTTTCTACGAGAGTTGAGAGAATTTCTACTAACTTATGAAATGTCACATGACTATTGAATGATATTTTTATGCTTTGCATTTCATAGTTGCTTATTTCATTCGATATCTAGATTCCAGCTGTGTTGCAGCATTGGTTTTATAAAATAAAATAAAATGCATTTGCTAATGTGAACACTTTCTGTCAAGAGATATATTAAATAATAATTTTATGATCTACGTTCTTCGAAAAAGGAGCACTTGGAAAGGAAAGAACAATAAGAAGGGATTAATAACAGTTACTGCATACATAATTTTCTTTTCAACTACTTGGTAATATCTTTTGTAGAATTAGTTTTGTGGTGCACCACTTTAATGACGTAGATATTAAGATGTGAATAGACATTTCCCTTTTCTGCATTGTTGTCCTCAGAGTAATATTTTTTCTGCTTGAGCTTTGTCATGTTTAGGTATAAGTTATAGCATTTGCTGCTGCTGTTTGCCAGGCATTGTGTTACTGAATTTGACTTTGTATTACTCTGTTGAGCCAGTTTTACTACTGATTTATTTTTCTTGTTGCTGCAAATTGACTCATATTAGTTGTAATGTTGCATTTGCTTGGTAATTTAGATTTACTGTAGCTTGCTTTGCCAATTTCCTTTTTTTGTCATTGCTGTTTGTGTTAATCCTTTTGTGCTGCTGCATTGCCTCGTCCCTTAGTTTAGAATCTGAGCTCAGTAGATTTAAGTTAACTTAAGAGGGGGTAGACTATATAAGAGAATGAGTTATGATGAATTGGAAGAAATGCATTGAGAAGCTATAAGAAAATGGTTTGGCCAAAAAAGTAGTGTAAAGGGGAGAAAAACTATTTTTGAAAGAGGATGCGAACAGAATACAGAAAGCATGCTTGGATAGGATTTTTTTGGTGGAAACAAATGTTGAAATAAGAGGAAACATACATGGAATGAGGTTTTGGGGTGGACTGCAGTACCAAATGTCACATTGAAAACAAACCCTGGCCCGTATTTTTGTGTTATTACACTATGTGAATTTGCGTTTTTCCTGTCTCAATGTGTTTAGCTAATAAGAGTTATGTTGTAGAATTTTTATGATAATGTTATTTTCTTTGTAAAGATGTTTAGACATTATTTATTCTGTTTTGTTTTAATGCTCATCTGTGAAGTTGATGTTTCAAAAGTTATTCTGATCTTTTATGTATTTACTTATGTCATAATTCCTGTAACATTGATGTATATCTTATTTCGATTCTTCTGTAAAGCCTGCATTACCACAAATGTTATCTGTATTGTTATGTTCTTTAATGATTTATTTTGTACCTTTGTTATTGTATTCTTATGTTATAAAATTGTAATTGACACCAGTTCATCAAATTAAGTAACTTGTAAGTTACATTTCACTGCACATGTTTCTGTTGGTCATAGTATATGGACAATATGTGAGAAGAAGGGACTGTCAGTGTCTGGATGTGTGTTGACAATTCAGCAAGGGACTGATTAACAGCATTGCTGGTTCTCAGGACAATTCAAAAACTTTGTGAGTGCACAAGTGGTGGTTTATGGACTTACTATATTCTCCGCAAGACTCTTCGATGGTGATTGTGCACCTGCACAGTCGCAACAGATGGCTGTTGGCCGTCTCTACAAGGATTACAGGGGGTCTGCATCTTTGATGACCCACCAATACCATTATTTCTACAAGGACTACAGTGGGTCTACACCTTTGCTGACTCACCAGTACCATTATTTCTACAAGAACTGCAGTGGGTCTGCACCTCTGGTGGCCCACCAGTACCACAATCTCTACCAGGACTACAGTGTGTCTGCACCTCTGGTGGCCCACCAATACCGTAATCTCTACCAGGACTACAGTGAGTCTACTCTGTGATGACCTACCTACCAATATTCTTCAAAACTTCGACTGACTCTGCGGTGGGTTTGCTCTGTTGTGGCCCATTACCTGTCTGCGTGTCGAGAGTCAGCACTGTCTTTCCGTTGGAAGGACAACACTACTTCTTCAAGACTGCATGGATATCCACTACTTCTGTGTGCATTTTCTTTTACTGTTCAGACTTTGAGAAATACACTGCTATTTTACTGTGATGAACGATCAGGACTGTCTTTATCGACTGTGAGAAAATTTTAGCTTTTGACCAACATTGTATCAATAAGTATGTGCATTTGATTTCTTTGTATTGTAATTATGAAAAATTTTTTCAAATCTGTATTGGCCACTGCCCAAAACAATTTGTAAAATTTTTTGTGGGGAGCATGGGGGGTATGTAAGTGGGCTGTTTAGGTTTTTTTATTGGTAACGCCACATAGCGCTCTGTATGAATATCACTGGCTGTGCTGTGTGCAGTCTGTGCCTGGGTGGCATTGTTGTAATATTCGCTATTGTAGTGTTGGGCTGTTGGCTGTTAACAGCGCGTAGCGTTGCGCAGTTGGAGGTGAGCCGCCAGCAGTGGTGGATGTGGGGAGAGAAATGGCGGAATTTTGAAATTTGTAAGACTGGATGTCATGAATTGCTATATATATTATGACTTTTGATGACTATCAAGGTAAATATATTGTTTGTTCTCTATAAAAAATCTTTCATTTGCTAACTATGCCTATCAGTAGTTAGTGCCTTCCGTAGTTTGAATCCTTTATTTAGCTGGCAGCAGTGGCGCTCGATGTATTGCAGTAGTTCGAGTAACCAAGATTTTTGTGAGGTAAGTGATTTGTGAAAGGTATAGGTTAATGTTAGTCAGGGCCATTCTTTTGTAGGGATTTTTGAAAGTCAGATTGCGTTGCGCTAAAAATATTGTGTCAGTTTAAGCACAGTCATGTATAATTTTTCAAAGGGGACGTTTCACCTTTTGAGGATTCCTTCTATTCTTGGAGACATGTCACCAAAATAGGGCAAGAACGTTGTTGCAGTGGGTGCCTTCGTATCTTCATTTCCATCCCTGCTTCGAATTTTCTGTGTTTTTGGTCACCTAGGTCGCATGGTGATTTCCCACATGCTGCAGCAGTTTGTTCTATCCAGTACTGATGGTCATCAAAGATTATGCTGAGGTCTTTTATAGGTTTCTGAATCGATAATTAGACACCATTAAAAATACCAGAGGAACTATTTCACGAAAATGTCCGCTGAACAAATTTCATTCTCAGATTAGCATGGCGTGTGACTTTTCAGGGTTGACTTCAATACGCAGGTTTTGTGCCAGTTGTGATGCTAAACAAAGATCATCATCCATAATTGACACGGCGGCAATGTAGTTCGTAGGGGTTGGCATTTAGGTACAATTGGATGTCATCAACGTAGGAATGGTAGTTACAAGAATGAAACTCAAATGAAACATATTTGATCTACAGCAAGAAAGGCCGTGGTGGCCGAGCGGTTCTAGGCGCTTCAGTCCGGAACCATGTGACTGCTACGGTTGCAGGTTCGAATCCTGCCTTGGGCATGGATGTGTGTGATGTCCTTAGGTTGGTTAGGTTTAAGTAGTTCTAAGTTCTAGGGGACTAATGACCCATAGTGCTCTGAGCCATTTGAACCCTACTGCGAGAAAGCAAATGGGCCGAGAACTGAACCCCGGGGGATGCAGCGGAGCAACTTTTCCATGATGGCTTCTACGACCCATAGATGACCCACTGACGCCTTTTGTTTTCAGGTAGCTATCGAACCACAGTTCGGCATTGTCTGAGAAATTAAGCTGTTTCATTTTCGTAAATGGTAGCCTGTACCTGTATCAACATCATCAAAAGTCTTGCTGAAATTTGAAATCAAACAATATTAAGACGGTCGCTTCACGTTTGTCTGAGACATGTTTTGTGTAGTCAGTCACTTAGACTAACTCAGCTGCTATGCTGTTGTGTTTTCGGAAGCCTCATTTATAATTATCGTGAATGTTATTAGTTTTAAGGTAATCTGTCAACTGAGCATCAACAATGTAGTCCAAAGCCTTACATACTGCAGATAATATCCGATCTATAGTCGCCTAGTGATTTTGGCTTCCCATTCTTTGGTGTTGGCATAATGGTGAATAAGTAGTTGGTTGTTCAATACCTGTCTGCACCCCCTCCATACGTTGCAATGGTTCTATCGACAACGCTTCAGAAGGTTCCGTGGCAAGCCCTTACACATACTCTACACAGTCCCGATCTCTCCCCATGCGATTTACATACTTTCGGAGACATGAAGAAACACTTTCGTGGCCGTCGATTTGCTTCGGACGAAGAGGTGCACGCCTAGGTAACATTATGGTTGCATAGGCAACCGTAAACGTATTTCCATGAACGCATTTTGAAATAATATGCAGTTTACTTCCGTTTTTCCCATCTCTCTCCTTTTCATTTTACTGCCCCCTTACACATTACAGTGAGACAGTACATATCTTTCCAAGTTCAAGTGTTTGTTTAGTAGTAAATCGTGTAATTGTCCAGGCGTTTACTTTGTTACACGACGTATTCGTTATTATTAACAAGATTATTCTCTTGTGCACAGAGTTCCCATTTCATGTAAATCCTTATAATAGCTACAACAAATGTAATATCCACGTAAAACTTTTGTGTGAGGGAAAGAGCGCGGTGAATTATCGATAGTCGACGGACGGACAGAAGGCACTGTAAGAGAGTAATTGTTGTCTTAGATTTAAATAGCTGGTGTGACAAATGCAAAAACAAAAACAAAAAACAAAAAAAAGAAGAAAACTGTGCCTTCTGTGTAGTATTCTGATCGTTAATGTCGCTGTGTATGCATTGAAAGTGTGAGACGGATCTATGTAACAGTTTCATACGGCGGAATTGTAGTATGCGGCAAGTGTGAGCGCAAACTAATGATAGTAGTATCTCCATCCAGAACGTATCCAGCGAAGCAGACGTGAAAGTGTTGTAGTCGCCAAACCGATTATACATCATGAGGAATGCCATGGTTGTGCCTGAACGTTTGTGGACACGCCACGCCGGCTTCACGACTACCACCACCACACAGCAGGAGACAACGCTGGAAAACGTAGTTCCGCACGCATCACATCTACACTGCGTGATCAAAAGTATTCGGACACCGCCAAAACATAAGTTTTTCATATTAGGTGCTCCATATCAGCGACCTCAGTAGTCATTAGACATCGTGAGAGACAGTAGAATGGCGCGCTCCGCGGAACCCACGGACTTCGAACGTGGTCAGATGATTGGGTGTCACTTGTGTCATACGTCTGTACGCGACATTTCCACACTCCTAAACGTCCCTAGGTCCACTGTTTCCGATGTAAAAGTGAAGTGAAAACGTGAAGGAACACGTACAGCACAAAAGCGTACAGGCCGACCTTGCCTGTTGACTGACAGAGACCACCGACTGTGGAAGAAGGTCGTAATGTGTAATTCACAGACATCTATCCAGATCATCACACAGGAATTTCAAACTGCATCAGGATCCACTGCAAGGACTATGACAGTTAGGCGGGAGGTGAGAACACTTGGATTTCATGGTCGAACGGCTGCTCATAAGCCACACATCACGCCAGTAAGTGCCAAACGACACCTCGCTTAGTGTAAGGAGTGTAAACAGTGGACAACTGAACAGTGGAAAAATGATGTGTTCAGTGACGAATCACGGTACACATTATGGCTATCCGATGGCAGGATGTGGGTATGGCGAATGCCCGGTGAACGTCATATGTCAGCGTGTGTAGTGCCAACAGTAAAATTCGGAGGCGGTGGTGATATGGTGTGGTCGTGTTTTTCGTGGAGGGGCTTGCACCCCTTGTTGTTTTCGTGGCACTGTCACAGCACAGGCCTACACTGATGTTTTAAGCACCTTCTTGCTTCCCAATGTTGACGAGCAATTCGGGGATGGCGACTGCATCTTTCAATACGATCGAGCACCTGGTCATAATGAACGACCTGTGGCGAAGTGGTTACACGACAGTAACATACCTGTAATGGACTGGCCTGCACAGAGTCCTGACCTGAATCCTATAGAACACGTTTGGGATGTTTTGGAACACCGACTTCGTGCCAGGCCTAACCGACCGACATTTATACCTCTAATCAGTGCAGCACTCCGCGAAGAATGGGCTGCCATTCCCCAAGAAACCTAATTGAACGTATGCCTACGAGAGTGGAAGCTGTCATCGTTTTGCTATTTGAACAATGTGAATAAACAAGTCTCTCACATTTTCGGGCTATTAACAGCTACACATGATTTCTGATTTGTGCCATTTTTCCTTTTGTTTGTTATTATATGCGTTTTTTGGAGTCTTTTGGGGAATGTGCTCTCACATGTATGTTCTAGTAACGTTTCTAGTGAAATTTACATGTTTGTATCTTGAACTTTATGAAAAAACGTGCAAAATGTAGGGTTCCTTTTTGGGAGTTTGTATCTGCCCAATGAGAACAGATCATGTTATTTATTATTGAAAGTCTTAGACGGCGTTGGTAATCTGCATACGACAGCTAGGTGGTGACGGAAAATCGTGAGTACTTCAGTAACTTGTTATGTTACAGCTTCCTAAAGTCGTGGATGAAATTACTTGGTCTTTCAATATTTTCGGGTCATTATTACGTCTCATAGGGGTTTATGTGGCGAAAATAATTCTGATGTTTTCGTAGTTTACGTTGCTTTTTTTTTTTTTTTTTTTTTTTTTTTTTTTTTTTTTTTTTTTTTTTTTTTTTTTTTTGCGGGCGGGGGTAGTCGCTTCCTAATGATGGATTAGACTTTTTCCAGAAACTGTGACACATGGAGAAGTTTTTCCACTTCGTAAATGATTCATGTTACTTTATTATAAATTTGGCGTGAGTATTCCGGTCCAGATGTTGGAGAGTTCAATTTTCCCTCGATACATTCACAAAATATGCATGTTTAAAGTCGGTGGTAGACATGAAACATCGTTCGACGTAGTAGTAAACACTTTCTCCGTCAGTTATCTTCAGCATTAGCTGTGGACCTACACAAACTTTGAATGGTTGTGATGACATAACCTCTTAGTGACAGATAATCTTGGGCTAAAAGAGCGTGTGATGACGGATACAGGAGTTAGTGACCACGAGATCATCGTAACTAGACTGAACACGGGAACACCCGTATCCACGAAAAGTAACACAATATATCTCTGTATTAAAAAGCACATATTAAATAAAATTTTGCTCAGATTCAAAGAAACAGTGTTGACGGTAATTGAGAGCTCTATAGCACCTAAATTAATAAGAGAAGGAACAGGAAGTTTCAGGTTATCCATGGTACACAAAAGAAGTCGGGACATTATTGTAGAATCAATGAAAAACCCCTACGAGATTTAAAAGTGTAAAATCTCCAAGACTGGCTACAGTTTAAGAATGATCGAAACTTGCTGTGGACCTAAATTCGAGATGCGTTTAATAGTTTCTAAAACGAAATTCTATGTCGATATGATATCTGACAGACAATACAGATATTCTGGTCGTATATTAAGTATGCCAGTAATGAGAAACAGTGAAACAGTCAGCACCGATGGTATCGGTAATGTTATTAACGACATCGGCACTAAAGTGGGGTTACTAAACATGGTTCTCGGAAATTCCTTCGCCAAAGAAGATACAGTGAAAATTTCAGAATTCGAATCAAGAACAGCTGCTAGTATGAGTAATTTGAAAATGGGTACTCCGGCTGTAGTGAACAACTCGATAAAGGAAAGTCTTCCGGCCCAGGCTATATACCAGTTCGGATTCTTTCAGAGTATATTTATGAAATAGCAAACATATGCAACCAACTGCTCGACATAATATACATTCTTAAAGACTGGAAAGTGGCACAGCTCACACCAATACAAAAGGAAGGAAACTAAACAAGTCCTCCGCATTATAGGCCCATGTGATTGACACTGGTTGTAGTACGGTTCTGGAGTTGCGGAACTAGGAAGTACAAGGTGCATTCAAGTTCTAAGGCCTCCGATTTTTTTTCTCCAGACTGGAAAGAGATAGAAACATGCGCATTGTTTTAAAATGAGGCCGCGTTCATTGTAAATACGTCCCAGAGATGGCAGCACCGTACGGCAGATGGAATTTTACCGCCAGCGGCGAGAATGAGAACTGTTTTAAATACTTAAAATGGCGACGTTTTCCTTACTTTAATAGCGTGCAATCATTCGTTTTCTGAATTTGCGTGGTGTGAAACCAATTGAAATTTATCGACAGTTGAAGGAGACATGTGATGATGGAGTTATGGATGTGTCGAAAGTGCGTTTGTGGGTCCGACAGTTTAATGAAGGCAGAACATCATGTGACAACAAACCGAAACAACCTCGGGCTCGCACAAGTCGGTCTGACGACAAGATCGAGAAAGTGGAGAGAATTGTTTTGGGGGATCGCCGAATGACTGTTGAACAGATCGACTCCAGAGTTGGCATTTCTGTGGGTTCTGTGCACACAATCCTGCATGACGACCTGAAAATGCGAAAAGTGTCATCCAGGTGGGTGCCACGAATGCTGATGGACGACCACATGGCTGCCCGTGTGGCATGATGCCAAGCAATGTTGACGCGCAACGACAGCATGAATGGGACTTTTTTTTTCATCGGTTGTGACAATGGATGAGACGTGGATGCCATTTTTCAATCCAGAAACAAAGTGCCAGTCAGCTCAATGGAAGCACACAGATTCACCGCCACCAAAAAAATTTCGGGTAACCGCCAGTGCTGAAAAAGTGATGGTATCCATGTTCTGGGACAGCGAGGGTGTAATCCTTACCCATTGCATTCCAAAGGGCACTACGGTAACAGGTGCATCCTACGAAAATGTTTTGAAGAACAAATTCCTTCCTGCACTGCAACAAAAACTTCTGGGAAGGGCTGCACGTGTGCTGTTTCACCAAGACAACGCACCCGCACATCGAGCTAACGTTACGCAACAGTTTATTCGTGATAATAACTTTGAAGTGATTCCTCATGCTCCCTACTCACCTGACCTGGCTCCTAGTGACTTTTGGGTTTTTCCTACAATGAAAGACACTCTCCGTGGTCGCACATTCACCAGCCGTGCTGCTATTGCCTCAGCGATTTACCAGTGGTGAAAACAGACTCCTAAAGAAGCCATCGCCGCTGCCATGTAATCATGGCGTCAGCGTTGTGAAAAATGTGTACGTCTGCAGGGCGATTACGTCGAGAAGTAACGCCAGTTTCATCGATTTCGGGTGAGTAGTTAATTAGAAAAAAAAAATGGGAGGTCTTAGAACTTGAATGCACCTCGTACATCGAAGAAAACAGTTTATTCACACATAATCTGCATGGCGTCAGAAAATATTGTTTTTGCAATACACAACTTGTTCTTTATTCATAGGAAGTAACGAGTACTATCGACAAGGGATCTCAAGTAAACTCCACACTTCTAGATATACTGATAGCTTTTGAGACAGGCTCTCATGAGCACTTCCAATCAAATTCCGCGGCTATGGAGTATTGTCACAGTTGTGCGAATAGATTCATGATTTCCTCTCAGAAAGGTCACAGTTCATAGTTAGCAACGGGAAGTCATCTAACTGCCGTGATGATGATCTGCTCATTGGCTGGGGTTTATTTATTTTTGTTTTATATGTTCACTTGAAGCAGGACGTACAGACATTCATGATGCATTCAGGGAAGGAAGCGAGTGTCAACTGATGATCTTGTTTAACGATCAGGCGATTCGAAAAAAGTGCCTACGAATGATAATTCAGAACAGCAAAGACAAATATTGTCGTCAGGCATTATCCTTCCTCATGACAATACTCGGTCGCACGCTGAAGCTTGTGACATAGACGCTCCTGGTTAAGAATCATGGACCTCGATAATGCAGGTTACAGGTGTGATGTTAAGTAGTGATGAGATGACGAGAGTTTGAGGACAGCAGACGTGAAGAAATCCTGCACTCCAAGGTTTAGCAGAGTGAAGGAACACTGCAGTTCAGTAGACACTCCTGCAGCGTTTTCGTTGGGAAGTGTTTGGTCACACGCCACACAGCCAGGACGTGGCTCCCTTTGATTTTCATCTCTTTGCTCACATGAAGCACTGACTATGAGGAGAGCATTTTGGCACAGACAGCGAGCGATAGAAATGTTCAAATGTGTGTGAAATCTTCTGGGACTTAACTGCTAAGGTCATTAGTCCCTAAGCTTACATACTACTTAACCTAAATTATACTAAGGACAAACACACACACCCATGCCCGAGGGAGGACTCAAACCTCCGCCGGGACTAGCCGCACAGCCCATGACTGCAGCGCCTCAAACCGCTCGGCTAATCCCGCGCGGCCGAGCGATAGAACAGCGTGGGCAGCACAGACGGTTGCCTCCTGTGACCAGGGTAATGGAAAGTTGGTACAAAGCTACGACAAAAGTTGAATGGTGTAGTTAAATGTTGCAAATAAGACGTTTTTGATTTTCACTGTGATTTCCATTTATTGATCGATTGGGGGAAGGAAGAAAAGGAATAGCCCTCGTATAATTATAACAGGTGGATGTGCGTAGGCTCCGATACTTCTGCAGGTGAGACCTTTTCACATCTTCAGAAGCAAGCGATGCAGCGTCCTCATAAGGAGCTGGGATGCCAGCCGGGAACTTCGGTAGAAAGACTCTTAGTGAATAATGGAATTTGTCCGGACGAATTACAGATCAGCAGAAGGGACGCCAATATTAACTCAGAAAAGGGAAAACAACAAAAGTAAGGGATATAATTTGCCAACTAATCACTTAAACAAGAAGTATAAACAGGTCAATAACGCATAACTAGAAGCGCATGTGGTACAATACCAGTTTAGGAAGGGAAATGTATAATAGTCTTCCAGATGTTTGGTAACGTATGAAAGTGCGTTAACTAATTACTTACGAAGGAGTGTAACCTGCCTCTGCCATTTTATGTAAGAAGCAAAAAATAAGTGAAATTTCTGTAGAAACCGGAACACCTGATATTTTACACATACAGTGTCTCTATGAAAGACGCACACTGTATGAAGGAAACGGTTTATTTAAGACGTCGTAATTTGTTTCATGTAATATGAGGTGACAAAGTACGTCGTGTGCTGAACAGTCAGATACATAGTCTAGGAGACAGCTACACAAAATATCTTAATGTGCAGAGAGAAAGAAACTGAGGACTCCAGTCATGACCAACAGCAATATCACTCAAAACCCGGCTGTTGTTGTTGTTGTTGCCTTGAGTCCGAAGACTGGTTTGATGCAACTCTCCATGCTACTCAACCACGCGCAAATCTCATCACATCTGTGTGTAAACTACATCAAAATAAAACTGCTTACTGTAGCGAATCATTAATCTCCGTCTACAATTTTTTCTTATGACGACTCCCTCTATTAAAAAATTAACTGTTCCTTGATGACTCTGGATGTCTCCCATCAACTGATACCATTTTTTAGTGCAGTTCAGTGCATTCTCTTGCCATTGGAATGGGAAACTGCTTCTAAAACGCAGAATTGTTCTTTGTTGCACGATTGGATTCAGCACCTCTCCATTAGCTACCCGATCTACCCACCTAATCTTTTGCAGCACCACACTTCATGAGTTTATACTCTCTTCGTTCCTAAACTCTTTATCGTCCGTGATTCAGTCCCATAAAAGTCTACACTCCTTGAAAATACCTTCATAAAGAATTTCCAAACATTCACATTCGTATCTGATATTTAAAAAAATCAATCTTTTTGAGAAATGCTTTACGTTCAATTGCCTGTCTCCATTTTGTATTCTTTGTACTTCAGGTAAAGTCACTTATTTTGCTGCCCAAATGATAAAACCCCTATACTACCTTTAGTGTCTCCTTTCCTAATCCAATTCGCTCGGCACCGCATGTTTTAATTCGAGCTCATTTCGTTACCTTCGTTTTATTGTTAGTTTTCTGTAAAGGGTATGGTTGTTCTTTGGTGGAGGATGGTTGGTTGAGGTGAGTCAAAGGCCGCTAGGTGATGAAAGAATCCCTTTATTAGTTTCCAGCCATACTACACGGAAGTGACAAAAGTCATGGAACAGGGATTCGTTCATGTACAGATTGCGGTAGTACCACATATACAAGGTATAAGAGAGTCGTGCGCTGGCGGAACTGTCATTTGTGCGCAGCTGAATCATTTGAAAAGGTTTTCAATGTTATTGTGACCGCACAACAGGAACTGAGGAACTTTGAACGCTGAATGGTAGTTGTACCTAGATGAATGGGACATTACATTTCGGAAATCGTTAAGGATTTCAATATTGTGCTGCGATCCACAGTGACAAGAGCGTGTCGAGTATACCGCATTTCACGCATTCCCTCTCTGCATGGACAACACGGTGGCCAACAGCCTCCACTTAACGACTGAGAGCAGCGGCGTTTACGTAGAGTTTTCAGTGCTAACAGACAAGTAACACTGAGTGAAATAACAGCAGAAAGCAATGTGGAACATGCGACGAACGTATCCGTTAAGGCAGTGCGGCGAAATCTGGCGTTAGTGGGCGTTGGCAGCAGCTGCCAGCATGAGTTTCTTAGAAGTAGACACCTTAGGGGTTGCGAAGCAACTCAGATCGCTTGATACGGGCAAGTCTTCGGGTCCAGATTGTATACCGATTAGGTTCCTTTCAGATTACGCTGATACAATAGCTCCCTACTTAGCAATCATATACAACCGCTCGCTCACCGATAGATCTGTACCTACAGATTGGAAAATTGCGCAGGTCGCACCAGTGTTTAAGAAGGGTAGTAGGAGTAATCCATCGAACTACAGACCTATATCATTGACGTCGGTTTGAAGTAGAGTTTTGGAGCATATACTGTATTCAAACATTATGAATCACCTCGAAGGGAACGATCTATTGGTTTCAGAAAACATCGTTCTTGTGCAACGCAACTAGCTCTGTATTCGCACGAAGTAATGGCCGCTATCGACAGGGGATCTCAAGTTGATTCCGTATTTCTAGATTTCCGGAAAGCTTTTGACACCGTTACTCACAAGCGACTTCTAATCAAGCTGCGCGCCTATGGGGTATCGTCTCAGTTGTGCAACTAGATTCGTGATTTCCTGTCAGGAAGGTCGCAGTTCGTAGTAATAGACGGCAAATCATCGAGTAAACCTGAAGTGATACCAGGTGTTCCCCAGGGAAGCGTCCTGGGACCTCTGCTGTTCCTGATCTATGTAAATGACCTGGGTGACAATCTGAGCAGTGTTCTCTTAGGTTGTTCGCAGATGATGCTGTATCTAAGAAGGTCATCCGAAGACCAGTATTAGTTGCAAAGCGATTTAGAAAAGATTGCTGTATGGTGTGTCAGGTGACAGTTGACGCTAAATAACGAAAAGTGTGAGGTGATCCACATGAGTTCCCAAAGAAATCCGTTGGAATTCGATCACTCGATAAATAGTACAATTCTCAAGGCTGTCAATTCAACTAAGTGCCTGGGTGTTAAAATTACGAACAAATTCAGTTGGAAAGACCACATAGATAGTACTGTGGGGAAGACGAGCCAAAGGTTGCGTTTCATTGGCAGGACACTTAGAAGATGCAACAAGCCCACTAAAGAGACAGCTTACACTACACTCGTTCGTCCTCTGTTAGAATATTGCTGAGCGGTGTGGGATCCTTACCAGGTGGGACTGACGGAGGACATCGAAAGGGTGCAAAAAAAGGCAGCTCGTTTTGTTTTATTACCTAATAGGGGAGACAGTGTGGCAGATATGATACGCGAGTTGGGATGGAATTCATTAAAGCAAAGACGTTTTCCGTCGCGGCGAGATCTCTTTACGAAATTTCAGTAACCAACTTTCTCTTCCGAATGCGAAAATATTTTGTTGAGTACAACCTACACAGGTAGGAATGATCATCAAAATAAAATAAGAGAAATCAGAGCTCGAACAGAAAGGTTTAGGTGTTCGTTTTTCCCGCGCGCTCTTCGGGAGTGGAGTGGTAGAGAGATAGTATGATTGTGGTTCGATGAACCCTCTGCCAAGCACTTAAATGTGAATGCAGAGTAATCATGTAGATGTAGATGAACAGCAGAAATCAATAGGGGATATACGACGAACGTATCCGTTAGGATAGTTCGGCGAAATTTAGCGTTAATGGACAATGGTGTCAGTCTGATAACAGCACGACATCGCCTTCAGCGCCTTGGCTGGGCTCTTGAACATATCGGTTGGACCCTAGACGACTGGAAAATCTTGCCGTGATCAGATGAATCCCGATTTAATTTGTAAAATATGATGGTATGGTTCGTGTGTAGCCCAGATCCCACGAAGCCGTAGACCCAAGATGTCATGAAGGAACTGTGCAAGCTGGCGGTTGCCCAACACCGGCGTTGGCTGTGTCTACATGGAATGGACTGGGTCCTTTTGTCCAGATGAACCGATCATTGACTGGAAACGTTTATGTCCGGCTACATGGAGACCATCTGCAGCCATTCTCGGACTTGATGTTTTTATGTAGGCCTATAACAATGCGCCGTATCACGGGGCCACAATTGCTCGCGATTGGTTTGAAGAATATTCTGGATACCCAGATCGCCCTACATGAATCTCATCTTACGTTCATGGTACAAAATCCTGCACCGGCAACCCTTTCGCTTGGACGGCTATTGAGGCAGCATGGCTCAATATTTCTGCGATGGGAGTTTCAATGGCATTCTGAGTCCATGACAAGTCGAAATTCTGCACTACGCCCTTCAAAAGAAGGTCCTACACGGTATTAGGAGGTATCCAGTGACCTCCGTGTGATAAGGTGTGCGGTGTGTGTGGAGCGTCGTGTATTTATCTAAGCAACGACTCGTTTTTATCGTCAGAAGTTGACGTGCCTGCATCCGCGATACCTGCTACGTTCACCTCCACCGTTCACCCTTCACGGGTATAATTTCTGTTAACCTTGCTTATGTTTCGTGTATTTTATATTTTACTATTATTATCAAATGCCCCTTTAAATCGATTCGATACTTATATTTTAGTGTAATATAGTCTGAAGATGGTCATATTTTGACCTAAATCGGTTACCATTGCCTATAAATATTTTATTACAGTCAAGACTGTTATTAATTCAGTTTTAAAGTAATCAAAATGACGTTTAAAATACGCCACGTAGCTCTTGATGCAGAGTAATATTTAGTGAGTGATATTTCTGTGTTGAAGAATACACAGATCGCTTATTTGGCTGAGACCAGTCTCTCTCTCTCTCTGTATTTAGCGATAACTGGCATGCGGATTTATTGCAGCATGACAAAGAACAGCTACTTCTGTGTCCCCATTGGTACCAGTCTTCCCCGGCATTTATTTCATTAATTTATTTTTTATTCTTTTTTTATGGTGGGAGAAGGGGGGGGGGCAAAACTATTAGTGTCGGGGAGTCTTTTGGTTGTACTGACGATGGTGGTACAAGTTGTGCAACATCTGCCTGGGAATCGCTTGCATACAGCTCTGCTATTCTTGATGCATTTTGGACACATTGTCCATAAATTAAGAGCATGTCGACTAATTCTTGTACGCCTGAAATGGTTTGCGCATTATTAATGATTTGACTAAGTGCAACGCACTGTGAATGGGTAGTAACTCTGCTCATAACAAACCTATCCTGAGTACATATTTGTTCCACTGCTCTTCATGTAATTCCTCCGAATGGCAACACGCAACTGACGACGTATCTCCTGTCTCGACGACATAGGCGTCTCTGGACAGTGACGTAACCTTCCAACTGGCGGACCATTCAACGATCGCCGCCGCTACAACAGCACCAGAAGAAACACTAAGAGGTGGCACAATGCTAGCGCCCAATGCCATACACTTCACGGTGGCTCGCAGAGTGTGTACGTAAGTGTATACTTTTAAAGGGATATAACACAAGGCATCCACAGTCGAAATATTTCATCTTGAATAGGAAGGACAAAATCAACTTTTAACCATTTTTATTCAAAGACACGTCCCTTTTCGCAATCTGCATTGTCGGAAAAAACGAATTAGTGCGCCATTTCTATGGGTTTCGAATCCACTCAAGATCTATTGTTGCAACAGTGCATCTGGAGTACATGAAATGATTATACACTACTGGACATTAAAATTCCTACACCACGAAGATCACGTGCTACAGAAGCAACATTTAGCTGAGAGGAAGAAGATGCTGTGATACGCAAATGATTAGCTTTTCAGAGCATTCACATACGGTTGGCGCCAGTGGCGATGACGACACCTACAACGTGCTGACATGAAGAAAGTTTCCAACGAATTTCTCACACACAGACAGCAGTTGACCGGCGTTGCCTGGTGAAACGTTGTTGTGATGCCTCGTGTTAGGAGGAGAGATGCGTACCATCACGTTTCCGACTTTGATAAAGGTCGGATTGTAGCCTATCGCGATTGCCGTGTATCGTATCGCGACATTGCTGCTCGCGTTGGTCGAGATCCAATGACTGTTAGCAGAATACGGAATCGGTGGGTTCAGGAGGGTAATACGCAATGCCGTGCTGGATCCCAACGGCCTCGTATCACTAACCGTCGAGACAACAGGCATCCTATCCGCATGGCTGTAACGGATCGTGTAGCCACGTCTGGATCCCAGAGTCAAAAGATGGGGACGTTTGCAAGACAACAACCATCTGCACGAACAGTTCGACGACGTTTGCAGCAGCATGGACTATCAGCTCGGAGACCATGGCTGCGGTTACCCTTGACGCTGCATCACAGACAGGAGCGCCTGCGATGGTGCACTCGACGACAAACTTGGGTGCACGAATGGCAAAACGTCATTTTTTAGGATGAATCCAGGTTCTGTTTACAGCATCATGATGGTCGCATCCGTGTGAACGCACATTGGAAGCGTGTTTTCGTCATCGCCATACTGGCGTATCACCCGGCGTTATGGTATGGGGTGCCATTGGTTACACGTCTCGATCACCTCTTGTTCGCATTGACGGCACTTTGAACAAAGGACGTTACATTTCAGATGTGTTAAGACCGTGCCTTTACCCTTCATTCGATGCCTGCGAAACCCTACATTTCAGCAAGATAATGCACGACCGCATGTTGCAGGTCCTGTACGGGCCTTTCTGGATAAGGAAAATGTTCGACTGCTGCCCTGGCCAGCACATTCTCCAGATCTCCCACCAATTGAAAACGTCTGGTCAGTGGTGGCCGAGCAACTGGCTCGTCACAATACGCCAGTCACTACTCTTGATGAACTGTGGTATCGTGTTGAATCTGCATCGGCAGCTGTACCTGTACACGCCATCCAAGCTCTGTTTGACTCATTGCCCAGGCGTATCAAGGCCGTTATTACGGCCAGAGGTGGTTGTTCTGGGTACTGATTCCTCAGGATCTATGCACCGAAATTGCATGAAAATGTAATCACATGTCAGTTCTAGTATAATATATTTGTCCAGTTAATACTCGTTTATCATCTGCATGTCTTCTTGGTGCAGCAATTTTGATGGCCAGTAGTGTATTTACAGATCAATAGCACAGGCGAGTCTGAGGTTTCAGGTAGTATGTGGCGTAACCTCCACGAACCTCGATACAGGCCTGATTCTAGCATCCAGTCGATGGTACAGATGGAGAACACTGTCGTTGGATACGTTATGCCACGCCTGCTCCAGCTGTTCACGTAGTTCTGTAAGACTTGTTGGCTGACGATTTACACGAGTCACTTCTCGTCCCGTCATATCCCACAGGTGCTCGATTACAGGCAAGTCCGAAGATAATGCTGGCCAGGGCAGGTTGAGTTTCATGGGCAGTGTGTGGATGAGCATTATCCTATCACCTTCCCGTTACAACAACGGCGAAAGAACGGATCTAACAACATTCTGCACGTATTGAGTGTTCGTTGCTGTCTCCTTCAGAAACAAAATAGGTGAACGGGAGATGCTGCTTATTGCACGCCAGACCAGAAGGCCTGGTGTGGGCCCACGGTGTCTTGGACGAAGGTGTTCCACGAGACAGTGCTCACCAGATCTACTTCTTACGCGCAAACGACCATCACCTGCTGCGAGCACTACCTATTGTCATCACTGAAGGCCACGGCGCCCACTTCCATCTTGCAAGTGATTCTCTGGCGGCATCAGTCGAGCCGTGAACGCCGATGCTGTGGTGTGAATGGAAGACGGGGCTACAGGTGTGCGTGCCCGTAGTCCCACTACTAACAACCGGTTTGCAACAGTTCGTGTTGACACGTTTGGGCTCACAAGGCCTCCTATCCGTGTTATGGTAGCTGCACCATCTGCCACTGCTGCCCTTACAATGCGAGCCTAGCAGGCACCTCGTCTACGGGTGTGAGAGTGTCCACGTGTCGACTGATAACAGCATCGTTGCACAGCTGACGCAACAAGTCCAGCTTGTGAGGCAATTCTCCGAAACGACCGTGCCGCCTCTGGGAAGGCCAAAATCTGACCCCTTTCAGACTCACACAACTGGCTGTAAGATGCACGAATGCGCGGTTGCCTGCTTGCTTCACACCTTTCACCACACAAAGCCTTATGGCTGTGAGCATTCCCTATTAAAAGGTAGACACAGATGGGGCTGTGCTAGATATGCGACTACGCTATCTTTTCGTGGGTACATCCGCTTCGGTTGAGGATGTCCCGCAACGAGCACATTATACAGCTCTATCTGTTGGCAGACGACATTGAAACCATTATCAGTATTTGTACTATCCGTGGGTGCCGTACTCTGTCATCGAATCGTACTCGGAGTTGTCTTAACAGGGGTGCTGATTTGTTTTCCTAGCAGTCGGTTTTTGCATCATCAGGTGTTTATCTGTATACAAACATATAAAAGAACTTATTAGAATTTGGCAATGGCAGGTACCGGAAAATAATGGGATTGCTTTTGTGTCTACTTACAGTCAGGCCAGGCCGGCCGAAGTGGCCGTGCGGTGAAAGGCGCTGCCGTCTGGAACCGCAAGACCGCTACGGTCGCAGGTTCGAATCCTGCCTCGGGCATGGATGTTTGTGATGTCCTTAGGTTAGTTAGGTTTAACTAGTTCTCAGTTCTAGGGGACTAATGACCTCAGCAGTTGAGTCCCATAGTGTTCAGAGCCATTTGAACCATTTGAACAGTCAGGCCATATAAGCGATCTGTTTAAAAGCCAGAAAAAGCACTTTCCTCAATATTCTCATCAACGTATTTAAAATTTGTAACACGCAAAATTTCGATGGTCCATAAATAGGAAAGGAGATCTAAGGTCATCCTGAAAAAAAAAGAAAATGAAACGGTCAAGTGTCAAAGGCGGGAACGTGTTGTTGTCGTTGTGGTCTTCAGTCCTGAGACTGGTTTGATGCAGCTCTCCATGCTACTCTATCCTGTGCAAGCTGCTTCATCTCCCAGTACCTACTGAAGCCTACATCGTTCTGAATCTTCTTACTATATTCATCTCTTGATATCCCCCTACGATTTTTATCCTCCATGCTGCCCTCCAATACTAAATTGGTGATCCCTTGATGCCTCAGAACATGTTCTACCAACCGATCCCTTCTTCTAGTCAAGTTGTGCCACCAACTCTTCTTCTCCCGAAGTCTATTTAATAGATCCTCATTAGTTATGTGATGTACCCATCTAATCTTCAGCATTCTTCTGTAGCACCACATTTAGAAAGCTTCTATTCTCTTCTTGTCCAAACTATTTATCGTCCATGTTTCACTTCCATACATGGCCACACTCCATACAAATACTCTCAGAAACGACTTCCTGACACTTAAGTCTATACTCGATGTTAACAGATTTCTCTCCCTCAGAAACGCTTTCCTTGCCATTGCCACTCTACATTTTATATCCTCTCAACTTCGACCATCATCACTTATTTTGCTCCCCATGTGGTGTCACCGCCAGACACCACACTTGCTAGGTGGTAGTTTTAAATCGGCCGCGGTCCATTAGTACATGTCGGACCCGCGTGTCGCCACTGTGTGATCGCAGACCGAGCGCCACCACAAGGCAGGTCTCGAGATACGGGATAGCACTCGCCCCTGTTTAACGGACGACTTTGCTAGCGACTACACTGACGAAGCCTCGCTCCTTTGCCGAGCAGATAGCTAGAATAGCCTTCAGCTAAGTCCATGGCTACGACCTAGAAAGGCTCCATTAGGCTTACATAGCAATTGATACTTATCGTATAAAGCATGTCTCATCAAGAACGATGTATACAACAAGGATGGATTAAAGTTAAGTATTCCAAAAGCTACGTACTTTTCTTTATAGCATTCATTACGTATCCTGTTTCAGACCTCACGCCATCCTTCGTGTGTTTATAGCGTGCATTGCGGTCCCCTCAAATCACACTGTGTCGGCACTTCTGTCGACACATCACCCCAAATAGCAAAACTCTTTTACTACTTTAAGTGTCACATTTCCTAATGTAATTCCCTCCGCACCACCCGACTTAATTTGACTACATTCCATTATCCTCGTTTTGCTTTTGTTGATGTTCGTCTTATATTCTCCTTTCAAGACACTGTCCATTCCGTTCAACTGCTCTTTCAGGCCCTTTGCTGTCTCTGACACAATTACAATGTCATCGGCGAACCTCAAAGTTTTTATTTCTTCTCCACAGATTTTAATTCCTACTCCGAATTTTTCTTTCGTTTCCTTTATTGCTTGCTCAACATACAGATTGAATAACATCGGGGAGAGGCTACAACCCTGTCTCACTCCCTTCCCAACCACTGCTTCCCTCTCATGTCCCTCGACTCTTATAACTACCACATGGTTTCTGTACAAATTGTAAATAGCCTTTCGCTCCCTGTATTTTACCGATGCCACCTTCAGAATTTGAAAGAGATTGTTCCACCCATCATTGCCAAAAGTTTCTCTCTAAGTCTACGAATGCTAGAAACCTAGGTTTGCCTTTTCTTAATCTAGCTTATAAGATAAGTGGCGGGAACGTAGTGGCTATTAAATTAATCAAAATTAGAACATTCAGTTCAGGATAGAAGAGAGTATGAACGGAACGCTACCATTTTTAGATTTGTCAGTTTAGATGCGGGGGAGAGCTTTCGGTTACGATGTTTAGAGGAAAGCTGCAGCTTCAGACACAGTTCTACGAAGCACTCACGGTAAAGCCTGATGAAGCAAATAAAGATTGCGAAACCGGTCGCGTCTTTGAATAAAGATTTTTAACAGCTGCAGCGGTCTTTCTTTTTCGACACGTTCGAGGAGTCATTGCGAACCCAAGGGGGTCTAGAGAGCCGGCTGGGAAACCCACGGCGCTGCTGAGGCCCCGGCGCACAGCCGGCTCGCCGGTCGGCCGCCCTTCTGCGGCGGCGGGCGCCAAACGGCTGCCGGGCTGGCCGCGGTGCGCTGCGTCTCGTCGCGAAGCGCGCGCCGCCTTATCAGACGCAGGACGCTGAGGCGAGCCGCGGACGGACAAGTCGTGGTGTCATCTCGGCTAACAAGAAGCCACGTCTCCCTCCCGGTAACGAGCGGCGCCGTCCTTTGAGCCGGTCGCCCGCCGCTTGAGTCAGCACTTCCAGCGGGCCGCGGCTGCGTCCGTCTTTGGCCTGTGGCCACTGGTCACACTGCGCCGAGCTGCGCCGCGCCTGTCCAGAATTACACGGCAGACGCTCCGTCGAACGGGACACGAACTTTTCCGTTCCGTACTTCATCTATCGTTACAGGTAAGTCGAAACGAAGCCCTCGGAGTAGACGAGATTTCCTCACGATTCTTAAGGTTCTCGTAAGAGAAAACTACACTACTGGCCATTAAAATTGCTACACCAAGAGGAAATGCAGATGACGAAAGGGTATTCATTGGACTAATATATTATACTAGAACTGACATGTCATTACATTTTCACGCAATTTGGGTGCATAGATCCTGAAAAATCAGGACCCAGAACAACCAACTCTGGCCGTAATAACGGCCTTGATGCGCCAGGGCATTGAGTCAAACAGAGCTTGGATGGCGTATACAGGTACAGCTGCTCATGCAGCTTCAACACGATACCACAGTTCATCAACAGTAGTGACTGGCGTATTGTGACGATCCAGTTGCTCGGCCACCATTCACCAGACGTTTTCAATTGGTGAGAGATCTGGAGAATGTGCTGGCCAGGGCAGCAGTCGAACATTTTCTGTATCCAGAAAGGCCCGTACAGGACCTGTAACATGCGGTCGTGCAATATCCTGCTGAAATGTAGGGTTTCGCAGGAATCGAATGAAGGGTACAGCCACGGATCGTAACACATCTGAAATGTAACGTCCACTGTTCAAAGTGCAGTCAATGCGAACAACAGGTGACCGAGGCGTGTAAACAATGGCACCCCATACCACCATACCAGGTGATACGCCAGTATGGCGATGAGGAATACACGCTTCCAATGTGCGTTCACCGCGATGTCGCCAAACATAGATGCGACCATCATGATGCTGTAAACAGACCTGGATTCATCCGAAAAATGGCGTTTTGCCATTTGTGCACTCAGGTTCGTCGTTGAGTACACCATCGCAGGCGCTCCTGTCTGTGATGCAGCGTCAAGCGTAAGCGCAGCCGTGGTCTGCGAGCTGATAGTCCATGCTGCTGCAAACGTCGTCGAATTGTTCGTGCAGATGCTTGATGTCTTGCAAACGTCCCCATCTGATGACTCACGGATCGAGACGTGGCTGCACGATCCGTTACTACCATGCGGATAAGATGCCTGTCATTTCGACTGCTGGTGATACGAGGCCATTGAGGTCCAGCGCGGCGTTCCGTATCACCCTCCTGAACCCACCGATTCCGTATTCTGCTAACAGTCATTGGATCGCGACCAACGCGAGCAGCAATGTCGCGATACGATAAACCGCAATCGCGATAGGCTACAATCCGACCTTTATCAAAATTGCAAACGTGATGGTAAGCATTTCTCCTCCTTACACGAGGCATCACAACAACGTTTCAACTGCTGTGTGTGTATGAGAAATCGGTTGGAAACTGTCCTTATGTCAACACGTTGTAGGTGTCGCCACCGGCGCCAACCTTGTGGGAATGCTCTGAAAAGCTAATCATTTGCATATCACAGCATCCTCTTCCTGTCGGTTAAATATCGCGTATGTAGCACGACATCTTCGTGGTGTAGCAACTTTAATGGCCAGTAGTGTATACACTGCTAGAAAAACAAATCAGTACCCCTCTTAAGACGATTCCGATTTCGATTCGATGATAGCATACGGCACCCACGGATAGTACAAATACTGATAATGGTTTCAATGGCGTCTGTCAACATACAGAGCTGTATTATATACTCGTTGCGGATGCACCCACGAAGAGATAGCGTAGTGTCACAGCTACCAGAGCGCCATATGTGTCTACCTTTTAATAGGGAATGCTAACAGTCAGAACGCTCCGTGTGGTGCAAACATGTGAGGCAAGCAGGCAACCACGCATTCGTGCGTCTTACAGCCAATTGCGCGAGGCTGGAGGGGGTCAAATTTTGGCCTTCCGAGAGGCGGCACTGTCTTTTCGGAGAATTGCCTCACAAGTTGGACTTGTTGCGTCAGCTGTGCAACGATGCTGTTATCAGTGGCCAACTGAACACTCTCACACCCGTAGACGAGGTTCTACACGTCCACGCAGCACAGATGCCTGCTAGGGTCATCATATTGTAAGGGCAGCAGTGGCAGATGCTACAGCTACCACAACACGGATAAGATGGCTTGTGAGCCCAGACGTGTCAATACGAACTGTTGCGGACCGGTTGTTAGCAGTCGGATCTCAGGTCGGGGACTACTCAGAAGGACGTTGTTATCAGGAGAAAGAAAACTGGCGTTCTACGGGTCGGAGCGTGGAATGTCAGATCCCTTAATCGGGCAGGTAGGTTAGAAAACTTAAAAGCGGAAATGGATAGATTAAAATTAGATATAGTGGGAATTAGTGAAGTTCGGTGGCAGGAGGAACAAGACTTCTAGTCAGGTGAATACAGGGCTACAAATACAAAATCAAATACTAGTAATGAAGGAGTAGGTTTAATAATGAATAAAAAAAAAAAATAGGAATGCAGGTAAGCTACTACAAACAGAATAGTGAACGCATTATTGTGGCCAAGATAGATGCGAAACCCACGCCTACCACGGTAGTACAAGTTTATGAATATAAATAGCTCGGCAGATAATGAACAGATTGATGAAATGTATGACGAGATAAAAGAAGTTATTCGGATAGTGAAGGGAGGCGAAAATTTAAAAGTCATGGGTGACTGGAATTCGGTAGTAGGAAAAGTAAGAGAAGGTAACATAGTAGGTGAATATGGAATGGGGGTAAGGAATGATAGAGGAAGCCGCCTGGTAGAATTTTGCAAAGAGAATAATTTAATCATAGCTAACACTTGGTTCAAGAATCATGAAAGAAGGTTGTATACGTGGAAGAAACCTGGAGATACTGGAAGGTTTCAGGTAGATTATATAATGGTAAGACAGAAATTAGGAACCAAGTTTTAAATTGTAAGACATTTCCATGGGCAGATGTGGCCTCTGACCACAATCTATTGGTTATGAACTGTAGATTTGAAACTGAAGAAACTGCAAAAAGGTGGGAATTTAAGATCGGACCTGGATAAACTGACAGAACCAGAGGTTGTACAGAGTTTCAGGGAGAGTATTAGGGCATGACTGACAAGAATGGTGGAAAGAAATACAGTAGAAAAAGAATGGGTAGCTTTGAGAGATGAAATAGTGAAAACAGCTAAGGATGAAGTAGGTAAAAAGACGAGGGCTAATAGAAATCCTTAGGTAACAGAAGAGATATTGAATTTAACTGATGAAAGGCGAAAACACAAAAATGTGGTAAATGAAGCAGGCAAAAAGGAATACAAACGTCTCAAAAATGAGATCGACAGGAAGTACAAAATGGCTAAGCAGGAATGGCTAGAGGACAAATGTAACGATGTAAAGGCGTATATCACTAGGGGTAAGATAGATACTGCCTTCAGGAAAATTAAAGAGACCTTCGGAGAAAAGAGAACCACTTGCATGAATATGAAGAGCACAGATCGTAACAAAATGGTTCAAATGGTTCAAATGCCTCTGAGCACTATGGGACTTAACATCTATGGTCATCAGTCCCCTAGAACTTAGAACTACTTAAACCTATCACCCAGCCATCACGAGGCAGAGAAAATCCCTGATCCCGCCGGGAATCGAACCCGGGAACCCGGGCGTGGGAAGCGAGAACGCTACCGCACGACCACGAGATGCGGGCTCAGATGGTAACCCACTTCTCGGCAAAGAAGGGAAAGCAGCAAGTTGGAAGGATGAAATGTCCCCTTAGAAAAATTATTGAAATGACTGTGCTGGTAAACCTCATACGTTATTTGATTCTCAAACAGCTGAGCAGAACTGAACGTACTCAGACATTTCGCTCTCTACCTATTCTGATCAACACTAAGCTGACACACAATATTTTTAGCGCAGTGCAATCTGACTTTCAATAATCCCACAAAAGAATGGCCCTGACTAACATTAAACTATACCTTTCACAAATCACTTACCTCACAAAAATCTTCGTTACTCGAACTACTGCAACACAGCGAGCGCCACTACTGTCAGCTAAATTAAGATTCAAACTACTGAAAACAGTAACTACTGATAGGCATAGTTAGCAAATGAAAGATTTTGATAGAGAACAGACAATGTATTTACCTTAATAGTGTTCAAAAGTCATAACATATATATCAGTTCATGACATCCGGTCTTACAAATTTACTGTCTCTGATGGACACACGTCCAGATCATCCGCTCTCAAAACTCCGCGATTTCTCTCCCCACATCCACCACTGCTGGCGGCTCACCTCCAACTGCGCAATGCTACGCGCTGTTAACATCCAACTGCCCAACACTACAATGGCAAATTCCAACAATGCAAACCAGCTGCAGACTCCACACAGCACAGTCAGTGATTTTCATGTAGAGCGCTACATGGCGTTACCAGCATAAAAACCTAAACAGCTTACTTACATAGCCCCCATGCTCCCCACAAAAAAACTTTACAAATTGTTTTGGGCAGTGGCCAATACATATTTGTTGAAATTTTTCATAATTACAATAATAAAGATATCAAATGCACACACTTATTGATATACTGTTGGTCAAAAGCAAAGATTTTCTCACAGTCCATAAAGACAATCCTGATCGTTCATCACAGTAAAATTGCAGTGTTTTTCTCAAAGTCTGAGCAGTAAAAGAAAATGCACACGGAAGTAGAGGATTTCCATGCAGTCTTGAAGAAGTAGTGTTGTCCTTCCAACGGAAAGACAGTGCTGACTCTTGACATGCAGACAGGTAATGGGCCACAACAGAGCAAACCCACCACAGAGTCAGTCGAAGTTTTGAAGAATATTGGTAGGTAGGTCATCACAGAGCAGACCCACTGTAGTCCTGGTAGAGATTATGGTATTGGTGGGCCTCCAGAGGTGCAGACCCACCGCAGTCCTTGTAGAAATAATGGTATTTGTGGATCATCAAAGGTGCAGACCCACTGCAGTCCTTGTAGAGACGACCAGCAGCCATCTGTTGCTACTGTGCAGGTGCACAATCACCAGTGAAGAGTCTTGCAAACAATATCGCAAGTCCACAAACCACCACTTGTGCACTCACAAAGTTTTTGCAATTGTCCTTAGAACCAGCAATGCTGTTAACCAGTCCCTTGCTGAACTATCAACACAAGTGCGAGCTCTAACAGTCCTCTTTTTTTTCACGTATTGTGCATACAATATGACCAACAGAAATGTGTGCAGTGAAATGAATGCTTACAAGTTGCTTAATTTGATGAACTGGTGTCAATTACAATTTTAGAACATGAGAATACAATAACAGAGGTACAAAACACATCATTAAAGAACATAACAATACAGATAACATTTTTAGTAATATGGGCTTTACAAAAGAATAGAAATAAACATATACATCAGTGTTACAGGAATTATGACATAAGTAAATACATAAAAGGTCTGACTAACTTTCGAAACATCAACTTCACACGTGAGCATTAAAATAAAACAGGATAAATAATGTCTAAACATCTTTACAAAGTAAATACCATATTATTAGAAAAGTTCTACATCATATGTCTTATCAGATAAACACATAAAGACAGGAAGAACACAAATACACAAGATACACAGACACATAGTGGAATACACAAAAGGACAGGACAGGATTTGTTTTCAGTGTGACTTTTGGTACTACAGTCCAACCCAAAACTTCATTTCATAGATGTTTCCCCTTATTTAACCCTTTTTTTTTATACCTAGTCAATGCTTTTATTCCAATTCATCTCAACCCATTCTCTTATATAGCCTACCCCCTCTTAAGCTAACTTAAATCTACTGAGCTCAGATGCTAAACTAAGGAACGAGGCAATGCAGGAGCACAAAACAATTAACACAAACAGCAATGAAAAAAATGGAAATTGGCAAAGCAATCAGCAGTATATCTAAATAAGCAAAGTAAATGTAACATTACAACTAATATGAGCCAATGTGCAGCAACAAGAAAAATAAATCAGTAGTAAAACTGGCTTAACAGAGTAATAAAAAGTGACATTCAGTAGCACTATGCTTGCCAAACAGCAGCAGCAAATGCAATAACTTATACGTAAACATGAGAAAGCTCAAGCAGAAAAAATATTACAGTAAAAACAGGAAATCTCTAATAACTATGTCACATCTTAGCACTAAAGTGATGCATCACCTTGTCTTACACTACAAAACAAGTTAACCGGTCATTGACAAAAATTATGTATGCAATTCCTGTGAAGGGAAATGTCTTTTTGTGCTTCCTCGTTTTTTTTTTTTTTTTTTTTGGAAGTAGATCATAAAATTATTATTTACTGGATCTGTAGGCATAAAATATCTATATTAATATATGTATTAAATTTTATTTTAACTAATACCGCAGTGCAGCTAGAAACTAGATATTAAACAAAATGAGCAATCTATCAACTAGAAAGGCAATGGATGTAAAATGTTTCTCATCATTTCATTAGGCATTTTAGTAAATTTCGTAAATTAAGAGCTCCACTGTGTAATCATATGTTTTCAAGTTTGAGCATGTCGTATTTGCAATGCTTTCTACAAAGGAATGTCAATAGCGAGGAAATGGCCTCTTTATTTTTTTTCTCCACCTAATGGCTTTCTTTTTTCAGGCGACTATCTCTCAGCTGGGTGTCCGCAACACATTACATCAAGGTCACTTAGCTTTCTTACCGACATATTTACGACAGCAGTTTGCGCTACAGTGACAGTCTCGTATAAAAATTTCACAGGTCGAGAATTTGCGTTACAAATGTGTAGAAACAAAACCTTGTAAATATAATAGCGTCCAAAAAATTTTCGTCGGCATTGTGATACATTCACGCATATACGCACATTTCATAACTCTTAAAGTACGATTCTTGGTTTCCAACATCCTTTTTCACAAATCAGAGTCCCTAACCACTACTCATTAGCCCTTACCTTATTACACATATACATATTTGTCCACACGTCAATCTTGTGTCAACACTTCAATATTTCAACATAATAAATATGTAGCATAATCAGATTACTCATATAGCATCAGCTTATTGATCATAAACATACCTCTACAGCGTAATACTCATCGTCATCGTAATAATAACATCATAACACCTCAGTCAAATCTCAAAAACGTCGTGGCTTTGTGCAATAATTTCGAAACCTAAAAAAATTCTCTGCTCATTTCAATTGTGTCATCTACCTCAAATGTACTTTTAAACTCATAATCCCATACCAAATACATCATTCAAAGCTCTCATAGTATCACAATAGTTCCGAAAAAAATATTAACAATTCACAAAGTACAGACAAAATACAATTTCATAACTGTGAAGTTATCCAACTGTGTAATTGCGTGAACATCTGTCACTGATGTAGTAAAATAAATGTTTGTCTCTCTCAGTTAAATGATCAGATAGCTGTGAAGAGAAATATGGTACCGATGTGTAAAATTGTATAAGCAAATACCATGTTATCTAGGGCTCCTTGTGCTTGCCAAACACATGATACATAAAGTAAGCGTCTACCCCCCTGAGGATTAATGTAATTATACCCTCAGGTGTTACAGATTACAGTAATGGAATGAAATGTATCACAGAAAACTTTCTTTGCAATTCAAAAATCTTTAAAAATAAATGTTTTAAGCACAAAATTAATCACTCAAATACGTGTATTGCCGCGCTAAGTTGTGCCTCTTCGTGCAACATAATCTCTGTCATTATGTAAGGGTAAAAAATGTGCCAAGTGTCTAATTATAATCGTCCATAAGCAAAGTTCTGTGGAAGTCAATGTACTTACCATGTAATAAGTATAAAACAGATACACCACAAAAGCAACAATGTAAATTGCGTCACATATTAGTAGCGTCGTGATATAATCATGTAGCTGTCAAATAAACTAACCACCGTGTCATCTGGTATCTCTCAGGAAGTACTTTAAATCCAGAATGTATTTTCAAGTAAACCAAAATGTTGCATTAAAGTCTCATTAGCAGTATATGTTCTAAGTGTGTAAGCCGTATATTCGTTATGTAATCTCGCAACTAACAAGCAAGAATGTACAAATAACAACACTGTGTTGTCTGTTCACTATAACAATGCATTCATAATTTCTGTTTAAATACGTTCTCTGCTTCTTGACTGGATATTTAACTTCAAACATTGTTGCATGTTCACAGTTTCTAAGTCTGACAAAGCATACCAGTAACGTGAAGTGAAAAGTTTTATGGCAAAGACAAATTTAAAAAGTAGATAATCTTTCAATAAACGGTTTTACATGTGAAATGTGGTGTAAACCTTTACTCTTTCTAGTACACAGAGTTTCAACTTCAACGCAATTATCATGTGGTATACCTCGGATTCTGTAAGGTCCATTGTAAACTAGAAAGAATTTGTGACTCAAGTGTTTCTTCTTATGTGACAATGAATGAGCTTTAATGGGAACTTTCTGACCAATATATAATTTCTTTGCATTTGCTTTGCTGTGTAGTTTTCTCTTTTGTCTGCTGCAGAATTTATATTTTTAATAGCCAAATCAATTATGTCTTTGTGTCGAAGTTTACATGTATTCAGGAAAGGTACAAGCTCTCTGATTCTGTTCTGTGGTTCTTCATTCTTCAGTGCAAGAATAGCCGGTAAAGCAGTGGAGTCATGAGGCATTTCATTCAGCACGTTTTGAAATAAGTGTAAATGTCTGTCCCAATGCTGATGCTTTCTGTGACAATAAAGTCTGCAAAGCTTATTGATATCTTTCATAATCTGTTCAGACGGGTTACAGTGTGATGAGTACAATGAAATAAAAACAGGTTAGATTTTATGGTTCTGAAGCATGCGTTACCAAACAGCAGATCTGAATTGCGGTCCATTATCTGAATGACGTTACTAACGTGTCCAACTTCACATAAGAAATTTTTAACAATGGTGTTGGATACAGACCGTCCAGTGGCTTTATGTGATGGAGTGAAAGAAACAAATTTTGAAGTAAGTTCAACAGTGACTAGAATGTACGAAAATCCATTCGATGTTCTTACAAGGGGTCCCAAGAGATCAACAGCAGCAAATTCTTTTAATTTAGAAGGAATGATAGGAAACAATGGAGCACGACGTGAGTAAGTAGATGGTTTAGCATTTTGACAAAGTTTACAAATAGACAAAACTCTTCGAATTCTCTTTTCCGTATTGTTAAAATAAAAAGTCGTTCGAAGAATATGATAACATTTTCGTGGACCAAAATGTGTGTAGCTGAAATGCATGTACCAAATGAGCTTATTAACAAAATCGTCAGGAATGCAAAGTACCCATAGCTTGTCATCAACAGTGCAGCGTTTGAAGAGTATGTTGTTTCTAACCAGATAATAATGCCGAATCTGAGTGTGTGTCTTTTCATGCCATTTACTTTTGATGTCTTACCAAATCGGATGTTTATCTTGTTCATGGGCAATGTCCTTCAAAGATGTGGTGATGAAGTTTTGAAAGACGACTTTCTGAATGTAAAGAATACTGAAATTTTTCTCGAGGTTGCCTTCTGTGTTACTTTTCTCAAGCCCAGCCGGTGCGCGTGACAGTGTGTCCGCAACAATGTTCTCCTTACCGGGAATGTAGGCTATTGTGAAGTGGAATTCTTGCAGAAACAATGCCCAACGTTTTAACGTGTCAAGATTTAATTTTAAAGACATAAGAAATTGTAATGAACGATGATCACTGTATACTTTTACGTGCTTACCAGAAAAAAACGGAATTTGTTAAATACCCAAGCGATAGCTAATGCTTCTATTTCAGTAACGGAATAATTTTTTTCAAATTTTGTTAGCACTCGTCTAGCAAAAGCAATGGTTTTCTGAACAGTAGTGTCATTTTCTATGGCTTCTTGAAATAAATGGGGATCAAGACCGACTTTAGAAGAATCCGTGCTAAGGCAGAAATCTTGTGACAGATCTGGATGAGCTAGTATTGGCGCGTTAAGTAGCGATTCTTTCAAAGAATTGAATTTCACCTGTGCTTGTTCCTCCCAGTTCCAAATAGTCTTTTTCCAGTGAGGTTTCCTCGGCTAAGGGTCGTAATATGAAATGTCCCCTTAGAAAAATTATTGAAATGACTGTGCTGGTAAACCCCTTACGTTATTTTATTTTCAAACAGCTGAGCAGAACTGAACGCACTCAGACATTTCGCTCTCTACCTATTCTGATCAACACTAAACTGACACATAATATTTTTAGCGCAACGCAATCTGACTTTCGATAGTACCTACAAAAGAATGGCCCTGATTAACATTAAACTATACCTTTCACAAATCACTTACCTCGCAAAAATCTTCATTACTCGAACTACTGCAATACAGCGAGCGCCACTACTGCCAGCTAAATAAAAGATTCAAACTACTGAAGGCAGTAACTACTGATAGGCATAGTTAGCAAATGAAAGATTTTGATAGAGAACAAACAATGTATTTACCTTAATGGTGTTCAAAAGTCATAATATATAGCAGTTCATGACATCCAGTTTTACAAATTTACTGTCTCTGATGGACACACGTCCAGATCATCCACTCTCAAAATTCCGTCATTTCTCTCCCCACATCCACCACTGCTGGCGGCTCACCTACAACTGCGCAATGCTATGCGCTGTTAACATCCAACTGCCCAACACTACAATGGCAAATTCCAACATTGAAAACCAGCTACAGACCGCACACAGCACAATCAGTGATTTTCATATAGAGCGCTACATGGCGTTGCTAACATAAAAACCTAAACAGCCTACTTACAAGTAACATATAGAGGGTTTATACAAGGGCAATGTACTATAGGACAATATTATGGAAATGGAAGAGGATGCAGATGAAGATGAAATGGGATATATGATAGCGCGTGAAGAGTTTGACAGAGCACTGAAAGACCTAAGTCGAAACAAGGCCCCGGGAGTAGACAACATTCTACTGACAGCCTTGGGAGAGCCAGCCCTGACAAAACTCTACCATCTGGTGAGCAAGACGCAGTGGCGGCCCGTGACCAAAGAAGATGGTGGTGCACTTTACTCTTGAAGGAAAGCATCAACAAAGAGAGAAAATCAGTACACTGCTCAATGTTTTTGTAGTGCCTGATAGAAACAGATCCCTCGCTCGCGTCACTCCTGCATCTACTCATAATAAAACCAAAAGGTGTACACAGAAAAAAGTATTAATTTTGCAGAATAAAAGGAATTAAAATCAACTTCAGTTCTATGTACTCAAAAAGTGGTAGGCATGCCCTACTAACCTTTTTGAGCAGGACTGATGTTAACTGCTGCTACTGCACTTGTCGACGGACCATGTGTTTTCTGTGGATGTAGACTTAATTTTAGCATTGACATTAATGATACTTTTACTCATGGTAATCGTTGGCTTACTGTAGCCATTGTACGAGGTGGTACTGGTGTTCCGTCTCTTTGTGGCCTTGAAAGTATTGTAGACAGAGACATTATTGCCTACCGTACCTATCACATTGGAGAACTTGCTAATAAAGACGTTGGTAAATCTGTGTATATGTCCCCTTCTCCAATGTCTTTGTATACACGTAGTAAGAGAAAAATATCTGTAAATGAGTCTGTATTCATTAGGGTTAAAGGTAAAGGAGTATGTGAATATGTAAAATTTGTTGGTGACTGTACTTTGTATTTTCATAAATAAAGTGATCTGTAGCGTAGCTGAGAACTGGACAAGGGTACATCTAGAACCGGGGGCTCAAGGAGGCAACAGCATGTTCCATGTTAAAGTTCTTATCGCTTGACCTTTGACCCCGCCATTGCCGACTACAGGGTTACGCAACGTGGCGGCGCGCCAGCAGAAACGGGAGCACCTAGTACGGCTAGTGCTCCCGTCCGGGATAACACGCTGCTGGCAGTGTGAAATATTCTAAGTCCAAGCCACGACATTTTATGTACATTTCCCATAGGTGTACGTAATAAATTAAATGAAATAAATTTATAATATTTAATAAATTAAATATATAAAATTATATACTTTCTGCTTTAGCAGCCATATGATTATTATGATCTGTTGTTTGTAAACTTTTTTTGAGATAATGCTTATTTATACTTCTACCACTTTCACAAGGAACTTTATTTTTCTGACATTCTTTCCAGCATTCATCACATACATAAAAATGTCCACCTGTTCGATATTTACCTTTTTAAAATTCCTCAATACTTTTTAAATCGTACATTATCTACACAGTCTTAACTGTAGCCTAGTGTTGTCCATTTAAGAAAATAAAACTAATGAGAAAAACAATTTTTAAAATTTTTACCTTGTGAACATAAGTAAATTATTAAAATGTAATCGTTAACAAAAGTAAATTATTTTAAACATTTTACATTGTGAAATTCATAATTTCTATTTTTTAAATTTCTTCATTCCTTTATATTTTAATTTCATTTTTACTTTTTTAAATATTTCAAAACCTTACAGTAATCTTAAGATCATTATTGAGTTCTAGACTGTTTGTAACATCATATAAAACATTTACCTGTGGTCACTTATTTTTTTAAACTCTGTTGAGATGCTTACATTGTTGAGCTTCTTGTATAAAGTAGTTTCCATTTATCTAGATAAATATTTATTAGTTTCACAAAAATAAAAAAAATTATCATTTTTCAATGATTCATTGCAAATTATTGTTTTTTATTTTTATAAGTATAATAAAAATTATTTATTATAAATGGAAAACATAAACAAAGTGCAAGCTAAAGCAATAGGTACTTATGAACTAATTAAGCAAGCTGATGAAGACAGGGATTGTCCTATTTGTTTAAGTAATGAAAGGAATAATCCGTTCATCTAACACACTGCAAGCATATTTTTGATAAAGAATGTATTGACAAATGGTTAAGGGAAAAAGAAAATTGTCCATTTTGTAGAACCATTATTAAAAATAAAGAACTAGAAACAGTTAAAATAATTGATATTTATGCTTTGTTTGATGCTCAAGGTGAAGTAGCAATTTATGGTGAAGCAGCGTTATATGGTTATAATAATGATGAATTATATATTTAACTTATATATTTAAATTGATATTTATGCTTTGTTTGATGGCCAAGGTGAAGCAGCAATTTATGGTGAAGCAGCGTTATTTGGTTTAATAATAATTAATTATATATTTAAATTGTAAAAATAATACAAATTATAAACCTTAATAAAAATTTACTTTTTCACAAATCTACAAAATTTTTTTTATATAAATGGAGGAAGTTCAACAAGAGTCTTGCGTCAAATCTAAATTTGCAAACATTGTGATACAGAAAAATCAATTGATAATTTTACTTTACAGAAATGCACAAAAAATGATTATAGAACTAATTGTAGAACATGTATAAATAAATATCGCATTGAAAACTTACAATAAAAATCGAATTTCTTGTGTATGTGGAAAAAGTGTCACTAAATATTATTTCAAAGAACATTTACGCCGAAATCCAAATGAATAACATTAAAAATATTATTAACAATGGATAATAAAGAAAAATCTATATCTATAATGAATAATGAAGAAGTTGTAACTGAAGAAATATCTACATGAACAAAAAATGAAAAAGTTGTCAAGAAAGATTTAATTTTTTTTAATATAAATCCTTCACATAACGATAAATATAATAATAAATGTAGGAAACGTACCTTAGAATGTATTAAGAATAAGCAAGCTAAAGAAGAAGGAGCATATTGAACTTTATGATTAATTATCTATTAAATAATAATTTTTTTATTCATTAAATAAATTATTAAAACTGATTGATTGTTAAACTTTGCTCAAAAACTAATTAATTGTTAAACTAAATAACAAAGAAATTCTCTTTTTAATTAATTGTATATTAAATAATATTCCTTATCGATCTATAAAATAATCATCATTTTATTAAAAATTATTTTTATATATACAATGAATTTTTTTGTAATAAATAGAAGAGCAAAATGGAAAGTTATTTGCTGCTCAACTAGAACAATTCACTGCAACTAGACTTTGTGAATATTGTAAAATAAATAATTTATGAGGATATTCAAACTTACATAAAGCTGATTTAATTACATTTAATATTAGTAACCGTTGTATTATTATTAGTAATCATCCAAATATTGTTGGAAATAATGCATCTGTAGTAAGTAAATCAATACATCTGAATGCATTTCTGAGACTGTTACAGCTGTCAATGAATTAAGAGAAAATAATATAAATACTGTTAAAAATAATGTCTGAAGTAAGTCAAAATTATATGAATTATATATCTAAAGTATGTAAAAATTATAAAAATATTGTTAGTATTTATATACCTGAAAATCAAACAATTATTAAAAATAAGTCTGAAGTGAAAATTTTTGGAAAAAGTTACATATTATGATATTTATGTTTTTCTAGCTAAAGAAGATAATCCATTGAAAAGAATGTTTCCATTTTCCACAAATATATTTGTTAAAGAGAAACTTAACGATAAAAATACAATTAAAGATTATCTAGTTGGAAAAGCATTTGCATAAATAATACAAACTATAAATTTTGAAAATAGTATAGATGCACTTGATTTTAATCTTTTCTTAACTGCAGTAAAAAAATTTTTTTTTTTTGTTAAAGACTATTTGAAAGTACATCATTGTGTAGGGATAAATTTTAATATATATTGTGAATATAAACTACTAAGAGAAGAAATAAATGAAAAAGTTCAAGAAGTTAGACAACAAACAGCAAACTATACCATTTTAACAGAATAAGACTTTTAAAAAAATTTAAAAAGGGTAAAAGAGATATTTTAGAAAATACATCTAATTTTCAAGCATAAGGGTCAGGATGGTCATTAAAGAGAATCGTTGGTCTACAACTAGAAAATAATAAATACTTTCCATTAAAAGGATCATCCTATATTGATTTACCTGAAGTAACAAAAAACAAAAAAAAACTTGTATTAATGTAAAAAATAATGTCAAAGACGTTTTCTAGGGTCTATAAACGTAGCTTTATTTCATGTACATAAAAATGCAGAATGAATAACAAAATATAAAAATGTTGTTCTTGATCTTGATAAAAAAAACTTGAAAACATTGAATTTCCTGTATTAGATGCTAATATTCCAAAAATAGAAAATATAATTAATGTATCTATTAGTGTTTGGTCATGTGATGATGCAGATGAAACATATCCATTAAAAAAAGAAAACGTAAAAAGGAAAAACCATATAAATTTACTTTATTACAAGAAAGATGGTAATTCACACTGTTGTTAAATAAAAAATTTCCTGGACTTGTATCAACTCATATCATCAATCATGAAAAAATAAAATTTATTTGCAATATATGTTTACTACGTTTTAATGGTAAAGAAAAATTAGATAATCATACACCAAATTGTTTAACTAAAAAACAATTAAAATTTGAAATGCCAAATAAAGTAAAATATGTAGATTTCATCATTATCAATATACACAAAAAGTTCCATTTGTTATTTATGCCGATTTTGAAAGTTTACCTTTAAAAATGGACATTTGTGAACCAAATCCAGAAACACCATTTACAATGAAATATCAAGAACATGAACAAGTTGATTTTGCTACTAAATAAAGTACATGTATGGAAAATATAAAGATCCTGTTGATTATAGAGGACCAAATTGCCATAAAAATTTATAGAATGTGTAAAACAAGTAGTTAAAAAAATTGGAAGAATTTATTCTGAAATTGAAGAAATGAAACCACTTACACCTGAAGAATATAGAATATATAATAATTCAAAAGTTTTTACATTGTGTAAATATCATTATACAAAAAGTAATAAAATGGTTTGTCATCATGATCACATAACTGGTAAATACCATACTGGATTGTGTAATAATTATGATTTTCAATTACAACAACCTAATTTTGTACCTATTTATTTACATAATTAATCTGGTTATGATTCACATATTTTTTAAAAGATCTTGGTTATGATAAAGAAGAAATAGAACTAATACCTTGAAATGAAAATAAATAACTTAGTTTTAGTAAATTTACAAAAAAATTAAAAATGAGATTAGTTGATATATTTAGATTTATGCCTTCTTCACTTGATAAACTTTCATCAAATTAAAAGAAAAATTAATTAAAATATTAAGAAAGTAATTTTCTGTAGAATTATTAATTTTAGTAATTAGAAAAGGTGTTTATCCGTATGATTACAAGAATTCTTGTAAAAAATTTGAAGAAACACAATTACCACCAAAAGAAGAATTTTGGAATAGCCTGAATGTTTGTGACATAAGTGATGAAGATTACAAAAATGCAAAATTAGTTTGGGCTAGATTCAATATGAAAAATCTTGGTGGATGCCATGATTTGTATCATAAAACTGAAGTACTACAGTTAGCTGATTTTTTTGAAAATTTTAGAAAAACATATATTGAAGCATATGATCTAGATCGTTCTTGATATTTTACAGCACCAGGTTTATCTAAGGATTCAACATTAAAAATTACTGAACAACAACTTGAATTGTTATATAATAATGATATGCTTCTAATGGTTGAAAAAGGAATAAGAGAGGGTATATCTCAATGTTATAAAAGATGTGTAGAGCATATAATAAATATTTAAAATATTATGATGTTGAACAAATATCTAATTATCTAGCATATTTAGATGCAAACGACTTATATGGACATACTATGAGTCAATATTTACCATATGGTCGATTTCAATGGGGCAAACGATATAATTGTGATTGTACAACAATAAGTGTAATGTCAAACAGTAGTAAAGATAGATATATATTCGAATAGATGTAGAATAACCTAAAGAATTACATGATTTACGTAAAGTTTTACCTTTAGCTCCTGAACCAAAATTTGTTGCAGGTGCAAATGACAGTACTATAGATATAAAGTGTAATTATGTAGTGCATTATAGAAATCTTAAACAGTATCACTCTATAGGAATGACACTTACAAAAATACATAAAGCTTTAAAATTTATAAAATCTAATTGGTTAAAGAACACACAGTTAAGAATTGAACTACATATGATTTTGAAAAAGATTTCTATAAATTAATGAATAATTCTGTATTTGGGAAAACAATGGAAAACGTAAAAGTAGACAAGATAAAAAATTAGTTTCAAATAGTAAAATACCTGATAAACCTATAGCTGAACCAAACTTTAAACATAGAACTATACATAATGAAAATCTTGCTGCTATTCAGGTGAATAAAAATAAAATAACATTTGATAACTCTATCTGTGTTGGCATAAGTATACTTGATTTATCTAAGGAGATAATGTATTTTTTTCACTTTAGAGTTATGAAACCTAATTGTGGAGAAAATATCGAACTATGTTGTCAGGATACAGATAGTTATATTTACAATACTAAAAATGAAGACATCTATGAAGATATAAAATCAATGACTGATTACTTTGATACAAGTGATTATCCAACAGATAATACATATGGTATTCCACAAGCAAAAAAAAAAGTTGTTGGTAAAATGAAAGATGAATGTAATGGAAAAATAATGGAAGGATTTTGTGGATTAAGAACAAAGTTGTATGCTTATAAAGTCGGCGATAAAACAGAGGAAAAATCTAAAGGAGTTAAAAAAATTCTTTTAAATGCAAAATATGTGTAGAAGATTACAAAGATTGTTTGCTTAACAACACAGAAAAATTAATTTAATTAAAAGTGAAAAACATGAAATCTATACAAGAAAACAAAGAAGAACTAAGCCCTCATGATAATAAAAGATATGTATTGGAAAATAAAATAGATATATTACCATATGGTCATTACAGTTTATGAAATTAATAAAATTATTTCTTTATGAAATTAATAAAATTTTTCTATATAAATCGAAACTTTTTGTAAGTATTAAATAAAACACAAAAAACATCAAATGATAAACAAAGATTATTATATACAAACACTACAAAGATTGAATAAATTAAACAATGAAATAATTAAAATAAAAGATGAAAGTATAAAAGTAAAAGATGAAATAATTAAAGTGAAAGATGTTCAAAATAAAAATTTGACAGAAACAGTTCATACTTATTTACCAACTAATTGATAGTTAAACAAAATAGCAATTTAATTCTTTATAAATTACTTTATCTTCATAATATTACTTTATCTTTATTCACCCTATTGTTGTGTGAATTATTGAAACCCAACCATTTAACATAAACTTCATCTCCTTTCTTAAGACTTTTTCAACTTAGTATACATATGGATATTTCGTTTTCTGTAGTTCTTGTTCATAAAAATTACCTTTTATATCTTTTAATTTATATGTGGTTGGTTTAGAATGAATAACATCTTCCATTTCAAAAATTTCCATAGGTCATTTAGCTGTATATTCTTTTTCAGTAAGACCTTTAAGTTTAATAATTCTAACTGTATCAACAGTTTTTAAATTTAGGTCCTTCATTAGATACAATATTACCTATGTTTAATTTTTTTCATTTACTTCTGATGTTTTCATTCTTATTGTAGTATGTTTTGTGTTATTGCATTAATCAATTAGATTTGTAACTAAATTTAACCATTTATAATTTCCATGTAAAGCTAATTTCTTCCAATATTTTTTCAGTGTTCTGTTAAATCGTTCAAAAACTCATGCTTTTTATTCTGAAAATGTTATATTATTATGTTGCATTTTTATTAATTCTTTAAATTCTTTGTTATAAAACTCTTTACCTTTATCTGGTTGTAAATTATTTGAATTTCTAGCTTTCAAAATTTGCTGAAAATCATCAACAATATTTTTACCATTTTTATCTTTAATAGGAACAGCAAATGCATAATTTGAAAAACATCAATTATTGTTAATAAATACTTATAACCTTTGTTTATTTATGAATTTCCTTCTAAATTTCCAGAATCCATTTCAACTAAATGAGTTTGCCATAAATCATCTATATTAAAAGAAACAACATTTCTTGTTTTAAAATTTCTTGTAATTGGTTTATGTAGCTTATTAGCTATATTTTGATGCATGTTATTTTCATGAATATTATTTAGACCATCTTCATTTACAAATTCTTTAACAAATTAGCTTTTTTAGATTAACAAATTGTTAAAATACCTTCAACTCCTTGACTTCCATTTTTGTTGTTACTTTATGTGGATTGCGTGTATCAGTAAACATTTTACACTTTAAACAATAAATGAGATATTCATGTGAAGTTTGATTTTTCATTTATATATATAAAAATGTGGATAGACTAAAAAAATTTAAATTTAAATTATTTCACCAAATACAATTATATTTACATATACAGGAACAGTTTTAACAGAATATTTCAATACTACAGTTACAAAATTTTATTTGTGTACCATTACTGATTGATTCTTATTATTAATTTGATATAGCTTATCAGGTTCACTTACTGTAATAACAAAATCATCAAAGTTTAAATCTCTATTTATATTTTTGTCACCAACAATCATCCTTTTAAGTATGAAATCATATTCAAAATTGTACATTTTAACTTCACCACCTGTTTTAAAAGTAAATTCAATTGTTTGTTTATCATACACCTCACCATTAAGATTACTGAACTAATTTAAGTATGGAGTTAAATCAGTTTTCGAAAAATAATCTGAAAAAACTTTTTCTTCTTCCTTTTTTGAAAGAAATTCGTGAAAGTGTTGTAGCTATCTTGACGAATCTGATTAATTTTTTCATTAAACTGTGTAATGGTGACATAGTTATTCATTCGTGTTAAAATGCTTGTGTATTCAGGTTTTGTAACATATTATTTTTTTAAGTATTTTTTGTCAACTATATCTTCTAAATCAATTGGATCATTTACATTAGCAAGTCTTCTACTTTTAAAACCGATATAACATTTAGTTATTTTAAAAATAGCTTTAAATTCTTTTGAAATTGTTTAATTGCATTAGTTTTCTTTATATCTATTGATGATTGAAGTTGTTTAATAATATTTTCATTTTTTCAATTTTTTCTAAATTGAATGTAGGCATCTTAACTTCTTGTCGATTTTGTTTAATTTCATGCATCTTATTTCAAAAAATGTCCATTTATTAAATCTAAAATATCATTTAAATTATAATTCTCACATAGCAATTTTAAAACAAACATAAATGACCACTTATTACTTCATCAAAATTCTGTATTCTATCTGCATTGCAGTTTAGTTTATTTTTTCCGAAATGGTTAACTAATTGTTTTGCTATATTACCACCAAATAAATCAATAACAAATTTTTATCATTATTTTTATAATAACAAGTCCAATGAGTACCAGGATTATCAAATGTGTCTAAATTTACTATAGTACAGTCTATTTTTAATGGTTTATTTACTATTTCTTCAAACATATATAGACTTGAAAGTTTTTTTATTTTAATTGTGTAAAAAGTTTTTCTATATTAAAATTACTTAATGCATTAGGATGTTTATCAATTACTTTTTGCATTTCATTTCCTCTCTTTATTCCATTACCAACAGCTTTCTTTTCCATTTCGTTTATGTTTTTTGTGCTTCTAATCGTTAATCATTTTTCTTCTTGTTTATAGCTTCATTAGGAACAGCTGCTGCTCCACCAGTTAATGAACCAATTGTTATTAAATATGGTATCGCAGCTAATAGTAATGGTAGAAATATACCATCATGTTGTGTTAATCCTTTACCATCATTCTTTTTTGTTAAATATTCAATAATTTTTTCCAACAGGAATAGCTAATGTGACAAGTAAATTTCCACCAGTTTTTTCTCTTTCTTTAGTTTTTGTGGTTCAGTTAAAAATGGTTAAATTACATTTAATTGTTCATTATTTAATTTTAATTTAATTGACTTTGGTTTAGTTAAGCCACTAGGTAGCAAAGTATAATCAATTGTAAAGTTATTCATTTATAATGTTAAAAATTTAATAAAGATTTTTATAGAGTTAAAAATTTATAAAGATATTTTTATAGTTAAGATTTATTAAGATTTTGTATATAATTTAAAAAGTTATAAAATTTTTTATATTCCCAACCACTTTCAACAAGATGTAAACCCAAACCTAATTTTCGTTTCCCATACATTACTCTTGTAACAGCAGTTGCTGGCACTTCTTCACCAAAATGAAGCATCATTTTCATACAGTCTTGTTTTGCAGCTAACTGAAGTTGTTTATAAGCTATACATCTTTTTTCTAAATATTCATTATCTCTATAAGCAATCTCATATTTTTAATTAAGAAATTACATTAAGAACTTTGTTAAATATCATGGGTCTTAACTACTAAGTTCATCAGTCCCTAAGCTTACACACTACTTAACCTAAGTTATCCTAAGGACTCGAACCGCCACCGGGACCACATTAATTACTTCTACTTGATCTTATTTTATTTGGAGTATTATCAGAATACAATGCTCCTGAATTATATAATATATCTACATAATTTGATAAATGTTGAAACACTTATGTATTTAGTACAGCGATGGCGAGGCATGACAGAATCTCTGACCAGAGAGTTATTTATCATTGCTAGTCCACGCTTGACCGCGCGAGAGTGCAGTTGCATGTAGGGAGTCAGTAGTACCAGTTGCTAGTAGCACTTAGTCAGTGCTAGTTGTGCGCGAGAGACAGTCGGAGTTGTGTGTGAGGAGTCGGCGGGCATCGACATGGGACTCTGGTCAAGATTCAGGACGAGGTATATTTTTTAAATAAGTTAACGAAGCAGCATTGCGCTCATCTGATAATGTAATGCATCTTAAGTGTAATTAATTTGTTCAAGAATCGCCCCAATGATAATTTTGTTTTCAAACCAAGCATTTTAACAAAACAAACATTTTATTGAAAGAAAATTTCCCATGCATTTCCTTAAAGAGAAAATTTACTTAAGTTCAAAGAATTTTTGCGATGCATTTCCTCCTAGCTATGGCGAAAAATAAGAGCAGATGCAATTTTACTGAGGTAAGAACAGGGCCTAAGATCGACATTTCGGTCTACTGGCGTTTTCATTGTCACTGAGATTTCATTTTTATTGAATTGACTTTCATTTCTGTGGGGAGCTTACACATGGCTCAGATTGCTAGTTCTCATTTAGTTGTCATTGTCAATAAATTATTTTATTTGCTGGGAGGTTACACTAGGTTCTATTCTTGTTAACATTTAATTATTGTCTTTCAAATTTTCTCTGGGGAATTTACACTTGGAGACATCCAGTCCAGGACCGTATTTCTTTGGGAATCTACTAAGAAATAGTCAGATATTTGCTCTTATTTGCTTAAATATAATTAGCATTTGGCGTAATGATTTTACTAATTTTATGACTTTCCTTCCTCAGATCATCGGCAATCCGTTGCTCTATTGTATTTGTGTTTGTTGCTTTTTGCATTGTGCTTATTTCATTAGTTAATAATTGTGTCTATTGTAAAAATGCTGCGAAAGACTGTGAATAGTGTATCGCGAGGTATAATGAATGAAATTACTTACTTAAGGGGCTCCGGAACGCCCAATACTTGCAATGTTAAAATAACGCTTATAAATTACATCTTTCCTCACAAAGTATTTGAGGTAGGAAGTTGAACTTTTTACAGATTATTTATTGGAATATGGGCTACAACTTAACACAGGGATTTTACAAAATTTTAGTTCAGTTATTAAAGATGATTTTTCTTCAATTGTAATGAAAATTTACAACATTTTTTTGCAATTTTTTATTTATATATTCAAAAATATACAGTTTTTTGGAAAAAGGCTGTGTTAAATTATGCAGAAGGTACTGTGTAACATTTACTCAAAGTTTGAAACAAATATGTTTGGAAGATCCTTAGAAAACATGTAATTAGTATGAGAAAATAAAAGTTTTGGGAATCGAGCGACAAAGATTGGATTAACTTTTTAGTGCATTCCAGGTCCATAGGATGGATTATCTTCATCCTCTGCAAACTCCTCCTCCAGCTTCCTCTTGTTCCTCCTCCTGTTTACTCTTGCTTGTATTTCTAGACTCTTTACAGCCCTGTCTGCAGCCCGAAGGCATTCCTTGTCTAAAGCAAGCATCGCTCGTTGTTGTGTTCATAGATTTTGCTACCATTTTCTTCAGTTGCAGTTACTGCAACACTGTTCCAAAGGTGGTCATGTATGAACACTTATCACATTTCAGTTGTATTCACTAGCAAGTCCTACATGCTTTATTATGGAGAGTTCCAGACCAACTTCACTACAATGAATACATCTTACACAGTATGAAAAAATTCCTTTGAGAACCGACATATCAAATATTTCATTCACATCCGATTCGCTCATAAAACATTCATAGTTTTCACTCATTGAACCAAGATTCTTCTGTGAAGTATTTTCTTTCCCACTTTGACTGCTATGGGCAGGTGTACTTGAGAGGTTAGGTTCACTCACTTGGTTATCATCTTTATTGTTTACAGTAATAACACATAGCTTTGGCTTTCCAACATTTCTCCTTTTCTTAAAAGCCTTCAGAGGATTTCTAATAACTTTACTTTTACTCATTATTATACTTCAACAAAACAGAGACTCAAGAAACGGAACTAATTATGAATATTTTCGAGATAACGACAGAGTAAATAAACATGAAACAATCGACGATCACACCAGTGATATATATTGAACCATCACAGGTTAGCCACAACACATACTTTATCTCACATCACTAAAATGTACCTGATGAACACGGACGTTAATAATAACACCATTTGACAGCAGTTTAACAGCGCCACAGTGGGTCACGCCCATGTAGAACACATTTCAAAAAAAATTTAAAAATAGTTGTAGTCTTCGGAATTGAATAAATTATGTATCTATTAAAAGGTAATAGTCTGCAGATTCAGAAAACGCAAAAAAATAAAAATTGAACTTTTCATGATTTTGAGTCTTTCCGGAGCCCCTTAAGCAACTTCACCGATAGTGCTTGTGACGCGCAGTGTAATGATGACAACCTTCCGTTCGCTGACAATCAGTGCGTTCCAACCACCAATAATGATGTAGATCTTAATGATGACCAAGCAAACTTCATTGTGTCTTCTGTTAATTTGACAACAATTGATGACGCGGGGAGCTCTATTGGAATAGGTGCTGCCCAGCTTAACGCACCCGGTTTGAAAAATTCAAGTGACGAACAGACAAATTTGTCTAATGAAAATGAACAGGATACACAAAATAGGACGGATTTATTTAATTCCGAAATAGTGACCGACAGTGTACATTTGACTGGCAAACAATTTTGCAAATTACAGAATGACCAAATGGTCACACAGAACGCGACAATCGCAGGTACGGCACTAAACAGCAGAGAGAATAGAAATGCTGACTTTGGGTCGAATCCAATTATGGCATTGTTGCTACAAATGAGTAAGCAGTTTAATGAAAGATTTGATAACAATTCCAAACAACAGAGTAAAGATAACAAACAACATAATGAAAAATTAGACAACAATTCCAGACACTTAAATGAAAAATTAGACAACAATTCTAGGCAGCTTAATGAACAAATTAGAGCCATTGCCGCGCAGTGTCATGACACTAAGGAACAGTTACGCGAGGAAATAGAGGCTTGTTCAAGAAAAAATAGCGAAGAAATTAGGTCTGTTGCTCAGGAATTAAGGGAAATGCAAACAGCTGCAACAGAAACACTTAGAGACGAAATTAGCAGAGTCGCCAAACAATGCTCTGAAAAAGCTACACAATTACGCGACAAGTTTAAAGCAATGACAGCAGAACTTTCGCGGGCAGTGGACGCAAAGATAGACGCGAAATTCGACCAACAGAACTCTCAAATTGACGAACGTTTTAATCTTCACATACAAAACAGTGATACGCGTTTCCGCAAATTTATTCAGGATCAAAATAAAGTAAAACGTCAGGTAATGGAAACAATCACTGCACAGAGACAGGAAGACAAACGTAAATTGTTCGCGAAAGCGAAGACATACGTAGACATCAATATTGCTACGGTGTCCGACGAAATTAATTCCATCAAACAGTCGAACACAGAATTACGTGACGAAATTTCGGATCTTAAATCGAAAACAGACACATACACAACAGATTTTCAAACAGTGACCGACAGACTCGAACAATTAGAACTAACACAGGATTTCGATGTTGTCAAAGCTGATGTTAAAAAACTGAACGAAACTACACGTAAGTTGCAAAAACAGATTAATGCCTCTGATTCTAAAACTGATGATCAGGTAAAAATACTGACTCAAAAATGTGATGAATTGGACAGTCGTATTGACGCTATTGAAAGTAATAATGACAGCAAATCAGACGATACTTCACCGGTTTCATTTAATCAAACACCTGAATTTCAAAATCTACAGCAGACAATTAATGAGATCGATTCGTCTAATAACACGTTGCGTAGAAAATTGTCAAATTTACAGCAAGAAGTAACAGAGATGAAAAATATTTCAGTTAATAACACATCACAGCAGACGCCACTTTGTGAACATTTGTCAGACTCACACAGTGCGTATAATTTAGGTAATCAACAGAGAGTATACGACTTAGATTCCGAACAGACACAGACAAATAGATTCTCTTACAATCATGAACCTGTTCCATCATACAGAGACGATAATTTTGATTACAAACATTTTCTGTCAGTGAGAAAATTTAAAGTGTTTAAAAATGACAGAACACAGATTCATCCGCTAGACTGGATACAACAATTTAGCTTTGCTTTTCCACCGACTTGGCCTGTAACACACAAACTTGAATTCATTTGTAGTTTTTTGGAAGGCGAACCGGCAACTCGTATGAGACCGATCGCGAGACAATGCTATTCGGTAGACGAGTTTCAGAATGCTTTTCTATCAGCGTATTGGTCGAAGACGACACAGCGCGGAATTAATGATCAGTTAATTAGTTTACCGAATTATGAGAACACAAATTTTCCCAGTGTGACGCAATTTTTTGAGCATATGGTCCAACAAAACCAGTACTTAAGTGAACCATATAGTGAATCTGCACTCATTCAATTATGTATCTCTAAATTACTGCAGTCATTAAGAGTGTCACTTTTAACGGGTCAGCAAAAAGAAAACATTTCGGCATTCAGAGATCTGTTACAGCTCTTGGAAGTACAACAATCTGATTATTCATTTGTAAACAAAAATTTTTCTTATTATAACCAAGGTCAACAAACGTACAGTAATTACGATCAACCACGTAATTTCAATAGTAACGGTAATAGACGCTTCTGGAACGACAACCAACAGAACTTTAATAACAGGCAAAATTTTAATTATCGGTATTGTCAAAATTATGAGCAACAGGAACCACATTTTAGTAACAATAGACGTTTTCCACCACAACAGCATGAAAGTCAGCCAGTTAGCATACCTAACCAACAATGTAATACACAAGCTCAACCCAACTTTAATGTTTCTCCGCGTGCACATATAGTCCCAGATCCAACAAATAGTAACGCACGGCAGCAAGGAAATAACTACGTACATAGAAGACAGTATTTCAATTCTTATCGCAATGTACCGTATAGGAATGACTATTACGACAGACGTAAAAATAATGAGGACAATTTTCAGCGTACATATAATAACAGTCGGTCTTACCAGCAACAAAATGATCAACAACAACATATTCTTGTGAATGAACCCAACAGTAGGTATCATCCAGAGCGTAATACGTCTGGAAGAAGTAATAGAACAGTTCAAATAGTAGAAATGCCACAACATCCTCCTGATAATAATAACACGTCAGATAGAATTTGACTAGATACAGTACAGATCGCATCTTCCAGTAACACAAGCACTACTTTTGACACGCAAAATGTTGTTCACGAAAATGTTATTTCTTTTGACGACATCCGAGACACTCTCTTGCAGGAAAGACCAGTTATTCAGAAAATCATTTCACATCCTGTCATCGAAATTAAAATAGGTTCATCGAAATTTTCAGCAGTAATCGATTCCGGATCACCTATGTCAGTAATAAATGAAGAAACTTTTAACGAGTGTAATAAAGAGAATACCTATCCTACATTACCTTTAGGCAAAACGAAAGTTGAAACGTCCCCTTTGAACAATTTATACAAGACGGTGCTTAAACTGACACGCAATATTTTGTTAGCGCAACGCAATCTGACTTTCAAAATTCCCTACAAAAGAATGGCCCTGACTAACATTAAACTATACCTTTCACAAATCACTTACCTCACAAAAATCTTCGCTGCTCAAGCTACTGCAATACAGTGAGCACCACTACTGCCAGCTAAATAAAAGATTCAAAATACTGAAGGCACTAACTACTGATAGGGATAGTTAGCAAATGAAAGATATTAATAGAGAACAAACAATGTATTTACCTTGATATCATCATATATAAATATAGCAGTTCATGACAAATTTCAAAACTCCGCCATCTCTCTCCCCACATCCACCACTGCTGGCGGCTCACCTCCAACTGCGCAACGCTACGCGCTGTTCACAACCAGCTGCCTAACACTACAATGGCGAGTATTACAACAATGCAAAGCAGCCACAGACTGCACACAGCACAGCCAGTGATTTTCATATTGAGCACTACGTAACGTTGCCAATAAGAAAACATAAACAGCCTACTTACATAGAGAAAACATAAACAGCCTACTTACATAGCCCCCATGCTCCCCACAAAAAATTTTACAAATTGGTTTGGGCAGTGCCCAATACAGATTTGAAAAAAATTTTCATATTTACAATAACAAAGATATCAAATGCACACACTTATTGATACAATGTTGGTCAAAAGCTAAAATTTTCTCACAGTCCATAAAGACAGTCCTCATCATTCGTCACAGTAAAATTGCAGTGTTTTTCTCAAAGTCTGAGCAGTAAAAGAAAATGCACACAGAAGTAGTGGATTTCCATGCAGTCTTGAAGAAGTAGTGTTGTCCTTCCAACGGAGAGACAGTGCTGACTCTCGACATGCAGACAGGTAATGGGCCACAACAGAGCAAACCCACAGCAGAGTCAATCGAAGTTTTGAAGAGTATTGGTAGGTCATCACAGAGTAGACCCACTGTAGTCCTGGTAGAGATTAAAGTATTGGTGGGCCACCAGAGGTGCAGACCCACGGCAGTCCTTGTAGAAATAATGGTATTGGTGGGCCATCAAAGATGTAGACCCACTGTAGTCCTTGTAGAGATAGCCAGTAGCCATCTGTTGTGACTGTGCAGGTGCACAATCACCATTGAAGAGTCTTGCGGGTAATATAGCAAGTCCATAAACCACCACTTGTCCACTCACAAAAAATTTGTTTGACATGTCCTTAGAACCAGCAATGTTCCTTGCTGAATTATTAACACACGTGCAAACACTAACAGTCCCTACTTCTCACATATTGTCCATATACTATGACCAACAGAAACGTGTGCAGTGAAATGGAACTTACATGTTAATAATATGATGAATTGGTGTCAAGTACAATTTTATAACATAAGAAAACAACAACAAAGGTACAAAATATATCATTAAAGAACATAACAATACAGATAACATTTGAAGTACAGGCTTTACAAAAGAATCGAACTAACATATACATCAGTGTTACAGGAATTATGACATAAGTAAATACATAAAAGATCAGAATAACTTTTGGAACATCAACTTTACACATGAGCATTAAACAGAACAGAATTAATAATGTCTAAGCATATTTACAAGGTAAATAACATATTATTAATGCCAATTATATTTGAGGATAACAGTATTCCTCATCATAGTTCATGTAGCTGAGTATGAGAAAAATTCTACAACATAAGTCTTATGAGGTAAACATATAAAGACAGGAAGAACATATATACACAAGGGTACCCAAACACATAGTGGGATAACACAAAAGGAAAGGACAGGGTTTGTTTCATTGCAGTATTTTGCAAACAAAACTTTCTTTGCTTCTTGGAGATCTCCCTTCATTCATCATTATTCCCAAAAGTCCTATCTAAGCCTGCCTTCTGTATTTTGTTCACATCCTCTGTCAAAAATAGTTTTTCTCTCTGCTTTCTGTATTCTGTTCACATCCTCTGTCAATAATAGTTTTTCTCCACTGTACAGTATCCTTTTTATTTTGCCAGACCATTTTCTGATAGCTTCTCAATGCATTTCTTATAAATTTATAATAGTTAGTTTCTTATATAGTCTACTCCTCTTAAGCTAACTTAAATCTACTGAGCTCAGATGCTAAACTAAGGGACGAGGCAATGCAGCAGCACATAACAATTTAACACAAACAGCAATGCAAAAAAATGGAAAATTGCAAAGCAAGCTACAGTAAATATAAATTACCAAGCAATGCAACATTACAACTAATATGAGCCAATGTGCAGCAACAAGAAAAATAAATCAGTAGTAAACTGGCTTAGCAGAGTAACACAAAGTCAAATTCAGTAACACTATGCCTGGCAAACAGCAGTAACTTACCCGTATACCTAAACAAGACATGGCTCAAGCAAAAAAAATATTACAGTAAAAACAACAATGCAGATAAGGGAAATGTATAATCACATCTTAATGTCTAAGTAATTAAAGTGGTGCACCACAAATTATTCTACAAAAGAAATTACCAAGTACTTGAAAAGAAAATTATAGATGCAGTTACCGTTATTAGTCCCTTCTTATTGTTCTCTCCATTCCAAGAGCTCCTTTTTCGAAGAATGTGGATCAGAAAATACTTATTTAATAAATCTGTTGACAGAAAGTGTTCACATTAGCAGATGCATTTAAGTTTATTTTATAAAACCAATGCTGCAACACAACTGGAAACCAGATATTAAACAAAATGAGCAATCTCTTAACTACAAAGACAATAGATGTAAAATGTTTCTAATCATTTCATTAGGCATTTTAGTAAATATCATAAATTACGAGCTCCACAGTATGCTTTCAACAAGGCAATGTCAATAGCGAGGACAATGGCCTCCCCTTTCTTTTATTCTACCTGTTCTTCTGATGAGGCACTCACTAATGACTTGTTCTCCCGGCGTCTGACACAGCTGCGTGCTCACGACCCATTACGTGCAGGTGGTCACTTAACTTTCTTACGGAAATATTTACGACAGCAGTTTCTGCTACTGTGACAGTCTCATATACAAAATTTCACGGGTCGAGAATTTGCGTCGCAGATGTGTAGAAACAAAACCCTATAAATATAAGTGTCCAAATAAAATATTCGTCAGCATTGTGATACAGTCACGCATTTATGCACATTTCATAACTCTTAAAGTACGCTTCTTGGTTTCCAACATACTTCTTATTCCTCATATACGGTAGCATCATCTTATTGATCATAAACATATCTCAACAGCATAGTACACATCGTCATCGTAATAATATCATAACATCTCAGTCAATTCTCAAAATCGTCGTAGCTTCCTCCAATAATTTCAAAACCTAAAAAAAATTCTCTGCTCATTTCAATAGTGTCATCTACCTCAAACGTACTTTAAAATCATGCTCCCTTACCAAATATATCATTCAAATCTCTCATAGTATCACAATGGTTCCGAAAAAATATGCACAGTTTACAAAGTACAGACAAAATACAGTTTCATAAGTGTGAAGTTATCCAACTGTGTAATTGCGTAAACATCTGTCACTGATGTAATAAAAAAAGTTTATCTCTCAGTTACATGATCAGATAGCTGTGTAATTTGTGTGTTAGAGAAATATGGTACTGATGTGTAAAGTTGTATAAGCAAATACCATATTAGCTAGGGTTCCTTGTGGTTGCTACACACATGGTACACAAAGTAGGCGTGTACCCCCTGAGGATTAATGTAATTATACCCTCAGGTGTTACAGATTACAGCAATGGAATGAAATGTATCACGGAAAACTTTCTTTGTAATTCAAAAATCTTTAAAAATAAATGTTTTAAGTACAAAATTAATCACTCAAATATGTGTACTGTAGCGCTAAATGTGTGTCTTGTTGCAACATAATCTGTGTGGAAGTGTCGTAGTTATTTTCCTCCGAAAGCTAAGTTCTGCAGAAGCCAATGTACTTACCTCATGATAAACAAAAGTGAAATGCTTTGCGTAGAGATATCTTAGTTATTACGCTTATTGTTGTGATGATCAAAGTACTGTGCTGTAACGTATTGTTGTGCTATGGAAAAGGCTGTCTCCTTGTAGCTATACCACAAAAGTTACTAATAAAACATGTTTTGCTTTCCAGAAGAATTCAGAAAAACTGTGCAGATATAAAACAAATACACCGCAAAAGCAACAATGTAAATTATGTCACACATTAGTAGTGTCGTAATATAACCGTGTAGCTGTCAAAGAAACCAAATACTAAGTCATCTTTAATCTCACAGAAAGTACTTTAAATCCCAAATGTATTTTCAAGTAAAACAAAATGTTGCATGAAAATCTCATTAGCAGTGCCAATATATGTTCTAAGTATGTGAGCCTTATAGTCGTTACGTAATAGTGCAACTAACAAGCAAGAATGTACAAATACAACACTGTGTCGTCTGTTCACTATAACAATGCAATCGTAATTTCTGTTTAAAAATGTTCCCTAGGTTCTAGGCTGGATATTTAACTTCAAACATTGTTGTATGTTAACAGATTCTAAGTCTGACAAAGCATACTAGAAATGTGAAGTGAAAAGTTTTGTACCAAAGACTAAGTTAAAAAGTAGATTATCTTTCAATAAACGGTTTTACATGTGAAGTGTGGTGCAATCCTTTACTCTTCATAGTACTCAGAGTTTGAACTTGAATGCAATTGTCAGGCGGTATACGTCGGTAAAGAATACTGGAATTTTTCTCAAGGTTAGCGTCTATGTTATTTTTCTCTGAGCCACCTGGCGCACGTGGCTGCCTGCTGTGCGAGTCATTGTCTGTCTCTTTGTTGGCGCGCGTCGTTATTGGGATTAGGAGACCTAACTTCTACAAATTCGCCTTGCCGAGAGGGCCCAGCCGTGTTAGAATCCCGCCAGTTCTGGTGAAATTGACGTCTGTCGTTATGATTATATCGTCTGTCGTCATGTCGGTAGATTCCGTAGTTTCTTCCTTGTCGGTCATGTGGTGGAGAATTTCTCCCTGAATCGTAACTCCGCGCTGAACTGTTGCGTCTGAAGTTATTCTGTCTCCCCTGGTAATAATTGTTTTGGTTCCCATATTGTCTGTTTCTGTGGTTATCTCTGTCATATTCATTACTACGGAAATGCGATCTTTCTCTGTAACTATTATTACTCTGCCAGTGGTTGTCATATGGGTGGTGTGTGTTTTGGTCACGATTTGCATTGTAAGAATAGCCTTGTTGTGTCCAGTTATTTTTCCTGTCGTCACGGAATTGAGACGTATGTGACCTGTAGTGATTGTTTTCCTGTTTTCGCATCCGGCGACTGTCTGTGTCAATTTCTAATTCTTGTAGGAGTGCCTGAAAAGCTTCAATGTCGTCTTTGCAACGTCGTGCCAAAATAATATGCCGTAAATGTTCAGGTAATTTGATTAAGCAAATGCGGATGAGTTCTGAGGGGCTGTATGGGTTTGACAGGTACTGATTCTTGTGCAACATGTGTTCAAAATATTTCACAAGAGTGGAGAATTCAGATTGTTCGAAATGTTTCATCATTATAATACCATGATTTACACGGTCTTGTGTAGCTTGAGACCAATATGCTGAGAGGAAGGCATGGTAAAATTCTCCTTCACTGTGACAATCGTGAATGACCGATCGCATTCTTACAGCTGGTTCATTCTCTAAATAGCCACACATAAATTCTAATCTTTGTTCTAACGACCAGTTGGGAGGAAAACAATGAGAGAATTGATGGAGCCATGCTTGTGGATGAATGTCGTTGCCAGAATTCTTAAATGTTTTGAATTTACGTGTAGTAATGAACAGCTTATAGTCAAAGTCATCATATCGGCGAGTCGCATATCGGTCATTGTTACGTCGTTTCGGCGGTTCCATTTCAAAATTCGGTGCACCTTGCCTATTTCTTTCGTAACTTCCGAAATGCCCTGTGTTATTATTTTGCGGCTTTTCCGTATTTCTAAGTCCCTCTTCCCGTATTGGAGCGCGAGTGTCCTCTGAAATACGTAATTCTTGTATTACCTGTGTCAGCTGATCTTGTACTTCCCGGATTTCTCTTTGGTGTTGTGTATTAATTTGATTCTGATTTTGTTTGAATTTCCTAATTTGTTCGTACTCTTCTGTGTCATTAAAGACTACCGGTCTTGCGTCAATCAGATTATCATCTACCTTCGTAGATAAATTAGTGAACTGATCCAAAAGTTCGGCTACCTTCTCCGATAGTGTACTTATTTCCTCAGTGTGTTTTTCTGAACCAAGTTTCAGAGTATCTACTGTGTCCTTAAAGTTTTCCTGAGTTTTTGCAAGTTGCGTAACCGAATCGGTAGATGCAACTGAGTCAAATTTAGCTTGCAAGGTCTCATGATTTTCGTGAACAATAATTTGCAGTTCTTTTATGGCTGCTTCGTGATTCTGTAATGCATTTTCATGCCACGAAAAAATAGGTTGAAAATGCTCACAATTTTGAGTTTTTACGTCATTACAGAATTTTTGACATTTCGATTCAATGTTATGTTACTCAGTAGTTAAATCTTCATGCGTTTGTTCAAGAGTTTGTTCCAATGAGTCTAACTTTTGAAGCTGTTGCTGTGTTTGTCTCTGATTTTGTTCCATTGTGTCTAACTTTTTGAGATTTTGTTCCACTGTGTCTAACTGTTGCTGTGTTTGTCTCTGGTGTTGTTCCATTGTGTCTAACATTTCAAGCTTTTGTCCCATTTGTTGCATTAATTGTAATAACAATGCACTGGTGTCTGAAACATGTTCCTCAGTGCTTTTCGGCAGTGAAGTTGCACCGGCAACATTCACATTTTCACAAGTGGAAAATGTGTCTTGACTCATTTGAGAAAACGGTGGGAACCCAAAACCTGAGTCTGCAGTATTTGCAATATTGTGTTCTGTCATTCCCGATTCCTGAGGCGAGCTGTTGCCGACCAATCGATCGATAACGCTTCCCTGTTTACTACCTGTTTCACTGTCTACACCATTGTTTGCCGCCCGCTCCATTTCCCTATGCGCAATTAGCAAATTACTACTTTGAACATTAGTTAATTCATTACTCTGCGGCGCTAACACACTGCTTTCGTCTTCACTGTCATTTCTCAGTTTACTTTGGAGCCTAGTATTACGTTTTTCACACACCATTATTGTCACAGTATTTCACACGGTAACACAGAAAAGCGCAATTTGAAGAGCAAAATAAAATAACATAGCGATGGAAATAATGTCTACTTAATTGCCAGCGCAGCTGCGAAATACTTGGTGCAAATCTACATGCATGCCACAACTGTTTTACTGTACAACAATGAAAAACTACAACTACAAAGGAAATTCTCTCTATGATTACATGCTATCAATAAACAATAGCTACACTAATTACACAAACTACAAGAAAAAAATCAGAAGATTCCAGGTTCGAATCCTGGCGGGGTCGCCATATGAAACGTCCCCTTTGAACAATTTATACAAGACGGTGCTTAAACTGACACGCAATATTTTGTTAGCGCAACGCAATCTGACTTTCAAAATTCCCTACAAAAGAATGGCCCTGACTAACATTAAACTATACCTTTCACAAATCACTTACCTCACAAAAATCTTCGCTGCTCAAGCTACTGCAATACAGCGAGCCCCACTACTGCCAGCTAAATAAAAGATTCAAACTACTGAAGGCACTAACTACTGACAGGGATAGTTAGCAAATGAAAGATATTAATAGAGAACAAACAATGTATTTACCTTGATATCATCATATATAAATATAGCAGTTCATGACAAATTTCAAAACTCCGCCATCTCTCTCCCCACATCCACCACTGCTGGCGGCTCACCTCCAACTGCGCAACGCTACGTGCTGTTCACAACCAGCTGCCTAACACTACAATGGCGAGTATTACAACAATGCAAAGCAGCCACAGACTGCACACAGCACAGCCAGTGATTTTCATATTGAGCGCTACGTAACGTTGCCAATAAGAAAACATAAACAGCCTACTTACATAGAGAAAACATAAACAGCATACTTACAAAGTGAAAGGAGCAGTGTCGAGTAAAGGAGTAGACAAATTACAGACGCATTTATCATTTTGTATTGCAGGTCACACATTTCACTCAAATTTTTGGATTGTTCCTTTATTGTCAACAGACGTTATGTTGGGTACTAATTTTCTCGTACAACACGATGCAGTGGTTGATTTTCAGAATTCCTATTTAATGTTGAAGGATGAAAATGTGCAATTGGCTTTAGAATTTCAGCACTCACTATCTGTGGAAGAACAAACAATTAATCACACAGAGGTCATTTCTGTATCACGTAACATAGACTGTAATTCCACATTGTTCACTGATACATACGTACATAACTATAATACTCCAGACGAAGCTAACTATGATGTAATGCAGAAGATTTCTGATAAGGTTAAGGAAAGCTGTGCAAATACAGACGACGAACGCATGCAACTACACAAAATTCTTTTACAGCAAGCTCCAGTTTTCGATAACGTTCCTGGTACTATGTCCGGTTTTATTTATGGATTTCAAGTCAAACAGCACGATACATTTAAAGCCAAGCATTATCCCATTCCGTATATTCATAGAGAACAGGTTAAGAAAGAATTGCAGGATATGCTCGACCAAGGAATTATAGAACCGGCAGTTAGTCCGTACATAAACCCACTACTTATTGTTAAGAAAAAAGATGGCTCACTTCGCCTTGTACTTGATTCACGTCACATTAATGACATTATTATTAATGAAACAGATCGACCACAGACACTAGTGGAACTTCTACAGAAATTTCATGGTACTGCTATTTATTCCACACTAGATTTGAAATCGGGATTTTGGCAAATTCAACTTCATCCAAATTGCAGAAAGTGTACAGCTTTTCTCTGTTTTGATAACTGTTACCAATTTTGTAAATTACCGTTCAGCTTAACTATTTCTTCTGCAGCTTTTATGCGCGGTTTGAACACAATACTTCCGACAGAACTTAAAGACAGAATCACGACGTATGTAGATGACATTCTTATTGCAGAAGCTAACTGGAATGAACACAATCTGATTCTAGAACGACTGTTACAAACTTTTCATGCTCAAGGACTCTCAGTTAATCTCAGTAAATCGCATTTTGGCAAAACTTCCATAAAATTTCTTGGACATGTAATTTCAGCAGAAGGCATTGCGCCTGATCCGGAAAAACTTCAAGCTTTATGTGACATTACTGTTCCTACGACGAAGAAACAATTACGCAGCTTTTTGGGATTAATTAATTGTTTTCGTAAATTTATTCATCACTCTGCTTTAGACACACCTAGATTGTACCAATTAACAGGTAAAAACACTATTTGGTCATGGGATAAGCAAGCACATTCTGAATTTATGAACCTGAAACAGACTTTGTTGAATGCACCACTTTTATCGCACCCAGATCTTACCAGAAATTATTCTATTGCCACCGACAGTTCCAACACCGCTTTAGGCGTACATATTTTCCAGGAAATTGAAGAAGATGGTTCTACAGTAATCAAAAACATCGCATTTGCAAGTCGCATTCTGTCACCTGCTGAATGAAATTATTCCGTTACAGAACTGGAAACGTTATGTGTTGTATGGGCTTTTACGAGATTTAGGCATTTTCTTTATGGAAGACACACCAGCGTTTACATAGACCATAGAGCGATACAATTCTTACTTTCGGCTAAATTCACTCACGACAGATTAAGCAGATGGAAACTTTATTTACAGGAATTTAATTTTACAATAGTTCACATTCCCGGCACACAAAATGTTATAGCAGACGCTCTTTCTCGTTCTCTCAGCAACAATCAGCATGACATCGCAACCAACTTCCGCAAAGCAAATTTCAGCGTTATGTACATTCAGCAAGTTGCATTTGAAAATTTTATTTCGTCGTCATTACAGGACATAGCAAAAGAGCAAAGTAAACACAATGTGTGGAAAGAAATTAAACACCTTTGGCAAGATAAGAATAATGTTACGATTAGAAACCATTACACAGTACGCAATGACATTCTGTTTCGCCACTCTCATCCTGACAGCAACAATTGGTTATTATGCATTCCTGACGAACTGGTTAACAAATTAGTCTAGTACACTCATTTAAGTTATGCACATTACGGAGCCAGAAAATGTTTTCTTATACTGAGGCAGAACTGTTATTTTACCAACATCGAAAAACGTATACAACGAGTTTTAGCGTCATGTAACATTTTCCAGAAAGCTAAGTCAGACACCACTTCACATATTCCTCCATTATATCCCATTGTACCTGTTAAATTAAGACATATGGCCGCAGTAGACATTTTTGGTCCAATTCCGAGAACTAACAGAGGTTTTTGCTACATCTTTGTTGCTGTAGAACTCACTTCAAAGTTTGTTACTTTCACTCCGTTACGCAAAGCTACTGCTAAAACCGTTTCGAGAGCATTTGTAAAACATTTTCTATTTCATGTAGGGCATGTGTTGAAAGTAATTTCTGACAATGGATCACAATTTCGTTCTGCTATATGGACACGCATGTTACAAGCTAGAAACATTTCTCCGATCTATATATCCAAGTACCATGCTTCTTCGAACCCTTGTGAACGATTAATGAAAGAAATTGGTAAACTGTGTAGAATATACTGCCACAAAAGACATATTGAGTGGGATACATACATATTCTCCTTACAAGATGTAATTAATTCCATACCAAATGAATCCACTATGCTATCTCCGTCTGTTATACTGAAAAATGCTGAACCACCTAACAAAATTAAAGAATTAGTAAACTTTCTTACATCTCGTCGATTACGACACCACAAAATAATTAACATCGCGATAAACAACATCAAACGTGCCGCAGAGCGCCGAAGAAGACAGCAAAAACAGGTTTGTACACGCCGTGACTTTCACATTAGACCGAAGATATTAGTACGTACACACTATTTATCCAGCAAAATAAAAGGTAAGTGCAGTAAATTTGAACTTCTATACGCAGGTCCATATCGGATTCGCAGCATTCCTCACCCCAATGTTGTACACGTCGAAACTCTGAGAACCAGAAAATCGAAAGGAAACCACCACTTATCCAACATAAAACTCTTTATTGAGTGAATATACTTTATGATTTATCACACTGTAGTGCTATTTACTAATTTTTATGATCATTTCTGCAATTATATTCACATGAACAATTACTGATGATTATCGTATTTTTTCTTGACAAGTGTCCGGCAAGGTAAGGTTAGCAGGTCGCTCTTCTTGTCGTTAAACATCAGACTATGCATATTTTCCAGATGAACTTACACATTTTATGACCACTTATGCAATTATAATTATGTGACTACTTATTGATGACTATCGTATTTTTTCTTGGCAAGTGCCCGACAAGGTAAGGTTAGCAGGTCGCTCTTCTTGTCGTTACACATCAGACCGTGCACATTTTCCATTTTTTTTTGTGTGTATGATTGTTTTCCTGTTTTGTTTGTATACATTAAGAAATAGTTAAGATATAACGCACACCAGTTGACTTTGACATTTTTTGCCCTATGATATCTCAACATCGTGACTGTTTTAAATTTTTCTTTTTTGTGATATTCTCAGTACATTTTTGCCTTTGAACACTGTCTATGCTTTTGACATATTACATTTTCTGTCATGTTATGCTGTGTGCTTAATTATGTCACCATAAACCGGTTATTATTTAGTGGGTATATGATTTAAATGCAAGACATTAATCTTTGTTCATTACTTTCAGAAAGAAATGATGCGTAAAGGAAATAAATTAAACAGAAATGGGAATTTCAACTACGGAGTAGACGAAAGAAGATACAAAAACCTTATGAAGAAGAGTAAATGGATCAGAATTAACAAGCATCAACAAGAATATACTATACACATCATAGAATAGCAGTCTTAATTAATTTTTTCTTTCAGAATACAAGGCGATTTATGCAGGCTGTCAGACAGAACTACACATCATAGTTTTAGTGATGAAATATGCTAGAGATAAGGAATAGTTATGTAATGAGTAATGAAGTGACTTCTTGCAGATGATAATGAATGCTGATGAAGAGTAATGATGAAGAATGTGCTACTATGAATAATGAAGATTTTCTTTACAGGTGATGATAATAATGAAGTTATGATAATATGGATAATGAAGTTTTTTTCTTTACAGATGAGGATGATTTTGAAGTTTATGTATTTATGCTATGTAGTTATTTAAGTATTTGTTGCAGTTTGTTTTGACAGTATGTTTTATATCGTATGGTATGATGACTGAAGGTTTTGGAAAGGACAGCTTTGGAACACATTTTTTATACACATTTCACTACCTGTTAATTCGAAGTTCACTACTTTTCAGCATAGTATGCGTTTCTTCTTTCAGCTCAATAATCCATTTTGTATTTTTTTCCAGAAGCTTTTCATGATACTTACTAAACGTGTTATTTATGAAACCTGTACTAGCACTTGCATTTTTTTTTTACCCAGTTGTGTCTATCGTTTATAAATGTGATCACATATACTTCCTTGTTTCATAACCTTGCTACAGCTGACTCATGACGAATGACGTTACACATTTTTCATTTACAGGAACAACCCAGAAGCAAATTTTTTTCTTTTTCTCTTCTTGCTTTCCCTTATAATTACCCAAAGCAATGCATTGCTAACAAAAAAAAGTGTGTATCACCAGTTCCAAATAATGCTATCCATTTAAGAGAGTTCTGAATAATACTGAATGATGAACAATGTTTTGTACTATTCAATACTTGCTGGCCACTGAGTGCCAATAATTAGTTTAACTAAATGAATTATGTTAATACTATACCATTCATTAGCTCCTGTTTTCAATGATGACTTTTGATGTTTTGTGACTGGCCACTGAGTGACAATAATTAGTGTAACTAAATGAATTATGTTAATACTATACCATTCATTAGCTCCTGTTTTCAATGATGACTTTTGATGTTTTGTAACTGGCCACTGAGTGCCAATAATTAGTGTAACTAAATCAATTATGTTAATACTATACCATTCATTAGCTCCTGTTTTCAATGATGACTTTTGATGTTTTGTGACTGGCCACTGACTGCCAATAATTAGTGTAACTAAATGAATTAGGTTAATAGTATACCATCCATTAGCTCCTGTTTTTAATGATGACTTTTGATGTTTTGTAACTGGCCACTGAATGCCAATAATTAGTGTAACTAAATGAATTATGTTAATACTATACCATTCATGAGCTCCTTTTTTCAATGATGACTTCTGATAATCAGTTAATTTTAAGAACATTATTCTGTCATACTAAATACGCTTTGTAACTGGCCAAGGACTGCCACTGTTTAGAGTAATACGATTACCCATGATGCCAATAATTGCTATGATCAGTTAATTTTATGAACATTATTCTGTAATACTAAATACATGGTACAGAAATGTTCAATAACTGGGCTATGAATGCCACAAACTACTATTGTAATTCGCAATGAAGACTACTATGTGACTTAATGTCATTCACCTTCTGAGCTAACTACCCTGAATTACTGCAATATCCATTTGTCCTGTCCATCCTCATGATCATGGAGCACTATTTGGTTTTTGGACTAATTCTACGTTGGTGTGCCTTGAAAGAGCGTGGTGTTGACACGACATGCTGTCCACCACCGTGAGCGATGGAGACGTTATTATGGTCCCACTGTTTGGTGTACCTGATGTACTGCCAAAATGATAACATGGAATATTACTACGACATTTCAGTGTCTTGGCTATGCTGATAAATACTTCTGGGAAAAGAACTTCAGATTGTCTCACTTGGTGTTGTACTTCTGTGGAAAAATATGGACTTTCAGAGCAGCTGCGTGCAACCTAAAGTGCTACAACCATGATGCAATCCTTCCCTTTCCTATCCTAATTCTTGTAACATAGTGAAAATCATTTCTTTTGCTAACATAATTTCTATTTATATACCTTTTGTGATTTGCTGATATATTATCAACTGCAGTGCATGTGCACTTATGTTACTTGTCAACATGATTTTTTGCCATTACGTTTTTTGTTGTGAAAATGCTAAAGACATTTTTTTTTCGATTTGTTGATATATTCTGAAGACCAGTATATGTGCACTCTTGTCTTTTATATTGTATATACATTTTTTCGATTTGTTGATATATTCTGAACTACAGTATACGTGCACTTATGTCATTTGTCAATGAGATTTGTTGAGAAAACATTGAAGAATTTTTCAGTGCATATGCACTTATGTCATGTGATAATATGTTTTTTGCTGAACATCAGTAAGTGTGCAGTTTTGACATTTATCAATATGATTTGTATATACATTTTTCTGATTTGCTGATACGTTCTATACTCATTGTATATATTTTTTGTTATTGTCTATTTACTCCATCTGTATATTCTGTGAATTGTAAAAGTTAATTAGATAAGAAAAAATTTGTTGCTCATGGCAAGTCCAAATGACTCACCATCGCTGCCAAATTTTTGCCCCCCCAGTGGAGGGTTATGAAACACTTATGTATTTAGTACAGCGATGGCGAGGCATGACAGAATCTTTGACCAGAGAGTTATTCATCGTTGCTAGTCTGCCCTTGACCGCGCGAGAGTGCAGTTGCATGTAGGGAGTCAGTAGTACCAGTTGCTAGTAGCACATAGTCAGTGCTAGTTGCGCGCGAGAGACAGTCGGAGTTGTGTGTGAGGAGTCGGCGGGCATCGACATGGGACTTTGGTCAAGATTCAGGACGAGGTATATTTTATAAATAAGGTAATGAAGCAGCATTGCGCTCATCTGATAATGTAATGCATCTTAAGTGTAATTAATTTATTCAAGAATCGCCCCAATAATAATTTTGTTTTCAAACCAAGCATTTTAACAAAACAAACATTTTATTGAAAGAAAATATCCCATGCATTTCCTTAAAGAAAAAATTTACTCAAGTTCAAAGAATTTTTGTGATGCATTTCCTCCAAGCTATGGCGAAAAATAAGAGCAGATGCAATTTTACTGAGGTAAGAACAGGGCCCAAGATCGACATTTCGGTCTATTTGCGTTTTCATTGTCACTGAGATTTCATTTTTATTGAATTGACTTTCATTTTTGTGGGAAGCTTACACATGGCTCAGATTGCTAGTTCTAATTTAATTGTCATTGTCAATAAATTATTTTATTTGCTGGGAGGTTACACTAGGTTCTATTCTCGTTAACATTTAATTATTGTCATTCAAATTTTCTCTGGGGAGGTTACAATGTACAACATCAAATTTTTCATTTAAATCATCTATAGAAATTTATTTTTCAGTTAAAAGTCTCATTAAACCATCTGTACCTTCATATGTCTTTTCACCAGTTTTTAAATTATCACCATTGTGTTCTACAGGTAAAATACCAACATATTTAAACATACTAACAGGTGTTAAACCAAATACTTTATCCTCACTATGATTAATATATTTTAACATTCTTTCACTAACATTTGTCTTTTTAGTATCATTTAACTTTTTACTTTCATTTATATTTGTACTTTCATTTATATTTTTACATTTACTTTCTTCTTCATATTTATTAAATATATCTTGAATTTCTGATTCACTTACTGTATAATCATATAATTCATGAATATCATCAGACCAATCTGTTAATGGTATAATTGGTGATAAATCTCTAAAGTCTTCTATATGATGACGATATGAAATCATTTGTTTTTCAACTTCTCTATGTTCTCAATTGCTTTTAATACAAAGCACCTAAACCTTCAAAACCTTCTTTTACTTTTTCAATAGCATCAATAACAGGTTAATCTTCCTTACTACAGTTTAAATATTCTGTTCTTGGTTGCTTTTTCCAAAGTTAAAATTGTTCTTTTAGTACTTCAGCTTCCTTTCTATTTTGTTTAGCTTGTTTAACAACTTTTTCATCGTTCTTTGCAAACATTTATTAATGAAGTAAATATATTACTTATGTTTATGTTTATTTTTTTTAAGAAATGTTGTAATTTATTTCTAAAGTGACCTTCATTTAGTTTACTAGACACATCTATTGTAAAAAAACCAAATTCATCATTCCAACATTTACTACACAACTACTTAAAATTAGTAAACTTTAAATCTCCACCACCAAGCTCATGGTAAATATGATTTAAATTTGTTTCATCTTGTCTATAAATACTTAAAAAATTTAACTTGTCTCTTTCTAGTTGTTTTGGTATTTTTGAATAAGCTTGAGCTAAGTAAAAACTATCTATACCTTTGTGTCTACCTGTAGTAAAATAATTTCTAACAGTATCTTGATTTTCTAGAGTAAAGTCATCAAATACAACAACTGAATTATCTTCACATTCTTCTAAAGCAATAATTTCTTCATTATTTTCATAATGTTGTTTCTCCACAACCACTTTGTCCAATTATTGCACATCTAATAGAATTTGGTAAAAGTGTATTGTCATTGTTTTTAAACTTATTTGCTGGAATTCTTACTTGTAATTCCTAATCTGTTTTGTTCAATTATTAATAATTTTTCATTTATTAATATTTTTTATTTATTAATAATTTTTTCATGTATTAATAATTTTTTCAATAATAGATCAGTGGGTTATTTCAAGTTAGTGATAAATCTTTTACACAATTAACTGTTTCGATACATGATAAATATACTAATGTTTCATTAGTTGGTTTTATTCAACTTTTTGAGCACCAAATATTACAAGAAAAATTAATAAATTTTATTGTGATGGAGAAACAATAGAAATTCCTGTAGGTAAATATAGTTTTAAAATTTAAAAAAATTACACATTTTAAAAACCCAATATACAAATTAAAGCAGATGAAATTTTAAACCGAATTGTTATTGAAAGTGACATAAAATTGTATATGGATACAACAGATAGCATTCGAAATTTACTTCGTTTTAATAATCAAATAGTTCAAGCTGATGAAAAAGCTATAGCTATAGCTATTTGTTCCCAAAAATTATTCCTTTTGAATTAATAAATAAATATTTTAATCTTGCTGATGGAATGTATGTAAAACATAATGATCGTTTTCATAAGGAAACTTATATTATTGCTTCATTTAAACATCATGCAGAATTTGGTGGGCCAATTATTTATGAACCAAATTATCCTGTAAATGTCCTTATTTTAATACAATTCAAGATTTAGAAGTCACTATAACTGATGAAAATGATAATTTAATTGACTTTAATGGTGTTACAGTAACAGTTGTTTTAGAAATATCTTAATATCTTGATAATTGTTTTCCTTAATAAATCAGAAACAAACTAAAGTTGTCTTAGACTATGTCATTAAGAAAATTGAAAGTTATCAGTTTTACTTTTTGCCTGTGAATGAAAAAACTAAAAATAATTTAAATGTTCCTAATAAAGGTACAGAAATTGAAATAAAAATTGGTGATGGTTGGCTTCATACAAATCATACACAATTGTATGTGAATTTTAGTATCATTAGAAATGATGGTACAGATTCTCCAACTTATGATGGAAAATCAAATAGAGAACTAATTGATAATTATCTAGCAAAATTGTTTGACTTTGTAAATATAATAAAGGAAATAATATATTATTTAAAATTGAATATTGTTTTATTTCTTCATCTGTTTTACTGAATCTAACTTCATCTGTTATTGACAAAATAAATTTGGAAGGACATATTCTAAATACAGCTAAAATAAATAGTAAAAGGAATGAAGTACTTTATGCATTGTCAATGCATTACAAAAAAATTATGTTTGAAGGAGGCATAACTGTAATTTTTACATGTAGTTCATCTTCTGAAGATGTAATTCTCCATTGGTCTGATAAAACTGCCACTGGTGTTGAAGATGTAACTACACTTCCAACAGAAGGTAAAATAATTATAGAATCTACGGAAATACATGTACCAGTTGTTAAATATGAACCAAATTACGAACTTGAACAACATGAAAATATTTTACAAAACCCTAAAATTAGAATTTCTTTATATGAAACACTAAAAGTTGCTGGATTATCTGGTAAAAAGGGTTTTGAACTAGATGTAACAAATTACTATAATTTTACAGAGTTTAATATGCCATAGTTTGTTTTGACTGTATTTCAGACAAATCGTAAAAATAATCAATTAGTTGATTCATCATTATTTGATCATGTAAATCTACAGAATATATATTTAAAAAATGGTAGAAATGAAGTTTTTCTTCAAGAAATGTGGAATATTAATCCACCATATAATTTTCTAAAAGCATATGATGCATTTCTTGATTTTAAAACAATTACTCTACCATATTCGGATATTGATATTAATCCATTTAATTTTATAAATAATTATCCAATTTATGTAACAAAAATGACACATAGAAAAATGTTGTAACTACACAAAAATCAACTATGACACTTTGTGCAACTTTTAATGATAAAATTCCAAATCACACACTTGCTTTTATAATTAAGTATGGTAAAAAGAATCATCCATATGATGCACAACATACATTACTTACAGAAAATTTTTAATCATTAATATTTGTTTCTATATAAATGAATGAAAAATTTAAAAAATTATAGAAGTGCTAATTTCATGCTTACATACATTTGTGAATCATTTTTAGAGAGATAGAAAAAATAAAAACTGTAATTTCAATGTAATTTTCTTTTGTTAACTAATACATTTTAATTATTTACTTACGTTCACGATGTAAAATTTTTAAAATAATTTACTTTTTTAACCAATACATTTTAATTATTTACTTACATTCATGATGTAAATTTTTTTAAATAATTTACTTTTTTAATTAATACATTTTGATTATTTACTTATGTTCACAATGTAAAATGTTTAAAATAATTAACTTTTGTTAACTAATACATTTTATTTATTTACTTACATTCATGATGCAAAATTATAAAAAATTATTTTTCTCGTTAATTTTATTTTCTTTAAATGGACAGCACTAAGCCACAGTAAAGACAGTGTAGTCAGTGTATGACGAAATAAATCTCAGGTGAAGAGCCTGGTATGAGTGTGCATAGGACACAATATTTCGGCAATCGACCATGTTGCCATCATCAGGTGTGCTGATGTACTGATTTATTTTGTCATAAAATATGCCTGGAGAAATTGAAGAATCATAGTCAATGTATGATTAAAAAAGTATTGAGGCAATTTATAAAGATAAATATAGAACAGGTGAACATTGTTACATATGTAAAGAATGCTGGAAAGAACGTCAGAAAATTAAAGTTACTTGTGAATGTGGTAGAACGGTAAATAAGCATTGTCTCAAAAAACATTTACAAACAACAGATCATAATAATCTTATGGCTGCTAAAGCAGAAACTGAATAAGTTTATGTATTTAATTTATTATATATTTATTATATTTAATTTATTACATTCCCCTATGGGAAATGTATGTAAAATAAGTGGTTTTTTGTACTTTATTGAAATTATTCTACTTAGTAAAGCATTTATTAAAAGTTCTACTTAGTAGATAAAGTGGTTTGTTTTTGTAGGTTGGTAATTAGATCAATTTTATGGAAAATAAAAATTGTGAGTATTAATGAGAAATTCTTTTATTTCTTATAAAATTGAGCTAGTGAGCCAGTACCTACAAAAACAGTCTACTAATGTTGAAACACATGAGTCAATAACGACCCTATGACTTATCTTAGAAATTAGATTAAGGAAAGGCAAACCTACATTTCTAGCATTTGTAGATTTAGGGAGAGCTTTTGACAATGTTGACTGGAATACTCTCTTTCAAATTCTGAAGGTGTCAGTGGTAAAATGCAGGGAGCAAAAGGCGTTTTACAGTTTTTACAGAAACCAGATGGCAATTATAAGAGTCGAGGTGCATGAAAGGGAAGCAGTGGATGGGAAAGGAGTGAGACAGGGTTGTAGCCTATCCCCGATGTTATTCTATGTGTGTATTGAGCAAGCAGTAAAGGAAAGAAAAGAAAAACTTGGAGTAGGAATTAAAATCCATGGACAAGAAATAAAAAATTTGAAGTTCGCCGATGACAGCAAAGGACCTGGAAGAGCAGCTGAATGGAATGGACAGTGTCTTGAAAGGAGTGGATATAAGATGAACATCAACAAAAGCAAAATGAGGATAATGGAATGTAGTCGAATTAAATTGGGTGATCCTGAGGGAATTAGATTAGGAAATGAGACACTTAAAGCAGTAAATGAGTTTTGCTATTTGAAGAGCTAAATAACTGATGATGGTCGAAGTAGAGAGGATATAAAATGTAGACTGGCAATGGCAAGGAAAGCGTTTCTGATTATGAGAAATTTGTAAACATCGAGTATAGATTTAAGTGTCTAGAAGTCTTTTTTAAAGGTATTTCTATCGAGTGTAGCCATGTATGGAAGTGAAACATGGACAATAAATAGTTTAGATGAAAAGAGAATAGAAGGTTTTGAAATGTGGTGCTACAGAAGAATGCTGAAGATTAGATGGGTAGATCACGTAACTAATGAGGAGGTATTGAACAGAATTGATGAGAAGTGAAATTTGTGGCACAACTTGACTAGAAGAAGGGAGCGGTTGGTAGGACATATTCTGAGGCATCAAGGGATCACCAGGTTTTTATTGGAGGGCAGCGTGGAGGGTAAAAATCGTAGAGGGAGACCAAGAGATGAATACACTAAACAGATTCAGAAGGATGTATGTTGTAGTAGGTACTGAGAGATGAAGAAGCTTGCACAGGATAGAGTAGCTTGGAGAGCTGCATCAAACCAATCTCTGGACTGAAGACCACAACAACAACAACTACAGCTACCTGTATATGTACTCAACGCAACCACAGTGTATGTCAGTAGTAGCCAATAAAGTATTCAAGAAGTGAAACTTTTTACGATAAAATATAAACACAGATTAGTTACACAGAAATTTTAACATATGCAGAAATAAATGCATAACATTATAGATATAGCTGCAGTAACAACCATTTTCCAACAATGTAATAAAGCCGTGTTTAAGAAAGACAACCAGTTACAGTCGCCTGTGAGAATATTGATTGCCATGTGTGGGGATCTTCAGAAAACGCATATATCGTATGCCAGCAAGGATGAAACTTGAGTGACACAGACGGTTCTTATGGAGTATCGATTTGCACTATCTACCAGAAGACGCTTTCAGAGCTCCCCCAGCAACTGATGTTAAAATGCAGTGTAACGCAAGCAGACATGTAGAGGTGCGTGTCAGGTATAGCGGACTACTCTTATATTGTGGTGAAGGCAAAAATAAATCTTGACTGACGCTGATGGTTACTGTGGAGATGGTGTAGAAGTATCGATATGCAGGTTTCACACTTGCGACAGTTACCAACTGTTAAGAATTCTAAACTCTTCATGTGTGTTGTTTAAAATGACAGTTTTGTGGTGGAATTATTGTTTACTGAAGAGGTCACATTCACAGATCAAAGGAATGTAAATTTTAGAGAGATGCACTAATGGTAATGGAAAACTCAGATTGGTTTCTTCAGGTGTTCCACCAACGACAGTGGAGGATGGGTGAATGGTGTGCCATAATCGGACAGCACGTGATTGGATCTCATTACTTTGGTGCAACATTGAATGGGGAAAAGGACACATATTCTTGTGTAAATAGGTTACCTCTGTTATTAGAAAACGTGCCTCTGAGAACTCGTGAATCGATGTGTCTCCAAAAAAACCTGTCCATAATTTTTCGGTAGCATATTTCCAAACCAGGAGATGGGAAGGAGTTCTGTTCAGAGATAAGCAGCACCATTGACCGTCCTGAAGCTACTGAACCTTCTTATTTTCGGGTCATGTGAAGCATGTTGTATACAAGGAGGTTCCATGGACTGTGGAAGATATGTGACAGCTAATTACTATTGCATGCAAAGCGGTTAGTCCAGATACGTTGACAGCAGTCCGTTCATCTACACTGAAGTGCCAAGAAACTGGTACAGGCATACATATTCAAATTCAGAGATTTGCAAACAGGCAACATACGGCACTGCGGTCGACAATGCCTACATAAGACAACAAGTGTCTGGCGCAGTTGTCAGATCGGTTACTGCTGCTACAATGGCAGGTTCTCGAGATGCAAGTGAGTTTGTAAGTGGTGTTATAGTCGACGCACGAGCCAAGGGACTCAGCATCTCTGAGCTAGCAATGGAGTGGGGATTTTCCCAGGCGACCATTTCACAAGTGTACCGTGTATATAAGGAATCTGTTAAAACATCAAATCTCTGACATCGCTGCGGGCGGGAACAGATCCTACAAGTTCGGGTCAAATGACGACTGAAGACAATCGTTCAACGCAACAGAAGTGCAACCCTTCCGCAAATTGTTGCAGATTTCAGTGCTAAGCCATCAACAAGTGTCAGCGTGCGAACCATTCAACGAAATTTCATCGATAGGGGCTGTCGGAGCCAAAGGCCCACTTGTGTACCCTTGATGACACACGACACAAAGCTTATCACCCCGTCAGGGCTCGTCAACACCGACACTGGGCTGTTGACAACTGGAAACTTGTTGCCAGGTCAGACGAGTATCGTTTCAAAATGTATTGAGTGGATAGACATGTAGAGGTATGGAGACAACCTCATGAATCCATGGACCCTGCATGTCAGCAGGGAATGGTCCAAACTGGCGAAGGCTCTGTAATGTCTTGGGGCGTGTGCAGTTGGAGTAATATGGAATCCCCGATACGTTTAGATATGACCCTGACAGGTGACACATATGTAAGAATCCTGTCTGATCACCTGCATCCATTCATGTCCATTGTACATTCCCACGGACTTGGGAAATGGCAGCAGGGCAATGTAATACCCCACACTTCCAGAATTGCTACAGATTGGCTCCGGGAACACTCTTCTGAGTTTAAACACTTCTGCTGTCCACCACACTCCCAAGACATGAACATTATTGAGCATATCTGGGATGCCTTGCAGCATGCTGTTCAGAAGAGAACCCCACCCATTCGTACTCTTGCGGATTTATGGAAAGCCCTGCAGGATTCATGGTGTCATTTCCCTCCAACACTGCTTCAGACATTAGTCGAGTCCCTGCAAAGTCGTGTTGCAGTACTTCGGCCTGCTCGCAGGAACCCTACACGATATTAGGCATGTGTACCAGGTTCTTTGGCTCTTCAGTGTATGATACAGCTTGGACGAATGTGTAGTGACATGGATTCTGTTTTGGAATATAGTCTTTAAAAACTCAACTACTGAAATGTGGTGACATATAATGTTGTCTTCACTGATTTTTGTTCACAATCTATGATTTTATTTATTCCATTTGTTATTTGTGCACTTTTTGACTGATGCGCAAATGACACAACATATGTAAAACAAAAAGTAGAAATACTTCTAATTTCATTTTAAATAATTTTTCATGAAATGAGAAATTTTGTAACTAACAACCATTCGACTGACATTAAAGATTCATGAGTGTCGTCTCCCTAGGCAGGAGAAGCCAACGTTTTGGCCATGGTTACAGCAGCCCCAGAAGAAGGCCGTTGTAACCAAGGCCAAAACATCTGTTTCCCCAGCATAATTGTTTTTTGGTTATGATGTGGTATGATACATAAAAAAAATTATTTCAAGTGACTCTGGCCTCGGAAGCCTAGAAATTACACTAACATCAACATTCCTTTGAAAACTGCAGATGCCCTCACTGATATCGGACAGTTTGTTGAACAATGTGAGAAGTAAAAATAGTAAACTATTTCTTCGTAATGCTGGATGAATGTTTTTTCAGTGAAATAATATTTTATTTGATTACAGGATGTATATATAGCCACCTCAGTTGCACAAAATTTTTGTGAAATTGACCATGGTTTCGACTGCACTAGGGTAATCTCCATCAGAATAAAAAATTTGATGGTGTCATTACATGTAATCCATGTAATTAAATAACGTATGGTTGCTGGATCTCATCCAATAATGATGTTTAAAATTTCAACATTTTGTTTGGTACGAAACTTTCTAAGGGCTAATCCCCTTGGTTGATGTTGCTCCTTAACCCGGCAGTGAAGTTCCCCTTGTAAAGTGGCGTAAACTTCCGGATAGCGGACCATTCAACGACACCAAAGTAGCCGCATTTCATGTATTTTTACTTCATACCTTCTTACAAAACAGTTGTACAATGACGTGAAAAAAGTCGTAGGATATGTCAAAATGTGGTGCCCACTCTCCTTTTGCCTCACATACCGCACCAACTCGACGGGCATGACGGAACAAGTCGCTGGAGCTCCTCTGTAGAAATATTGAGCCATACCACCTCTATAGTAATCCATAACTGCGAAAGTGTTGCCGGGTGCAGGTTTTTCTGCACGAACTGACTTCTCTGTTATGTGCCACAAAATTTAGAAGGGATTAATGTCGTGCGATCTGGGTGTCCAAATCATCCGCATTTGGGAACATGACGTCCATAATGGCTGCAATTCCCTCCAAGTAGCTGAACATACACATTTCCAGTCAATGATCGGATCAGTTGGACCAGTCTATTCCATGTAAACACAGTCCACACCATTATGGGACCTCCACCAGCTTACACAGTGCCTTGTTGAAAAGTACGAGTAGAGGAAGAGGCATTTAAAGAACTGCTGTGAGATGCAATTGGCTGTGCGGAACACTACACTACAAACTCACAAAAGAAGAAACTGCACTCGCAGAAGATGAGGATATATGGGGTATCACATTGTAAATACATTGTTTGTTCTCTATTAATATCTTTCATTTGCTAACTATCCCTATCAGTAGTTAGTGCCTTCCATAGTTTGATCCTTTAATTTAGCTGGCAGTAGTGGCGCCTGCTGTATTGCAGTAGTTCGAGTAACCAAGATTTTTGTGAGGTAAGCGATTTGTGAAACGCATAGGTTAATGTTAGTCAGGGCCATTTTTTTTGTAGGCATTTTTGAAAGTCAGATTGCGTTGCGCTAAAAAAAATATTGTGTATCTGTTTAAGGACAGTCATGTATAATTGTTCAAAGGGGACGTTACATATGTCGACCCTTAGCCGAGGATACCACACTGGAATCTTCTGATTTTTTCCTTGTAGTTTGTGTAATTAGTGTAGCTATTGTTTATTGCTAGCGCGTAATTGTAGAGAGAATCTCCTTTATAGTTGCAGCCTTTCATTGTTGTACAGTAAAACAGTTGTGGCATGCATGTAGATTTGCACCAAGTATTTCGCACCTGCGCTTGCAATTAACTACATATTATTTTCAGTGCTATGTTAATGTGTTCTCTTATTTTTGCTCTTCAAATTGTGCTTTTCTGTGTTATCGTGTGAAATATTGTGACAATAATGGCGTGTGAAAAACGTAACACTAGGCTCCAAAGTAAACTGAGAAATAATAGTGACGACGAGTGTAGCTTACCAGCACCGCCGTGTAATGAATTAACAGACATTCAAAGTAGTAATTTGGTAACTGTGCATAGGAAAATGGAGCGGGCGTCAAATAATGGTGCAGACAGTGAAACAGGTAGTGAACAGGGAAGCATTATCGATCGATCGCTCGGCAACAGCTCGCCTCAGGAATCCGAAAGGACAGGACACAATTTTGCAAATACTGTAGATTCAGGTTTTGCGTCCTCACCGTTTTTTCAAATGAGTGAAGACACATTTTCCGCTTGTCAAAATGTGAATGTTGCCGGTGCAAATTCACTGCCGAAAAGCACTGAGGAACATGTTTCAGACACCAGTGCATTGTTATTACAATTAATGCAACAAATGGGACAAAAGCTTGAAAAGTTAGACACAATGGAACAACACCAGAGGCAAACACAGCAACAGTTAGACACAGTGGAACAAAATCTCAAAACGTTAGACACAGTGGAACAAAATCTCAAAACGTTAGACACAGTGGAACAAAATCTCAAAAAGTTAGACACAGTGGAACAAAATCTCAAAAAGTTAGACACAGTGGAACAAAATCTTAAAAACTTAGACACAATGGAACAAAATCTTCAAAAGTTAGACACCACACTTGAACAAACACGTGAAGATTTAACTACTGAGTTACATAACATTGAATCGAAACGTCAAAAAGGCTGCAATGACGTAAAAACACAGATTTGTGAGCATTTTCAACCTATTTTTTCGCGGCATGAAATTGCATTACAGAATCACGAAGCAGCCATAAAAGAACTGCAAACTATTGTTCATCAAAATCATGAGACCCTGCAAGCTAAAATTGACTCAGTTGCATCTACCGATTCGGTTATGCAACTTGCAAAAACTCAAGAAAACTTAAAGGACACAGTAGATACTCTGAAAATTGGTTCAGAAAGACACATGGAGAAAATAAGTTCATTATCAGAGAAAGTAGTTGAACTTTCGGATCAGCTAAATAATTTATCTACGAAGGTAGATGATAATCTGAATAACACAAAACCGGTAGTCTTTAATGACACAGAAGAGAGCGAACAAATTAGGAAACTGAAACAAAATCTGAATCAAATTAATACGCAACACCAAAGAGAAATCCGGGAAGTACAAGATCAGCTGACACAGGTAATACAAGAATTACGTATTTCAGAGGACACTCGCGCTCCAACACGCGAAGAGGGACTTAGAAATACGGAAAAGCCGCAAAATATTAACACAGGGCATTTCGGAAGTTATGAAAGAAATTGGCAATGTGCACCGAATTTTGAGATGGAACGGCCGACACGACCTAACAATGACCGATATGCGACTCGCCGACATGATGATTTTGACTATAAGCTGTTCATTACTACACGTAAATTCAAAACATTTAAGAATTCTGGCAACGACATTCATCCACAAGCATGGCTTCATCAATTCTCTCATTGGTTTCCTCCCAACTGGTCGTTAGAACACAGATTAGAATTTATGTGTGGCTACTTAGAGAATGAACCAGCTGTAAGAATGCAATTGGTCATTCACGATTGCCACAGTGAAGGAGAATTTTACCATGCCTTCCTCTCAGCATATTGGTCTCAAGCCACACAAGACCGAGTAAAGCATGGCATCATAATGATGAAACATTTCGAACAATCTGAATTCTCCACTCTTGTGAAATATTTTGAAGACATGTTGCACAAGAATCAGTACCTGTCAAACCCATACAGCCCCTCAGAACTCATCCGCATTTGCTTAATCAAATTACCTGAACATTTACGACATATTACTTTAGCAGGACGTTGCAAAGACGACATTGAAGCTTTTCAGGGACTGTTACAAGAATCAGAAATAGACACAGACAGTCGCGGGATGCGAAAACAGGAAAACAATCACTACAGGTCACATCCGTCACAATTCCGTGACGACAGAAACAATAACTGCACACGACAAGGCTATTCTCACAACACATATCGTGACCAAAACAGACACCACCCATATGACAACCGTTGGCAGAGTAGTAATAATTACAGGGAAAGATCACCTCTCCGCGGTAGTGACTATCACAGAGACAATCAGAGAAAGAGACAATTTGGGAACCAAAATAATTGTTATCAAGGGAGACAGTATAACTTTAGACGCAACGGTCCAGCACGCAGTTATGATTCAGGGAGAAATTCTCCACCACGTGACCGACAAGAAAGAAACTATGACATCTACCGACATGACGACAGACGATATGATCGTAACGACAGACCGGAATTGCATCAGAACTGGCGGGATTCAAACAGAGCAGGGCCCTCTCGACGAGGTGAATTTGTAGAAGTTAGGTCTCCAAATCCCAATAACGACGCGCGCCAACAAAGAGACAATAGGCAATGACTCACACCGCTGGCAGCTACAAAACTTACTTATGAAACTGACGACGCAACTGCCGTAGCTAGTAATTACGTAAAAATGGAAGACATTAGGGACATCTTACTCCAGGAACACGACGTAAAACATAACAACATTGCATATCCTGTGATTCACATTACTGTAAATGACGTAAAATTTACGGCAGTACTTGACTCTGGCAGTCCCATTTCAGTAATTAGTGAAACAGCTTTTAGCAAATGCAACAAATCGAACGATTGCCCCACACTTCCGTTACGTAAGATTAAATTACAAGGTGCAATCTTTGGAAAAAGTGTAGATGTACGCCAACAAACCAATTTAGAATTCTTTTGCCAAAGCCCCAGCTTCTCTATGAACTTTCTTATTGTTCCATTATTGTCGACCGAAATTATATTGGGAGTAGACTTTTTGAATGAATATAAAGCAATCTTAAACATTCATGATGCTGAAATAAGTTTAGAGAAGGAAGGTAAGTCAATAGCTTTGATATTTGAAGATTGGCTCTCAAACCATGACGAAGAAATTAATCGGCTTTACCTTCTGTTGGACAACAGTTCGGAATTTTCTACGGAACTAGACACTAACAATCACTCTGCAAGTACTGACAGGGATGATATCGACGGCATATTTGAAATTAATGAGTTAATTCAGAATAAAATTCAAACAATTGCGAATTGTAATGACACTGATAGGCAGGACCTTTCTGAGATTTTACAAGAACATTCCACAGTTTTTACCCACAAAACAGGAACAATCAAGGGATTTCAATACCAATTTCGTGTTCTTGAGCATACTAAATTTTGTGTTAGACCATACGTAATTCCAGCACATTATAGGGACTGTGTTAGAACAGAAATACAATCTATGCTTGGCGAGGGCATTATTGAGCCTGCAGTAAGCTCATACAACAATCCATTACATGTTGTTGAGAAGAAAAATGGATCGATCAGGCTTGTCTTAGATTCGAGACAAATCAATACTATCATTATTCCTGAAACAGACAGGCCGCAAACGTAGGAAGAACTTCTTCAAAATTTTAATGGTGTAAAAGTGTTGTCTTCCATTGATCTCAGATCCAGCTTTTATCAGATCGAACTTCATCCAGAATGTAGAAAATACACAGCTTTCCTTTGTTTCGGCGTTTGTTATCAGTTTCGGAAACTTCCTTTTGGTTTGAACATTTCTTCGGCAGCATTCATTCGCGGGCTAAATTCCATATTACCTGAGTTCTTAAAACGTCACATCACCTTATATGTGGACGATATTCTAATAGCAGAAGCTTCATGGGTACAACATAATCGCATCCTCAACAGTTTGTTACGTATTTTTGCAGAATATGGAATTACAGTTAACTTGGAAAAGTCTGAATTCGGTAGGTCAAAGGTGAGGTTTTTGGGACATATTATTTCTTCTGAAGGTATTCAGCCGGATCTTGAAAAGTTAGAAGCAATCAGAGCCATTCCAGTTCCATCCACAAAAGGACAAGTCCGCAGTTTTCTAGGTCTCGTAAATTTTTACCGTCGTTTTCTGAACATGCAAATTCTTGTTACACCAAAACTTTGTTCTCTCACTGGAAAAAATACTATTTGGAACTGGGACGAACAAGCACAGTTGGAATTCTATTCTTTGAAAGAATCGCTACTTAACGCGCCAATACTAGCTCATCCAGATCTGTCACAAGATTTCTGCCTTAGCACGGATTCTTCTAAAGTCGGTCTTGGTGCCCATTTATTTCAAGAAGCCATAGAAAATGACACTACCATTCAGAAAACCATTGCTTTTGCTAGCCGAGTGCTAACAAAATCTGAAAAAAATGATTCCGTTACTGAATTAGAAGCTTTAGCTATCGTTTGGGTATTTAACAAATTCCGTTTCTTTCTTTCTGGTAAGCACGTAAAAGTATACAGTGATCATCGTGCATTACAATTTCTTATGTCTTCAAAATGAAATCATGACAGGTTAAAACGTTGGGCATTGTTTCTGCAAGAATTCCACTTCACAATAGTCTACATTTCCGTCAAGGAGAACATTGTTGCGGACGCACTGTCACGCGCACCGGCTGGGCTGGAGAAAAGTAACACAGAAGGCAACCTCGAAAAAAATTTCAGTATTCTTTACATTCAGAAAGTCGCCTTTGAAAACTTCATCACCACATCTTTAAAGGACATTGCTCATGAACAAGATAAACATCCGATTTGGAAAGACATCAAGAGCAAATGGCATGGAAAGGCACACACACAGATTCGGCATTATTATCTGGTTAGAAACAACATACTGTTCAAACGCTGCACTGTTGATGACAAGCTATGGGTACTTTGCATTCCTGACGATTTTGTTAATAAGCTCATTTGGTACATTCATTTCAGCTATGCACATTTTGGCCCACGAAAATGTTATCATATTCTTCGAACGACTTGTTACTTTAACAATATGGAAAAGAGAATTCGAAGAGTCTTGTCTATTTGTAAACTTTGTCAAAAGGCGAAACCATCTACTATCTCCCATCGTGCTCCGCTGTTTCTTATCATTCCTTCTAAATTAAAAGAATTTGCTGCTGTTGATCTCTTGGGACCGCTTGTCAGAACATCTAATGGATTTTCGTATGTTCTAGTCGCTGTTGAACTTACTTCAAAATTTGTTTCTTTCACACCGTTACGTAAAGCCACTGGACGGTCTGTATCCAACGCCCTTGTTAAAAATTTCTTTCGTGAAGTTGGACACGTTAGCAAAGTCATTTCAGATAATGGACCTCAATTCAGATCTGCTGTTTGGTCATGCATACTTCGGAATCATAAAATCAAACCTGTTTTTATTTCATTGTACTCACCACATTGTAACCCGTCTGAACGGATTATGAAAGAAATCAATAAGCTTTGCAGACTTTATTGCCACAGAAAGCATCAGCATTGGGACAGATATTTACACTTATTTCTAAATGTGCTGAATGAAATGCCTCATGATTCCACTGCTTTACCACCTACTCTTGTACTAAAGAATGAAGAACCACCAAACAGAATCAGAGAGCTTGTACCTTTCCCGAATACACGTAAACTTCGACACAAAGACATAATTGATTTGGCTCTTAAAAATATAAAATCTGCAGCAGACAAAAGGAGAAAACTACACGGTAAAGCAAATGCAAAGAAATTGTATATTGGTCAGAAAGTTCTCATTAAAGCTCATTCATTGTCACATAAGTAGAAACACTTGAGTCACAAATTCTTTCTAGTTTACAATGGACCTTATAGAATCCGATGTATACCACATGATAATTGCGTTGAAGTTGAAACTCTGCATACTAGGAAGAGTAAAGGTTTACACCACATTTCACATGTAAAACCGTTTATTGAAAGATAATCTGCTTTTTAACTTTGTCTTTGCCATATAACTTTTCACTTTACATTGCTAGTATGCTTTGTCAGACTTAGAATCTGTTAACATACAACAATGTTTGAAGTTAAATATCCAGTCAAGAACCAAGAGAACTTATTTAAACAGAAATTACGAATGCATTGTTATAGTGAACAGATGTCACAGTGTTATTGTGTGTGTACATTCTTGCTTGTTAGTTGCATGATTATGTAACGACTATAAGGCTTACATACTTAGAACATTTACCAGTACTGCTAATGAGATTTTAATGCAACATTTTGGTTTACTTGAAAATACATTCTGGATTTAAAGTACTTTCTGTGAGAAACCAGATGACACAGAGGTTAGTTTATGTGACAGCTACACGATTTTATCACGACACTACTAATGAGTGACAATTTACAATGTTGCTTTTGCGGTGTATCTGTTTTATATCTGCACAGTTTTTCTGTATTATTCTGGAAAGTAAAACATGTTTTAGTAGTAACTTTTGTGGTATAGCTACAATGAGAGTGCCTTTTCTGTAGCACAACAATACATCACAGCACAGTACTTTCTTCATCATGGCAATAAGCGTAATAACTAAGATATCTATATGCAAAGCATTTCACTTTTGTTTATCATGAGGTAAGTACATTGACTTCAGCAGAACTTTGCTTACAGAGGACGATAACTACGACAGTTCCACTGAATTATCTTACAGCAAGACGCACATTTAGCGCTACAGGACACGCATTTGAGTGATTAATTTTGTACTTAAAACATTTATTTTTTAAAGATTTTGAAGTACAATGTTACAAAGGTTTTCCGTGATACATTTCATTCCGTTGCTGTAATCTGTAACACCTGAGGGTATAATTACATTAATCCTCAGGGGGGTACACGCCTACTTCGTGTACCATGTGTATGGCAAGCACAAGGAGCCCTAGCTAATATGGTATTTGCTTACACAATTTTACACATCGGTACCATATTTCTCTAACACATAAATTACACAGCTATCTGATCATTTAACAGAGAAAGAAACTTTTTTTACTACATCAGTGACAGATGTTTACGCAATTTCACAGTTGGGTAACTTCACAATTATGAAATTGTATTTTGTCTGTACTTTGTCAAATGCTCATATTTTTCCGGAACCATTGTGATACCATGAGAGCTTTGAATGATGTATTTCGTATGGGACTATGATTTTTAAAGTGCGTTTGAGGCAGATAACACTTTTGACATGAGCAGAGAATTTTTTTACGTTTTGAAATTATTGGAGGAAGCTACGACGATTTTGAGTGTTGACTGAGGTGTTATGATGTAATTATTACGATGACTATGTGTATTATGCTGTTGCAGTATGTTTATGATCGGTAAGCTGATGCTGTATGAGTTATTTGATTATGCTATGTATCTGTTATGATGAAATATTGAAGAACTGTCGACGAATAAGGTATGGAATAATGAGTAGTGGTTAGGGACTCTGGTTTGTGAAAAGGGTTGTTGGAAACCAAGAATCGTACTTTAAGAGTTATGAAATGCATGTAAATGCGTGAATGTATCACAATGCTGGCGAAAATTTTTTGGACGCTGTTATATTTATAGGATTTTGTTTCTACAAATTTGTAACCCAAATTCTTGAACTGTGAAATATTTTTATATGAGACTGTCACTGTAGCAGAAACTGGTGTCGTAAATATTTCGGTAAGAAAGTTAAGTGACCACCTGCATGTAATGCGTCGTGGGCACCCAGCTGGGTGACAGTCACCTGAAAAAAAAAAAAGCCATTAGCGTGTGCCTTTCAGAGGTACAGGTGGAGACAAAAAAAGTCAGGCCATTATCCTCGCTATTGACATTCCTTTGTAGAAAGCATTGCAAATACCACACTCTCATAACTTGGAAACATTCTTACATCTGCACACCTGATTAGGACAAGTGTCTATCTACGAGAATTGAGAGAATTTCTACTAACTTTTGAAATGCCTCATGACTCCTGAATGATTATTTTATGCTTTACTTTGTACATAGTTGCTTATTTCATTTGATATCTGGTTTCCAGCTGTCTTGCAGCATTGGTTTCATAAAATAAAATTAAATGCATTTGCTAATGTGAACACTTTCTGTCAACAGATATATTAAATAATAATTTTGTGATCCACATTCTTCAAAAAAGGAGCACTTGGAAAGGAAAGAACAATAAGAAGGGGCTAGTAAAAGTAACTGCATACATAATATTCTTTTCAAGTATATGGTAATATTTTTTTTACAATAAGTTGTTGTGGTGCACCACTTTAATTGCATAGACATTAAGATGTGATTATACATTTCCTTTGTCTGCATTGTTATCTTTAGTGTACTATTTTTTCTGCTTGAGCTTTGTCATGCTTAGGTATACGTTATAGCATTTACTGCTGCTGTTTGCCAGGCATAGTGCTACTGAATTTTAATTTGTGTTACTCTGCTAAGCCAGATTTATTTTTCTTCTTTGCTGCACATTGCCTTATATTAGTTGTAATATTGCAATTGCTTTGCTAATTTCTATAATGCTGCTTGCTTTGCAAATTTGAATTTTTTTGTCATTGCTGTTTGTGTTAATTGTTTTGTGCTGCTGCATTGCCTCATCCCTTAGTTTAGCATCTGAGCTCAGTAGATTTAAGTTACCTTAGGAGGGGGTAGACTATATAAGAGAATGAGTTGCTATGAATTGGAAGAAATGCATTGAGAAGATATAAGAAACAGATTTGGCAAAAATGAGTATCATGCACTGAGAAATAATTATTTTGAAAGAAATATGAATAGAATACAGAAAGCAGGTATAGATAGGACTTTTTGGGAATAATGATGAATGAAGGGAGATCTCCAAGAAGTAAAGAAAGTTTTGTTTGCAAAATACTGCAGTAAAACAAACCCTGTCCTTTCCTTTTGTATTATTATGCTATGTGTTTGTGTACCCTTGTGTATTTCTTTTCTTCCTGTCTCTGTGTACTGTTTCATAGAAATTTTTTTCTGTTCTAGTACTAAGCTACATTCACTATGATGAGGAATACTGTTATCCTCAAATATAATTTGCATTTATAATATGTTATTTTCTTTGTAAAGATGTTTAGACATTATTTATTCTGTTTTGTTTTAATGCTCATGTGTGAAGTTGATGTTTCGAAAGTTATTCAGACCTTTTATGTATGTACTTATGTCATAATTCCTGTAACACTGATGTATGTGTTATTTCGATTCTTTTGTAAAGCCCATATTACTACAAATGTTATCTGTACTATTATGTTCTTTAATGATGTATTTTGTACCTTTGTAATTGTATTTTCATGTTGTAAATTTATAATTGTATAGACACCAGTTCTTCAAATTAAGTTACATTTCGCTGCACACGTTTCTGTTGGTCATAGTATATGGACAATATGTGAGAAGTAGGGACTGTTAGTGTTTGCACGTGTGTTAATAATTCAGCAAGGGACTGGATAACAGCATTGCTGGTTCTAAGGACAATTCCAAACACTTTGTGAGTGCACAAGTGGTGGTTATGGACTTGCTATATTATCTGCAAGACTCTTCAATGGTGATTGTGTACCTGCACAGTCACAACAGATGGCTGCTGGCCATCTCTACAAGGACTACAGTGGGTCTACACCTTTGGTGATCCACCAATACCATTATTTCTACAAGGACTACAGTGGGTCTACACCTTTGATGATTCATCAGTACCATTATTTCTACAAGGACTGTAGTGGATCTGCACCTTTGGTGGCCCACCTATACCATACTCTCTCCCAAGACTATAGTGGGTCTGCTCTGTGATGACCTACCTACCAATAGTCTTCAAAACTTCGAATGACTCTGCTGTGGGTTTGCTCTGTTGTTGCCCATTACCTGTCTGCATGTCAAGAGTCAGCACTATCGTTCCGTTGGAAGGACAACACTACTTCTTCAAGACTGCATGGAAATCCACTACTTCCGTGTGCATTTTCTTTTACTGCTCAGACTTTGAGAAAAGAAACGGCAGTTTTACTGTGATGAATGATCAGGACTGTTTTTATAGACTGTGAGAAAATTTTAGCTTTTGACCAACATTGTATCAATAAGTGTGTGCCTTTGATTTCTTTGTTATTGTAATTATGAAAAGTATTGGCCACTGCCCAAAACAATTTGTAAAATTTCTTGTGGGGAGCATGGGGGCTATGTAAGTAGGCTGTTTAGGTTCTTATATTGGTAACGCCACGTAGCGCTCTGAAAATCACTGGCTGTGCTGTGTGCAGTATGTGGCTAGTTTGCATTGTTGTCTGCCATTGTAGTGTTGGGCAGCGGCAGCTGGATATGAACAGCGCGTAGCGTTGCGCAGTTGGAGGTGAGCCGCCAGCAGTGGTGGATGTGGGGAGAGAGATGGCGGAGTTTTGAAATTTGTCATGAACTGCTATATATATATATATATATATATATATATATATGATGATATTAAGGTAAATACATTGTTCTCTATTAATATCTTTCATTTGCTAACTATCCTTATCAGTAGTTAGTGCCTTCCCTAGTTTGAATCTTTTATTTAGCTGGCAGTAGTGGCGCCTGCTGTATTGCAGTAGTTCGAGTAACCAAGATTTTTGTGAGGTAAGCGATTTGTGAAACGCATAGGTTAATGTTAGTCATGGCCATTTTTTTTGTAGGCATTTTTGAAGGTCAGATTGCGTTGCGCTAAAAAAAATATTGTGTATCAGTTTAAGGACAGTCATGTATAGTTCTTCAAAGGGGACGTTACACAGTCAATCATCCAGATTGTTGCCCCTACAACTACTGTAATGGCTTTTGCCCCTGTTCAGGAACCACACGTAATGAAGTAATGAAGTCTTGACCGATTGAAACTTAAGAGAAGAAAAACAATAATGAAGTCTTGACCCGTCATTTTCTTGGCTTAACACTTGGTTCCTAGTCCTATGCGTGTGTTAGTGCAGCAGACCTAGATGACGTAGAATTCACGAGTTTGGCCAATCGTAGGTGTGGAATCATCTTCCATTCCTTACAGAATTCCTTGTTGAAAGCGTACTTGTTGGTGCAGTTCTGTTGGCGAACACGTCTGTCCAGCTCGACCCAAAGATATTCTATGGGGGCTTAAGTCTGGAGTTTAGCTCCACCATTCGAATACCTTTATTTTGTGCTGCTTCACAACTGTCTTCACATAGCCAAAAGTGTGCTTTGGATCGTTATCATGCTGGAATTCCCAATTACGTGAAGTATTATGTGGTCTGTTAATATTTCACCATACGTCAGACTATCCATTACCCCATGAATTCTGAAGACAGGATGTATACCCCTTCCTGAGAAACAGCACTACTTCAAGGTACTTCCTCCACCGCGCTTCATAGTGGGTACTTCGTACTTGCTGTCATGCCTCTTGTTTTTCGGCCGTCGAACGTACTGTAATCCACTCTGAAGAGAAGAGATTGAAGTTGCTTTCATAACTCCATAGACCTTTTGCCTAGTCGTCAGTGGTCAGTTACACGTACTTCTTAGCAAACTGTTGTCTTACCTTCGTATTTTTCGCACTTATGATAGGTTTCCGAGAAGCTCACCTACCATTGAGATCTAGAGCTACTAGCCGACGTTTAACTGTCGAAACGTGGACGTTCATCCGGTGTCTTACCTGTAGATCATCGCTTATCGCCTGAACTGATTTTTTGGTATAAGCCATCGATTGCCTTCGGATGGTCCTATCTTCTTTTTGGGTTGTTTTTCGGGGCCGATCACTTCGTGCGTTGTTTTCTATGGTCCTTCTTTTTTCCCGAAGCCAGGCGCAGGCACTCACGCGCAAAGAAGTACTGAGTTTGGCCTTGTCTCAGTGTTGTTAACACAATTTGTTCAAAATCCACTGAGTATTCTTTAGATATTACTGTAAATAAATGAAATTATTAAAATTATATTTTCTTTATATAGTTAGGTTAGTACAGTATTCCCATTCTACAAAATGAACCTCTTGGAAACATTGTTTACGGCTAAAATCCATGCTTACCTGTACTCCGTAATTAATACATGTAGCCGCGGCGAGGTGAAGCATTCTTGTGCCGGACAACCGTTTTGTTACTGTTTCGCATATCGGTAAACACGCCTACCAACCTAGTAGGTCAACTACATAATAGTTTTGAGAGATAAAGCATACGAAAAATCAATTGGAATAAAGCAGAAGCCTAATAAATCAGAAGCCTCTCTGTCCACAAACATTGTAATTATGCTTCTGACCTTTGCAGTTTCTGTGAAATAAAACATTTAAATGTTCTCCTTCTTCATGAATATCTGTACATATGGAGAACAGGAGCGCTAGAATCAAACTTCCTGATGCATCCATGATGGCCTCTTCGATGTGGAGAGGAAGCACACTTTCCCGGTTGTAAAGGGACATCCTCCTCTAGTATCACTTTCACTCAACAGTAGCAGTTGATAGCAGAAATATTTTTCCGCTTTTGAACAGGTCAGTATCATGACAGCTGTTGTTGTGAAAAAATTCATATGTTATATTTCAAGCTGAAATTTATGAAAAGGAATTACTTTGTCGTCGTTGTTGCAATCGATATGTACTAGCTCTGAATCTACAGTTAAACCTGTTTTTTTTTTAGAAACGTTTGAAATTACAAATTATTTGGCAGTTATGATTTCCATTATTAATTACGCAATCTAGTACTGTTCATTATGTTTATTTCTGGATTCATTAATAAAATAATAATCTAAACTAATAGAAACCGATTTGTCAAGAAAAACTGTAAACCCTTTGGGATACTATTATTACCGCAGAGTGAGGTAGCAGTAAGCATGCCTCTGATGTGATCGTACGTATTTTCCTATTTTCGACGAAAAGTGTAATTTCGGATCTGTTACTGTAAAAATTCAAAGGCAGTTTGAAATAGTAAAATGTAAGACAGTAAATGACCGTGAAGACAAAAATTCTACAAAGACAAGTTGTTCAAATGGCTCTAAGCACAATGGGACTTAACAGCTGAGGTCATCAGTCCCCTAGACTTAGAACTAATTAAACCTAACTAAGGTAAGGACATCACACACATCCATGCCCGAGGCTGGATTCGAACCTGCGACCGTAGCAGCAGCGCGGTTCCGGAGTGAAGCGCCTAGAACCGCTCGGCCATATCGACCGGCTTCTGCAAAGACAGCCTTCAAAGTTATTTAGATCAACTGAACCAAGAGAACTTAAAATCTGAGAATTTCAGCTTCAAGAATCAGACCCTTAGACATGGAGAAATAGAGCTAACTATGCGAGAAAAGATGTATAAGAAGTTTATTTTAAACGTTACTCCTCTCGAATGTTCTTAAAAGACTTCAATATCGTGGACGATACCAACAACAAGAAAGGGAGGGGTGGATTACACGGTGCACATCTGACGACCTCGTCGGTTTGGTGGGCGGAAGGTTGTTCGAAGCCAGACTGGTAACGTTCTAGAGAGGAGAGGTTTGTGATATGTGTTACAAACCGGACACAATAGGAAGGACCAGGCCCCTTTGCTTTTTTCTTTTATCACTCGTTTATTACATCAGAGAAATACACATTTTAAGACAAAATTTAACTACATGAAATATTGCTCCCAGTAAAGGTTAACATAAGCAGTGACAAAACTTAGTTGTCTTAAGGGTTCCTGCTGGCAACAAATTTTAAGGAGGCAATGTAAGGTTTATATCAGTTTAGCTCAAACACGTAGCTAGTGATTGAATCACGACACAGACACTTTAACAATTTCGGCAACAAATAAATAGCGTGAATTTGTACTCACAGTAACCAACTAATCAACAGCCTTGCCAATGAATAAGTAGCAGGCCATTTGGAACGAGTTAGCAACACCCAGCAATTAGGGGAGTTAATACCAACAGTATTTAAAAGTCTTGCTCCCCATTGAACAAACAAACTTACAGTAATTAAATGAATAACAAATCAAACACACTACGCTCCACTCAAACTCTTCAGTGGAAGCCAAGTCAAGATGAAGATTCCATTAACTGACTAGCGCTGAAGTCACAGTAAAACTCATCTCTGTGTTCCCAGACACACATGGGGCAGACTTATACAAGACAAAAAAATGTCTCTGAGCACTACGGGACTCAACTTCTGAGGTCATTAGTCCCCTAGAACTTAGAACTAGTTAAACCTAACTAACCTAAGGACATCACACACATCCATTCCCGAGGCAGGATTCGAACCCGCGACCGTAGCGGTCTCGCAGTTCCAGACTAGAACCGTACGGCTACTTCGGTCGGCTATACAAGACAAGATTTTGAAGTGAGCGCATCAGTAAAACTGGTAGTGGAGCTAACTCGTGCCACTGAAAATTAAGGTACTAGACCAGGTAACAAGGTGGTATACAGTGAGGTTGCCTTAGTGCTATACTGCGCTCCAAAATATTAATTCAAATGGCCAATTCAAAATTAGTACACATAAACCAGCATTAGTTAACAAGGAGTCACACTAGGTCGCTCGAAGGGATGACAACTCTTAACTGAAACGACGAATGCCGGAGGCGGCAGTAACATGAAACACCTTCTCCGAGTTTTAACAAGGAGTCACTTCTCGCTATACAAGTAAACATTTAACCAAGCACAAGGAAGGAACCCCAAAGAGAAAATTCAAATAAAACCCGCAAAATATTATAAAGGACAGGGAACCCCGACTATTTAAATTTAAAAGTTTAGCTCTACCCAAAGGCAGTGTAAACGCTAAGGCCACACTTAAGAGGCCACCAAACCTGGTTACAAAAAGTATTATACATTTGCTCCTTTTCTTTAAAAGAAACACTAGGCTGCTTAACTTCTGCTGGACGTCTGGTATGGCTCAAGTAGGATACACCAGGCAGCAACCCAAGCTAGGAGGTCGCAAGGCACGGCGAGCAAAATCAGGAGAGCAGACAGGCAGGCAGCCAACACATATCCTCCATCCTTAACCGGCAGCCCGCGTACAACCAACTCCACATATACCTGGTTGCTTCCCACCTCATACCTCGCGGTGTCTCATCAAGTAGCCCGAGCAAACGTCAACTGCCACTCGCCCCGCGAATGCGGAAAACAAGGCAAGCAAAGAGGTGTGCGGACATTTGCCACGGCGGACATTTGCCACGATTTTACCTGCTCCGAAGGGTTGGGTCCCCCTACCCTTCCTCCTCCTTCCCCTCTTCCACTTGTACTTGCTGAGCCTTCCCGGTGGTTACTTAACATTGGACCAGAATCTCTATGGATTTTCCGCCACATTTCTGGAGAGAGTTTCGTTGTGGAAACTATTAAATGCATCTCGCATTGAAATCCGCACCAAATTTCGAGCCTCCGTAAAACGTCGCCAGTCTTGGAGATTTTGCGCCCATCTAAATCATATGTGCGTTTTTTGGTGCTCCTGCAGCAGCTTTCTGTCGTGTTTTGTGTACCGTCAGGAATCAGTTCCGTCTGTTATTAATTTGTTTGGTATAAATCTCACATATGGTCTTCACTTTCGAAGGATGGGAGACTGTTTCTTAGAAAGACGTCAACCGAATTTTGACTTGCTTTTATAAAAAGATATATTTCGCGTTTAGTTTTGGTGAATTGCTTTGTTACGAAATTGAGCCTCACTACGACTGCGTGTTCACTAATCCCTGTATCCGTCGTGATGCTCAGGATTATTTGTGGCTAAGAGCTCAAGTGTGTTTTCGTAACCATTTACAGTTTGAATGGCCTCGTGAACTAATTGTTCAAAATAATTAAAAAACATTTAGAACAATTACGGAAGTTGTTTTCTATCTACAATACGGTCTGAAAATATATTTTTGTCAACATACGGAAGGTAGATTGAAGTCACTGCCAACTATAATTGTATGAGTAGGGTACCAATTCCAGTTTTCTTTGAAATGTTCAGCCACTGTTTCAGCTGATACCGCAGGTCGGTGAAAGGAGCCAGTTATTAATTTATTCCGGTTGTCGAATATAACCTCTGCCAAACTAAATCACAGGAACTATCTGCTTCAAAGTCGCTTGTGAGCTGGAACACACGTTACATTATTTTTCCTTAAGTTGTGCTTCTTGTTTCTGTTTTAGTGGAGATCTTTACAATTACGGTTTTTCCCTCCAAATCCTGGGATGCGTGCTCTGTGACCCTGTTAATACCAGAGCTAAACAATGTAGAACAACAACGTACGTTACAAGCATAGCATTTTGTATTACTTCATTTCCTTATTTCTAACATTTTAAAATTTTACGTCAGCTTTAGATGGCATGCCAATCATAGATGTTCTTATCTCTGTTTATGAGCGTACTTTCAGTCATGTTTTGAACATTGTCCCGCTACACTTTATTAATTAATGTCTCGCCGCAAGGGATATCGGATTTTAGAGAGAAAATTAATATGGAGTACGTCGTTCTTCTTTTCAAGCATTCACATACCCATTTCTTCTTTCCTTATTGTCTTTTGGGCATGCAGTTGTAGTAATTAAAGTAGGCACAAATGCAGTGATCAAAAAGAAATGATTAGCGTACATTCGCATTCTCTTTACATCGTTCCTTTCTTGTTGCCCCAGAACGATGGACTGTTTCTATCGCTATCAGTATGCGTGAAAGGAAGATACCGTACAGACAGACGGATCTATATTTATACTTGGCAGAACTAATTGCATACTGACATAATCGCCGGTATTGGATCCGTTTCCCAGAAGTTATAAATAGTTCGATTTCGGAAAAGAAGCTCTGTATTTGGCCAAGATCTCGAAGAAGAAGGTCCCTTACGTACTTTTTGTATCGAGTAAGATGTGGAGAGGGCGGTTTGAAAGCGGACAGAAGAAGTACGAGGAAGGGCGTCCCTTACCTGAGGGATCGCTACTCAAGCTACCTGGCGAAGGGGCAAGAGTGGCAGACGTCCGGCGTGGCAAATGTCCTGCGTGGCAAATGTCCGGCATTCAATCGAAGATAAGTAACATCGAAGGATCGATAATGGACATCCAAGGGACTGGCGCGCCAGTAACGAGCGCCACGACTAAGTTTGTTCCCCTTCGCGGGGCACGCAGTACCCGCACGCCCCCGCTCCCGCACAGCCCCCGCCCACGCTTCGCCTGCTGACTCGGTTCCGGCTGCGGGATCCCCGCGCTCTGCCCTGCGCGACGCCCAGCGTCGCGGCGCTCCACGTCGCGGCGCGCCCCGGCGCACTCGGCCGTCCGCCGCTTCCTCGCTCGCTTCCTGTTCCCGCGGCCAATTTTAGCCGCCGTTGCCTGCGCCTCTCCAGGTCGTGCGCTTCCTTTTTCCCCTCGTGTCCCCGCCTCGACCTTTCCGCTCTCATTTGTCTCCATTCCCGTTTTAAAGCGAGACCTCGGCCCGAGCGCCGCGCCGCCCCTTGACTTAAGCTCGTGGAGTGTTTGTTGTCTCGTCTAGCCGAATATCTGGTTCCGGAGTGATCGTCAGCCCAAGCATACAGACACTGTTGTCGGTCGGGACGTTTAAAGGCGCGAACCACGGGTCTGCGGTCACGACGGTTCCACTAGAGCAGTGGTTGCAAGCCTGGGCGTAATTACCCCCTGAGGGGAAAAATGAGATTTTCTGACGGATAAAAAACCAAAAGAGTGTGACTGTGTTTCAGACTTAAAACTAAATTCACATCTAAAACATCACAAATTTGCAAGACTTTAACACTGATTATCTACACTACTGACCATTGAAATTGCTACACTACGAAGATGACGTGCTACAGACGCGAAATTTAACCGACAGGAAGAAGATGCTGTGATATGCAAATGATTAGCTTTTGCAGAGCATTCACACAAGGCTGGTGCCGGTGGCAACACCTACAACGAGCTGACATGAAGGAAGTTTCCAAACGATTTCTCATACACAAACAGCAGTTGACCGGCGTTGCCTGGTGAAACGTTGTTGTGATGCCTCGTGTAAGGAGGAGAAATGCGTACCATCACGTTTCCGACTTTGATAAAGGTCGGATTGTAGCCTATCGCGATTGCGGATCGCTACATTGCTGCTCGCGTTGGTCGAGATCCAATGACTGTTAGCAGAATATGGAATCGGTGGGTTCAGGAGGGTAATACGGAACGCCGTGCTGGATCCCAACGCTCTCGTATCACTAGCAGTCGAGATGACAGGCATCTTATCCGCATGGCTGTAACGGATCGTGCAGCCACGTCTCGATCCCTGAGTCAACAGATGGGGACGTTTGCAAGACAATAACCATCTGCACGAACAGTTCGACGACGTTTGCAACAGCATGGACTATTAGATCGGAGACCATGGCTGCGGTTACCCTTGACGCTGCATCACAGACAGCTCGTTTCAAATTGTATCTAGCGGATGGACGTATACGAGTATGGAAACAACCGGATGAGTCCATGGACCCTGTATGTCAGCAGGAGACTGTTCAAGCTGGTGGAGGCTCTGGAGTGGTGTGGGGCTTGTGCAGCTGGAGTGATATGGGACCCCTGATACGTCTAGCTACTAGTCTGACAGGTGACATGTGCTTAAGCATCCTGTCTGATCAGCTGCATTCATTCATGTCCATTGTGCATTCTGACACCCCACACGAGTTGCTACAGACTGGCTCCAGGAACACTCTTCAGAGTTTAAACACTTCCGCTGCCCACCAAACTCCCCAGATGTGAACATTATTGAGCATATCTGGGATGCCTTGCAGCGTCCTATTCAGAAAAGGTCTCCACCCCATCGTTCTCTTACCAATTTATGGACAGCTCTACAGGACTCACGGCGTCAACTCCCTCCAGCACTGTTTCAGACATTGGTCGAATCCATGCCACGTCCTGTGCGGCCCTTCTGCGTGCTCGCGGGAGCCCTACGCGACATTATGCAGGTGTACCAGTTTCTTTGGCTCGTCAGTGTATAACAAACGCTAAGTATCGCGTTTAAAATGTCTTCTGCATGTTGTAGGTAGTTCCTGCAGTAGAACAGAAATTGCTTCATTACTTATTTACTATGAAACAGATCTATGACCTAGCTGGCATCACGACACTATAGTGCTGTACACACATTTAATATTATTACTGTTGTTATTAGAGTGGTCAGATACAAAGCGTTAACACTCTGAAGTCTTGCAATGTCTGCCACTTCAGAAGTAAGGAGTCCAGCAGTCAAGTGATTTATAAACAGTACAATTCACGCATTTTAACTAGATGGATTTTAAATGATGATGCATGGTGTGGGTGTAGCAGATGGCGATAGCGAGAGGAATAGTGCAGAGAAAGAACGTTTTGTAACAAGTGTCTACCCTCACTGTGGATCGATAGTTTTCGTGACCGAGTTGTAGGTAGCACTCGCTATGCACCGGGCACTGTTTCATTATTCATTAGGCACGTGCGCGCACACACACACACACATACACACACACACACAAACTAAATATCATTCATCCTTCACCATTTTAAAAGTAAAGCTATTAAAGAAAGCTCTTTTTCATTCTACAGTTTAGTTAGTGGATTAGATAGATGATGGCCGGCCAGAGTGGCCAAGCGGTTCTAGGCGCTACAGTCTGGAACCGCGAGACCGCTACAGTCGCAGGTTCGAATCCTGCCTCGGGCATGGATGTGTGTGATGTCCTTAGGTTAGTTAGGTTTAAGTAGTTCTAAGTTCTAGGGGACTGATGACCTGAGAAGTTAAGTCCCATAGTGCTCAGAGCCATTTGAACCATTTTTTTTTTAGATAGATGATGGCGGGAGAAGCGGTCGAGGATTTGGAGTGGTGTAGGGGGATGGCTGTACCAGATAATATCAGATGCCCTTGAACCCTCAATTAGGGCGGTTCACAAACAACAACTCAAGTACACATGTTATTCCAAAACGTTATCGAGGCCGGCCAGAGAGGCCGTGCGGTTCTAGGCGCTACAGTCTGGAACCGAGCGACCACTATGGTCGCAGGTTCGAACCCTGCCTCGGGCATGGATGTGTGTGATGTCCTTAGGTTAGTTACGTTTAATTAGTTCTAAGTTCTAGGCGACTGATGACCTCAGAAATTACGTCGCATAGTGCTCAGAGCCGTTATCGTGGATATAGGGGCCAGGAGGTGCTGGTGAAATAACACACACTGCTAAAGATGCCTTTTTATTTTAAAATACTTTCTCAATAATAATTTTTTAAGTCTGGCATTTTTTTTTAATAAAAAGTAATTTCAAAAACAATTTCCAATAGCTGACAAATTTTCTTTATGAAAAGGAGATTGCAAGATATGACGTTAACAACTTCCCAATAATAAGATTTTAAACTTATCATATATATATATATATATATATATATATATATATATATATATATATATATATAAGAGAACAATTCCTAAAAAAACCTTTAACTAGCTAGTTTGCGTTAAAGTTAAAATAGTTGTCTCGTGCCAAATAAATAACTTATATTACACCTGTCAGTTGTTACAAGATAAATGTGAATAAGCCAGCACACAGCACACAAACCTTCATATTAAAGGCAGTTCCCAAAAGAACATTTTCCTTAGCTCGCTGAGGGAGTGACACGTCTAAAGGGGACCAAATCACAATAGGCGGAACAGTTATTGGTGGTCTACAGGGCCACAGCAGATCAGCCCCAAAACTTCCATTAGAAACCGCCACCTCCGCGAGTTACTCAAAACCAGAAGATGTAGCAATGTCGGTGCCTACACAGACTCCGAACCACAGAGACACGCGACACCGACCCTAAATCACCCAGTCGAGGTGTGAATGAAAACGGCCCGACCAAGAGGCAATTACCACATTCCCGCGGACAGGCTAACGAAAACTGTGGTGGGAAGACCCCAGCATAACCACTGGTGAAGAAACTCATACACTTCACTATAACTTGAAAACCTTCTCTTAACTCTGTTACATAAAAACAGTACTCAACTTCTCACACTCCACCCCAGCGCCGGGAACATGTCGCACTTCCAAATGCTCATCAGAGCCAACCGCTGCCAGTGGTTTCAACGGCCGATAGGAAGACATACGGTCCCACGCGCTGATCTCCTGCACCACGGCTTCTAAGCTTCATAAGCCACGTACATGCGGGTAAGGCAGACTTAGCCCCTGACAGCCAAGAGGCCGGCCAAAGCACGTGGCGAGCAGTTGACGACCCCCAACACCACCACCTTTCTCGGTTACCGGCCAGTACGTACATCTCGATCGTCACGTGACCGTACACTTACTCCACCTCCCGCCAGAGGGCGGTAGCGATCCAAACAGCGCGCCAAACCGAAAGCGCCACTGCAAACTCTAGACGTGAAGCGAAAGCACTCCACCTGGCGCGCTTTTCGAAGAGCCGGACACAACTACGGCTCAACCCTCAGGGTACTTGGTCTAAGAAAGGTTCGGAACCACTGCACTAGAGGCGTCTGAAGAAGTGGTGCCGGCCTCTCTGCGTTGTTCTCGACGTCTCGCTTCCCCGTTTCGCTCGGCCCTGAGACGCTGCGTAGCTCCGTATAGTCAGGTGCCAAATGTTTACAATGAAAGTATAGCTACTCACGGAGGTGTAGCGTCGGCCGCAGTTACCGTATGGCAGTGAAACTTGCTGCACACTCTAAGGCGTTAATGCAGAACCTATTTATGCAAAAAAAAAAAGAGTTCCACTTTTGGCCACCAGGCGCAAATATGGCGCTGTACACCATTTGTGTTACGCTATGATATTTACACTGTTATCTGACAAGCCATAATGTGAGTGAACAGTATGGCTATCGAGAACAGAGGCTGTGCACTGTTAATAAAATTGTTTTATCTAAATGGTAGCAATTACATTGTTCTACTGAGAGAGCATCGCCCCCTGAAAGGTCTGAAGACCTAAATGGACTAAAGAAGATGATAACGAAATTCGAAAACTCAGGTGAGCTTGGTGTGTCACCTTGAAGAGGAAGGCGTTCTTCCGCGGTTGAAGTTATAAACGAGGTTGCTGTAAGTGGCCTTGCAGCAGCTGCCCTGGGTAGAACTAGCACTCGTGCCATTGGCACGAAAGTTTTTGGTTCTACGGTTAACAATATTTAAAATTTTGCGCTCTATTTTACACTTGTACCTGTATAAGACTTTTATCGTCGGTTTCTGGCATGGATCGAAGTTGATGACATGTAGCCGGGAAATATTCTATGAAGTGACGGGGCACATTTTACTCTGTAGGGTGCAAAAAATGCATAGAACTGGCGAATTTGGGGCACTGGTTAAACCGCGTGTTGTGCACGAAGAACCATCGCACTTCCCTGTGTGACTGTGTTGGGTGGATTCACAAACACATTTATTCTCGGTCCGTTCTTCTTTGAAGAGAATACTCTCAGAGGGCCTGTTAGGTATACCAAGATGTGTTCACGTTATCGAGGCCACGTTGTACAGCATGTGATTCGTGATTTGGAAGGGCGCAACTATGTGGGAACCACTATTTTCTTGCAGGATGGGACACATGTCACTTGCCCAGTGAAATATCTGCATAATGAAATCTTCCGCGAACGTGTTATTTCCAAAAATTTTCCAGATGCATGGCCTGCAAGATCTGCTGATCTGAATCAACGTCACTTTGTCTCTGGAGATATCTAAAAGAACACGCTTACCAGGGACACATTCGGTCTCTGTCTGATCTGAAGGACGATATACAGGAATATGTCGCTCAGCTTACATCAGAACTGTTGAGAGTTACTGTTTATCACATCGATATGCTGGCGCAGCATCTCGTCATGTTTCCGGTACTCATAACGAACAAATTTTGTAAACGGTAGTTTATAATAAAAATCAACATAATGACTTTTGTGCCCGTGTCTCGTTCCTAATCCAAGGCATATGCAAATATCTGTATGCGTCTTTCTTGCAATCACAGTGCCAGACTTGCACATGGTGGCCAAAACTGGAAGTGATTTTTTTTTCAGGATAAATTCGTTCCGCATTGATGCATTGGAATGTCTACCAAGCTTTGCTGCCATATGATAATTAGATCCCACACTAGAACTCTGTGAGTAGTTGCACTTTAATTATAACTACCCGATAGTTAATTATTTCTCTCCAAGTAACCATTTCGACCCGATTCTTTAAAGAATTCGCGGTTAGCGAATGGAGTTAGTAGTATATACTAGGTCTACAACTTTGCTTCCGCCGTTTTTGCTCGAAGTTCGAGACTTTATTGTGAAAAACTTACAAAAATATACGATTCAAAGTACTGACCATCGTTGGCCACTGCTTTCTCCTAGCTTTAGGACAGTATTCGAATCCCACAGTGCATAAACTGGGCATCTTTTGAGGGGAGCCATGAATCGATCCAATATTGCAGTTGATGACCGCAAGTGCAAGTCAGTTACTGCAGGTCATGTTTCATCGATCGAGGAAGGTGGCAGCCAGAGGGAGGAATATCTGGAGAATACGGTGGATGGGTTAGAACTTCCCATTTCAACGTTTCCAAGTACGTTTTGACAGGTTTCTCGACATGTGGTCGTGCACTGTCATGCTGCAAAATCATTTTTCCATGTCTATCGCTTTAGTGTGGCCGTTTGTCTTTCAGTGCTCGGCTCAAACACATCAATTGCTTTCGATAACGATCTCCTGTGATTGTTCCCGTCGGCTGCAGTAGCATCGAAAGCTTTCTCTCTTTCACAAACATGCCGGTCTTCAACGCCAAAATCACCATTCTTGAAGCGTGGAAACCATTTCCTGTGAAGTTCTGTCACTAACAGGCGTCTCATCATAGGTCTTGCCCAGCTTTTTAGCCGGCCGGAGCGCTTCTAGGCGCTTCAGTCTGGAACCGCGCGACCGCTACGGTCGCAGGTTCGAATCTTGCCTCGGACATGGATGTGTGTGATGTCCTTAGGTTAGTCAGGTTTAAGTAGTTCGAAGTTGACCTCCGATGTTAAGTCCCGTAGTGCTCAGAGCCATTTGAACCATTCGAACCAGCTTTTTATGAGCCTCAGCCGCAGATTTCTTCATATCAAAGCAGAAAATTAAAACCTCCAGCAGATGACGAGAATTGGGCTCATAAGTTGACGTATTCAATCGAGAATAACTTTATGATGCAATCAAAAATCGACTGGTATTTTGATGGTGTTATGTTTTCAAACGTCTAAGCTTACTGTATGACACGACGAACGAGGGGCACCACTACTGTTGTCTATTGCAAAACGGCGGAAGAAAAGTTGTAGATCTAAAAAATTAAAAAATCATGCTTTCGGCTTAAGTTTTACCACACGAACAACGAACGTTTACTAATAGATAAAATGTTTTTCTTTCATATTTTGCCGGCCGGTGTGGCCGTGCGGTTAAAGGCGCTTCAGTCTGGAACCGCGTGACCGCTACGGTCGCAGGTTCGAATCCTGCCTCGGGCATGGATGTGTGTGTTGTCCTTAGGTTAGTTAGGTTTAATTAGTTCTAAGTTCTAGGCGACTCATGACCTCAGAAGTTAAGTCACATAGTGCTCAGAGCCATTTGAACCATTTTTTTCATATTTTTTGGGAAGGGGCGGGTGGGGGGGGGGAGGCTGTAACCGACAGAAAGTTTATGAAAGGCCTGAAGGCCTGTAGTTATGTTTAAAGGTCGTCGGCAGTCACTTGGTGCTGTCATCATCAGTCACTGGATGAGTGTAATCTGGGTAGATTGCGCTCCGCTTTAACAAACGCTAGTTGCTCAGGCCTCTCAAAGTTTATGACGTCATATCTCGTGAACTATACGTCGCACAGTGATATAACACTGCAGGTTCATTGAGTGACGTGTGTGGACACTCTCTGTCCAGTATGTTGGGGATACATTTAGTAGTAAAGAAGTAACAAATTAATACCTCATACCGGATGCTCAAATTTTACCGCATGAACGGCGAAAATATATTAAACGATAAACTTTCTTCGTATTAGTATTTTGTGGGGATGTCAGCGAGAAAAAGATTCAAAAAATGGTTCAAATGGCTCTGAGCACTATGGGACCTAACTTCTGAGGTCATCAGTCCCCTAGAACTTTTTTTTTTTTTTGCCATCAGTCTACTGACTGGATTGATGCGGCCCGCCCACGAATTCCTTTCCTGTGCTAACCTCTTCATCTCAGAGTAACAGTGTAGCACTTGCAACCTACGTCCTCAATTATTTGCTTCACGTATTCCAAACTCTGTCTTCATCTACAGTTTTTGCCCTCCCTCTAGTACCATGGAAGTCATTCCCTCATGTCTTAGCAGATGTCCTATCGTCCTGTCCCTTCTCCTTATCAGTGTTTTCCACATATTCCTTTCCTCTCCGATTCTGCGTAGAACCTCCTCATTCCTTACCTTATCAGTCCACCTAATTTTCAACATTCGTCTACAGCACCACATCTCAAATGCTTCGATTCTCTTCTGTTCCGGTTTTCCCACAGTCCATGTTTCACTAACATACAATGCTGTACTCCAGACGTACATCCTCAGAAATTTCTTCCTCAAATTAAGGCCGGTATTTGATATTAGTAGATTTCTCTTGGCCAGAAATGCCTTTTTTGCCATAGCGAGTCTGCTTTTGACGTCCTCCTTGCTCCTCCTAGAACTTAGAACTACTTAAACCTAACTAACCTAAGGACATCACTCACATGCATACCCGAGGCAGGATTCGAACCTGCGACCGTAGTGGTCGCGCAGTTCCTGACTGTAGCGCCTAGAACCACCTAGAACCGCTCAGCCATCCCGGCAGGCCGAGAAAAAAAAAAAAAAAACCAATCGAAACGGAATGAATTGTGTGCAAACTTATTATTATTGCCCCCGGAAGCGTTTAGACAGGCAACTTGCAAGTGTAACGGTACCCCAGGGTTAGCCATTTAGTACTCAGTCCAGTCATGTTAATGTAACCGCCGACTATGTTCGACGTCAGCGCGAAGTAACCACTCACAGGTGGCAGGTGGCAGCACAAGCAGTGAGGGATGTACAAAGTATGTTGCGATAAACGGCGCAGTCGTTCTCGTAATGCTGAAACGGAGCGATTTATCAGACATCCATGAGCTGTGCTGGCCCTTTTATGCGTTGGTTTAAGCCTTGACTGTTACTCTGCGTTTGGTTTCCCGCGGTTATTGCGGTTATCCCGTAGTTCATCCTCTTTCTACGTGTTGCAGCAGCGGTGTGTATCGATATTTGCACATTGTACTGTCTTTGGCTGGTGCTTGTAGTTTCCGGCTAGCTGGTGTGTGGTAGTCGGTCGGTTGGTGTGGATTAGCGAGGAAATCTCCGCGCGGCGCAGTGGGCCGGCCCGCTGGCGGTCTCTATGCAGTGTCGGAGTGTGTGGGAGCTGTTCCGATTGCTACGGGGTTCGTGGCTCACCGACCCAGGACATCAGAGTTGAGTGGTGATTTAATTACCGAAGCCAGATTGTTCACACTGTGTCGTTGGTTTTTATGGTTGGCTGTTGGGGGTATTCCCCTGACCAACAGCGAGTGTTCGAGTTGGCGTAAATTTGGCCACCAACCGGTGGAGTCTAACTGTATTTTGGTTATTTGAAGTCCAAGTGAACCAGCGGAATTTTCTGCCTTGTGGCCGTTAGCTTTTCGGTTACCTGCCCTGGCCACTGACATAAAATTCAGGCAGTTTCCTTTCCTCTCCGTGTTGTCACAGTCCCACACGTGTGTGTAGTTTTGACAGCTCATGCATACCTGGTTGTGGGCGGCTACGCCTTTTGCATTTTGGCTTTGGAGTTCCTTGTGTACAGGTCAGGTGGAAAGCAAGTCGTCGGTGGGTCTGTTGACTGTCTCTTGGTTTGGCTGCTGGCGGATAGGATATGGTTGGTCTGACTACCTGTCTCCCCTAAGCGAACGTTAATATTTCAAGTGCAAAACTTCTGAGCGCCGCTAGTGTTTGATTGTGTATTTTAATGGCTTATAGCGATCGCTTGAATTTGTATGCTTTTATTTCGGTTTTAAATAATGGTCCTTCAGCTGCTTTGAATTTAAAAGTTCCTTACTTGTCAAGTCTTGCATTGTATGGGTCTTCGGCCTCATTTAAAATATTTTTTGAATAAAAATTTGGGCCTTCCACCTTTTGAAAATTTATTCTAGTTGGGGTTTTTAATAATGGGCCTTCAGCCACGTTAAAATTTAAATTCCTCACTTGTTAAATCTTAGATTGTTTGGGCATTCAGCCTCTGTGAAATATTGTTTACAGATAAAGCTTTGGGCTTTCTGCCCACTAAAAATTATTTCAGTTGTTTAAAGTAATCGGCCTTCAGCCGTTTTTAAATTAAAGTTCTTGTCTTTCACGTATCAGACTGTGTGGCGTCTTCAGCCTAATTGAAGATAAGGCCTTGTGCCTTGTGGTTTTTTTTCTTTTAAATTAATTTTACCTGCAGTCTTAAATCATGGGCTTTCAGCCGTCTTTAAATTAAACTTGTTTGCTTTTCAAGTGTTACGCTCAAATGGTTCAAATGGCTCTGAGCACTATGGGACTTAACTGCTGAGGTTATCAGTCCCCCAGAACTTAGAACTACTTAAACCCAATTATCTTAACGACATCACACACATCCATGCCCGAGGCAGGATTCGAACCTGCGATCGTAGCGGTCTTGCGGTTCCAGACTGCAGCGCCTTTAACCGCACGGCCACTTCGGCCGGCTGTAGCGCCTAGAACCGCTCGGCCACTCCGGCCGGCTTCAAGTGTTAGATTTGTTGGCCCTTCAGCTAAGTAATAGAACTTACTTACGTGAGGCCTTCTAAATAATCTGTTTTGAGTCTGAATTTATATTAATGGCTTTCAGCCGTTTTTAAATTTAAGTGGTTGTGCCCTTAAGGAATAAAATAGTGTGGCCTATTCAGCCGATAACTAAGTTCAAAAAATTTTTGCTGTATTGTTTGAACAACTAAATTAAGTTATATGTTTTCGAGTGTAACTGACAGCCCCCTTTTGGCCCCTTTCCACAATTACAACTACCTGTTCTGTCCTGCGGACTTCAGCAGGGCGTTTCAGTCCCGTATGACATCATCATCGGCTTACGGGTCACGGGTGGAAGCATTTCCAAGTCTGAAAACAGTTCGCGTGCCGGAGTGGTTTGCGAGGCAAAATGGTGCCATCAAAAACCGGCGCAGAGACAAATGTGTGTGTGCAGGCGAACAGACAGGCAACTGTTGAGCAACTGACTGCCCAGATGAACCAACGGGCTGCCAACGGTATCTCCTCAACGAAAGTTCAGCGAACTTTGCTGTGTATGGGTGTCCGCCTGGTTCATGCACCGATGCTGACTGCCGTTCATCGGGGACCAAGGCTGGAATTTTCACGCTAATACGGCAACACGGCGTCGACTGAATGGCAGTGGTTAGCCTTCTCAGATGAATCACGTATTATGCACCATGAGACAGATGTCCATTGGCGTGTACGGCGGTAAACGCCTGAAAGCAAACACCCTGCAACAAAAGTCGGAAGGGTTACGGTCTGGGGCATATTTTCGTGGCATTCCCCGTGTGATCTCGTCATTTTGGAAGGCACAACGAATCAATACAAGCATACGTCTATCCTTGTGGACAATGTCCACCTGTTTGTTTTTCCTCGGCACAATGGCATCTACCAGCAGGTCAATGCAATGTGTCAAGGATCTCGCATTGTACGTATGAAGTTCGAAGAGCTACAGGATGAGTTTACCGTACTCCATTGGCCACTAAACTCCATGGATTTCAACCCAATCCAGAATCTGTGGGACCACCTCGATCGAACTGTTCGCGCCACGGATCCGCAACCGAGAAACATGGCGCAGGTGGCCACGATATTCAAGTCGGCATGGCTCCACATCCCTGTCGGTACCTTCCAGGACCTGATTGACACTCTTCCTGCACTTCTTGCAGCGGTCCGCTCAGCAAAGGCTGTTGTTGGCAGGTAATAACGTTATTGTCACTGGACAGGGCAACACAGACATGCGTGGTCCGTCTAGTATATTTACTGCCGCCTCTCGCTGTTATATGGAACGAGTTAGTTTCAACATTATAATAAAACTTCTCAGTGGTAATTATCGCCGCATGATGGCCATTTGAAGCATTTATTTAATAATGAAAATAGCACAAAATAGTGAAATAAAAGCAGAAAGCTCCAAACCACAGACAACAACACAACAGAACCAAACACAAACACGCAGTCCCATAACAACTACACAGGATAATCAGAAAAAGATGAAAGAAAACACAGGATGGTACACAATGACATACAATCACAAACTCACCCATAAAATCACCAACATTTTCAAAAGACAGGGCATAAACATAGCATACACAACAGACAATTCTATACAAAAATACACCCCAAAACGGACAAAAATCGGAGACATATACCAGAAAGCAGGTATATATCAGCTGCAATGTAACACTTATGAAGGCACATACATAGGGCAAACAGGGAGAACATTTGACGTCAGATACAAAGAACACAGGAGAGTCTGGAAATATGGGACAAACCACTCCACATTTGCAGAACACCTAAGAGAAAATGACCACAAACCAACCACTAGAGAAGATGACATGAAAATAATGAGAATCAACAATTAAAATCACCTCCTAACCATGCAAGAAAATTACTGCATACAGAATACCAAAGGAGAGGGGAAAATCCTGTTGAATGACCAAGTACACATGCCAAGCAATTCATTATTTACACTAATAGGTAAAATAATAGAATAACGTTCGAAAAAAGTATTAATATAATAATACTGTCCAATATAATAATAATAGAACTCAACATCTTTACACTCACTCATCCACGAACCCCTCCACAGAGTATTGAAACTAAAAGTAAAGTCAAATCTGCTGTCACCAAATTTTCAACCACTCGCAAAAAAAATAAAATAAAATAAAATAAAATAAAAAATAAAAAAAATAAAAAAACCTAGTAGCCACTATCCCCCTCTCTCTCACACTCATACACACACACACACACACACACGCGGTATAAATATCATAAATAGAAGTTAGTCTCGAACATATACTCCGTTAAGTTGGCAACGAATAGGTAAACATACCAAAGAAGATGAAACACGTAATGGAGTCGCAATATTTACGTTGTGAAAAACAGTGTACGACGAAATAGTTGTATCGAGTGACAAAAGAACAATAGCCCGCCACAAAAAAGAGTGAGAAACATGGTGAACGGTGTGTGGAAGGTGACAACACAAAGATGTGATTATATGGCAGTGATAAAAGTGGTAGTGTGACCTCCAGACCAGATGTGAGGAAACAGAGGTCAGCAAATCGTAAGAAGTTCCTTTTTTACCAAAAAAATCGCGAATTGAACTGTTTGATAATCTATAACTAACAAAACTGTATCATTATAGATCCCACTGATGATACCTTAGAATAGGAGAAGGCGAAACGCGTCTGAGATAAATAAATAAAGTGGCAGCAGGAAAGGCGGTTTTATTTACAAAACAAGGATTTATTTAGGATGTTTATAATTATTAGTGTTAGCACTAGCTAACCTAGCAATATTTCAAAATTGATGTATATGTACGGGGATGAGATGTACGTCCTAATCTCATTCTCCCCCATCCCTCTGTCGATCACGTCCTGCCCCCCCTCCTTCCTCACACTTCTACCTCTTTCTCCCCATCCTCTCTTTCTCTATCCATTTACTCCCCCCCCCCCCCCCACCCACTCTATGTCCACTGTCTTCTTCCTCCTCTATGTTCATCTCCTCTTCCCCTCTCTCTCATCTGGTGCCCTGTTTATTGTCATTGCAAACAAAATACTGACTGGGATTTGAAGTTATTTAAAATGAACGAGTAAATCGGATGCGATAATTGCTGTACGGCTATAGGAGAGATGTATTCTGCTACTGGATCTGTGATGATAGTAGCTTCAATGATAATATCTCACGTAGTTTTAATCTGCGAATGGGTAGAGTTACAAAGTTTCGGACAGTTAAAATTCCGCAGTAGTTTTCTTATCATAGGCAGATAAGCCATAAACTTATTGCGAGGAAGAAAACAAAACTGCATATTGCTCTTTATACAATTTTGTTTGATCTCATATTCAAGGGAAAAAATACTCACGGGATAAAGAACCTGTCTAATGATTTAAATGCCCTGCTGTCGTAGTTAAAACGAAACTGAACATTTTCAGAGCACAGCCAGCATTTTCTTTCTCACAGTCGGTTTTAACAGAAAACCAATACACTGCTGTTTAAAGAAACATATAGCCTATGTCTGATTGAGTGGTTTTTAAAGTATTGTTTAAAAATTTGAAGTCAGTCGGTTAAGAGCTTTTCCAAATTTTCGCTAACAACGTTTCCACTTCATACAGGGCGGTCAGAAACCGTCAGGAAAACTTGTAAAGGTGTTGCAGGGTAGGCTGTGCTGAGATATAATTGTAAATAAAAATTTGATACGTCGTGCCGTTTTCGAGTTAATTAGCGCTGTAGTTTGTCAGGCAGGCTACTGTCCTCTCAAATTCAAGCGCCCCACCAGAGACGGTGTCGTCAAACGTATTCTTCGTTTGGATTCCTAAAACTCAACAAGACAGCCATACAAAAGTTGGACGTGGGACGGTAGTAAGGATCGAACCCGAGCCAAAGGCTGAGCAGTCTCGTGCGCTATCATCTATCCTGTGACAACAACTGATACTAATTGCATATGGCGGGCCGCTTCAGTTTGCGCACGCAAAGTCTCGATTTGCTAACTTCAGTCCTAATTAATTCGGAAACGGCGCAGCGTATCGAACCTTTTTCTTAACAGTTGTCTGTCAGCACAAACTGCCCTGCAACACCGTTACAAGCTTTTCAGACGGTTTTTGCCCACTTTCATATTACATACAGGGTGATTCAAAAATACTTTTACAACGTCTAGAACACATTTCTTACACCAAAACAAGGAAAAAAGTCTACTAAACATGGGTTCTAAAATGCATGCCTTGAAAACTACCAATATTTGTTCAAGAGAAGAGATCTGTTCCACATTAGCAAAGCTTGATAAGTCGTCGCAGCCCTTCAGATACGAATTTTACAGACCGTGTTTATTGGTCATTATTTCCTTGTTTTGGTCCACATTACCTCCTCCCCAAATATGGAAAGGTAAGGGCTTTCAGTAGAAGAGATGTGTTTCGCACTATCAAAGATGATGGTTCTGAGCACTATGGGACTTAACAGCTGAGGTCATCAGTCCCCTAGAACTTTACCGAGCGAGGTGGCGCAGTGGTTAGACACTGGACTCGCATTCGGGAGGACGACGGTTCAATCCCGCGTCCGGCCATCCTGATTTAGGTTTTCCGTGATTTCCCTAAATCACTCCAGGCAAATGCCGGGATGGTTCCTCTGAAAGGGCACGGCCGACTTCCTTCCCAATCCTTCCCTAATCCGATGAGACCGATGACCACGCTGTCTGGTCTCCTTCCCCAAAACCACCACCACCACCCCTAGAACTTAGAACTACTTAAACCTAACTAACCTAAGGACATCACACACATCCATGCCCGAGGCAGGATTCGGATCTGCCACCGTAGCAGTCGCGCGGTTCCGGACTGAAGCGCCTAGAGCCGCTCGGCCACCGCGGCCGGCTATCGAAGATGAGCAAGTGCTTGCAGCTCAAGGTATGCAGTTTAGGGCCCATATTCACTAGACGCTTTTCATTGTTTTGGTATTAGGAAACAGTCCTAAAAATTAGTGAAAGTATTTTTGAAACATACTGTATATGCAGAGTGTTAGAGGTATACTTGCAGATATTTTTATTGATGAGGGACGACAGTGTACTGAACAACACTATATCAGTGTTTACTTCATTCGCGGACTAATAATTGCAGCTGTTTCGAGTAGTATGTTTTTAGGTTGGTTAGTAGTTACAAGTACACAGGGCACAAGTAAGTCATTAATGCTTAGTTTCCCATGGGCAGCAAGTCAGGTAACGGATAGTCTATACTGACTGATGTAGTCCACTTCGCGGTGCAGTTAGTACCGTGCAGATAATATCAGGTAATAAATTATGCGTCGTTTTTGCGGAAAGACCCTTAGATGCAGAGAAAAAACAACTAACTCACTGAAGTGGGTACATATTAAGGTGCAAATGATCGCAATATCTGTATCTTTAGCCCTAACACCCTGTATTATTACACTGTTTATACAGACTTTCGCTTCACGGTTGAAATATACTTCTACATTACTCATGTTGGCAGCTGTTCTCGATTCGAATTCTGGAATATTTAATTCCCGTTATTTCCTGAAGAAATTTCGAAAAACTGTATTTGGTAACTCCGTTTTAGCGGCACTGTCATTGATAATGTTATAGTCGGTATCACGCAGTGAATATATTGATTGTGTCTTGCCACTGGTGCACTTTACGTATTACCAGAATCTCTTTGGATTTTCTACCAGGTTTCGAGAAAGAGTTTCGTTGCGGAAGCTATTAAAAGTATCTCACACTGAAGACCGTGCTAAATTTCGAGCATCTGTAAAATGTTACGAATCTTGGAGATTTTGTTTTCTTTTAAATTTGGCATGCTTATTTTTCACTGCTTCTACAACATTGTTCTGGCGTGTTTTGTGCGTACTGCGGGATGAGTACCATCACTGATTAATTTATTTCGTATAAATCTCTCAGTTGCCGCCGATTCTATTTCTATGCCGGCCGAAGTGGCCGTGCGGTTAAGGCGCTGCAGTCTGGAACCGCAAGACCGCTACGGTCGCAGGTTCGAATCCTGCCTCGGGCATGGATGGTTGTGATGTCCTTAGGTTAGTTAGGTTTAACTAGTTTTAAGATCTAGGGGAATAATGACCTCAGCAGTTGAGTCCCATAGTGCTCAGAGCCATTTGAACCATTCTATTTCTATGAATCGAAGCCACATTTGGTCTACGATTACGTTGTTAGTTCGGAAGGAGTGAACGCTGCCTCTTAGGAATCCGTCAAGCGAATTTTTAAGTGCGTTTATTGATAGATATATTTTACGATTATTTTTGGTGAGTTTGGATGTTACGGCGTTCAGTCTCGCTTCAACCACCTTACCGTCACTAATCCCTGTATCCGGTCTGATGTTCCCTAGTTGCTCTGAATTATGTGTTGCCAAAAGTTTAAGGTTTTTTTCGCAACCATGTACAGTTCGAGCAGGGTCCTCAGCTGAATATCCCAAATGAATGTAGGACAAAGAATTTAGTACGATTTTGGTGTATGTTTTATGGCTGCCACCTACTTTAAACATGTATTTTCGTCAATATATCGAGGATAAATTGAAGTCACCACCAGCAACAACTGTGTGTGTGGGTTACCTTACCTTTTTGAGATGATACTCAAGTTATCTTTGAACTGTTATGCAATTGAAACATCTGAGCCGGAGATCGGTAAAAGAGACCAATTATAACTTTATTCCGGTTGTTAAGTACAACCTCTACCCATACTAACTCACAGGAACCATCTACTTCAATTTCAGTACAAGATAAACTACCTCTAACAGCAACAATCACGCCACTGCTGTTTTTCATCTATTCTTTTTTAATACCGTTAGATACTTCGTAAAAATTTCGACTGAACTTATCTCCGACTTTAGCTTTCGGTACCTATAGCGATTTTCGCTTCAGTGATTTCTACTAGCACTTGGAATTATGCTTCTTTCTCAACACAGCTACAACAGTTTACAACTACAATACTGATTGCTGCAATTTGTACCGTCATTCGTGTGTTTCTGCACTCTTCTAGGCTGTAACCCTTTTTGCACTTTCCTGAGACACTCAAACATAAAAAATCGAATATCCATTCCACACAGGCACACAGGCCCCCCTTCCACCCTCCCCCCCCTCCACCCCCCGCCAGCGCCTTGCCCGTGTAGCCGCCTTCTGTGTGTTGTAAACCATGACCTGTTAAGCTGAACTCAAAACCTCACCATCGTATCGCACAAGTCGAGGAATCTGCAGCCTACACGGTCGCAGAAATGTCAGAATCTCTGATTCAGAACCTCCAATCGTCTCTGTACCAGAAGTCCGCAATTGGTCCTGTCGACACTTCACAGATGGTGAGCATGCGTCGCTTTAACGTTGCAAGCAAGACTGGCAGTCCTTACCAGTTTAGATAGCCGTCCGAAACCAGGTAGAACGTGCTCCGATCCAAATCGACACACATCGTTAGTAGCGAGATGAGTCACCACTTGCAGTTGGCTACATCCTTAGCTCTTCAAAGCAACCAGAAGCACCCATTCCACATTGGGAATGACTCCTCCTATTATGCACACAGAGTGCACACTGGATTTCTTCCCGCCTTTGCCTTGCCAGGGGCTCGCCACGCAGCTCCCAATAACATGCAGTCCCACACTCTACGAAAGCCCAGATGTAGCAGGCCAAGAGGCTCCCTCTGAAACAGGATAAGTAACTGGATGTGGCTCGGGATCTTCATATCCACAGATAACGCCCGAAACATGTTTGCCAGGCGATGCTTGTCACACTTTGAAACGACGCCCACTCGAACACTGAGCGCACCATTAATGCGTGCGGTAACCGTGATGGTCACAATAGTGGACAGATTGGAAGATACGTGGGACTTAATGGATTCAGCTTGAATCCAGTCGTCCGATCCCCTACAGCAATGCCCATTGACAGCTGTTGAATTTCTCTAATAATTTGGGGGTTACTAACGTCATACAGTCCTACATAGCTCGTCTGATGATATTCCAGTGCGACAATCTTCTTATCGCTTATCGCCACCCGAAATAAAAATCTTGAGACAAAGATTGGTGAATGTGTTGAAGGAGGCGGTCATTAGGCCGTCTAAATCTCCCTACGTATCACCGATTTTTATCGTTCCTAAAGCTCAGGGCCAAGACTTCAGGCCGGTGGTGATAATAGACTCCTTAATAAAAGCGTTATCTTACCATCTATCCCCTTGCCGGATCTTCACAACTGCTTTACCTCGTTTTCGGGGCTAAATGGTTCACGGTGCTTGATCTCAACCACGCTTATCATCATATTCCTGTTACCGAGGAGTCTGAGCATGTTACTGCATTCTGCACGGGTTGAAACCTTTATGAGTTCAACCAGCTGCCGTTCGGCTTATCCACTGGGCCGGCTGTTTTGTCTCCTTTGTTAGATCGTATCATGGGGGACTTGAAGTTTTCTTGAGTCTTTAATTACCTTGATGATGTCATTTATAGTCAGTCGTTCGAGGACCATATTTCCCATTTTCGGGAGGTACTCTCCAAGTTTCTGGATGCGGGTTTGATCGGTAAGCTGTCCAAGATTCCACTTGTTGGGAAGCAAATGTCCTTTCTAGACCATTTAATTTACGGGGACGTCATTAGGACTGACCAGGAGCGAACGAGGGTGTTGAAGAAATCTCCTCAGCCTCAAAATAGGAAGGAGGCAGACAGATTTATTGGGATGGCGAATTATATTCGCCGCTTTGTGCCTGATTTTGCCCAGATGTCCGCTCCCCTGAACAAACTACTTAGGAAGGGGGAGAAATTTGTCTGGGATGAGAGCCAACAGGCGGCTTTTGAAGCTATCAAGACCACTGTCACCAACCCGCCATTCTTAGCCGTCCCCCCCCCCCCCCCCAAGTTGTTTCTAGACCTTAAAACCAAACAGGATTAAGATCCCTTGTGGTGTCAACTAAGAAAGCAACTCTTACACGGTGGTGAGGTTAGCTACTACTCCACTAGGAATGGCATACAATGTAAACGCGCTAACGAAGCCAGGGACTTTAAAATTTGCTTGGCACTGGAGGTGGTGCCTACCGTTTCACATTATTTTCATAATTCTCTAGTGTTAGGTCATCTGAGCCTCTATAAAACCTTGGAGAAGGTTAAGCCTCACCTCACTTGACCCACGTTGTATAAGGATATCAGGCGATTCGTGGGCGAGTGTGAAGGCTGTAAGAAGGCTGAACCTAGTAATAGTCCTCTGAAGGGGTTGTTACAATCCGAGCGCGAGGAGAACCCTATGGACAAACTCTTTATCGATTACGTAGGGCCTCTTCCTGGTACCAAGAAAGGTGACCGATATATCCTGATGGTGGTTGACGCGTTTTCAAGATTCGAATAGTTAATCCCTAGCCGTGGGGTCACGGCGGCCATTACCATTGCACATCTGACCAACATCTGGATCCCCTAAGGCTCTTGTTAGCGATAACGCTACGGCGTTTGTATCCGAAGAGTTTAAGGAGTTTTGTTTTCGTAACGCTGTTGGGCACCTAACCAACACGCCATTTTATTCGGAGAGAGTGAATCGAAACCTTAGGTCATCTTTGATCATTCACCATCAAAAGTCTCCGAGTAAGTGGGATACCCCTTGCCTTGGCTCAATTTTGCATTTAACACTGGGCAGCACGAAGGATTTTCGGCAGTTCCGGCCGCTCTCTTATTTGCGTCTCTCATAAATTCCCCTCTGTCCAACTTGTGTGATATCAACAAACTCCTGACTTCGTCTGTTACTCCTGAAAATCTCGGGGGAATTTTGGAATGAGCCAGGAATAACATTAGGGTAGTCCACAGCCACCAGGCGCGGGGATATAATGGGAAGAGACGCCTCTCTCAGGGCAAGATAGGAGATGAGGTATTCGTGAAGAACTGTGCCGGTCAGGTCAGGGGTGCTACCAAGCTCGGGAAGTCATCGCTCATTTCATCCGTCCATGCTATGTCATCAAACTCCTGGATCCACTTAACTTGCTTGTCAGGCATCTGGCCACTGGTAAAGCCTTCAAGTGCACCTTAATCAACTTAAGCCGTTTAATTTATCTTCCTCTTCTTATATAGGCTGGGCTGGGGTCCACTGGTTTGGGGGGTGGGGGTGGGGGGAGATAGGTTGAGCCATAGCAGGGTAGCTGGCGTTGCCTTTCGAATTCCTGGTGCCACTACCTCGATCTGTCATATAATAGCCCTCTGGTTTGAGGCCACTAAGACGTTCGCTCGCGTTTGTTGATGGGAACGGGGCGTGTTCCGCGTGGCCAATTGGGGAGTGGTAACGGATGGAGGAGGACGGCGTGAGAGGTCCGGCCGGCGACTAAGGAAAGCACTTGCGCAAGCGTCTTGGGCACGAAGCCCAGTGAGTGTTGCTGGGCATATTTGTTGGCCGATTTGAAAGCGTGGCTGACTTCGAGTGCTGTCTTCGTGCGTAGCCTGCCCAGCCAGCTCTGAAACGTGGCACACCTTTGAGAGAGTTGAGGGCAGTTTCGTTGGGCACAATTCTGGGGCCCCTTTGGAAATGGCAAGCTTCAACTTCGATTGGTGAACTTCAGTCAAGTTTTGGATATTGAGCTCTTAGTTTCCATTATTGAAGGCCTGCCTGTTTTCTGCTTGGTTTTTACTTAACCGAAGCTGTTATTAAGGAAGGCCTTGTAACGTCGCGAGTCAACATGCGATAACTTTATTGCAGTAATCTACTTTGCAGAACAGCCCGTAGCATTGGAGCCGTTGGCTGTGAAGGAGACAGCCAGTTGTGTCTTAGCAATGGCTCATTTGTACTTGTCGCTATGATAGCCGTGGGAAACGGTATCTGTGTCACTTCGAGCGACTGAATGTTTAGACACTTAAGAATGTAAATAAACTGTGTTATATACTATTTAATATTGTTTAAAGTCGATGCACTGGTTTTTGTTATTCAAGAGAAAATGGTATAAAAATTTCAGCCTTCTATCTGTCATAGTTTCGGAGTTAGAGTAAATTACCTGAAACACCCCAAACCGACACTTAGACTAAAAAACTCAGGAATAATAACAGTATGTCCTTCAGCATCATTTTAAATCATTACTGGAGTTCACAAAATGCAGGTCAATTTATTTGGATTTTCGTTTTAAGAACTTTAAGTACTTTCATTTTCGTAATATAAAAATCAGATAAAATTATTATTTGTGTCTTATGTTGTTGTGGGAATAAATGAGAGTAGATGTGAGAATGTATGAGAAGCATACGTTAAATTTCAAGATTAATTTTATATAATACATTACGTAATCATAGCGTGGGAAAGATATTTGTGTCCACTTTGCTGATGGCGTATGTGTAAGAGTACTTGCTTTTGTAAGAAGGTAACCAGAACAGCCAATTGCTATTTTCTAAATAAATTCCCAGATTAGTTTTCCTTTCGCTTGGTTTTGTTAAACATTATATTAATATTTGCTTATTGAAATGACGTAATTGCAGCTGGGAATAGTGATTGGCGTAGGACAGTTTTGGCGTGAGAATGATCTCGAACGATTGTTCCGATTGGCTCGTCATTTTGATCAACCAATCAGAGTTTAGCAGTTCCCGCGCACTGCCAGGTAGATATAGGCTGTGGAAGGAGCAGCATTGAGGGGTCACTGGGTAGCTATTGAACGGGCAGGTAATGTTGAACGCGTCTGTCTGCATAATGTGTAAAATGAAGAAGTTATTAGTATTTCGCGTCCAGATTGTGTTGCCGTAGAAGCAGTTGCATTTACGGACAGTTTTGTGAAGTTTTTAAGTTCTAGAATTGTTTTGTTGGAAAGATAAACGCGTGTGAACTTTCGGCCTTTGTAAAATTCCGTGTGGAATGTTTCGCATCCGTATATGGAATATTTGGCGAGCAATCTCTTTAATAGAAATCCACTGAAAAGGACTGAAGGTGAAACTCAGCTATAGTAGCAGAGTCCTGATTGTGAAATCGCGTAATTCTTCGGGTTGGACTTACGTAATTCTGGCTGCCTTGTGTGTGTACTGGGTTACATGAACTGTGAATTGAGGACAGTGATGTTGTTCGCTAATTACATGTGGGCTGATGGCAGTTTATTTTTTTTTTCGAACTGAAATGGAATAAAAGACTCGTTTCAGGATTTTTACATTTTGTTGAGAGAACGAAGCAACCACTTTCCGCCCAAAAAGTATTATAAGACTTTACAGGATAGCTTGCTACCAGAGTTTACGCGGACTTTGTAACATAAGTATTGACGGCGTTTTCTTCAACGCTGCTTTTACGTCGTCAGCGCAGAACATACGCATGCAGAGAAATTGGGTGGTAACTGCCGTCGTACTGGAGTAGGTGGAACTTCGGCATTGAACAGTGCGACGAACGAGGAAACATTTTCTAACACCTACCCCGCTGCATCCTGCCTGTTTCCATTTGGTAAATTTTACTTAACTAAACCTGGCCGGTCGTTGTGGCCGAGCGGTTCTAGGCGCTTCAGTCTGGAACCGCGCGACCGTTACGGTCGCAGGTTCGAATCCTGCCTCGGGCATGGATGTGTGTGATGTCCTTAGTTAGGTTTAAGTAGTTCTAAGTTCTAGGGGACTGATGACGTCAGATGTTAAGTCCTATAGTGCTCAGAGCCATTTTGAACTAAACTAAACCTGTTATTAAAGAAAGCCTGCCCGGTTTTTTTTTTTAATTTAACTTAAGTCAGGCTGCTATTATTGAAGGCGTGTCTGTTTGTATTTGCTAATTTTGCCTAACTGAAGCTCTAATCATTGAGGGTCAGCCTGCTTTGCATTTGGAAATTTTGCTTAACTGAAAATCTTATCATTCATGGCCTGCTTGTATGCTATTTGGCAACAGCCTTTACCGCAGTGGATGCACCGGTTCACGTCGGGTCACCGAAGTTAAGCGCTGTCGGGCGTGGCCGGCACTTGGATGGGTGACCATCCGAGCTGCCATACACTGTTGTTATTTTTCGGGGTGCACTCAGCCTCGTAATGTCGACAGAGGAGCTACTCGACCGAATTGTAGCGGCTCCGGTCGAATAAAACCATCATAACGACCGGGAGAGAGGTGTGCTGACTACACGCCCCTCCTATCTGCGTCCTCAGCAGAGGATGACACGGCGGTCGGATGGTCCCGATGGGCCACTTGTGGCCTGAAGACGGTGTGCTGTTTTCTATTTGGTAATTTGGCTTAACTAAAGTTGTCATTAAGAAAGTCTACCTGTTATCTATGCGGTGATTTTATTAACTGAAGCTGTTATTAGAGAAGCACGGCCTGTTTTCTGTTTGGTGCTCTTGCTTAGCTGAAGCATTGTTGAAGGCTGCCTTTTCCCTTATAATTACATTAAGAGATTTTATTAATCAAGGCCTTTGTTTTTAATTCCCTATTATTGAGATCTGATAATCTTACTCGATCTAGCCGCCCGCGGTGATCTAGCGGTTCTAGGCGCTCAGTCCGGAACCGAGCGACTGCTACGGTCGCAGGTTCGAATCCTGCCTCGGGCATGGATGTGTGTGATGTCCTTAGGTTAGTTAGGTTTAAGTAGTTCTAAGTTCTAGGGGACTTATGACCACAGCTGTTGAGTCCCATAGTGCCCAGAGCCGTGTCCCGTTACTCGATCTATGTTGTAAATAACTGAAGTTGTGATGTCCGAAGGCCTACCTGTTTAGAGCGTTTTTCAGTAAGGTAGTTGAAAATGGTTCAAATGGCTCTGAGCAGTATGGGACTTAACTTCTGAGGTCATCAGTCCCCTAGAACTTAGAACTACTTAAACCTAACCAACCTAAGGACATCACACACGTCCATGCCCGAGGCAGGATTCGAACCTGCGGCCGTAGCGGTCGCGCGGTTCCAGACTGTAGCGCCTAGAGCCGCTCGGCCACCCCGGCCGGCAGTAAGGTAGTAATCAGTAAGATAGGAACAGAAAATGACACATGATGGTACATGGACCCTAAACTTTCGGTTGCATCCCTTTACCTATAATTGTACGTTTCATTGTGAATCCTAGAGACATAGAATGGTTGCATATGTACCGGGTGGTTAAAAAGTCAGTATAAATTTGAAAACTTAATAAACCACGGAATAATGTAGATAGAGAAGTAAAAATTGACACACATGCTTGGAATGACATGGGGTTTTATTAGAATAAAAAAAAACCACCCCATATTGCTAGACGCGTGAAAGATCTCTTGCGCACGTCATTTGGTGATGATTGTGTGCTCAGCCGCCACTTTCGTCATGCTTGGCCTCCCAGGTCCCTAGACCTCAGTCTGTGCAATTATTGGATTTGGAGTTACCGAAGTCGCAAGTGTATTGTGATCGATCGACATCTCTAGGGATGCCGAAAGACAACATCCGACGCCAATGCCTCACCATAACTCCGGACATGCTTTACAGTGCTGTTGACAACATTATTCCTAGACTACAGCTATTGTTGAGGAATGATGGTGGACATATTGAGCATTTCCTGCAAAGAACATCATCTTTGCTTTGTCTTACTTTGTTATGCTAATTATTGCTATTCTGATCAGATGAAGCGCCATCTGACGGACATTTTTTGAACATTTGTAATTTTTTTGGTTATAATAAAACCCCATGTCATTCCAAGCATGTGTGTCAACTTGCGGTTAAAGGCGCTGCAGTCTGGAACCGCAAGACCGCTACGGTCGCAGGTTCGAATCCTGCTTCGGGCATGGATGTTTGTGATGTCCTTAGGTTAGTTAGGTTTAACTAGTTCTAAGTTCTAGGGGACTAATGACCTCAGCAGTTGAGTCCCATAGTGCTCAGAGCCATTTGAACCATTTGTGTCAACTTGTACCTCTCCATCTACATTATTCCGTGATTCACTCTGTTTTCAAATTTATACTGACTTTTTGATCACCCGGTGTGACGATTTGACTAGTGGCTGAAAACTGTAGCTGAAAGAAATGTGGAATACGAGAATCAGAGAGGCAGATCTGCACGTGAGTATGGTGGTCTGTGGTGTGGGGTGCAGCTGTTATGCTGTTGCAGACAGCACGCGGCAGGGTTTCAGGATTGTCAGACCGACCCAACCAGCGACCACCTCCGGACAGATCTGAGGCGTCGACTGCACGCGCAGGCATCCTCTCTGGCCGTGTTCCTTGTGGACAACGCAGAGCGCCACCTGTGTTTTGCGTCACAACGTGCGATTGGTGACCTTCTGCAGGTGGTCTGTGGACAGCCGAGGACACACGGACACTGCCTATTGTTTGCAAGCGCCGCCGAGCTGTCGGCCGCTGACCCACATCCGAAACTGCCGCCTTCCTCGTCCGGCAGCGAAGGACGGCACACTCTGTGCGCGGGTGTGTGACGCCACAGACCAGCGCGAACACTTCCTCTACAGCTGACCTCACAGTCGAAGGGAGACCGCCGGGCACGACCACCAACATAGTTTGTTGAAAGTGTGTGGTTCTAAACGTTTAATGTCTCGTACAGTTATATAACCAGTGAAGTATGGGTATTTCGTATTCCTTAGGTTCATACTGAGCACAGCCCTACAGAATATAGATCACGTCGCAAATAAAAAAATATATAACAGCGGATATTTTAATGTTTCTTCCAAGTATCCTTACTGAAATGGCCCTCAAGGACGTGGAAAATTGTCACAAATAATAAAATGCCACAAACATATAAATCTACATAGGCCTACACTGATGCGCATAACCTAATTCCCAAGCGATTGTAGTGATGCGTTATCAGACAGAAGGCAGGCTTCAGTACATACTTACCTAGATCATATTACTACAGTGAAGCTCTGAAGAAGTCATAACTTGTTTGTTATTAGTGATAAATATGTATCACTTGGTTGAACTAGGAACGAAGTAGAAAGAATTGATCGTGAATGACTCCTATACTCTCTTCTTAAATTGAAATTTATTAGTGGTTAAACTTCTTATGGGTGCCGCTAAGTTATTTAAATGTGTGAGCCTGAATAATGGACACCTCTCTGGACTAAAGTGACTTTATATCTTTTTGAAGATTATTATTTCTAGTATTGACTCCGTATTCCGAACTGTCCCACACCTGAAGGTACAACTAATGTGTCTGCGCCGATGAATGATGATCTGGGATCAGTGGTAATATGGGCGAAAAACCTGGGGCTTAAACTAAATGCAAAAGAGTCACAAGTAATCTTAGTATCCCATCAAGAATTAATAAGCCAAGAATTTCGTGATGAACTGCCTCTCACTAAATTTGAAGGCATCCCAATACTATATGAGAAAGTAGTAAAGAACTTTGGTTAGTTGTGGGTGAGTATTTAGAATGGGCAGGAAATACTGTTGCCACATGCTGGAAGATTTCTTATTGCATCTTTGCCTTCAAAACGTTTTGGAACGTACACTACTGGCCATTAAAATTGTTACACCACGTAAATGACGTACTCCAGACGCAAAATTTGACCGACCGAAAGAAGATGCTGTGATATCGAAATGATTAGCTTTTCAGAGTATTCACACAAGGTTGGCTCCGGTGGCGACACCTACAACGTGGTGGCATAAGGAAAGTTTCCAACTGATTGCTCTTACACAAACAGCAGTTGACCGGCGTTGCCTGGTGAAACGTTGTTGCGATGCCTCGTGTAAGGAGGAGAAATGCGTACCATCACGTTTCGGACTTTGATAAAGGTCGGATTGTAGCCTATCGAGGTTGCAGTTTATCGTATCGCGACATTGCTGCTCCCGTTGGTCGAGATACAATGACTGTTAGCAGAATACGGAATCGGTGGGTTCAGAAGGGTAATAAGGAACGCCGTGCTGGATCCCAACGGCCTCGTATCTGTAGCAGTCGAGGTGACAGGCATCTTATCCGCATGGCTGTAACGGATCGTGCAGCGACGTCTCGATCCCTGAGTCAACAGATGGGGACGTTTGCAAGACGACAACCATCTGTACGAACAGTTCGGCGACGTTTGCAGCAGCATCGACTATCAGCTCGAAGACCATGGCTGCGGTTACCCTTGACGCTGCATCACAGACAGGAGCGCCTGCGATGGTGTACTCAACGACGAACCTGGGTGCACGAATGGCAAAACGTCATTTTTTCGGATGAATCCAGGTTCTCTTTACAGCATCACGATGGTAGCATCCGTGTTGGCTACATCGCGGTGAACGCACATTGGAAGCGTGAATTCGTTATCGCCATACTGGCGTATCACCCGGCGTGATGGTATGGGGCGCCATTGGTTACACGCCTCGGTCACCTCTTGTTCGCACTGACGGCACTTTGAACAGTGGACGTTACATTTCAGATGTGTTACGACCCGTGGCTCTACCCTTCATTCGAGCCCTGCGAGATCCTACATTTCAGCAGGATAATGCACGACCGCATGTTGCAGGTCCTGTATGGGCATTTCTGGATACAGAAAATGTTCGACTGCTGCCCTGGCCAGCACTTTCTCCAGATCTCTCACCAATTGAAAACGTCTGGTCAATGGTGGCAGAGCAACTGGCTCGTCACAATACGCCGGTCATTACTCTTGATGAACTGTGGTATCGTGTTGAAGCTGCATGGGCAGCTGTACGTGTACACGCCATCCAAGCTCTGTTTGACTCAATGCCCAGGCGTATCAAGGCCGTTATTACGGCCAGGTGTGGTTGTTCTGGGTACTGATTTCTCAGGATCTATGCATCCAAACTGCGTGAAAATGTAATCACATGTCAGTTCTAGTATAATATATTTGTCCAATGAATACCCGTTTATCATCTGCATTTCTTCTTGGTGTAGCAATTTTAATGCCCAGTAGTGTATTTGCATAGGATGTGCAATCATTCGTTCTACTGAACATCAACTATTGTGATGCAATTTAAAGTGGTACAATTAGTGAAAACACAAGACGGTCACAGACAACGACAAATACTTGTGTACGCTAGATCTGCAACATTCTACCGAACAGCCACTATGGTGTTGTAATTCAACATGGTGCAAGTAGTGACAGCACAAGACATTTAGAAACAACCCTCAGAGCTTCTGGGCGTGATAACTGCAACAGTCGTCGATGTGACCATGCCAGTGCGTCGTAAATTCAGTTAGGGTGGTTGCGATCATACAAATGAGGGCCTACCATACACTAAGTCTACTTCACTGGTTTCTCAGTGCACAAGCAGCCGAGTACCTTACTTCGGAGTTAAACTTCCTTCGTCCAGGTCTCACTTATCTGGTACTTTAGCTGTGCCAATTCATAGAAGGAAAACATTGGCAAACTCTTTCACTGTCCGCCTCTAGGTACCCTGTACTCTTCGCGCTGTTCGGTTTCCTGCAACTTTAAGAAAGAGTTGAAGTAATTCCTCCTGTCGTCCCTACAGCACTTCCCCAGAATTTACACATACAACCAATTTCCCCCCCCCCCCCCCCCTCCCCCCTGTGTCATAAAGCAAAGCCAGTGCTTCTGTCTTCTCCCAGTTATGCATGTTTTTCTTTTCCTTTCCTTCTGAGTCACCACACCGTCTCGTCCCTCACATTCTTTAACTGTGTGTTATCACATGCATCTTTTCCTTCGTCTTCCATCCATTTCTCAATGCCCACTGCTGCTAGCACTCTTAATGTGAAACCTGCCTTATTCTAGTCTCGAAGCACTGTTGTATTCAATATGGACGAATATAAACTGTGTGTACGTTTTTCTTATCTCTACTACTGTAATTTTTTATTTTTCTCAATTTAATATAAGTCTTACTGTAATATATGCAGTGTAAAATATGTTGAACGCCTCGTTAGTTGTAGGGAGGGCCTGATGGCCGTAATTTTGCCAAGTTAAATAACTCAATCAATAAGCAAATTATTCGCTTCTTCTCTATACCGCTTAACCTCCAAGTTTCACTTCCACATAAGGTTATGATTCGAAGAAAAACAGTGCTTTCGCGTAAGATTACAGAAAGTACTGAATTGAAATGCGGTAGAACAAAATGGCTGAACTTGACTGAAAGAAGGGATCGACTGACAGACACACAGAAGCCTCAAGTATTAGGAAAAGCGATAATGGAAGGAAGTGTGTGGGAGGGAGGGAGAGCAAGAAATTAATAGAGTAAGCAGGTGCAAGTGCATGTAGGTTCCAGGAGCTATTTAGAGACAAAGAGGCTCGCACAGTATAGAGTAGCGCGGAGAGCTGTGTCAAACCAGTCTTCGGAACACAACAACGACAATAACAGTAACAACAACAAGACGTCCAAAATCTTTGGCCGCTGTTAACTCTTCTTTTTAAGGAAATCTGTTCTTCCCATTGAGTATTTTCCTTACTTCTCCCAGCGTTAATTATTTTGTTGCTCAATTAAAAAAATTTTTCTACTACATTCATTGACTGATTTACTAATCTTAATTCATCATCATTAGTATCAGTAGCCTTGTTGTACTCTTTTTTAAGTTCAGGAAACTCTTTTCAAGGCTGTAACTATTGTTCTACTGATATCTCAAGTCCTTCGCCCTATCTCACAAAAACACAGAAATGTTCAGCGGCTAGCCTAAAAGCTTTAACTTCTCGTCACAAGCTTTAATCCATTCATCAGACTTGTCCTTAAATTTCTTTACTTCTTGCTCAATATACTGACTGAATGACATGGTTGACAGACTACAGACCTGTCTCACTCCTTTCTCTAGTACTGCCTACCTTTCGTGTCCTTCGGCTTTTACAACAGCAGTGTGGTTCCTGTACAAGTAGTAGATGACCTCTCCCTCCCTGTATTTTATTCATGAGAACTTGAGAATCCCGAAGAGTGTATGGCAGTCGACATTGTGACAAACACTATAAATGTGGTTTCGGCTAGGTTGAACCTGTCATCGTGGAGCCAGTACTGCTTCTCGTGTTCCTACTTTTCTGTGCGTCCCATACTGATTTTTCCCCGGACCATCTTATAACAGTAGTTTCACCTTTCTGTAGAAAGTTCTTGTTAGTGTTTTACAACCATAAGTCACTAAGCTCATAGTCCAATAATGTTCACACGTGTTAGCATGTCTTTTTCGACATTCGAGTCATCACATCAGTTTTGAAGCCTGAGGGCATTTCGCCCGTCAAATAAACCCAGAATACCACGTGGAACAATTTCATCAGGTTTTTTGCGAAGATCTTAATAATTCTGTGGAATTAAGCCATAATGCCATTCGATTTGCTCTGTAGAATGCTTTTAAGTTTAATTTTTTTGTTTTCAAACTTCAGGTCCTTTCATTTTTTTCTAGAACGCAGTTGAACAATAAATCAATAAATGTGATAAACTACTGTCTCATTGACAACAGTTTTCATTACATATGACTGAAGTATTTCCCCATAAATTTGTTTTTGAAGTAGTATTTCGTAGACTATGACGTATTATCGTTGCTAATTTAGTTGTTACACTAAACTCTCTAATGGTTCTGGTTCTTCTGACTCCAAAGCTTTTTTTCAAGTTACACGTTTTTTGTCGACATAGAAATGATATTTAAAGGAAGACAGAACCGATGAAACATCATTGACATAAAGGAAAACAAAACTGGGTCTAAGACCGACCCTTGTGGCACTCCAGGAAGAACATGTTTACATGATGATTTTCCATTCCCACAGAAAACAGTTCGGTGTCCGTTTTTCAAGTGGTTTTCAAACTGCTTCAGAGCACTGTCTCAGATATTTAGCTGTCGTATTTTTCTGAGCATTATGTAAAAGTTCACAGTATCAGATATTTTGCTGAAATCTATTAGAGTCAATATTGGGGCCTCACGACTGTCCGTGGCAATATTCAGGTCATCAGTTACCTTGATGATGTGCGGTGTTTGTGCTATGGTATTCCGGATTAATATTTGTCAAAGAAGTTGAATACGTACAAATGTTCAGTAATTTGGTCGTAAGTAGTATATTCCAGGGCTTTGGAAACGGCATGTAATATGCTTTATATACAGTACCACAGAGGAATACTGAAGATTAGCTGCAGTGCTGGTATAACTAATGGAGATACAGCAACCAAAATTCCGGAGTGTAAACGTGTGGCGCTGCTCGACGCAAACAAGAGGCAGTTTGGTGGGAGGCATCCTGAGGCCCCAAGAAATTGCTAATTTGGCAGCGGGGGGGGGGGGAGGGGGGGGCGGGGGGGGGCGGGGGGGGGGGGAGGTGAAGACGTAGAGCGAGGCTTGAGTACGAAAGCTGGTTCAAATGTAGAGGGCAGTACTTAAGACGGGGAATGGAGAGCTACGTCAAACTATTTTCGGACTGAATATACCTTCAGCTCGTCCCTTGTTAGCAAATACTCCTTTTTCTGGACAGGACTCCCGCAAGATGGAAAAACGTTTTGCTGATAACGTTGTCATTAAAAAATGAACCTAAATTGTAATTGGAAAAAATGGAGAAGAAAAACATTCATGTTCTTTTGAAAAGAAAATTTACTGGTATTCAGTTTATGCAATTTAGGGAAACCAGGGCAAATCCAATTCTGCATGTGGACCACCATCATCCCAGATGCAAGTCCATTGTCTTGACCACTGTATTAGTTTATGTGTCTATCAGCTCCGCAGATAATGAAGAGGCGGAGGGAATGTGTGATGAGGTAAAACAAGTTATTCGGATCGGCAAAAAGCACTCCGTCTTCAGGCAACAAGTGGCCCAGCTGGGCCATCCGACCTCCATGTCACCCTCAGCTGGGGATGCGGATAGGAGGGGCGTGTGGTCAGCACACCGCTCTCCCGGTCGTTATGATGGTTTTCTGTGATCGGAGCCGCTACTATTCGGTCGAGTAGCTCCTCAATTGGCAACACGAGGCTGAGTGCACCCCGAAAAACGGCAACAGCAGGTGGCCGCCCGGATGGTCACCCATCCAAGTGCCGGCCACGCCTGAAAGCGCTTAACTTCGGTGATCTGACGGGAACGGGTGTATCCACTGCGGCAAGGCCGTTGCCCATTCGGAACGGTAAAGCCCGTCTCACACGGAGCAAGATTCGCTGTAAGTTTCCTTGCTGGCTCGCGCGACGGCTACCTTGCGGGCTCCGTCGTGTGCTAGCGGGCTACCTTGCTGGGAACCTTGTAAGATTTCCAGGATAGGTCCGGTGCTATTTTTCTTGCAAGGTTCCCTGCGTGCTACCTGCGTTGGCCAGTCATGAGGCGTTTCGTTTGTGACGTCAGACGCGGGAAGCTTGGGCGGGAAGCCTTTGTTGATACTCGCTTTTCTGCTGTTGTGAGGTGCGGTAGGAAGTTCTTATAATTATTAAATAATGGCACTGCAGTGGCCCAAGGAAGCGATTGAAACATTGATATGTACTTATAGGGAAGAACAGTGTCTGTACGTCGTGAAAAGCGCAAAATATTGTAATGAACACTTGCGTGTTTATACATTCGTATAAAATATGCAAGGGATGTACGATCTTCTATCCTATAAAATAAAGTCGTATATAACAGTCATTATTGGTATATTTATAAAGTCAAACAGTAATGAAATGGTGATACTTTTCAAACAAAGTAGGTGTTATGCGAACTAACCTCAACTCTTTGTGAAGCATGGAGAGCACAGCTTTTCTAGCGTCTCTACTCTTAATCCAGTTTTTCGTCCATTCTTTCTTTCTTCTTCTTCTCTCATTAGCATGCATTTTTGCATCGTTTAGCACCAAAACAGCTAATAACGCCAGTTTGCTCTGAACATCTGTACCTGAAGCAGCCATCTTCGTTCGATACAACATGCAGCCGATCACAACACAACTAGCTGCCGATCTTGCACCGTGGGAGAACTTCGGCATGGAAGATAGCCGGCTCCTTTCCCTGCAAGCCGGCTGGCATGCACGCCATCTCGCAAACTTGCGGCGAACTTTACTCCGTGTGAGACGGGTTTAAGGGAACGAAAATTTAATTATTGTATGGACCGGAAAATCGATAGCGGGAAAATGAAGAGAAGGAAAATCAGAAGGAGAGCAAAAACTGATGCAAGAGAATCAAAAGACGACTCGTCTGCAAGGGTTCATCACAGAACACTGAGCATTGCTAACAATTGCCATAGGAGTCATGAAAGGTGGTTGTATACGTGGAAGAGACCTGGAGACACCGAAAGGCTTAAGACTGACTATGTAAATGTACGACAGAAATTTCGGAACAAAATTCTAATGCGTGAAACATTTCCAGTAGCAGATGTGAACTTTCGCCATAGTTCCTTTCTTTTGACCCGCGAATTAAAACTGAAGAATTTTCAGAAAGGTAAGAAATTGGGAAGATCGAGCACGGATAATTTGAAAAAACCTAAGGTTGTGACAGTATCAGAGGGAGTATGAGGCAACGATTTATTGAAAGAGGCGAAAAGCTACAAGATAAGACGAATGGGTAAATATGAGAGATGAAATAGTCACAGTAACTATTGTAACTATGGGTCAAATAGGTAAGAACACAAAGTCTGGGTAGAAATGCTTGAATAATATGTGATATATTGGCTTTAACGACGAAAGGGTGAAATATAAGAATAAATCAAACTACGTTGTCAAAAGGAAACAGACGTCTAAAAAGTAAACGAGTAATAACAAGTACAAAATGGGAAAACAGTTATGGCTACAGACAAATACAAGGGTGTAGAGGCGTATGTAACAGCGTGTATAACTTGAGAAAATGTGGAATTTGCCAATAGGAAAATTAAAGAAAGCTCTGAGGAAGAGAGGAGCAGCTGTGCTGGAGGTTGAGTTAGATGTGCGCGGGATGGATGACTAATAACGGTAAATTCACAGAAAATTTCTGCGTTTATTTCAGTTTACGATTTGCAAAGGGACCGTCCAAGAAGCATGTAGCTATATAGACCCGTCGGAGGGGCGACACGGGGGGGGGGGGGGGGGGAGGGAGGGTGAGGTGTCATCAAATATACGAGGCAGCGTAATACGGGAGCGTCTCTGCAGGCGGTCCGCGTGACCTCAGCAATACGCTTCCTGAACGGTTATTCAAACAATGCCACGCTGTGCTGCGTCTTACTGCAGGCTCTGTTACTGCGTGATCCGTGATTTATTTTCAAAGAATATACTTACGAATTTTATTTATTTACTAGCGATTCATCAAGAACATTAACACATTTAATCACACTATGTAAGCGTGGAAGTAGTTGCCAGGGAGTAACTGATGAAATCATAACCAAATTCCTTTTAGCAAATGGGAATTTTATTCACTTTAATAGTGCCTAAAAGCATTTTTTAAAAGAAACAGATTTAAAATTATAATCAGGAGGCAACCTCTAAATATCAAGTTACAATTTATTCAGAGGCAGAAAGAAACAAGTTTTGACTGTATGAGCTTTCGGGCAGAAAACCTTGCCACTCCCTTTTGACACGGCCGTAGTTACGGCCGCTCACAACAGCCTCTGAAAGAACACACTGGTGCAAATCTGCAACACACCAGATTACTTTAAACTAAAAGTTTTAACAATTTACACAAGCACACAAACTATGCACCCCCGTAGGAGGGATGGAAATGATACAAAACACTAAAAATTAAAATATTAAGTTTGCCGCCGAAGGTGCAACTTGATTTTAACTTCTAAGAAAAGTCTTACGGTGAAAGGATGGCAACTTTGTATACTAAAATCATCTTTTAAATAAAAGCCCATGAAATGCAATCTTATATAAAATCTACAAGGTTGGCCAAACAAGTTAAGATGCTCTACAGTACACAAATACCGCCTCTCAAGATTATAGACAAGATCAAAACATGTTTCAGGAATTAGGCCGTTACACTCCAAGCAATAAATCCGTTAGCACACCAAATCCGACAAACATGACAGAGGCAGGTCCAAACGGCAGACAGACAGTAACTGCCTAACGAATGCGGACGACAGATAGACGAGCAAGCTGGGGACGAGAGACTGACGAAGAAAACAAGTAGAATTTAAGAAGACTAAATGACACAACATACCACCAATCACTTAACTTCTAATTAACTGTGATTTCTCGAGAAGACCTGGCGCAGCACCCCCAAATCGCTCTCCCGAATCGTCCGCTGCCAGCCGCTTCAACGGACGCAGGAAGGCGCGCCAATCTCCCGTCTCACGGCGTCGCTGCTCGCACCGGCCAGACTGATGTCGTGGGTTGACTCCTGTTGCTCTCGTGTCGACCGCTAAGTCACTACCCCTCGCTATACGCCGCGGCCCACTGGACTCACGTGGCGACTTCACACGCGCCGACGCTCAAGACGGACAAGTCATCTTATGCCTCAGTGCGCGACCGACCAACCGATCGATCCAACCGCCAATGACCATTGCCTGAGCAAACTGGAGCAGACTGGCGGCCTAACGCGCATACTCAGATGCAGGAACTAAGCCCCGACCGGGTGACCACTTGCTGAGTTCTCTTACTGACGGAGTAGAAAGACTCTCATTTTGCCGGCTTAAAGGTTGATCCGAACGAAAGACATACTATCACTGCGAACGACAGGCAGACACTTACTGCTTAACAATTGCGGACGAGAGTCAGACTAGCAACCTGGGGACGAGAGACTGACCCAGACTGACAGACTGGAGAGTTTTTTTTTTCTTTATTGTGATTTTTATCACCTTACACAAGGCGGGCTGTCAGCAGCTGAGTACGCCGCTCTTCAGCCTTGAGATTTACAATAAGTAATAAATAGAGGGGACACAGAGAATACAATCAGAATGGCGGGCAAAACAATGTAGACACCAAAAAACACGGAGCCGTTCACGCCTGATGAGAAAACATCACTGACACTAGTTGACACAGCGCACAAAACAGGGACGATGGCGATGGTACACGTGAACAGTGGCGGCGTTTGGGCGAACGAACACTAAACACAAACAAAGGCACACACACGAGACACTAATGGCGATGACCTCCGGCGCGCGAATGTTCACTGTGCATGTGCGAGTCCGGGGACCTAACAAGAGAGGAGGAGGAGGAAGGGGAGCGGGAGAGCGAGAGGGGGGACCAGAGATGCCACGGGCAGGGATGATAGGGGGAGGGAGGAAAGGGGAGGGGAAGCCTGGGGGAAGAGGGGCGGAGGGAGGGGGATGGGGAAAAGGAAAGAGAAGGTAAGGAAGAGAAGGGAGGGAGGGTGCCTAAAGGAAAGGACACCGGAAGTGGGGGGGGGGGCATGGTCAAAGTTGATAGGAGGGGTAGATGGAGGGGAGGAGGACATCATCAGGGAGGGGGAGCTGGTGGAAGCCACCTTGGGAGAGGGTAAGGAGGCTTGAGAGACAGAGACCGGGTGGGACGTGGGAATACAGGCGCGGCAGCGGGCGGGGGTGGGAGAGGATCGGGGAGACAAACGGGTGAGGAGGATCGAGTTTACGGGAGGTGTACAGGATCCGTATCCTTTCAAGGAAAAGGAGGAGGTGGGGGAAGGGGATGAGATCGTACAGGATCCGCATGGGGGAGGGGAGACGGATGCGATAGGTGAGGCGGAGAGCATGACGTTCAAGGATTTGGAGGAATTTATAAAAGGTAGGGGGGACAGAGATCCAAGTCAGATGGGCATAATAAAGGACGGGGCGGATGAGGGATTTATAGGTGTGGAGGATGGTGGAGGGGTCCAGACCCCACGTACGGCCGGAGAGGAGCTTGAGGAGACTGAGTCGGGAGCGTGCCTTGGCTTGGATCGTCCGGAGGTGGGGAGTCCAGGAGAGGCGACGGTCGAGGGTGACGCCAAGGTACTTAAGGGTGGGAGTGAGGGCGATAGGACGGCCATAGATGTTGAGATAGAAATCAAGGAGGCGGAAGGAAGGGGTGGTTTTGCCTACAATGATCGCCTGGGTTTTGGAGGGATTGACCTTGAGCAACCACTGGTTGCACCAAGTGGTGAACCAGTCAAGCTGGGATTGGAGAAGGTGTTGGGAGCGCTGCAGGGTGGGGGCAAGGGCAAGGAAGGCGGTGTCATCGGCAAACTGGAGAAGGTGGACGGGGGGTGGCGGCGGCAGCATGTCCGCCGTGTACAAAAGGTACAGAAGGAGGGAGAGGATGGAGCCTTGGGGCACACCGGCGGAGGGGAAAAAGGTGTAGGAATCTGTGTTATGGATGGTGACATAGGAAGGACGGTGGGAGACAAAGGAGCCGATCAGACGGACGTAGTTAAAGGGAAGGGTGAAGGTTTGGAGCTTGAAGAGGAGACCGGAATGCCAGACGTGGTCATAAGCACGTTTGAGGTCCAGGGAGAGGAAGATGGCGGAGCGATGGGAATTAAGCTGTTCGGAAAGGAGATGAGTCAGGTGAAGGAGAAGGTTGTCGGAAGAGAAGGACGGCCGAAAGCCACACTGGGTAATGGGAAGGAGGCGGTGCTGGCGGAGATGCTGGTGGATGCGTCGGGTGAGGATAGATTCCAGGACCTTGCTGAAGACCGAGGTAAGGCTGATGGGATGGTAGGAGGAGATGTCGGACGGCGGTTTGCCAGGTTTAAGGAACATGCGGATACGGGAGGTTTTCCACAGGTCAGGGTAGTAATCGGTGGACAGGATGACATTGTAGAGCCTGGCCAGGGTGGAGAGGAAAGAGACAGGAGCTTCACGAAGGTGACGGTAGGTGACACTTTCGTGACCAGGAGCGGTGTTGCGTTTTGTGCGGAGTGTAGCAATGAGATCCTGTGTAGTGATAGGGGCATTGAGTTCTGTGTGTGCAATGTTGTCCAAGTACTGGAAACCAGGAGCGAGGGGAGGGACAGAGGTGTCAGTTCGATCGCAGATATCTGGGAAGAGGGAGTAATCGAACTGGGGATCATTGGGGATGGAAAAGACATCGGAGAGGTAAGAGGCAAAGTGATTGGCCTTACTAAGGGTGTCAGGGAAAGGGTGATCATCAAGGATAAGAGGATAGTAGGGGGAGGGTTTAGTTCCGGTAAGGCGACAGAAAGCTGACCAGAACTTGGACGAGTTGATAGGTAGGGTAGCAGTTAAACGGGTGCATATCTGTCGCCAGTCCCGGCGTTTCTTAGCCGCGAGCAAATTACGAATGTGTCGCTGGATTTGCCGGTAGCGTCGTAGTGTGTCCGGGTTACGCGTGTGGAGGAAGGCACGGTAGAGACGGCGGGATTCGTGGAGGAGGAGGAGGACGGCCTGTGTGGATAAGGTAGGACGGTGGGGGTGGATGGCGACAGTAGGGACGTGGGCCTCCACGGCCTCAGACAAGGTCTGCAGGAGAAAGGAGGCGGCATGGGTGACATCATCGGGGTGGTGGTA